>NC_092876.1:102263824-104663824 GCF_028372415.1 Notamacropus eugenii
ATAACAAGTAAAAATAATATCTCCCTTGGAAATCTCTTGTAAGATATATATTCATGTCACACATGGGTCAGATGATCTTTATTGGATGGTTTATTCACATATATGGACTTAGAGAATAAAGTCCGGAATCTTTCGTACATTTGTATTTTTCTGTTCAACATGCATGTATAAGTTAAATACCTGTACTTTTCTATCTCACAATGAAAATTCTTCAAAGTCACAAATTGTCCCATTTTGGGGGTAAAGCAGAAAGAAAGCTGGCCTTGGAGTCAAGAAACTTTGAGTTCAAATTCTGACGCAGATACTCAACAACTAGAGTGGAAAAATTAATTAATCTCTCTAGGCCTCTGCTTTTTATCTGTAAGAAGAGGATAATGAGAGAATCTTTTTCACAAGGTTACTGTAAGGATCAAATGAGGGCTTTATACTTGGTGGCTATTATTTTTACTGTCTTTTCATCCGCAGCACCTAACAGTGTCTGGCACTTAGTAAGCACCTATTAAATATCCATGGAATTGAGTTTAATTGAAATCTCATCATTATGTTTAGTACAGTTTCTAATCGATACATGTTGAATAAGAAAGCATTATTCTTTGACATTAAAATGCCTCTTGCTTCTTTCAAAAGAGAGTTACATAAAGGAAAAGATATCTCCAGTGAAGGAACAAGGCATCCGACATTCTCCAATTGAGTAAACCAAGTGGTGGTCTAATGCGGTAGCTTTGAGAGGAGTATTTAGATGTTTTAAAGAACCATCCAGCTCATTATCTGTGACAACAATGAAACCTTTGAGTAGAATATGTTCCCACACAGAGAGCTTTCTGATTTGAATATCAGATCCAAGGCCAAAACACTAACGCAATTATCGTTCAGATTTAAAACTCTCCTTACTACTTAGTTGGGTTTTTTTTTCCTAAACATTTCGAAACCAACTATCTCAGTTCCAAGTAACTGAAGATATCTGGCCTGTGTATGTTACAGTCCCAGAGAATGGTTTGAAAAGCAACAAAACCTTTACAAAAGTGAGACATTTTAGAGATGGTCTTCAAGGATCAGAGGCCTTTGTTTTGTGGGAAATTTTTGATACTGAGACAAAATAAAGATGTGATATTTTGCAAAGTGTGCTACCTCAAGTATATACCCCTAAAGTGAGGAAATTCAAATAACTAACTTTGAATAAATATTTGCAACATATTTTAAAAATTTTTATTATATATACATATACACTTATATGTATATACATAATGTAGACATAATAATAGCACCTACATTCCAGGTTGTCATATAACATATTATATATATATATATATATATATATATATATATATAAAATTTTTTCCTGATTACCTAACTGTCTCTTTCCACCATCCCATATAAGAAATAATACTTTAAAAGAAAATTATATATACGTATATAAAATAATAACACTGACATCCCAGGGTTGTCATATAACATATAATATATATATATTTAAATTTTTTTTACTGATTTTAACATTACCAAAATTTCTATTTTCTGCATCCCATGTAATAAACAATACTTTTAAAGAAAAAAAATACAGCTAAACTGATCCAACATAGAAAAAGTCTGAAAATAATGTGCAACGCACTGTTTCCAGGAATCTCCCATCTCCACAAAGGGTCGGCGGGTGGGTCTTTTCATATGCCTTTTTTCAAGTTATGCTTGCTCTTTGTAATTTTACAGCATTTTTAAAAACTGCTCTGTGGTTATTCTTTCCATGTACATCGTTGTGTTCATTGTATACATTGTTTTCTTAGCACGGCTTACTTCATTTGGCATCAGTTTATGTAAACATTTCCATGGTTTTCTACGTTTGTCATTTCTTACAGCACATAATGCTCAGTAGATTCATAAGCCACAATTCGTTAAGCTTTTCCTTAACTGATGAACATCTACTTTGTCCTCAATTCTTTTCTCTCTCTCTCCCCTCATATATATATATGTATGTGTGTGTGTGTCTATGTGTGTGTGTGTGTGTGTGTGTGTGTGTGTGTATGTGTGTGTGTATGATATGTATGATTCTGGACAAGTCAATTAACCTCTGTCATTGTTGTTTAGTTGTTTCATTCATGTGTCACTTTCTGTGACACTGTTTGGGGTTTTCTTGGCAAAGATACTGAAGTGGTTTGCCATTTCCCTCTCCAGCTCATTTTACAGATAAAGGACTGAGGCAAACAGGGTTAAATGACTTGCCCAGGATCACACAGCTGGTGAATGTCTAAAGCCAGATTTGAAGTCATAGAGATGAGTCTTCCTGACTCCACGCTCAGCATTCTATCCACTGTACCACCTAACTACCCCAGCCTCTATCTGCTCTAGTTTCTTCATCTACAAAATGGGATAATAATAGCACCTACATCCCAGGGTTGTCATGAAGATAAAAGTAAGATAATATTTCTAAAGCACTTGGCAGACTTTAAAGTGTTATATGAATGCAAACTCTTATTGTCACCTTCTTCCAAGGCTGCTCATTCTACTTTTAGGTGATTCTAATTGATTTTCTTTATATCAGGTCTAAATTCATCCCTTTCCAACTTTCCACCCTTTCTCCTACTTCTGCTTTCTGAAGCAAAGCATGATGTCTGTTAGTTGCTTGAAGATACTAGTCTACATCTTCCCTTCCCTACAATGTGCCCTTCTCCAAGGTAAACATCTAGTTCCATCAATGCTCATCAATATGAACTCATCATGGTCCTTCACCAACCTGGCTACATTCCTCTGGACACTCTCTTTCCTACAGTGTGGAACCCAGAACAGAACACCCCTCATGAGGTGTGGCAGTATAAAGCAAAATCTACTATCACCTCATTAGTCCTGAATATTGCATTTCTTTTAACACAGACTAAAATTGCATCAGTCTTCTTGGCTGCCATATAATAATTGTTAGCTTGTATGGAATTTGCAGTTCCTTAAGATCCCAAGATTTTTTTCAGAACTGTTGCCTTGCTGCACCTCCCCCACCTTATTCTTCTGAAACTGATGATTTTAAACATTACTGTACGGTTTTATATTTTCCCTTATTAAATTTCAGCTTATTTTATTCAACCTCAATTAAAAACTTTTTGAGTTCAGACTTTGTCATTTTATATGTTTGCTGTTCTTTCCAGCTTTGTATCCTCTGCAAATGTGATGTGTGCCACCTAGGCATTTATCTGATTTATTGAGAAACAAACATATTTAATGGCAGAGGGCCAAACATAGATGACAGGGGCAGTCTACTGAAGACCTCTTTCCAAATTCAGATGGAGCCATTAGTGACTACTTTTTGGGTGGCATTGTTCAAATAGTTCTTCATCCATCTAATTTTACCTTTGACTAGTCCACAGCTCTTCTTCTTTCCACAAGAATTGAATGGGGGGGTGGAGCCAAGATGGCGGAGTAGAAAGACGCACATACACATAGCTCCGAACCCACAACCCATAGAACGGCTACAGGGGAGTAACTCATGGCGAATTCTGCACCCAGAGGCCATGGAATATTGGAGCAAGGGAGATTTCTGTTCCGGAGAGACCTGCAAACCTCTCGCGGGGTGTCCTTCGCGCTGAGGACTGGGCGCCGGGACTGGGAGCTGAGTGCAGCCCTGCCGTGGCCGCGGCACTGAGAGATACAGATCTGAGCAGGCTTCAGGGACAGGATCTCCAGAGGCCGCACAAGTCCCTCCACCCACAGGTGACGGGGGTCGGTGAGAGAGTCTCTTTGGTGGGTCAAGAGGGGAGTGGGGTGCCCCCATAATTCAGGCCCCCCCAGGAGGTAGAAGCTGAGAGGCGGCTGCAGACAGGGGCTCCCCAAGCGGGCGGGAGCCTGGATCCATTGTTGAAGGTCTGTGCATAAACCCCCTGAGGGAACTGAGCCTGAGAGGCAGCCCTGCCCCGATCTGACCACCTGAACTTAATCTCACACTGAATAGCAGCCCTGCCCCCACCAAAAGCCCTAAGGCTGGAAGCAGCATTTGAATCTCAGACCCCAAACGCTGGCTGGGAGGATCAGGAGGCGAGGTGGGTGTGAGGAGAATATTCAGAGGTCAAGTCACTGGCTGGGAAAATGCCCAGAAAAGGGAAAAGAAATAAGACTATAGAAGGCTACTTTCTTGGAGAACAGGCATTTCGTCCCTTCCTGTCTGATGAGGAAGAACAATGCTTACCATCAGGCAAAGACACAGAAATCAAGGCTTCTGTGTCCCAGCCCACCCAATGGGCTCAGGCCATGGAAGAGCTCAAAAAGAATTTTGAAAATCAAGTTAGAGAGGTAGAGGAAAAGCTGGGAAGAGAAATGAGACACATGAAGTCAAAGCATGAACAGCAGATCAGCTCCCTGCTAAAGGAGACCCAAAAAAATGTTGAAGAAATTAACACCTTGAAAACTAGCCTAACTCAATTGGCAAAAGAGGTTCAAAAAGCCAATGAGGAGAAGAATGCTTTCAAAAGCAGAATTAGCCAAATGGAAAAGGAGATTCAAAAGCTCACTGAAGAAAATAGTTCTTTCAAAATTAGAATGGCACAGATGGAGGCTAAGGACTTTATGAGAAAGCAAGAAATCACAGAACAAAGCCAGAAGAATGGAAAAATGGAAGATAATGTGAAATATCTCATTGGAAAAACAACTGACCTGGAAAATAGATCCAGGAGAGATAATTTAAAAATTATGGGACTACCTGAAAGCCATGATCAAAAGAAGAGCCTAGACATCATCTTTCATGAAATTATCAAGGAAAACTGCCCTGAGATTCTAGAACCAGAGGGCAAAATAAATATTCAAGGAATCCACAGAACACCGCATGAAAGAGATCTCAAAAGAGAAACTCCTAGGAACATTGTGGCCAAATTCCAGAGTTCCCAGGTCAAGGAGAAAATATTGCAAGCAGCTAGAAAGAAACAATTCAAGTACTGTGGAAATACAATCAGAATAACACAAGATCTAGCAGCCTCTACATTAAGGGATCGAAGGGCATGGAATAGGATATTCCAGAAGTCAAAGGAACTAGGACTAAAACCAAGACTCACCTACCCAGCAAAACTGAGTATAATACTTCAGGGGAAAAATTGGTCTTTCAATGAAATAGAGGACTTTCAAGCATTCTTGATGAAAAGACCAGAGCTGAAAAGAAAATTTGACTTTCAAACATAAGAATGAAGAGAACCATGAAAAGGTGAACAGCAAAGAGAAGTCATAAGGGACTTACTGGAGCTGAACTGTTTACATTCCTACATGGAAAGACAATATTTGTAACTCTTGAAACATTTCAGTATCTGGGTACTGGGTGGGATTACACACACACACATGCACACACGCACACATACATAGAGACAGAGTACACAGAGTGAATTGAAGAGGATGGGATCATATCTTAAAAAAAAATGAAATCAAGCAGGGAGAGAGAAATATATTGGGAGGAGAAAGGGAGAAATTGAATGGGGCAAATTATCTCTCATAAAAGAGGCAAGCAAAAGACTCATTAGTGGAGGGATAATGAGGGGAGGTGAGAGAAAAATATGAAGTCTACTCTCATCACATTCCACTAAAGGAAAGAATAAAATGCACACTCATTTTGGTAGGAAAACCTATCTCACAATACAGGAAAGTGGGGGATAAGGGGACAAGCAGGATCGGGGGGATGATAGAAGGGAGGGCATGGGGAGGAGAGTGCAATTCGAGGTCGACACTCATGGGGAGGGATAGGATCAAAAGAGAATAAAAGTAATGGGGGACAGGATAGGATGGAGGGAAATATAGTTAGTATTATACAACACAACTATTATGGAAGTCATTTGCAAAACTACACAGATTTGGCCTATATTGAATTGCTTGCCTTCCAAAGGGAAGGGGTGGAGAGGGAGGGAGGTAAAGAAGTTGGAACTCAAAGTGTTAGGATCAACTGTCGAGTAATGTTCTTGCCACTAGGAAATAAGAAATACAGGTAAAGGGGTATAGAAAGCTATCTGGCCCTACAGGACAAAAGAGAAGACGGAGACAAGGGCAGAGAGGGATGATAGAAGAGAGAGCAGATTGGTCATAGGGGCAATTAGAATGCTTGGTGTTTGGGGGGGGAGGGGATAAAAGGGGAGAAAATTTGTAACCCAAAATTTTGTGAAAATGAATGTTAAAAGTTAAATAAATAAATTTAATTAAAAAAAATTAAAAAAAAAAGATAAAATGTTTTGGAAAAAAAAAAAGTATTGAATGGGAGACTTTGGCAAATGCTTTCCTGTAGTATAAGTTAACTATCTCTTACAGAATTCCCATGACCTAACAACAGAATGACCCTATCATTAAAAAAAATGAAATGATCTTAGTCCATCTTGATATATTCTTGAAGAATCCATGATGATTTATTGTCATCAAGACTTTCTTTTCAACATTTTCACTAACCACGTATTTAAAAATAATACATTTTAGAACTAATTTTTCCAGAAACTACAATTAAGTCTACCAACCTAGAGTTTGAAGAAATGGCCTGCTTGAGCCAATAGAAAAAGTCAAGAAGAATATGTTTATTCCTGTTCTTTTAAAGTTTGGAAGCATTTAGAGCAGTGCTTATGATCATAATTTTTGATGTATTCGCTGACTTTGCCATATGCATTCAGTTTTTGTGCCTTGAATAACAGTGTAACTGGGACAGAAGAATATACTAGAAAGTTGTTTTGTTTTGTTTTTCTCCTGTTGCTATGGTATTGAAAGTATTCTGGCAAGACTGTAACCTTGAGGAAGCTATCAATCATCAATCAACATTTATTAAGCCTCTACCTGTACTAAGCACCTGAGAAGAAAAAAAAGCAAAAGACATTGTCTGTTCTCAAGGAGCTTACAAAATATGGATCCAGATGTTCCTTTAGAACTTCTAGTGGGACTTGAGGGAAGTCATATATGTTCATGGGAAAGTAATGCTCCACGTTTGCACATTATTTCAGAAGAACCATCAAACAAAAGCAGGTGTGAATTTTGTACATAATCTGGATTGAGGGAATAGGGAAAAAACATGCCAGTTTGTGAAGTCTATTAGGCTTAATTTCTGAAGGACACAAAGAAACACTTTCTATGAGGACATAAAATTTATTTGGGGCAGTTAGATGGCTCAGTGGATAGAGTGCTGGGGCTGAAGTCAGGAATGCCTAAGTTCAAATCCAGCCTCAGACACTTACTAGCTGTGTGACTCTAGGCAAGTCACTTAATCTCTGTTTGCCTTAATCCACTGGAGAAGGAAATGGTCAACTACTCCAGCATCCTTATCAAGAAAACTCCATGGAAGTATGATCTGCAGGGTTGTAAAGAGTTGTACATAATTGAATGATTGAACAGCAACAACAAAAATATAGTTTATTTAAGATGGACTTGGAAAAATCAGGTTGAAGAATGCCGTATTCCATATTGGATGCAGTGCAAAGCTTCTAGTGGAAGGCCAGATGCCTTCCAACTATATGACTTTGGACAAGTTACTTAATTTACTTCAACCTCCATTCCTTTGCAAAATAGGGATAATAATACCTAGATTTCCTACCACAAAGAGTTACTGTGAGGCACAAAAGAGATAATGAATGCTAAAAAATAATTCTGAAAAAATTAAGTCTTTATACAGTCTGGAAAAATTCCAGGTTAAAAAAAGAATAAATTCAGTTCTTTGGTTCTCCTTCATGGTCTTTTCTCTCCAACTGATTTAACTGACCCAGTTCTGTTTTTCTTTTTATTGATACTATCTTCCCCCACTCATCAGTTTCCCTACCCACCTGATATCTGTTAATGAGATTATAGGTCACTTTATAACTTTTTGGAACATCAAAGTTGCACTTGAGGTAGGATGGGTTATAGTTCTTAAGGGGGAAAAGAGGCAATAATAGTCATTTTTGCTTTGTGGTGGTACATGCCCTATGGTTGATTATCGTCCTTCGTCTTCGAAGAGGACCAAAATGACATCACTATTGTAAAGGGAAATTTCAGTGTGTCCAGCTGTGGCTGATCAGATCAATACGAGCTCGGAATGCTCTACCATATGTTAGACACAGATAGTCCCTATGAATATTTGGGGTGGATATCCCAAATTTGTGCATCCTGAGTTTACTTTGTGCTGTCTCAATTCTGCTTTGCTCATAGAGCACAACACTCTTTCTGATGTGGGCACGCCATGCTGAGTGATCCTGTGCCAGTGTCTCCCATGTTGCACAGTCAAACCCAGAGTTCTTGAGAGAGACCTTGAGAGTGTCCTTGTATCGTTTCTTCTGGCCACCATGTGATTGCCTACCCCATGCAAGTTCTCCATAAAATAGTCTTTTTTGGCAAGTGTAAATTTGGCATTTGAACAATGTGGCCAGCCCATCTGAGTTGTATTCTCTGAAGCATAGTTTGAATACTTGGCAGTTCTGCTTGAGCAAGGACTTCAGTGTCTGGTACCTTATCCTGCCAGGTGATCCTCAGAATCTTTCTAAGACAGTGCAAATGGATGCGATTCAGTTTCCTGGCATGGCGCTGGTAGACTGTCCATGCCCTATGGTAATACTAGGGAGGCTAAGACTGCAACTTTTGAGCTCTGGGGTTCTGTGAGGGAATAGGGCTAATGCTAAATCCAGCACCAATATTGTGAGCCCCTAGGAGAGGACCACTAGAGAGGGCAAACTGTCTCAGTTTGGATGTAGAAGAGGCTAAAACTTTCATGTTAATTAGCATTAGATGTTGCCTTTCTAGCCTGGGCAAGATTTAGAGATTCAGTCTCAAAAAAAGAAAAAAAAATATCCTATTTACAGATTTTTTTCTTTGTGGTTTTACTTTGGAACAGGTATTGTTTCGTTGTTGTCTTTGCATTACCAATATCTAGCACAGTATCTGTCACAGAGTAGGTGCTGAATTCATGCATGTTGATGGGTTGATTGATTGATTGATATACCAGCTCCCTTGAAGCAGTTGCTGTGATTCAAATGCCCTGTCCAGGCCATCCAAGTATCACTGTCAGACCTGAGGGGCACATTTTAGAATACCTAAGTGCCTGGGCCCTGAGAAAAGGAAAGCAGAGTTACCCAAGAAGAAGAAAGTGGCAGCTGCAAGTTGTGAGGAGAAAAAAAAACGAACCTGAAAGTATGTAGAGTGGTGGCGCCATGCCCAATTGTTGATGTGGCAGAACACCAAGGGAGAATTGGCAGCCAACATGCAAAATAGAGACAACATTTCTCCAATTAGTTACCTATAAGCTCAGAAGTCTTTGTTAAGGAGGCAACGAATCTGGAAAAGGAATAAAACTTCAGAATGAAACCGATCCAACCTATGATATTAATAGGGCACTGAGGAAGAATTCCGTTAAAGGAAAAGGTATCTATGGAGGAGGAGGAGGAGGGGGAGGAGGTCTTTTCACTTCACTATCCTCTTCTCATTCCCTTCCAGAGTATTTTCTCTTTCCTTAATATAATGCTTCCTCCTTGGTCCTCTGCCTATGGTAAATTGGATAGATCACTTCTTTGGGGGATAATTTACTTTGAGCAATGTTATATAAACTAAAGGCCTAACTAAAACATACTTCTTTTCAAAGTGAGGATGCAGGGGAAAGAGGAGAAAGGGATCCCGCTCCTTTTTTTTTTTTTTTGTAAGAGATTGGGTTTTGCATCTCACCCAGACTGGAAGTGCAGGGGCCACTCTCCCAATTGGCTCAGAGGCTTTGACCAGCTTTGTTCCCTACCATTTTGCTCCTCTTTAGATCCCATGACAGATGGACTCATCCCGTTGATGCTGGACTTAATGCAGACACTCAGTCAGCATAGCCCATCAGAGCTCACACCTTCTGAGCTCAGATCTACCATTCTCAGGCTCCTTAGTAGCTGGAATTATAAAGGTGCACCACCATGCCCAGCACTAGGATCCATGAATTTAATGGTGTAGAACTCCCTTCACTTGATGAAAATCAGGAACTCTTTTGTAATTTAAAGTCTTAGAGTTTTCTTGGAGTATTGAAAGATTAAGTGACTTGCCTAGGGTCACACAGTCAGTAGGCATCAGATGCAAGAAGTCTTTCTGACTCCAAGGCTTGACCTTGATACAATCATTATACAAGCTCTTTCCTTCAATATCCTTGAAAGTCTTCCATGTCATAAAGAAGCAGAGCCTATATTTTTTTCCCTGGCAAAGCATTTAGAATTGGTTTGAAAGCAAAACTTTAAATCTGGTGAAACTAGCTTGGGCACACTCTCCTCTTTCTCTTCCTCTCCTGCTTCCCGGAGCCTCTTTTCCTCTTGTCCCAATGAACCCTCCCCTTCCTTCCCTCACATGGGATCTCTCTGCTCCTGGAAGTTTCTCCCTACCTAAAAATGGCTTTGCCCCCATCAGAATTCTTGGTCTCTAACTGCACGTTATCAACTAGGTGCGAGAAGTAAAGCAATCTTTTAAAACTAATTCTAACTGAAGTGTTACTGATAACCTGTCTTCCCAGGAGGTATTTGAAATTTTAAAATGGAAGCATGTTAGCTTAAATCAGTGGTGTCATACACAAACAGAAACCAGATCCCTGCTGGCAGCATATTGACTTAGAAAACCACAAATTGACATTGTCTATGTTGTAACATATTTTTCTTTATTTTGTTAAAATTTACCAATTACATTTTAATCTGATTTAGGTCACACTTGAAAATTTCATTATTTATCTATTTTTTAAAACATTTTTATTTAAAATTTTGAGTTCCAAATTCTATCCCTCCTTCTCTCTCTTCCCTTTCCATTCCATTCCTTCCTTTCCCCCTCCCGTACCTAAGATGGTAAGCAATCAGATATAGGCTATACATGTGCAATTATATAAAACATTTCCATATTAGTCATTTTGTACAAGAAGACTCAAAAGAAAAAAATGAAAGAAAGTGAAAAACAGCATGCTTCAGTTTGTATTCAGTCAATATCAGTTCTTCCTCTGGAGTGGGATAGTCTGCTTCATCATTGCTCCTTTGGAGTTGTCTTGGATCATTATATTGCTGAGAATAGCTAAGTCATTCACAGGTTTTCATAGAACCATATTGCTATTACTGTGCACAACGTTCTCCTGGTTCTGTTCACTTCATTATGCATCAGTTCATGTAAGTCTTTCCAGGTTTTTCTGAAATCATACTGCTTATCATTTCTTACAGCACAATAATAGTCCATTACAATCACATGCCACAGCTCATTTAGCCATTCCCCAGTTGATGGGCATCCTTTTGATTTCCAATTCTTAGCCATCACAAAAAGAGCTGCTATACATATTTTTGTACAAATAAGTCCTTTTCTCCTTTTGGGGGCATGTCTTTGGGATATAGACCTAGAAGTGGTATTGCTAAATGAAAGGGTATGCACAGCTCTATAGCCCTTTGGGCATAGTTCCAAATTACTCTCCAGAATGGTTGGATCAGTTAACTCCACAAAAACGCATTCATGTCCCATTTTTCCCACATCCCCTCCAACATTTAGTATTTTCATTTTTTGCCATATTAGCCACTTTGATACATATGTTTTAATTTGCATTTCTCTGATTAATAGTGATTTAGAACCTTTTTACGTGACTATAGATAGAGTTGATTCTTTGTCTAAAAACTTCCCATTCATCTCCTTTTCTCACTGACCATTTCTCAATTGGGGAATGACTTCACACCGGGAAGTTTTGCAGGCTGCTTGCAGCCCAGGGGCTCTGACTTTGACACCTCTGGTCTAAATGATTCAAATTGGTATAATTTCAGATAGTGCAAGATCCTGGTAGATGTGGGGGAGGAAGGGGAAGATGCCTCCCTAGCAGTCCCTTAAATATCATTGCCCAGACCTTGACCTAGTCCTTATGCGGGTATGGTTGTCGCTGACCCCTCCACAAGGACGAACATCTCAGGGATAATATTTCTTACTTGCTGTGGTCTCCATTACTACAAATTTTATCCTGTTTTAGGGAAGAATCCGAGTCTTTAGAAGACATTTTTAATAGGTCCCTACCCAGCAACTCCACTGTTCTTCTTCAGGCACTCCTAACTTCAAAGGATCATAGACCTTTGCGTGCAGACTGTGAAGCTGCTTTGGAAAGGTGAATGTTATTCTGAGTAATATTAGTATCCACTGAGCCTTGTTCAGCAGCCTCATACATTGACTCTTCCCTTTGTTCTTCCCCCCACCCAGAGCTGAAGAAGGATAGCTAGTAAAGTAGTCATGACAACAGCTGTGCTTTATGACAATATCGGGGTTTGTGGCAGGGAAGAAAGATGGTTTCCTTAGGGCATGAGGCGTCACTGGTACTAATGTCATTTACCACATTTAAAACATTATTTAGAAAACAAACCTAGATGCAGAAATCTTAGTGAATTAGCCTTTTCTTGCCAAAACAGAAAGAACACTGGCTAGAATCAAGATGCCTGGGTCCCAGCACTGTCACCTACTTGCTCTGTGAATTTAGGGAAATAATTTCACCTCTCTGAGCCTCAGTTTCCTAATCTGTTAAGCAGGGGGATGGCTCTATGATCTTTATCTACTAAGAGTCATTGACTTGAGTTTTCCATTTGGATTCTTTTGGCTGTATCCATCGTATGACTCTGAGTTTGGAAAATGATCACAAATAAACAGTCCCAAGTAATCTCATCCAAATGTGCTTCTGAGCCCAGTGATGTGGGCATTTTTCATGTGTCTATTTCTTGTAAAAACAAACAAACAAATTGCATCCTCATTTGTCATCCTTTCATCCTTCCTTCCTTGTGCACACATGTGTGACTGCACGGAGTATGGTCACACAGATTTGAAACGTCTTTGGGGAAAACAGAGTAATTTAAAGAGAAATGATTAAATTATGAATAAATTCACTTAAGTCCCCTAATTTTCATGGACTCATAGGATTGGAATGAACCTAAAGATGTAGTTTCATCCATCCCCCAGCTTCTAGGTCATAGAATACCATAATAATCGAATGTAGTTGTAAATCTATTTGGAAACAGTTATGAAAAAGGTAGGATTTTATTCTCAGGATAGCTAACTTTATGATATTATCTATTTAAAAATCATAGATCTGAAGCTGGAAGAATCTTAGAGGATCAATCTCTTAGGAAACTAAGGGTCAGAAAAATAAACTAATTTGCCCAGGGTCTCATGGAAAAAATAAGTGACAGAACTGTGATTTCAGCACAGGGCTACTGAAGTCAAATCTAGCATTTAATCTTAGAACTATAGCTAGTAATTATGGTGCCTAAAACAAATTTCATGGAGGATAAGGTGAGAAAATTGACCATCCTGTAACTATCAAGTCTTCTTATTCTTGAATCTGTGTGTGGTTCAGAGTTGAAGGCTGCCTGTACAAAATCTTTCTTCACTCAAAACAACTTCTTCATCCCTGTTCATTGTGTTCCTACTCATCTATCATTTAAGAACCTAGTTTATCCTTCCTTTCCATTGCCCTCTGGAACTCTCATTCTATCATTAGCAAATTTTATTTGTTAGAGATATCTTTCTCTCATGCTCCTTCTGTATTATACTCATGGAAATCTGACACTTTCCCACCTGGCTCCAACCAAAAACATAAGCTCCAATGGCACCCTCTCCAGTTCTGGGTGTATTTTTTTTCTTATGGCTTGGGTTACAAGGAAGTGTAGGCATATTCTTTTCTCTGTACAAAGCTTTTCATCATTTCACTCTACTGCCTCTCAGTGACTCCTCCTTAGAGATTCTTTACATTCATCTATATATTACTTTTCCACATATGCTATACTATTTCTTATTTTACTTCTCTCTCACAGGAAGATGTGGCACTTCTGTTTATCAAGGCAAACCCCTCTATATGCACCCTGGATCCCATTCCATTCCATATTCTTCAGGAAATTTACTCCCTTTTAGTCCCCTTTCTCACTTTCTTCGTTATTGCTTTATCTACTACCTGTTTCTCTACTGCTTACAAACACTCCCGTGTCTCTCTCATTGTTAAAAAATCTTCCATTCAACGCTGAGTCAACCATGCCTGCTAGCTACCATTCTATATCTCACCATACCTTAGTGGCAAAACTAATTGAGAAAGTCATCTACACGGGGTACTTCCACTTCTCCTCTCACTCCATTCTAAACCATCTGCAATGTGGCTTCCAACCTCACAATTCAACTAAAACAATTCTTTCCAAAGTTACTAGTGGGCTCTTAATCTCCAAGTCAAATGGCCTTAAAAAAAATCCTCTTCCTTCTTGATCTCAGCAGTTTTTGACAGCATTGATCACAATCTCATGGATACTCTCTCTACTCTAGTCTTTCCTCGCACTGATCTCTCCTGGTTTTCCTCCTTTCTTGAATTCTTTTTAGTCTCTTTTGCTGCATTTCCACTAACTTTGGGTGTCCCCATCTAAGTCCCTGTCCTAAATTCTCTTTTCCTTCTATACTAGCCGGGTCAAAACCAAATAGAAACGGATCCCTGAAGATGGCATATTGACTGAGAAAACCACAAATTAACATAATCTGTGTATTATTGTATTTTATTGAGTTCCTTAAATGTTTCCCAATTACATTTTAATTCTGATTCTTGTGATAGTATAGAGCAGAGATACCAAACTCACTACCTATATTGGGGGCTACATATGGCCCCCAACACTCCCAAACAAGATGGTAACCCAAGGGTTAAATTATCATCTCTCTTCAGATGATCCCCAGAATCTATTTATCCAGCCCTAGCCTCTCTCCTGAATTCCAAGTCTCATATCACCAATTGCTTCTTTGACATGACCCATTGTCATCTCTAAAAATCCCAAACAACATTTCTAAAATAGAACTCATGATTTTTCCACCCAGTCCTCTCCTCTTCCTAACTTTTTCATTATTTTTGAAGATACCAACAGTGTTGAGGACTACAGTTGCCTAGGCACACAACTTAGGTGTTATGTCACTTCCTCACTCTCACTCACTCCACATATACAATCTACTTCCAAATATTATTTCAACTTTAACAACATCTCATCTATACAACCTCCTTTTTCCTTCTCCCATAGACTCAATCCTATAGATTTTATAGACTCTATTCTCATAGATCTTCATCACCTCATTCCTGGACTATGTATGCAATAGCAAACTTGTCAGTCTTCCTGTCAATACATTATCCACTCAGCTGCCAAAGTGAACACCCTAAAGATAATGTTTTAACCATGTCACCCCATGGTCGAGGAGATCCAGCCACTATTACCTCCAGGATTAAATATAAAACCATCTGTTTGTCTTTTAAAGCCCACCACAACTTGTTTCCTTTCCTACCTTTCCAATCTTCTACCATTTTATTTCTCTCTACCTATTCTACAATTTGGGACTCCTGGTCTACCTTCTGTTCCTCAGACACAACACTTTCTTCTTTCAACTCTGTGCCTTGTTGTTCCTGAGGCATTCAATGTTGTTTCTCCTTACCTCTTACTTTTGACTTCCTTGGCTTCCTTTTAGACTCAGCTCAAATTCCAACTTCTACAGGATACCTCATCTAATACAATCACTTCTAGGACCTTCCATTATACATATTTTGTATGTATACATCTTTTATTTACAGTTTTTTGCATCTCATCTTCCCCATCAGACTGAACTCATGGAGAACAAGAATAGTTTTTGCCTTTCCTTGTATCCTCATTGTTTAGCACAGTTCCTGGTGTATAATCAGTGTTTAATACATGCTTGAATAGTTATTCAGATTAAATCACTTCAGATTAGACATTCAGATATGTGTATGTGAAGATGTACATATATACCTATGTGTATATGCATATATAAATAAGTGTGTATATATACATATATAAAATTCATGTGAGTATGTATATGTATTATGTTGATAATATCTGACATTGTTATCTGTTGAACCTCATAATTCTCCTGTGACATAAGTAGTACAGGTATGTTAGGGTGGGTCTGATGCTCTCTCCTACTTAGTTCAGGTTCAATGCTGGAACAAAATGAAGTGATTATAAGCATTGCAATTGTAATTGACTAATCAACAAAAGGAGATTTACTTGATTCTAACATAACAACCATATGCAAGAAGGACACTGTAGCATCCACCAAGCCTAAAGATCCCTGAAACCCATGTGGGTGGGACCTTTTATGCCCTTGGGTGACCAGGAAGTCATGTCAGCACTGCCAGAGGCCACCAGGAAGCTGTGTTAAGGGAGGTCCAGATTTACTATGGCCCCATCCATGGCAAAGAAAGTCCTAGCTTTGTTTAGAAAAAATCTACCTTAGCCCATGTGGGGGGGGAAAATCCTGATGCCTGTTGGTCCTATCATGAGATATCATTATCTCTCTTTCACAGATAAGGAAACTGAATCTTCACAGAGGTTAAAAGTGACTAGCCCATGGTCACAGAGCTGCTAAGTGTCTGGTGGGATTTTTAAAGCAGGCCTTCCTTTCTCAAAGAGTGCAGTAACTGGTGTGTATTCCCCCTTTCCACCCCACATCTTTCCCTTCATATTTGGGGACCTCAGTAAATATGCACTTGTTACCTCAAACACCCATGGTCATCCAAAATCTAGCTTTAATTTACCTTTTCACCCTTATATTATACAATCCTGGTTCCTACACTCTCCTCATCTGCGTCCATGTTTTTACTCACACCATTTCTGATGTCTGGAACAGAGTCTCCTGAGACTTCCCTCTTAATCTATTGAAATTCTCCCCTTCTTTCAAGGCAAGATGTACATCAGAGTAGGACTGAAATGATTACTATGGTGATATTTAAGAGCATTGACAATGCAATCAATCAGGGGTTTTAGCAGAAACAAATTCCAAAATGTTAGGGGCCAAACTTAATTTTATATGGTTATTAACTTACAGTTACAAGTGGCTTTCTAAGTGACATAGCCTTACCCTCCTGTTTTTATAGATGAGAAAACAGAGGCCTAAAGGAAGCAACTTTTCCAAGTCCACACACATAATAAGTGATAAGGTCAGAATTTAAACTCCACAGATAGCTGTTTCCATTGTGCCGTGAGTCTTTCAATGACAAACCTGACAAAAAAAGAGCTTTATATTTCCATCCTCTTCACAGACTATTGTTCAAAATTCAAATCAGCAGAGATGCTTATTACTCACCTACTAGATGGAAGTCCTAGGCAATAGAAATACAAAATTATACCACTTGGGAAGGAGGGATATTTCATACAAGTAACTAGGATACAAAGAAGAGTAAGATATGTAAAACAGAAAAGTCATCCAGGCTGAGTGTTATGAGAAGTCTTATGAAGGAGAAGTTATTGTCACCTGGGCAGAGACAGGGACAGAGGTGACTCCATGGAGGAAGTGGGACCTGAGCTGGGTCTTGAAAGAAAGGGAGAATTTCAACAGATTAAGAGGGGAAGTTCAGGACAGTCTGTTCCAGGCATCAGGCATGGTGTGAGTAAAAGCATGGTTATTGATGAGGAGACAATAAGAAATGGGACCATATAAAATAAAGGTGGAAAGGTAAATTGAAGCCAGATTTTGGCTGGCCTTAAAGGCCAGTATCAGGGATTTATGGTTTATAGACCAGCAACTGAAGATGGTAAATTGTAGAGTATTTCATAGTCACTAAATGTCTGTGATGTATTAGAATCTCAACAATACTGAAGATTCAGATGCAATTAAAATGATCATTCAGACATAGTCTGTGTTGAGTGCCTTAAAACTCAGAATGTTACATAAAGCTTGGTTTCCCTCCCTCCCTCTCCAATACACTTCCCTAAAAGCAGTTTTTTTCCCTCACAATGTTGTTTTTGAAATTTTCTGCCACATAAAGAGCCATGTTTAACCTAATGGTTTCTTTGAAAATTGTCCATGGGAGTTACTAATCAGCCCACTTAGTGCTAAGCAACACTAGCTGAATTCTCTGAAGCCAGAGTACTTAACAGTGGCAACCACATGCCCAGAAGATATTATTCTGTGCTTCATTTTTAAAGGAAAATATTTCTGTACCAACACAAAATTGAAGTGAAAAGTTCATATTAAATGTGAGTTGTGGAAAATCTGACAAGGTGGTGAAAAAATCTGTGTGATGTCCGACATGATTAGACACTGTCATGGAATCATAGATGTAGAGCTAGAAGGGACCTCAGAATCCATATAGACCATCCTGTTCATTTTACGTATTAGTCAACTAAGATGTCGAGAAGTTAAGTGACTTGCCCAGAATCACCTGGGTGATCAGAAGATAGGATAGGACCAGGGGAAGGATTTGAACTTAGGACATCTGACTCCAGAGCCAGTGTTCTTTCCAGTGTAGCATGCCCTTGGCACTCATGTTCATAGATATTCAATTACTACGAGTTGGACAGACTTATCTAAGATCTTGGAGCTAGCCAGTGGGGTAGCTACAGAGGGAAACCACATTGGCCACCGACCTTCTTTTAGCAACACATATTTTGTCCAACACATTACTGGGAAAGAGTGAAGAACAACTACAAGTAGCTCCAGGAAGAATGAAATACCTGGGCCAAAGCCAAAAGGAAGTTTAGCTGCAGATACACCTGGTGACAAAAGGGAAGTTTGAAGCTATAAAGATCTATATCGCATAGGAAGCTGGAATGTAAGATTTATGAATGAAGGGAAGCTGGATATGGCCAGAAAGGAGAAGGAAAGATTAAACAGTGATATTTTGGGTGTCAGTGAATTTAAATGCAGGAATGGGTGAATTTAATTCAGGTGATCACTGCATGTACTACTGTGGGCAAGAATCCCTCAGAAGAATGGAGTAGACCTCACAGTCAATCAAAGGGTAAGAAAAGTAGTACTTGGGTATAATCTCAAGAAATGACAGCATGACATTTATTCAAATCCAGGGCAAATAACCTGACAACACAATAATACAAGTCTATGCTCCAATCACTGGTGCTGAAGAGGTCAAAGTTATTCAGTTCTATGAAGACCTACAACAACTTCTAGAAATAACATAAAAAAGGATGTCACATTCATCACAAGGGATTGGTATGCTAATGTAGGAAATCAAACGACAATTGGAATGCCAGACAACTTTGGCCCTGGAGTACAAAATAAAGCAGGAAAGGGACTCATAGAGTTTTGTCAAGGTAATTTTCTAATTATAGCAAACACTCTTTTTCAACAACTTAAAAGGTGATTCTACACATGAATGTCTTCAGTTGGTCAATATCAAAATCAGATTGATCATATACTTTATAATAAAGATGGAGAGACT
The DNA here is from genome assembly GCF_028372415.1 of Notamacropus eugenii. Taxonomy (NCBI): domain Eukaryota; kingdom Metazoa; phylum Chordata; class Mammalia; order Diprotodontia; family Macropodidae; genus Notamacropus; species Notamacropus eugenii. The sequence goes on from NC_092876.1 coordinate 102,282,939, forward strand.
CTATACAGTCAGTTAAAACAAGAACTGGAGCTGACTGTGGCTCAAATCATGAGCTTTTTATTACAAAATTTAGACTTAAGTTGAAGAAAGGGAAAACCATCAGACTTTATAAATATGACCTAAATAACATCCCTTATGAATATAAGGTGGAGGTGATGAATAGGTTTAAGGGATTAGATCAGGTAAATGGAATGCCTGAAGAACTATAGACAGAGGTTCACAGTACAGAGGAAAGCAACAAAAACCAACCCAAAGAGAGGAGGAAAGCAAAATGGCTATCTGAAGAATCTTTATAAATAGCTGACAAAAGAAAGAAAATGAGAGGGAGAGGAGAAAGTAAAAAATATGCCCAGCTGGATGCAGAATTCTAGAAAACAACAAGGATGAATACAAGGTTTCTTTCTGTTGTCATTGTTTTTAAACGAGCAATGCAAAGAAATAAAAGAAAATCATAGAGTGGGAAAGACGAGATACCAAGGGAACATCTCATGCAAAAATGAGCATGACAAAGGAAAAAATGGTAGAGACATAACAGAAGCATAAGAGATTAAGAAGATGTGGCAAGAATATACAGAACTATATTAGAAAGATCTTAACATTACCAAAACCCACAATGGTGTGGTTACTGATCTAGAGTCAGACAAGATGGAGAATGAAGTCAAGTAGGACTTAGGAAGCAATAAGGTTAGTGAAGGTGATGGAATTCCAGCTGAGCTATTAAAAATCCTAAAATATGATGCTGTTGAAGTGCTGCACTTAATATGCCAGTAAATTTGGAAAACTCAGCATTGGCTGGTGGGTTGGAAAAGATCAGTTTATGTGCCAGTCCTAAAGAAGGGCAAGCCCAAATAATATTCAAATTAACAAATAATTGCACTCATTTCACATGCATGCCAGCAAGGTTTGCTCAAGATTCTTCAAGCTAGACTTTAGCAACATGAGAACTACCAGAACAGGCTGGTTTTCAAAGAGGCAGAGGAACTAGAGACCAAATTTCCAACATTTACTGGATTATTGAGAAAGCAAGGGAGTTTCAGGAAAAGCATCTGCTTTTGCTTCATTAACTACACTAAAAGCCTTTGATTGTGGATCTCAACAAAATATGGCAAGTCTTCAAAGTGGTGAAACTATCAAATCATTTTACTTGTCTCTTGAGGAACATATATGAGAGTCAAGAAGTTAACAATTAGAAGCAAACATGGAACACCTGATTGGTTTAAGATTGGGAAGGAGAACAACAAGGCTATATACTTTCCACCTTTATTTAGCTTATATGCAAAGTACATCATATGAAATGCCAGACTGGATGAATCAAAAGCCAGATTAAGGTTGCCATGAGAAATATCCACTACCTCAGATATGCAGAAGATACCACTCTGATGGCAGAAAATTAAAAAAACAATAAAGAAACCTCTAGATAAGGGTGAAAGAAAAGAACACAAAAACTAGTTTGAAACTTAACATTAAAAAAAAGATCATGGCAATTAGTCCCATCATTTCCTGGCCAATAGAGGGAGAAGAAATGGAAGCAGTGTCAGATTTCATATTCTTGGGTTCAAATATCACTACAAACAGCAAATGCAGCCATGAAATTAAAAGATGCTTGCTCCGTGGAAGGAAAACAATGACAAATTTGGAAAACATACTAAAAAGCAGAGACATTACCTTGTGGACAAAGCTCTGTATAGTCAAAGCTATGGTTTTTCCAATAGTGATGTATAGATGTGAGAGTTGGATTATAAGGAAATCTGAGTGCCACAGAATCAGCACTTTCACATTGTACTGCTAGAGAACTGTTAAGAGTTCCTGGACAAAAGAAGATCAAATAAGTCAGTACTTCAGTATTAAATATAGAAATTAATTCAAACTATTCACTGGAAGGTCACATACTAGCACTGAAATTTAAATACTTTGGCCACATAATGAGAAGATGGGACTCATTGGAAAGTCTGTAATGTTGGAAAAGATAAAAGCATGGCAGAAGATGAGATAGGTAGTGTCAATGAACAGGAACTTGAACAGACTTCGGAAGATAGTGGAGGATAGAAGGCCCTGGTGTGCTATGGTCCATAGGGTGACAAAGAGTTAGGTATGACTTAAAAACTCAACAACAACCATATGTGTTCTGCCTCACATTCTAAGCAGGCTATGATTGGGACTCTGTTTGCCTCTGTGTTCTGTGAAGTGCTCAGCATCCATTTAAATATTGGAGTTGGCATATTTGGAAGTAGAAATCTTTGAAATGAGAAAACTGAAGGGCAGACCAGAAAGCCTTTGGTTTTGAATATCCACCATCTTGCCTCTTAAGGAACTTCTAAGAACCAGGCTTGATAGTTCTGGTTACTAAGTTGTCATGGGCAGCAGGAGGATTTGTCTCTTTGCTCAGTTTTCAAGTATAGTTCTTTGTGTTCTTACTGTGTCTCCCAATGTGGAAACTCCTTAGGAGCAAGGGTTGTTTTATTTGGGGGATTTGTATCCTCAGCACCCAGCACAGTGCCTTGCACATCTTAGGCACTGAATTCTGAGGCATTTTTGAATTTGGATTTCAAAGTCTTTTTCACACTACAACCTTTTTCACACTGCACAGGCACTTCTTAGAGCTACAAGTTCAGACGTCTAAGGAAGGTGGCAATGGTGCTGCCTATCTTTGGGTGTTACATAATTTCTAGTGACAAAGTTTTGGTACAGGTAGCCAAATGGTTTTTGAAATATTTATCCCATCTCTAAGAATCTGGGAATCTCAGTGTGGGAAGAGCCTTAGAGAATATCCAAGTCCACCCTTAACTGAATGAGAATGTCTTCTCCCAATCTCCTAACAAAGGGACATCAAGTCACCACTTGAAGGCTTCCAATAATGGTCACTCCAAGATAATCCATCCCTTTTCATGGTCAACTCTGGTTGTTAGGAATTTCTTCTTTACACTGACTTAAAATTGGTCTCCTTGAAATGTTAAAACAATGAGAAGGTAAAGAAGAACCCGGTATAATAGGAAGAATGGTGTATTTAGAATCCAAGGATCTGAATTCAAATTCTGCTTCCACTTCCTCTGTAGCCTTGGGCAGATCACTTAATCCAATTCTGCGTCTCAGTTTATCTATAAAGTGAGATTGGTCTAGATGACTTACAAGGTCCCTTCCAGTTCTAAAAACTCTGATTGTATGGCAGCTACGTGGCACAGTTGATAGAATACTGGATCTTTGTAAGGAAGACTTGAGTTCAAATTTTGCCTTAGACATTTACTACTAAATGACCTTGGGCATTTAACCTCTGTCTCATTTTCTGAAAACTATAAAATGGAGGTAATTAACAGGACCTCCTTCCCACAGTCGTTGTGAGAATTAAATGAGTTAATATTTGTAAAGTGCTTATCACTGTGCCTAGCACACAGTAGGCATTACACAAATATTCGCTATTATCATTCATATTGCTTTAATTCTGCCTTCTGAGGCCAAGAAGACTAAGTCAAATCCACTTTCCAAATAACAGTTCTTTATATATTTGAAAAGAGTGATCAGGTTTTCCTTAAATTTCCTCTCTGTAGAAACCCAAAGCAAGTTCATTATCATCCCTCAAAGGCACGACTTTTAGTACTGCCACCATTTTGGAAAACCCAAAATTTGTCCATGACTATCTAAAAATATTACACTTAAAAGTGAACTTCTAAGAAAAACTTTTGTTCTCTTTCTCCTTCTTCTTTTCTTTATCTTCTTCTCCTCCTTCTTTCTCTCCTCTTCCTCTTCCTCTTCCTTCTTCTTTTCCTCCTCCTACTTCTCCTTTTTCTTCTCCTCTTTCTCCTTCTTCTGTTATTCATTCTTCTCCTCCTTCTTCTGAAAGAGGTCTCTCCCTCAACCCTGCCCATTCTAGCCACAACCAGTTTCCTTTCTTATTTCTCTTTTTTTCCTCAAGACATTCCCCGATGCATTGCATAAGCTGAAAACCAAATCTTGCCATTACTAGTTGGCTCATGTTTCCTTCCTCCAATATTTTTTCATTGGAAACAGCTCCTCACCCTTCATTTTATGGATGAGGAAACTGAGGCTGAGATAAGTTAAGTGACTTGCCCTAAGTCCCAGAGCTAGCATGTGTCTGACTCTGGATTTAAACTCAGGGATCTGTTCCTCTATGTCCAACACTATCCACTGCACCATGTAACAACAACCAGCCTCTTAAATCAGGTGAACTGAATTATTGCTGCAGTCTGAACCTTCTTGGGGGAGGGGATGGTGAAGACCCCAGCTATTAAGGACACATAAGCCAATCAGGGCTTTTCCCAGGCTCTTTGAAATTCTCTAGAATTCAAGACCAGTTTCAAAAAAAAGTGACAATACAGAGTTGTTCCCCCTCAGGCACAGTGGTTCATGAGAGACTCTCCTTCACCTCACCTAGCCTCAATTAGTTGCTCCTCAGGTGCACCAGAACCTACCCCCACCTCCACCTCCAGGAAACATACCAATTTTTGACAAGGCTGCCCTTTTGGCAGCCAGAGTGCCATACCTTGGAATGAAGCTCTTTCATTCTCTTCAAGTTGGCCAGGATTTCTAGGGGAGGAGAAATCATCTCCAGTTTTGCACGTACGGGGGGGCGTGGGGAGTGGGGCAGGAGAAAGAAGCAGGGTGGGGTACAAGTGAGTAAGCACATTCATATCTCCTGGGAAACATCCTGTTGTCACTAAGGCCCAAGTTTTCTGAAGTTATCCAGGTGCAAATGAACCAGAAACTACTTGTCCTCAGTCAGGAATCTGGCAAACAGTAGGAAAAGCAAATGCAGACGGTATGGTATGATGAAAAGAGCAGCAACTCTGGAGTCAGAAGACTTGAATCTAAAGTCCAGTTCTAATGTTCACTGCCTATGTGACATTGGGAAAGTCACTTAACCTCCCTGAGTCTTGGTTCCCTCATCTGTAAAATGAGGGAGTTGGTCTACGTGGACTCTGAAGCCTCTGGGCTCTCAGTCTATGACGTTATGCTAAATTCCCCTTTAAAAATGACTCCCCCTCCCATCCAGACCAAGTTAGTGCTGCACAGGGCAAGAGGAGTTGACTTTCAGGAAGTAGCACTGTGTGCCTGGCTGAAGGGCATGAAGGCAGAGCTAGAGCCTCAGGAGCAGAGCCAAGGATCCTCCCATGCAATCAATCTATCAATCAAGCATATATTAAATGCCTCTGCTAACTGAGTTCCATTTTCAACAACCTGTCTTGAAAGCTATGAGAACTAACCCTTCCTTGCCCGATAGGGTAGAGTTCCAAAAGGTAGGGATAGCTTCGTAATAAACAGCTGTCTAGGGGCTATGGTTGCATAATTTCAAGGGGCACTAAGACCACGTGGGAGAAGAGGGAAACAAAGGAAAGGAAGCTCCATTGTGACTGCATCACACTATTGCCTGGGGTAGGGCTCTAGGGGAGGGATGGGGACTGGGGGATAGAGTGTAGTTACCAGTCTTTCAGGATGATTCACATTTGCCAACTACTCAATGACAAAGAAATTGGAACTGCAAAGAAACTCTGGATCTAATGAAGGCTGCCAAGAGACAAAGAACCCAATGTAATGAAGGAAGTCCAGTGCTATAGGTTCTCTTGGAGATCCATCTGTCTCTAAATATAACATCAAGTGCTAGGAGGGACTCTTCAAGGCCACCTACTCCAAGTTCCTCATATTTTTTTTTTAGGTGGGGAAACTGAGGTCAGGGAAGTGAAGTCAGTTGCCTAATGTCTCCCAGGGAAGAAATAGCAGAGCTCATTCCCTGAAGTCAGTTCTGACTCCAAACTCTTTGGCATTAGGTCAGTACTGTACCATTTTTTTTGGTGGGGTCATCTAGAGAGAAATTGCTTTATCCTTTTTATTAAAATCTTTTCTAGCTTTTCCTTTAAAGAATTTTTAAAAGTGTTGGGGAATATGGAACAGTATGTGCTGTGTTTAAGAGAGGGCTAGCTGCCCCCACTGTTTCAGAAGTAGCATTAATTAGTATTGGATTGTGAACTCTTTGAGGGCAGGGAATGTCTTTTGGCTCTTTTTTTTTGCACTTAGGACAGTGCCTGGCACATAACAGATGCCAAATAGATGTTAACCAGCTGACAGACTTTGTGACAGTATTTGATGTTTGATTACGCTGAAATCTGGAGTATTAGCACTATATGATGGATATTGTTCGGTTGTTTTTAGTCATGTCCCACTCTTTTGGGGTTTTCTTGGCAAACATACTGGAGTGGTTTGCCATTTCCTTCTTCAGTTAATTTCATAAATGAGGAAACCGAGGCAAACAAAGTTAAGTGACTTGCCCAGGATCATACAGCTAGTGTGTGTCTGAGGTCACATTTGAACACAGGCTTTCCTGACTCCAAGTCAGGTCCTCTATCCATTGCACCAGCTGGTATACCAGGCTTTGAACTAGAGGACCTGGATTCACATCCCAGCTCTGCTAATTACTTCCCATGTCAACGGGCAAATCTCTTAACTTCCATAGAGGTCTCAGTTTCCTCATTAGTAAAATGGGGGAGTTGGATTGAATGGCCTCCGGGCATCCTTTTGGCACTAAATCTCTGCGTGTAAATTGTAAGTCCTTAGTCAGAAAGGACACAGGGAGACTTGGAATAAGTTAGTCATAAGGGGAGAAGGGAAAATTACTCCTTCTGATTGAAAATGCCAGGCACGAGATTTCTTCACATGATTCATATTGCTTCATAATTTTTCTTTTTTGTTTTGACCTCTTTTTTTTGCAATGAGATGACAAGCCAAGTGAGTCAAGGAAAATATCAGCAACAAAGAGCAAGGAATTTGGTGGGTCCAGTGGGAGCTTTCCACTTACAGTATGATCTCTAAGGAGACAGCAAGAGCCCCTTGATCAGAATTACAGTCTAGAGTAAAACAAAGTGATGGTCTCACTGGTCAGAATGAGATATCCATTTTTGGACATGCCAAAGTGGAGCTCTGTATGACTTGACTGTGCATGTATTTTTATAAGAATTGTGGGGATTTTTTCTTCTTTTCCAGGGGAAAAGATATGAGTGAGAAAAAATATATGTTCATTAATTGTACAAAGGTTTTGGAAGCCACATTTCTCTTCTAATGACTCCTTGTTTCAATGTTCTTTTAGTGAATCCCAGAAGCTGAGATAGCTCTGATGGAGGTGATGGGGTAGAGGCTAGGAGTGAGTCTGATCTGACTCTAACTAGAGACAATATAAAGGCAGATCCTTGAATCCCTAGTTTGGCAGCTTAGCATACTGTTAGCCCTGTTGCTGTTTATACACCTTTCATAGGCTTTAGAAATCGGGCTTTTGCCCTGTGTCTTTTAACCCAAAGAGCTCCCACTTTTTTTTTTACTCCAGTTCCAGTAAATGATCTCATCTATAAGCCCCTGTACTTTAGCTTTCTGCCTGTTGCTAACCTTGTCCTTCTGGGGCCATGTCTCTCCTCTTGATCCCCAGTCCTCTTGACAACTGGAATTTTGGCCTTAAAACTAACTCTCTGTGGCTGGGTCTCTGTTACCTGTTGCCAGACCCCCCAGACAGTTTTTCAACATAAGAGAATTACTTTTCTCATTTGAACACTCAGGCTACTCACTCAAGCAAGGTGGTTGCCAATGTTTGAGGAATTCCCCCAGGAGATCTCCTGATCCTGCTGTTCAGCCTTTAACTGTTTCTGGGCTCACTCCCCACTTTGAGTCCCTTCAGCAAAAAGAAGAGCAGTTGACTCCTGAGCTTAGAAAGGCATGACTAATGCAGGGTCTGGTGATTCACTGTGGACTTTAATGAATGTCAGGAAAAAAGAGTTTGTTCTAATTAGATCATTACCATGTACTAAAACTCAGTTAATTGTAGAATATGGGAGCTATTTAAATGGATAAAAGAAAAGCAGCTTTCATTGAAAGCACTGCTGAGAAGTTCTTGATACTGAAATTATCAATTGATAGATATAGCTACTTTCTAACTATTTGGAAAATGGACATGACAATAAACTTTCTCCCCCTCCTCCCTGACCCTCCTCCCCTACATCCAGCTTCAGCCAGACAATAGGTCTTGAAAGGGATCTAATGGGGCATGTGACAGAGGAAATGACTTCTAACAATGTTCTGCTGTTAAAAAGGTTGGCCTTTTTTATTTTTCAAAAAGGAGCAGCAATCTATAATGACCCTCAAATTAAGGCAATTTGAAATGCAGAAAGTTGGAATTTTACATCCAACTCTCAGGGGGGAATGTAAGACTATAGAGACAAGGACAGGTATTCTTAACCATTTTCACAACCTGGAAAAGTATATGAGCCCCTCTCTGAATTATGTTTTTAAATGCATAAAATAAAATACCTGAGATTACGAAGAAAGCCATTTATATTGTAATACAATTATCTAGCTATCAAAAGTTTACAGGTAATCTGTATAATTTCCCAATGTTTTACTTCTTTAATAAGTACATTTGTTTACACACACAAAGAAAGCTCACAGGCATCCTAAGAACCCCTGCTAACGAGGGGAAAGTTAATTACATATAACCTGAGAATTAGAAATAGTGAGAAGAATATAAGAAGGACACATATCCACACACACAACTTCCGCTCTCATTTGTTTATGAGCTCTGTAGATAGGGCTGTTTTCTGGTGCCCAATCCACATCATTTTCAGGAGGAGCAATGATGCTCCCTTCATGTGAACTTGGACTGGATGAAGTGTCTTGTAAATCTGACAGGGGACATAAGGCACAAATAGTACCTAGAGAGTTTGTGAATGAGGAGATGAAAAACATGGTGACTGACTTCATTCAAGTCTCAACTAAAATTTCACTTTCTATTGGAAGTCTTTCCTAATCCCCCTTAATTCTAGTACCTTCCTTCTATTATTTTCAATTTATCCTGTATAGAACCCACATAATTGTTTTCATATTGTCTGTGTTAGACTGTGAGCTCCTTGAAAGTAAAGATTGTCTTTTGCCTTTCTTTATATACCCAGCACTTATCATGATGCCCTGCACATAGTAGGTGCTTAAAAATCTTTCACTGACTGAGTCACTGGGGAAGGTGTAATTAGAGAGGCTTTACTTCCAATTTCCCGGACCTTGGTGAAACAGATTTTGGCAATTAATAGGACTACTCGATATGGGGAGGAGTCATGTATACCCATCTGTGGGTAAGGACTTGATAGAAAATGCTTTCTTCATCTATGAAGATGTAGCTGTAGCAGCAGATTCCCCATCTACCAGCATCATCTACCAGAGACAAGTCCTGCATTTGTGGGTCCTGACATTATTCTCAAATGTCTACAAGGTGAGCTGGGGCAATGACCTAACTTTGAGACAAATTAGTTATGACATGGATCTATGGCGCATGTGAGTCCCTGACCATCTGTTGTTCACTGGAATGGGGCTTGAGGGATCTACAGGAAAACTGTAGATGGGCGGGAAAATGAGGGGCAGGGTTTTTTTTTTTACTACAGAGATGCTAGTTTTTAGTTAATGCCAACAGATGGATAGAAAACTTGTCAATTCTTGTTAAGGTCTTGATTTTTACAGTACTTTTTACTAATCTTATTAAACTGTTTGTTTAATTATGCTACTTATGTTAGAGAAACTGAAACAAAACACTGGACCTGAGAAGACTAAGAGTGGCTGGCAGATGGGGGCAAGAATCAATGAATGATAAGTCATGATTGTCAGATATTCTTTCATAAAGAGCCAGGGTGTATATAACAGTTATGGAAGTGAAATGCTGCCTAGGACATCTGGCCCAAATCTGGTTATAGGTCTCTGTTACAAAGATTATATTTGACACCTGTTAGCATTCACTTCCTTTCTACAGGACAGAGCATTGCCCAGATCCAGACCCTTTCTCGTCACCCCTTCCCTACAACATATAATCCAGCCCTCTTTTCTTGTAGCTAGACCAGAGGTTTCATCACGCTTTCTTTGTCCAGTTCTTAGCCAATCTTGGTTGCAGACATTCCCCCTTTGTTTCTTTCTCTGCCTGATTTAGAGCTAATAAGACACATAGCCTCATGTTTAAATAACCCAGCTAGGCCATGAGAGGTACTGATTTCTAATCTCCTTTCACCCCTTTTCTCCTTTAAGGAATACTAATGCATCTGTATCTTTTGGATTATTGTTAAGAATTATAATCTTAAATTATAGATGAAATTTTGGATAGATTCATAGGTTTGTGTGGAGCTATAAATTTCCCAGTTCATGTGCTTATCTATTTTCATTAAATACTCCCTTTATTACAGACTCATTTGAAATCCTGTTTGTTTTATTGACTAAGATTCAATTGCCCCAGTACTCTAACTGGCTACTCCCTAAAAGGTCCCCAGAGATGCTGGCTGGAAAAGAGAGTCAACTAACCCTAGGATCTCTTCCTAGAGTAGGAATTATAACAATCCTTCTAGGAATTCACAGGCTCCCTGTCTCCTGAAAATACATTAAGCAGTGAATAAAAGATCCTTCTCAAAGCTCCCTATCACATAGTCTCAAGTAGACTTTTATCTCCTCAGAATCTTGAATTTTTACCCTACCAAATAAACTTGATAATTGTTCTACAAGAAAACTTAAAGAGTGGAAAGAAAAATAATAGAAAATTGGAAAGGAGAGAGAAAATAGCAACAAAGGGTTTCTAGATCCTGGAAACTGGAGGACTGGTTTATTTTTAGACAGATGATAGTACTATGTGTCACAATAACAAAAAACCCTGTGTTATAAAGTGATTCTCTTCTAAGGATCTTACACCATTTTCTATTTAAATGTTCCAAGACCACACAGTGAATCAGCATTAAAGTTTGGATAGAAGTTATTTTCTCTCCCAGATCAGTGTTTTTATAATTGATAATTATCTTTGGGGCAAAAGGTGCTATGGCTCAATGACATCGAACACAAATAGAAACAAGGATACATACATAAGGATGCCCTGGAGTTGCATATTGACTAAATTATTTAAATGTAGTATTATCTATGGTTTATTGTATTTTTCTATAGTGTGTTAAATATCTCCCAATTACATTTTAATCTGCTTCTGACAACATTCAGGAGTGTTGTGGGTCAGATGTAGTGTGTGGACCATGTCTTTGACATTTCCAGGGTAGTAGATATATTGCTAGACTGAGAAAGGCCTGAGTTCAAATTTTGTACCTTGCAGGATTGTGGTAAGACTCAAATGAGCTAATACATGTAAGAGAGTTTGCTGTCTTAAAACACCATTGTAAATGTCAGTTACTGTTTTTACTGGTAACGTTCACCTCTGCTATGTGACTTTGCGTAGTCCATTAAGTTCATACAAAGTAATGATCATATGATAGATTTAGAACAAGAAGGAATTTTAGGCCCCATAAGAGTCAGCCTAGAGCAGTAGAAAGAGTGATGCACTCAGAGTCAGAAAGATGGGTTCAAATCCTTGCCTCAGTCACTGAGTATGTCAACTTGGGCAAGTCACATAACTGTTCTTTGTTTCAGTTTCCTCATCTATAAAAAGAGAAGGAATGACCCCTAAGGTTCTTCTTATCATTAAATCTATGATCCTGTGGAACCAAATTTTGCAAACAAGGAAACTGAGAATCAGGTAGGTTAAATGACTGGCTATGTTAAGTGTCACCAGGTGCAATGGATAGAGCACTGGGTCTGGAGTCAGGAAGACCTGAGTTCAAATCTGGCCTCAGACACTAGCTGTGTGGACAAGTCACTTAACCTTGTTTACCACAGTATCCTTATCTGTAAAATGAACTGGAGAAGAAAATGGCAAATCACTCCAGTATCTTTGTCAAGAAAACCCCAAAGGGGATCACAGAGAGTTGGACACGACTGAACCACAGCAACAACACATTAAGTGTCACAGCTGGGAATCAAATTCAAGTCCTCTTGACTCCAAATCCATAGGACCACATTGACTACCCCCATGTCATAGGGTAATTGTAAGGATCAAATGAGGTAATGTACATAAACTCCTGTGTCAGTTGTAAAGTGCTATAAAAGTAAGGTTGTATTGTTATCATTTGCAGCAATCAATCGATCAATAAACATTCATCGCCATGACTTGCACTTGATTTTGTTTTGAGTGAGGGAGGGCTGTGCAGGTCACCAGCCTCACTTCTGCTCCAGAGCCATCTGAATCCAGTGAGCAGATATTCATCAGGATGACTGGAGATGACCCAGGATGAGGCAATTGGGGTTAAGTGACTTGCACAAGGTCACACAGCTAGTGAGTGTCAAGTGTCTGAGGTGAAATTTGAACTGAGGTCCTCCTGACTGAGTCCTCACTGCACTGGTGCTGTATCTGCTGCACCAATTGTAAGGATTTGAATTTAGATCTTTTGATTTCAAATCCAGTATGGTTCCACCACACCATACTGCCTCTTCACACAGGGCCCACCCAATGTGGTGATGGTGAGGAAGGAGCCTTCCTCACTCTCTCTTGATATTTTGGAGACATCAATAGAGCACCTGAGCTGTCTTTAGATTGCCTCTCATTTAGCCTCTTCTCTTTTTCATGAATGCATTTATTTAATCATTATGATAAATAAATAAATTGGGGCAGCTAGGTGGTGCAGTGGATAGAGCACCAGTACAGGAGTCAGGAGGACCTGAGTTCAAATCTCACCTCAGACACTGGACACTCACTAGCTGTGTGACCTTGGGCAAGTCACTTAACCCCAGTTGCCTCATTCTGGGTTATATCCAGTCATCCTGATGAGTATCTGATCACTGGATTCAGATGGCTCTGGAGCAGAAGTGAGGCTGGTGACCTGCACAGCCCTCCCTCACTCAAAACAAAGTCAAGTGCAAGTCATGTCATTATTTCTCTAATGGCATGGTCTTCTTTGGCAATGAAGGATGAACACACACTGAAACATTCATTATAATGATAAATATTATTCATAATAATATTGATAAATATGTTAGACTTTGGGTTCAAATCTTGCCTGTGCTAGTTATTATCTGTGACCTTCGACAAGCCATAATTTCTTTGTGTCAAAGTTTCTTCAGGTACAAAATGAAGGTGTTGGACTAGACCCCTCCTGTCTATAAATCTCTGATCTAATGATGATTCTTTGAGTTCAGGACTATAGAGAAATGCCAGTGAGAAAACAATGGGCAACTGTCTCTCAACTTATAGTTTTAGAGAGTTGTCTCCCTTGAAGGCTGTTTCATTCATTCAATAGTTATACTCAATATTCCATAATGTTATACAGTAAAATACAATAGTAATAATAATTGTTGTTGTTATAGTTAGCTGTTGTAACCAATAATATTATAATTTGTCTCTTTTTTTGGTAGAATATTTTTCAGCATTTTAATGAATATATGGGTGTTCATTCTCTTCAACTAGTTTATAAGCTCCTTGAAGGCAGGGATTACTTTTTCTGTTGGTGTGGTTGCTGTTGCTTTTTACTACCAAATAATGCTTATTGTGGTGATTTACCACACTCTGGTTTTTCCTTTAACTTTAGTTTCCATAATTATGTGGCCAATTTTTCTCCAAACATGGATTGGAATGATGATTCAAAATCCACAGGACATTTACATGGTTTATGTAAGGATTATTCTGCCTAATGGAGATTAGATCCATCACATATTTCATGGTTACTCTTATGATTACATTTTTCTCCAAATATAGTGAATCCTTATGGGTTGTAGCCAATTCTTCAGTGAGAAACAAACTATTATTTCCCCCAGGTTACTTGAAATCAATTTGTAGTTTTCAAGAGTATAACTTGATCATTTGCAAAGAATTTTTTGCCAAAACTGATTTGGCTTAAACCATCACCACATACACACACACACACACACACACACACACACACACACACACACACACACCCAAAACCACCGCCACCACCACTAAAATAAAATAACTAAGAAAATAAGCAAGTAAATATTTAAAGATTTCACGATTTTGTGGGCATGGATGAGAGGGAAATTTGCTAACTGATGGTATTCCTTCTATGATCAAGTAGGCAACCTTCAAAAAGCTGCTGCCACCCTAAAATTCATAATCTTGTATCTAGTCTGGTGTCTAGGCTAGGCAGTTAGTGAGACTGGTTCTCTGGAAACACATTGTTTAACATTAGGCCCATAGCTGACTTTTTAACTTGCCAGGACCTGCTCGAATTCAGCTATTAAAGTCTTCACGAACTCATGAAGGTAACTCCATAGTAGTATGAACATCTGTAGGGGACTCTCATCAAGTGCCTTAATGGTATCTATCATGAACTTGAAGAGTTTTACTTCAGTAGCAATTTGATCAGACTCTTCCACCCCTCAACAGGTAGTTCAGGAGTTAAGTCACCACAGTGCTGTTGAATACAACAGCAAGAAAAAAACGAACAACAAAACCTCTTCTATTTCTATGAAGACATATTTGGAGCTAAGAGAATTCCCAGGATAAAATAGCCCCCACACCCTCCAAGAGACAGAGAAAGAGAGAGAAATTCAGGAATAACTGTAATTGGAATCCCAGAAAAGAGACTAGATTAACCACTAGAGCCTTGGGAGCCCTGGAAAACCTAATAATGAAACTGAAGGAAAAGCTAAAGAAGCTAGAAAAAAGTAACCAAGCAGTGGAAACCCTAAAAATGGTTGAAATGGTACTAAAATTTAAATAATACAATAAGTAATATTAGAACAAAGTAAAAAAAAAAGAACAAAACTGGAAGAAAATGTGTGGTATTTACTGAACAAAAAGGTCAGAAAAATAGGAAATGGAGAGGTAATCTAATAATCATCAGGTTCCCAGAGTGACTAAACCAAAGAATATATTGTAAGAAATCTTGAGTTGGTGCAGTGGATAAAGCAACAGCCTCCAAGTCAGGAGGACCTGAGTTCAAATCTAGCCTCAGACACTTGACACTTCCTAGCTGTGTGGCTCCTAGCTATGTCACCCTGGGTAAGTCACTTAACCATGATTGTCTTGCTATGCCCCCCCCCCCCAAGTCATGAAAGAAAATTGCTCAGAAGTACTGAAAGCAAAGAATAGCTAGAGAGACTCCACAGATCACAATGTACCTCAGATGTAACACAGCAAGGAAGATGATTGCAAAGATCCTGAGCTCCTAGGTCAAGGAAATAAAACTGCAGGGCTAGAAGGAATTGATCATAAACCAAGTAATCTTTATAATATTTGCATAGGAATATGTATCACTTAAAAGAAAGGAACTAGCAGAATATGATATAGTGAAAAGCAAAGAAAATGGCTGCCATCCAAGAAAAATATTCTGAAAAGTTGAGTATAATGTTACTCAAAGGGACCCCTGATCTAATTAATGTGGATATTCTGAATTATATGCAGCTGTCTCTTTCTGCATCCTATCAGTTCTCCACAAGGGATCCACTTAATGCACTAAGTACTTTTTTCCACTTACACCTAACAACACCTACTACATGCATCATCCTTGCTCTCTGAGTGATAATCATTTAAATTCTTCAGAAGTTGTAGTATTTCATAATTCATAGCCATACAGCAAGAGGCAGAAAATGGACTTTTAGCAGAATTGACAACTTGCAAGTATCCATATTGAGTGAAAAATTTCTGAGCAAAGTCTTCAAAAGGCAAACAGCAAATGAAAGTACCTTTAAAAATGAAAACAATTGGAACATAGCCACGATGGCAGAGTAGAAAGATACAGCTACTCTAGTTCTTCCCCCATAGCCCATAATATACCTGTAAAAATGACTCTAAACAAATTCTAGAGCAGCAGAAGCCAGAAAAAGACAGAGTGAAAGAGATTTCCATCCCAAGGGAGCCTGAAAGGCAAACAAGAAAGGTCTATTGCACAGGGTGCAGAGCAGAGCACAACCCATGGAGCTCAACCCAGCCTTAACCATGCAGCACCAGCAGAAACAGGATGGAAGCAGGCTTTGGGGGCGGAATCACAAGGAGCAGCTGTGGTTCACAGAGCCCTTAACCCACAAGTGCCAAAGACAGCTTCAAAGGTTGAGAAAGCTTTTTCACCTGGGTGAGAAGGGAACAGGGTCCTCCCCTAGCCCTGGCCCCAGGCAGTGGTGGCAGTAGCAGCAGTATCCATTTTTGGAGCCCTTGGCTTAATGCCCCTGGGGGAATTGAGCCACTGATCTGGGTCTCAGCCCTGAGTGGTGGCCCTGGGGTGAGGAAGAGTGCTGGCTGAAGTGGTGAAGGTGGAGGTGGAGGTGGTTGTGGAGAGAGAATCCTACTCGCAGATCCTGGGCAGAAAAACTTGTAGTTGCTCCCAGATCAGAGTGCAGGCCAGAAGAAGAGTAACCTCTTCTCCATTGAATGTGTCACCTTGGAGGAACTGAGAACATACAAGTCCCTAGAGTATACTCTCTGCTTGACAAAGGACTCAAAAGTCAAGTAACTGTCTGGAAAAATGCCCAAATAAGGGGAAAAAATAAAACTATAGGAAGTGACTTTCTTGGTAAACAGGTATTTTCCTCCAGCCTTTCAGATTAGGAAGAACAAAGCAGACCAACAGAGGAAGACATCAAAGTCAAGGTTTCTTCATCTAAAACCTCCAGAATAAATTTCCAATGGTGTCAGGCCATGAAAGAGCTCAAAAGAGATTTTGAAAATCAAGTAAGAGAGGTGCAGAAAAACTTGGGAAGAAAAATGAGAGCAATGAAAGAAAACCATGAAAAGTGAGTCAACAGCTTGCTAAAGGAGACCCCCAAAAATGCTGAAGAAAAAAATCACCTTTAAAAATAGACTAAGTCAAATAGCAAAAGAGGTTCAAAAAAGCCAATGAGGAGAAAAATGCTTTAAAAAGCAGAATCAGCCAAATGGAAAAGGAGGTTCAAAAGCTCACTGAAGAAAATAGTTTTTTAAAATTTAGAATGGAGCAGGTGGAAGCTAATGACTTTATGAGAAACCAAGAAATTATAAACCAAAACCAAAAGAATGAAAGAATTGAAGACAATGTGAAATATCTCATTGGAAAAACAACTGACCTGGAAAATAGATCCAGGATAGACAATTTAAAAATTATGGGGCTACCTCAAAGCCATGATCAAAAAAAGAGCCTAGACATCATCTTTCATGAAATTAGCAAGGAAAACTACCCTGATATTCTAGAACCAGAGGGTAAAATAAATATTGAAAGAATCCACCAGTCACCTCCTGAAAGAGATCTGAAAAGAAAAACTCCTAGGAATATTGTAACCAAATTCCAGAGTTCCCAGATCAAGGAGAAAATATTGCAAGCAGTCAGAAAGAAACAATTCAAGTATTGTGGAAATACAATCAAGATAACACAAGATCTAGCAGCTTCTACATTAAGGGATCAAAGGACTTGGAATATGATATTCCAGAAGTCAGAAGAACTAGGATTAAAACCAAGAATCACCTACCCAGTAAAACTGAATATAATACTTCAAGGGAAAAATGGTCATTCAATGAAATAGAGGACTTTGAAGCATTCTTGATGAAAAGACCAGAGCCGAATAGAAAATCTGACTTTCAAACGCAAGAATCAAGAGAAGCATGAAAATGTAGACAGAAAAGAGAAATCATAAGGGGCTTACTAAAGTTGAACTGTTTACATTCCTACATGGAAAGATAATATTTGTAACTCTTGAAACTTTTCTCATTGTTTGGGTAGTTGCAGGGATTTTCCATATATATATATATATATATATATATATATACATATATGTATGTATGTATGTATGTATTTATGTATATATAAGGCACAAGGTGAGTTGGATAGGAAGGGATGATATCTAAAAAAGTAATATTGAGGGATGAGAGAGGAATATATTGGGAAAAGGACGAAATAGATTGGGGCAAATTATCTCTCATAAAAGAGGCAAGAGAAAGTTTTTTCAATGGAGGAGAAAAGAGGGGAAGTGAGAGAGAAAAAGTGAAGGTTATTCTCATCACATTTGACTTAAGGAGGGAATAACATCCACACTCAATTTGGTTTGAAAATGTATCTCACACTACAGGAAAGTAGGGGAGAAGGGGATAAGTGGGGTGGGGGGATAATAGAATGGAGGGCAAATGAGAGGAGAGAATAATAAGAAGTAATCACTTTAGGGGAGGGACAAGGTCTAAAGAGAGAACAGAATAAATAGGGGGTAGGATAGAATGGAGGGAAATATAATTAGTCTTTCACAACATGACTATTCTGGAAGTCTTTAGCAAAGCTACACATGTATAGCCTATATTGAATTGCTTGCCTTCTCAGTGGGGATGGGTGGGGAGGGAAGAAGGGAGAGAAGTTGGAACTCAAAGTTTAAGGAATGAATGTTGAGAATTGTTTTTGCATGCAACTGAGAAATAAGAAATACAGTAATGGGATGTAGAAATCTATCTTGCCCTACAAGAAAAGAGAGAAGATGGGGATAAGGGAAGAGAAGGGTATGATAGAAGGGAGAGCAGATTGGGGGAAGGGGTAATCAGAATGCATGGTGTTTCAAGGTGGGGGAGGGGAGAAATGGGGAGAAAATTTGGAACTCAAAATCTTGTGGAAATGAATGTTGAAAACTAAAAATAAATAAATAGACAAATTTTTTAAAAAATGAAAACAATTTTGAACATGAAATGGCTAACTGATTATTCAGTACTTATATTCTGAAAGAGGGAAAAGAGACTGTCTCTTTAGAGTCTCATCTTTTCTAAAAGTCAATGAGGAAACAAAGAAGGGTAAACTATAGACTTTGGTGTTGCAAAAAGGAATCTAACAACAAATAAAACCCTAAGGAAAAATGGGGAAAAGAGGAGTAGAGAGAAACATAATATATCACATAATTGGGGCACCAAAAGACAATATATTCAAATAAAAAAGTATAAGATAGAGAGCAATGTAGATCTCTTGAACCTTACATATCTAGGCTGAACAAGTTGGGATTGATATTTTTTAAAAGAGAGAACATATAAAGGCCTCACTTCTCAAATATATAGAGAATTGAGTCAAGTTTATAATAATATAAACCGTTCCTCAATTGATAAATGCTCAAAGGATATGAGAAGGTAATTTTCAGATGAAGAAATCAATACTATTTATAGTTATATGAAAAATAAAATGCTCTAAATCACTACTGATTAGAGAAATGCAAATTAAAACAACTCGGAAGTACCACCTCACACCTATCAGATTGACTAATATGACAGAAAAGGAAAATACAAATGTTTGAAAGATGTGGGGAAAGTGGGACACTAATTAATTCTTGGTGGAACTGTGAACTGATTCAACCATTCTAAAGAAGAATTTGAAACTATTCCCAAAGGACAATCAAACTGTGCATATGCTTTGATCCAGCAATACCACTACTAGGGCTGTATCCCAAAGAGATCATTAAAAAAAAAGGGAAAAGGACCTATATGTACATGTACAAAAATATTTATAGCAGGTCTTTTTGTGGTGGCATCAATTGGCAAATGTCTGAACAAGTTGTGTTATATGAATGCAATAGCATACTATTATGCTTAAAGAAATGATGAGCAAACTGATTTCAGAAAAACCTGGAAAGATTTAACTGAACTGATGCAAAGTGATGTGAGTAGAAACAGAAAAAATATTGTACACAGTAACGGCAACATTGGCTGACCACTCTTTTCAGCAAGACAATGATCCAAGACAGTTCTAAAAGACTCATGATGAAAAATACTATTTATATCCAGAAAAAAACTGATAGAGTCTGAATGCACATCAAAGCATATTATTTTCATTTTATTTTTTCATAATTTTTCCCTCTTCTGTTTCTTCTTTCACATAGGACTAATTTGGAAATATGTTTTACATGATTGAATATATACAACCAACCTATGTCAAATTGCATACTGTCTTAGAGAGGAGGGAAGGAGGGGAAGGGAGAGAATTTGGAACTCAGGGTTTTACAAAAATGAATGTTAAAATTTGTCTTTTATGTAATTGGGAAAAATAAGATTCCATTTAAGATAAAATAAATAAAAGAGAGATCATAAAAACAGGAATATAATTTTTAAAAATAGGGTATTAGATGGGAGATGAAAAAGAAAGTGATGAGACAGACAGGAAGAGAAACAGGAAAAGATTACTAAGCAAAACAAACCATGTTAAGGAAGTTCAATTATAAAATGGGATAAAAAGAAAGACCTCAATACCTGTTTTTTGGAGTTATTTGAGGAAGGAGAGGGAGAGAGATGACCAGGGTGAGATTTTCCTATATGAACTATAGATCTTTAGGGCTAATTTAATAGTTTTTCTTTTTTTCCCTAAAAAAAATAACTTATCAATGGATTATGGAGACAGAGGAAATATTACAGGAGAATTTGATAGAGAGAAAAGCAAACAACTGTGAGAGCGAACAAAATGAATCCATCATAGAATGAAGGAGGATGGCAGATGGACTCAGAAGCAAACTCCATTTGCATATAAGAATCATATTGAAAATACAAATTTGTGTGGGTGTGGGTGTGTGTATGTGACGAGAGATGGTCTAAGTATTCATAGTTATAACCACAGTTATGGCCATAGTTATTCTTAGTCTGTGATTTCGTTAGTGTGGGGAACTCATGGTGAAGAAATTCCCTCCACTGATAAAGAGCATCGACTCTCTGCAACTTAGAGTGCTGGAAAGTTGCTGGGGCAGTGAGGCATTAAATGATATGTCCATGATCAGAGAGCTAAGATGTGTGAGAGTAAAGCCTGAACCCAGGTATTCCTAAATCCAGGGCCATCCCTAAATTGACTATGCCATGCTCCCTCAGCTTCATTTGGTGCCTTAGTCATGTCCAACACTTTGTGACTCCTTAAGGGATTTTGTTGGCAAAGATACTGGAGTGGATTTGCCATTTCCTTCTCTAGTGGATTAAGGCAAACAGAGGTTAAGCGACTTGCTAGATTCACATAACTAGTGAATGTCTGAAGCCCGATTTGAACTCATATTTTCCCGATTCCAGGCCAAGTGCTCTATCCACTGGACCACCTCTCCACACAGAGTTAAAATGAGGGGATACAGTCAAATTTATCATGCCTCCTTCAAAAATAAATAGGAGTATCTAATATTTCAGGGAAGGCTGAAGTAAATATAGACATGGTTAATAGAAAAGGAGATAATATTATGCTTAAATAAAACATAATGAATCGATATAAATATAATACATTTGTTATTGCTGTTACTTGTGCTTCATTCTCAGAGGATCATGGCATCAGGAAGGCAATGCTGTAACTTGCAAGTCAATTGGATTTAAGGGTTGTGCAAAGTCACCAGCCTCACTTTCTCCTCCACAGCCATCTGGGTCCAGTAGCCAGATATAGATCAGAACAACTGGAGACGTCTCCAGATGCAGTGGGAGACCTTGGTCTTTTTAAGCTACAGTCTTTGCCAGGTCTCAGTTTGACTGATTCATTTAGGGATTAAAACTAAGAAATGAGACAAAGAATGGCCTCTTTCACCTAGCCAAAAAAAAAAAAAAATCAGTCTGGGAGAAGATGGTGTGCTTCTGGCCAAAACAGAAACAGTTGCTATTTACGTTCACTCTGGGCCATCACGGCCCAATCAATGACCAGACAGAGCTTGGGCTTGGACCTATTGATGGACAGTCAATGAGAGCCAGACTGAATTGGGTTTAAGGCATGGTCTTTAAGAAAGAAATCCAGCCCATAAACCCCAAGATATCTTGTGAGGTTTCAGCAATTAAAACTTACCTTCCTTTGGGCAGAGCACCCATAAGTAAGGATATACCTACCCTACGTCTGCAGAGGGAGAGGAAAGAGGAGAGGAAGGAGAAAAGAAAGGAGAACAGAAGAGGGGAAGGGAGGGGAGAGGAGGAAAGGGGAGAGGAGGGGAGGAGAAGAGAGGAGAGAAGAGGAGAGGAAAGGAGAAGACAGAAGGGGAGGGGAGGGGAGAGGAGAGGAGAGGAGTTCCTTTGCTCAACTGGAACTGGGTAATTGAGTCCCCAGTGGGGCAGCTAGTACTACTCAAAGGCGGTTGTTTGTCCTTTGTCCTC
Source organism: Notamacropus eugenii (assembly GCF_028372415.1). Lineage (NCBI taxonomy): Eukaryota > Metazoa > Chordata > Mammalia > Diprotodontia > Macropodidae > Notamacropus > Notamacropus eugenii. The sequence continues at coordinate 102,304,807 of NC_092876.1, forward strand.
GAAAAGGGCCATAACATCAGTGAGGAAGGGTTTTGCAAAATCACCAACCTCACTTTCAACTATAATACACACACACACACACACACACACACACACACACACACACACTCTGAATGACATAGTGTGATAATTGTAATATTTGTGTTGTTTGATGTTATAGTTCTAATGACAGAACCCCATTACAGAGTCACTTAGCCTAAGTGGCTCTAATGCCCACAAAGCATAAATGCAGTTGCAGATAGTTTTGTACTTTTCCAGTGTTGTGACCTATTTTAACCCTGTGTCAAACAGTCCAAGTCTGCAGCTTCTGATTGAATAAAGCACTGGACCAGCTGGAGTGGCTTGTGCCCCACTCCTCCTCTGCTGCCTCACATAGCCAACTCAACCTTCTGCCAGTGCCTGGACCCAAAATACCCCACCCCCGCCCCGAACCTTACTGTAGCCTGATACTGGTAAGTGACCCTAAGAACTTCTCCACCTAATCTGGATCTAGTTAGGAGTGCCCCTTCCCTCATGTGGCACAAGTTATCTTTTCTTCTTCAAGCCTATTTTTTAAGATATAAAACTTCCCTGAACCTCAACTTTGAGCATGTAGCCTCCCTGACGCAAATCCCTCTATCTCATACTGAATTTCTTGTATCTTGTGGAAATTAACCTCCATCTGTCTATATTGCCATACAGTGTATGCCTTTGTTTTTGTAGCCCACTTTCTGCAGGACATAATGGTAAAGCCCTTATTTATACCAGCTTTCCAAGTACCAATTTCGTAGAAATACTCTAATAAAGCTATACTATCTAAATACGTAAAGGAAAAACTTATTGAATGGCAGAAAAACCTAATTAAGAAAATAGTAGTTGTGGGGGTATTTAGTTTACTCTTTTAAGACTTAAACAAACTAAATAAGAAAATGAAAAAAGAAATTAAGTATCTGAACAAGACAAAAAACCTAAATAAACAATATTCTAAATAGCTAGCAATTAATGAATAGCATTATTACTGAGAATAAAAATGACACCTACGAAAATTGTTCTCATCCTGGGACATAAAAAACTCATTAATAAATGCAGAAAGGCAGAAATATTAAATGAATTCACATACCATAACACAATAAAATTTGAAACAATGAGGAAAATATATACAGAAGACTAATATTTAAACTGTCAAAAAGAAACTTCTATCCATCTAGCTGGTTGTAGAAGTAAATTCTATCAAATATTTTTTTAAAAATATATAGTTTGCCACATAGATTGTTTTGAAAAATCAAGAAAGAACAAAACTTTCAGTGATACAAATCTTTTCATGATACACAAACACAAAACATGATACACATGATACACAAACAAGCAAGAGATAAAACTATACACCAATGTCATTAATTAATATTTATGTAAGCATTAAATAAAATATTAACAATGAGGTTATTTCTCTATATTTGAAAAATTACTATAGCTAGGGTGTTATTGCAGGAATCCAAGGATAGTTTAATATTAGGAAAATTATAAAAATAATATTAATAAGAAACCATAAAGGCCATGATTATAACAATAAATTCAGAAATAAAGTCTTCAAAACTATAGCATTTATGTTCAAAATTATTAGAAAGCATAGGAATAAAGAATAACCTTTCTTCAATATGATCAAACTTCCTAAAACCAAAAGTTAGCATTGTTTGTAATAAACATTAGTTTTCCCAGTAAATAAATGAACAAAACAAATTTGCCTATTAATCTCACTATTGTTTGATACAGTGTTACAAATGTTAACTATGGTGGCAAGACAGGAAAAATAAACTGAGGAAAAAATAATAAGCAGAGAAGTTAATTGAGACCACAATGTTAGTAAAGTATTAGAAGCAGATATAAAACAAATATACAAAATCATCAGTCATTCTATATATTGCTAACAAAACTTAGGAGAAAGAAATAGAAATATAAATTCCACACAAAATAACAGTAAATTGCATAAAATATCTGAATTAACCTACCAAGTTAAAAAAATAGAATCATAGACTCTGAAAGGGACCACAGAGTTGGAAAGGACTCTGGAAGCAGTCTAATAATCTAGTCCTACATCTTCATTTTTCAGAAGAGGAAAACTACTCAGGACTTGTATTAATATAATCACAAAAATTTTACAGAAATATAGGCATACGATTGGAGAGATCTGTTGTTCATGAGTGGGTTATGCTAATAAGATAACTGTAATAATCAGATGATATTGCTACCGAATTTATAGATTTAGTGTTATACCAATCAGTCTTCTGAGAGTTTACTTTATAAAACTAAATAAAATGATAGTAATATTCATTTGGAGGACCAACTAATGAATAATTTAGAGGAAGATAATGAAGAAAATAGGGGAAAAGAGCATTGTGAAATAGCAAACGATCTTACAAAGCAATAATCTTAAAAACTATATGGTCTTGATAAGGGAAAATATTTCTAAACAAATGGAAAATTATAAAAAAGAAACAGATGAGACCAACAAAACCTAGAAGCAGATAAACTAAGAAGTTGTGTCAAATAATCCTAAGAATCTTTTTCACCCCAAACTTAAATAGTAGCATGTCATTTTGAGTGAGCCTGACATCCTGTCAATAATATAAATGATTTGTTAAAATTGATGCCGAAATTTACTTTAGTCATTCTGAAAGTATGTACTGAAAAATATAACCAGCTTGCCAGTTTCTAACTTGAAATTAACATGAACTGCCCAGAATAACATTGAATCAGCATGACTTTAAAATTTGGTTATCCTTCCTTTTGTAATTTTGCCTCCTTTCTCTATACCCCTACCCATTTTCTCTTTATTACTATCCACCTAAATTATTAAGTTGACAAATATAAAATAGAAATTTGGAGCAAGCTTGGTCTGAGTGCTTAACTATATCCTAACAAAGCTTAAAAAGCAAATGTGGAAGCCTCACTACCATATAGTTTGAGGCAATTCATTTCCCCCGCATCGTTTAGCCTTTCCAAACACAGAGTCTTCCCAGATCTGGAAGAGCTATATTTCAGCCTAGAAAAAAAAATGAGCTATCTATATATTGGAATTATCATTTATCTTTCATTTTAAAAGCATATTATCATAAGCATCCCCCTGTTTATGAACTTTCTATTAACTTTCCATACATGCAAAGAGAGGGCATGAGGATCTATGTCCAAAGTCTGAACCTCATGCAGACAACTACCTCTGTCTCCTAGTTCTAAATGTCCAGGGAATTTGTGACTTGACAGATTACTAAATTGTAAGTTCATTGAGCTCAGGGATCCTGTCTTACCTTGAACAGTTGTCTCCTAGCTGCCTAGCATAATGCTAAGTAACACAATAAGTATTTAGTTAATATTTATTGAATGAATAAAGGTCCAGAATCCTAGAACTAGAAGAGACTTGGAATCTGGAGAGAAATTGCTTCTCTGTTTTCCTCATGTTTTATTATTTCTTATTCTGTCATATTAATGTGTCACAATTAGTTAAACTGTTTCCAAATCAAAGAGCATTCCCCTAATTTCCAAGTTTTCCCTCTATATAGAGTACTCTTATCAATATTTTAGTATACATGTGACTCTTTTGTCACTGACTCCCTTGGGAGAGATTAGATCTCTGGGTCAAAGCTAATTAGCAACCTTTCTCAAATAATTTCAAATTGATTTACAGAATGATTGAACAAAATCACAGCTTCTCCAACAGTACATTAGCGTATGTGACTTTCAACAGCTCCTCCAACACTGGTTTTTTGCAGTCTTTTATCTTTTCTATTTTGATGGATCTGAGGTGAAACCTGAAAGTTACTTTAATGAGTATTTCAATTATTATTAGTGATCTGGTGTGTTTTATATGACTGTTAATATTTTGCGTCTTTCTGTTGAAAACTGTTTGTATCTTTGACCCGCATATCTATGGAGAGAATTGCTCTTTATCTTAGATATGTGTCATTTTTCCACTCATAGAGGATCAGTCTTTTATCAGAGATATTTAATGGAAAGGGATATTTCTAGTTGGCACCTTCTTCTCCCATCCTAACTCCACTGATTTTGTTCATGAAGAAACTCTGATTTCACTTAATCAAAATAATTCATTTTGTCTTTTGTGATTTCCTTTATTCCTTGTTTGACAATAAATTCCCCCCTCCCACATTCCCAGCAAGTATAGGCTTGAAAGTTACTTTCTTCTATTTCTTTCCCAAGCTCAGACTCTTAGACTCTTTTCTTTAAGCTTTCACTTCTGTCACCACGATCAGAAGACTTTTCCTGGTTCCTGCAGTTGCTAGGACCATCTCCTGGCATTGTTCTGACCCATCTTGCTGGGACTCTGACTTCTCCAGCATGTAGACTTAGGTGCAAGGGTGCAGGACAGCGTTAAGTGCTATCATTTACACAATGACTGCTTTCACAAAGGTCCTCTTAAGGACTGCAATCTAAACTGGAAAAAGTTGGATTCAGAGCAGGAAGCAACAGTAGATCTGGGGAAAAACATGAAGTTCAGAACCAGAAAACCAATGTTTGAGCCTCTTCTCCTCTGTCCTTTAAGTTTGTGACTTTGGAGCAACTTTTGGCCTTAGTTTCCTCATCTGCAACTTAAGGCTGCTGGACTAAATGATTGATAAGGTCCCTTACAACTCTAACCTATGATCTTAGGAGTTTAACAGTCTGCTGATCCAGTCCACCTTTCATAGGTGTGAGAATCTTCATAGTTTCTGTTCACAGGGGCTCTAAGTGGAACATGGCCAGTGCTGTCTGCCTGAGGTTGAAAGTGAAACTCTGCTGAGCTACCCAAATGGAGACTGGCAAGGGTGGGTGGCAAGGTCTCAGGTTTATTCAGAAGCAGGCCTAGACCTGTAGGTGGAGAAGTTTATCATTTGTGGTCCCTGAGCCTACTTGTTCCAGGAGGTACTCAAGCGTACTTGGAAAAGTCTTGGCTTTAATGTTAACATCTATATTAACTTGGGAAAACCTCTTCACCTCAGACTCTCAGTTTTCTTCATTCGTAAAATGAGAGAGCTGAACTAGATCATCTCTCGCAGCACTAACGTTCTGTCTCAACATTTTGTGATCTGTGCTTTTTTCCTTATGGGTAGCTTCTCCATAATTCATGACCTGCTTTTAAGGATCCCTGATATTCTTCCTTGAACAGGGGTCTTTAAAAAAAAAAACCAAAACAATAGTATAGTTCTGGACCCGAAGTCTTGGGTTCAGATTTTGCTTTGCTACTACATCTGTGACCTTGGGTGAATCATTTAATTTCTATCTGCCTCAGTTTCCTCATTTGTAAAATAAAAACGATAATAGCACCTTCCTCTCCAGGTTGCTGTGAGGATCAAATTAGATATTTGTAAAGTGCTTTCCAAACCTTAAAGTGCTACACAAATGTAAGTTATTAGTATTCTTTACTACTTAGCTTCCCTAAACCTCAGTTTCTTCATACCTAAAAGGAAAGAGTTAGACTAAATGGCAGCTGAAGTCCTTTCCAGTTCTAAATCTCTGATTTTAAGACTGTCTTCCTCTTCTTGAGAACTTTGCATCCTTTACCATTCCCCATAGTACCTGATAGGGCTCCACTTAATCCATGGCACCAAGTAATTTTGTTAGTTTGGGTGGCTCTCCTAGGTAAAGTGAGAAGTCATCAAGATTCACTCAGATTCACCCACGGATAACCAGCTTTGCCATTGAAACCACAGGATAGCCTAACCCACATTATCAGTGTGAGAGAAGATCCTTGTCAGACCTAATTTTTTCATCTTAGAGTTTTCTCAAGGAAGATAGGGGTACCAAAGTTGTACACAAAGAGTTTTCCTGCTCTTATAAATGATCCCAAAATTCTTTGGATCTTGATGGGTCCAAATTGAGATATTTGTGAGTGCCCAGAGAGCCCCATATAAATACTCTGAGGACTCTAGTCAGAAACCTAGCTTGAGAGACATGGAGGACAGTAGGAAGGAATGACGGAAGTATCTCTGTCTTTGCCCCATTGTCTTGAGGTAATGTTCCTCCTCACCTCCTTTCTAACCCCATCCAACAACTTCTGATGGATTTGTGGGTACCACATATAGCTCTATTGAGGAGCCAGGATGGGCATTCTCAGGAGACATGGGAAGCTGTCCATCTCATGGGAACTTCAGAACCATCTCAAGGTCATTCTTTTGAAATAAGATGACTAGCACAGTGCTTTACACATAATAGACTTTTAGCAAATGTTCATTGTATTGAATGGAATCTAATTTTTATTTAATTACACTTAGAAATCACAAATAATATATCTATAATTATCAATTTATGATGAAATAGTAACACCTTAGAGTCATAGTAGCTAAAGACAACTTTCCAAAAACAATATCCTCATACCATCTGACTATAAAGGATCATGATCAGATCATTCAATAGCACCCCATTTTGTTACTTGAGAGGGTTATCAGTGGAGGTTCTCTGCTTCATACAAACATTTGGGCTCGTCGTTTTGCTCTATATTCCTTAGAGGGAAAGGAATTAAGTCTTCATATTTCAGAAAGCTCATCTTCATTCCTGTGGATGCATCTTGCACTGACAAATCTTAACCCCTCTATACTTTAACAAAGAATTCTTAAGCTTGGATTCACAAACCTGCACCCCCAGAGTCTCTTAGATGGAGAACAATTACATCTTTATTGTAACATAATTGGTTTCCTTTGCAATTCTATATCTTTTATTTTATACATTCAAAAAAATTATTCTGAGAAAGTGCTTCACCAAATTGTTAAAGGGGTATGATGAAAAAAAAAGTTTACAAACCCATGAGGGCTTAGCAGATGGTGCTCATGAACTGCTGTGGACAAAAATTGTCTAGTGTCCAACTTGCCAATGAAGAGTCTTCCTGTGGTCAGCCTGGATAGTCCTTGAACAACAGACACAGTCTGTCACTGGGCTTATATTCAAAGCCTTTCCAGCTTGGTAGGAAATGCCAGAACTCAGGCTCTGCTGGCAGAGCCATTAAAAAACTCCCCTTCTCCATGAGTTTTTGGAGATATTAGCAGAGGATGCTATCAACCTTAAAAAAATGGTTCTTGATGCTCAAATGACATAGAACACTGGACCCCAGGAAGGCAATTTTAACATGTGACTTTGGACAGGCTTTCATTCCATTCACAGCTGCTGTGATTTTACAAGAAAACATCATTATTAATGTCTACTGACGGTGGCAATAATAACATATTTGTTTAGTCCTTCACCATAGAGAAAACGCTTTTGCAGATATATTTCACTAGATTTTTCACAACAATGTGGGGTAGAGAGGGCAGATACAAAGAAAGCAAGAATTTTATAAAATTGAGGTTGGAAGATGGAGAATTTATCTTATGAACCCTTTTGGCAATTTGAAGAAACCTATGGACTGCCCCCAGTTCAGAACAATATTGTTTAAATGCATCAAATAAAATTCATAGAATTACAAAGCAAAATAATGGTATATTTTTTAAAATAAGTCACGGATTCCAAATTAAGAACCCTTGATCTAGAAATATGAGTTTATGAAGTCCAATGGACATAAGTGATATCACAAATAAAACTTACTCTGCTTTTTCCTCTCATCCCAATGTTTCTCCTAATCAGAGAGGAAAATAGACAGACAGAAAAAAATGCCATATCCTTATTAGTTAGCAATTAGACATGAACAAACTCATTTAAGCAAAAAAGAAGAAAAACTCAAGGGGTACATGATAGTTGTCTTCAAACATCTGAAGGACTAGCAAGTGATGGAGGAATTAAATTTGTTCCACTTGGCCCCAGGAGGCAGAACTGGGATACTGAAAGAGGAAAATTTAGACCAGATAACAGAGAAAACAAACAAACAACATTCTAACTCTTAGAGCTTTCCCCAAGTGGACTAGGTCACCTAGAATAGTAATGAGTACTCCCTCCAAGAAGGGAATGGATGATACCTTGTTGGGTAAGGTAAAGAGGAGATTCCTGTTATATATGGATTAGACTAGATGGTTTTGAGGTCCCTTTTAGCTTTCAAATTCTATGACTCTATGATTTTTTTCATTGGTTACCTCCAAAAGTACTTTGTGTTTACTCCTAAGCTTCTTCTCTGAAACTGAGGCCCATTATTTAGAACGGGGTTACTTAACCTGAAATCCCTTAACAAATTACAGGAAGTTCATAAACTTGGATGACAAAAAAATGCATCTTTATTTTTACTAATCTTAAATATTTCCTTTAATCATTTAAAAACATTATTCCAAGGAAGGTCCATAGGCTTCACCAAGCTGCAGAAAGGTCCTTGAAACAAAAATAGGGCAAAAAGCTCTCGTTCAGAAGGATGCAATTTATACCTGGGGTAACTCCAGCTTTTTTGTTTTTTCTTAAAGGGATCTCCATGAGGATGAAATGACACAGGTTATTTGAGCCCAAATAAAGATGATGGTTTGGGATGTCTTGCTTTTATTCCTCTTAAAAGTCCAAAATAATGGGTCAAAACACACGACTGGTTTGCCTCAGCAGAAGAACTCATTAGAGTGCCATTCCCTGATTTCTTTCCACTCCCTTTTCATCTTGTCCTTTACACTGTTTTTACTTTTCCCTTTGGTTGTTATTCTCTCCATGCCTCACCCTTCAGCAAGGCCGAGTTTATTTTGATGGAGACAGTTGGCAGAAGTTGGAGTCATTGGAAACGAGCAGCTAGTGTTCTTTTCAAGGTGAAGGAATTTAGGCGTTTTGGACTATATCAAAAGGTTTGGGGTTTTGGTTTTTTTTTAATTTTTCAAAGACTTGGAAAGGGAGAAATTTCATGACGTTTAAGAATCTTCTTATAGGGAATAATATTCCAATAATGGAATCAGTTCCACCCTTGACAACCAAGGAAGACAGGGTAGACAATATCTCCCTCTTCTTCGTGGAGGGAAAGAGAGCCTCCCCAGTTGTCTCCTTCCATTTCCCTGGAACCAGAGAATTGCTTTGAAGTCACTTATGACCTGAATTGGTCCTGGGAAATAAATAGACCTTTGCTCATTTCATAGGGTACCGCCCTAGGGAAACGTTTTAGGGACCTATCAACTTGGTCCTCTGACTCAGACTTGGGTCACTCTCCCTTTGGGGACTTCACACTTGACTAATGTCTAGTCAGGTGAAACTGTTATATATTCTTCTAGTGCTATTTTTTTTTTTAGGAGATTGGGGAGGAAGGGGAGGAGAGGAGGTAAGCTTGGACATCACCACTTTGCTTTGGTCTTTAGCCTGTTCCCCCATGTGGATAGTGTGTGTGTGTGTGTGTGTGTGTGTGTGTGTGTGTGTGTGCATGTGTGTTTGTAGGGGATGGGGGAGGGGGAACCTAGATGTGAATCAATGAATCTTTCTACTCTCCATTTATTTGCATTTATTCTCTTTCTATTGATTCAGTGTTTACTTAAGTCGATTCACAAACGTTTCAAGTAACTAAAACATACAGAACAAATTCTGTGCAGGTAGAGGATACAAGTAGAAAGGATGAAACAATCTCTGCTTGCAAGAAGATTAGACTTAATGGGGAATACAAGAAATGTGTATATAGGATATATCAAATAAACATAAAAGAACAAAATACAAATAAGTTCAAAGTAGTGTGATACAGAGGCACTAATAGTTGCTAGGATCTAAAAAGGCTTCATGTAGAAAGTAGTACCTGAGCTGCATATGGAAGGGAAGGATTCTGTCAGGTGGGGGTGAGGAAGGAATTCTTTCCCCAGATGAGAGTACAAAGGCACAGAGAGGGGAGATAGTATCAAGTGTGAGAAATAGAAGGATAGACAGTTGGTTGGCTCACAGGGAGAAGGAGGGGGTGTAATGTTCAATAAGACTGGAAAGATGGGTTGAGGTTAAGTAGCATAGGGCTTTAAAAGCTAAATTGGAGAAGGAAATGGCAAAACACTCCAGGATCTTTGCCAAGAAAACCCCAAATGGGGTCATGGAGAGTCGAACATGACTGAAACCATTCAACAGCAACAGTGATAAAAGCTAAATAGAGGAGTTTTTATTTTGTCTTAGAGGCAGTAGGAAGCCACCAGAGACAATTGAACAAGGGAGTCACAAGGTCATACCTGCACTTAAGGCAGTGTTACATGGGATGGACTGGCATGGAGAGAATTCTGAAGCAAGAGAATGAATTAGGAGACTTGCAATAATCTAGGTGAGAAGAAAACGGAAAGGGAATAAGAATTTATGAAGCACCTACTATGTGTCAGGTACTATGCTAAGCACTTTACAAATATTAGCTCATTTGAGATATAATAGTCTTAACTAAGGTGGTAGCTGTGTGAATAGAGAGAAATGGTCATGTGTGAGAGACGTTGTATAAGAAGAAATGAAAAGATCTGACAACTGATAGGATATATAGAGCCCTGGAGGATGAAGAATTAAGGATAATGCAAGGCTATGAACCTGGCAGACTGGAAGAGAGGTGGCTTTTATAGAAATAGAACATTTTGAAAGAGAGAAGGGTTTGATAGAGAGGAAGTAGAAAATGGATTCATTTTTGGACATATTATGATTGAGACGTCCTAGGCACATAGTTTGGAAGGTCCAATAGGCAATTAGTGATATGGGACTGAAGTTCAGTTTAGAGATTGGGGATGGATAAGTAGATCTATGAGCCATATGCATGGAATTGAGTCAGATGCTGGTAAGCTGATGTGATTACCAGGAGAGAGATTATAGGGGGAGAACAGGAGAGGGTTTACGGACAGAACCTTGGGGATATACCCCTAGTTAAGTGTGATGTGGATGGTAAACTAACAGAGTTAATAAAGAAGAAGCAGGCAGACAGGAAGAATGATGTGTATGATGAGCCAGCAGAGTTAATGGAGAAGAAATCATCAAATAGAGCTTCTTTTGAACTACAAGAGAGTAGTGTGCCAAAAACTCACAGAGCAAAGAGTATCTGGGGGAAAGAAGAGTCAACAGTGTCCAATGCAGCCGATAGGTTGAGAAGAATGAGAACCGGGAAAAGACCATCAAATGTGTATCATGACACATATGTGTACTTCTTATCTCTCCTATTAGAATACCAATGCCTTATAAGTAAGAATTATTTCCTTCTTTGAATTTATGTCTCTAGACACAATATATGTCTCTTATACACAATAGGTACTTAATACGTACATGCTGACTGATTTCTAACTATAATAATAGCAATACTCAAATTGATCTTTGAACTCATTGAGGAGATTTACCTGCAGTGACATGCATCGTGACTCCTTTAGCTACTTAACTCCTTCATGTCCTCTTATAAGTTTATAGGACTTAGAAGTTCACAGTGCAATAGTCTCTAGGGATCTTAAAGGCTGTTTAGACCAATCCTCTAATTTTATAGATTAGGAAATTGGGACCCAGAGCAGTGATGTGACTTGCCAAGGGTCATACAAGTAATGAAGAGTATAATGAGGATTTGAACTTAGATCTTTTGATTCCAAATCCAGTATGGTTCCACCATACCATACTGCCTCTTCACAGAGGGCCCACCTAATGTGATGATGGTGAGGAAGGAGGCTTCCTCATTCTGTCTTGATATTTTGGAGACATCACTAGAGCACCTGAGCTGTCTTTAGATTGCCTCTCATTCAGCCTCTTCTCTTTTTCATGAATGCATTTATTTAATTATTATGATAAATAAATAAATTGGGGCAGCTAGGTGGTGCAGGGGATAGAGCACCAGTGCAGGAGTCAGGAGGACCTGAGTTCAAATCTCACCTCAGACACTTGACACTCATTAGCTGTGTGACCTTGGGTAAGTCACTTAACCTCAATTGCCTCATCCTGGGTCATCTCCAGTCATCCTGATGAATATCTGGCTCTGGAGGAGAAGTGAGGCTGGTGACCTGCACAACCCTCCCTCACTAAAAACAAAGTCAAGTGCAAGTCATGTCATTATTTCTCTAATAGCATGGTCTTCTTTGGCAACAAAGGACAAACACACAATGATAAATAAATAATGCACTCTGCCTTATGTAAAATGTAATGGTGGAGATAATATAGCCAATAAACATGGTCTTATTGCTATGAATGCTAAAGACCCTAAATGAAAGTGTTCCCCTTTTTAGAAAGCTTTGGTGACATGAGGCTAGCTAACTTTCCCATCACTCAAACAGTTAGTACAACTTGTATAGCCCATCCCAGCTTCCAGACACTGGTCAGATTGTTGAGTTACACCCACCCTATCCCCTCAGGTCCCATAATTCTAGGAAATCATATTTACTTTTTTGTTCATTTATATCTGGTGGCAAGTGCTCCGACTGGGATGGAAAAGAACACAGAATGGTATGCAAACTCTCCAGATGGTCCAAACATCTGTGTCAAGCAAGTTGCTATTGGACCTCTGTTTAAAGGCCTCTTCTCTACTCCCCCACATCTCACTCTCAACCCCACCCCTGTCTTTGCTACCAGCCACACTGAGAGAATGCTATGTACTCTGATTTGCTGCCTGACCTTTGCTAATGATTTGTTTGTCCTACCAGACGTCCGGACAGTCTAATTCAGGCTACAGATTTTGACTGCCAGGACTTTCCTTCTTCATGTTATTTAGGCTCCTTTGCCTCTCAAATATATGACTGGGCTACTGTCCTTTCTCTCACTTCTATCTGTTACACAATTTGCCAGTGAAGTGGCTAGGTTTTGCTTCATTTATTTATTCTTTCTAAATTTTTTTTTTAAATAACAGAATTAAAATAACTGATGATTTACCCACCTGTCTCCTCAGAGGTTTTCCCTCCAAGGCTTCAGAATCCAGTTGGCATTTCAAATGGATGTCATTACTGTTTTTAATCTCACTAACACTTTGTGCAAAGTATTACCAAACTGATTCTACAACAAAGTCCCAACCAGAGTTTCTTTTCTTTCCCAATTGACTTCAGTAGTGTTGGTTTAGAGGAAGTTCCTGCTTGCCTGTCACACCTCCTTCTTGCATATCCTGCCTGCAGGCACCAGGCAGAGGGGTGGAGCTCTGGACCTGTTTTGTATTACACACAGCAGAAAGATGATTGGCTCTCAAGAAATAAATAACCAGATCAAGCCAAGGAAATAGACTTCTTGGAGCAGAAGATGAATGATGTATCCTAGCTGCAAAGCTTCCTGAGCCAACCACACAATGATGGGATAAGGATCTCTCTCCTCTTCGTCTTGATTAGCTAGCCCTCTTCAACTTCCAAAGCCATCAAAGTCCTTTTGTCTTCTCCTGTTTTCATCTTCCCATGGAACCTGACTCCTCACTCAACTACAGTTTTACTCTATACTCAGCAATGGTGCTGTTCTGCCTTGGAGATCTACTTTAGGTCCAGACATCAAATGATGCTCTGAGATCCCTTCTAGTCCTCAATCCTGTGACCAATGACTCAAGATTTATCAGAAGAACCAATGTCTAAACAATCAGCGAATGATCCACATAGAAAGAAGAAGTAGAAGACCCTTAGTTCATTGACTTTTTCCTCAAGGGAAGTTTTAATACCCATACACATATACACGTATATATGTTTAATAATTTGAGTGATAAACATGATTGGGAAATAGCTTTTGTAACATGAAGGGAAAACTAGATATAAGGTCAAAAAAGTTGTCTTTCAGTCATGTCTAACTTGTTGTGACCCCATTTGAAGTTTTCTTGACAAAGAGATCTGCTATTTCCTTCTCCAACTCATTTTATAGATAAGGAAACTGAGGCAAACAGAGTTAAGTGACTTGCCCAGTGTCACACAGATAATAAGTGTCTGAGACCAGATTTGAACTCAGGAAGATGAATCTTCCTGACTAGCACTGTATCCACTACACCATGTAGTTTCCTGGGGTCAGAAAGTCCTGAGTTCAAATTTAGCATTAGCATTAACTAGATCTGTGACCCTAGGCAAATCACTTAACTTCTGTCTGCCTCAGTTTCCTCAACTACAAAATAAGGACAAAAGTAGCACTTGCCTCCCAGGGTTATTGTGAGGATAAAATGAGATAATTTGTAAAGCATCTTGCTAACTTTAAAGCACTATGTTATTATACTAATTATTATTTATGTTAATTATTAATAACAATTTATACTCTTGTTATACAATATTTGTACATTACTATGTTATGGTGTTAGAATACATTATAATAAGCACTTCACAAACCTAAAGCCCTATATAACTACATTAATTATTTATATTAACATTAATCACTAATATGAAAAACATCATAGTTGTATATAATATTGTGGTTACTGATATAATTATTGTTACTATCAATAATTAATGTTATAAACAGTGATTATTGGTGCTTATTAAAATAATATTATTTCTAGTTATTATTCCTTTGGTGAGGGTGCAATAGGGTCAGTGCCTAACCTTTCAACATAAAGAATAAAGACTAGATACCATGCCTTTGTGAAGATCATTTAAAAATAACTGGTGATGCTTGGTCTAGAGAAGGGATGGATTATGGGTGCACTTGATAGCTATTCAAGCATTTGAAGGGTCTCCAATGAAAAAGGGACTAGCCTTGTTCTTCTTGGCTGCAAAGGGCACAACTGAGCAATGGGTGGAAGTTTCAGAGCAAGAGATTCAAGCTAGATGGCAGAAAAATTTTCCTCAACAATTAGAGTCATCCCCAAGTGAACTGGGAAGACTGAAGAAATCAGGAGATCCCTATCACTGGTGGTCTTCAAGTGAAGGCAAGATGATGACTTTGGAGGGATGGCGACAAAGGAGTTTCAAAGATGGCCTCTGAGGCTCCTTCTAATGCTGAAATCCTGAGATCCTTCTATATGTTTCCATTTCTATACTCCCATGGCTTGATAAGGAAAAGATAACTTAGAAAGGTCCAAGGATGAGCAGGAGACCTGACAGCAGAACAATAGCCAGAGGAGGGATAGTGGAGCTGAAGAAGCAGCAGCTGGGATGAAAGTGAAGATACAAGAATCTGATGTTTGGGAAATATGCAGAAAGACTCTGTTTGTCCACCATATTTGGAGGAACAGTATCCAGAGAGAGTTTCAGCTGGATGCAGACTAGATTAGGATTCCTGGAGTTATGTTGGTAGGATCATGTGGTTGTGGGCAGCTAAGTGTCACAGCAGATGGAACATAGGATTTGGAGTCAGAAAGACCTGAGTTCAAATCCTACCTCAGACACTTACCAGTTGTGTGATGCAGGACAAGTCCTTTAACCTCTTAGTACCTCAGTTTGTTTTTTATTTATAAAATGAAGAGCTATTAATGTCTTCATTTTACAACTTCAAAAGGTTATTGTGAGAGTCAAATGAGTTAACATAAAAACATAAGAGTTTTCCAAACATTAAAGCATTATAAAGTTATTATTAGTATTAGGGCCTCCCTAACTTTGCTTTTAGACAGAAGTAGGTTATTTTTTTTTCCAGAGAAGCCTTGGAGAATGATCTTAGAGAAGGACATGAATCCAGAAGGATGGTTGCCTTCCAAACTCATCTCAGATTATAGCTGTTAAGGTCACAGCCAAAGAGTTTGAAACAAAATAATCCAATAAAGGGGAAGGAGTAGGATTTTTTGTGCTAGTACAGGTGCACATTCACCCTCTGAACCTAAGCTAAAAAATATTAAAAAGTATGTGCAAATGAGCCTGTCAAAAATCCATTTAAAAACTACAGGTTGATTTAGCGGTCACAGCCAACTTTAGTTGAACTGGGAATTCCCCTTTTTATCTATGGAGGAAGGTAGTCATGGGAGACAGAATGGGATGTCATGTAATGGATGGCATGTCCTTAAAATTAGGAGCACTGGGGAAGTGAATGGGATGAGAAATCAGTTCCTATGGCAAAGATATCATTGGATCAAGGAAGCAAGAGAAAACCACCTACTCTCAGGATTCCTTCTTGCTTTTTAATTGTTCACAGATGAACAGAGGCTGAAGGTACTCTCCCTTTGTCCCCTACCCTCCAGTCTTCTAGTCCTGTGCCTACAAGATTTAATCTAGCCCCAGTGAAAGAAACAATAGCAAATTGGAGTTACCAAAAAGGATGTGTAACCTGTGGCTCAAGGCCAATTGTATGAAACTCTCTCTTCATTGATGGAGACTGATTGCTTACCTCCATGAGGGGCAGATGAGACTGGTGAAATCTGGAGAGAAAAGAAATCTGGGCTCTTCTTGCTTCCAGTTTTGAGAGAAGAGACTGGTGATTCCAATGTCTCTACAAAACCATGGAGGGAGAAAGACTTTGAGAAGGAGAGAGGTAAAGAAACTGGCATTCTCTATCATGCCCCTATCCCTACTTTGCTATATGAAGGACTTTGGGGAATTTCCGTTTGGTGAGATCTAGAACTCTCTCCCTTTGGGTTCATTGTGGAGCCTAAATAATAAATAAAATGTATGTAGAGCACTTTGAAAACCTTTATTATTCTTATTACTGTTGTTTGGGTCACATTGGTTAGAGAATTTTCACATGCTTCCAAAACTAGAGAAGTTCATCAACTTTTCCAAGAGATTATGCAAAAGCTGTTCATCAATTCTTCTTTACGCAAGCCAGCAAAAATGATGCACTGGAAAGATACAATTCTTCTACCTAGCAGATGCTCTCCAGGGATTGATAATTCAAAAGAGACAGTGACCCTTCTAGTAAAGTTTCCATGGGATCTCTGAACCAACAGAGCAAGTGGGTCATATATATGTCAGCCCAGGGTGGTGAAGCCAGGACTCACATTTCCAGACTGTCCATTGGGATTGCTCCAGGAAAGTTACAGAAGAGGTTTGACACCTGGAGAGCCTAGTGAACTGAACTGCTCTGCCTCAGCAGGAAGCATGTGAATGGCATTCCAAAAGCTGACATTTTCAGTCTATTTTAACAGATGTGCTGTGTTTTCTTCCCCTTTTATCTGTTACTCTTCCCTCCCCATAAAGTGGGCAGGAGCCACCTTGTCAATCTGTCGACACCTTGTCAACCCCTGATTGATACTTTCTACCCCCATGTACATCTTTTTATGAGTTGTTCAAGGGCAAGGTGTTTTCCTGAGATAGCTATGAAGATAGAATATATACCTTAAAACCCTCATTCCCACCCCCATTTACCATGAATTACCACCATGTTATTGAAGAGACTTGTGGGACATTAACACATTAAGTCATAAATTGAGTAGGCCCAGTGGTCATATTAGATAAAAAGTTAGAAGAATTCTGTGTATTGGGGGGAGGGGCAAGAATAAATCTAGACACTTCCTACCCTACTGTCTATTGCACTGAAATGATTGAAAGGTGTTCATTCCTTTATGCAATTTATTACTTAACATGGCATGCACACACAATTATCAATGATAAACAGCCCTGGTCATTTCTGGCTTCTTCCAAATAGATACTTTGATGATGATCTGTGAACTCATCAATATGGGGGCACTCTCTTCACTGCTACAAATGGCTCCTCATCCTGCATGAATTTTGTCTCTATCCTTGCATATATCCTTCACACTGGATCTACTTAATATGCTGGAGCTTTGCTTGGGATCTTTTATATATAGTAGGTACTCAATAAATGGTTGTTTACTTGACTTTAATATTTTTTGGATGCCAGTGCAATACTTGGGCTATTGATTCATTATTCCTCACTTCTACTGCAAAACCAATCTGCCTCCCTTTCCAGACATACATATCTTTGGAGATATGATTTAAAATATTTCTTGTGTTCATGTTGTTGTTGGTAATATTGTGCAACTGGCTTATACCCACCATGGTATCTTCATTGTCCTATAGGCTACCTGAAATTTTGTTCCCTCTGAGATTATGTTTCATGATTAATAACCATATGAGCATCCTTAGTAAAATCATGTGTGTGTTCATCCTTCGTTGCTGAAGAAGACCATGTCATCAGAGAAATAATGACATGACTTGCACTTGACTTTGTTTTGAGTGAGGGAGGGCTGTGCAGGTCAGGTCACCAGCCTCACTTCTCCTCCAGAGCCATCTGAATCCAGTGACCAGATATTCATCAGGATGACTGGAGATGACCCAGGATGAGACCACTGGGGTTAAGTGACTTGCCCAAGGTCACAGCTAGTGAGCGGCAAGTGTCTGAGGTGAGATTTGAACTCAGATCCTCCCAACTTCTGCACTGGTGCTTTATCCACTTCACCACCTAGCCTTAGTAAAATACTAGTGTTGCAAAGATAGCCTTTTGTTGCAGGAGGCACGTTAAGAGTGCTACACACTACACAGTGTCCTAAATGACTTCCTAGAAATTTTTTTCTTCTTATTTAGTTTTAGGCATAGATTATCATCCAATTTAAATGCCTTGTCTATAACATAATATATGGATGGATTAACTCAATTGCCTTCTCATCCAATTGCGTACCACAATGTGGAAAACAGGCATTCTATTTTTTTAACCAAATGAATTACTAGATTTATCTCTTTTTAGTGGCTTTAGGTTTTATGGAAGGGGCCATATAGTGTCATGAGGTTTAATGGAATTAAGAGTGTCATTTGCAAAAAAATTTCATGAGGAGAATTTTATCATGCAGAGGGGATTCCCTCTTCCATTTGGACTTTGCACAGGACATCCTCCATGATAGTGGTAAACATCTTTAGTGAGTATTTTGCCTCCCTGTTTTATGCCTTATGCCTATTAATAATTGGAGGAGTGGGGTACTGAGCAAAATTGTATCTGTGACTGCGTTTATCAAGGAATGTTTGACATTTACATGTAAGGCATCTTGTTGGAGAAGAGTCTTTTAAAAAATAAATTTATATTAATATCATTGTTTGTATTTCACTCACATTTTCCAATGTATATCTCCCAGAGAACCAACCTTTACAACAAAGAAAAAAAGGAATTTTAAAAAATGTTCAGTAAAACTAAACAACATATTGACAAAGTCTGACATTATATGCAGTTACCCACACCCTACCTCCCTACGCACCACTGCAAAGACATGGTGGGGTGGAGGTGTCTTCTCATATTTCTTATTTAGGTCCAGACTTGGTCATTATTATTTTGCCGCATTCAGTTTCTTTGCTGTTCTCATTTATAATATTGTAGTCAAAATGTATGTTGTTTTCTTGGATCTGCTTACTTAATTTTATATCAGTTCATATAAATCTTCCCATGCTTCTCAATGTCAATCATATGCATCATTTTTAATGTAGAGTAATAATATTCAATTATATTCTTATAACACATCTCATTTATTTGTTTTCCAATTAATGGGCATCCTGAGGAAAGTCTTCAAGGCTATGTTTGTTATGAAATCAACAAAAAAGTCAACAGATTTTGTATTCTCTATAAATCCACAAGCAACATGACTACAAAAATGTGGTTTTCCTTAAAAGCTACATATAAAAATCAGTCAGCCAACTAGCATTCATTAAGCAATTGCTACATGCTAGCACTTTGGTCAACACTGAGGACACAAAAAAAGCAAAAACATAATTCCTATTGTCAAGGAGAATTTTTTTTTGCCTACTAATAATTTATTCCCCAAATTTGTGAAAAACAGCAATGACTTAGCAATGATCTTCATTGGTCATATCCATCATAGGCAGTCCTATTAGAGCCACCACCATTGTACTCCTCCCCATTGAAGTCATCCAAATTATAGACATCTCTGTCATTGTCACTCAAATCCCAGGCGTCTTCATCAGTAATGTTAATCATGACAGAAGAACATCACTGCTTAGCACCACTTCATCAGTAATCAATATTTTTAATGTCTCAAGGCCACCACACAGATCTTTTTGAGGAAAGGGAAAATCTTTCCAGAGGTACATAAAATATATTTTCAATACAAAATGTTCTTGAGGGTCTCTCCAGTGAGATTGTTTTTGGACTCATCACATTCAGGCTCGTCATAACCATCACTGTCATTCTTCATCTTGGAATTCTCTATCAGATCTCTCTTCATTGTTAAGAGGTAAGAAAACTTTATTGAACACTGCCTTCCAAAGGTATATGCCTCCTTTCAGGCTTGGATATATCACTGTACCAATACATTTTATAATTTTTTTCATTACGTAGAGATTTATCAGTGTTTGGCATATTTTTCACAAAGTCCTCTGAGTATAGAACCCAACAGCTTCCATTTCAGGTGGTGATTCCCCTAATTCAGTAAATTCCACTGAAGAACCATAGTGACTTGCTGCATCTAAAGTCCAGCTCTGAAATTGTGCTCTGTCCCATTCAAACTTTTGACCTGGATGTCAAAATAGTATCCTTCCCAAGAACAAGGGACTAACTTTGGAATTGCTGCTAATAACTGTACATAATAATCTAATGGGAGACACAATTACAAATGATTATTAGAAACAAGATATGTAGAGCATAAATAAAATGGAGATAATCAACAGATGGAAATCACTAGCATGAAGGGGGATTGGGAAAGCTTCTTGTAGAAGATAAGATTTTAATTGAGACTTGTAGGAAGCCAAGAGGTGGTAATGAGAAAAGATAGAGTTTCAGGCATGCAAGACAGGTTAGGAAAATGCCAGGAGTCTGTCTATTCTTTTATATTTTCAATAATGTGAAATATGTACATATTAACCCCTCTTGTATAGGTTTTATAAATATGAGGAAGCAAATATTTTAATCAGTAGTTTCTGGTGTATGCCCACTGATATGTTTTTGTATAATGGTTCAATCAATTATCTCTTCATTCTTTAAAAATGTTCCCCCTTTTAAAAAGAGTCAACATGGTAGAAAGACTATTTTTAGAGTCAGAAATCCTAGGTTCAGATTCCAACTCTTCCCTGACTACCTAGGTGACTTTAGGCAAGGCATTTTACATTGGGAGCAGAAGATCTGAGTCTGAAAAATGAAAGGGTTGGACTAGGGGGACTTCTAAGGTCTTTCCAATTTCAAATTTATAATCATGAAAATTAATCCTTGAGTGACTTGCAAATTGTGTCATCTTCAGTATGTCTTCTTTCTGTATTTCATCAGGTCCAGCTGCTTTTCCTGACTTCATTTGCTTGAGTCTCATTTTCACATATAGCACATCTATAGTAAATCAGCTACTGAGTACAAATGTTGTGTTTCCACTCTCATTAATAATGGTAATTATTGATTACCTAAAGAAATGCTGACACAGCTATTCCATTTCACATTTATTTGTTCATCTCCTTCCAGTTTAATTTTCAAATGCTTTGGGGTGATCTGGCTTAGTGCAGTCTCATCCCAAGCATTCCTTAGCTTTGTTTTTCCTTCCACTCCTTTTCATTATTTTGTGAGCTAATACTGCTCATAAGTTTCCATGCTTCTCCTCGCTGATGTTTTGGAAGGTGGTATTCTGACCTAGTGTTACCCTTGGCTGTCTCTTCTCTCCTTTTTGGCAGTGAGTTTGCTGGCTGAGACAATTCCTGGGTTCCTTTGGTCTTTTTCATTATGGTGATCATTTTAAATTGTTTTAATTTCACTAAGAAATACTTTTACTTCTATTGTTTCTTTTTGTTTAGTTTTAACTGTTCAAATATTTTGTGAGCGCTTACAATTGCAGGCTATGTCTTCTCTTCATGCTTATCTTTTTTTTCCTGATTTCTAATTTAAATGTTGACTTGAACACTGACTCATTGATGGTTTAATTGCACACAAATAGTTAATTCTGAAATCACTCCCACACTGGTGACAGATCATTTCCTGTCTGTTACAGTATAATCAATTTCATTGTTGGTGATTTCGTTTGGTGCTCCCCATGTCTACCATAATGATATAACGGCATCAGGCTTCTGTGTAATTTATCAGCCTTTGGCTTCTTTTGTTCTTTAATTCTGAATAATTTTTTCTGCTATATATTTCACTTTTCTCCTCTAGGTCTACTTTTCAATGAAGTTATTGAATATTAATATGTATATTGATTTGGTTTGGAGGGTCTTACCAAGTTCAGAGAATTTCCTTCCTTCACCATATGCAAGAGATACTGGGAAACAAATCTCAAATTATCATGATGATATTTGAGAGCACCTGCTGGAGGAAGAAATGGCATACTGTTCTATTTTGTTGCCTGGGAAAATTCCCCATTAGCTCCACCCTAGTTCTAACTACTCTAAAAGATGACACACTCTGATGCCATATTGTATATGAAGCCTTCCTGTCTTGGTATAACCTGTGAGAATTTACCCTCCACTGGCATAGCCCTCAAGGATCTAGAGTCACCTCCATGCCACTGTGAGACATTAGAGTAAGATTACTCAGGATAAGGTGAATTAAAAGGGTTTATGCCTTACTCAAGGACTTGGGAAAGACCAGGGCGGCAAATTAAGCCAGATAAGGTAGAGAATGCTGTGTTTACTTTGCAGTAACCTGTATTTTAAATATTTAAATATCTGAATGTTTAAATATTCAAAATCAGGCCCACTGTCAAAGCAGGAATTTTGCAAGACATACTTTGAAGTTTCCCTTTAGAAAGACTGTGTAAGATCCATCTGCCACTGATGCTGGGCGGCAGACGCCTCTCTTTGTATCCTGGGAGATGTCATGGAAACATGGGAGCCAACCCCAAACCTTCTTTTCCCTCTTTATTCTCTATATAGTAAAACTCCAGGATTCCAATTTAATACCTAATTTCTCCACTCCAGGAGAGTTGGTGGGGATCTCTATTGAATATGTGAGACAAAATCTTTTATAGCAGAACCATAAAATACCGAGAAATTTCTCTTCTTGTAAAGTTTGGGACTAAAATCACTTGATGATGAACAAAGAATCACTCTTTCAAGTATCCTTTGGGGAGAGAAAAAGTATTTGGCTCACTGAAGTCCCACTGAGAGAGATTTGTTTTGAATTCTGGTGCCTGTTCTGGAGGGAGATTTTTTTTCTTTTTAAAGGTGTCACAGAAGCTGTGAAAAGGTACAGATCAGAGAATATAACATTCCCCAAGGGACTTCTCAGCAGTTCACACTTCATGTGCCAGACTCCCTTGTTTCAGGATAAGTATTTGACATGCTTTGTTACCTGATTAAACCTGCATTTGTTTAGTTCTGGCTTATTACTGTCTGAGGCACTCTGTTGTGAAATGAAAATTACTGCCATTTGCCTGCCAAATGCAATGATTCAGAGAATTATGAATTAGGATTCTTTAATTACGGAGATCTACACCTGATAGGTTAATTTCAAAACAAAATTAACCACATGGACTCCATTTATCATCAAACTGATTCTATTGAATTACATTTTGCTTAATAGACCATAGTGCTTCCCTATTAATAAAAAGCATTGGTAACAGGAAAACAATGAACAATTAACAATGTCCTTTGTTAAAAAAATAGTCATTGATTCACCTGTGCCCTAAAATGAAGGAAAGAATTACATTTTCCCAAGGCATCCTTCAAATATCCATTATATTTGGAGGCCATTTCTTGGGCAATACCTTACATATTTTGTTTTATTATTATCATTCTGCATGACTTTTATATTAAATCGTAGTTGACAATATTTTGCTCCAGGGGACTGGGAAGGCTGCACTGAATTTGGGGTTGAAGAAAATGATTCTAAATCCTTGTTCTGATACTGACTACTAGTATTACCTGGAAGAGGTCAAAGTCTCTAAATCTGTTTCCTGATCTCTAAAGCAAGGACCTCGAACTGCCTAGCTCTTTTATTGTCTCCTCTGCCCATAAATCTATGATGATATGGACCACATAACAATGTCTGATCACTACCATAAGCAACAGCTTGGAGTTAATAAAATGATTTGTGGGAAAATGTATGTTTTAGAAGGATGTGTATTACTTACTGGTTGATGCTGTTTTGAGTACATAATTACCTCATTCTAATCCTCTCATTAAATCTCTTTGTTGTTTTTTTTTCTATCCCAATTTTCATCTAAATGGTGATTGACTTGGTAGAGACCATTTCTATCTCTGCATCATGTTAGGGCTATACTATAAGAACTTAATCCACTTTAACAATCATGACAAGTCATCTTTATCATCCTCATCTAGTACTTAGCAGTCTGGTGCAGTGACTGCCTTGATAGCAGAGATAAACGTGTTGAGGCATCTTCTCAAGATCTGAATTCCAAGCCATTGTTTAATGTGATATTTCAATTAGCAAACAGTCCCAAATTATTAACAGCATTTGAACAAAATATGTCCTCACCTTAAAAAATGGAAGAATATAGAAATGAATAAGGAGAAAAAAAGAGGCTCAGTTATTTACATTTTTAAATAAATCTTTGCTTTCATAGGTAGCTTCTCTTTGCAGGATAGGAAGACAGAAAAGAACAGGGAAAGTCACATTTAATAACATGAGAAGAAAAGTGAAACCACCTTAGTGTTCCCATCAATTGGTGCAGTTTGGATAATTTAGATAATATTTACATGGAACTACTGACTTGACAATTCTTTTCGTTCCTTTCCTTTTGAGGAGATATATCTATGATCTAGTCATAACTTCAGCTGTACAAGTGATTCAATTTGATCATTAAGATAACCCTAAAATTCAAACTGACTCATTTTCAATCCAGTGGAAAAAAATTTTTAAAGAAATAAATGAAGTTAATTTTCAACTTAATATCATAGATTTAAAGGTAGAGGAGACCCTAGAGTTTACCCAATTCAACTCCCTCATTTTACAGTTGAGGAAACTGAAGCCCAGGGAGATCACGTGATTTACCCAAGGTTTCACAGATAGTAAATGACAAAGCACCCAGATCCTTTAGCTCCAGATTCAAATCTCTGTCCATTTTACTTAACCATTTTTCTCTTTAATCTTAATGTCAAATTCAATTCTTTTTTGCGCATAGTTTTGTGCCAGAACAGATGTAAAATAAATTAATATCTAATCTCTCTAATCTTTTGTAGAATTATATCAAATTTAACATAACCACTCATCCAATTTCTCAAGTAACTATTTTACTGAGTAAGTTTAAGGAGAAGGGAATATGGATATTTATTTAGGGAACTGGGTTAGGGGAGACAGGGAGTACCCAAGTTAGTCATTATTGTAGGTATTTATTGAAACAAACTATGTCCAAATAGATATTCATTCAAATGAACTAATTTGTTTAATTATTGAAGAACCATTAGCAAAACTCTTAATTAGTTGATTATGAAAATGGGCATGTCCTGTGTTTCCATGGTCTGTCCTTTTGTGATACAATTAATAGATTTTTATGAGGAGGTCATGGACAGTTATTTGAACCTAAGTGACACTGTTGGGAACCACAAGTCTGGAATGCTTGGTGACCAAGCTCTCAGTGTTTGATGGGAAATGAATTAGTGGATCTTGTCCAGTTTCTATTGGCAAGGAGTCCCTGCAACCAAAATCACCAACAAGCACGTCCTTGGCAGCTTTGGTGGAAGTCTCAGAAGAAAGAACAAAGCTTGAAAAGGTCCCTGACCCTGAACAAACTACCCTCTTCCTGCTCAGAATCAGTTCCTTCAGGATGAGGTGGGAAAGTTGTCCCTTGCTTTTCTGCCTTGCCTATTTGTAGGTTTACATAAAGGAGGATCATTGTTTTCTGGGGCTGCCCATCTGGCACCTCAAACAAGCCCCACTTTTATTGAAGAACATTGAGAAAAGAAAATATCTCCCTTCTTCCTCCTCCACCCCAACCTAATGTGGGGATTAATCTGGGCAGCAGACTAAATCAAACAGGTCACTTTGAAGTAGTGGTTACCTTAAGGGCCCCAGGCCTCTCATGGTGCTGGACTGTGTCATGGTCAAGTCAACAAACATTTATTGAGCACCTACTATACAAAAAAGGACCAAAGTAGTCCTTGATCAAGGAGTTCACAGTCCAATGAAGGAGACAACATACAATTAACTAAGTACAATTAAGTACAGGATAAGTTGGAAGCGCATAACAGCACATATTGCTTTAGTGTAAATAAGGGTCAAAATTAATTTTAAATTAACTGAACTACAAGGAACAAAACATGCAAATAAACAATGTAAGTTACTCATAAGTTACAAACCCATAAGGATCATGAAATTACCAAAATTTAGTGGTTATTTAGTCCAACCATATATGAAAGAGATCCTCTTTATACAGACCTGACAAGTGATCATATAGTCATTTCTTGAAGACAAGGAGGAGGAACTTACCACCTCTTGAGCCAACCTACCGTTTTTGGACAGTTCCAACTGTTATAAAGTTGGATTGTTTTTGAAGCTCGTAGTAGCAGGAAAAGAGAGAAGTTTGAGACTATTGAGGTTTCAACGTTGGTATGTAAAACATGATTCTCACAAGTGAATCTTAAGTTCTTAAACAGAGATTCAAAGAGGAGCAGAGATTCTCTGTATATTACTGTTTATTATTAAAAGAAGAATGAGAGAATCCCTCTGTTTCCCTTAGAGTATTTAAACAATAGGTTGTTTACATTTATAAAAGAATTCTATTTGATTCTCCCACTCAGCTTATTCTCCTCTTTTTCAGATAGAGGCCTTAGCACAACAGTGGTGGAAAAAATCCAGAACCTCCAATTTTTCACACAATCCAAATATTAAAGGTTACACCAGTGAACTGAATGAGCTTTTCATAGCTATCCTGAAGCAATATGTATGTCATGGAACTCCTTTACAGGTGAAACAACCTCATTTACAAGATCTTTTTAGTACCCGAGTAACTTAAACCTCTATGAATGCTCTCTAAAAGAAACCTTTCTTAAATCAAATTGTGCTCAATAGGGAATAGTGTTTAAAATTATGTTCTGATAATTAGAAGAGACTATAAAAATTAATAGCCTATCCCATGGTAAGTACAATAGCACCAAGAATTTGGTGTCATCTTGGCTAGTCCAGACAATGTCTTGAGGCCCTATGGTAAGATAGCTCCAAGTATTAAAGAATTCTAACTTCAAGGCTACAGAGGTCCCCAAAGAACAGACATTAAATATTACCTCTTCCAGTGAGAACAATGTGTTTTAAAAGCATACAGTTAATGGTGAAATAATGTATATATTCTAGTAGATACTATATTGGTCCTAATAGATGCCACTTTTGAATATGCCACTCGGCTAAAATGAAATCTCTTTGAAAGAAAAGATATGTATATTCTGTATATGTGTGTATCTGTATATATGTATCTATAAATTTGTGCATATACCTATATATACATGTGTATATATACATATGCATAGAGTGAAAAACTACACAAATGATCATATAAAATACATTTCCTTTGCAAGTTTGTTTTGCATTTCTTTTGATTTAATAAGGGTGCCTTACTCATTTTTATGATCATTATTGGCCTAACTAACTTTTGCTATTAATTTTTTCCCTTTGTAGTTTTCCCTCACACAATAAATATGCACACTTGAGGGCCACATTCAGGCTTTACTTGAGTCAGAAGGGGAAAAAAATATAGCCTTCATTAAGACCAATAAATCTGCTTATGACTAGTTAGTGGTAATTGTCTCTTCATATTTTTGTTATTATTCCTATTTTATAAAAAAAGTTCTAAAATATCAACATCTGAAGTATTTCTGATTCTTTAGCTCCAGATATTTCCTTAGAATAGTTTTGGCCTGTCACTAACTGTGATCCCCAAAATGAACCCATGGAAATTGGTGACCATACTCCAAAATATTTCCCATTGCCCTTAGATTTTGTTTGTTTCTTTTTGGTCTTAGTCAGAGGAATATTCCTTGCCTGTGTCTATACAATAAAAACTTGAGTTAAAAAAAAGGAAAAAAAGTTTTACCTAGTGTTCTCATTCATTTTGCAGCTCAAGCTAATGTCATGGATTACAATTCTGCTGGAAAGAAAAAAGATCGGATTAACATGCAATCAATTCAGATTTTATGTACAGGAGATCTGGAAAAAAAGACTACATTAGTTATTTCTTACTTCAAAAAAAACCTTAGAAATATGTGATTTCACAATCCATTACTTTTCCCTGGTTTAAATTTGTACCAGATGTCAGCCCTCTGAGAAGAATATGATTCCTGTACATTTGTATCAGTAAGCACCTCAGCATATGCAGGGGGACCTGCTATCACAGGTTCTTAGAACGGCATTCAGAAAAGGAAAGGCAGCTTTTGAGGGGTTAACAATTGCTTTAGTTAAGCATAAGTATCATTCAGTTAGTTCAGGGGAAAAAGTCAGCACCTTGAATTTCAGAGAAAATATAGAGAAATCAAAGCTCAACAGACATGGCTTCCTCTGCCTGTCCATAATCAATACATACATCACAATTTAACAGACAGGTTCAACTGTCTAACCATAGTTACCAGAATGGGAAGCACAGACATCTGGGTTTTCAAAGCCAGGGGGCTCCTTAGTGGCTTCCCAGAGTCTTGTCCGGCCAAACAAACTCTTCCAGTTAGTAAGCCCCAAAGTAAAACCTCACCCTCAGAGTATTAATGCACTTTTCAGAGCTGGAGGGCATAAGCTTCTGAGTCAGTGCCTCAACAGAAAAAACACAAGATTCTTGGGACCATCCTACAAAACAGCTCCCCTAATCAAGCTTCTCTCAATGGACAGGCCCATCAATGTGTGGGGAAGGTCTTCTTTAATCAATTATTCAATCAGAGGCACTTTTAGTAAAACAAAAACAGCAAAAGATTCTATTTTGCTTAGCCTTACAACATTCTGCATCTCGGTTTATTGTTAAGAATCAAAGTAGAGTTCTTCCTTGGATTCAGTGTCATTTAATATAAGAATAAATTTAGATATATTAAAAAACAACAACACAGCCTCATACTATAATTTACATAAGGGAATTATATATATATAGCCTAACATTATAAAGCTACAATTTCAGGCCGGGTCCTAGAGACATATTAAGCCTCAAGAGTGAAACGCAAGGAGTTGGTTTATATCATCAAAACCCCTTGACATATATAGGCTTTTATTTAGGCACAGTGTGGGAGGATACCACGCTTTTATGATTACTGAACCTTATATTTTAACAAATGGTTTTTCAAATTTTTCAAATGACAGGACCAGATAGTTATAAAGCCAAGGCATAAAATAGGTAGAAAATTTCCCCTCTCATGCAATTATCACTTATATTTTCTCTCTCACGGGGTTGCTTCTTAAGAGTTTTGTCAGGTCTAGCATTCTGAAAATAAATTGGAGTGAAAGATTTCTAACTGCTCAACAATATTGGATAGAATTTTTTAAAAGTCTTTGGACAAAGGACCCATCTGAATTTCTATTTATCTATTTCTGTTATAGGAACATAGGATCTAGATAGAATCTCAAAGGTCATCTCATCCATTTTCCTCCAGGAAACTGAGATGCAGAGAGAGAAAAAGAACTGCATAGAGGACTATTTTTATTCAATATCACACTTAGTCCCCTATCCTATAAGACCTTTGATTGAGTTTCCCATTTTGTGCTTGTTAGCAGGGAGAGGCGAGAACTGAATGGATTATAAGGTCATATTAGGTAGCACTTTATACTTCCCTTTTTTTATACCATTTTCCCTATTTTCTTCTATTCTCCCATGTTCCCTTTCCCCCTTCTCTCTTCCCTTCTCCCTTCTCATCACTTTAAGGCATCCATCTTTTTGTTGTCATTTAGGGCAAAAGAAATTGCTGAGCCCTACTTTTTGGATCTGTCTGTGTGGAGGCACATAAAGACCTAGTTAGCCGTATACATGTAGGGGATAAAGTGGGTAGAGCACTAGACTGGGAGTTTGGAAGAACTAAGTCTGAATCCTGCTTCAGACACTGCATGACTGTCGCTTAGCTTCAGTTTCATTTTCTTTGAAATGGGGATGATTATAGCACCACCCCCTAGGATTGATATAAATGAGATCATGTATATAAAGAGTTTTACAAATTTTAAAGCAATATACAAATTTTAGCTATTCATTTTTACAATCTTTCATTTTAACTTCTGAGCGTCTTTAATGTACAAGGCTCTATGGAAGGAGAAGATACAAAGATGAATGGGATGTGATCCTTGCCCTAAAGGAGCTTACAATCTATAAGAAAATATAAAGAATATATCACATTATGGTTAATACAAGTTGAGAGTAATGCTCCATGAAAAGTACAGTGTTTTATGTTTCAAGGGAGTGGAAAAATTACTTTCAACTGGTATGCTTAGGAAAGGCGTAATGTAGTAGGGGGTTGTATTTGAGCTAGGTTTTGTGTCAATTAATGCAATTTTGATACACAAGGGTGAGTTAGAACATTCCAGGCAGAAGGACTGGTGTGAACAAAAGATAACTCTCCTTACATCCATCCCTTTCTTTCCAAACGCAGCATTAACAGCTTAGTTCAGGCCTTCATCATCACCTTTTCCCTGGACTATTTCAACAGCCTCCTCTCTTCCCTTCTCCAAACTGTCCTCCACACACCTGCCAAATTGATATTCCAGAAGTGCAAGCTTGACTGTCACTCAACTGCTCTAGAAGCACCAGTGATTCCTTCTAACCTCTAGAATAAAATGTGCTGGCTCCAGACTATCTTTCTAGACTTCTTCTACATTATTCTTTTCATATACTCTCTGTTCCAATAAACAGCTTGGCTTTCATTTTTCCCAGCATTTTTCATTATTCCATCTTCACTGTGTGCAAGTGGTTTTTTAAGCTTAGAATGCACTCCCTGCCTCCCACATCATAAAATATGTAGCCTTCCCTCACAGCTCAGCACACATACTATTGAGGCATGGGTAAACCCCTTCATCACCACTGCCCCCCCATTACTTTATATGCATTTGGTCTTTAATGTTTTTGTGACATTGATTCCAATAAAATATAAGCTCTTGGAGACTATTTCATCGCCAGTGCCCAGCCTAGTCCCATACTTGACACATACTGAGTATTAAATACATTTTTGTTCAATTTGTAGTAAACAGGAAAGTGACAGTGAAACAGTTTAATGTCAACTCAAGGAGTATTTATTAAGCACTGGGTTAAGTGCTGAGCATATAAAGGCAATCCTTGCCTTTAAGGAGTTTATATTCTAATAGGGGAACACAACACATAAAAGAAAGGTTAAAAGAGGTGAGGAAGGGAAGATATTTCCACTAGGTCATGGTAAAGAAAGTGCAGAGAGTGAGGAGTGGGGTAAGACATACCTAACCTGGATGATTTCCCTAAAATAGAGATTCCGTCAGGAACCAGACAGATGGAAGAAAGGACCTGCAGAGGTGGAGCAGAACTCCAAATATGAGAAGTCCAGGGTGAGGAGTCTTCCATGGTAAGGTCTTTTTTTTGGGGGGGGGGGGGAGTAAGGTAACGTAGAGAAGTACTGAAGATTCAGTAGTAGAACTAAATCGAATAGAAAATAAGTTTATATAACAAATAGTGATGGTTAACATCTATATAACACATTAAGATATGCAAGTTGTCATTATATAATTATATATTCACATATATACATGTGTGCAATATATATTTATTTTCATATAATTTGTAACTTAGATATACATGCAGGCATTTATATGTATATGTATATACGTTTATGTATGTAAACTGACTCTCATAACAAGCCTGAGAAGGTTTTACAGATGAGAAAACTGAGGCTGTAAGATAAGTATCTACAGGATCTGAACTCAGGTTTTCCTGATTCTCAGTGCACTTTGCAGCTGCCAGTGGGAAAAAGCTAATAAACTGGCACCGCATTATGGTGATCCTCCACTATCAGTCTAAGGACTTTGCTTCAAAGATAAAAAGGAATCATGGCAGATTTTTTTTTTTTTAGCAGAGGAGTGACGTAATCAAAACAGCACTACAAGGAAGATTAATATATTGTATTCAAATTTGAAAGGGAGATGATTGAAATCAAGGAAGAGACAGAAAAATTCTGCAAGAACCCAGACATTAGATAATAAAGGACTTAACTATGGTGGTTGTGGCCACAGGAGGAAGGAAGAAATAAAATGAAGTGAAGTGGCAAAGCAAAGGTTAGCAGCACTGGTATGTGTGCAAGTCATAAGAAGAAGCAGTTCCACATGGAGATTCTAAAACAGGACAACTCAAATACTGCTGCCATTGATAGAAATAAGGAAGTAGCAAAGAAGACCAGCTTTGGGAGGGAAGGTAAGTTTGGTTTTAACTTCTGAAGTTTGAGGGGCTTATAGGATATCCAGGTATCACCATCCTTTTGGAAATCAAGACCCACCTATGTATGGGAGAGAGGCCAGGGTGGGAAATAAAGATCTGGGCATCACTCACATAGAAATTATAGTTCAAGCCATTAAAATAGATACTGTCACAAAATGAAGAATATATAGAGATTAAAGACAGAAATTTGGAGAACATCAAAATTTAAACTGTGGGAGGAGTAGGGAATGCCCAGAGAAGCATTCTATTTCTGCTTCTTACTTAGATTTACCATTTACACATCATCAAGTTTTAAAATTTGACATTCCTTTCAGATAAGTACAGAGTGATTTCCCCCCTTAATTTTCACAATATTAGACACAGAGTAAACTGTATGAACATTTCCTTGATTTTTATGAGAATATTTTTGCAGACTAGTTTAGCTAAAAATATCCTTCCTATAAAGGAAATATAGGAAAATGGAGTATAATGACCAGGTAGATTACCATAGAAATTTAAATTCTGTGAGTAATGGATTTCTGAGAAGTGTGATTGATTCTTCAAAGCCACCCGAGAATTATTTGAGCAATGAAATAACATTTTTAAAGAATTAACACAACTTCCCCAAAATTCTTTGCTTACTAATGGGAAGCAGCTCACACACTAGGAAAATGTGGCTCAGAATTTCAAGTTTATAGCAACTGTGTCCAAAATGATTCATGGGGATTTTTTAACTAGCCACTCCACATTAATCTATCTTATTATTTGACCTAAATCTGCAGAAAGAAAAATTGCAATTCCTCAGTCAGACAGTCAACAAGCATTTATTAAGCACCTAGGGGAGTCAGGCATTATGCTAAGTGCTGGAGGTACAAAGAGAGGCAAAATACAGTTCCTGCCCTCGAAGCACTGGGTATCTAACCTGGGAGACAATACAAAAAGATATACCTAGGAGATGAATACAGGATGGTTGGAGTTATCTCAAAGAGGAGGCATTAGTACTAAAGGAAACAGGGAAGGGATTCTTGCCAAAGGTGGAATTTTAGCCTAGACTTGAAGGAAACTGGGGGAGGCATGAGGTAGAGTCAAGAGGAAAATAATTTCAGGTAGGTCCCTGAGTCGGGATATGAACGTGCTGAATTTAGAACCAACTAAAATAAAGCTGAATTCTAAATAAATATAATACATTAGAAACTTCAGGAAATGACAGAAAATCCCAACTTGTTTCATGAGTGCCTGAGTATTAATAAATTGGGGTAACACTGATATTTGAGTATTATTATTATCTTTTTTAACATATCAGGTCAAAACTTATTAGGTTTTATGATGTTAGCTGTAGACATTGATGTGAAAGGAAAATTCTTTCTCCCTCTCTCTACCTCCCTCCCTCTCTTCCCCTCTCCCTCTCCCACTCTTTCCCTCTCCCTCTCCCTCTCCCTTTCCCTTTCTCTCCTGCCCCAGATTTACATTGTAAATAGAGATGTGTGGGTTTCTAAACACCTGTGTGCGCTCCAGAACTAACCACCTACATACCAATTTCCTTAAGGTACTTGGGTGTTTATGACTAGAAATTCAGGTTTCCCACCACCAAACACACTACCTAGTTAGCAGTATAAGGTTTCTTTTTTTGGTAAAATGCCTTGCTTCATCAGCCCCTCTGCAAACTTGGCAGCCCTACTTGCCCAGAAAGCAGATGCCCCTGACTATACTGCTATTGGGGCTGAAGAGGCAAAAGTAATATTTACCTCTAGCAGGTAGGCTGTGAAATGTATTTTCAACCATTTTTTTTCCCGTAAGTATTTCTAGCTTAAGTCTGTACATGTATTTCTCAGAGTCCCTAACTTCACGTTCTTCATAATCTGCATCTCCTTCAGAGGTGTAATTGTGCGTTTGGTGGAGGAGAAGGTTGGCACAGTTGCACAGAGGACACCACAAGGGCAATTCTGCTGGGAAAGGACAATCCATGCACCAGAAAGTTGTAGACTTCACCCTTGAGGGGTTCTGAGAAAAAGTTGTCCAAGAGAGTGATGTTAGGGTATAAGGTTTCTGGGCATGGGGGCCATATCCAAGGACTTTGAGGTGGAGAATATAAAATGGCCAGGAGAAAACACTCTTCAACTTAAGTGCAAGCTACAATTCTGTCTTGGATCAATCAATCAACATTCCTTTCTTAAGCACCTAGAAATGTCAGGCGATTGTGCCAGGTGTTGGGGATGAACATCAAAAACTAAGGTATCTGCCCTAAGGAAGCTCACATTCTGTTGGGGAAGACAGCATATACAGAAATTCATGTACAGAAAACATATTTTCAAAATTTTACAAAGTAAATTTTGGGGAAGTGGAGACACTTGCAGCTGGAGGAATCAGAAATTATTTCCCATAGAAGGCAGGATTTGAACTGAAATCTAAAGGAAATGAATTGAGATGGGAGTTAATTCAAAGAAGTAAGGGAACAAATGATATATAGTAGATCTCCATCTATTTTAATTGGTAACATTTAACAACTCCAAATATATCTATAGATATATGGATATAGGTAGATAGATATAGATATATAGGTAGATATATTTTTAATTTTCTCTTGAAGGGTATGATCATGAACTCTTTCATAAACGCTCTTCTAGGCACCTAATATTAAGGCCAATTTAACCCACCTGCCCTCATTGACTATCCCAGTGGGCTATTATTTTTAAATGACATAGTGCTTCACATCTACCATCCTAAGGTTAGGAACCCTTGTACTAGTGATGGTGATAGATGTGTTCTGAATTCTTGCCATAGAAGCAGCACATGTGGAACCAAGAGGTTTAACTACCTGCCCCACAATTTCTTCACTGTCTGATCCTAGGCAGGTCACTTTAATTCTCTGAGCCTCAGTTTCCTTCCCTATAAAATAAGGATAATAATATTTGTATTATCTATCTCACAAAGTTTCTAGAAAGTACTTTTTAAACTTTAAGGCACCATAGAAATGTAAGTTCCTATAATTTTCTGTTCCCCATTTGGGGCAGAGCATGTATTTTGAGACAACTGATGAAGGGCAGGGGAGAGGAGGAGTGCTGCCTGTGAGTGTGTAACTTTTCCCTGGAAGAAGTCAACTAGTTGGTGTTGGAATCAAACCCATTTTATACCTGTAGAATCAGGGTCCTGGGTCTGTCTCGTTTTATTGTGTTGATAGAAAAATTGATATCTCTGCAAAGATCTAAGGAGTATTCTAGGGTTTGCTTACATGAAGAAACTACAGGGAAATGCATTGCCATGGGAGAGAAGGCTGTTCCCAGGCAAGACAATGGCAAATACTTGCATGATGTGCTCTTAGAATGTTCTTAAAATATTCTAATCACAGTTTGGTCTCTGTGTCCTCATAATCATTAATTCATTAATCTCTGAACTTTGTGTTTTCCTCTTCTGGCACTATCTTTCTGCCATTCATCTTTAACTCTTTACTTCCCTTAGTTCATCCTTTGTCTCCTTAACTAAGCTGCAAAACGAGAAATTGGCCAGCCACACTCTACTTAGTTTAAAAACTTGTTTGTGAGTCTGTGGTCCTTTTCTTCCTTTGTGTACACAAAAACAAAAATACCTTAGTTAAGTCCGGGAAATGCCAACTACTGAAGTGATGCTTTGTCTTAACTAAACCACCTGATCTAAGTGCCCTCAGTAGCTGTCCCCTCATCTTATTCTGTCCTGCATGCATGCCAGGCCTCTTTATGCTGTCTTTGTAACCACCCTCTTTTCACTCCACTTCACACCCTCCATGCTCCAGGAAAAGCTGTTCTATGAGAACATTTAATATTAACATTGCAATTTTTTAGTCACAAAACAAAGACATGTTGACTATCCAAGATCATGGCTTTAATGTGGCAATATCTGCAAAGACATTTACTGGAATTTCATTTTTAAAATAGGAAAAGTCGTTCTTAAATTTATGGTGTCATTACTTTTGAATGCCCATAAACAGAGCTTTCAGATAGTCAGTCACTATGGAAATTCAAAGTATTTTTTAAATAATTATTACCATGGAAAAGTCATTACCTGACACTTTGGAGCTTTATTTTAGTTCACTCAGGCATTATGGAATATAGCACTAGTGTTGTTTAATAAATGGTACCTCTGGTTATCTTCCCTCCTCCTCCCAACCACCCTCTAAGAAATAAGTTTTCATTTGGGAGGATGTGAATTACTCTGTTGCTAGGAAAAGACATCAGCTCATGGTTGACCTCATACATGAAACTACTGAGCAGAGGTATGTTGGTAAATGTTTAACAACTAGCTTTCCTGAAGAAAAAAAAGTATATATGACTCACTTTTAAGTTCAACTGTATTACTAACCTTTTCTGCATCTCTCTCTTAAGAGTAGCCCATCAATAAAACAGAAAATTAAGCCCTGCTTTGTAACATTTACTGATTCCTGAATTATAAGTGTTGTTCAATTGTTTTCAGTTGTGTCCAACTCTTTATGGCCCCATGGACTATACTGTCCATGGGGTTTTCTTGGCAAGGATACTGGAATAACTTGCCATCTCCTTCTCTAGTGGATTAAGGCAAATAGAGGTTAAGTGATTTGCCCAGGGTCATATAACTAGTAAGTGTCTGAGGCTAGATTTGAACTCAAGTCTTCCTGACTCCAGGTCCAGAGTTCTGTCCAAGGAGCCTTCTAATTGCCTCAAGACATAAATTCTCCTAACTAAAAATTCAACAATCGATTTTCATGAGATGCTAAGATGTGGCTCCCACACACCTCTATAATACAAAATCTTGAATTTGAAGTTGTTTCCATTTTGATCATTAATTTATGTTTTTATGTTTACAAATTCATTTTGAAAAATTTAATAGTTTTATTTAAATTAATAAATAATACATTTAATAAAACAATATGTAAAATAAAAATATATAATATAAAATGAATAATATAAAAACAGGGGGAGGAGCCAAGAGGGCAGAGTAGAAAGACACACATATGCTAGCTCTAAACTCACAGCCCATAAAATTTCTGTAAAGAAGAACTCCCAACAAATTCTGGAGCAGCAGAAGCCACAGAACAATGGAGCAGACAAGATTTCTGTTCCAGAGAGACCTGAAAACCTGACATGAAAGGTCTGTTGCACACTGGACCCAGAGCAGAGTCCAGCCCTGCCTTGGCTGCTTGGCACCAAGAGGAGCAGATCCGAACTGGCTTCAGGGACAGAATCTCCAGGGGCCACGCAGGTCCCTCCATCCACAGGTGACAAGGGTTAGTGAGAAGGTCTCTTTGGCTGGTCGAGAGGGGAGTGGGCTGTCCCCATAACTCAGGCCCCCTCGGGAGACAGAAGCTGGGCACAGCGGACAGGGGCTCCCCAAGCAGGCAGGAGCCCAGATCCATTCTTGAAGATCTCTGCATAAACCCCCAGAGGGAACAGAGCCCCAAGTGGCAGCCCTGCCTCCACCTGAGCACCTAAACTTAATCTCACACTGAATAGCAGCGCCGCCCCCACGTAAGCCCTGAGGCTGGGAAGCAGCATTTGAATCTCAGACCTTAAGCGCTGGCTGGGCAGATCTGGAGGCGAGGTAGGGGTGGAAAGAAAACTCAGAAGTCAAGTCACTGGCTGGGAAAATGCCCAGAAAAGGGAAAAAAATAAGACTATAGAAGGTTACTTTCTTGGGGAACAGGCATTTCCTCCCTTCCTATCTGATGAGGAAGAACAAGGCTTACCATCAGGGAAAGACACAGAAGTCAAGGTTTCTGTATCCCACACATCCAAAATAAATATACCATGGGCTCAGGCCATGGAAGAGCTCAAAAAGGATTTTGAAAATCAAGTAAGAGAGGTGGAGGAAAAACTGGGAAGAGAAATGAGAGACATGAAAGCAAAGTATGAAAAACAAGTAAACACCCCGCTAAAGGAGACCCAAAAAAATGCTGAAGAAAATAATACCTTGAAAAATAGGCTAACTTAATTGGCAAAAGAGGTTCAAAAAGCCAATGAGGAGGAGACTGCTTTAAAAAGCAGAATTAGCCAAATGGAAAAGGAGCTTCAAAAGCTCACTGAAGAAAATAGTTCTTTCAAAATTAGAATGGAACAGATGGAGGCTAATGACTTTATGAGAAATCAAGAAATCACAAAACAAAACCAAAAGAATGAAAAAATGGAAGATAATGTGAAATATCTCATTGGAAAAACAACTGACCTGGAAAATAGATCCAGGAGAGACAATTTAAAAATTATGGGCCTACCTGAAAGCCATGATCAAAAAAAAAGCCTAGACATCATCTTTCATGAAATTATCAAGGAAAACTGCCCTGAGATTCTAGAACTAGAGGGCAAAGTAAGTATTCAAGGAATCCACAGATCACCACCTGAAAGAGATACAAAAAGAGAAACTCCTAGGAACATTGTGGCCAAATTCCAGAGTTCCCTGGTCAAGGAGAAAATATTGCAAGCAGCTAGAAAGAAACAATTCAAGTATTGTGGAAATACAATCAGGATAACACAAGATCTAGCAGCTTCTACATTAAGGGATCTAAGGGAGTGGAATAGGATATTCCAGAAGTCAAAGGAACTAGGACTAAAACCAAGAATCACCTACCCAGCAAAACTGAGTATAATGCTTCAGGGGAAAAAATGGTCTTTCAGTGAAATTGGGGACTTTGAAGCATTCTTGATGAAAAGACCAGAGCTGAAAATAAAATTTGATTTTCAAACACAAGAATGAAGAGAAGCATGTAAAGGTAAACAGCAAAGAGAAGTCATAAGGAACTTACTAAAGTTGAACTGTTTACATTCCTACATGGAAAGAAAATATTTGTAACTCTTGAAACTTTTCAGTATCTGGGTAGTGGATGGGATTACACACACACACACACGCACACACAGAGAGACAGAGAGCACAGAGTGAATTGAATAGGATGGGATCATATCTTAAGAAATGAAATTAAGGGGTGAGAGAGAAATATATTGGGAGGAGAAAGGGAGAAATGGAATGGGGCAAATTATCTCTCATAAAAGAGGCAAGTAAAAGACTTTTTTAGTGGAGGGAAAAAGAAGGGAGGTGAGAGAAAAACATGAAGTTTACTCTCATCACATTCCACTAAAGGAAGGAATAAAATACACACTCATTTTGGTATGAAAACCTATCTTACAATACAGGAAAGTGGGGGGCAAGGGGATAAGCAGGGTGGGGGGGGATGATGGAAGGGAGGGCAATGGGAGGAGGGAGCAATTTGAAGTCAACACTCTTGGGGAGGGACCGGATCAAAAGAGAGAATAGAAGCAATGGGGGGCAGGATAGGATGGAGGGAAATATAGTTAGTCTTACACAACATGACTATTATGGAAGTCATTTGCAAAACTACACAGATATGGCCTATATTGAATTGCTTGCCTTCCAAAGGGAAGGGGTGGGAAGGGAGGGAGGAAAAGAAATTGGAACTCAAAGTTTTAGGAACAACTGTCGAGTACTGTTCTTGCTACTAGGAAATAAGAAATACAGGTAAAGGGGTATAGAAAGTTATCTGGCCCTACAGGACAAAAGAGAAGATGGGGACACGGGAAGGGAGGGATGATAGAAGAGAGGGCAGATTGGTGATAGAGGCAATTAGAATGCTCGGTGTTTTGGGGTAGGGGTAGGGGACAAATGGGGAGAAAATTTGGAACCCAAAATTTTGTGAAAATGAATGTTAAAAGTTAAATAAATTAATTTAAAAAAAAAGAAAAGAAAAAATAATAATATAAAAATAATAAATTTCCATTTTAAAATTTATTCATTTATGATTAAGATTTAGAAAGGAATGATCCTTAAGTATCTAGCTTTTTAAACATGTCGCAGGAATATTGTAATGTTCTCCTTCTTCCTACCTAGGCAGGTCTGATTGTAACCTTATCTAGAATCATCAGACCCTGATGCCTTTTCTAGATGGGACAGTCATCACTATGCAATAGGAAAAGCATCAGATTTGAAGTCAGAGAACCTCAGTTCAAATCCTAACTTCAGCTTGCTGTCTTGGACAAGTCACTTTATCTCATTGGGTTATATATAAAAAGTTTGAGAGACCTAGTTTCAGGGTAATTAATTATTTTGTTAATCATGCTAGCAGATAATTAATAAAATAGGTCAATAAAACTCTTGAATGCCAAAGACCTCTCATGGTACCCATTCCATCCTTATCTGACCTTAGAAGAATGAGTTTTCCTAAAGGGTAGCAATCAACTCTGACTGGTTAACAAGTAATGAAAGAATGAATACTATAATGAGAGGTGGACCTATTCTAAGGAGAGACTGGGGAATGTGACTGATTATGTCACTTAATTTCAAATAACCTCCAGCCTTGGGCAATCTACACCAATCTTAAAACCTTTTTCCATTCTTTTTAGTGCTTCTTAAACTGTGGATCACCACTCCATAAGGATCTAATCCCCTCACCCAAGCCCAAGTAGAATGCAATGAACAGGATTTCAACTTAAATAAAATTCTTCATAAGATTCTTTAGTGGAGTGTGGCAACAAATCCCTCTAGATAAGATGGTCTAAGTTGGGGAAATTTTTGGGTAAGGACAAAGATTTCCTTAAAAAGGAAATAACCCTGCATCTTCCCAATAGTTGGTTATTTAATAATCCTTTCTCTCGGTTGGCTCTCAGTGTGTTCACCTATAAGAGGAGGAGATGATTAGCCTGAAAGGTCTCTAAGACCTTTCCCGGCTTCAATTTTATATTTCTAACACACATGAAGACTGTGTGATTTGATCAGAGTAGAATGAGAGTATTGCACTCTCAGTGTGAGAATTCCATCCACCAACCAGATTACAACCAGCTTTGACTTAGTAGAAAAGTCCTAGGGAGTTGTCTGGGGGCATAGAGAGGTTAAATGGGTTGCTGGATGTGACATAGCTAGTGGCAGAAGCAGGATTACTCACTTTTAATGAGTAATCAGCTTTTATTGCTAGCATAAATATGTCACAGATTGAATAAAATCATAAATTACAGTTACACCCAACAGCTTCTCCTATAGCCAGGAGAACTCAGCCTCACCCTCATCTCTCCATGTCACTTTTAAAAATTCTCTGGACTGTAGCTAGCAACAACCTTCTCTACCTGAGGAGTATGTTGGGGTCAGTGTGTTGATATTCCTCATTGGAATCTTCCTTCCTAGGCACTCTAAATAGTACTTCGTCCAATGTGCTTGATTTCTAGCCTACACTGTTCTTACATAAAGTTCAGTCCCTCCTTCTCTTAAATAGCCCAGCTGCTCTTCATAGACAAGTACAGCTGTGTCTCCTTGAGGCTCAACACTCTACACCCATGTTTAAATTTTTAATTGCTTCTTTCATAGAGGAGGAGATGATTGATGGCAGTTATGGGAATGCTGCTACTGATGTTCTATTTAAGCACATTATTTTATTAGATCAAACAACTCAACTAAAGCACAATCTTCTATGTCCAGCAAGATTTTCCTGAACTTCATCCCATCCCCACTTGCTAGTAGTTTTCCCTTTCAAATTAGCTTGCATTTTGGACTTAAAAATTTTCCAATGGACTCGAGGCAAAACACCTTACACATCTAGAGAAAGAACTATGGAATTGGATTGCAGCTAGAAACAGACCATTTTCTTTTGTATTATGTTTTGTTGCGTTTTGTTTTGTTTTATGGTTTGTCCCATTCATTTCAATTCTATGCAACATGCGTTTAATAGGAATGTACATGTAGAACCTGTATAAGACTATACACTGTCTCAGGGAGGGAGTGGGGAAGGAGGGGGGCATGAGGGGGAGGGTGTGGAAAAAAATCTAAGATATATGGAAGTAAGTGTTGAACACTGAAAGCAAATAAAATAATTCAATTTTTAAAAAATGACAAGCAGAATGGTTTGAAAAAAACCTGGAAAGATTTACATGAACTGATGCAAAGTGAATTGAGCAGAACCAGGTGAACATTTTAAATAGTAATAGCAATATTGTACAATGATCAACTGTGAATGACTTAGCTATTCTCAGAATTATAATGATCCAAGACAATTACAAAGGACTCATAATGAAAAATACTATCTACCTCCAGAGGAAAAACTGATGGAATCTGAATACAGATCAATACATACTATTTTTCACTTTATTTTGGGGGTTTTATTTTCTTTTGGTCTGTTTCTTCTTTCACAACATGAGTGTTATGGAAATATGTTTTACGTGATTGCATATATATAATCTATATCAAATTGATTACCATCTTCAGGAGGGAGGAAGTGAAAGATGGAGGGAGAAAATTTGGAATTCAAATGTTTTACAAATGAATGTTAAAAATTGTCTTTACATGTAATTGGGAAAAAAATAAAATATTATTTTTAAAAAATGAGCTTGTATTTGTTTTTCATTTACCTACACATGTATGTGTTGTCTCCCTTGGTAGCTAAGCTCCTTGAAGGCTAGGAGTATTTTGCTTTTGTCTTTCTACATTCAGGGCTGGGCTCACAGTTAAGGTCTAGGTTATCTCCAACTCCTTACTATTAGAATTCACCAGTCAGGTCCTCCTTGGGACAAGCACATCAGGTTCAAGGTTTTCTGTGGGTTAAAAGGCCTATAACTGGAGCTCACAAGTGTCACTAAAGTATTTTCCCTGTCTTTAATCATTCAGAGGACACAATTCACTTAAAACCAAAGTATTTACTACTGAGCCATAATAGGAACAAAAAGAATATCTTATCCATAAACCTGAGGCATACTTTTTCACAAAAATGTACAGAGAAG
Source organism: Notamacropus eugenii (assembly GCF_028372415.1). Taxonomy (NCBI): domain Eukaryota; kingdom Metazoa; phylum Chordata; class Mammalia; order Diprotodontia; family Macropodidae; genus Notamacropus; species Notamacropus eugenii. The sequence continues at coordinate 102,347,368 of NC_092876.1, forward strand.
AGGGGAAATGGAAACATAAAATTCACAACTAGAGAGGCAAACCTGTAGAAATGCTTAAAATCCCATCTGACTGTCCATCCAGGTCATTTTCTTGCTAGCTCCCCTGATATTGAATACCCTAGACTCTTGGACTTCCTGAAGTCATGCCTTGGGTGACTTAAATCATTCAACCTTGGTATCACGCCCTGGGGCTATGCTGTCTTGATTGGTCAATGATCAAGTACAACACACAGAGTCTTCTGTGGTCTAAATCTAGATGGTGCCAGACCCCCTTCTTATCATCCATATAGTCTTCCTGCCACTAGCATACTTTTACCACACTATCATTCTTAATTTCAACATCTTGATCTGGGAAAAGTAATGAAGTTAGTAGGCCACTGCTTTTGGAAGCCTTATTTGTTAATTCCCTTATGGTTCTAGTCACCATCTTTGTGACTTCTCAAACAAAAACTCCCTTCCCTGGTCAACACTCTCATATACGCTGTTTTCCCTTGTTAGAATGGAAGCTTCTTGAAGGTACATACTCTCTTACTTTTGCATATGGACCCCCGTACTTGGCACATAGTAAGTGATTAATAAATGTTATTCATTCATTCACTATCAGTGAAAGTTCAAAATCTTATAGAACATTGTGACACCTCCAAAGGAAGTGAGAACTCTCAGATACCTGGAGGGATGGAAAAGTTCTAGGAAGAAGCAGTTGGGAATGGGATGGCATTTTGGTGTAGTGGTAAGAGTCCTGGATTTGAAGTCTGCAGCAGAGACAGGAGGCAATCTATGCCAAGCAAATCAAGCCACCATTTCTGCCTTGACCACTATCTCCTCTCAGACTCTGATGGGGACAACCTAGGACCTTGAACCCAAGAGCTTTGCAAAAAGCAACTTTTTTTTTTTACATTTGAAAAGAGACTTAACTGAGTTTTATTTTATTTGACCAATATATTTCCAAACTAAGTGATCCATTTGTTTACATCAGTATTCTAAGTTGCATAGTATTGACTTTAAAGTTGTTGTAACTTATTTCTTTGCCTTCAAAAACATCTAATTTTTTTTATGGTTCATAATCATAATACTTCTGAAACATCCTGATATTGAACATACCCACACATTATTCATATTAGTCTTATGATCATCCAAAATTACTACACTGTTAAAAAGTTACTTAACAATATGTCCCCAAGATTTAGAATGTTATATCTAAACATAAGTTAATCTTTTGGTCACTTCCTTAAATCTTTAGTTAATATTTTGAATAATTCCTTGAAATTCTTTTTAATTTAATTTATTTATTTAAGTTTTCAACATTCATTTCCACAAAATTTTGAGTTGCAGATTTTCTCCCCATTTCTCCCCTCCTCCCACCCCAAAATGCCAACCATTCTAATTACCCCTATCACCAATCTGCCCTCCCTTCTAACATCCCTCCCTTCCCTTATCCCCATCTTCTCTTTTGTCCTGTGGGGCAAGATAAATTTCTATACCCCATTACCTGTATTTCTCATTTCCTAGTTGTATACAAGAACAATACTGTACAGTTGTTCCTAAAACTTTGAGTTCCAACTTCTCTTCCTCCCTCCCTCCCCACCCATCCCCATTGGGAAGGCAAGCAATTCAATATAGGCCATATCTGTGCAGTTTTGCAAATGACTTCCATAATAGTTGTGTTGTGTAAAACTAACTATATTTCCCTCCATCCCATCCTGCCCCTCATTTCTTCTATTCTCTCCTTTGACCCTGTCCCTCCCCAACAGTGTTGACTTCTAATTGCTCCCTCCTCCCACTGCTCTCCCTTCCATCATCTCCCCCCACCCTGCTTATCCCCTTCTCCTTCACTTTCCTATATTGTAAGATAGGTTTTCATACCAAAATGAGTGTGTATTTTATTCCTTCCTTTAGTGGAATGTGATGAGAGTAAACTTCATGTTTTTCTCTCACCTCCCTTCTTTTTCCCTCCACTAAAAAAGTCTTTTACTTGCCTCTTTTATGAGAGATAATTTGCCCCATTCCATTTCTCCCTTTCTCCTCCCAATATATTTCTCTCTCACCCCTTAATTTCATTTCTTAAGATATGATCCCATCCTATTCAACTCACCCTGTGCTCTCTGTCTCTCTGTCTCTGTGTGTGTGTATGTGTGTGTGTGTATGTGTAATCCCACTAACTACCCAGATACTGAAAAAAGTTTCAAGAGTTACAAATATTTTCTTTCCATGTAGGAATGTGAACAGTTCAACTTTAGTAAGTCCCTTATGATTTCTCTTTGCTGTTTACCTTTTCATACTTCTCTTGATTCTTGTGTTTGAAAGTCAAATTTTCTTTTTCAGCTCTGGTCTTTTCATCAAGAATGCTTGAAAGTCCTCTATTTCATTGAAAGACCATGTTTTCCCCTGAAGTATTATACTCAGTTTTGCTGGGTAGGTGATTCTTGGTTTTAGTCCTAGTTCCTTTGACTTCTGGAATATCCTATTCCATGCCTTTCGATCCCTCAATGTAGAAGCTGCTAGACCTTGTGTTATCCTGATTGTATTTCCACAATACTTGAATTGTTTCTTTCTAGCTGCTTGCAATATTTTCTCCTTGACCTGGGAACTCTGGAATTTGGGCACAGTGTTCCTAGGAGATTCTTTTTTTGGATTTCTTTCAGGAGGTGATCAGTGGATTCTTTCAATATTTATTTTGCCCCCTGGTTCTAGAATCTCAGGGCAGTTTTCCTTGATAATTTCATGAAGGATGATGTCTAGGCTCTTTTTTTGATTGAGGCTTTCGGTCAGTCCCATAATTTTTAAATTGTCTCTCCTAGATCTATTTTCTAGGTCAGTTGTTTTTCCAACAAGATATTTCACATTATCTTCCATTTTTTCATTCTTTTGATTGTTTTGTGATTTCTTGGTTATAAAGTCATTGGCCTCCATCTGTTCCATTCTAATTTTTAAGTAACTATTTTCTTCAGTGAGCTTTAGAAGCTCCTTTTCCATTTAGCTAATTCTGCTTTTTAAAGCATTCTTCTCTTCGTTGGCTTTTTGAACCTCTTTTGCCAATTGAGTTAGCCTATTTTTCAAGGTATTATTTTCTTTAGCATTTTTTTGGATCTCCTTTAGCAAGGTGTTGACTTGCTTTTCATGCTTCTCTTGCATCTCTCTCATTTCTCTTCCCAATTTTTCTTCCACCTCTCTTGCTTGATTTTCAAAATCCTTTTTGAGCTCTTCCCTGGCCTGAGACCACTGAATATTTATTTTGGATGTTTGGGATACAGAAGCCTTGACTTTTATGTCTTTCCCTGATGGTAAGCATTGTTCTTCCTCATCCAAGAGGATGGGAGAAGATATTTGTTCACTAAGAAAGTAACCTTCTATAGTCTTATTTTTTTTCCCTTTTTTGGGAATTTTCCCAACCAGTTACTTGATTTTTGGGTCCTTTGTCAAGAGTAGGGTATACTCTGCGAATCTGTGAGATCTCAGTTCCTCCAAGGTGGTACAATCAAGTGTGTACACTGGTCTGGGAGCAGCAGAGATTTCTGTGCCCAGAATCTTAGCAGAATTTCCTCTTCACAACCACTTTGCCTCCAGTTCCACCAAGCCAGCACTGGGGGCCGAGATTCAGATAAGCTGCCAGGGCAGGGCTGCCATTCAGTGTGAGATAAAGATCAACTGCTGTTGGGCCTCTACACAGGGCTGAGATAAGAATTAGCTGCTCAGTGCCCCCAGGGGTTTTACAATTCAACAATGGATGCAGGCTGCTCTAGGGGCTGCTGTAGGAACTGCTGCTGCCTGCCTGATGTGGCCTCTGTGGCCGCTGCCTGAGGCCAGAGCTATGGGAAGGCATTTTTCCCTTCTTGGCCAGCTGAAAAAACCCTGTCACTGACCTTTGGCACCTGTGGGTTGAGGGGTCTGAGAACCATTGCTACTGGGACTGGAGATTCCACCTCCCAGGCCTGCTTGCATCCTCCTCCCAGAGCCAAACTACCAAGGCTGGGCTGGGCTCCATTCTATGTCAGGTGCAACAGATGTTTCCTGTTGGCCTTTCAAATCACCCTGGGCTGGAAATCTCCTCCACTCTGTTGTTCTGTGGCTTCTGTTGCTCTAGAATTCGTTGAGAGTCTTTCTTTACAGGTATTTTATGGGCTATGAGGGGAGAGCTAGCATATATGTGTCTTTCTATTCCATCATCTTGGCTCTGCCCCCAAAAAGCAACTGTTTAAGCCCAGCACTCTCAGTCATCCCTCCAAGAAGCAAACCCTGTGGAAATGCACCTTGGCACTGTTGCTTCAGGTGCTATAGTCATAGCCACCAAGAACCCAGAAAAGAAAGTTCTTGCTGCCAAAGTTCTTGCCTATCAAATGGTTCAGTATCAGAAACTGATGTGATTTTATTCATAGAAATGACAATAAGGAACAATAGTTACCTTCTGCTTTGCCACTGCACCCTAAGGGCTATTTTCATCTGACTTGCAATTGCAACTATCTGTATGTGTTGTTGCCCATTAAAATGTGAGCTCCTTGAGAGCAGGAACTATCTTACATTTTTCTATTTGTACCCCAAGTGCTTACACAGGAGTTCTTTACACATAATAATCACTTAGTAAAAGCTTCATTCATTCATTAGATTTACATTTTAAACACTGAAACATGAAATACTGTGTGGAACTTGTGAATAGATACATATGAGAGAGAGAGAGAGAGAGAGAGAGAGAGAGAGAGAGAGAGAGAGAGAGAGAGAGAGAGAGATCTTTTATTGCTATGTGATAGGCACTGTGGCAAGTATTAGGGATAGAAATACAAGGAAGCAAGAAAGTTTCTACCCTCAAGGTACTTACATTCTAATAGGGGAACACAACACATAAAGGGAAGTTATAAGGGACTTGGTGAGGATGGTTGCATGGAGCCAAGGAAGTGAAGTCTGGAGAGTGAGATGTGGAGCCAAGAGTGAAGTGAGCATGGCTAGGCACTTGATGAAATGGTAGTCCAGGTTAGCAATTCACTAATCATCAGAGAGGGCCTCAGGGTGGAGGCATATTGATGATGGTTAAAGCTGTTGGTGAAGAGGTGAGAGAAGTCCAGAGAGGGAGCTGGGTCAAGAGTAAACAGATAAATTACTTTCATGTCAGATCTGCAGTCTGAGTAACTCATTCAAAGTCTATCTCTCCTGACAAACTATGCTCAGTTTTGGGCTTTCTAGCCCTTTCATTCATAGTATCTTCCAAGTGGTGATCATTTTTTCTTTCGATAAGTTATTGCAGAATCACCTTGTGCTGAGCAACTAGCCTCTGATCTCTCAAATCATGAGGTTGCCATCAAGGCTAGAAATACCCATCTCAAGATCAGTGTTTAGTCACCCATGCTCAAGGTAAGAAAAATAAAGCAGAAGAGGCAGCCATGGCCTTAAGATTTAGTCTTAGGCTCACCTAGACAAGCATTTCTTCTAGTCACCATGTGCAAACAATCACCATATCTGCTGGGGTGCAGTGAATGAGAAAGAGAGATCCTGACCCCTTTCCCCTTCACTGGAAGTCCCAGAAAGAGCTTAAAGAGCCCCAATACCATTAATAGGGAGGAAGGGAGTGAAAATGTTGAGTTCATCCTTTTAAACATTACTGTGTGGGCAGCACCTCCTGGCAAAGTGACTGATTCCCTTTAGTATATCGCTGCCTCCCACTCCTTCCCTTAGGGAGAACAAAGGATCAGTTAGGAGCCTCTGGTCATGTATGTCCTTGAGCAAAAGGCCAGACCAGGCCAGGCCAAGAGAACAACAGTCCAGGATGTAAACTCAGCCCCATGCTGGGCTGTAATACAAGCATGTGCCACACTGGCACTGTTTGAAGGTGAAGCGTCCATCATTACTGCTAATACTATTGGTTTACATCCATGATTTCATTGATGTGGAGAAATCACATTTTAGAAACCTCCTGCACCAGTGCAAATCCCTGTTAGAGACTTGTCCAGGACACCAAAAAGGTTACGTGATTCTCCTGTGATCACATAGCCAGGATTTTTCAGGTGCAGGATCTGAACCTGGATATTATAGACTCCAAGGTCTTACTGGATGTCACGAATGTACAAGGGCCATACTGCATACCATGTAAATCTATAATAAGTATGCCATGCTATCTCTCAGGAAAAAAAAACAAAAGAGAAATTAATGTCCATTAGAAAACAAAGAAAAATTAGTGTCCTTTAGAAAATTGCCTTCCCCACCAATGTCTCATTTTTAAGATCTGTTTTAATTGAATATTACAAGCTTCATCTACTAGGTAAAGACATACTTTATTTTTACAAAAATGATTACCTTTGAAAATTTGTGCTTAAAGTGATGTCAAGATGCTAAAAGTACATTCCCAGTCTCAAGTATCCATCTATGTTGGACATAGGAGGGAATCTCCAGCGAAATAGATGAATGAATTAAAGCACCAATAGATGCAGGCATTTTTAGCTTGTACAAATGGAAGATGAAGTTAATAAAAGAGATTCCTGGAAATGATGAACATGTTACAGGAAACTCCAGGGAGGAAAAATGTCCTATTATTTTAAAGGGTGGGACTGATGGATAGTGTGGGAAAAGAGAAATTTCACGTTAAGAAAACACAATGTTTCCTTCTTCAAGAATTTTAATTCTGATATCAAAATCATAACAATTATATAATGGGAATAGTACTAGACTGAGAGACTTAGGTCCTAATCCCTGTTCTTGTGTGATGTTGGGCAATTCACTATTCTGGACCTCTATTTCCTTACCTGTAGAATTAGAGAATTGGACCTGATAAACTCGAAAGTCCCTTCAAGGTTAAAAAAAAATGCTATGATTCTTTAAGTCTGACTTATCTTACAAGCTTTGAAATATTCTGCATCACATATTACCTTGGGCAAATCCACTTAACCTCCTAAACTTGTTTCCTCATCTGTAAAAAGGGGCTTTTGGGGTCCCTTTAAATTCTGGAGGTCTGTGTTTACTTCTATGGCTTACCTTCAAAGCAATCCTTTGAAGAAAACTTTCCGCTGAAAATATTTATGTTCATTTCACTTAAGGAATTGATCTTTCCAGCAATAAACAATATAATAAATTCACAACCAAACTCTAGGAAAAACAAAACAAAATAACCATTTGCTTTTACTGCCTCCATCCCCCTCATACTGCCACACCACCTGGAACATGCCTGATCCAGAAAAGTAAGTAGGGTCAAGTTTTATTAATACTCGTATGGGAGACCACCTGGGAATACTAAGTGCTGGAGGCTTTATTCTTGAAAGGTAGCATGGGATGCAGGAAAACCTGGGGTCAAATCTCTCTTCTGACATTTATTAACATCTGAGGTAGAACAGTGGAAAAAGCACTGAACCTCAAGTCAGGACCTAAGTTCAAATTCTGTCGTAGATACTTACCGACTGTGTGTTTCTGGGCAAGTCACTTAACTTCTCTCTGCCCCAATTTACTCATTAGTGAAATGAGGATAATAACAGCACCTACCTCACAGGGTTGTGAGAATCAACTGAAATCCTACATAATGTTAGCATTCTCCTTAAAGTCATTTAACCTTTCTAAGCATCAGTTCCTTATCTGTAAAATGCTAAAGTCTATTCCTGCCCTAAATCTGAAATCCTGTGATATGCCAAGCATTTTGCAACCCATTGATACTGGTTTCCCACTGATCACTTTATCAAAATGACTCCAAACTTCCAATGATCTCTTAAGTGAAATTTCCAGAATTTCTTTCTGTCTCCATTGTACTTTCTCTGCAGCTTTTAGTGCTTCTATCACTAATTTCTCTTGGTTCTTCCCCTTCCCATCTGACCACTCCCAAATCTTTTCTTTTCTTTTTTTTTTTTTTTTGCTAGATCATCATTCTTCTCCTACTAACCAAACTTTGATATCTCCCAAGATTTTCTTCCTGGGCCCTCTAGGTGATTTCATTAACTCCCACTAATTTAGTTATTACTTCTATGAATATGACTTCTAAATCTATGTATCCAACCTAAATCTGTTTCCTTAACTCTAGCCCGAAATTATCAGCCACCTGCTGGACATCTCTATTTGGATGTCCTATCAACTCTCAAAAAAAGGATAGAATTTCTGCTTCAGGTGGTTGTGATTATGAAAAGAAATGATGGAAATTAAGTATAGCAGTTCAACTCATTTTCTTTTTGGTTATTGCTATTGCCAAAGAAAATTTGGAAAAGGTAAAACAAAAGTGGCCATTAAAAAATTGAAGGCCAAAATATATAAGGAGAGAGTTTTTTAAAAGTACCTAGCTACCAAGTTCAAGTGACTGAGCTTAGATAAACTACATCCTAGGGTATTAAGAAGAATTTGTCTTTATAGAAGTGATTATTGATTGCTTTTGGTCTTTGCCAAACAGTGGAGAATTGAATGGGGGTATTCCAGTATCAAAAAAGGGCAAATATTGTCTATTTTTTTAAAAGAATGGATCTGAAGAACAAAGGCTAGTGAGCTTGACTTTGACTCCTATAAAAATTCTAGAATATCTCATTAAAAGGGTCATTATTAAAGATCTCTAAAAGGAAGCAGTGATCACAGACTCAGCATGACTTTATTGAGAACAGATTATACCATCCCATTTGACTTCTTAGAATTGACAGACTGATAAATTATGGGAATTTTGAAGGTATAGTTTTACTAAATTTTTAGCAAAGCAATTGACAAAGTCTATAGTGCTGGTCTTGTGAAAAAGATGGAGAGAGGTGAGCTAGATCATCATATAATTAGTTGTATTCAGAAGTGGTTGAATGGATAGACAGGCACACTGATATAATGTTGGTGGAGCTGTCAAATGGTCTGCCCTTCTGGCTATAAATTTTTAATTATATAATTAAAGAGATCTATTTATATTCTTTGGCAAAGCAATCCCACTTCTGGGTATGTACCCCAAAAAGGTCAAGGATACAACGAAACATAAACTACATACAAAAATATTCAGAAAAGTTTTTCTGTTAGCAAAGGACTGGAAACAAAGTGGGTGCTCATAAATTGGGAAATGACTGAACAGACTATGACATGAATATAATATATTACTGTTGAGCAACAAGAAATGATGAATTTGAAGAATTCAGGGGAAGTTTGCAAGATTTGTGTGAGCTGACACAGAATGCAATAACCAAATTAAAATATGCACAATAGTGGTATTGGTGGATCAAAGGGTATGAGTAGTTTTATAATTCTTTGGGCATAATTCCAGATTGCTCTCCAAAATGCTTGGATCAGTTTATAGTTCCACCAACAATAGATTTGTGTCTCAATTTATCCACATCCCCTCCAACATTTGTCACTCTCCCCTTCTATCATTTTAGCCAATTTGATAGGTGTAAAATGACACCTCAAAGTTATTTCTCTAATCAGCAATGATTTACAGCATTTTTTATATGACTACAAATTATTTTAATTTTTTCATTGGAAAACTGCCTTTTCATATCCTTTGATAACTTATCAATTGGGGAATGACTTGTATTCTTAGAGATTTGACAAACTTCTTTGTATTTTCTAGATATCAGATTTTTATCTGATAAGTTATCTGTAAAAAATATTTCCCAAATTTTCTGCTTTCCTTCTGATGTGCACTACATTTGTTTTATTTGTACAAAAGCTTTTTAATTTAATGTAATCAAAATTATTAATTTTATACCTAACTTTTCTGTCTCTTGTTTATTTATAAATTGTTCACCTATCCATAAGTCTGATAAGTAATATGTTCTGTGTTCTTTTAATTTTCTTATGAAATCTCTCTTTACATCTAGGTCATGGATCCATTTTGACCTTATATTGATAGATAGTATAAGATATTGGTAAATGCCCATTTTGTACCACACTGCTTTCCAGTTTTCCCAACAGTTTTTACCAAAAATTAATTCTTATCCCCAATTATTGTCTTTATACTTGTCAAATACAAGGTAATATTTATTTGTTGCTGTAAATTGTATGTCTATTCCATTGATATACCTTTCTATTTCTTAGCCAGTACCTAACAGTTTTGATAGTTACTGCCTTATAATTTAGCTTAAGATCTGGTACTGTTAAACCTTCTTCCTTTACATTTTTTCTCATTATTTCCTTTAATATTCTTGACTTTTTGTTTTTCCAGATAAATTTTGTTATTTTTCTAATTCTGTTAAAAATGTTAATTTAATTAGGATGGCATTGAGTATATAAATTAACTTGGGTAAATGATCATTTTATCATATTGACCTTGCCTAACCATGAGCAATTAATATTTTTGATATATTTCCAAAGATAATTAGGGGAAAAAAACAAGAAACCATAAGTTCTAAAATATTTACAGCACCTCTCTGAGTGGTGGCAAATAACTCGAAATTGCAAGGATACCCATCAGTTGGGGAATGGCTAAACAAATTGCTGTGTATGATTATGATGCCATAAGAAGTTAAGAGTTCAATGATTTTAGATAAAACAAGGAAAGACTTGCAGGAAATACTGGAGTGAAATGAGCAGAACCAAGGGAACATTGTATATAGTAATAGCAATATTGTTTTAGGAACAACTTTGAGAAAATAAGTTATTTTGACTATTATAAATACCCAAAGTAACTATAAAGGACATATGAAGAAAGATGCTCTCTGCGTCCAGAGAAAGAACTGATAAATAGAAGTGTGTATAGAACAATTTTATACACACATATTTCACACATACACATGTATATATATATATATACATGTGTGTATGTATATATATACATGTGTGTATGTATATATATACATGTGTGTATGTATATATACATGTGTGTATGTATATATATGTATATATATACATGTGTGTGTATATACACACATATTCCTATTTGTGTCTAATTGTAGCCATTCCTAGGGCAGGGAGAAAGAAAAAGAAAGAAATGTATATGACAATTTTGTTGTATATTTGAAAGAAATGGCAAGTTGTGCATAGTAGATTTGCAGTTTCATGTACATCTTTTTTATTTTACTGTTATGGAAATGCTTGTTTTGTTCCATAAATTAAATTTTGTTCCATAAATTAAAACAAAATTATGTGTATATATATATATATATATATATATATATATATATATATAATAACCATCACAACACAAATGGCAAAAGGAATAACAATAATCACCAAATACATTCTAATTCTGTATAACTAAAGTAGTTATGGTCCCAGAGAACAGACAATGAAATATGCCTCCCTCCTCTTGGCAGATAGCTGGGTGACTAGTAGGGCAGAATGTTGCGTTCATTGTCAGATATAATCGCTGTATCATTTGGAGGGGCTTAATTGTTCTTCTTCGTCACAAAGGCAGGGTCAGTTAGGAAGAGGACAGTAGACAACCCTAGAAACGATCATGGGAAAACAGAAGATATAACTAAAACATGTTTACAAAACAAAATAATGCCCCTCTCCCTGCAAGGCCATAGTCATTAAAAAATACCAGGTACACTCTTTCATTCTCTTCTGTTTTATTTTTAAGATGTGACCTGTTGATCAGATTTCATATTCACTTGAAGTTTATTGTCTGTTATGGTATAAAATGCTGTTCTAAGTCTAATATCTTGCTAAACTACTTCTTAGTTATATGAGCAATCAATCGCTGTCAAAGTTTACGTTCTTGGGCTTATGAAATTCCGGGTTACTTTTTTCAATTATTTCTTCGTCTTGCTCATTTAATTAGTTACATTAAACTAATTTTTAACTAATATCAAAGATTTTTGATGCTGACCGCTTTATAATATAGTTTCATATCCAATATACTTTATTTTTTTGGTCTGTCTCTCTGCCACCTCTCCCCATCTCTCCTTTGAAACTCAACATTTTGTTCTTCCAAATGAATTGTTATTATTTTGTCTAATTTTATAAAGTATCTCCCAGTAGTTTGATTAATATAGTGTTCAATTATAAATTAATTTAGGTAATGCTACAATTTCTTATTATATTGGCATGATCCAACCATGAATACTGAATATCCCTATAATTAATTAATTATATGTCAATTCTTCCTGTATTTCACTGGAGCGTTTTGAAATAAGTATGTAAAACTGAATCTTCAAATTCTTCCAGAAAAAAAAATTGTTATATGTCCTGATTACAAGCAAAAAGATCAACTATTACTCTGGTCTCAAATTCAAACTTCACTTGTAATAGTATAACACTCATCTACTTACACTATTAAATCTTTATTTTGCTAAACAAAAGGTTGTTAATTTAATTTTGTCCAAATAATTTGTCTTAAAAATTGGACAAAGGTAGTGGAGCTGGAGGATGTTGATAACGTCAGAAAGATCTTGATTTATCTCCACCATTCAACATTTACTAGCTATGGGATCGCATGAAAGTCAGGGCCCCATTCTTAACTTCAGTTTTCTCACCTCAAAAATGTGCAGTGCACATTCAGTTACTTATTTGTTGTCATTTTAGGCAAGCGAAATCTATTTTTCAGCAAAGTAGGTGATGCAGTGAATAGAATGTTGAACTTGGAGTCAAGAAGTCCCAAGTTCAAATCTATCCTCAGACACTATGTAATCTTGGACAAGTCACTTAACCTCACTCTGCTTCAATTTCCTCACCTGTAAAATGGGAGTAATAATAGAAACCTAATTCCCAGGATTGTTTAAAGGATCAGATGAGACAAAATACATGCAAATCTTCAGGTGCTATATAAATACTAGCGATGATGATTATGAGGAAGATGATGACATAAAGAACTATTTCTTATTGCACCACCTGATTCACTAGTAATTCTTAGAAGCCTTAAGCAGAGTTCATTAAAAAACTAAATTATTTTGGATTGCATTTCTTTTTGCTCTGAATCACTCCCTTTTTCTAGAAAGAGAGAGAAGATACAATAGTTAAAATTAGCTACCTTTTTTATAATGTATTATGAGGCATTAGTTAATAATTTTTTCTAATATGGGATGAGCAGTTGGTTTGAGAAGGGTGACAATATGTTTGCAACATAATCCTGGTCTTAATAACGAATTCTGATGTTAATGTAAGACTGACACAGACCTGTCACCTCTGCAACATAGATTTGAGTTTTAGCAGCAAAGAGATTTTTTTTACTTGAAAACTGATCCTGCAATTTCAGTCGCCCCTCAGTTGGTGGCAGTAATGATTATGTAGTACTGGGGGGTAATTGGAGGTGGGTGGGAGATGGGATGATGGGGGGCTGCTTAAAAAATTATTATTTGTTACCAGGCCATTTTAAGATAAAATTAGATATCATTTCAACTTATGTAATATAAATAACCACCAAACCAAACCATGATCCATAAACTTTAGATGCTACCCTGCAGATCCCTCATCTGATTTGTGTGCTTTCTTATAAGGAAGCAGGTGTCTATGTTGATTTCCCACCATATCCGTGACATGCCTTGCCCTTTCTCCTCCTTTCCAAGGTGTTGTGTTCCTCTATTAAAATATATATAAAATTATATATATTATATATATCTATATTTTTATATATTTTAAAATTTTATATATTTTAAAAAGTCTTAAGATGGTGACTACTTTGAATATTTTTCTTTGTATCCACAGAACTGAACACAGTGCCTGGAACATAGTAAGCACATAATTAATGCTCCATCTAGGAAGGAAACAAGCATTTATTAAGCACCTACTATGTTCCAGGAACTGTGCTGAATGCTTTACTATTATTATCTCATTTGATTTTCACAACAACCCTGGAAAGTAGGTACTATTAGTATCCCCACTTTACAGATGAAGAAACTCAGGCAGACAAAAAGGTAAAATGACTTGGCTAGGGTCACCAATCTAGTAAGTGCCTGAGGCTGGATTTGAACTCAAGTCTTCCTGACTTCAGGATTCTATTATGCTACCTAGCTTCCTCCAGGCAGCTATCCAGTTGTCTATTTTATACACACACACAAATATGCACGTACATGTATATATGTACACATATGCATGTATGGGTATGTATGTATAGGTGCATATATACATATATACATGCATGTACTTGTGTGTGTCAACAATTTAAAATGCTCTGATACTTAAATAAGTATATCCTTCCTCACCAAGTTCTCTCTCTTCTTATTCTTAAATCCATCCCTTTCTGAAGTCAGTTTTAAAAAGAGACCTTCTCCTTTCACCTACTCAATTTTATTTACCAGATTCTTTCCATTGACTTGACACTCAGCTCTGGCTCTGACTTACTTCTGTTTAAGGAATCATTACACTTGCTGCACTAGGTTGTTTAGAAGACAGTTTTCCTTTCAAGCCAGCTAAATTCTGCCTCTCTCCAGCGTTATTTTTTTTTTCTCTAGCTCTTCCTCTCGGGACAGTTTCCAGAATTTATTCAAATTCAGCTTGGCTTTTAAATCCCAAAGGAAAAGGTCAAGAGCAAAGTCAGAGAGAACAGACCATTAGTCTTTACACAATAGTTTGCTAATTGAAGAAAGCTGCTTCTGAGAAGGACCCTGACTCCAGAGACTGGAGGCTTGGGTTCAGCTACTGGCTCTGATGCTTCTTACCTGTGTGACAAGGTCAAGTCACTTAACCAGTCCTGTTTTCTCATCTGTAAAATGTGTATGTACGTAGAGGAGAGGGGGAAAGAGTGAAGGGAGGAGGTTGGCCTCTTAGGTCCCTCCTAGCTCTCCATCTACGATCCCAGTAAACTAAGGGAGATTTTTAAAGAGATAGAAATAAAGTTTAGAATAAAGTCAAGCTTGGACAACACTTAACGTAGCTTAATTATGAAGATAAACTCTATGAAAAAGTGAATTGTTTCTCCTGAGTTTTACCCAATGTGGGAATGATCCTCTATATTCTACCCACTAATTTTAAGGAGCATGAAGGTATGTTGCTACGTGTACATAATGTGTTTGCTTAGAAACACATGGGAGACATTATAAACAAAAATATAGGCCAAAGTTGTTCGATGTTACAGAGTTAGAGAATCTTTGTGAAATGATCAGAATCAAGCTGGCAGAATTTTCCTTGCGTTGTGGTGAGAATGATATAATGCTTAAAGAATAGAAAGGATGATGAAAATTATTCCAGGAATATAAAGTCTAGGTTGTTAGAAATTTGGTGATAGCTAGCCCAGAAACCACAAGATAATAAATATGAATATGCACTGAATTTCATTAAGAAAAAACTTATGAGTCAGGCTTCCTCTCCTACTTATTAGAATTTTCATAAGTTAACAAGATGTTACCAATTTTTCAAATGTGAATTGAAGAAATGTAATACTCTCCATGAAGGAAAGAACTGACAGATTCTGAGCCATGTAAAACAGAAATAATTTCGGGGATAATTCAGTGATTCTTCTCGGGTTCATCCTGAGATTAAAACTGTGAAGCAGAAAATCAAGTCCAATAATATTAATCAATTCAACTGGCTAAGACAAATATTTCTTTTTAAAAATAATTAATTTATTCGTTTTTCATTTTCAACATTCACTTCCATAAGATTTTGAGTTTTAAATTTTCTCCCTCCCTTTCCTTCCTCCTCCCCAAGATGGCATACAGTCTGATATAGGTTCTACTTATACATTCATATTAAATATATTTCCACATTAGTCATGATGTAAAGAAGACTTAGAACTAATGGGAGGAACCACAAGAAAGCGGAAACAAAGCAAAAAAAACAAAAGAAAAGGAGAGCAAATAGTCTGCTTGCATCTGCATTCAGACTCCATAGTCCCTTTCTCTGCATGTGGATAGCATTTCCATTGTGAGTCTTTTGGAGTTGTCTTAGGTTACTGCATTGCTGAGAAGAGCTAAGTCTATCAGTCAGTTATCACACAATGTGGCTGCTACTGTGTACAGTGTTCTCCTGGTTCTGCTCATTTCACTCAGCATCAGTTCATATAAGAAATATTTCCTAAGCCCCACAATTTTCTCTCTCCTGTACTCTTATTGCTTTTACATTCATTGAACATCTAGTTCCTGTCTTATATTACACAATCATTTTTTATGATACATATTTCCAGGCTCCCAGAGGGCGAGGGAAAGTGTTTCACATTTCGGTGTACCCCTTTGGCACAAAGCCCTCTATGCAGTTCAGAGGATCAGAATCTGAAAGGGATCTAGAAACCACTGAATTCAATTTCCTCATATTTTAGATGCAGAATCAGGGACCAAAATTGATGGCAATGTTGTATCTTGACCAAAGTCACCCAGAGAGCAAAAGCAGTTAGGAATTGACTATAAATCCTTGTCTTCTGACTCCAAGGTCAAACCTCTAATGCAGCACAGTAATGAATTGATTACTAGAGATGGTGCTAGGCATTGGAAAAAAAGCAGAAAAGTGGAAAAAAGATTTCCTATCTTCGGGGTTTGCCATCTAAATAAGACTTGAGAGTCTACAAAGTAAGGAAGAGGAGTCCCGAGGGAAATGTAGGTAATGAAAAAACAAAAATTATCAATATAATTTTATTTTTAAAAAAGAAACTATATGAAAACTATATCATATAGTAAATGCTACATAAATGCTTATTAATTAATTATATATGTTAATATCCATATTTATGATGTACAAGTTCAACAAACATTAGTTAATGTGTATGACACTGAACTATGAATTGGTAATAAAGATTAGGTAAAATATAATTCCTGTTTCAGGGATTATTTCTAGGAATATATAATGATGATTTTATAATTTATAATAATAATAAGTAGCTTTATAAGAAGTCACGTTTATGTGGTGCTTTAAGATTTGTAAAGCTCTTTACAAATTATCTTATTTAATTTTAATAATTTACAGTTATCTCATTTGATCCTCATAACACTGGAAATTAGTGCTATTATTATCCCCATTTTACAAATGAGGAAAGTGAGGCTGACAAAGGTTGTCCAGTATTACCCAGCCAATAACCATTTGAAGCAGCATTCGAACTCATCTTCTTGGCTCCTAGTTACTATGGTTTGTCTTTTGTTCCCAAAGAGGACCATGTGCCAACTAGTCACCTATATAATGAGGAAAATAAGACGTGCACATTAACACCCATGATACAAATGAGAATACTATGAGTACAAAGGATCAAATATGAGGAATTTGACCAAAAGAGATCTCTTCAAGCTGGAGAGAAGTGGGGGAAAGGAGGGGAAATGAGAATCTCCAAGAAGAAAATGGCACAGGAGCAGAAGCTTAAAGGATGGGGAACATTTGGATGAGGAATGAGAGTGAGGTGAGCAAACAGTGGAGAGAGGGGATTGCAAACATGAGGGATCCCATGAGTGAAGCCATAGAGATGAGAGATGGAAGAAAGAAAATGGGGGTTAAAAATAGCCCAGTTTGTTTGAAACCTTGAATAATATTTTTTTTTTAAAGGCATGGTGCAATATTAAGCTAGAGACTTTGGAGAACCTACAATCAGATGATCCAATGAGATCTTTGTAAAGGGTTTAGCACAGTGCCTGGCACTGAGTTCAATTACCTAAAAAACATTAATTCCCTTCCTGCCTATGTTGAAGAATTGGCATTTTCAGTTTAGGCAGTGAGAATCTACCAAAGATTTTTCAGTTGAGGCATACTGGCTCTTGAATGAGTTTGGAGTTCAATTCCTGACTTTGGCACTTGGCTTGGGCAGCTAGGTGCAGTAATGGATGGTGTTGGTCTTGGAGTCAGAAGAGTATGGTCCAAATCCTCTCTCTGGCACTTACCAGATGTGAAATCCTGGGCAAGTTTTAGCCTCAGTCTCCTCATCTGTAAAATGGAAATAATAACAGCACCAACCTTATTGTATTGTTGTGAGGATCAGATTTGATAATACATGTTAAATACTTTGCCAACCTTAAAATATGGACATTAGATCACAAGGGACTCCATGGTAGAACAGATAACAAAGGTATCATTAAATTTATTAATGGGCTGAATTTCTGACTTAACTCTTCACTCTCCTATTCTATTCTCTAGACTCCAAATCATTAAATGTGTTTAATAATTCAGAATTTTTTGTTCTTCATATATTGAGGCATCTTAACCCTATGATATGTGCCATCAGGCACTTAGTAGAAGGCCTTAACATAACAATATGTTTTAAACCCTTCCATCTTTCAATTATTTATTCGTGGAGTTAAATCTAACTTTCGTGGCTCCATTATCCTAACAGGAAACATTCTCTACCTGGTAGTTGCTATCTATTTATGAGGAAGAACTTCTAAGGCAACTGTTCTTAAATGTTTTTGTTTAATAGCACTGTGGATAGAATGCAGGCCCTGGAGTCAGGAAGACTCAATTTCTTTAGCTTAAATCCAGCCTCAAGCACTTACTAACCGTGTGATCTTGAGCAAGTCACTTAACCCTGTTCGCCTCAGTTTTCTCATCTGTAAAATGAGCTGGAGAAGGAAATGGCAAAGAAAATATCAAATTAGGTCAGGAAGAGCTGGACGTGACTGATAAACAAGGGGAAGCTTTTATTTTTACTACCTATGCTTGGAATATTCTCCTTCCTTGTATTTGACTGACCTGGCTTCCTTAAGTTCCAGACAAAATCTTTTATTGAGAAGCATTTCTTATCCTGTCTTAATTCTACTGCCTTCCCTCTGTGAACTATTTCCTGTTTATTCTGTACATAGCTTGTTTTTATCTTTTTGTTTGTATGTTGTCTCCCCCATTAGATTGTGAGCTCCTAGAGGGTACACGCTGCCTTTTGTCTCTTTTGGTGGCCCTTGCACTCAGCACAATGCCCGGCACATAGTAGGTGCTTAGTAAATGTTTATTGATTGAGAGACCTTAGGCAAGTTGTTTAGTTTCCATGAACCTGTTTTTTCTTCTCTAAAAATAAAAGAGTTGGACCAGATGGCCTCTGAGGTCCCTTCCTGATCTACAACTTATGATCCTCCAAGTAATTACATTGAAGGTTGATGTGGGCAGAGCCTTGATCACTACACCACATCTTAATTAGGAATCAGCCGGAAGAGAGGGTTTTTTTTTTTCTTGGCACCACATCATACTTGGAGATCATCCAGAGGAGGAGCAGGGGACTGAGTCAGAGTATTAGAAAGTAGTATTTAAAAGACAGAACAGGACCCAGAGCCAAAGAATGAAGACATGAAGGAGTCAGTCACAGCAGGAACAAGGATGTAGGATCTGAAGAACCATTGTTTGTCCAATATTCTGTTGTCTGGGAACTGTCCTCATGTGCGAGCCCTGCCTCTGCCCACCAAGGCTTGTGGTGATCCTTCACACCTGTGATGAAGAAGGGTCCCAGAGTCTGTGGTGTTCTTTTCATTCTCATTTCTTTTTTATACAATATTTTACTTTTCCCCAATTACATGTTAAGACAATTGTTTTAAACTTTTTTTTAAGTTTTGAGTTCATAATCCTATTCCTCCTTCCCTTCCTCCCTCCTGGGGTCATCTCTAATAGTCCTGATGGATATCTGGCAACTGGACCCAGATGGTTCTGGAGGAGAAAGGGAGGCCACTAACCTTGCACAGCCCTCACTCACTAAAATCCAGTTCACTTGCAAGTCATGGTATCACCCGTTATGGTCCTTTTTGAGAATAAATGACAAGCAACACCCTTCCCTGAGATGGTATGCAATCTGATATGGTTTACACATGAGCAATCATTAACACCCCCAATTTGTGGATGAAGAAATAGGCAAAGAAAAGTTAGGTGATTTTTTTCCGGGGTCACACAGCTATCTAAGGCAGCAATTGAATTCAGCTTGTCAAGACTCAAAGTTCGAAGCTTCTGAGCCCCCCACATTAGCTCCCACCTAGTTCTGGGTGCCATAATCCTATGAAGGATTCTGTGCCAATGATCACACTGTGAAGTAGGGCTGGAGCTCAGTCTTTTTTACATTCCTTTTTCTACAGCCCAATGCTGCTTCTTTAATAAAGTCTAAAACACAACACCTAGGAAGAAGAATTGAAATAAAATGTCCCTTCTTGGTGGTTTACTCTAGAGCCCTGACTCATTCTGGAGTGAGAGTATTTGTGGTTCAAATCCCACTTCTGATACTTACTAACCTATGTAATGTACAGATCTATTAACTTCCCTGGGCCAGTTTCCTTATCTGTTCAATGAGAGTGTTAGACTAGATGTCCTCTGAAGTCCCTTTCAGCTCTGTGATTCTATGAATCTTCATTGGTTTGTGTTAGAAAATGTGAGAACCTCTGAAATATAAATGGAAGGAAATGACTTTTCCTTTAGATCAGTGATTCTTTTTCTTAAGGTGTTATTTTCTTCAGCATTTTGGGGGGTTTCCTTTAGAAGGCAGTTGACTCATTTTTCATAATTTCTTGCATCATTCTCACTTCTCTTTCTAAGTTTTCTTCAACTTCTCTTACTTGATTTTCAAAATTCTTTTTAGCTCTTTCATGGCCTGAGACCAATTCATATTTTTCTTGGAGGCTTTGGATGCAGGAGATTTGGCTTTGTTGTCTCCTGGTTGTATGTTTTGATCTTCTTTGTCACCAATTTTGTAGGAAAATGCCTTTTCACCAAGAAAGTAAGAATCTATAGTATATTTCTTTTCTCCCTATTTGCTCATTTTCCCAGCTAATTACTTGATTTTGAATTATTTGTTAGGTGGAGGACTCCAGAAACAACCTCCATTTCAGCATTGACTGTTGCTGCCCTGGGGCTGGGTCCGCAACAGCTGCCAGTGATTCAATCCCCTAAGGCCTGCTCCAGCTCTTTCCCTATGGGTGCTGCCCATGCCAACGTGTACTCTGCTAACACCCCAACACAATAGACCCTTCCCCTGGACCTTCCAGATTGTCTTGGGCTGGAAATCTGCTTCAATTAGTCATTCTGTGGCTGCTACTGCTCCAGAATTTGTTCAGGGTCATTTTTTCACAGGTTTTTTGAGGGGATTAGGGGGAGAGCTCTAGCAGGTCCCTGCTTCTACTCTGCCATCTTGACTCTGCCCTAGCTCAGTGATTCTTAATCTGGGATCCATAGACTAGGGGGTCTGTGAACTTAGATGAGAAAAAAATCACATCCTGATTTTCAAGCCTCTAAAATTGAGCATTTCTTTCCATTACGAATTTAGGCAATAGATCATTATTCTAAGAAGGGGTCCATGAGTTTCACCTGATTGCCAGAAAGGGCCATGAAACAAAAACATTTAAGACCAGGTATCAGAGAAACTCCTCCTTATAAACAGGTAGCAACCACCAAGCAGGCGATGTTTCCTGTTAGGATAATGAAGCCACAGAAGTTAGATTTACTCCATGAATAAATGATTGAGAGATGTAAGGATTTAAAACATATTAATGCCTCCTGCTAAGTGCCTGATGGCCCATCTCATAGAGGCAAGATGCCTCAATATATGAAGAATAAAAAATTCTGAGTGAATATTAATCCATTTACTAAACATATTGTGTGATTTGGAGCCTAGAAAATAGTATAGGAGAGTGAAGAGTTAAGTCAGAAATTCAGCCCATAAACAAACTTAATGGTACCTTTGTTCTCTGTTCTGCCAAGGAGTCCCTTATGAGTTAATGACCATCTGGTAGGAGAGATGAGCCCTTGGGCTAAGAAGTTTGCAGATAAATATTTCAAAAGATCCAGTTCACATCATGTGAGCAAGCCCCTATCTCTATGAGAATAAGGCAAATTAATCTGCAATGGTGGCCACAGAGTGAGACGTATTCTCTTCCTCCTTACTCACTTAATCAATTCCGATGTTCAAAGATTCCAAAGCA
This sequence comes from Notamacropus eugenii, assembly GCF_028372415.1. Classification (NCBI taxonomy): domain Eukaryota; kingdom Metazoa; phylum Chordata; class Mammalia; order Diprotodontia; family Macropodidae; genus Notamacropus; species Notamacropus eugenii. The sequence goes on from NC_092876.1 coordinate 102,368,958, forward strand.
TAGAAGGAGAAAATGGAAGTGACATAGCATCTCATTTCCCCTTCAGCTACTGCCCTAATACATCTTGGAAGAGAGGAAAACTGGTAAAACTCCACTGATATATAACAGATAGGGCCTTTCCAATATAAAAATGGGAAGGTAGAAAACCATCTTTGCTGCTGCCCACCTGAAGACTTGTAGCATCTCTCATATGCAGTTTTTTAAAGCATCAGTCAATTGTGAAGAAATTATCTTTTTGCATTCTCCTTAATAGTATTTTATTTTTTCCAATTACATGCAAAGATAGCTTTCAATGTTCATTTTTATAAAATTTTGAGTTCCACATTATTCTCCCTCCCTTCCTTTCCCCCTTCCCAAGACAGCAACAATCTGATATAAACACTTTCACATTAGTCATGTTGTGGAAGAAGAATCAGAATAAAAGGGAAAAACCATGAGAAAGAAAAACAAAATTAAAACAAACAAAAAAGTGAAAATAGTATGTTTCAAACTGCTTTCAGACTCCCTAGTTCCAAAGTGCTCTCCAAAATGGTTGGATCAGTTCACAACTTCACCAATGATGCATTAGTGTTCCAATTTTCCCACACTGAAGAATATATTTTAACAAGCTTTGTCAGGCAGGGGCACTTATTTTTCCCTTTCCTGGTATGAAAGCTGATTTAACATAAAAATCATTCATTTATGGAGGAATTTTTCAATCTACAAGTATTTAAGTGCTGACCACAGATCACCTACTGAGGTAACTGCAGAAAATACAAATACTAGCAGAAAGAAAGACAATCTCTGACTTCAAGGATCTTACACTCTAATTGGGGAAGAAAGCATATAAAAGGAGGAAGCCAGGAAAGGAATGAGGTTGTGCTGGGTATCCTCCTTGAATGAAAGCTCTAAGAGGAGTCATCCAAACAGAGGAAGGGACCACAGGGATAGAAGGTATGTTCAATGTGTGAATTTCAGAGCTGAAATGTGGTTTCAGGATGGTAGAGGAAGTCTGAAGTACAGCCTAAAGAGGAATAAAATATTATATTTAATATTGGCTGTTAGATATAAGAAATAATATACACAGGAGAATTTGATCTCTTTTTCAAAAAATAGCACTAATTTCAAATTACAATAACTCTGAATTTGTAACCTATTCTCTCTTAAAAATTGAATAAGTGGAGCTATGTTCACAGGATTACAGACTTTTTTTTAAAGCAGGGACCATAGAGAAACAACGAGGTGGTGTAGTGGATAGAGTGCTGAGCCTAAAGTCAGGGAGACTCATCTTTCTGAGTTCAAATCAGGTCTCAGACACTTACTAACTCGTTTTTATCTATTTGTTTGGAGCCAACTTGATTAAACAGGTTGGGCTGGCACTGTCATGCCTTCTTACCTCTATGACTTCTTCTACTTTGGAATTTACATTTTTTTTTATTCTAACCTCATATCAAGTGGCCCAAAAGCCTTAGTGCAGTTTTAACAGATGATAAACTATATGGCATTGGTAACCAGTCATTTCCTATGATTTAAGTAGTCTGGTTTTTATTGTTGCTCGGATTTTTTTGGTGATTTTCAGTGCTTGCTATGTTCGGTACCTTCTGCCTCTTCTTGAAACAAGTATTCCTGACACAAAGGAAGTTTCTGAGCAATCTACTAGTCTTTAATTTAATTTAACTTAATTAAGGAAATTAATTTAACTTAATTCTGAGCCATATTTTCGAGGGTGTTTTTTTTTTTTTTCACCATCCTCCCTTGTGTTCACCAATAAGTATAAATTTATTATGTCCTACTCTGCATCAGGAACTGTGCTAGACACTCGGGATTTTTTTTTTTTTGATAAAAAATATAAACAACTCCTTCCTTCAAAGACTTTACCTGCTACTTGGGACAGAAACAACCTGTTCACTGATATATAAAGACAAAATATGTTCATAGATAAATCCAAAGTTAATAAATTCCAAGTAATTTGGGAAGAGGGAGCTCTGACAACTTTGGGGTAGAGGAAGAAGATGAGCCTGGGTTCTTGAAAGCTATATCAGTAGATCTACCAGGTTCTGAATACAAGCTTGGGAACAGACCACATGCTGGTCATCTGATAACCAGCTTAACTAAGTGGAGGGATGTTCATTCTCAGGGGGTTGACCAGGATTATTTTGGCCATAGTCGTTTATGAAGAAGGAAAGGAACAATCATTTCTGAAGCCCCTGTTAGGGGACAGGCATTGTGATAAGTTCTTTACAAATTATCTCATTTGATCCCCACAATAACTCTGGGAGGTAAGAGCTGTTATTTTATCCATTTTTGTCATTGAGTAGTTTTTCAGTTGTGTCTGACTCTTCATGACCCCATTTAGGGGTTTCTTAGCAAACATATTAAAGTGGTTTGCCGTTTCCTTCTCCAGCTCACTTTAAGGATGAAGAAATGGAGACAAGCAGAGTTAAATGATTTGCCTACACCCATGTAGTAAGTATCTGAGGCAGGGTTAAGTGATTTGTCTACACACATCTAGTAAGTATCTGAGGCCAGATTTAAACTCAGGAAGAGGAGTCTTCTTGACTTCAGGCCCAACTCTATCCACTGTCCCACCTAACTGCCCTCATATCCATTTTACATGCGAGTAAACTGAGGTGTAAGGACTTGAGGATGAGCACACAAGTTAAGGGACTTAGCTAGAGTCACACAGCTAGTGGCTGGATTTTAACTCAGATCTTCCTTATTCCAGACCCAGTACTCTAGGTGCCGTGCCATCTGCTAAGTGTTGTGGTCTGCTTTTGTGGAAGGCTTGCCCACACCAGGGAAATCATAGACCCTTGCTGTATTGAAGCCAATGGGAGGGTGACAGCAAGTAGTGGAAGACATTTTTAAAATAAATGTGAAGTTCTGATGTAGACTAGAAACAACTTATTAAAAAAAAAAAAAACCAATCAGCATGGAACATAAATGAAGGCTGAGTGGTCCAGGAGAGCAGACTTGGATTGCCTGAAAGCACAAGCAAAAAGACACAAAGGATTTCGCACCTCATTCACTTGCAAAGTAACACCAAGGGTAACATTGCTTGAAAAATACTTTGTACCTGTTTGGTGCTGTTTTAAGTTCCAAGTCTGTTTGGCAGTTTCGCTACAAGGGACTTCCAGGTGGGAATGAGAGGTGCAAGTCGGTGTTCTAGTATATTACATAATAGAAAGAAGTTGTTCAGGGTAGAAGTAAGAACCCAAATCTTGTTTCCTCTGTCGCTTCTCCTCCGGAGCCCTCTTCAAGGCATTGCGACTGGTCTGGGCTCCCCAAATTGTGCGTAAGCTCAAGCCTGGGGGAAGGAGGGAAGGTCTAGAAATGTCAGGCCACATAGCTAGGTGCTGAGAGGCTGAATTCACTTGATCCCCCTTCAGGGGTGTGCTGGTAAATGTCTAACACCTGACTGGTACTGGTGAGGAACGGACCCATAAGCCACTTTTAAGTTTAATTTGCATTATTAACATTTTCTCCATCACTTTCTTAAGTCTAGACAATCAACAAAACAATAAACCAAGCCTTAATTTACGGTGTTTGCTGATTTCTGAGATGAAAATTTAACAAGCAGCTCCCTCTCCAGAGCTGATAAGAGCTGGTTCTATCACTCCTGTGCCCCCATTTCATTAAGGTCACCTGCTAGAGAAAAGAAAGATTTATGATTGCATCAGTGAAGCGCCAACATTAGTGAAGACATCAGGGACCTTTAGAGATTCTAAAGATAATAAGTGCTATAAAACCTGAGACAGAGCCTCCACAGACCTACCAATCCCGACCAAAAGGCCGGGCATGATCCGACTTGATTAAATTAATAATGCAGTGGGACTTATTCACGGAGCTATTCCAGTTAGGAGAAAATCACGGTGACCTAGAAAACAAAATGAAACAATATGTGGCATTGTCAGAAAAACTAGAGCATATAAAAATGGGGAGGGGCCTGTAAAATGAAGTCAGTTACCACCTTGCAGGCAGGGTTAGTTTTCCATATAACATTCGGAACTGAAAGGCATCTCAGAGGCTACCTTGTTCATTCCTCTTATGTTCAAGATAAGCCTGGCAGTGACTTGCTCAAGGTCACACAAGCAGGAGGCAGCAAAGCTGGAATTTGAATCTGGGTCTGCTGACTGAATCCTTTCTACTATTCAAAGTCACTTTTCTTTATTTGTGACTATGTCAAGTTTTAATTCTTATAGAATCCATCAATTAGAAACAAAGTCTCACCAGGAGACCAAATACAAGTCATAGTAAGTTATGGTGATATATTTGATCCAAAGGGTTAACAACAGCAATAGTTAGCACTTATATAACGCTTTGAGGTTTACAAATCACTTTACAAATATTATCTTAATTATTACAACCCTGGGGGGCAGATGCCGTGATTATACCCATTTTGTAGATGAGTGTTTGGTATTTTTACAAAGTATTACTAGTATGTAATCTGTGCTCTGGGAAGTGAGGTAGTTTAGTGGATAAAACACTGGGCTTAGAATGGGAAACGCTCATATTCATGACTTCAAATGTAGCCTCAGACACTTACTAGCTGTGCGACCCTAGGTAAGTCACTTAACTCTGCCTCAGTTTCTCATCTATAAAATGAACTGGAGAAGGAAATGGCAAACCACTCCAGTAATTTCGCCAAGAAAACCCCAAGTGGGGTCGCAAAGAATTGGATACAACTGAAAAGTGACTGAACCGCAACAATCTGTGCTTTAAAATAAATAATAATCTTGTAAGAGTGGTAATCACATTAATTTCTTTCTAGAAATTTTTACATTATAAAAGTATTTCAAAGACATACCAAAAAAACGCAATGACATAGATGTGTATGGATACATACATATGAATTCACGAAATGCTGTAGTTCATACTTGAACTTTTGTTATATGGGACAAATCAAAAGGGACTTATGAGGAACATTTTCATCCCTCAGTAGTGATTAACCAAACCATTTCCACCTCTAGCTCCTTCTGTACTTCTTCCTTTTTTCCATTCTCCCTTTGATCTTTGCCTCACTTTATCTCTTTGGAATCACCTTCCAAATTCGGAAGGTTGGGGCTGGGTACTTCTGTTCCAATTGATTCCACTGCCAAGAACTGATTAGTGACAGGAAAAGTGGGGGAGAGGAGGAAGTATGGGAGGAGAAGAGGAAGGAAGCTAGTCCCTTGAGATGCTTTCGTCTGCCCCCATCTTCCTTCCTTGCTTCCACCCCAAGCCTGTTTTTTGTTTTGTTTTATTATTATTTTTTAATCATGATATGAAGATTTGGCAGTGAATATAACAAGGAAAGTGAAAAGTGGGTGGAAAGCATGCGTAGGAAGATGGATCCCCAAAGGGCCATTTATGAGTAAAGTGACTTCTAAAGTTTCTATGGTAGAGTAAGGTCTCAACTCAGCCCCAGACTGGGGAGTAGGAATATATAGCAAATGCCATAATGATAATAGCTGCCGTTTATATGGAGCTTCAAGGTTTATGTAACATTTTACATATATTATCTCCTAGGTTGATCCTCATAACAGCCCTGTGAGGTAGTGAGTGGGTGGGGAAAAGCTACAGAGACAATTGCCAAGCCTAGTCATTGCCTCCTCCACCTGCTGAGAAGCATTCTTGGATCTTTCATTTCCAGAGGAAGCCATCAAAGGGGCTTTGCTGGCCACTGTTTCATCCAGGTGGGAAAACTGAGTCCTAGAAACCTTAGATGACTATTTGTTCAAACTCATGGAGGTAGTAAGAGCCAGAGTCAGGATTCAATCCCAAGGCTCTTTCCATCATATGCCACTACTTGCTCAGGGCTCTTGTATGTATGTTCATGTGTACGAAGAGTCTATTTCTGTCTGTTCTCAGGGGGATAGGAGTTGATGGACAAGAGGCATATCTGATATGACTTCCAATCCTAAGGACTGAGACAAGGTTTACTTTTGGATTCCCTTAGTTCAGTGGTTCTTTACCTTATTTTTGTGTACAAGATCCCTTAGGCAGTCTGGTGGACTATGGACTGCTTCTCAGAATAATATTTTTAAACGAATTTTTTTAATTCACAGTATTACAAAGGAAATCAATTCTTTCAAAATATTTAAAATAAAAACAAGTCCAGAGATCCCAAGTTAAGAACTCCTGCCTTAGGAAATTTGCCAGGGTGGGGTGGGGATTGGGAAGGATCCTTAAACCTGAATTGGAGGCTCATTCCAATAGAACAGCTGCTAGATTTTACATTATTGGTGTTAGGTAGAACCTACCCTGTCATCAAGAAATCCTTAGGCTGGAAGGTTGATCTTGTACTCCTACCAGAGCCACTTATAATGAGAGTGAACCTGCAGCAGTCCCTAACATGCTTCATCTGACCAATCTAATCTCTGAAATATGGTTCTGGACAACTATTCACAACATTCAGGTCAGTCTCTGTCAATACAAAGAAACAAACCATCAGGTGGAATCAGGGCCTGAGGCATTAAGCCTAAATTGTCTACTGGGTTCTCTCACTGATCTTCTGGCTTTGACCTTCAGAAAGCACCATTGTTTTCTTGTATAGTGGGTTGTTTGATTTTTTTTTTTTTAAACACAATATCCTAGACTTTTCTCCATTTTTTCAACATTGTTTAGTTTTCTAAAAAACTCAAATTGCATCTATGTTTCATGTTTTTAAAGTAAAAGTATAAAGAAATGATTCATAATATTTAATGGAGGCATAGCAGTCATGAAAAATATATAAAAACTTCCCCAAAATATAGTATTTCCCCTATCCAAAGACAAAGTGACTTAGCTAATGAATTCTAGATAAGTAGTACAATAAATAAAGACCAAAATTCAATTCAGTTCTGCTACATCCAATTCCATTCTGTTCAGGATACATTTATTAAGTGCCTGCTACAAAATAGGCATTGTACTAGGCACTAGAGATACAAAACCAAGATTTAAATAGCCCCTACTCTGAAGGAGCTTACATTCTGTTGTGAAATACAACAAGTATGCAAGTAAATAAGTTATGAGTAAGTACATGTATATGTATGTATGGGTAGCTAGGTGGTACAATGGATAGGGTACTGGAACTGGAGTCAGGAAGATCTGAGTTCAAATCCAGCCTCAGATACTTATTAATTATGTGACCCTGGGGAAGTCACTTAACCCTGTTTGCTTCAGTTTCCTCATCTATAAAATGAGCCAGAGTAGGAAATGGCAAACCACTCTAGTATCTTTGTACCTCTCCAAGACTACTGTTTCAGAGAAAGGACTTTAGGAGTTCCCTAAACCAATCAAAGGGCCTAGTCATAATCATTTTTTATCAATTTTTATTTGATCAATTTTTATTTATTTTTATTTGATCAATTGCTATTGCTGCTGAAGCTCCCATCCTATCTTTTATTAGAATGACTGACTTGCCTGTTGATGGTCTACCATTTTCAAGATCTTTTCTATCCACTCAAAGGACCTAGCCATATATCTGACTGTGACTGTGAGAAGGAATGAAAAGAATATAGGACTTAAAAGTTGGGACACTGAGTCAAGAGCTCCAGCTCTGCTTAGTGACTAGTTGTGGGAAGCCACCTCTCTGAGGGTCATTTTCCTTATCTACAAAATGGAAATAATAATACTTGTTTGAGATGAGTCACAGCAGTAAGGAAAGCCCATTGTCACTGTAAAGTATTCCATCCACATTGTGCTACTGTTGGAATGATGGAGGCGGGCCATGGATCTCTGAGGGTCAGTGTTTCTCCTCAATGGCCTGGGAAGAGAACTTTGGAGCTTTGTGGTGAACCACAAAAAAAAATGCTACCTCATACTAATAAAGGAGTATCATAGGATCATGGAGATAAAAGTGGAAAGGATATTAGAGGAATCTACTTCAACCCCATTGGAAAAAGAATAAGAAAATAACAGCCATTTACGATGAGAACTTTAGAGCTCTTTGTCAAATATATCAGAGGTGATATCTGAACCAGACTTGAGTTCCAAGTCTTGACATTGACACATATGGCCTATGAGATCCTGGACAAGTCACTTAACCTCTTAATGCTTTAGGCAACTCTCTAAGATAGTTATTTGCAAAGAAGGTATCAATTTTCATCAGTAGGAGTTTGCTTTCTAAGGTGTTTCTTATATCAGTGAAATCATTGGTCCTGTTCCAGTCCCTATCCCCTTTGCCCAGTAAGGATTAAACTAATAAAAGTTCTGTAGAACATAGTGATAGAGATGTGCCTACCTATAAATTTTGTTGTTGTTAAAATAAATAATAAATAAATAAATCTTGTATGTATTATATTTTTTACTCTAAATTTAATATTTTATTTTTTCCTATTACATGTAAAACCAATTTTAACACAATTTTTTTTTTAAATTTTTGAGTTCCAAATTTTCTTCCTTCTTCCCTCCCACCACCCCTTGTTGAGAAGGCAAGCAATTCGATATAGGTTATATGTGTGCATTGATGTAAAACATATTTCCATCTCACCTATAAATTTTAAAGGAAAAAAAGTAGCTTTAATAACTATTCAACTTGTCAGTTTCAAAGAATAAAATAAAATGAGCAATAACAGAAAGCTGCTTTGGGATTTTTCAGCTACTGAGATTTGTTTCCTTGTCTTCTCTTTGGGCATGCTCAAATCCGACCAAGCTGATGTGCTTTGACCCAGCCATGAAGAATCTGTGTTGGAAACATTTTGTGACAACTGGTCATCCATTATGACTACATCAGCTTCATTAAATAATTATAGGGCCTTTTAAACAGTTTTGGCCCAGCATCCAATTATCTTGAAGACTGAAATGATTCCAGCCCAGTAACCAACAGATGGCCTGGTCAACAACAGTACACATACATACACATCTAGTCGATCAGTCTATCAAGAGTTTATTAAATGCCTACTGTGTACCAGACCCTAGATTATGCACTATCTCTAAAGGCACAAGTGAGATAATCCTTTTCCTCAAGGAACATATCTTCTCTGCATGCTCTACATATAGAACTCTGCTTTCACAAGCAAAGGGAAATTGTAAAATTGGTGCCCCGGAAAGAAGTGGGTGTGGAGACATATTTGCTTCCCCTTTTCCTCATCTCACCTCATTGAAGAAGGCCAGTTCATTTAAGGGCTAGCACATTTTCACAAGGAGGCAGAAACATTCTTTAATAACATGTAGCCTTTTAACAGGAAATGGAAGGTTAACCTCCATATGATGACAGCATGCGAAGGATCATAATTTGCTAACAGCCATTCATGTTATCAAACCATATGGTAGCCTCCATCTTGGGTCATAGGTTTAGAGGTGGAAAGGGCCTTGGAGGTCATAAGTCCACTTCCTGGAGTCTCCCTCCCCCACCTTGCCTTATCTTACAGATAAAGAAATTGAGACCCAAAGAGATTAAATGGCCTATGCAGAGCCACACAACTAGTAAAATCCCAACTGAGGTAGGATTTTCACCCAGGTCCTCCTGATTCTAAGACCATGACTGTATTCTCTGGGAGCAGAGCCTTTCAGATTCTCCATGATATTTAGTGACTGACAAAGCAACAGCAAGCCAAAACTCCACTAACCCATCCGCATCAGAGAATTACACTCCCCGCAAACCACCCAGGCACCGAGGACTGGAAACCTTGCAGGTCTCTTCATCATTTCCTTTCTTTTCCGGAATAAGGCTAATTTTCTCCTATTTCAACAGGATAGAGCAAAGAGCAAGAGGGAGAGGGATGGAGATAGAGAAGGAGAGAGAGAGGGGGAGAGAGAGAGAGAGAGAGAGAGAGAGAGAGAGAGAGAGAGAGAGAGAGAGAGAGAGAGAGAGAAGAATGGATTGTCAGCATTATTGAAAAGATTCATGATTAGTCACACTCACTTGAAGGCAAGTTTCTTACCAGACCCACTGCACTCATTAACAGACTTGAGAGCTGGCACCCCTCCAACAGCTGAGCAACAGCTACAGGCCTGGCAGGCCCACAGGGACCTACAAAACCTTGTGTTCTCCCACACCCTGAAGTGAGAAAGGCCAGTTTAGGCATGCCTGGGTGAAATTGGCTCCCCAGATGCCGGGTTGAATCTGTTTGTTTTATGCTCTGAGTTGCTTAAAATATAATTATCCAGGAACCCAGCTGGTGTTGAGATGAAGGTAACATCTTTCCATGTTCCTTGGAAACAGTTACCTGTCCAGTGCTGCCTTCTTCTCCCCTTTGGACTGCTGGAGAGCCTGGCAATTCTGTGCCGTGTCAGCCTGGGCTGCTTCCCACCCAGCAACAGCTGTTACCTGCTGCCTGGAACATTCCTGGAACGGCAAACATTTCTTTCCTTCATCTAATAACAGCAGTGATAGCTTATATTTTTTCTCTGTTTACCACTGAAGAGCACATCATCTTGCAAACTTACCCATTTCATCTGCATGGTATTACGGTGATATCAGATGGGGAGGAAAGATAAAGTTCCCCATTTTCTACTGGCAAGAGAGATTGAGATGCAGGGAGCAGCAAAAAGGGATTGGCTCAGATAAAGTACGAGCCCAGTAAGGGAGCTTGGGTGTTCTGTTTTCTAGGATGGTGGTCTCTTCCATTAATTCAACTCAAGTCACTCAAATTAACAAGGCTAGTATATACAAGGTGCTGTACTAAGCATATAAAGAAAGGCAAAACAGTCTCAGCCCTCAAGGAGTTTATAATCTAATCTGATAATTAATAGCCAGGGATATTCTAATCGTCATAATAAAGTTGTCACATTCTCCTTAAAAGTATCATTTCTTAGGGCCCCATTCCAACTGCAACTAATTTATGAGCATCTATCTAAGCATCTTACCAGGGGTAGGCTTACCCCCAAGGGATCTGTAGATAGATATCAGTGGGTCTATGAGGTTGGAAAAAAACAACACATCTTTATTTCAGTATAAGTGATTTCCTTTGTATCCTCAGTATTTATCATATGCATTTTAAAACATTACTCCAAAAGAGGATCCATAGGCTATACTAGTCTAACCAATTGGTCTGGGACTCCAAAAATGTTTTAGAACCTCTGTTCTAGGAAGATTTGGGTGGTGTCAAGTTTATGTCCTGACAACCATGTATAGTCTGAAGATGCAAGGTGAGTGCTTCAGATCCTAAGTGTACATGGTATATCATACAACCACAGTATTTTGTTGTTGGTCAGTCTTTTTTCAGTTATGTCTGACTCTCTGTGACCCCATTTGGGGTTTTCTCAGCAAAGATACTGGAGTGGTTTGCCATTTCCTTATCCAGTTCATTTTATAGATGAAGAAACTGAGGCAAATAAGGTTAAGTGATTTGCCCAGGGTCACACAGCTAATAAGTGTCTGAGTCCAGATTTGAACTCAGCAAGATGAATCTTCCTACTTCAGGTGGCACTCTATCCACTGCACCATCTAGCTGCCCCAGTAATAGTATGCCTCGGTTCAAAGTGTTTTCATAGAGGAAGGAAAATAAATTTTATAATCATGTCAGTAACACCACACTTGTCTTACTTTCAGTCAAAGTCATTGGACAATGGAATTCCTTCTTTTCTTCCAGAAATCATCTGCTGATAGAAGGATTAACTCAGACTCATGAGGACTGAACTTTAGACTGATGTAAAGGAAATTGAAATACAAGAAAATGTGAAGTCTAATTTTGAAAACTGAGAAGTTAGCATGACATGGTAGATAGAGAATTAGTCTAGGAGTTAAAAAGACAAATTCAGGTTCTGCCCCAGACACAAATTTGCTATGTTTGTGACCCCAACAAATGATTTATTTCTCAATGTCTCCAGAAAACTCTTTAAGACTAAAAGCTATAGCTACCAGTCTACGTTGGTAGCGGACATTTCTACCCTGGGAAAGCCCTACATATTGGAAATCATGGGTCCAAACAAAATAAATGAAATTTAGATAGAAGGAAAGAGTTCAAAGTCTTGTCATGGAACTTCTTCAGGCTCCTATACTCTAGATGTGTCATCAAGATGACATAGAGAAGTGTAGGAAGCCTTGGCTTTAATCGCTATGGGATAATCAAGTTTTAGAAACTATACAAGAATGCTAGATAGTTCTATGAATAAAAGATACATACTGTTGAATTTGTGGGCATGTGTAAGGATGTCAGAGAATATGAGGATCCTCAGCTTTCATGCAAAAAAAGGATATGTTCCCCCTTTTTTCTGTATGAATAATTTTTTCCAGTGACTATCCAAGACTTTTCTCATCCTGAAGGGTTAGATTGGGCTTTATGAACCTGTATATTGGATCAAGGTAGGAGAACTATTTGACTTCTATTTACCTCAGTTTCCTCAACCAGAAAATGGGGATAATAATAGCAACTATCTTGCAGGGTTGTTATGAGATCAGATGAGTTAATATTTGTAAAAAGAATATAGCACAGTGTCTAGCACATAGTAGGTGCTATATAAATGCTTTTTCACCTTTCTTCTCCTCAACCCCTCCCCCATCACAAGTGCTTAGAGCTCTCCCTGTCTGCAGTGATTATAGAAGGCATGGGAAAATGGCCATGATCCAAGGAAGTTGAGATGAGAATAGATCTAGGGGGTAGCAATGTGGCTGCCTTGCTTGGCTGCTCCCCAACTCAGTAACACTGCTTAGGGGATGGTATATAGATATACTTCATGCTTTGGTTGTTGGTTTTCTCCAAACCTATATCTATTTCATGTAGAATGTATGATTTGTCTGCCCCAGGAGGGAAGTGGATCTGGAGATAGGAAGCCCTAGGTTCCAATCCTACTCAGATGCTTATGAGCTATGTTTCTTTAGTTATCATTTAACCTCTTTGAGTCTCAATTTCCTCATCTGTAAAATGAGAGGGAGTTGAACTAAATGACCTCTAGGTATAAATTCCTTCCAAGTCTAAATCTATTATCATATGAGTGCCAAGAATTTTTCCATATCCCAACTCTCCCCTGAACCTTATACATTTTGTTTCTGTTTTTTTTTTTCCCTCAAATTTCTCTAGTACATTCATTAAATGTGTGTGTTACAGTCAAACGTATTTGACTCTTACCGCCCTATAAGTTCCATGAGGGGCAGAACTTATCTAAACTTTGTTTCCCACCCAGGGCCACTTAGGATGTTGTAACTAGCTGGCACATACCTTTAGGGAAGCTAGGAGATGCAGTCCAACTGCAGTGTTGGACTTAGAATCAGGATGATCTGAGTTCAAATCCTACCTTTGACTTTTAGTAACTATGGGATCCCCAATAAGTGCCTTAATCTCTCTCAAACTCAGTTTCTCCATATGTAAAGTGAAGACAATAACGGGACCCATTTTACAGGGGCTTGGTGAAGATCAAATGAGATAGCATGTGTAAAGCTCTTTATAAAACTTAAAGAACTGTAGGAAGGTTAGGTACTATCATTATATTAAGTTCTTATTGAATTGAATTGAATTAAATTGAGTTGGGAAATCAAGTTGAGAATACATATATTCTAGTTGAGGTATTATGTGTAGTTGTAGCATGTCTTTGTGAATGTTTCATTTGACCTATGGCTTCAATGTCAGGTACTTCCCTTTATAGAGCAGCTTGCAATGACTCTGCTACATAAACTTTTAGAAATTTCACTGGTGCACTAAGAGGATAATGAACTCACCCAGGTTCACATAGCCAGTAATTGTCAGAGGAAGCCTAGAAACCATGTTTCTTGTCTCTGAGGCCAACTCCTTCCCCAAAATGCTTCTTATAAGAGATACATTAAGGAGCATGAAAGCTCCATAATGAAGGTTCACTGGAAATAACAATAATCTGAAATACACATATCACCAAAGCTTGCAATGTTCTAGATCTCACTTAAACCTCAAAATCACTCTGTAGTGTAGGTATTATAGGTATTGTTACTTTCATTTTTAAAATAAGGAAATTGAGACTCAGAGGAGCCTAATGACTCGCCCAGGATGCCAACAACTAATTAATGTCAGAAGTCAGATTTGAACCGAGTTCTTCAGGTCTGGGACTCTCTCCACTAGACACACTATCTCTCAGGGAAGCCCATGATGGTACATATATGCTAGTATGGAGACATATGCCTGATGTATTTGTGAATACTTGTGGTGAAGAGAGTGGCTGTGTTTAAACCATGTATGTGACAAGGAGAATAAGATAAATGAAACATACCATGGGGAAAGTAAATAGCAGATGTTAGAGAAAGTAAAAATTACATTAACGCTTCTTTTGTCTTCTCAGTTATCATGCATTATCCTTGCGACACGCATGCACGAACCATACCTAAGAAATTTCACAAATTTACATTTCACTTGAACATTTTGTAAGTTTACAAAATAGCTGCCTACTCATCCTCTAGAGTCTGCTTCTCCTTCCCCCAGCTTCTTCCCTCCAGTTTCAGTAAATAATTCATCATTAACTTAGAACACCAAAATCCAAATCTTCAGTACCTCTGTTAAAAGCCTTTGTATATAGCTGCTTACATTAATCAGTGTTTCCTCAATGGGTTTCTGATGAAAAGATAGCAGTGGTCAGGAATTGAGCCAGTCTCCCAAACAAATTAGAGAGCTGTAGTGATCTGCCCATTTACCTCCAATCATTTTCAAGATTTCCAGGAACTGCTCATCCCAGTTTGGCAGGCACTGGCAGATAGCTAGCTGGGAGCCTTTATTCCTCATGGATGTCCTGTCATCATAATAACCATATTTTTCTCTTGTTGGTAAAGGGTAATTGAATAGATTTGCACAGTATTTGAATCTGACCAAGCAAACTGCCTACCCCAAAGGAAAGTCCTGAGACATAACTGGCTGGGAGACTATAGGTTGGATAAACATGGTATTCTTGTAGGTCTTGAGAGTGATATTCTTACTTCCCTTCTCAACTGGAAGAATAATTGAATCAAACTGGGCAGCATTAGAATCTGACCAAACAAATTGCCCAGCCCAATAGAGAGCCTTGACAGGTAACTGGCCAGGAGGTTATAGGCTGGACAAATGTGGTGTCTCTCTAGGCCAATATGCTTACTTCCCTTCTCAATTTCAGACATCCCTCTCTACATGGATCACTAGGTAGATTATTTGGGACCTGAATCAGGGGGACATTTTGAAGGATGTGAATTATAATTGGCAAGTCATAGCAGGCAAGTTTCATACATGTCAGAGGTCAAAGATAAAGATATGTCAATTTTTAATTAGAAACCAACCTGAAGCAGATACTCAGAGGTATGGCTCCAAAAATCAGACAGTAAACACAGACACACAAACACACACATGTGCGTCCATATCTACATACTGGTTTTCTTGTTTAAATTCTATATGTCCTTTGACCCCTTAAACGAAGGTTAGTAACCATATTAACATTTTATGGGTATACAATGTGTGTATGTACACATATACATGTACATGCAGCTAAGAGGCACAGTGGATAAAGTTCTAGTCCTGAAGTCAGGAAGACTTATCTTCTTGAGTTCAAATCTGATCTCAGACACTTACTAGCTGTATGACTGTGGGCAAATCACTTAACCCTGTTTGACTCAATTTCCATATCTGTAAAATGAGCTAGAGAGGGAAATGGCAGAACCATTCCAGTATATTTGCCAAGAAAACCCTAAATGGGATCATGATAAGTTGGACATAACTGAAAACAACTAAACGATAAAATAGATAGATAGATAGATAGATAGAGAGAGAGAGAGATAGAGAGATTAGATAGATAGATAGATAGATAGATAGATAGATAGATAGATAGATGATAGATAGATAGATAAAGCAGTGGAGAATGGAGAAATATGATATAGAGAAAGTCGATGAGGAACATGGCAAGGTCCTCTAAACAAATTCAGCCCTGATACTTTGGTTTACCTTGATATTCAATCACTTCAGTGCAAACATGGGCACAGACTAGGTCAGAGGATGCTGTTAGAAAATATAGTTCCATGTAAAAGAGTCAAAGGGCTTATAGAGCACTAGAAATCTCATGCCTATATTTTTTGAACATCGTCAAGGAGAGGATCTGAATGTACTAAAAGGAACACTAATCATCTGAAGAAAAAGAACTCAAACCAAATTGATTGTATCTTAACATACAGGAAATGACTGGTTACAAACATAGGCATAAATTTAGAATCTTCTATATGCACTCAGCTTATCAACTGGTTGGAATAAAGGTCAAAATCAACATCAGATTAGATGGAAGAGGAAAGATGAGAAGAAAATCTTTTGAGCAAGTATGGGAACTCCAGCCCAAATTGTTGAAGGAAGCAATAACTTCTGAAAACTAGGAAATGGACAAAATTATTTACTCTATCACAGTTTCTTACAGACATTTAACTAATGTAAAGGAGGTTGGAAGAGTAGCCAGATGACCTCATCCAACAAATTCTATTTCCTTGCCACCATAGTCAAAGTCAACGTTGGTTGAGAATACAGGGTCACTTGGCAAAACACTGAAGAGTTGTAGCAAAAGGATTAAGACCAGTGGTGCCTAACAAAATAGTCAAAAATAAGTGAGGGAAATGATTTTGTGGAGGCCTTAGTGAGAGACGCAACTAGGTCTGATTGTTACGAAAACATTTGTAAACAAAACTGAAAGTCATATGAGAAATAATCATAAATGGAATAGATCTTCTAGCATTGAAATAGTGATCCAGTCTTATTAATGACAAGACTATAATCACTACATTTCCCACAGTGGCTGTTGAAAACTTTCTTCATGCTTTTCCTGACCAAAACCAAACCACGCTATGAGCTCTGTAGCCACTGTCCACTACATTGTTGACACTAGAAACTTGGAATCTGCCTCTGGAGCCACATTGGTGTTTGATGGATAAACTTTCACTTTGTCTTAGCCAAATCCAGGCTTCCACCTCACTTCCTGGTCACCTCCAAACCATTGAGATTCCCTCTCCTTTGACCCTCCCTCACCCTTGCCAGTTACCCTTCTGCTACCTCCTTCCATTACATTGTGAGCTACTTGAAGGAAGGGACTGTTTTGTTTAACTTTATTCTCATTTCTTACATAATTCCTGGCACAAAATGCTTAATAAATGCTTATCTGTCTATCTGGTTGTCTATTTCCTATTTGCCTATCTATCTATCTATCTATCTATCTATCTATCTATCTATCTATCTATCTATCTATCTATCTATCTACATACCTGTCTAGCAGTATTTCTGTCTGTCTATATTTATTTTTTCAAGTTTCATAACTGACTTCTACTTACCTAATACTCATGAAATTATTCTATCTCTCATTTTAATGAGATCAAAGCTCAATTTTCATCCTATTCATCTATTGTTATTGCTTCCTCACCATCTCCAAATTGTCTTGTTACAACAGTTATCCTGGTGGGTTTTTTTTCTGCTTCAGAGAAAGAGATGCTCTTCAGCATCACCAAGAAATTGTGTGTTCTGTTTTGAAAAAAAAAATATAAACACTATGAAACATTCCATATAATGCAAATTCATTTGCAACTATTTGCATTTAAATAATTAAATTTCAATGTTTAAAATATTTTAACTTTTGAGTCATTTCATTCAAGAATTTATCAGGATTCTTTATCCATCCATTACTATTCATTTTGCCTCTTATATGGTTGTAATTAGTGTGTCTTCTCTTATCATTCTACTTTTTTTTCCTTTGCAAAATTGCAAATTCCTTAATATTTTCATCATGCTTACTGATCTTAGTGCCATGATAGTATTCTATTACATTAATGTATTGCAATTATTTTTAAAAATTTAATCATTTTCTCCTCTTTTCAATGGTCTTCTCAGTCTGTTCCCAACTATGAAATTATTTAGTGAAATAGTTTAAGTATATTTTGTAACTTTTACTTAGTACTACCAGATGGATCCTCCAAACATTCTAATAGCTTGCAATTCTACCAATAATAGCTGAGTATCCTTATTTCTACAAAAATTTTGCTTGAATCATTTTCTTGCTTTTACGAATTTGTTCCAAGTTAATGGATGTAAGAGACTAAAGTTGCTTCAGTTGATTTTTATTATAAGTGAGATTGAAGGCCTATTCAAGAGATTAGATATCTTCTTTCTTTTGAAAAGTATCTATTTCTATCTTTTGACCATTTGTCTATTAGAGACTGGAAGTTATCTTTGCAGATTCTTTACTTATTGTACATGTTAGATTTTTATATTTGGCATAAGTA
Organism: Notamacropus eugenii; assembly: GCF_028372415.1. Classification (NCBI taxonomy): domain Eukaryota; kingdom Metazoa; phylum Chordata; class Mammalia; order Diprotodontia; family Macropodidae; genus Notamacropus; species Notamacropus eugenii. The sequence continues at coordinate 102,387,010 of NC_092876.1, forward strand.
TTCCCCCAATTTGGTATTTTTCTTTTTATTTGTTCAATATTCATTTTTATAAATTTTATACTATTTTAAAGTATTAAATGCATCTAACTGGTAAGAAATAATTCATTATTTAATTGAAAAAATCTTGTCTGATGTGGTGTTACATGCCTACAATTTCTGCTGTTGGAGAGGCTGAAGTTGGTGGGATAATTTGAACTCAGAAAGTTCTGAATTGCAATAGGACTACAGCCAGTTGGGTATCTGCACTGCTGGATATCAATATAATCAATACCAGGGTACTGGGAGCCACTGGGCTGTGTAAGGAAGGGCAGTTAAACTCAGGTTGGAGATAGAGAAGGTCAAAGCTTCCTTGATGATAGGTTTGTGCTCAGAGTAGACCCTGTCATCCCTGGCTGGGTGGCATAAGGAAAACCATTTTTTAAAAATCCCTTCCACATTTGTGATAAAAACACAACTCCATTTTCTATATCTTTTTTTAGTTCCTTTTTCATGTTTAAATCCATCACATAGATGGGATTCATTCAGCTATGTGATATGAGATGCGAGATATGGGTATGCCACCAAATTGCTAATGTATTTTTACAGTTACATTTATTTAATAATGAATTCTTTCACCAATCTGTATTTCCTTATGTTCATAAAACATCAATCTTTTTATGTATGTAGTTAGATGTCTGGAATCTCTGTTCTATTCCACTGATCTCTTTCTGGTTTTTTGTTTTTGTTTTTTGCCAGTACCAGACAACTTTGATCAGAATCACCTTATAATATTTTTTCAAGTCTGGGAGTACAAGGTCATCATTATCAGCTATTTTTATTCCATTGAGGTCCTTGGCATTTCATTATAATTCTTTCTAGTTTTATGAAGAAAATTCTTGTCATCTTCTTTAGTATTGCATGAAATCCAATCTGTTTTCCTCATCCAGGTTTCTCCAGAGCTCTTCAGGGATGTGTTTAGCATCTAACCTGTAACCTCATGCGTTGTTAATTCAATCCAACTAACACTTCTTAAGTGCTTACCATGCACAAGACACTCTGCTAGTCACTAGAGGTATATAAAAAGTAAAAAAAAAAACTGGTCTGCCCTCAGTGAGTTTGTTTTCTTTTGAAGGAGAAAAAAATGTATAAACATAATTCTATATGCAATCTATACAAGTTAAATTAAATACAAGACCATTTTGTAGGAGAATGTGGTGCTTACGCTAAGTTTTGAAGGAAACAAGGGTTGGTAAGAGGTGAAGGTATAGAGGGAACACATTTTAAGCCTGGGACATTGCCAGTGCAAAGCCACAGAGACAGGAAATAGGTTGTTATGACTGAGGAACCCAAGAAGGTCAGATTCATTTATGAATGTGTGTGAAGGGGAGCATTGTTTTTTAGACTTTCAAAAGTAGGTTGGGGCAAGTCTGTGAAAAGCCAACCAGAGGAGTTTGATCCTAGAAGTGATAGGAAATTCTTTTAGAGGGGAAGCGACTCAAATCCATCTTTCAGGAAAATTTGGACATCTATATGGAAGATAGATTGGAAAGGGGAAAGATTTGGGATAGGATAATCAACTAGGAGAATAATGAAGCAAGATGTAACGTGTACCTGAATTAGAGGAATGGCTACATGAGTAGAGAGGAAATGGATGTGACCAACAGTGTGAAACTAGAGATGACAAGACTGGGCAACTGCCTGGACATTGGGGGAAGGAAGACCAAAGAGCTGAGGATATAATGAAGTTGCAAAACTGGGTGACTAGGAGTATGCTGGTACACTTGCCAGAAACAGGGATGTTCAAAAGACTGGGTTTATTGGTAACAATAATTAATTCTGCTACATTAATTTCAAGATGCCCATGGAACATTCAGTTCAAACTGTCCAATAGTCAAATCAGTTGGTGATGCACAGTGCCTAACACATGATATGCATATTGACAGACTGACTGATGGCTGCCTGTAACTTAGGAGAATCTTCTGGATGGGTATATGGGTCTTGGAACAGTCTTTTATTAAAATGATCACTAAACACACAGGAAATGATGATGTTACCAAAAGAGAGAGCATAGAAAGAGAGGAAAAAGCAGATCTAGGTTAAAACCTTAGGATACCCCAGCAGTTAGGATGGATGTTGGACATGCAAAGGATTCTGAGAAAAAAAAGGTAAGGCAGGAATTAAGAAAGGGCAAAAAAACAAAGAATATTTCTCTCACACACACAAAGCCCAGGAAAGCAGGGCATATCCAGGAGGAGAGAGATTATTCAACAGTATGAAACATCCACAAAGCTGCCAAGTTCATATTTCAAAAACCCAACAAAAAAATGTAGTGTCTTCCTAGTGTCAAATTTTAGTGTTTTCCCTCCATTGTCAAATATCACAGAGAGGTCAAGGAGAATGGGGGTTGAGAAAAGGTCATTAGATTTGACAATTAAGGGGAAAAAACTAAACTTTGGAGCTAGGAAGACACTACATTTTTAATGGAGTTTTTGGAATATGAACTTGACAGTTATGTGGAAGTCTTTCCTTCTCTAGTGGTTCTATCCTCATCCTCAGTTTTTCCAGCTCTAAACAAAGGTTTCCTTTTAGCTTTCTACATGCTCAAACTACATCCCAACTCAATTTTTTCTGAAAAAAAATTTTTTGATCACTGCTTTGGCCTCATCCTACTCTATCTGTCATCATATTTATTTATATACCTGCTTTATCTCTTCCTTTGCTTCACCCTATCCCCAGTCAGACTGTAAGCTTCTTGAGGATAATCTCCTCTGGCCTCAACCACCAAAATTCTTGAAAGAATAATATAAATTTGCTACCTATAGTTCTTTACTAATATTAATTCTTTTACTACCTTGAAATCACATCTTCCAACCTTATTGACATACTGAAAATGCTTTCTTAAAAGTAACCAATGGTCTATTAAAATTGTTAAAATTCAGAATCAAAATGAAGATAGTGGAGTAGAAGCCTGATGGTCAGTGGAAAACTTCTCTCACCTGGGTAAGAAAGGACTGTGGTCTGGCTGCAACCCCAGTCCCAGTCCCAGGGCACTGGCAGCCACTGCTGCAGTGGCGGTGGCTGCTTCTGAAGCTCTTGGCCTACATTTATGGAAGGAATCAAGAGGCTGATCTGGGTTACAGTCCTGTATGGTAGTCCAGAGGCAGGGAGGATTACTAGCATGGCAGAGTTGGTGAAGGCTATGGAGAGGGAATCCTGTTTGCAAATCCAGGGCAGAAAAAGAGTGCTTATGGTTGCTCACAGACTGGAGTGCAGGCCAGGAAAGGAGTAAACATCTCTCCTGTGATCATACCACTTTGGAAGAGCTGAGAATTTAAAGGTCCCTGGAGAGATCTTTGAAAACAGCTGCACAAAGCCCCTGAAACTTGGAGCAGTGCACTCTCCACTTAACAAGGAGCTCAGAGGTCAAGCAATTGGCTGGGGAAATGACCAAAAGGGGAAAAATAAGACTTTAGAAGATTACTTTCTTGGTGAAAAGGCATTTTCTTATGAAAAGAAAAATCAAAGCATACAACTAGAGGAAGACAGCAAGGTCAAAAGTCTCCAAGGAAAACATGAAGTGGTCTCAGGCCATGGAAGGGCTCAGAAAGGATTTTGAAAATCAAATAAGAGAAGTAGAGGAAGAATTGGGAAGAGATATGAGAGTGATGTAAGAAAATCATGAAAAATGAGTCAACAGCTTGCGAAAGGAGACCCCCAAAAATGCTGAAGAAAATAATACCTTTAAAAATAGATTAAACCAAATAGTAAAACAGGTCCAAAAAGCCATTGAGGAAAAGAATGCCTTAAAATGCAGAATTGCCAAATGGAAAAGAGGTCCAAAAATTCACTGAAGAAAATAATTCCTTCAAAATTAGAATGGAACAAATCAAGAAATTATAAAACAAAACCAAAAGAATGAAAAAATAGAAGACAATGTGAAATATCTCATTGGAAAAGCAACTGACCTGGAAAACAAATCCAAAAGGGATCACTTAAAAACTATTGGTCTACCTGAAAGCCATGATTAAAAAAAAAAAAGTTTAGACATCTTTCAAGAAATCATCAAGGAAAACTACCCTGATATTCTAGAACCAGAGGGTAAAAAATTAATGTAAAGAATCCATCAATCACTTCTTGAAAGGAATCCCAAAAGAAAAACTAGGAATACTGTAGCCAAATTCCAGAGGTCCCATGTCAAGGAGAAAATATTATAAGCAGCCAGAAAGAAACAATTCGAGTATTATGAAAACACAGTCAGGATAACACAGAATCTAGCAGATTCTACACTAAGGGATTAGAGGTCTTGGAATATGATATTCTAGAGGTCAGAGGAACTAGGATTAAAACCAAGAATCAGCTACCCAGCAAAACTGAGTATAATACTTCAGGGGAAAAAATAGTCATTCAATGAAATAGAGGACTTTCAGGCATTCTTGTTGAAAAGACCAGAGCTGAATAGAAAATTTGACTTTCAAATACAAGAATCAAGAGAAACAGGAAAACTCATGAGACCTTTCTCAGTATTAGGGTAGTGGGGTAGTTATGTATGTGTGTGTATGTATGCATGTATGTATGTATATATATATATATACATATATATGCATATGTGTGTGTGTGTGTGTGTGTGTGTGTGTATAAAGAGAGACAGAGACAGAGACAGAGAGACAGAGGGCACAGGGTGAGCTGAATATGAAGGGAGGATACCTAAAAAGTAAATAAAACTAAGTGTTAAGAGGAATATACTGGGAGAAAGAGAAAGGGAGATGTAGAATGTAGTAAAGCATCTCACATAAAAGAGGCAAGAAAGAGCTTTTACAATGCAGGGGAAGAGGGGGAAGGTGAAGGGGAATAAGTGAACCTTACTCTCACTGAATTTGGCTTAAGGAGGCAACATCATACCTTCAATTGGTTATGGAAATCTATCTTACCCTACAGGAAAGAAGAGTGGAAGGGGATAGGAGAGGGAGGACAATAGATGGGGCAGCAGATTGGCAGAAGGGGTAATCAGAAGCAAATACTATTGTAGGGAGACAGGTCAGAGGAGAGAATGGAATAAATGGAGGTCAGGACAGGATAGAGGAAAATGTAGTTAGTCTTTCACAACATGAACTTATGGAAGTGTTTTGCATGGCTACACATGTATGACCTTTATCAAACTGCTTGCTTTCTCAATGAGGGTGGGTAGGGAGGGAGGAAGGGAGAGAATGTGGAACTCAAAGCTTAAAAAATGAATGTTAAAAATTGTTTTAGCATGCAACTGGAAAATAAGTTGTACTGGCAATGGGGTATAGAAATCTATCTTGCCCTACAGGAAAAAAGAGGGGAGGGGAATGAGAGAAGAGGGAGTTGACAGAAGGGAGGGCAGATTGGGGAAAGGGGTGGTTAGGGTGCATGCTGTCCTGGGGTGGGGGAGGGGACAGATGTGGAGAAAAATTGGAATCCAAAATCTTGTGGAAGTGAATGTTAAAAACTAAAAATAAATAAATATATTTACATTTCAAATTTGCTAAATTCAGTAGCCTTTTCTAAGTTCTAATCAACCTTGGTCTCTTTTCAACAGTCAACATTGCTGTCTATAGCCTTCTTACTGAACTGTGTCCTTGATTCTTTTCTCTTCTATCTCTATCCATTCTCTCTTGTAAATATCATATACTTCTATGACTTCAACTAGTCTTCCTTTATGAATAATTCCCAATCTCAAATATTACCTTTCATCCCTAAGATTCTGTCCTACATTTCCAACTGCTTGGTGAACTTTTCTATTTGGGCATTATACAATGGTGTCTCAAACTCAATGTGTCTAACATTTATCCCAAAAAACCATAGCTCCTATTCCTTTCCCTGGACCACTATTTCTCTAGTATCCCAGATTCATCTTCTGCAAACCATCACTTTCCAAATCTTCTCAGCACTTCATTCCCAAAGTGTCTTGAATTCATTCCTATCCTTCCATTTCCACTGTTACCAATTCTACCCAGACCCTTATCTCACTCCTAGATGATTATAATATTTATTATGATGTTTCACAGTATACATTTCTATTGTAGGTTTTCTAAGGATGGGGGAAGGGGACAGAATTGCATCCTAAGTGTCATCTGTTCTAAGCACAGAATGTCTTTTTCTAAGGTTTCCTTAAGAAAATATTTGCCCTAGGACAGAATACTGGGCTTTCATTATCTAGGGCAACTGAAATCTATGAGCAACAGAAAAAATGACCCCTAATATGTACCTTCCACAATGATAAATTTCTTGGAAATAAAAATAACTTTCCATAGGAAAATTAAAATTATAATTAGAATGTTTTCTGTTATATAGCATCCTAAATTCTAATTCAGTCTTCTCATTTTGAAAAAGGTTTGTGATTCAGATCTCTAAAAATTTTAAATAGATTAATGAAAACTTAAGGAAGAAGGAGAAGAAAAGAGATTAAAACTGCAAAATAACATAAAAGAGTAACTGAAGCTAATATCCTTATATTTTATAAATCCCCAAACCCTAGTTATTGAGATAAGGAATTATTACATAACAAAAACTGTCAGAAAAATTGGAAAGCAGACTAGTAGAAATTAAGTTTAGAATAATACCTCATGCTATATACCAAGATAAGTTCCAAATGGATACATTACTTAGATATAAAAGGTCATGTCATAAACAAATTAAAAGAACAAGGAAGAAATTACTTTTCAGATCTATGCTTAGGGAAAGTTTGTGACCAAATGAAGAGGATAAGTAGGATTATAGAAGATAAAATAGTCAATTCTGATTACATAACATTTAAAAGTTTTGATGCAAACAAAACCAATACAGTAAAAAACAAAAGGAAATAGTTAACTGGGAAATTGGAGCAAGTTTCTCTGATAAAAGTCTCATTTCCAAGATATATAATGAACTGATTCAAATTGTAAGGACAAGAACCATTCCTCAAAAGATATATGATCAAAGAATATGAACAGGAATTTCTTAGTTAAGGAAGAAATTCAAGCTATCAAGAACCACATAAAAAAATATTCCAAATTACTAATAATTAGAAAAAATGAAATTTCAAACAACTCTAAAATTTCACTCAGATTGATAAAGGTGACAAAAAAAGGAAAATGACAACTCTAGGAGAAGCTGTTTAGAAACAATATTTTAATGCACTGTTAGTATTGCTGTAAACTAATTTATCTATTTTGGAAAACAATTGAGAACTATGCCTTACAAAAGTCCTTAAACTATGGCTTTTGTTTGACCATTTGACCTAGTGATACCACTACTGAGCCTATGCTCTAAAAAGATCAAAGAAAGAAGATGAGAACCCATAGGCAGAAAAATATTTATAATTCTCTATGGTGGCACAAAACTAGAAATGAAGGAGATGTCCATCAGTTGAAGAATAACTGAAAAAACTGTGTTATATTCATGTAAGGAAATACTCTCATACTGTAATATATGTAGAAAAAATTTCAGCGCAATCTGGGAAGATGTTTATGAACTGACACAAAGTTAAATCAGCTGAACCAAAATCACAACTCAAAACAAAAATATTATAAAGACAAATGATTGGGAAAGATTTAGGGACTTTGATCAACATAATGATCAGCCAGGATTCCAAAGGACTGATACAGGAGCTTGCAATGCAGTTTCTGACAGACAGTTGATGGACTCAAGATATCAAATGAGATATACATTTTTTTTTTACAAGACCAATGTTAGAATTTGTTTTACTTGACTAAGCATATTTGTTACAATATTTTTCCTTTTTTGTTTTTCTAATTAGTTCAGGAGCATGGGAAGGAAAGAAAATAAATTATTGTTAATTTTTTATAAAAGTTTAAAAAATTAAAGTAGTTAAGGAAAAGAAAGGAAAAAAAGTGGGGAGAAAGGGAAAATAGTTATAGGAGGATTTATTTTTGCTCTCTCTGGGAATAGTATGTAAAATGTGTGGGTGAAGAGTTAAGGAAAACGGAGTGCCTGTTCTAAGGTGTTTACCAAATGCCAGACTCATGGATGCCTACGTTACCCTTCCACTGATGAGCATAGGGTTCTGTCATTCTATGCTTCATTTTTTAAAAATTTGGTTGGTTACTGGATAGTCAGTCATCTGACCACCAAACTATACGAGAGGAACTTCCCGCTAAGGTTAGTGATGCACTTGGTTGCAGAAAAGTAGTTGTGTGGCGATTCTGAGTCGAGCATGCAATGGTGGCAATGGGGTAGGATGAAGAATGAAATTATTTCTGTAAACTTAGATATGCCTTTTGTTTCATTGTTGCTTGGGGTGGTGAGTCCCTCCCCCATCTTCTTTTTTTTTCAGAATGTTGAACATGTATGTCAGGATAAAGATCTGTGGGCTAAAAGAGAAGGTTAGTCCTAAACACCCAATAATTTCAAAATGATAGGTTATACTATATTCATGGTTCCCAGGCTAGAGAAAGTTTCCATCAGGTCATGTGACTCAGCCCATGTTAGGGAACACAGTGCCTCTAAGTATGCCCTGACTAGCTTCTGAGCCTCCCTAACCATCCACTGGAGTCCAACCAACCATGTTCAAGTGAGAGGTTGTCCTGAGCTGGGCTGGGCCATGAGTCACTGTTTTGCTCTCAGTTAAAATGGTGATTTGGCAAAGGAGAGTAAGTTTTGGTCGACCTTCTGAATTCAGTTTTAGTTTCAAATTCGTATTTCCAATTTACTTGAGAAATAGAAGAGCACAGTTACTCTGGGGGAAATAATCGCTTTTCTTTAGCTTGACACTGACACAGAAGTAGCTTCTGCACCTGAGTCTTTACACAACAGAGAAACATGTCAAGAACATAGGGGGTTTTTTTGTTTGTTTTTATGTTCTGCTTAGTCCTGCTTGCTTACAAGTGAAAAAAAAAAAGAAATTAAAGACAGGTTCAGAGAACCAATCCTCAGTCTCAAAGGACTAAGAATCCTTTTTCCATCAGAGGCCAAATCAGAATATTCTTCCCTAGGATTAACAGTAAAACTTCAGGCATCCAGAATCCCCCCAGGGTAAATCATTCCCATGGGTTGAGTTTTCTTGATAGCTGAGAGATTTATTCTATTTGGCATGAACATCATTTACTTTAACCATTTTGGATGAAAATCTTTCTGAAATGTAAAACAGCCTTCCCTGCTACTGAGCACATGTAATGGAATTTAACCTTTTCATAGTGACTAAAAGTCATATTGTGAACACTACTGTAATATTCTACAACATAGCAATACCTCAAAGCTTATTAATGTATATTAAGGTATTCACTTCTGCATGAAATAGACCAAAATTTCTGTGATTTTAGATTTTAGGGGGGGGGGGGTCTGTTTTTCTATTTCCCCCCCTGTCTCTTCTCATTGACAGGCTGTGGTCTCTCATTTCTCTCTGCTGCCAGGATGCCAGTCTGTTGCAATACCTCTTTCCCTTTCTGATTTCCTGTTTCTAATCTACTTTGGAGTTGGAAATGCTATCTGTAAGCCTGTCAAATTGTATGTAAAATAAGAGAAAATGGTCTAATAAGAACCAGAGAGGGTCCTCCTAAAATAAAGAATATAGTTCTGATGACATCCACTTCGACTTTCTATAGGCTTCGTTTGTTTGTTTATTTTTTATTTTTGTTGTTGCTCCTTTTGTAGTTTATAGCTAAGCTCAAGATAAGTGAGGTTCCGGGATAGTACATTTCCATCTGGGTTTGTATAATGGTACCAGAACCCCCTTCTTTATGAGCACATAAGAACAATGCTAGCTAGGCTCACCACGTGGTGGCAGTATACAACACCATGGTCAGACCTATTCAAACATTAACGTGAAACAACCAAGTCCCTCCAGAATGAATGGCCCATCCTCCCCCTTCCCCTTTGGGGTATAAGTTCCCTTATAGAGTTGAGTGATAGCTAATATTTTTCTAAGTGGGGGACAGAGGAAGGGTGACAAGAGAAACACTATACAGTTATTTAAAATGAACAGGAACTCCACAAAAGTCAAACTAAACACTTTTCATTAGGATGCATTCACTGGGAGGTTTTCTTCCATGAAATGATTTCCAATTTTTTTTTTTTTAATGCAGTGAGGCTCTTTTCAGTGTGGACTAGTTCTATAACAGAAAGGTAGAAAGACCAAACATTTATCGAAAAAGCAATTCACAATGCCAGTAATTTTCTGTATCTCCTGCTATTATTGGAGACGTGGTTGGGGGCTAGATGGGGTAGGAGAGTGCAGGAGGAGAGGATCTCTCAATCAATTTTCAGTCTTTCAACCTCAGACGTCTGTGATCATATAATCCTATGTTTTTAACTTCAGCCCATTGCCATGGAAGTAATTTTGTCAAAGATTCAAAGCAATGATTTTGATACAGAATCTAAAAAGACGGAGAGCAGGATCTAAGAAAAGAGATACGCAGGAGTGGAGGGGGCAGGCAGGGAAGAAACATGGCAAACTGAATGTGTCTATTGTACTGGGGGGCACCTGTTGCAAAACCCAGGGAAGGGTCACTTCTGTGTTTTTTATCCCACTTCATGTGACTTGATTCTAACCCAGATACCAGGGGAAAAAACCCTATTGTGGACAGCACAGAAGGCTGGCATCTTCTCTGTACTCTCAAGCACACTGGCTCCATTCCAGAACTCAATTTGATTTAATTAGGCACTATTACAGAAGGCAAACAGCATGCTGAAATCTAAAGGTTCCTGGATAAGTTCCTCCCAGAATCATTACCCCAGCAGCCCAATTGGCTCCTCAGAGGTCCTTCCTGGGCGCTCTGGATCTGTTGGAATAGCTGGTAAGAAAAATAATTCACACTTCTTTAGCTTCTTAATGTTTGCTAAAACATTTCCCTCAGGGACAAGTGGTACACAGGCATATCTACCCCCGTTTTACAAATAAGGGACATGGATTGAACCAGACTGCCGTCAAATTCCGTGCTCTTTCTGCTATGGCACACTTCCCCAAAAGTCTTCTGAATGTGGCTCCCATGCTGACTCCTACTCTCTGACCATGTCCTCTTTTTTTCTACTCTCCTCTTCCAAGAGTTCCTTTTGTCTGTTAGACAAAAATTATAACTTACAACGTCTTCCCCTGAAGGGTCTTGAACACTGCATCAGTACAAACACTAGCCAAGTCATTACCCTAAGAGGTATGTCCTAGGCCAGCAGTGGGGGACCTGCGGCCTCAAGGCAACATGTGGCCCTCTAGGTCCTCTGGTGTAGCCTTCTGACTGAGCCCAAGTTGTATAGAACAAATTCTTTTATGAAAGGGTTTTGTTCTATGAAATTTGGGTTCAGTCAAAGGGCTCCACTTGAGGACCTAGAGGGCCACATATGGCATGGAGGCTGCAGGTTCCCCATCCCTGGACTAGGCCTTTTTTACTTGGTTGAGACTCTAAGGCACAGGGGTTCTTAATCTGGAGTCAATGAACTTTTAAAAAAGCTTTTGATAACTGTATTTCAATATGATCGATTTCCTTTGTAATCCTATATATTGTATTTTATACAGTTGAGGTTTCACCAGGGGCCAACGGGGTGTGCTGAAGCTAGCTCAGACCTACTCAGGGGAAATTTTCAGTGTGAGCACTTTACATCATGAAAATCAACAAAGGCTACAAATCAGGTCTTGATTTATTATTTTGCTGATTGTCTAGAGTTAAGAAAGTGATGGGGAAAATGTTAATACAGATTAAATTTACAGTTGAGTCTTGCATAGTTTTCCTTCCTTTCTTTTTTTCTTTCTTTCCTTCCTTCCTTTTTTCTTTCCTTTTTTTGAGTCAGCTGTGAGTTGACTGTGAGCACACACTTTGGTCCATGGCACAACAAAAAGTTAAGAATCCTAGCAGCAAAGACTCATCTAAAAGAAACAAGCCTACGAAATATTCATGCCTTGGATACCTTATATGAACTACCAATAGTATAAACAGTATAATCTTCTTTTTCTTGGACTTGACAAGCTGACAAAATATGTTCCTTTTGTACCGTCTCATTAAAAATTCACCTTTCTGCAAAATAAGGTCTATCCTAGAAAAGTAAGAGTATGTAATTATCTGACATAAAGACCCTTTCCTCTACCCTCTCCCTTCCCCCATCTACCTATCAATTGATGGTGATTACTTGGGGAAGGCAAATGGTTGATTATTTAACATGAAAGTTAGGAATTAAGTTATCAGCAGAACAAGTAAATAGATGTTAGCAGGAGTGTGATGAGAATTCCTCCGACCCCTCCACCTCACTTTACTTAAAACTTTTTCCCATCACATCCTTCTTGTAAAGAGCCTGAATTAATCCCACTTTACAGCTATAGTGACATTTTCTGCTGAATGTGTTTGATCTCAACAATTACATTTCCTTCAAAGAACCACTGACGAGAATCACAGAACTGAATTTGGGGGCAGGACCTGAAGAGATCACCTATCTCATTTTTGCCTTCAGGCAAGTACACATCTACATTGTCTAAAATGGATGAAAGTTTGTCTTGTTTTAATGTTCTTCATGGAAATACTAGGAAATAATTAGGTAGACTTTCAGAACTTCCATTACAAAGCATCATGGGCACTTCCAGGGAGTATGCATGCCCTCCCTCTGACACATGCAGATACTAATAGGTTTCATAGCCTATAAAGATGGTGAGAGGGGCAGAATGGGGTGAATCAGGTGAACACAACACTTTTACAGTCTCCTATATAGGTTGAAGTTAGATTTGTGTGCAATGTATCCCTCAACACAATGGGGAAAAAAAACAGTGTATGCGAGTCTAGAGATATGGATTCTAGCTCCTAACTGGCTCTGTGATCTTAGCTGGGTCATTTTTTTATACCTCAGTTTCCCCATCTGTGAAATGGATATGAGTAGAAAATTAGAATTCAGAATTACTTTAGAGATGGCCTACTCCAACATCCTAGTGTATATTTTTCTCTGTTTAAATAGGTTAGCTTTAACTATAATCTCCATTGCACAATTTTGCATATCAAATAGCAGAATGTCTAGTTTGTTTTTTAGAACTCTTTGGTCTGCTATCATAGCTCTATCCCCGTACTCTGTAAAGTTATTGCTGCTACCCAAGTGAACATTTATTAAATGCCCAGTACGTGGGTAAGCCCCTATGCATTTCTTCATATCTTTTCCTATTTCTTCATTCAGTTCTTCTTTTATTCCATTAGTGATCATTACCACTCCAAGTAGTATTCAGGACTGCTCACACATCAAATGTGTAAATTGCTTAGCACAATTTCTGACAAATAGTAGGTGGTTAATAGATGCTTGTTTCCTTCCTTCCTTCCCTGGAGAGGTGAGAAAGGGACAACTGGATATAATAGCAAGGGATATCAGGAAAACAATATATCCTGTTGCCTAAGCCCTGAGGCATGGATAGAGTGCTGGATTTGAGTCAGAAGGACCTGAGTCTGAATCCTGCCTCAGGCAACTAGCCAGGTGATCCTGGACAAGTCACTTAATCCCTCTTAACCTCAGTTTCCTCATCAGCAAAATGGGACAGTTGGACTCAGTTGGCTTTTAAAGACCCTTTAAAAGGTTAAAATCTATGATCCCAGAATCTTATTTATCATTCTCCAACAGAAATAGAAGTGGCTAAGATCTCTGAAACATATAGAGGATTATTGGATGGAACAGATGACTTGTGACTGGTTGGAACAGCTACCAAAGACCTAAAAAAAAGAGTAACCAATAGATTTCTTAATACTTAATTACCCCCCCCCCCCAAATAGTCAACATATTAGCTATTTCTACATACCTGACCCAGAAACTCAGTATCTGTGTTTGTGGGTTGATTTTTAGTGAATCCATGAACTGTTGCAAAATCCTAATAGTCAATTTCAAAGATAAATAAGAAGACAGTCTTTAAAGTCCCTGCAAAGTTCTTTTCCTCCTGTTAGATGAGCTATTGCTGTCTCATGCTAGAGGCCAGACTCTTCTCAACAATCATAAACCTGCCTTAACTAGGAAGTCCTCAAAGCTGTAAAGCTAAGAGTGGATGCCCCTAAAGGTCATACATGCGGAGATGGCCTTGAGGTGGCAACTTTTATCTGAGTGGACTTAACCCAAGAGTCAGAGCCTATGTAAATATCTTCTAATTCAACCAAAGGTCATAGGCTCCATAGGGCAATTGACCCAAATAGCTACCACCCCAAACCACAGGATGTGCCAAGCAGTTCTTATTTCTTTCTCATAAATGTGGACATCACAAGACAGCCTGGAAGTCAAGGTTCTAGAGATCACAGAGTCTTCAAAGGCACGAATGGTATCTTATTCTTCTGGGCCAGCTGGGGTAGTGGAAGGGGCATTGGTTCTGGAGTCAGACAACCTGAACTCTAATTATTTACTAGTTAATGTCTTTGAGTGAATGTCTTTGCTTCCTTGGGCCTAAATTTTCCCTTCTGTAAAATGTGGGTGTTGGAAGAGATGACTGATCTGTCATGTCCTTTCCGTTGCTAAGTATGTGATCTCAGTGACTCTTTTTGTATATGAACACTACAGTACTGAGTGTGTAAAGGCATAAGTTCAACAAATATTTGTTGCCTTGAATGTAAAGACACATCAGTGAAATCCATTTATGTTTGCTTTGAAATGCTGCTTTCCTTCCAGTCGTTGCTCAAGTGCTACCTGTTCTAGGAAAGACTCTGATTTGGTATCTCCCATCTCAAAGTTATCTCTTCCTCCTCAAATTGGCTCATCTCACACATTCTCAGTATTATAATTATTTGTATACACACCATTAGATTATGAGCTTTCTGAGGTTAGTGATTGGGTCATATTTCATCTTCATATCCCTAGTACTGAGCACAGCTTAACAAATGCTCTTTGAATTAAATCCAGTTTGCATTCAGAAACAACCACTGTAAGCCATCTGAAACCCAACAATCATCAAAGGTCTATAAACTATCATCAGAAGCAATTCTAATAGATTTATCCACCTGGTTGATATACTCACACTTAGGGAAACTGTTTTCTTCAGGTCTTGTATCTGGTCCCTGTTCCATTAGGCGCTGACAGTTTCCTATTTGAGCATGATCTCAAGAAGAGATCTTTAATTTTATAAAAGTGGAGGGTGGGGAAAAAAGCATTTGGGGATTGTCATGATAAATACACCATAAAAACAGGATTATTTGGTTTGACTTCTTCGGGAGAGAGAAATTGATTATGATACATAAAAGTAATAATAATATTTTGAATTATGGCACTGTTTTAATAATAAGTATAGAGTAGCACTTGACACAGAGCTCACTTATCTATACAACATGAGGAGCGGACAGATTAGGATTAAACAGAATGGCATATGGTCCATGAAGTACCAGTCTTTGCCCCAGTCAATCACTTCTAAAGATGCTATTTCAATTATGACTCAGTCCTGGGGAGGTTAATTCAATTTTCATTGAAAAGACTTGTGGAATTTAGGGCAAGAAAACTTTGGTTTGAGTGTCAACTCTGTCAATTAAGAGCCATGGGACCTTAGGCAAGTCATTTAAACATTCTGAGCTTCAGTTTTCCTATCTGAGTCTTTGACTCAGAAATAGTAGAGCTGTAAGAGATCTTAGAGATGATCTCCTCTAGCTCCCTTACTTTATGGACAAGGAAACTGCCTACCTAACAAGGTTATTATGAAAATTAAATGAGGTAAGGCACTTTGTAAACTTTAAAATGTCGTATACATATCAGCTATACTTAGCACTTTATACTTAACACTTTGTACCTCTTTCATGCATTTCATCATTGGATGGGCCCTCCAAGGCCCAGTGAGAATGGGAATCACTTCTGTGCAACCTATGAAGGCAAAATGCTTGGAGATCTCCAGTGAATTTCACTCCATTCCACTTTTGTAGAGCCTTAATCATTGTTTCTGTAATTAAAGTCTAATTTTATATTATGTTTTTCTGTGTAACATTCTACTTTGAACACCAGGAGAAGAGAAGCCAGGTTTTACCTAAATTTCCTCTCTCTCTCTCTAGCATCTACCAAGGTACTATGCACACTTCATACACTCAGTATTAAACATTTGTTGAATTTAAATTGAGTTGAATTGAATTGGCCTAGAAAGTTTTCTCTGATCTGGGAGATTTCTGGGAAAATACTAATTTCAGGCTTCTCTAATTCATTGGCCTGCATTTAGGAAAGAGTATTCTAGAACTATCCTGCAGACCTGGAAATTTGTCCTGTCATTTCAAATGTAGGAGTCCAGAAACTTCTTAATTTGAGGTCCAGAAACTTCTTTTAAATTATATTTTGATAATTATATTTCAAATGAATTGGGTTCTTTTTTAACCTGTATACTTTATTTCATGCTTTTAAAACCATTGTTCTCAGAAATGGTCTATAGGTTTTGCCAGCCTGGCAAAGGGATCCATCACACAAACAAAGGTAAGAAAGCTTGGTCTAGCCACTCAAATTCAATTGAATTAAACAGATACTTACAGGGAAGGGTGTGTAGAAAGGGGATGGCAAAGGGATTTTTTACCCTCCCTGACCATCTATACTACAGTTAGGAAGCTCACTTTTATATGTGGCATAAACCCTAACTTCTACAAGTGAAACACACAAGAATCATGGTTTTATAAAATGAAAGCTCTGAGTGGGAACCTTAGAAATCATTTACTCCAACCCCCTCATTTTCAGAGAAGAAAACTGATGATCAGAGAGGTGAAGAAGGTACTTGCCAAAGGCCACGTAGCACATTGCTGGGAGAGTTGGTACTAAGACCTACATTTCTGATTCCCAGTTCAGCACTCCTGTGCTCCACCTCACTCCCTCATTGTGAAAAAAGAACAGCTGATCATAATGTTTTGTGTAACCCACCTGGAGACAGTTGTTAACTTCCTTCTCAGCTTTCTTTTCTCCAGGCTAAATAACATTAGCTGTATGAGTTTGCCTCAGAACTTTTATCTTTCCAATCCCCTGTACTCCTCTTCCTGGTCTCCTCAAAATTCTACAGTCAAAGTAGAATCACATAGCCCCACTGTACAGATGAGCTGCCCTTATTGCTCCAATTAACTGATCCTTCTTTGTTTCATCCTCTATTTCGTTGTGGCTGGTTGGATACAGAGCTTCAATTCCCAAAACACAGCCAAGAAAACTTATCCAAATCCCCATAGCAGTCATATGACATGCATGTAGTGTCAATTTCTTTCAGAACCACTGAACATGGAGAACATCAAATATCAACACATTAAAAAAAAGAAAGGTATTTATGATATACATAGGAATGACACTACTGTAGTCTACGCAGTCTTTTCTTACTTTTGAGTCATAGTTTCCACTATTTTTTTCCATTATTTTTCACCAGCCTCTTCCAAGCTTCATATTTGTGTTCAGGTCATTGAATATTAAAATGTATATTACTTTTATTTGGAGAATCTTATCAGATTCTTGATATCAATTCTCTACCTTCTCAAATTCAGTAATAAATATTGGTACCCAAACTACATCTTCATGATGGTCTTTTTTTTTAACAAATGTTTGCCATGAGCACTTCAACAGGAGGCCACATGCCTCATAGAATGACATTCCATTTGTCTTTAGATATATGTTAATACTGACATTATTATTTATTTTACTTTCTCATGAGGCCTTTGAACTTTCTTTTAGTGGCAACTTCCTTTTGTATTCTGATTTCATTTTTAATGAAAATATCAATTTTTACATGATTGAGAATTCAATTCCAGTCACAGTACATCTCATTTTTATAGTACAGGATGTTCAGGAAGGACTAGAACCTCTGCTATGAGGGTGGCTGAGTCCTTCTCAGGGCTGCTTATCCACTTTTGGTTTTTATATGTCACCCAGTTCTCACCTGTGGCTCCAAGAGGTTGCACATGTGCAGTAGCCACACCATGGTAAGACCATCTTAGTAGATGGGCTAAACCAGGCGAGGGTAACCACCTGTGAGTGAGTTGGAGGATGTCTATCCCAAACATGACAATACTTCCCCCTGTGGAATAAATGGATAAGAACAATTTCTTCCAACAGTCATGAAGGCAGCTGAAGCAGACGCTGTGGAGCACTTACAGCTGGGTCAGACATCAAAGATTCCAAGGCTGCCCATTACACCCCAGGGTATTGTCAGTAACCTTGACTTTTGTCTTGCCCAGGACTTTGATGACACTGGAGGAGAGAAGGGGGCTGATGACTTTATGCAACTCTGCCTCACTTAAATCCAATTCATACCCAAGTCATCCATTATTTTACTCCAATATCATGATGTCATTGGTCCTCTTTGAAAATGAAGCATGAAGAACAATTTCTCTGGGCTCTGCCCTGAAAGCAGAGGCAGTGTGTCTCCTATTACAACTCAACAGCAGCGTGCCATTGGTACTCTGAAATCTAATCAATGGTGCAGAATGAACCTTGGACTGACATTCAGGTTTACTTTCCACTTTTTCAGCAGACCAATTGTGTGACCTTGAACAAGTCACTTAGCTTTTCCAGTTTTTAGTTTCCTTCTTTTTAAAATGAAGGACTTAGATCAGATGATATCTTTGATCCTTTAAAGTTCTATGATTCTGAAATTCTACAAGAGGAAAGAAACAAAATTCCAAATTTTTAGAAATACAAAGATGCATATTTGTCTGCCTTACGATGCATCTGATTGTTTTTAAGCATCACAACAAATCAGTGTATGGAAGTCTAATTACTTGGACTAGAACTTAGCATTGGCCTCAATTTTATGAAATGCTAAAATTATCCGCTGCTCCTCAGAGTATTATTTAAAGTTCCATATGTTTTCTATCCTAGCAATCTAGCAATTCATCAATCTGTTTACATACTGATGTTATACTTAGATTGATATTTAATTCTCGAGCAGAATCATTGACTTGAAAAGATTTGCAAAAGACTGTTATTCAGTAATAGAATTGAGATTGCACTAGGTGGAAAATTAGAATCACTTATTTACAAATCACAGTATTTTTTATATACACACAAAACCCCACATTTTCTTCTACATACACATAGAGTTGGTTGTGCTAGAAATCTCTAGGCAAATGCTGAATGTCTAGTAAATAGCAACCAAATCTAGAACATAAACAATCCTTGTGTAAAAAACTCTTGAGACAAAATGCTTGGGTGCAGCATTTGAAAGGTTTTTTTATTCTTTTGGCAGAGTCCTCATCCGGACAACCTGGGACAATTTATCCATGGTACCTCCCAGTATTCTTGAAACTGACTCCCTATTTGTAAGCAAGTCTGCAATTTATAATATTAAAGAAAAAACATCTTATTAAAGGAAAGGGAGCAACACAAAGAAACCATTAGTCCCAAAGTTGTACACAAATTTCCAGTCATGACTAATACAAATTCCCTCACTCTCCTAGTCTTGTCACTTCCAGTCGTTTAAAGGGTTCAGGAGAGTAATGCTCTATCTTCCCAACTTTTTTCATGCCTCCGTAGATGCCCAGTTCTCTAGCTTCTCCATCTAGACTGGAAGTCTCTTGGGTTCTTGAATCTTTCCATACTCAAACCTACAATTTTTCTTTTGTTCTCTGGTTGCTACTGCTCATATTATACACAGCCTACCTTCCTTCCTTCTTTCCTTCCTTGCTTCCTTTTTTCCTTCCTTTCTTTTTTCCTTTTTTCCTTTCTTTCTTCCTTCCTTCCTCCATTCCTTCCTTCTTTCTATCTCTCCATCTATTACCAGGCCCCATTACCTTGGGGTAGTCCCACTCTGTTTCCTCCATTTACAATACACCTTTTTCCCTGATCAATAGATCTTCAGGTTCTGCAAAGTATAGCAAAAATCATATATAAAGGTTATACTGGTCTAGAATCAGAAAGACTTGAGTCCAAATCTGGCCTCAGACACTTAACTAGCTATGTGACCCTGGAAAGCCACTAAACAAGTCACTCTGCCTCAGTCTGGCAAGTCACTCTGCCTCAGTTTCCTCAACCGAGAAGGGGAGATAGATCCAGAGATGTGAGGGTCAAAAGATATAACATATGCAAAGTGCTTTTCAAACCTTAGAGCATTATATAAATATTATTGTTATTATTATTTATAGAGACATATGGATTAGATGATAATAAAGTCAATCACTTAGTCATCTAACATTTAAGTGCTCACTACATGCCAGGCATTGTGTTAAATGCCAGGGATACAAAAAAAAGCAAAAACAAGGCAAAACCCAGTTCCTGCTCTCAAGAGCTCAGAGCCTAATGAGAGAGATGACTTATAAACCATCATGTATAGAGCAAGAGAAATACAGGATAAACTGGCTGTAGTTTCAGAGAGAAGACACAGGATAAAGGGGAAAAGTTTTCTTGAAGAAGCTGGGACTTAGCTAAGACCTGAAGAAAGTCAGGGAATCTCAGAGATGAAGAAGAAAAGGGATGGAGTTCCAGGTATGGGGGACAGCTGGTCAAAATGCTCATTTGGAAGATGAAATGCCCAGGGAACAGCAAGGCTTCCAAACCTGGATTGCAGAGAGACTAGAGAGAAGTAAGGTATAAGAAGACAGGAAAGAAAAGGAGGGTCTCTAAATTATTAAGGAATTTAAAAATCAAATGGAAGACTTTGTATTTGATTCTGGAAGTAATAGGGAGCCACTCTACTCTATTGAACAGTGGAAACACATAGACTTGCACTTTTAGAAGATCAGTTGTACAGCTGAATGGAAGATGGATTGGAAAGGGAAGGGACTTGAGGCAGGATGACAAAGCAATAAGTTATAAACAATAGTCCAGAGATGAGAGGACATGATCCTTCATCAGTGTGGCTGCAGTGTCCAAGGAAAGACAGGACATATACGAGAGCTTTTAGGAAAATAGAAAGGACAGGACTTGACCAATTAGATATGGGTTTGAGAGAGAGTGAGGAGTCAAGGTGTATAAGCTGTGAACCTGACTGAATGGGAGGAGGGTGATAACTTCAACAGTAATAGGGAATGTTGAAAGAGTTTGGAGGAAAGATAATGAGTTCAGTTTTGTACTAAAGTGAATTTAAGATGTACACAGTACATCCAGTTTGAGATGTCCAATAGACAGTTGAGGATGTGAGACTGGAGAGCAGGAGAGATGTTAAGACTAGATAAGTAGATATAAGAATCACAAAATTCTTAGAGATGGTAAGTGAATTAATGAAAGCTGATGAGATCATTGAGTGAAATAGTATAAAGGGTGAAGAGAAGAGGGACCAGGACAGAGTCCTGTGAGACATATAGGGTTAGTGGACATGATCTGGTTGAAGACTCATCAAAGGGCACTGAGAAGGGGGTGGGAGTGTTAGAGAAGGAGGAGGAGAACCAGGAAAAAGCAGTGTCCCAAAAAACTAGAGAGGAGAGACTTTCAAAGAAAAGAACATGTTAGCATGGCAAAGAGGTTTCCAGTAGAGTACCCTAAGGGTCCATGCTTGATTCTGTATTGTTTAATACTTTTATTAATTATGTAAATAAAGTTGTAGATGGTATTCTCATCAAATTTGCAGATGACAAAAAGTTTCTTTCTTCTGACACTAGTTAACTTATTGATTGAGAGAATAAGGACCCAAAAACACCTTGACAGGCTAGAGGCTATATTATAAAATAAAATTCAAAAGAGATAAAAATAAACCGCACTTAGATACAAAAAATTAATTTCACAAGCATAAGTTGAGGGAGATATTGCTAGACAGTAGTCTTGAAAAAACTATCTGAGAGTCTTCGAAGACCTCATGCTCAAATGAGTCAATAGTGTGATGTGAGAATCTAAAAAGCTAATTGCCATCTTGGGCTGCATTAGGAGTGACATAACTTCCAGGATTAATAAAGTAATAATCTAACTACACCCTGCCCTTTTCTGACCACGTCTAGAACACTGCTTTTAGCTCCAGGCATCACTATTTAAATAGCATATTTAAAAAAAACTGAAAAGTGTCCACAGGAGGCCAACCAAGATGGTTAAGGACCTTATGAAGATCAGGGGGAAGAAACTGGGAATGTCGAGGTTGGAGAAAAAAAATTAGAAGAGACAGTTGTTTTCAAATTTTGATATGCAATTATGTGAAGGAAAGATTAGACTTTGTTCTATTTGGTCCCACGGGGCAGAACTGAAATAATGAGTTGAATGCTGGAGAAGATGTGGGAAAATGGGAACACTAATGCATTGTTGGTGGAGTTGTGAACTGATCCAACCATTTTGAAGAGCAATTTGGATCTATGCTCAAAGGGCTAAAAAATGTACATACCTTTTGACTGAACAATTCTACTTCTACAGCTGTATCTCAAAGAGATCATGCAAATGGGAAAAGAACCCACATGTACAAAAATATTTATAGCTCTTTTTGTGGTGTCAAAGAATTGGAAATTGAGGGGATGCATATCAACTGGGGAGTGGCTAAACAAGTTGAAATATATGAATGTGATGGAATTCTATTGTGCTAAAAGAAATGATGAGCAACTGGACTTCAGAAAAACCTGGAAAGACTTATATGAACTGATGGTGAGTGAGGGGAGCAGAACCAGGAGAACACTGTATACAGTTAAAGCCACATTGTGCAATAACTGACTTTGATAGATTTGGCTCTTCTCAGCAATGCAAGGTTCCAAGACAGCTCCAAAAGACTCGTGATGGAAATTGCTTTCCACATCCAGAGAAAGAATTATGGAGTCTGAAAGCAGATCGAAACATACTATTTGCTCTTTCTCTTTTTTTGTTTTGTTTTGTTTCTTCTTTCTCATGGTTCATTCCATTAGTTATAATTCTTCTTTGCTACGTAGTTAATGTTAAAATATGTTTAATGTGGATGCGTATGTAGAACCTATATCACATTTCATGCTGTCTTGGGGAGAGGGAGAAAATTTAGAACTCAAAAGCTTTACAAATGAATGTTGTAAACTAAAAATAAATACATTAATTTTTTACAGAACAACAGAAATAATGAATTGAAGTTGAAAAGAGGGAAATTTAGGCTTGATAAAAGGGAAAACTTCCTAACAATGGAGCCATCCCAAAGTGAAATGCCTTGAAGGGTGATAGGTTCTCCTTCATTAGAGGCCTTCAAGAAGATTCTCAATAACCACTGGTTAGATATGGTATACTGGGTATTCCTTTGGTGTAGATGCTGGACTAGGTAACCTCTAGGGTATCTTCAAATTCCCAAATTCTGAGATTCTGTAAAAAAAAATGTTTGGGAGCACACTGGTTATCAGACTCAGTCCTTGTCCCATGAGTTAAGTCATTTTTCAGTCATGTCCAACTCTCATTTGGTGTTTCCATGCATTGACTCTTTCTTTGGGACCTCTAGTAAGCTATATCAGGCATGAACTTAACTGTCTCTGAGTATTAGCTTCTCTCTTTTCCCTAAGCAATTGTTTTCCTTTAATCAAGGTAGTCCTGGGGACAGGCCACATCCTCTAAGGAAGAACCCAGATTCATTTTCATCAGAATTCTGTCCCAAATCATTTCTACATTGTATTCTCCCTAGACATACATTTGACTTTAGTCTGTTGGTGCTGTCTTTATTTTATCTAATTTCTAAAGTTTTTGTCTTGTATATGCTACTTTTCACAACCATCTCCTCTCTGTGAAGAAAGTAGTAGTAAGGATCTATCTTTATAGTCCTCTGCCCACCCACTTTCTGATGCTATTTAGTAGACTATTGGAATACCTAGTGTAGCTATTATCTGATATGGAGTGTTTTTTTCATAGGTTGGATATTGTACATTTTCTAGTGATACTGGGTTTGGGTAACAGATCATTATTTCCACATAGGAGTTACTGATAATGAATTCAGACATCATAATGTTGTTTGGCTCCAAGACAATTCTCTTGACCATTCTACTTTTGTACTGGCTTACTGGGTGTGATTCTCCAGACTTCCATCCTCTGTAATGCCAAAGCATGGGTCAATGAGTCAGGTTCTATCTCCAACTAAAGCATACACAAAGTAAATCTTGTGCCATTTTTTCCTGGTAGCATTTTAATAGGTACTAATGTTCCTTTAACTAAGTACTTTTAAAATATTCTGATTGAGGATTTTCTTCAAAATTGCCAAGCATATGTATATATTTCTTCATTTCTTCTAGGTCAAGTACTCCCTTGGATTACTTATTCTCAGAATCTCAATGCTTTCTAAAGTCATTTTTAATAAAAAACTTATATGCTAAGCATTTCTTCCACAACAGGTTGGCAGTTGTAAAAGGTCTATGATATTGAACTGGTGGTGCTGACCAGTTAGATCATTCGCCTTCATTCTGAGGAGTTAAGGGGGAATAGATATAGAGACATGTAGAATGACTGACAAATATACAGGCATTCGACCCCTGAATCTAAAGAAATTCTACCAATACCACCTACTTAAGCTTGGTGTAAAAGGCTCTATCTCCCTTGGGCAACTGTAGCAAAAAAAACAAAAAACAAAAATCACACAGCCCCTAATATCCGTGGGCCATCTGGTAGTTGGCCTACATCTAGGTAGAGCCAACTTATTGGGAGAAGTTGAATATATGGTTTCATTTAACTAGGACAGACCTGGGAAAGACCTTAGTTTAAGTAGACCAAGGTCTCCCACTGCATCCTTGGCCAATGACTCTGGAGGAGTGAGACTGATGACTTTGCACAGCTCTGTCTCACTTAACTCCAATTCACTCGCATCCTCCTGATGTCATTAATATTCTTCAAGAATGATGAACAACGAATGCTCGTTGTTTTCTTATACCACTCTTGTATTAATGAGTATAACCACTTGGTTTGTATCTTACTCAATAAGCTCTTTACTTAGATCATTGAATGTGAGATTCTATTTCCATTCCTCAAAATCCTGAACCTAATTATCAAAGTTGGGTAGCCTAGGCAAAGCAGTGAGTCAGAACTAGTTTATTCTTCATATTTTTCTAATCTCTCTCCAAAGACAAGACCACCTCCAGTGGTTTGCTACTGTTTATGATTTCAGGAACTAACTCAAGTTGACAAGACCACTCTTTGAATACATCTGGCACATGCTTCTTATCACTATCAGCTGCCATTTGAGGCCAGTGGAATCTGTTCCACATTCAACCTAGAGTTCTCACGAAAGACTGCTAGATGTTAGAATGCAACAATTATCATTATACACTTAGCATAGAATATCTTAATATTTAATAGCATGCGACATTAGCAAGTTTTCATTTCTGCCACCTCCATGCTTTGGCTTCAGGTGAATAAGGTCAACTTCTCTTCAACTTGTATGTCATCTATAGATCTCTAGTCTCTCATTTATCATCTATAGATCTATAATCCTACAGTAGAAATTCCCCAAATCATTTCATTTTGGAAACTATTGGACCAAAGATTAACATAAACTTCATTCAAAACAGGCATAAACTGACAGTCAGTGGTTTTGTGCTTGGCTATGATTGATTGACTCAGGGATATGTACTTTAATTCCATTCATAGGACATTTTCTTGGTGAAATTCCAGACTCTAAAGCATTTTCTTATGTCAGACACCTCACTCTTTTTGAATCATACTTCCTTCATCTCCTCTCTAAGAGTTGCCATGTTCATAAGGCCCATGGGAGAAGGCAGCTGCATTTACATGGTTTCTTCCAGGCCTATATTGTACACAAAACTCTTGGAGACAGCCTTGTAATATTCCATTTGGCACTCTGTAGGATATAGGTTAATGGATTGTTATCTGCCCACACCCAGCTCTGTACTTCATTCATAGTCTTAAAACTTTTCAACAACAGCCTATTCTAGGGACAAAAACTGTAACTTGTGGGCAGGATAATTGGTTTCAGTGTCAAGCTGACAAATACAATAGGCTTCTGGTAGCCATTACTTTTCTTTACAAAGTTGCTTCTAAGTCACCCAATT
Source organism: Notamacropus eugenii (assembly GCF_028372415.1). Classification (NCBI taxonomy): domain Eukaryota; kingdom Metazoa; phylum Chordata; class Mammalia; order Diprotodontia; family Macropodidae; genus Notamacropus; species Notamacropus eugenii. Next base: position 102,412,722 of record NC_092876.1, read on the forward strand.
TGGTACCTGTGGGTATTACAAAGGACTTCTTTGGATCATTAAAAACCTAGGGAGTATGTTAGGTGTGTCAGTTAATTAGGTTGAAATCTGGATCTTATTCCTCATCCTTGTGATCCCAAGGGACCAAATCTACACTCTTGCACCCTTTGACTAGGGTAATATTTTTGAAAGTTCATTCTGCTCTTTTGTTTCTTGTGTTGTTGTGTTCATCTTTCATTTTCGAAGAAGACAATGACATCAGAGAAATGATGGAATGACTTGCACTTGACTTTGTTTTAAGTGAGGGAGGGCTGTGTAAGGTCACCAGCCTCACTTTCTCCTCCTGAGCCATCTGGATCCAGTAACCAGATATTCATCAGGATGACTGGAGATGTCCCAGCAGGTTGTTGGTAGTATTAGACCCAAAGGCAAATACATATGTTCTCTTCCCAAATTCAATTCTATTATGTGGAATATAGTCTACTCAGTAAAAACACTGCTAACATTTAGTTTATACAAGGGAGTGTGTGCCACCAAAATATATAAATAGGAAAAAGATTTCAAATTCAACATGAAACTTTTTTCACCAGTTCTTACTTGGTGAGTAAATATTGAAAACAAAGCACGTGAACCTACAATCAAGATCACAAAGTTATCTCTATGAGCTAATAATCTCAAGAAATGCTTCTCTTTCAACTCCTTACCAAAACTGGTGCCCACATTTGCAGTGAAAAGGCTTAGCATCAGAGTACTGGACTTTTCTTATTCTAATAAGATAGCTACAAGTAAAACTGTTAAGAGGTTTAAGAGGAAAAGACCTAGTTTGGCTTAAATCACATGACACTCCATCTTCCTGCCTTTACCTCCTTCCTGGGTAACACGTATCTCTGCCTCAGAGAATCCCTCTCTTCCTTCAATATAGCTCATGCAACAACTTCCCTATGAACCCTTTTCCAGTCCCTGGCTTCAGCCTTCTTCTCTTATCTCTCTATATTGTCTTGCTTGGCCCCATGGATTCTACCATCTCTATGTAGATGATTCTCAAAACTATTTGTCTAATGCCTCCCAACACCAGGTCTTGCATTTCTAACTACTTGTTGGGTGTCTCAAGTTACAAGTCCTATGGATACCTAAAACTAAATATCCTGAGCCACAATCACTTTCTTTTCCAGGCATGGAGGAAACTTAGGAGGCATACTGGATGAGGCATTGGGCCTGGACTCAGGAAGACTTGAGTTCAAATCTAACCTTAGACATCAACTAATTGTGTTACCCTGGGCAAGTCACTTAACCTCTGCCTGAGTTTCCCCAACTGGAAAATGGGGAAAATAATAATACCTACCTTGCAGAGATATGAGAATCAAATGAGGATAATATTTGTAAGGCACTTAGCACAGTGCCTGGCACATAATAAACACTATAGAAATGCTAACTATTATTATTATTTTCTCCAAAACCTTTCCTCCTTCACAATTTCTTTATTACTCTCATGGAGAGCACCACTGTCTTTTGAATCACTCTGGCTTAAAATCTAGGTGTAATACCTGATTTCTTACTTGTAATCATTCTATGTATTGATTTTGTCACTGTCATGTGGTTTCAACTTTTACATCTTTTCTATATTTCCTTTTCTCCCCACTCAGTCACCACTCTCATATAGACCCTCATCATCACAAACATGGACTATGGCAATATTGCTTTGGTTGGTGGTACTGTTGCCTTAAGTCTCTCTCCATTCTAGTTCATCCTTCACTCAGTGATTTTCCTAAAGGCTAGGTCTGATCATGTCATCCCCAGCACTCAATAAACACCTGTGACTCCCTATTAACTCTGGAATCAAATATCAGCTCCTCTGTTTGACTTTTAAAGTCTTGTATAACCTGGTCCCTTTGTACCTTTCCAGTCTTTTATATTATTCTATTATCTATATTCTACTATTATATATTATGTTCATCTATATTATCCATGTTATTCTATATCTGGCCATTCTGTTCTCCTTCTTGTTTCTCCTCTTCATCTTCTAATTCCATGTCTTTTCACTGGCTGGCATTGATCCCTTGAATACTGTCCCTCCTCATCTCTGTCTCCTGACCTACATGCCATCCTTCAATATTCAGGTCAAATCCCACCTTCTTCAAAAAGCTTTTCCTAGCACCCCATAATGGTGGTACCTTCCCTCTGAGACTGCCTTCCAATTTCTGTATATAAAAAAGATAGAACAATAGATAGGTAGGTAGATGGATAGATAGATTGGTTGATTGATTGATAGATATACAGACAGATAGATATCATATTTGTACATAGTTGTTTGCCTGTGGTGTCTCCCAATAGAATATGAGATCTCTGAGGGCAGGAACTTTGTTTTTTGCCTTTTTGTACTCCCTGGCTTAGCACAGTACCCAGCGCACAGTCAAAACTGAATAAATACTACCTGTTCATGATTATTTTTGTCATTTAGTTATTTTTCAGTCATGCCTGACTCTTTGTGACCCCAGGGTTTTCTTGGCAAACAAATGTTAGAGTGGTTTGCCCTTTCCTTCTCTAACTCAATTTACAAATGAGAAACTAAGGCAAGTAGGCTTAAATGACTTACTCAGGATCACACAGCTAGTAAGTGTTTGAGACTGGATTTTAACTTGGGAAGATGAGTCTTCCTGACTCTAGGCCCAATATTCTATCCGCTGCACCACCTAGCTGCACCGTATTTAATTATTTCATGTTGATTTTCTATATACTTACAGATATTCTTGTCTCCCTGCTAGAATGTAAATTCCTTGAGAAAAGGAATTGTTTTATTTTTAATTTGTATCCCAGGGACCAGATCAATCAGTTAATAAGCATTTATTAATTGCCTACTATGTGCTAAATGCTGTGCTAAGTACTTGGGGTACAAAGAAAGGCAAAAGACGTTCCTTGCTCTCAAAGAGTATGTAATGCCTGGAACATAATTGGCTCTTAACAAATGCTCATTGATTGATCAGTTCACTGGTAATCATCAATGAAACCCAGAAATATCTTCAATTCATTATTATTTTTTGACTATGACCAAATGGTAAGTTCTTCTCTTTTCTGAAGGTGAGGAGTTACTCTCTGTTGAGGGAATAAATTAATCACATTTTTGAGAGATGCTCAGCAAAACACTGACTTATTCATGGATAGTTTTAAACTAGCAGTCTCCAGTCTCTCCAACACTTTTGATCATCTTTCCTTGTCCCCTCAAAAGCAGTGAAGTCATCCAGGTATATTCTCATCTCTAAATAATTCATACTAACCATTGCTTTTTTCTGGGAATTAGTTAGAAGTGATTGGAAGCCTCACAAGCCCTTGTGGCATGCTCCAGATTTAGTAAAATCTTCTTGGACAAGTGAAAGATTTCTTATCTTTCTCTGCCACAGACAGAATTTTGAAACTGGTCTTGGAATTGTTTGGAGTTATGGAAATAAATGGAGCATGTATCTACTTTATCCCACTTGTGCAGGTGCAGTATAAACCTTATAGAATGAGCATTGGTTTCTTCCTAATAGGATGTCCCTGTTCTTTAGGTTCCTTTGTCTTCAGATATGAACTTTTCAAGCCCCCAAAATCATATGGATGAAGGAGCAGCCTTGCAGGGATGGGTTTTCCAAGAGCCTTTGTGTATCCTGGAAGAATTTCCCCCTGTACTCTTAGAAGTTTCTGCATGGCAGACATGACTCATCCTGGACTGGATTGTCTCAATAGTACTTGGGTCTGAACTCACCAAAGCAGGTGTATCACCTTCTCTCCTGGCATCCATGATCTCACTTTCAGATATAGGCAATTCTTTTTCCTAAAACCACTGAGGTCTCACTCCCTCAGGTTCTATCGGTATAGGCCCAGTGTTCCTATAGTGAGCCAAGTGCAATGATCCTCAGAAACCTGCTCTCAAGCACCATTTGAGATACAATCTAAGCTAGGGGTTCATAACCTGGAATATGTAAACTTTAAAAAAAATGACAAAGATTTCAGTATAATTACTTTTTCTTGTAATACTATGTACTTTATTTTAGGTAGTTAAAAATATTATCCTGAGAAGGGGTCCATAAGCCTTGGTATACTGCCCAAGGGGACTATGACAAAAGAAAAATTATGATCTCCTCAAAGCTCTCAATATTTATAGTAATTTCATTCAAGCCATCACCCTATGAGTTAAAGAGACAACATGGCTTAGTGGATAACATTCTGGACTCTGAGTCATGAAGACAGGGGTTTATGTCCATCTCTGACAATTCCTATCTGTGTGGCCCTGGACAAGTGAAAACCTCTCCTACCCTCATTATCTTTATCTGTTCAATTGTAGGGGTAGGTAAGATAGCTCCTAGGGTCCCTTCCAGCTCTAAGCCTACGATCCTAAGAATCTTGGAGGAATGACTCTAGGGAGAATAATCAGCTAAAGGAGCCTCAGTCTCTTCAGTTTTCACTGATGCTTGATGTCTATGGTCTTTATTCAAGCAGTAGTTGACATGTTAATTATTGATTTTCAACTTAGTACACACGTCCAGTTGGTCTACACTGATAACAAGTGACTAGACAACTCATTTTGGTGACTTACTTTCATATAAGGTTTTCATTTTCCTGAGTTCAAATCTGGCCTCAGACTAGTTGTGTGATCCTGGGCAAGTCACTTAACCCTGTTTGCCTCAATTTCCTCATCTATAAAATGAACCGAGAAACAAATGGCAAAGCACTCCAGTATCTTTACCAAGAAAACCCCAAATGGACAGAGTTAGACACAACTAAAAAACAAACATACAGTCAGTCAGTAATATAGTACAGAATTATTAAGCATCTACCGTGTCGCTGAGTTAAGTGCTTGGTATAAAAAAAAGGCAAAAGACAATCCTTGCCCTCAAGGAGCTCACAATCTAATGGAATTGACATGCTCAGGGATGAGAAATTCATTTTCTTTTAAAGTAGCCTGTTCTTTATATGAACAACTGTTAAGTGTTCGGAAATTTTGCCTTATATTGAAGTAATGTTAGATTCTCCCATAGCCCTGTGTTTGGTGCATAGTAAGCACTTCATATACATACATTTCCATTGCATTTATATAACTTGAGATACTAAGATCATAGACATTAGAGCTGGAAAGAATCTTAGGGGTCATCTAGTCCAAAATTTTCACTCTACAGCTAAGGAGTTAGAAGATGGAGTATCATATGTGATAAATGACAAGGTCAGTGTCTGAATCATTTAGTGTGAGGAGGACAGTAAAATGTCAGAACACTGGAAAGGTAGAAAAAGGGCCAGGTTGGGAAGGGTTTTAAGAGTCAGACAGAAGATTTTTCTCTTTGATTGTAGAGGTAAAAGGGAACCAATGGAGTTGATTGAGTGAAGGATTGACACAGTCAAGCTCGTGTATTAGGAAAGTTACTTTGGCAGTTTAGTAGAGGGTAGATTAGAGTAGGGAGATATTTGAGGCAAGAGACTAATTAGAAGGCCACTGAAGATCACTTGCTTTTTAATTGTATTTAGGACTGGTCCTTCATACCTTCAGCACAGACAAGCAAGAATTTATCTGAAAGATTCTTGAGGCCACATTGGTTCAGATTTCATAGGGAACTACCCTCCTACTTCCTACAAACTACTTTCTGCCTCGTGGTCTGAACAAAGGGCCATGGTGGTCAGGTCAGACCTCTAAGCCTGGAGAGGGTCAGGAAGTATTTCTTACCTTTGATGGTGTCTATAAGTCCTCCCTACCTGCCCCACCCCCACCCCCAGGCAATAGTGGTTGGACTTTCCATAAGTAAGAACCCTTCCTGAGAAGCCTGTCCATGAGTTAGGGAATATGCAATAACAATAATTGCAATAATAAAAAACTTTAAAAATTCACTGGACAGCTAGCATGCATTCTACCATTTGATCCTCACAATGGCCTTGTGAGGTAGGTACTATAAATATCATCTCCACTTTGCACATGAGAAAATAGGCTCTGATAGATTAAGTAACTTATCTGAGTTTACACAACTAGTGAGTATTAGAGATAGGATCTGAACTCAAGTCTTTCAGACTCCAAGTCCAGCACTCTACCCTCTACTTAAGAAGTGAAGTTATAGTAATTGAAGTATAAATGATTGGATAGTTGAGATTTTTGTCATCTTTGTTGATTTCGGGCACTTGATATTTTTTCTTATTACAAATTAGAAGGAGGCGTTCTGTGACAGAATTCAAAAATGTGCAAATCTAGATCTTGTTCTTGGTGGACACAGGGAAAAAGAAGTAAGAAAGAAATCCCTCACAAAGTTAGATCTGCATAAATCAATGAAAAGATGCTAATTATCTAGTGAACTATGTAAATCACTCATCTGAAATACTCAGACTAAGAAACTTGGATTCTTCTCAATTTGATAACATTTCTAAAAACCTGATTTACCTTAATAATTATGTTGGTAAGTTATCATAAAAGCAATATGGATTGCAGACATTTTTTCTTATGCATAAAGCCTTTAATAAAAATAAGCAAATATATACTACTTTCCTTTGGTTTCAAGAAGAGTTAAATGTACTACACAGATGACATGCCCTAGGAATATTTAGTACCTGTGGAACTACTTTAAAGTCACCCACAAAATGACACATTTGTTAAATTGATGATTTCCAACAGATCCTTTTATATATTTCCTCAAGAAGTAGAGATCATTCAAATTTCTACAGTGAAGATAATAATAAGCAGAAATTGACAAGTTTAGCCCTAATTTTATTGATAATCTCAAGGCCAAGTCAAGGCCAAGATTGAATGACTGACCATTAGATCAAGTTCCCAAGTAGTGGAACTCTCCTGCCCTCTTCACCTCAAATGATTACTTCTCTGAGCTGTATTTTAATTTCAATATTATTCTCAGTCTGTGATCTGATAGGAATTTCTATTTAAAAGCTTAAAATTGCTGGGCATTATGGCACACACCTGTGATGCCTGCTACCAAGGAGTCTTAACATTAACGGATCTCTTGAGGATGGGAGTTCTAAGCAGCAGGGGGCTAAGCTAATCAGGTGTCTGAACTAAGTTTAGCATTAATATCATGAGCCTTCAGGGAAGAGAAGATAAACTGGGTTACCTAAGGAGGGATAAACCAGCCCAGATCAGAAATAGAACAAGTTAAAGCTCATGGGCTGATCAAAGTGGGATCAGGCATGCAAATAGCTCCAGCACTTCCAGTCAAGTAAGGAGATACCTTTATAAAAGACTTATCCTTATATATTTTTAAATATTTCCCAATTACATTAAAACATTGAACAAACTTTAAAAAATTTTAGAATTCAGGAGACTCACCTAGATTGCTTTTTTAAAAAAAAAAAACAATGTCAAGAATATAAAAGGAAATAACAAAAAAAAATGTAAAATAAGGAGGTTAAACAGTACCAGATCTTAAACTATGTTATAAGGCAGTACTTACCAAAACTATCTGGTACTGACTAAGAAATAGTAAGGTAAATCAGTGGAATAGAGTAGACATACAATTTGTGGCAGCAAAAAAACATAACAATCTTATATTTGACAAGTGTAAAGACTTAAGATTTTGGGATAACGATTCATTATTTGGTTAAAAAAACAGTTGGGAAAACTGACAAGGAGTATGGAAGAAATTGGACATAGACCAATATCTATACCATTTACCAAGATAAGGTCAAAATGGATACATGACCTAGATATGACAAGAGATTTTGGAAGAAAATTAGAACATAGAACATATTACTTATCAGACTTATGGATAGGGGAATAATTTGTGAATAAAATATAAATAGTAAAGAAAACTAGGTGTAAAATGGATAATTTTAATTGCATTAAATTAAAAAGGGTTTGTACAAGCAAAGCAAATATACCCAAGATCAGAAGAAAAGCAGGGGAAAAAAAGGGGGGGATGGATTTTATATGTAGTTTATCAGATAAAGATCTCATATTAAAAGAATACAAAGAACTTTGTCAAATCTATAAGAATATGAGTAATTCCCCAATTGATAAATGGTCAAAGGATATGAACAGACAGCTTTCTGATGAAGAAATAAAACAATTTATAGTCACATAAAAATGCTCTAAATCATTATTGGTTAGAGAAGTGCTAAGTAAAGCAAACTTGAGATACTTTACATTGACCAGATTGGCTAAAATGATAGAAGGGAAAAGTGACAAATGTTGGAGGGAATGTGGAAAAATTGGGACACTAATTCATTGCTGGTGGAATTTTGAATTGACCCAATCATTTGAAGAGCAATCTGGAATTATGCCCAAGGAGTTTTTAAACTACCTATACCCTTTGACCCAGCAATACCACTTCTTGGTCTATTTCCACAGATAATTAGGAAAAAAGGAAAAGAATCTTTATATTCTAAAATGTTTAACAGCTCTCTTTGTGTTGGCGAATAACTGGAAATTTCAGGGATGCCAGTGAATTGGGGAATGGCTGAATAAGTTGTGTTTATGATTACAATAGAATACTATTGTGATAGAAGAAATGATGAGCTCAATGATTTTAGAAAAACATGAAAAGACTTGCATGAAATAATGAAGAGTAAAATAAGCAGAATATTGTATACATTAACAGCAACATTGTTTTAGGAATGATTTTGAGAGAATACGTTATTTTGACAATTATGAATACCCAATTTAACTGTAGAACATATGAAGAAAGATGCCATGTACATTCAAAGGAAGAACTGCTAAATAGAAGTATGTATCAAATAATTTTACATATATATGCACACACGCACACACACACATATGCCTGTTTTTAGCCATCTCAAGGGGAAAAGGAAGAGAATAAAAAAAAGAAATATACAGATAATTTTGTTATATATTCGAAAGGAATAGAAAGTTGTACATGGTAGGTTTGCAGTTTCATGTGCAATCATCTTTTATATTATCTTATATTATTGAAATGTTTGTTGTATTCCATAAATTAAAAATAACTTTTGAAGGAAAAAAAATTAGGATAGATAGAGATATGAGATAGGTAATAGATACATAGATGCATACTTAAATAGATGATAAATAAAGAGATAAAGAGGAGGATAGATAATAAAGAGACAGAGGGATGAATAGACAAATGAAAAGGAAAGAAATAGACATAAGTGATAGACACATAGAGACACATACACAAATAGATGGTAAAGACAAGTATGCATTGATGGGTGGATAGATAGAAAGACAAAAATAAGCTCTTAATTAACTTGAGAATAAATATCTGCACAAATAAAATAAATGATAGCAAATTGTGAATAATTGGTGTAAATATGGATGATGAGATACTGTACATGAAAAAGCCCACTGCCACCTAGATAACAAATTTAAGATGACTTTTCACTGTACTAATGTAATACAATAATCATGTTGATAGTAGTAATAGTGGTTAGTAATAGCACTTATAATAATGATGTGAGGACCCATGTGGCAGAGAAGATTGAAAATAAACCTTGGAGACAAGAAGATCTGGGTTCAGATTCTGCCTCTCATACAGCCTGGTTTAGTGACCTTGAGCAAGTCACTTAATCTATTAGGGCCTTGGAGAAAATGTAAGACTGTAACTGGCAAAACTAATGCCTATTTGCATTGGTAAAAAGGAGTTCTCTCATTGGGAGTTCCCCAGGGGGGTGGAGCCTGCAATCACCAACAGCAGGACACCAGGTGTGCCTCAGCACCCCAGGGGAATCATGAAGACACTACCACAGATGGGGTTCACCAAACACTAACCTTGCCTATGTTCTAGCTCAGCAGAGGAGACCTGCTGTGACCAAACCACCTCTCCCCCACACTTAATGCAGCTAGCTCCAAGGTAACTTCTGGGAAACCCAGAAAGACTTCACCTGCCCTCTGCTTTGGCACACCAGCCAGCTCAGCACCAGGTAAGCTGCAGCATTTTAGCTTCTAGCTGAAAAAAACATAGGCCACAACACACAAAGCTTCATGTATTAAGCACAAGTACCATGGGACAGAGCCACCTGTGCCCCAGAAGCAGTGATCCGCTTTAAAAGCCAGGAAGAAGATGACCATCATGAGCAAGAAGCGATTCAGAAAAGACCATAGAATCTTTCTATGGGGACAAGGACCAAAACGCAAATACCAAAGAGGGTGGCATTGAGACTGTACTCCCATCTGAAACTTCAGAAGGGAATATGAACAGGTCTCAAACTCAAAGAGCATTCTTGAAAGAACTCAAGAAAGATTTTAAAAAATCAAATTAGAGAAACAGAAGAAAAACTGGCTAATGATTTAAAAAATATGAAAAAAGAATTCACTGAAGAGAAAAGCTTCTTAAAAAGGAAAATTGGACAAATGGAAAAGGAAGTACAAAACCTGGCTAGAGAAAATAACTCTGTAAAAGGAACAACTAGGCAAATAGAAAAGGAGATACAAAAGTTAACTAAAGAAAACAACTTATTAAAAATTGGAATTGGACAAGTAGAAGCTAATGACTCCATGAGACTTCAAGGATCAGTCAAACATAATGTAAAGAATGAAAAAAGATTGATACTACAAACAAGGTGGTGGAGCAAGGAATAGTATATTTATCAGATTTATGGAGAAGGGAAGGATTTTTGACTAAACAAGAGATAGAAAGCATTATGAAGCACAAGATGGATAATTTTGATTACATTAAACTGAAAAGTTTTTGCACAACTACACCCAATGCAACCAAGATTAGGAGGGAAGTAGAAAACTGGGAAAGAATTTTTGCAGCTAGTGTCTGTGATAAAGGACTCATTTCTAAAATATATAGAGAACTGAGTCAAATGTATTAGAATACAAGTCATTCCCCAATTGATAAATGGTCAAAGGATATGAACAGGCAGTTTTCAGAGGAAGAAATTAAAGCTATCTATAGTAATATGAAAAAATGCTCTAAATCACTATTGATTAAAGAGATGTAAATCAAAACAACTCTGAGATACCACATCACACCTATCAGATTGGCTAATATGACAAAACAAGAGGATAATAAATGTTGGAGAAGATGTGGGAGAGTTGGAACACTAATTCATTGTTGGTGGAGGTGTGAGTTGATTCAACCATTCTGGAGAGCAATTTGGAATTATGCCCAAAAATGTGTATACCCTTTGACCCAGCAATATCTCTTTTGGATTGAATCCCCAAGAGATCATAAAAATAGGAAAGTGTTCCACATGTGCAAAATTATTTATAGCAGCTCTCTTTGTGGTGGCCAAGAACTGGAAATCAAGGATCAATTGGGAAATGACTGAACAAGTTGTGGTATAGGAATGTAATGAAATGCTATTTTGCTATAAGATGAACTTCAGAGAGGCCTGCAAGGACTTATATGAACTTATACTGAGTGAAAGGAGCAGAACCAGGAGAACTTGGTACACAGCGAGAACCACAGTGTATGAGGAATATTTTGGGTAGACTTACTCCTTCAAGCAATGCAAGGACCTAAAAAATTCCCAATGAACTCTTGAGGCAAAATGCCTTCCACATCCAGGGAAAGAACTATGGAATTGGATCACCGAAAGAAGTAGACCATTTTCTCTTGTGTTATGTTATGTTTTGTTTTATGGTTTCTCCCATTCATTTTAATTCTTCTATGCAACATGACCAAGGTGAAAATGTATTTAACAAGAATGTATGTGTCGAATCTATATAAGATTTCACACTGTCTTGGGGTGGAAGGGGGGAAGGAGAAGGGAAAAATGAGGTGGGGTAGAGAAAAATCTAAAATATATGGAAGTGATTGTAGAAAACTGAAAATAAATTTTAAAAAATTATTTAAAAAAATAAATAAAATATTTTGTGCTACATTTTTCCCCCAAAGAGCTGAGTGTTGAACATTTACCAGCACACCCCTTACTGGAATACAAATTCCTCCTGACTCTAAGCCTAACATACTTTATGCTATTCCACATTTTTACCTTAGATTCAGAGTTCAAAGCTCTTCTCAACACCTGGGATTATTTCATGTCTAGACTCCCATTTCATTAACCAAAAATTCCTAAGTGAGAAAGTATTCTATAAAGGCATTCTTAAAATAATTGAAAGAATTAAATGGGGATGAAGAAAAAATTTTTAAAAGAAATATATGTCATTTGGCTGTATAATTGTGAAATGGGGACCAAGGTTGTATAATTTCCACCCAAGAGGAAAAGTCAATTTGTATCGGTGCTGAAGAAGCTCTTACAGTTGGAGAGATCAGTGATTTCATTCCTGGGTTTCTGAGACCAAGAGTGTGGTCAGGTTAAAAAAGAAGGTGGAGTCGAGTAGAAGTATGGAGGGATGGAGTGATTAGAAGTAGAACTGGAGGCCTGGATGTCCTATCTCTCTTGAACTTTTGGACAAGTGTGAATTCTTGGATAAATGTCTAAATGCCCTCTGGTTAACCCAATCCTGCCGAAAGATCTAGTGGTTCACAGGTATAGGCAGAGAGTTTAACTTATTAAAGGCCAAGGAAGCTTTCCAAAAAAAACAAAAGAGGAAGGTCTAAGAATGCATAATAAAGTGAAATTGTCAAAAAGTGAGAGCACAGATATTGTCCATAACATAGTTGACATTTAATCAATGTTTGTTGATTTGAAATTATTTCTTTGGATTTTAGAAAACTTTCCTTAATGGTAAAGCTTTGATTATATGATACCAAACATCTAGATTTATAACTAAAAATTTCAGTCAATCACCCATATATTTTGACTTTACAATGGTCAAACATCTGGATATTTGGAATTACTGATCACCAGAATTTTTTCCATTTTTATCAAGTGTTTCACAATCTGCAATTTGTGAGCTATCCAGTTACCCAGCAGGAGCCCCTAACAGCATGGTATCTATGTGAGCATTTCAGCATCTAAATGCTTTGTTACTATATTAAAATTATTTAGATTATCTATATAACAGGTGGGAAAAACATAGCTTTCACAGATCTCAGTGGTAATACAGATTCTACTACACCCTACTTTACAAGATCCGTAAACCAAGCAATGTTTTTTATTGGCATACGTGTGGATTTGGAAACTTTAGGACCAAACTAGTCAGAGTTAAAAAGGATGCAGCAAAGAGAAAAATTTTTTCCAGTGAAGGAAGGTAAAGTAAACCTCCTAACAAAGTTTTTTGGTCTCTTGCTTAAAGTCTAACTGTAAAAAATAAATTTAAAGAGGAGACAAGATTGGATCTGCAGTAAGAGCTCATCTCTCTCTCTCTCTCTCTCTCTCTCTCTCTCTCTCTCTCTCTCTCTCTCTCTCTTTCTCTCTCTCTCTCATTCTCTCTTTTTGTTCCTCTCTCTTCTCATTCATCATAGCATGTACTCTTTTTATTTCCTCTTAATGTTTCCAAGGTAATGTTCAAAGGTAGGGAACTTGATCATTTACTTCTAACACTCAATATTTGGAATACATAGAGTTGTAATGGAAGTAGTTATTTGGAATAACACCTAAAAGGAAACTTAGAGATCATGAAATCCAACATTTTCATTTTTGTGGACAAAGAAACTGAGGTCCAAGGTGTTAAATGATTTGTACAAGGTAACACAAGTAGTCAGTCACAGAGGAAGTCTTCTGCCTCCCAATCAGGCCTCTTTCTGCTAGGAAGTTTGGGTAAGTCCTGGGTGGTAAACAGCTGTTAACAAATGCAGTTTGTTCCTAACTAATATTCCCAAGTAATGTAGACTGTTGGTTAACCAAATGCTGTCTAATGAGGTTTTATAGACATATTAGTCAATAGGTAAAAGTTGCTTATAATTAGTATGTAATTTGTTGAAATGGACAAAGATGATGTTTAAAGTGGTTTTAAATGTCCTTGAAATTGACCGTTTTCTTGAATAGCCTGCACATATGTGTGTGTGTTCTGAATTAAAAGAGGCCCAAATTATTAAGGATCTCTTTACTTTGACATCCAAAAGGTTTCTTAAGAAGCCCAGCTATGAGACAAGAAGAACCCAGACCATTGAGCCTAAGGAAACATCCTGAGGAGACTGAGGAGGCATCCAGTTGAAGGATATAGGTCCAAATCCCTAGTCAGATAAAAGTGTAAAAGACAGATGTGCCTTGCCTTGTGTGAACCCGCTATGTGAAGACCTGGAACCACACAAAAAATAAATTATGAGATGGTCTTTCATTATATCAATGACTCTTCACCTGAGAAGAATTTGTGATGATTCCTTTAAAAAAAAAAAGAGAGATCCATTAAAGGCAAGAGTTGACTGTTTTTCTATAAATGTACTTGTGTGTATGTATGTGTGTGACTGTCACTGTTGCTTAACAAATCAGAAATTTGTGAAGACCTTGAGTGGCAAGACCATCACCCCTGAAGTGCAGACCAGTGAAACCAATGAGAACATCAAGGCCAAAATCTGAGACAAAGAAGGCATTTCCCCTAACCATTACAGATTGGTCTTTTCTCAGAAGTGGCTAGAAGATGGTGGAACTTGTCTGATCACAACATCCAGAAAATTCACCCTGTACTTGGTCCTTTGTCTCAGGAGTAGGATGCAGATCTTCATGAAGATCTTGACTGGTAAGAGCATCACCCTTTAAGGAGAACCAACTGACAGTGTTGAGGATGTCAAGGCAAAGATCTATGACAAAGGAAGTATCTCCCCAGACCAGCAGAGATTGATATTTACCAGAAAACAGCTAGAAGATGAGTTTACTCTGTCTGACTACAATGTCTAGAAAGAATCCACCCTACACTTGACCTTGCACCTGTAGGGAAGTATCTAAAATCCTTAAAGCTTATCTCAAGTTTTTGAGTAATTTCACTGAACTTTCCTTTCAATAAAATAGTTGCGTTACCCCCCCCATCTCCCAAAAAGAAAAAAGCTCATCCTAATGCATTTAGAACATGATCCTAAAGAAAGCATGGAAAACATCTGTAGAATAAAGTGAGCTGCACCATAGCCTACCTAGAATCACTAGGGAAGTAGATTGACACATTCTTTTCAGGAACAATGACAGAATTGGTTTGATTATGGTTTTAGAACTGGAAAGAGGATAGGATGGCACAGAAAGACCCTTGAGGTGGTATGGGATTTAGTTAGGAATGAAGTGATGCGGCTGGATTTGGGCTTTGATATAGTAGGTGACTGAAGCAACCATCAGTCAAGACAGAGGGATTGTTCCTGGCATGGTAAGGTTGCCTTCAGGGTCTTACTGCTCCTTGAAGCATAGCATCTTACCTTACAAGGAGAGGGCTGGGGGAAGAGCATCTAGAACTAGGCATTACAGTAGGAATTGATCAAGAGCTATTAGATCTGACACTGAAGAAATCATTGGTAACCAAAGAGAAGAGCTTTAACTGAATGAAAAAAATTGAAAGCCAGATTATAGAAAGTTGAATAGCATAAAAGGGGATAATAATATTAATAATAATAATAATAATAAGTGCTATTACTATTGTTATAACTAACATTTACATAGGACTTCAAGTTTTACAAAGCAATATATTATATATGAGTATAAATATATAAATATTACAAATATGCATTAATATACAAAAATATTACATATATATAATTTCACTTAATCCTCACAGTAATCCTGTGTTAGGTAGTATTCCCTCTGTTAATTATCCCCAGTTTATTTTGTATATATTTTGTTTATACATAGTTCTTTGAATGTTATCTCCCCCATTAGATTGTAATTTCTTTGATAGCTTGGACTATCGTTTGTTTGTATTTGGCTTTGGTGTTGGTTTTTTGTTTTGGTTTTTGTTTTTTGCTTTTCTTTGTATCCTAGTATCTTGCATAATGCCTGGTTCATAGTAGATGTTTAATAAAGTCTTGTTGATTGACTGAATGAATTATCCCTCTTTTGCAGAACAAGAAATTGAGGCTGAGTGAAGTTAAATGGTTTGTGCAGGGTCAGATAGCAAGTGTGTTTGATATAGGATTTGAACTCAGGACTTCCTGACTCCAGATTTGGCATTATCTGCTATGCCACCACTGTTCCTAAGTACTGGCAGAGAGATACAATGAAAGAGTGATGTTGGCTTGTGAGTAGGTATCAGCTTTGTGTCATGTACATGATATTTTATTCCTCATTCCTAGTGATAATCATCAGAAGACAATAGCTATTTCCCTGGGCCAAAGCCAGCTTGTCTAGCCCTCTACCTGAAAGGAAATAGGCAGCTTTCCAAGCTATGTGGAAAAAGGGAGGGGGGGGGCAGGCTTGGAATGAGGTGGAGAAAAAGATAGATTTCCTGAAAGTTTTAGTTTCCATAATCCTGGGCTTTATTGGGCCAGTGGGAGCCAAGTGAGGACACGGGTGATGAGTGAAATAAAGCCATTCAAACGTTTATCTTCAGTTTGAGTTTGGAGTTGATGTTCTCCAGCAGAGGCTAAATTAATATTTGAATGCTTCAGTATAACTTCTTTTCTGTCCCAAGGACAAAACATTAAGAGCCTCTCCCTTTGGCAGGGCCATCTCTTCACTGTGACAGGACATTGACCAGAGAATGACAGCTCAAAGTAGAATGGTTGCTTCACAGTTTACAGTGTGCTTTCTTCACAGACACCTTGGGGGGAAGGTACTAATATTGTGTGTTCCACTTCACAGGTAGAGAAAACCAAGGCTCAGAGCATTTAAGTAATTTGGTAAAGTTCATCTGACTAATAAGTGGCCAACCTGGGCCCCAAGTGACTCTTTCTATCCTGCCTCTTTACCTCTCACAAAGGGCAAAGGTACCTCAATCTTCTATAAATTTTCTCCATTATCATTTCCTAAGTAACAAAAAAAATGTTTATGTTCAGCATGCACATAGCATTGTACCATCATCAACTGACCGTTCACCAGATTTTTCCTAAGGTGAAATCAATTTTATGCCAATTTCATTTTCTAAGAGAAGATGGAAGGAAAACTTAAAACATAGATTTATGTATGACAGTGAAGTTGTCAGTTCTGTTTAGCATCATTGAATCATATGCTGATCAGGGAACTCCTCTTCCCCTGCATTGCCACATGGCAATGATCAGACAAAGAGATTCCCCCAGTCAGAACCAGAAATCCCCTGGAAGAATCACAGAATCATCCCCTTTGTCTCACTGTCTCTGTCTGTCTCTCTATCTCTCTGTCTCTCGCTGTTTCTTTGTGTGTGTGTGTGTGTGTGTGTGTGTCTGTGTGTGTGTGTCTGTGTGTGTGTGTGTGTATCTGCTACTGGAGTTAACTGTATGTCCAGATGATACCCTTTAGGGACTTGTCTGAAAGGGAGAAAATTGTTTTTACATTCCACCTTCCAGATTCCTAGATTAATTTGCATCTAAATTCCAGAGGTCAGTGAAGAACATCTGGGCCTCAGCCCACTGACCCCAAGCCCTCTAAGGAGAAATTTCAGTAGTCGCTGAAATAACAATGGAAAGCATGTTTTCCCTCCTGATTGACAGATCATGGCTATTTGGAATTTATCTAGCTGTCTAGTAAGGTTATCCTGCAGACTTTCCAGGGTTCACCGATATAAATAAAACAAGCCATAAAAAGAAAATCAAAACAAGTGCACATTTGTCTCCAACAGCTCGGCAACCACATAGAAGATAAATACTAGAACACAGTGATTAATAGAAAGTTTAAGGACACAGCCAGTAACTATGGTTTCTTTGTCAGATTGACTAATTATCCCCAAAACAAACAGAAGAGACACTATGATGAGTAAAGAGAGCATTTGAAGAGGAGTCAGAAGACCTGGTCTTAAAAATTGGCTCCACCACCTACTTGGGTAAAACATATTATATTATTGAACCTCAGTTTTTTCACCTCTACATTGGGGATGATGATCCCTATCTTAGCTACTGCCTAAGGTTTTTGTGAGGCTTGACTGAACTCATATGGCTGAGAGTGTTTACTAAATATCAAATGCTAAGCTAGTATTTTCAGTTTGGTACTTGGTTCTGGACGGTTCATCCGATTATGGTTCTTTATCCCCAAGGACAACACAACCCCTCCCATATGTTCTCATCCTGTGCTATTCTTGTCCACATGTTTCCATAAATCCTCCTCTAAGCATCTAACAATATTCCAGAGGCCTTCTTCTGGCATTTTTGACATTACGTAGATACCACTGTACCATTTGGGCTATGTGTCTATTACCTCTCTTCGTGTGACATGACCAAACCATCTCCCTTTTTTCCAGTTATACACAATCCAATAAAATAGATTTGTGGCCTTACAAGTATGGTTTGCAACCCTGCCATGCCTACCATTCTTTCTTGTTATCATAATGGTATCATTGGAGTTCATGGACCATCCTATGGCTATTCCTTATTCTTACCATGTGACCAGTCCATTTTTTTATTTCAGCATATATTTCTTTGATGACATTATTTATTCTAGATCTTCACATTTCCTTATCTATTCTGCATTACATCTTGCTCATGCCTACCATACACTTTTCTGCTGACATCTCTTAATAAGGTATATTTTAAATTCTTCTGAATTATATTGTCCCATAATTCATTGCCCCAACTACCTTGTGCTTAATATAAATTTGTATTATTTGTATGTGTGTGTGTGTATTCTCTTCTCCCAATAAAATGCAAGCTTCTTGAGAATAAAAATTCTTCTTTTTCTTTTTAGCTTTAGAACCTAACATAGGAATCAGCATAGATATAACAAAATTTTACTGATTGATACATCCATAAACTATTGGTATGTTAGAAGGTGAAATTTGGTGCATAGGGAAACTTGGGGTCATTGAAGGATCTTTGAATTTTCCCAAAGGCAATGTAACCCTCTCATACATATCTTCAGTCTGGGATTGTTTATGGAAAGATTGCCAATGTGGATGTGATTCAGTTTCTCCATGAGTATGTGAACTCATCCTCATTGTACAAAAAAAACAACAACAAACCACAGAGTAAGAATAGTAGCAATTAAATTAATGTTCATAAATGATCTAAGAGCCTATGAGTCAGCATTTTCTTCAAATTCTCATCTTTTATCATTATTTGCAAAAGTAGAAGTTGTGAAGGCCACATGATACTTTTGTCAATTTGCCAAAAAAAAAACAAACAAACAAAAAACCCAACAAAACACATATTAGCCAGCAGCTAACTTTCTGGTGGTGAGCTTTTCCGTAGACAACAAACTTAGCATGTCCAAGATGGAACTCATTCTCTTTCTTCTCAAATCCTCCCCTCTTCTTAATTTCTCTATTTGTGTTAGAGGCACTACCACACTCCCAGTCACTCAGGCTCACAACCTAGGTGTCACCTTTGACTCCTCCCTCTTACCCCCACATCCAATCTGTTGCCAAATCCTGTCCATTCTTTCACAGCATCTCTCGTATATATCCCCTTGTCTACTTTGACTCTGCCACAATCCTGGTGCAGGCCCTCATCATCTCAGGTTTGGATTATTGCAATAGCCTACTGGTCCCACATCTCAAGGCCCCTCCCATTCTAATTCATCCTCTGCTCAGCTATGAAACTGATCTCCCTAAAGTTCCAGTCTGATCATGTAAACTCCTTACTCAGTGAACTCTAGTGATTCCCAATTACCCCCAAAATAAAATATAAAATCCTCTACTTAGCTTCTAAAGCTCTTCCTTACCTGACTCCTTCCCACCTTCTTCTTACACCTCACTTCCTTCTACAATATAGTGACTCAGACCTCCTTGCTGTTCCTCCCTTTAAACAGGCCACCTCCTGTTCCCCATGCCTGGAATATTCTTTCTCTTGGCCTCCAACTTCTGACTTCCTTTAAGATTGGCTAAAAATCCCACCTTCTGCAAGAAGTCTTTCTTAGTCCCCCTCCATGCTAATGCCTCCTCCCATAATTCACATGTATATACATATTTTTGTATATACATAGCAATTTTCATGTTAGTAAGCAACATTAGAATGTGAGCTCTTTGAAAACGGACACTATTTATTGTGGGTGTTGTTTGGTTGGTTTTTGTATTTATTTGTGTTCCTAGTACTTAGCACAGTACCTGGCACATAGTAAACAGCAAATATTTTTTATTTGCCTTGACTTTGCTAGACTGGTCTATCAACAATATTCCATATCATCTGTCCTTGACCCTACATTCAAAACCTTTCCAACTTGATCAAGTCTGTCTGAGCCTATGTTCTGCCATCCTAGATTTCAAAAACTCAAGGTTACCTCTATGCCATGATGAGATAGCAACCTCTGATTTCTGTGGAGTCCATGTAGGGGATTGGTATCATTATGCCGGTGATCCAGATGAAACTCAAGAAGAAATCTTAGTTGTATAGTGAAAGGATGAAGAGGAGAATGTGCTTGCTGCTAAATGGATTTTTTTGAAATCAATTTTAAGCACCAAGGTTTAGCTTATTCATCTCTGTGAAAAATGAAAAAAAAAAAAGGATCCCACCAGAGGCCGTAAACATTGACAAATTATTTTAGTTCTGAAGTGAGTCAGACCAGTCATTTGATCAGAGCAAATAATTACAGACAAACAAAGGGGAAGGAATGAAAGAGCCTCTGGATTTGCCTCCCCTGTCTCTGGAAAGTATGGTAAGATGAGGAAGAAAAGTGTGCAGCCTGATAAACATTTTGTGTCTCCCCTATCTACAAATTAGATGTACAGACACTCATCCAACTTGGAGGAGGGAATACGTTCTTATATTTAATAAACTATCCATTGATGAAAGGGCTTCTGGGAGACAGCAGATCATCATGTGGGGCAGCATGCTTCCTAGACAAAGGCACCAGGGTAGCTCAGCGCATTGTCTGTCTTTGCTCGCTGTTGACTGCTGTCAACTCCCCCAAAGCTGAGTGATAGCTTTTCAGATCTATATGGATTGAGGAAAATTATGTGTATTATGTGTAACAATCAGTGAGGTACAGTGGGGAGCTACATTTAGAATTGAGAGAGAGAAAGTTGGAGTCTGAAACTAGTTGAATATCTCTAGACAAAACAATTAGTCAATCAATAAGCACTAGGAAATAGAATAAAAGTTAAAAGGCCATCCTGCCCTCACAGAGCATTTAATCTAATGAACAAGACAATGTGTGCACAACTATATACAAAGCAAGCCATATTTCAATAAATGAGAAATAATAATTAATGGGAAATAAGATGGGTTGAGGAAGACTTCCTGTAAAAGGTGAGATTTTAGTAGGGACTTAGCAGAAGGCAGGGAGAATGGTGGTTAGAGTGGAGGGGAAGAGAGCATTCCAGGGATGGAGAACAAGAAAAGAAAGTGCTCAGAACCAAGATATAGACTTAAAAATCTCTCTTAACCTTATTTTACACACCTGTAAAATGTGAATGATGGTAATAATACAAAGGGCTACCTACCTCACAAGGTAAACCTCTGTATATGACCATATATTTAAAGCTGGAAGTGACCTTGTTGGCCAATCATGTTCCACACCTCATGACCCTGTTGACCATATCGTCCATGTGGTTTTCTTGGCAAAGATGCTAGAATGGTTTGTCATAGCCTTCTCCATGAGATTAAGGCAAACCGAAGGTAAGTGATGTGCCCAGGATCACACAGCTAATGTCTGAGGCTGAATTTGAACTCAAGTCTTCCTAACTCCAGGTCTGGTGCTCTACCCACTGAGCCATCCAGCTGCCTCTGGAGGTAAGCTCAGAGGTCATCTAGTCCTCATTTCATAGATGAGGCCTAAAGAGATTATATGACTTTCCCAAGTTCTTAAAGTAGGAAGTAAAAGATCTGGGATTTGAACCCAATGAAAGAATGTTTGGATGGATGAATGAATAAAAATCATTTATTGAGTGCTTACCATGTGCCAAGTACTGTGCTGATCAATAGAGGCATGAATAGAAAAAGAAGAAAAAAAAAGTCAGTCTTTTACTCACTGAGAATAGGCTTTCAAGGAACTTATATTTTAATAGGAAGAGATTCCCCTTATAAGGGATTGATGGTCAGGGAAGGATGAAGTCACAGGGACTGGGAATGAAGCCATAGGGTACTTGAACGATGTGCCTGTTCCAGAAGCAATATAGTATTTTTTTAAATTATTGTTCATAGAGCCCAATGTGGAAGTGGTGATAGAGAGTACAGTGTAGTGGCAGGGCAGGAAGATGGCATGGTTGGATAACTGGGGCTGTCACCAATTAGCACAACCTCAGGGCTTTAGGGAGTTGCGGGGAGGGGGCTGTAAAGGTCCATTGGGACAAGGCAGAGGCAGGAGTGGCCTCATGGCAGGAAGTTCCTTGACTCCAAATCTAGCCCTTTTTCCATTGCACCACCCTTCCTCCCTCTGAACATGAGTTAACCCTTATTTTAGAGAGTGAGAAAGTTTTACTCTAATCCATGTAAATGCACAGGACGTATTTACCAAAGCCTGCTTTGCTTACAAAAAGTTGGAGGATAGAGGGACATAGAGGTCTACATTACATGTGTTGCTACATCCTTTACTATCAAATGACATCATATTTATAAAGTATTAAGAACAGCCCCTGGAACATATAGGCACTTAATAAATGCTTGTCCTTCTTCTACATACCTTCTACGTATCTCTCCCCCTACCCCAGAACATGATGAAGAGTTCACTTTGTCTGTTTCCATCCTGGCTCGCAGAAAGACAATCTTTACCACACCACTGGACATAATTTTAACATTAACGCCACTTGCATAGATTTTGTGAAGGATAGTAAGGACTGAGTGGTGACATCTATATTTGTCTGAACCTAAGACATTATTATTATTATTATTATTAGAAGAAGAAACCCTAAATATAGCATGTACTTCTCTGGATACACATGAACAACTCTCAATTCAATTCAATTCAATTCAACAAGCATTTATCAAGTGACTATTCTGTGTCAGACACTGGGCTAGATGCTAGGGAGACAGAAACTGAAGCAGAGACCCTTGCATTCCATTGGGGTGAAACGTTAGGTACGCTCATATAAGCAAATATGAAATGAATATATAGAGAGAAGATATTAACAACAGGATTATCAGGAAAGGTTCCATGTAGGAGGAGTTAGTTGAAATGATCTTTGAAGGAACCCAGAAGAGGAGGGAGGTGACTTAGGGGCATTGAGAGGTCAAGTGACCTGTCCATGGTCACACAGGCAATAAAGATCAGAGGTACAACTTAATCCCAGCTTTCTGACTCCAAATCCAGTACTCTCTCCTCCACTATGGAACACTTTCTCTCAAAGTCTTTATGTCCTGCTGAAAATGACGATGATTCAAAGAAAGGCAATAAAATGTTTTGGGAACCATGGGTTTGTGAAAGTTTGTTTCAGAATGGCAAGCCTTGTTCCACTCAGGGCTGATTCACCATCTTATTTCTTGATTCATCATCACATTTGTGAATTGCTCATCTAATTCCTCATGTAATTGCCAAATTTTTGGTACTTGTAAGTCACTGTCCTTGACTAATTCTTTTTTAATAGCTGAAAACACTGACACCCTAACAATTATGACTTATCCAATATCCAGCAGCATAATGAGACAATTGGGACTCAAATTTATGTCCCTAAGCCTGGTTGGGTATTTAGCCAACTAAGCCATCCTGCCAAAGTACTGCCCTATTAAGATTACTGATCATATATACACAGGAAAGATGACCAAAATGCAAGGATTTCAGGGAGGGAAGATGAAGAATTATAGAGAGGGAATATGGTTGATGTTTAGAAAAATTCAGGATATTAGCAAGGTATTGGAATAACCACATAAGTACTACTATCCAGCCTTCCTAGAATGCTAATAAAGCCAAAGCCATGCAGAAGAGAGTGGCCAAGACTATCAAGGGCATCCATACCAAGCAGTAAAAGGAAGGAAATTCTTCTTCACGGGAGGAAATGCAAGAGTTGACTTCAGATATTTGAAAAACTGCCTTGCAAGAGATATTTGACTTTTTATGCTTAGCACCATAGTGTATGATTAGAAGAAATGGGTGGGGAAAATCTGAATAATTAGAATGTTCAAAAGGAAAATGAGCTCAGTCAGGAAGTAACGACTTCTGCCTTTGATAGAGCTATTTGAGCAATGTTAAGATGTTAAGATGTTCTGGAATACATTCTTGGTCAGGTACAAGTCGGACCAGGAGATAGTCTCTGGAGTTCTTTTCCTGGTCTGGGATTCTGAGAACATCATGCTACAGCTCTAATTCAACTTAATTCAACAAGCATTTGTTAAGGAACTATTATGTGCCAGGCACAGTAATGAGCCTGTAAAAGAAAAGACAGGGACAAAATAGTCCCTGACCTCAAAGAACTTCCATTCAAGGGTTGAGGAGGAAGGGGGAAGTAATACAATATGTACATAGATACATTTAACCTATGGCCCATTACCCACATTACTGAAGCCCTGGGTTTACACAGACCTGGTCCAATCTTTAATTAATAATTAATTTTCTTTATGGCTCATTTTTGTTCATTAGAAAGTCAGCTCCTGTGGGACAAGGACTGGTTCTTCAATTTTATCATCCCTAGAGACTATCAAATAGCATGCATTTCATAAACCCCTATTGGACTGAATTGCTAAACTGCCAACCCTAAATCCTGGAAACATCTGTATTTAACTCATATTTAGCTCTTGTGTAGGGATTCTTAATTTTCTTGAAGGATAACTAGACATGAAACATAATGCAAGTTCATTGTACACAACAAAGAAAAGAGAAAAGACTCACACTCCAGCCTATATAAAGTCAAGAAAACTTTCTTGTCTGGTAGACCTACCTCCCCCAGGGACTTACATAGTCACTACAGACATATGGTGGCATTCTGGGCTTGAAGCATCCCTCTCTAAGAAGGAAGAGAACTCAGGACTGCCCAGGAGTTTAGTAACCCTCCCCTACAAAAAGGAGTTGCCGTATGAAGTATACAAGTATTTACTGAGCTCGTCCTATGCACAAAGCACCATTCAAGTCACTATAGAAAACGCAATAATGACTAAAGCATAGTCCCTGCTCTCAAGTAATCTATAATCTGAAATTTAAAAATTAATGCTGCTTTACGTAGTAAGTGATCAACTTCAAATGGTGCCGTGTTGCAGACTGGAAATCAGATAAAGCACGTTCATTCGACATTTATTTAGCAAACAGCAGTAAGGTCCAGTGGAAAGAATGCTAGATTTGAAATCAGAGGAGCTGAGTTCAAATGCCACCTTCCATATTTAATAGCTCTGTGGTGCTGGGCAAAGTCACTTAAGTTCTTTGGGATTATTCATCTGTGAAATGAGGGAGCTGAACTAAGTGACCACTAAGGTCCTTTCTAGCATTACATTTTTGATTCTTTGATTCCATTAACATGTATTAGGTACCCCCTTAATTCAAGGCACTGTGTTAACATGCTGGAAATACAAAGATAGACATTACTGTCATGGAGCTGGTAAGAGGGAGATAAAGTAGATCTTTGCTAATTTTTAAAAAATAATATTTAATTTAAAATAATCTAATGCAATGAAAGACACATACACAACTGATACAGAAGAGAATGGGACAAATGAAAAGAAGATACTGAGAAAACTGTTATGAAAAAATTGGGGAGAAAATGATCACCTTCACTTAGGGTAGATGTTAGGATAGCAAATTGGGTCAGAGAAGGTTTCATGAAGGAAATGATACCTGAGAGCTGGCTCTTAAAAACAGGGAAGGACTTCAAGAGACAGAAATGGGATTGGAGTCCAGTCCAGGTAAAATTTAAATGACAAATTTTTATCTAGAAAGAGACCCCTAAGTCTAACCCCTTTGTTTTAAAATCAAGTAAACTGAGAATCATAGACATTAAGAGATTTGTCTAAGGTCATAGATCTAGTAAGTATAAAAGATTGGTTTTGAACCTAGGTCTCCTTGGCTCCAAGTACAACGCTCTTGCCATTCCATACTGGCTCCAGGTCATAGACTATGAGAGCTGGAAGGGACTTTTAAGATTATTTAAATCTTGGTTTACTGGTAAAAAAACTGAAGTCCAGAAATCTAATGTGATTTGTCTAAGGTCGCACAGATTTTCTAGTAGAAGAATCAGTATTAAAACCTAAGTATCCTAACTCTCAGTCTAATGCCCCTTTGTTGCTGTTGCTGAATCATTTCAGTCATTCCAACTCTTCATGACTCCATTTTGGAATTTTCTCAGCAAAGATACAGTGATTTGCCATTTTCTTTGCCAGTTCACTTTACAGATGAAGAAACTGAGGCAAACAGGGTTAAGTGACTTGCCCAGGATCAGACAGCTAGTTAGCGTTTGAGGCTGAGTTGGAATTCATGAAGACAAGTCTTCCTGATTCCAAGCCCAGTGGTCTATGCCAACTCATAGAAGGCTTATTTCTAGGCTATATTCTTCTCCAAGCTCCACCATTAAATTGCTGTGTGACACTGGGCAAGTCATGCCATATCTTCATATATAAAATGAAGAGACTGGCTTTGGTAATCTTCATGGGCCCTTCCAGTTCTAACATTCTATGACACTATCAGTAAATTCTGATTGATGGTACAATCTGATCAATTGTTGGAATGAAAGTGCACCCCACCCCCACCCCCATGGCAGGGAATATCAGAGAGCACTAAAACATGTGGTCTGACATCACCTCTTTCACTTCATCCATTCTTTCATTCACCTCAAACTCCTTCTTCTTCCACTGCTATTTTTTTAGGACAGGGAGAAATCATTCTATTAATTCCTCCAATTGTCACCCATTGTTCTGAAAGTCCCAGCCCATGAGGTAGATTTCTCAGTTCCATCGGAGTCTATTTGATCTTTGCTCTATTGTATAACCACTATTTCAGGGTTGCCTGGCAGCTCTATTTTCCCTGCCTTTAGAAATGGTGATGGATTCATTTAGCATTACTGGCTACTGAGACAGAGAGCTCAGGTGCTGTCGAAATGGCAGGTGGCAGGAGCTGACTTGACAGCAATTAACTGTACAAATCTTTGATTAGGCTCCCGGGAACGGAGTCATTAGCAACCCTGAATGGACCAGCTTGCTTTCCACTGCCTCATTAGCTGTAATAGTGATGTTACTTTAAAAAGCCCAGGAAAGGGAGGGAAAAAAAGCCCCTCTCCCACATAGAATTAGAAAGGTTGAGTGATAAAGGGAATGAGGGGGAAGGGAAGGAGGGGAGGGAGAAGCTAGTGTAAGCATTTTCTAGATGAACAAACAGACCCCAGCTTTTTTCTGTGTGGTCACTGACAGGAGGACTCATGTTTTCCATACTGGGAAATGACCTCCTGCCTAGGGCAGTAGGCAGCTACATTCATGATTGCAAAGAATAATTAAGCTGCTAACTTCTTTTTCATCTGCTTAGTCATAGGCCTCTGCTCATTTATTCTTCTGGTAACCCTCTATGGTACCTTCCTTTAAGTTTCCAATGGCTCTCTCTCTCTCTCTCTCTCTCTCTCTCTCTCTCTCTCTCTCTCTCTCTCTCTCTGTCTCTCCTCTCTCTGTCTCTGTCTCTTCATATATATCTATATCTATCTATCTATATATCTATCTATATATACATACACACACACATATATATGTATGTATACATGTGTATGTGTGTGTGTGTGTGTGTGCAGATTGACCATGGCTGATGATACTTACTGAATGACTGAGGACTTGATTCCATGCTTTGATCTGACATAGGATTGCAATGTTAATTTTCTGCACCTGTGCCAACTACTCAACTATCTTTGCAGTCTCTGAGTTCAGATCCAACATGAAACTAATGCACATCCCCAATCTGTCCATTATATTGGGTTTTTAGGGAGCAAAAATCCATTTACAGAAAGCAAAGACTCCCCAGTTAGGTCAACCAAAAGAAAACATGAATACTAGTTGGGGTTTTTTTTGTCGGTTTTGGTTTTGGTTTTGCCTTTATCCCCTTTGATCCTTCCATCCTCTTTCTAGAACAAAGAATTTATTTTGTAAAGAAAAAAAGGAAGAGGAAAAAATCAGCAGGACTAATCAATACATCTGAAAATACATGACAATATTTGTAATGTTCTACACCTGTGGATACCCACCCGCATATCTCTCCTATGGGACTAAGGGTCTTATGGTGTTAATATGTAAATGGGTATTTCCTTTATGTGGTGTCTATTTCACTGCAGATATTCTATCATCATGTCAAAGAATCACAGAGGCTCAAAGTCAGAGGAGTTTCAGGGGCCAATGGTTCCAACCCCTACGTGACCAAGAATCCCCTCTATACCAGCCAACAAGTGGTCATTCAGTCTTCTGATGACTTCTAATGACTTCTAGCCTCAACTTCCCAAACTAAATTGTTTCCTTTTTTTTTTGCACAACTCTACTGGTTTGGACTTTAAAAAAAATATAATATTGAGCCAAAGACAACCCTTGTCTTCCAGTTCTGCCTTTTGGAAGCAAACAGAATAAAGCTAATCCTTCTTCCATATGGCATTTCTTCAAATACCTTAAGATACCTTAAGAAGCTTGTATATCCCAACTTTCTTCCTACCCAACTCAAATAGCCCTAGTTACTTCAAAAAATCCTTACATGATATGGTTTCCAGTCATGCTAGCCACTTTGGTATCTAAAAATCATTGCTAAAGGTGGGACCTACAACTGACCACAGCACTAGAGATGTAATCTAACAAGGGAAGAGTACAGAGTGTTGGTCACCTTCGTTTTTCTGGACCCAATGTGCCTCTCTTAATGCTGCCTTAGATTTTATTAGCTTTGTCACCTGCCATTGACTCATCATGGGCTTGTGGTCTATTAAAGGCCCTGGGCATTCTTCACACAAAGGGCTGTCTGGTCATTTTTCTCTCAGGGTGTATTTGAGCAATTAAGTAATGATGAAAATGGAAATTCTTACCACCAGAGTGGAAATATAGAGTGATCCCTTTTTAATTTCATCTTCTTAGATGAGACAACTCTGTAGAGATCATTCTAAATTCTGGCACTGTCATCCAGTGTATGATGCTCACCAGATTATTGTCATCTGTACATTTGATAAGTATGTCAGCTACTCTTTTATTCAAAGCATTGTTAAAAAAAAAAAAGGCATAGCGGATACTTAGAACACTCCATGAGAGACCCTCCCATACTAGTATCAATCTGTCGATAACCATATTTTGTATGTTCAGTTACTCAATAAAATCCCACCTTCTGAAAGAAGCCTTCTTACTTCTAATTCCTTCTGTCTTAGATTATTTCCAATCTATCACGTGTATAGATTGTACTTAATTGTTTGCATGTTATCTTTCCCATGAGCTCGTTGAAGGCAGAGATGGCTTTGCCTTTCTTTGAACTCCCAAAGCTTAGAGCAGTGCCTGGCACATAGCAGGTGATCAACAAATAAATGCTCAACCCAACCATGCTATCATCCAACCCATATCTCCCCACTTTGTCTACAAGAATAACGTTGAGAATTTTGTCATATTTTTAGCTAAAATGTAGGCAAACTATATCTAAAATGTTTAATTGATCATATTGAAAAAAATGAATGAATCCAGTCTGTTATGACATGTGCTTGATGAAGCCATGATGGTTCTTCATAATCAATGCTTCCCTTTTCATATGCTCACAACATTCTAAAATTTTGCCAAACATTTAAGTCAAGCTCATAGGTCTATAGTTTGGATAACTCCACTCTTCCATTCTTTGGAAATCAGGATATTTGCTTCCTTCCAAACATGGACACCTTTGTCTCTTCCTATGATTTTGCAGTGACCATTGACAAAGACTGAGGAGTTGCATCTATCAATTATTTCAGCACTCTGCAATGGACATCATGCAAGTCTGATTACTTGAAACCCATGAGGACAATTAGATATTACCTTTCCATTTTTTCATTTATCTTCAGTTTTAATTACCCATTGACCATTTATTTATCTGTCCTAAGTCTGGAAATCATTTTTCTAAATAGATCAACCAAAAGTGGAAATAACTTAAAAGCTATTATTATTAAAGTATTAAATACGGACAATATGCTAGACACTGTACAAATTATTGAATATTAAAATATAAAAGCATGACTGTACTTGTCCTCTAAGTGTACATTCTTTTTTTATTTTGTTTTTTTCTTTCTTCAATATGTTTAACAACAAAATAATATTTATTTTAAACTTAAATACAAAGCAAAAAAAGAACACAGAAGATTCAATTAAAAAAAAACCATGAATTTTCATTTCATATTCTTTGCATTTTTTTAAGAAAAACTATGTAATAAATCCTATACATTGTTTTCAAAGCTACCCAGCTTTTCTGTGCCATGTGCTTTTCATTTTTTTCTCTCTCCCTCCCCATTCAGCCCTAAAGAAGTCTACATATATATACATATACACACATATATATACAATTAAACATGAATATATGTGCATATACACATACATATGCACAGGTGCATTATATATAATATACATATAGATAAATGCAAAAACATATTATACATACTTCTATTTATGAGTTCTATCCCTGGAGAAGTCTTTCCATGTTTTTCTAAAGTCAACCAGCTCATCATTTCTTAGAGCACAATAGCATTCCATCACAATTGTATGCCACAAATTGTATGCCAATTAAAGGATACCTAGCATTTTAACCAGTCAGAAAGTTGTAGGATGATATCTCAAAGCTGTTTTAATTTGCATTTCTCTCATCAATAAGGATTTAGAACATTTTTTCATGGGGTTATGTATAGTTTTTATTTCTTGATTGAAAAACTGCTTGTTCATGTTCTTTCTCCATTTACCAATTGGGGAATGACTTCCATCCTTTAAATTTGATGAAGTTCTTTATATATTTGATAAATGAGACCTTTCTCTGAGAGGCTCTAAAATATTTTTCTCCCAGTTTTCTGTTTTACTTCAAATCTTGGATAAATGCTTTATTTGCACAATATTCTCAAATTTTAATATAATCAAAATTATCCATTTTATGCCTCACAATGCTGTCTCTAGCTCATTCATAAATTCTTCTCCTATCCACGAGTCTGATAAGTAATATGTTCCATGTCCTTCTAATTGTCTTATAATATCTCCCTTGATAACTAAGTCATGTATCCATCTTGATTTTGTCTTGGAATATGGTTTAGGATATTGGTTCATTTACTTTTTAGAATCAACCCATCAGCCCAACTTCTGCTAGACCGCTTTCTAGCTTCCCCAAGAATTTTTACCAAAAAAAAGAATTCTTTTTTTAGTAGCTGCTTAGAGAAGAGAATACTTACAACTATGGAGCAAAAATTACTTATAAAAGGTCATACAAGTAGTAAATAGTATTGTCCAGTCAAGACTTAAGTCCAGGTACCCTACATGATATCCAGTGTGCTTTCTACTACATCCCACATGCTTTATTTCTTTCCCTTGTATTTTTTTTAATTTATGGAATAAAACAAGCATTTTCATAACCTGGTACAATAAAAAGATGATTGTATGTGAAACTCCAAATCTACTACACACAACTTACTATTCATTTCAAATATACAATTTTTCATGTAAATTTTCATGTAAATTTCTTTTTTCCCCTTTACCCCTCCCTTCAACATAGAGATGGCATTCGGTAGACACAAATATGGAGATAGATAGGTAGATAGATAGGCATTAAAAATTATTCTATGCTTCTATTTATCAGTTCTTTCTTTGGATGCAGATAGTGTCTTTTTTCATATGTCCTCTGTAGTTAATTTGAGTATTTATAATAGACAAAATAACTTGTTTGCTCAGTCTTTCTTAAAACAATATTGCTGTGCATAATTAAATATATAATAAAATACTCACTTTGTTCTTTGATATTTCATGTAAGTCTTCCCATGTTTTTTCTAAAATCATTGAGTTCATCATTTCTCATAGAAAAATATAAGCATAATGAGTTCTTATCCTAAACACTCAAATCTTTATATTTGTCAAACACAAGGTTACTATAATCTTTTACTACTGTGTATTGTATGTCTAATCTTTTCCACTGATCTACCTTTCTATTTCTTAGTCAGTATCAGATAGTTTTGATATTTACTGCCTTGTGATATAGTTTGGGGTCTGGTACTGCTGAACCTCCTTCTTTTACTTATTTTTCCATTTTTTCATTTTTGAGCTTTGTTCTTCCAAATGAATCTTATTACCATTTTACATTCTTACAACTGGAAATAGTACATAGAGGGGAGTGGTGGCTAGAGAAAGGAGTTTTTGTATGTGGAACCTTTCTTAGAGTGGTCAATCATCATACCCTTTCCATAAGCGAAGATAATAATTTATTTGATCACTGCTCACGGAGGAGAAGATGAAAAGTACTTACTCCTAAGTAAACTTCTTTGGTAAAATTATGGTCATATGATTGTACCTTCCTTTGCTCTAAATGCTTTGAAATTTATTCTTCCAGATTCTGGAGTGTGAATTAAACCTGTGGTATAAAATGCAAATAGAAATGGGGCCACTACATGGGTAGCACATTGACTTAGAAAACTACGTATTAACATTATCTATGTTCTATTATTGGGGCAGCGAAGTGGCACCGTTAATAAGACTGCCTGGAGTCTTGAATAAGACAGTCTCCAGGCTGCACCAGGCCTGGAGTCAGGAAGACTCATCCTCTTGTGTTCAAATCTGACTTCAGACACCAACTAGCTATGACCTTGGGCAACTATTTGGCTCAGTTTCCTCATCTATAAAATGAGCTGGAGAAGGAAATGGCAAACCATTCCAGTATCTTTGCCAAAAAAACTCCAAATGGGGTCACAAAGAGTTGAGGCAAAATTGAAACAACTGAACAACATGTTCTATTATATTTTTATCTATTTCATTAAATATTTACCAATTATTTTTATCTGGTGCACCACACTAGGTAGTGTTGTGAACCATATATAGATTACAGATTGTGGGTGTGGGTGTCACTTCTGTATTAAACTATATCTCACTTTCTTCTGTCTGTAACAAACTTCAATATGGAAATGTAATCTCTTCTCAAGATTTCTATCATTTCTACTTCAACAACCACTTCCCCCAGTTAGAACTGGGTCCAGAACCCTGATGACCTTCCTTTAGCAAAGCAACTTCAGAATGCATCCACTACTTTGCTTTGAGTCAAGCATGCATGTAGCTGGTATCTAGATAATCGATTGCCCACATCACTACTCACTCCTATCTTGGTCACTCTTGGGATCTGTTTATATACTTCTTATTCATTTGCCCACTGTTATCAGGTAGTCTGTGGCATACTTCTACGACAATATCACTTTTCTTTCTCCCTCAACTTCTCTTCACCAAAATGTTCTTCACCTTGTTTCTATCCTCTCCTTCTCAGACCTCTTCACACATATGTCACACCATTTCATACCTCCTATTATGTATTCTGTCACTTTTGAATTCAGTATAGTTTTCAAGATACTTTTAGCAGTCATGACTATAATCTCACCAAGTTCCATTGATACCCATGAGGTTGAATTTATTTTGGGCATTTGTGTTCATATATCTGAGGTCATGACTTTTATTCCTGGATCTCTTTTTGGATTTTATCTAGTATTCTTTACTAATGATCTTCATAGGTTGTATCTGACACCCTCCATAGCATCTGACTTGAAAGAAAGAAAAATTGATTTTCTCTTTCACCTCCTCTACTTTTAACATAACGTTTTCTTAGTTAGTTTTTCAAGAGTCTGATCAAACATATGTTTTACTTGCTCTTACCAAGCACAATCATAGAACCCTAGAATTTATCGTGACCTGGCTAAGGTAACACAATGAATTTGCAATATAGCCGGGATGGGAATGTAAGTCTCGCAACTGTCTCACCCGTGCACTTCATGCTACTGATTTTCAGTCTTTTTCAGTCATGTCTGACTCTCTGTGACCCCATTTGGGGTTTTCTTGGCAAAGATACTGGAGTGGCTCACCATTTCCTTCTCCAGATCATTTTACAGATGAGGAAACTGAGGCAAACAGAATTAAATGACTTGCCCAGGGTCGCACAGATAGTAGGTGTCTGAGGCCCAGATTTGAACTCATATCTTCCTACCTCCAGGTCTGGCACTCTATCCACTCCACCACCTAGCTGCCCCACACTTTATACTATACCACACTTTATTAATCAGGCTTAACGGAGTTCCCTCTGTAAGCCTCAGTTGTTTACAACCAGAGTATTAATACTAGCTTACAATTCCAGTGTTTCATAGTTTCAAAGAATTTCCACTGTAATCTCATTTGAAACTCCTAACAATCCTCAAAAGATGAAATGGCATACTTGGAATAGCATAGCTCAATTAGACTCAGATCAATATATTAATTGAGTGTCAGGAGGATTTAGAAAGAAGGAGAATAAAAAATGGCTAAGATTTTTATCTCCAAAGGTATCCCAGAAAATGGTAGTACCCTTAGTGAAAATAGGGAAATCAGGATGAGAAGTTGTATTTGGAGGTCAGTTGAGGTAGGGGAGAGGAAGATAGTGTTTTTTAACGTAGTGCATTGGAAACAACAGTAAGACATGCAGACAAAGATGCCCTGGAAGACTGTTAGAAGTACAGAACTGGAACTTGATAGAGAAACGGAGCTGTGGTATTATCCACTTAGAAAACTTTGTTCATTCAAAGAGAGGGGAAAAAAAAAGAGGACCAAGGATAGAACTTCAAAAGACAGGAATTTACCAAAGGAATGTAGAAAATCTCGGAGAAGAAGAATAATCAAGAAAATAAAATGTGATGGAAGCAAAGGGAAGTTTTGTTTTTCAAAGAGAACATACTGTAGAGGGTAAATGCTGAAGAGAGGACAAAGACATTGAGAACTCTGAAGGGAAAAATTCTTTGCCAAAGAGAAGAAAAAAATACTATTCACATGCCCTCTATTTAAAAATAAAAATAAAGTCTTTCGCTAAGTAAAAAATGTAACACCACAGATTCCCTCATTATTTCCTTCATTTTCCCATCCAATCATATATTTAGCTTCTTTTAGACAACAGTTTCTCTTTCTTTCCAACTCATTTTCTATTTACTCTTTGCCCTTATCTGTTCTTCCTTGTACATTCAGGTCGTTGTTCCTTCCCGTAATATCTTTGTGTTTTTTTTTTTTTCAGCAACTTCCTTGAGTTTTCCAATCATACATACTTCAGTTACTCAGTTGGAATCAGAGTTGGAGGACCTCCAGAAAATTGGTTGTATAAGTGTTCCCTCTTTTGTCTCTCAATATATAAAAATTCAAGATAGTCCCAAGGGTTACTTAGCAAATGCTTGACAACTCTTAGAGGTATCTGTGACTCTTCCAAAGCCTCAGAGTCAGACCTGACCACAGGGCAAGGGCAAGGAGAAATTTCAAGTTGAAGATGTTGTTTTTCCCATTTCTCAACTGGCACCAGAACTGGAGGGCGGGGTCTCTTCTGTTACATAATAGTGATTATAGGATGAGCATAATTTCTTCCATAGTAATCAACTTTCCTTGGGCCTCATCAAGACAAACAAGGAGACAGATGGAGGACATGGCTGTCTGATAGTAATGCATGTCTCTGATGGCATTGGTGTTAGCAGTGAAATTCCTGTCTTGAGATAATCCAGCTAGGAGTACATGTAATTAAAGAAGATTTCTTTCTCCAGCTAGGAACAGCAGGTACTCCCATCAAATGTACTGCATCTGTTTCCTGAAATCAGAAGTCTCAAGCCATCCAAAACTTTGGAACAACTTCCCGCTGTCAATATTCTCTACACTGATTGTTCCCTAATGATCCACTTTCTCTGAGAAGGAAAGGTTTCAGACAGAGACAGTAGATGGAGGTCACAAAGACAATGAAGAAAGCCCCAAAGGGGAATAATGTATTCATATTTTGAACATGGAACTCATCTCATTTAAATCAAACTATTTTTTTGGCATTTAAGGTTCTACAACACCTTCCTTTTCCCTTCTTTCCTTTGACTATTCACATTCCAGAACCCTCTTTTCTTGTCAAATGTGTTTACCAGCTCTCTTTATAATGTGCCTTGTGATTTGTAGTCTCTGATTTTTACTTAAGCTAGTCTGCCCCCAGAAGTATCATCACTATCACCCATATTATATTCAATCTATTCTAATTACTCAAGACTGCTTGAATTCCATTTCTTCTGTAACATTTTCCCAGACCATCCCAGGTTTGAGCAATCTCTCATCATCAAAGACATTCTCACAATATGGATTACATGCTTCTTCAGGTGTTACTCATGGACTCTCTTGTGATCTCTTCTCCATTGTCCATTATTTATATTTTTTGTTACTTAGCGTTTCATGTGCTTATGTCTTATTTATCCAGCTAGTATCTTCCACAATGCCAATTACATAGAAAATATTCACTATACTCTTGTTGAATGTACTTGCCTTCATCTGAACTATTCCATTACCATGACCTACTCTCAGACTCATAACTTTTAAGTTATCTTTGACTCATCTTCTTTCTATAATCCAGTCTATTACTGCTTCTTGCTAATTCCTTCTTCAAACTATTTATTAATTCACTACTCTGTCTCTCTCCACTCTCACAGATCCAGTGCTAGCCTCATTTCATATCCTTTAATACCAAACTACACTAACAGAATCCTTAGGTGAAACAGTAGCATGCAAAAATTTTCATACCTCATTTCTATGTTCTTTATTTCTATGACAAACCCTACACTAAGTAGTACATTCCCAGGAGCTATCGAGCATTATTCAGATGTCAAAGAAGTTCAGCCTCTCACTTGTGTTTTGGGTTTTCATTAGTGTTAATGAGACAATCACAAGTAACAACATGGATTGGTCGTAGTCCCCTTTTCATATCAATTAATCCCAGATTCCCCATCTTTTATAGTATCTGCTCTGACCTTACTCCCAAGGCTGGTATTTGGGCTCTAGGGTTCTCCAGTGAATGGCTATCCTCAAAACACCATAGCTCATAAGCTCCCACCAACATACTTCTCCTTAAAAATAAGCCAGTAGCCTCAGTGCTTTTCAGACAAGGTATTTACTTGAATGTTAAAGCAAGAATAGTAAATATAGAGCATTTTCCTTTAAAATCTGGGAAAATTCTCTCCAACAAATACACCCAGAACCCATGAAATGGAAGAACGGTGGGTCCAGACTTTAAGTATAATAGCAGTGAGATACACATGTGGGAAAGACATGGCTAAGACAACTCACCACTCTGTCATTAGTCTCATCCTACTCCAGTCCACTCAACACTCAGCTGTCAAAGGGTTCTTCCTAAATTACAAGTCCAACCAATTACAAGTCCAACCTACTCAATAACCTCCAATGACTTCCTATCGCCTCCAGGATAAAATGTAAAATATTCTTGCTGGTGTTCAAAGCCCTTAATAACCTGCTCCACCTTTCTAATCTTCTTTACACTTTAACCCCCCTTCCCACACACACAATGTACTCTTCAGTCCAGTGACATTGATCTCCCTGCTTTTCCTCAAATAAGGCTCTCTATCTCCAGAACCTAAGCATTTTCACTGTCTATGAAAATATGAATCTCCCTCCTCATTTTTTTCACTTGGCTTACCTGACTTCCTCCAAATCCCAGTTAAAATCCTAACTTCTACAGGAAGTCTTTGATGACCCCTCTTAATTCTATTGCCTCCCCTCCATTGAATATTTCCTGTTTATCCTTCATATAGCTTCTTTGTTAGGTGGCAAGTTCCTCAAGGGAAAGGATTGTCTTTTACCTTTCCCTATATCTCCAGCAGTTAGCACAGTATCTGGCACATAGTAGGTGTTTAGCAAATTGTTTATTGATTAACTGCAACTGAAGGCCTTGTTCTTTCATTTTTGGAAAGTTGACATGAAGTTTGCTGTGGATATTGATGATGGATGAGTGGCTCCACTAGGGAGCTGGGCTTGCTCCTTGAAGGAAAGGCATGTCTGATGCATAGGTCAATCTACTGTTGGACTGGACTGAGCAGACAGAATGGCTTCTGGGCTGCCTTCTCTCTGAGTATGACTGTCATTATATGATTATATTTGATATATATTATGATTATATCATGATTATGATTATACTTTCTATAGTCACCACTGTTGCTGACCTGTGGCTGTTGTACTAGGTTGGCCAGGTTGGCCACTGGGCTCTTCCCAGGACACTTTCTGTTGGATAGGTTCATCTACTAGTTTCCCTTGGGATTACTTTTCAATCAATCTTCATCAACTCGTCACAATAAATAACACCATTGAAATTTATAGAAAATGCAAGATCTCACCTTACTTATTGTTCCTTGATTTAAAAAAAACCATTTAATTGGTAGAGCAAGACACTATTTTAAAGGTCTTCCTCTTACAAAATGTCATTTGTGCATATGTTGAAATCATATAATAATCATTTAAGAGATGTACCAGTAAAGACAACTGTTTTCTACAACCTCATGAAAAGCAGCTGTGTGGCATAGTGGATAGAGTACAAGCCCCAGAGTCAGGAAGACCTTAGTTCAAATCTGTCCTCACCTACTTAATAGCTGTGTGATCATGGCCAAGTCACTTAACCTTTATCTTCCTCATCTATAAAATGGAAATAATACAACCTGCATTGAGGGGAGAGCTATTATGAGGATCAAATGAGCTAATATTAAGTTAATTAACAGTATGGAGCTTTGCAAGCCTTTACATGTTATATCAATAACAGCTATTATTATTTCTTCCCTTTGTGTGTTTATGTCCCTCCTCAACAATTAGCTTTTTTTTATAATTCCTACTATAAGAAGAAATCTGGAAAAATGCTGAGCTAATTACATCTTTCACAAGAAACTGAAGACTTTGGGGTACATACCATATTTTCACTGGAAACGAGATTTTCAGAGAAGAAAGACAGATGTGAAAGCAAATAAATGGCAGGGTAAATGTCTCCACCCCCAGCCACTTGCAGAGGTGGAAGGTCTGCAAGTGTTGCACCTTACACATATTTTAAGATTTTTTTGATGCATTAATCAGTTGTGTTGATTTTTTTCTCTCCTTTTTTTGACTTTAAAAACACTGTGTATTACATGGGATGGTTCTTGGGAGGGGGAAGGGGGAAAATGCTAGGAAAAACTATGGTAATGTGAAAAATCAAAGATATCAATAAAATTTTCTTTTAAGAAGGTAATATCTGAGAATGGTATTTGGATTTCTGGATGAATCATTCTGGGGAAAGTCTGACATGGTCCATAGATTTTTAAGAGAGCAGAATATAAAGGGTTCAAGGAAAGGAGAAATAGGATTACATTGCCAAAAATTCTACAGGGGAAGTCAGCCCAGGGGAGATGGAAAGCTCTCAAGAATGAAATGATGAAAATACCAAAAAAACCCCCAATTTTGATAAATAGCTACTTAAAGAGCTTGGTAAGGATATATGGAACTCATGAACCAGTTGAAATTTTGAAAAGACAAATAAAGAAACTAAAACGTGATGGTAAGTAAGGAGTGATGGATACAAAAGTATTGTCTGGTTCTATAAGAACATTATCAAGGTACTAAAGTTCAAAATGAGTTGAGGCTGATTAGAAATCAATCAATTAAGCATTTACTAAGCTCTACGAAGCCCATTTCTCTGTGGATACAAAGAAAGGCAAAAGCCAGAACTTATAGACTAATGAGGGCAATGATAACATGTAAATAAGTAGGTACAACTTGCCTATATAAAAAAGATGATGGGGTATAAACTTAGAGAAGAGAAATCCAGGAAAAACCTCTTGCAGATTTTGCATTTGATCCAAGTCTTGAAGGATGCCAGAGAACCCAAGAGATGGAGCTGAACAGAAAGAGTATTTCCAGGTAGGAGAGACAGCCAGTGCATAAGCAGAGATGAAAGATTATGTGCCATCTGCAAGGAGCAGTTAATAGGCCAATATGTCTGAATTACAGTATATAAGAGGGAGCAAAGTGTAAGAAGGTTGGGAAGGTAGGAAGGAGTTGGGTTGTGATGATCTTTAAATATACAAAAGATTGTATATTTGATCCTGGAAGAAATAGGAAGGTGCTAGACATTATTGAGTAGGGATAACATGGTCAGAAATTTAAGTAATTTACTTTGGCAGTGGAGTGCAGGATGGATTGACAGCCAGGACAACCAAAGAGAATATTGCAATACTGTCCAGAACAGAGATGATGGGGTTCCAAAATCAGATGGTGGCTAAGTTAGCGGAGAGAAGAGAATGCGCACAAGAGATAATATGAAGGTTGGAAGGACAAGATTTGATAACTGATTTGGTATGTGGGCTAAGTGAGAGGGAGGAGTCAAGAATGACATCAAGTGAAGCATTGAAAGAGTTTTATTTAACTCTATCAGAAAGACCAAAGTCAAAGAAGGACAGAATTATTACTCAGGATGTATGGGATAACATTATTGGATAATGGAGAGAAGGTATTGCAGTTCATCTCTTAATTCCTTTTTTAATTTCTTCTGCCAAGGAGAACATTTTTGGGGCTGGAAAGAATAGAGTGAAAATGGCCAGTAGGAAGCTGGTGCCCAAGTAGGAGAGTTCAAATCACAGAGCCTAGATGAACTCCATCCTCACAGAAAGAACTAGTAGATATGACTGAGCTGCCATCTTGAAAAAAATGGAGAAAATACAATCATTCTTCAACAAATATATGGCCAAAATAACTAAACACATTTTCAAAAGAAGAATTGCAAATCAACAGCTATATACAAAAACACTCCAAATTAATAATAATAATAAGAGAAATTTGAACTAAAGCAATTCTGAAGTTTCACCTCCAAGTCATCAAATTAGCAAAAATGATAAGATAAAAAGAGTCCATGCTAGAAGGGCTATGGGGGGAAAACCACATTAATATGTGTTTAGTATAGCTGTGAATTGATATGATCATTCAGGAAAACAATGGTCAGTCAACAAGCATTTATTAAGTGTATACTTTGTGCCAGACACTATAGTAAGTACCGGAGATACAAAGAAAGCAAAAATTGATCCCTATACTGAAAGAACTCATATTTTAATGGAGAGAATGAATTAACATGCAAACAACTATGTGCATCCAAGATATATAAAGTGAGAACTAAAAATGAAAGAACATCAAGGCCCTTCAGTTCCAGTCAATCAATACACAATTTGTTAAGCCCCTACTATGTGCCAAGTACTGTGCTAACTGCTGGAGATAGAAGGAAAGGTAAGAATCCTTGGGTAGTTGACATGAAGGCAATTAGATCAATTAGACTGAATATTTCAGGTTTATTCCATCAAATAATTCTAAGTACATCTAAATGTACTATCATCCAGTCCTTCTCTCTCTATTTTTTCCACAAACATATAATGAAAGATAGAATTCTGTTTCCAAAGTCAATCCATATGCCCATGGCATAACTCTGATAACATGTCATAGTCTGATAACTCTGCCAAATAAAAGAAAATAAGCTGTTCAGCATAACATTATTAATAAGCTCATATTGGCTAATGGGCACCTCTTCCCTTTCCAGTTATCATAAACTTTCCCTTTATTATTCATTCATCATATCCATTATAAATTGACATCAAGTTCACTGGCCAAGTGTTGGAAATATTCATCAATTTTCGTGCTTTAAAACTTACAACAACGATTGCCTGTGTCTAGTCCTGTCTGTGGCCACCTGCTCGTTTCTCAAAATAATCAACAGCACCTCTCCAATCACACCCTTGAGCTTTTTCAGGAACCTGGGAATTTTTCTTTTCCTTTCTTTGTATTTATAGTGCCTGGCACATAGTAGGTACTTAATGAATGAGAGTTGACTTGATTTGACTGGATTTGTTTACTTCAGTTCAATCATCTAGTCTGTTGAGTACTGTTCAGGTCTGATGGTGTCCTCTAATAGTCCTCTACTTAGATAATAAGTCCTGTAATTAGATCAGAGTGTTTTAAAGTTTAAGGTATAAATTTGCCCAGGCCAGATGATTTGAATTCAGAGGGCCAGCTAAGTGGCCCAATGTCATAGTATCACATCATCATAGATTCAGAGTTATTGTCAAAGAGACCCTTAGAAATCCTTTAAATTTTATCTCTTCATTTTACGGGTGATGAAACTGAATCTGGGAAAGACTAAGTGGCTTGTCCAATGTCAAACTCGTCATAACTAGTAGATCCTGACCTCATACTCACTTTCCTTCATTGTGAGTCTGGTGCTTTTTCTACCATTGCTTTTCTTGGCTTTCTACTCCCTGTTAAATATCTTTGTTTCATTTTTCTAGAATTCATTTCATTCTCTTTGGTAGCAAAAATAAGAAAATTAGGAGCTGAGCAGCTCCGTTTTCTTCCAATTGTCCATTTTATAATCAAGACTACAAAAGAAATGAAAATGGCTTGTGCATCGCTGAGAGCTTATGAAATTTGGCACTTTTAGTCACCCTTGAGATTAAAGATTCTATCAAAACCTTTCATTTCCCATGAGTCCCTCAACAAGATCCCTGCCCCAAGAAAAAGGGAAAATAATGGATGCTGAGACTTCTTTCAAAGACTCAAGAAAGAAACTCCTTTGAGTGAGGGTTATAGTCCAGTCTAAAGATGACTGACAGATGTACTTAAAAAGTCATCTTCCTAGGTAAAGGTCTTTTTCTATATCAAAGGTCACAATCTCATTTTCCCTCTCAGAAAGAGGGTCACTGTAAATCTCAGAATACTAAAGTTGGAAGGGACTTCCAGGGACTA
The DNA here is from genome assembly GCF_028372415.1 of Notamacropus eugenii. Classification (NCBI taxonomy): domain Eukaryota; kingdom Metazoa; phylum Chordata; class Mammalia; order Diprotodontia; family Macropodidae; genus Notamacropus; species Notamacropus eugenii. Next base: position 102,455,075 of record NC_092876.1, read on the forward strand.
TGCTGAATAGTAGGCACTCAATTCCTCCTTCTCTCCACAAAAAAAAAAAAACCAAATAAATAAACAAATAACAAACAAATTTAAAATCTTGCTCCCAGTTTACTGACATCTAGATTCATTCCTTTAAGATTTTTGTTGCCACTTCAAGAGAACCTGATTAGTAAGGCATTTGTCTAAAGAAACTTTCCTTCAAACAGGTTTTGATGGCAGGTAAATGCAGGACACTGGGATTCAAGAGACCAAAGTTCCAATCTCATCTCTGCCTTAACTTCACGATGTGACCACAGGCAAGTGATTTCCCATTTTTGGCTTCAGTTTCTTCATCTGAAAAATGAAGAGGTGGGACTAGATGAACATGAATGTTCCTTCCACTTTTAATAGTCTTCTGATGGACAGGGAGAGGAGTGAATCGGAAGGGCACTGGTTACCTAAGATGAGGTAGAGCAAGGATGCCATATAGTCCAGTGACTGAAAAAGAATCCTTATTACAACATGCCTGACAAATGGTCATTCAATCTCTGTTAAAGACTTATGAAATCTCTCCACTAGCTCTCAGGCAGTCCATTTTGTTACAGTATAGCACTAATGGGTAAGAAGTAAGTTTGGTTTTCTTCTTATTTCAAGCCTAAATTTTCTCTTTACAAATTCAGTCCATGGTTCCTGTTTATTTTTCCCCTCTCTGAGACCAAACAGAATACTAATTCCTCTTCCAAATAACAGCCTTTTCAGCACTTAAAGAGAGCTATCATGTTTTTCCTTAATCTGATCTTCTTAAGACTAAGCATCCCTAGTTCCTCCAATCAGTCCTATATGATCTTTAATCAAAGTCCTTCACTATCCCGATGACCTCATTGGGTCTCTCTAGCACTTCCTATGATCTCAAAATGAGACTTCAATCTCTATCCTTCACACTTCATGCCAAATTCATGATCTAATAGACTCCTGCTTGAGGAACAGGAGACACAAAGACAGCAAGGCCTGGAAAGAGATTGTCTATCAATCCACAGGAAGCTATCTCTCTATTCCAATTTCCTTGCCAGGTTACCCCCTGTCTTGAGACCATTACTCAGCAGAGTTTCTATGCATAGATAGCCCACTGAGCATCTGGGATATACCCACGTATCAATTAGTTCAACCAATGTCATGCTAGATATCTATGTGGCAGGCCGCCAATTCTCTCTGCTTGTTCTCAGCTGGCTCCATCAGTCCCCTATAGTTCCCCCTCTCCTTGGCTGCTATCTATTTCTGGTACAATCCAGTTTTGCTGAATAGGCCTTGAAAAAACAGCCACCTTCTCCCACACAGCCTGGAATCAGGAGGCAGCCATCTATAAGATATGACTTGATTCAGAAAGGACTTCATCAGAGCCTGTCCCCACTGCATTTTAGCAGCTCATAAGAAGGGTCCCAGTTAGCTATCTTGCATGACTCTGAGAAGCTCTGCTTCTGAATCTATAGATTTTACCACTATAACTTAGAGGCCTTCACACTCTAAAAGCTCCCTCATTCCCCATAGACTTGTTACCTTGAAACATCCTGCTCCCTCTTTGGCCTCCTTCTCCAATGGATGGATTCTTCCTTGTACCTCCATTTTGAAAAAAGTCTAGGTTAGTCACTGCATTCATCTCTTGGCTCTGATTCATAAGCTCCTGGCTTCAATGCCATACTCCTAGAAGGGAACCATCACCCTTAGCCTATCTCCTAATTTTCAGTTTTCTTTTATGTGTTATCTTCCTCAGTAGAATATAAACTCCTTGAGGGCAGGGGCTCTCTCTCTCTTTTTGCTTATATTTGTATCCCTAGAATTTTACAGAGTGCACAGAGTAAGTACTTAATAAATGTTCATTGACTCAACTATGCTTTGGCCATAACTGTAGCTTTGTCTCCTTGGTATAGAAGAACTTCAGCATGTCTCTAGTCCTTCCATGTTAGCAGGATTTTTTTTCCAGCATTTTTCCTAGTGCTGACTCCCTGTACTTTTCTTAATGTTTGTCTCTTAGCTTGCTAGGTTTTCTTGGCTTTGCTCTTCAGATTCTCTTAATAGCTTTATAGATGATATGATATGATATGGTATAATATGATATGATATGATATGATATGATAGATATGATATGATATGATGTGATGTGATATGGTGTGGTGTGGTGTGGTGTGATGTGATGTAATTAATATGATAGAGCTAATATCCTCTTAATGTCTGTATAGTTAAGAAAAATCCAAACTTACTTATTCCCAATTAATAAGGAGAATTGGTTTGACTGTTTCACAATCAAATACATTTCCAACTCTTCCTAAAACTGGAAGGGTGAATGACCTTGGTGATTGGAGCCTTTTGAAGGATTATTTTGGGAGGTGGGAGGGAGGTATATGTTTTCATTTATGTGGGAAACTCCCTGTGTAGAAATTCATTCCAGTGATACAGATCTGTATTTATCCATAATTTGAGGCCATTCAGGGTTGCCAGAGCCAGAACTCAGACTGGGATAAAATTCTAGAATTTGGCTTTGGGAAAGGAATTCATGTCTTGCTTTGAAGACTTATATCATTAAACTTCTGCCTGCCTCAATTTTCTCATCTGTAAAATGAGGATGGGAATAGCACCTACCCCTCAAGGCTGTCATGAGGATCAAATAAGATAACATCCATAAAGTAATTTGCAAACCTTAAAAAGCTACACTATTATTTATATGTGGGAAGTAAGGAAGTTCTGTCTTGCACATTCCTAGATGATAAGGGTTGTGACTTAACATGGACAAGTTAGAGGTCAGAAGCTAATACGCAGGCCCAAGACGCTGCGTGAGGAAGGGTCTATCAGAGAGGAGAACATGGAGTCATGTTGCCAGAGGATGGTATTGCGGGAGATCCAAAGATAGGAAAACAGTATAAGAAACCCCATCTTTCTGCACGTGTTGTAATCATCTTGTAACCTTACTGGGGAGACTACCAGTCCATTCAGGAGGAATGGACCTAAAGATTAATAAAGGTTTCCCTAATTTCACAACAGGTATTGTTTTTTGTTTAAGGTGAGCATGTTTGTCACTGTTGGTGACTTATTAGATGGGCTCACTTCTAACATTATAGATAAGTTAGATATGGATATTGTAAGAATGAATGAAATAAGAAAAAATTCAAAAAAATTAAATAAAAAATGTTAAAACCCCTACAGTTTAAAAGACTGGGGGACCATGAAGATAAGAATGTCAGTGATAGGAAATGATACTTGTGCCTGATTATGAAGGTCAGTCCTGGAAAAAATTGTAAAAGAGATGATTTGTCTTTAGGGTCCTCAATCTCTTCTTGAGCACTTTCCCATTACCACTACCCTCCCCATGGCATTGCTGTCATCATCCCATCTTAGATATCTAGCACCCTTTTGATTCTGACCCCCCCATAAACTATTGAAAGTGTAAGGGAATTTAAAGCTCATCTGATTGTACCTCCTCATTTTACAAATAAGGAAACTGAGACTAAAAGAAGGGAAATGACTTGCCTGAGGTCACACTGCAAAGCAGAGGCAGCAGTGAGTCTAGAACCCTGGTCTTTTGAATTTCAGTGCAGTCCTTGCCTCCCATAAAAACCTGTGTGAAAGAAAGTTTACCCAGATAAATGAGTGACTAATCAGGTGCAGCTGAAGTGGGAACAAAAGGCTTAAAATAAAGGAATAAATCACTAATACCAGATATCAGTAAACCAAGGGAACTTTTTAATTAAAAAAGGGAACTAAATTAAATACTAGATTTTTTTTAATGGGGGACAGGGGCACTTACTATGTACTAGGCACTATGCTAAGTACTTTACAAATATTATTTCATTTAATCCTTACAACAATCCTGAGAGGTAAGTGCTATTATTATCCCCATTTTTACAGTTGGGGAAACTGTGACAGACAGAGAGGTAAAGTGATTTACTCAAGGTCATTCAGTGAGGAAATATCTGAGATTGGATTTGAACTCAGGTCTTCCTAACTCTTGACCCAATGCTGCATTCATTACATAGCATATCGATGAGATAACCTTCAACACAGAAAGATCTTAATGAACATTTCTGGCTTTGTTCTGTTTTTTCCTTCCATTGAATGAGACCCACCTAGCTCTGGGAAAGCATTCCATCTACTTTGCATTTTTTAAGCATCTTGTTTGTAACTCTTTATGTATAGGTTGTGTCTCCCTTTCAAATGTAAGTTCCTTGATGGCAGGGATGGTTTTTACTTATTCTTTAAATCTACAACATTTGGCACATAGTAAATATTCAATAAATGCTGGTCCAGTAGCCTGCTCCACCTACATATAAGGACATTCCTATTGCCTTCAGGCACATAAGGTCATTTCAGTTTTCAGTATCCTAGGTTTCAGATGTTAACAGATGATCTAAGTACAAATTTCCTGTAGTCATGAACATGTGGTTGACACAGGATAGAAGTCAAAGATTTCATGGACAGGTTTGTGCTAGATGTGTCCATTTGGAAAGCACATGAATAGAAAAGAACTTTGAGGCAATGTGTTGGATTTGGAGGCAGAGGGCCAGATGTGAATGTGGTCTCTTACACTACCAGTGGAAACTTAGATCTCTGCCTCTCATCAGTAAATGAAGGGGGTTATGTTGAATGACCTCAGGTTCTTTTTGACATTAATCCTGTGATCATATGAAACTGTATGAATAGAAGTGTGTGTATGTGTGTGTGTGTGTGTGTGTGTGTATATGTGTGTGTGTGTGTGTGTGTGTGTGTTTGCAAGGACAAACGAAAAAGGCCTAGCTCAGAGTGAAAGTGTTACACTTAGAGACAGCTAAGTAACACATTGGGCCTGGGGTCAGGAAGACCAGAATTCAAATTTAGCCTTAGACACATATTAGCCATGTAAGCTTAGTCAAGTCATTTAACTTCTGTTTACCTCAGTTTCCTGAACTGTATAGTGGGGATAATAGCAGCATCCCTCTCTCCCATGGTTGTTGTGAGGATCAAATGATTTGTAAAATGCCTGGTATATAATAGACACTATATAATTGCTAGCTGTTATTTGTTGATGTTGTTATACTGACAGAGGCAGAGAAAAAGGAATCCAGTACATGCAAGCTTTTTGTGTTCTTACATCCCTAATATCATGAAGTCCGGCACAGAGGAGATGCTTAAAAAAATTAAATTGAACCAGTGACAAGATAACCTAGCCTGAGAGTTTATCTCCCATGACAACTAATTGTAACTCCCTCCATAGGGGAAAGCAAAAAAGACAAAAGAAAGATGTCCAGGATGTGTCTGGTCAAACTGCTAGCCCCTCTGAGCCAGGGCTCTGAGTGCCAACTTGTCACCTCGTTATTGTCCAGTTTCCAGGTCCATGTGTGTGGGAGGGAGGCCGGGCAGAGAACAGCACTTTTACCTCTGCTACTATCCTTCCTTTACAAGTTTGTTTTTCAACCACTGGCCTTGACCCGCCTTGTGGACCTAGTCTCTCTGGGAGGGCCATGTTCTGTCTCATTCCTGTCAGTGCAGGTCCCCCTTCTCTGGCCTCTTCCAGGAAGGCCTTTGTTTCATTTCCTTTCCACCCCCAGGCCCGCCTCCGCAGGCTGTGTGGAGCAGGCATCTTGCCACCTGGATCTGAGGCCTTCTTTCTAGCTGACTGCCCAAAGCCAGCTGCTTAAGGCCAGGAGCTAATGGTTTACCTTGCTCATGTTTAGGTGAGGGTAGCACCAAGAGACTTACTACGCCCCTGTACCCTTCTGCCAGTTCCTCTCCCTCTTGCTGCAGCCTCTGCCAGAGTCACCAAAGCTCCTTTAGAAGCAGGGACACAGGACAGCAAACTGAATAGACTTTGAGCAAGGCAAGAGATTACTGCTTTAGAACAGAAAATTAAGCCTCAAGAATTTATACTGAGTATGTACAGCTGTTTTCAGTAGCGTCTGACTCCATAACTCCATTTGGGATTTACTTGGCAACGATATGGGAGTGGTTTGCCATTTCCTTCACTGGCTCGTTTTACAAATGAGTAAAGCGAGGCAAACTAGGTTAAGTGACTTGCCTAGAGTCACATAGCTAATAAGTGTCTGAGACCAGATCAGACCTCATAAACATGAGTCTTCCTAATTCTAAGCCTAGTGGTCTGTTCACCCATACTGAGTTTAAGAATGTGCAAAACAGTAAAGTAGGGAAGTGTTTATCACACTGGTATCCTGTATATTTATTAACACAGTTTGAGATGCCATTAGCTGTGGGGGCTGCTCTGATTCATACTGTTAACTCATACTGAGTTAGTAGTCCATTGATGGGCAAAAGAACATAGTATGGTAGAAAAAACACTGGAGTCAGGAGACCTGGGGTCCAATTCAGCTCTCCCTCTTATTGACTAGGTAAATTTGTTCAACGTCCTCATGTCTGTGTGTTTTGGTCTACTGACTGGTAAAGTGAAGACATTTGATATAATTGGATATAATCTCCAACTCTAATTTCTATGATTCTACTGATTCCAGGTCTTCTTTACATGAATTGTTGTCTGACTAAAATAGGATCACAGGTTTGATTTAGAGCTGGAAGGGACGTCAGAGGCTACCTAATCAAGCTCTCCCTCCTCAGCTTCACTTTACAAATAAGAAACTAAGGCCTAACAAATCAACTAATGATTTGTTCAAAGCCAAACAAGTAGTGAGTGACAAAGGTAAGTTTTGAACCCAATTCCCCTGACTCAGGAGACAATGTTCTTTCCATTATAACCACAGTATTCAAGTATTTGGTGAATGAATGAATTAATGTACATGCACCAATTACTTTACTAATGAGTTTATAGTTATTGAATGATAATCGATCTGTGACCTCATTGATTGGAAAGATTCCTCCAGTAAAGGCTATCACAATCTATTCACACCTACCCACCTTGAGCTACTTTTTATTCATTTTATTTTATTCATTTTATTCTTTTTATTAGTTCATTTTATTCTTAAAGTTTATCAAAGGCTGAGGCATCACCAAGGGGCCAGTGGGATACTCTGCCTCTCCATCTGTTGTTCCTCACAGTCACCACCCATCTTATCTTCTTGTCATATAATTCCTTGATGAGGTTCTTTACTCCTCTTCTTCTTCAGAATGTATTAGTTACATTTTGTAGTTTGTCCACACCCATCATGCAGCACTCCATTGGTCACTCTTTGACACCCATCTTTAGGTCTTTGGAAGCAATGATATTTCATATCCCATTACATGATGGAAAGAAACACTGGTAAAATATCAGTATTAAAAAGATGGCAGTTTGCTCTCATGGGAAACTCGGGGTCCATAAAGGAGCTTTGCAATTTCCCAAAGACAATCCAGGCCACTCCTTTCCAACTCTGGATCCAGATCAGTGTCCATCAATATCATCTATTTCAGACACAAATGGATGAACTCTCCAGGATGCCCATCGAAATGCATGTTGAAATCTGGGCAATAGGCATTCTTCATCCAGTTGGCTTTCCTTGTGTAGACAGACAGGACAAATTCCTTTAGGTGATTACACATTTCTCCCCCAAAGGCCCTACAGTGCCATAGGGTTTGAGGCAATCAATACATTTTCATCTACTGGCAGGAGCATCTGAAACCTCACTATCCACAAGAAATTTTTCTTCACATTAATTCTGAGCAAGATCTCCTCCATTAATGGCACATTCCTTTGTCAAGAATTCACCTCCTTGTTTTACACCTCATTTGATATGTTTCTACACAGGGTTATTTCTTCTATTATATATTCCAAGGAAACCTAAAAGATATTGATATGTGAATAGAAGATTCTTTTCCATAAAAGAGAATGTAAGGCAGGGTCTTGTCCTACAGATCTAAATATTTTTTTCCCCTAATCAATAAACAGGAAGCACAGCAGAGATCTTACAGCTATTTCTATTAAATTCCATACCACTGGACCCAACCTATCATTCCAGTGTGCTGAGATCCTTTTGGATTCTTTTTCTATTTTATAGCAAAATAGATAGTCCTCCCAACGTTATGTCATCCACAAATTTGATAAGCATTCCATCTCAAATCTACTTTTAAGTCATTGATTAAAACAGAACAGAGGTCTGTAGCACTTGACGAAAGGCCTCCCTGTGTTGTTATTGATCTACTCTAGACAATACTCTTTGGTTCTGGTAGCTGAATCCAACTATCATCTAGTCCACATTTTACTGGGGATTGATGCCAACCTCACCATCCTATATTTTAAAGAACCTACCATCTTCCACTTTGGAAAGAGAAGAAGAACCAAGGAAACAGTGACTAAAGGGAAACTGAAGCTCCTTGAGAAGGAATATGACTAGTTCTATGCATAAAGGTGATGGTAGGTATGATACTTTCAACTGGGCCCTTACCATAGTTGTGGTAAGACATATCTGTCTCACACAATTCTTTGTAATTTCCCCTGCAACTAGCCTCTTATCAAAGACTGTATTTGTAGAAACTCTTAATAGTATTATTAGTAACTCCCTGGATAGTATTATTACTCCAAGCCATGAGCTCCTGAAGAGCTGGGGACAGAGAAAAACATAAGAGAAGGGTCTCTGTATGTGAAGCAAGTGTGTATTTAGATGGGTTGTGTTCTCCCTAAGGTGTTTGTCTCCCCCTGCCCAACCCCAATACCTTTTTTTTATGCATAGAAAGCCTTCATTATGCCTCCATTCCAAATCATAAGATCATAGATTTAGAACTGGAAGGGATCTTTGAGACTATTAAATCTAACTCTCTAATTTTACAGATGAGGAAACTGAGACACAGAGTAGTTTAAGGATGTACCCAGGGTCCTATAGCTAATAAAGTATATGGAATGAAATTTGAATCCAGGTCTTTCTGGCTCCAAGACCAGTGCTCTTTCAAAGTTATGAAGCTGCCTTTCTTAACCGACCCATCAAGGTGCAGCTCAATATTCAAATTCCATTTCTGGAATTCTGAATTCCATTCCATCAGTTTTCACTGATCTCTACTCCCTTATCTGAGCTCTAGCAGACATTAAGAGTTTTTACTACAATTTAGCATAGAAATGTTCTCTCATTGTTTCATTGGAAGCAACATGGCACAGAGGAGTGAAAAGACCTGGGTTTGAGCTCTGAAATGTATGGCCTCCTCACTTGGTATCCTTTAAAGCTCAGCTCAAAAAGATAACTTCTATGTGAAGCTTTTCCTGGATCCTCAAATACTAGTTTCTTTTATTTGAGTACATGGTGTCTTCCTTTATAGAATGAATGTAAGTTTTTTGAGGGCAGGGACCACTCCATTTTTACTTTTACATCCTCAGTGCTTAGCATAGCTTCTGGCATACAGTGGACAATTAATAAATGCATTTGGTTAGTTGTTTAAGATGTTTGTAAAACGCTTTGTGCGGAACCTGATACATGGTAGGTGCTTAATAAATCCTTTTGTCCTTCCTATTCATCTCCTACTTGGATGAATTTGGGCAAGTCACGGCTTTACAGACCATAGTTTTCTCCTGTCATTGAGGGGTTGGGATACAATGATCCCAAAGGTTTCTTCCAGCTCTAACATCATGCCACTCTATTCAAAACTCTAAAATGGGACTGTCCTTTTCCTTAAAATTCTGATGATTTAGACTCCAACTACCAGCTCTTCCAAATTCATAAGAAGCAGGTCTAGAACTTGAGTGCTCCTCATCACTTCTTCCGTCTTCAGAAACATGTAGTTTTCAGGGGGACAAATTAATGGCTCATTGAGAAAGCTTCTTTTTTAGTAGGAAGAACCATCTAATAGATGTCAAGAGAATTTAAATCATCCATCCCAGCACAGTGGCCAGGGTCAGCAGTGGAACTGGTAGCAGCCAGGTCAGCCAAAGTTCTTCTTAGGAAATCAGCAGGCTCAGCTTCAGCTGGACCACATTGTACCATTATGGACATGTAGGCAAAACATGTAGTAGGGAAATTGAAGTACATTATACATTGTCTTGTTCCTGATCATTACTTGAACTAGCCACAGTTGTTGAGTCTTTTGGCATATTCAACTCTTGAGGGAGATTTTAATCCAGGTAAGTTTTCAGAGTGTGGAAGCATCATTTGCTTATCTCTAAGGAATTTCCTTGGAATGGATATATCTCATGGTACCTTGATGTGTGGAAAGGTGGTCAGAGGAACTGTCTACTTTTCTACATCTTTTCTCAAGTATCAACTGTGGTGTAGCTAAACTTGATATCTCTCTGATGGGCTGGGAATCAGCTTTCTGGTCTAAGTGTGTCTGTGATGATGAAGACTTCTTGAAAGATTCTTAGTTGCTTTCCTGATATATGGTTATCTAAGCCTTTGCAACATCTCCCTTGAAGAATGTTAGAAAATTCTAGGAAGCAGTAACATTGCCTGTGCTGTGGACATCTTTCCTCCTTTTCCTGACTTCTTAAGGACCTGTCATAATCACCCTTGAGCTTGTAATTTGGTGTTCCTGCCCATGTGGCCTGTAGCAAATCATTTCACCTGAATATCAAATGCCTATCAGAAATTTTTGACATGAAGATTTTCCCCAGTCAATTGCTTTCCTACTTTTCCTGCCTGCATTAATTTTATTTCTGCAAAAGCTTTTCAGCTTCATGAATTCAAAATTATCTGTTCTGTCCTTGGTAATTGTCTCTATCCCTCATTATATTAAGAATCCATCCCCTACCCAAAGCTGTGAAAGGTATAAGATCTGCTTCTCTTCTAATTTTAAGATATGTTTTAATATTCATATCATATTCATTTTGAATTAATTAACTAAAATGAATGTTGTTCTAAGCCTAGTTTTTCTTCCAGACTGATTTTCATTTTCCTAGTGATTCTTATCTCATAGGAAGCTCTTTCCTGGGTAATCTATGTTTTGAAGTTTATCAAATACTGATTTTTTGAGCTCCATTATTTATTATTCTAGAGGCAGCTAGGTGGACAGCAGATAGAGGGCCAGACTGGGAGTCAGGAAGTCTTTAGTTCACATCTGGTCAAATCTGGAGACAATTATTAGCTCTGTGACCCTAGGCAAGTCACTTAATCCTGTTTGCTTCCATTTCCTCATCTGTAAAGTGAGCTGGAGAAGGAAATGGCAGAGCACTTTAGTACCTTTTCCAAGAAAACTCCAAATAGGGTCATAAAGAGTTGGACATGACTGAAACAACTGAATAACAATTTATGATTCTTCCTTATCTACTCTGCTCCAATGTCCTACTTTTCCATTTTTTAACAAGTACCAAATAGAGTTTGATGTGTGAAGGAACTATTCGTAAGAACAATCAATAACAAGAGGAAAGTAGATTTATTTAACAAATTGTTTTCTATGTCATAACACTTAGAATGATGAAGGATTTAGACAGTAATTGTCATATGAATTGGAGAGACTTTTCACCCACTTAAGATAATTGGAAAACAGAATACATTTGCAATCTAACCAATAAGTTCTGGTCACCAAGAAGTCATAGCTAGGTTACTTGTCTTACATCATCAACTATGAAAAGAGGAACTTCCAAAAGAGATAGATGTTTTACTCCACTACCTTGAAAATTTCTTTGAGCCATTAAAACAACAACAATTGTGGCTATCAGAATATGTTAAATTTCATTCTCCATGAACCAGAATTGCCTTTTCATTGGAGGTCTGCGGTCCTATCACTATCACTTATGTAACTGTAATAACACTGAGAAATTAATTCACTAGGTGCAAGTTGCAAACCTTCTGTAGTCTACCAGTCAGTCAATAATCATTTATTAAGTGTCTATTATGTGCCAGGAACTGTGCTGGGAATACAAAGAAAGGCAAAAGACAGTCCTCACTCTCAAGGAACTCAGTCAAATGGAGGGAGAGGGGAGAAACATGTAAAAAGTAGGCAAACAAATAAGATTTATGCAGAATAAATCAAAGGTAATCTTAGATGAAAGGCTCTAAAATTGAGTAGAACTGGGAAAAATTTTCTGTTGAAGGTGATTTTTTACAGCATTCCAGGGATGAGGAACAATCAGTTGGGAGCATAACTTTTTTTAAAGAGCAGCAAGAAGGAAAGTGTCACTGGATTACACAGTATTTGGGAGGGTGGTATAAGGTACAAGAAGGACTGTAAAGTGGATTAGAGTGGGGAAGCCTGACTTGGATTAATATCTAGCAAAGGAAACTGAGAAGTAGCAGTCAAAAAGGAAGGGTGTTTTGAAGATGAGAGAGACATGAACATGTAATAAACCCAGACTTGGGTCATATTTCTAGTAACAAAATTCTTCTTATGATGTTATATGGTTATTAGTCATGGAATACTAAAGTCTCTGAAGAATCAGAACTGAGTATCATGCAGAAAGGACAATGAAGAGGTGCATGAGTGTAATGGAAAGTAAAGTAGGATCTTTTGCTATTTTTTGCTTTAGTATAATCAAGAAGTGCCTCTATTTGTTCCAGAATCCATAGACATTTAGATTGTAAGGCCAAGGATCCTGGAAGGGTGGATTGTAATGGCCAACAAAGTAAGAACTTTTGCTGTTTTTGTTTTAATATAATCAATTGAATCTTGCCTTTAACAAAGAAGAGCCTTTATTAGCAGTAAAGTACAGAAATAAGAGATTCCTTAACTAGAAATAGTTAATATACTGTTGTTAGTTATTTTAGTGTGATTAAAGATGTTCCCTACCCATGAATGGGCCTGCCAATTAAGTGGAGTTTGATTGGGGAGGATTTGTAGGAAGGTCCACACCTTTTGTTAATGAGGCACTGATTCTCAAGGGTTGGAATGCCTTCTGGCTCTAAAAAAGGTATAAATACCCTGAGTTGAAGTTTTACTTTGAGGCTTACTGACTGGAAGTGTTTTTGTGTCCAGATGAGACCCTGGGAATCCACTAAGCAGACCCCTGGCTTTGACAACCAAGATGTTGGTGCTTACCTCTCTGGTAACTCTGGTCAACCAGTTGGATATGTCTGTTAATTTGTGATGTGTGTATTGATTATGGTCAGACAGCTGGAAGTCATGTCTATTGATCTTTGATTTCTCTGTATTTTCTCTGAAGTTGCAAGAGAAGAGCACATTGACCATCTAGCTAAAGAAATCATTACTAGACAAAATTTATAAACTCTTTGGAAAGTGTAAAGTTGCCTCTCTGTTAAGTGTTTGGAATTGTTGAGTAGTATCTGGGCTTTGGTTGATAGGCATGATCTGAACAGAGGGAATTAATATTCTCACCCTACAGGAATTTATTCATAATTATGGATAATTGTGCTGAATTACCACAAGATGATTTGAAGCATTACACTAATTCGGGAGTAATAAAGCATGAATTACTGATGCAGTCTAAAAAAAACTGTAGCCTATCAATCAACATTAGAACAGCCACAGACACAAGCTATGATCTCCCATTATTGCTTTATGGTGCCATAATTAAATCTGGCCTACAGTTTAACCTTTATGAACCCCATAGGGCAGCAAAGAGATGCTAACCACCATATTGTCTCCCATAACAACAGAAAATAGATATAGAGGCAAAACTGGGAATTTTTTCACCTGGGGCAAAAACACTTGAGATACCTCCTGCTTCACATCTCCTATGGTGGGAGGGAGGGAGAAAGGGGCTGGGAGCAGCAACAGAAAACAAGATTGAGAGATGACTTCAGGATCCTAGTCCTTCTGTGGACTTGGAAGAAAGAAGTGCTTCTATATACACAGAACCACCTGACATGAACCTGCCTGCAAAGAAGGTCTCTTCAAGGCTCAGACACTTTGAGACAAGAGTTTGGGCTGCCCTGAATACTCTAAGGATCATAGAATCATAGCTCTAGAGCAGAAAGGGACTTCAAAGACCATTTAGTACAATCCATTTATTTTACAGATGAAAATACTGAGGCCCAGAGAAGTTCAGGGTTTTGTCCAACATTGCAAGAAAGGATTATGTTCTTATGGGCTTCCTTTGTACTAGTTAGGATCCTAAATACACCATTCTTGAGACTCTGTTGAAAGAAGTAAGACATTTCCAGGGAAGGAGAATTTCTTTTTTTTTTTTTCCACATGGAGTATTGTTCAAGACCCCCTGGGAATTCTAGGGAATCAACGTCACTCACTAGTCACCCACTAGTACTCAGTATTGCCTATTAAAAACAAAGTCCCCAGAGTACGATATCCCTGTCTAACACTTTTCTCCCAAACTCAGCTTTCCATGGAGAGTAGTTTATTCCTGTCTTCTCCTAGACTGGAACTCTGATATTTTGTTTTCTTTGAGGGCTCTACCTTAGCCTTTAATCTCTAGGGGAAAGCTGATAGAGCATCATTAGGTATAGTTCTGCTAAAGGGACAAGGCATGTCTCTCAGGAGCCCAGTCTGAGCTGGTATTTGATTCAAAGCTATCTATGTCCCAGTCTACTTACATCAATGTGTAGAACCATATCCTGTTTTTGTTAGGCAACACTGGGCACTAGTGAGTAACTAGTAAGTGACACTGACTCCCCAGAATTCCCAGGGGGCTGTAAAGTGACTTGTCTCCTTGAACAACACTCCAAGCAGAAATGTGTAGAACCCTATCACATCCAACAGAGCTGTTTTTCTTCAGCTGTTTGACAGCAGTGAACCATTGGCACATGCGTCCCATAAATGTACGAAGATTTCAGTTCAAAGAAATCACAAGAAGAAAAAATTGCCTTTTAAATCAGAGATATCTTTCAACCAAAAGAATACTCCTAGTCTTTCATTTCTTTCTAAGTGAAATGTTCCGGATATGGAATAAGCTGAGGAAGCAGTTTAATCTGATATAGCTGCTCAATCCTCTGATATTTCTTATAGTTATTTAAGGAGCACTTTAAGGTTGGCAGAGTGCTTTACATATATTATCTCATTTGAGCTTTATAACAATCCTGCAAGGCTGGTGCTATCATCATCATCATGATTTCAGTTTTATAGATGAGGAAACTGAGGCTGATAGATATTAAGGGAGTCACCCAGTGTCACAGAGACATTAAGTATCTGAGGCCAGTCTTAGACTCAGGTTTTTCTGACTCCAAGTCCAGTCCTCTACTTACTTCATGTTTTTAGTATGTGAGATGTCCTAGAAGAGGAACAATCAAATTGGAGAAAGAATGTAGAGGAAGAAGGGATTAATCACTTCTGGAAGGCAAAATTAGAGGAGATTTAAAGAAGACAATACCATTTGAACTAGATCTTTCAGTCAGGTGAGATTTCAGTAGGCAGAGAGGATACCGTAGGATTGGGCATTACAGACAGAGAGAATGGTATGAGAGAAGGTACAAATGTCTAAGGTAAAAAAGCATCTAGCTAAGACAGCAACATAATGGGGATAAATAGGAGATAAAACTGGAAGAGAAGAATGGAACTAGATTGTAGTGGGTCCTGAATAAAGTTTCAATTCAATCCAAAAAGCCTTTATTAAAAACCTAGTATGAGGCACAATGTTAGACACTAGGGAATACAAATATAGGAATGTCAAGCAGCCCCTGTGCTTAAAGACCTGTCCTTCCACAAGTGGGTATGGATGTAAACAAACAAACAAATAAATGAATAAATGAGTAAATAGATAGATGGATAGATAAATGAATGAATGAATGAAGAAATAAATAAATACAATATAATTTGAAGATTGCAATAACATTAACCAAACAGTTGACAAGATCATAGATTTCTGACTGGAATAGACTTTAAAGATTACTGAATCCATCTACTCTGAAGTCAAAAGGGACTAAAAAATTTTTCCCAAGGTAAGAAGTAGCTCAAGTAAACTTTAAACCTAGGTCTACTCATTCTTGATTCATTGTTTGTCTTTTCCCCACTGCACAATATTATGGTACCTGAAGTTTAGCACTAAAGAAATCTAAGGATTTTAAGAAACAGAAATAGAGGGAGAACATTGCAGGGATATGGCACAATCTATGCAAAGATATAGAAATAGAAAATGAAGTAACAAGTTTTGGAAAACAGAGAGAAGGCTAATCTGGCTAGAATAGAGAGTGCAGGAAGGAAAGCTCTTTAAGGCAAGCACTATCTTTTGCCTCTCTAAATAAAAAAAAAAACCAATTGCCTTAGAAAATAGGTCATAATTTAAGAATCATTGAACTTCTTAAAAACATGATTTTTGAAAAGCTTGGACACCATATTTCAGAAAGATAAATAAAAATTATCTATCTTTATTAGAAACAGAAGACAAAGTGAAGTTAAGAGAATTTGCTGATCACTGCTTGAAAAGAACTCTAAAAGGAATAGTCCCAGGAATTCCACTGCTAAAATCCAGAGCTCCCATATCAAGAAGCAATACTGCAAACATCCAGACAAAAGCAATTCCAGTGCCATAGGATCATAGTTAGTGTCCCACAAGACTTGACAGTTTCTATATTGAAAGATTTTGGAATAAAATATTACCAAAGGTAAAAGGTACAAATTAACAACCAAGAATAATTTGTGCTAATAAATATACTCCTGCAGGGAGAAAATAGGCCTTTAATGTAATAAAAGACTTTCGAGAATTTCTGATGAAAAAAACTCTGAGCAAGAACTTTGAAATGCAAATGCAAAAGGTCAGAGTAGGCT
This sequence comes from Notamacropus eugenii, assembly GCF_028372415.1. NCBI lineage: Eukaryota > Metazoa > Chordata > Mammalia > Diprotodontia > Macropodidae > Notamacropus > Notamacropus eugenii. The sequence continues at coordinate 102,471,545 of NC_092876.1, forward strand.
CAAAAAAGGCTTTGTGAAGGAGGGACTATATAGTCTGAGCTTCCAAAGATGCTGAATATTCTAAAAGCCAAACGTGTATAGGGAGTGCATCTCAAGTGGAGGGGACAGTGTCTGAAAAGGCATAGATAGAGGAGACAGTGTGTTGAGTTAAATTTGGGGAGAACAGCTAACTTTACTGACAGAAATATGAATGGTGTACAACCAAATAATGTGAAATAAATATGCAAAAATAAGTGGGAGTCAGATTTTGGAGGCCTTAAAATTCAAGATCTAAAGGAAAAAGGAAGTCATTCAAAGTATAAGCAGTGGAGGAATGTGGTGTCTTTTGAAATATTAATTCCAAAGTCATTTTCAATATGGGTTAGAGGGAGTAAAGACTGAACAAGAAGGGAAATCAATTCAGAGTCTATTGTAATAGGCCGGCCAGTGAAGGTCTGAACTAGATCTTTGGGGTGTGAGTGGAGAAAATGGAAGTGATACAAGAAATGTCATGGAAACAGAAGCAGCTAAAATGGCAATTGATTTGATGTGAGAATCAAAGAAAAGTGAAGTGTCAAGGCTGACTGAGATTATAACCCTCAATGACTACAGGGAGACTGTTTCAAAAGAAATAAGAAAAATAGGGGAAAAGATCATAGAATCAGAGATCTAGAGCCAAAAGGGACCTCAGATGCCTTTGATTCAACCTCCTCATATTACTAGTGAGGAAAATGAGGCATGGAAAGGCTAAGTGACTTGCCAAGGAACACACAGTTAATAAGTATTTGCAGTGGTATATGATACCAAGTCTACCACATTCCAGCTAAAAGTCTTACCCACTATCTCATGATAATAATAAGTTTGAAATATCAACGAAAAATCTGCATAAATAATTCCAGCAGGCAGTTGGCAATGAAGGACTGAAATTCATGAAAAATATTTGGGTCAAATTTAAATATTTGAAAGTCATCTGCACTGAAATTATAATTGAACACATGGTGGCTGATGAAATCATCAAGTTAGAGACAGAAAAGGAAAAGACTCAAAGTAGAGACTTCTGAGGCTTCCATGGTTAGTGAATATTCGTATGGATGATGGTCCAAAAAAGAAGAGTACAAGCACTCATACATGTAGGAAGAAAACCAAGACAGAGCAGCATCACAGAAACCAAGGGAAGAAAGTATTTACAGGATGGGAGGAGTCATCAATAATATCAAAACAATGGAGAAATCAAGTAGAATCAGGACTATAAATGGCCATCAGATTTAGTTATAAAGTGATTGTTGGTAACTGTGGGGGGAAAACATTTTCATCATTAGAACTATGAAATCAGCAGCCAGATCTCAAGCAACTGAGAAGTGAGAGGTAAGAATATGAATGCAGCAAAGAGAGGCAATTCCTTCCAAGACATTGACTGTGAAAGAGAGAAAAGATATTGAATAGTTTGAAGGGATGGCAAGGTCAAATGAGCTTTGGTGTGTGAGTGGAGAAATACATTTTTATGGATAAGGCAGGGATTTTAGGGATTAAGAAGACCTGGGAATGTTCATGGATAAGAGAAAAAGAACCAGTGGATTAGAAGGTAGAGTTGCAAGAGAAGTGTGGGAGATGTTGATGGTGATGATGATGGGGTAAGATTTGAAAAGATATGGTAGGGCATTGCTCAAGTCTATGCCTTAAACATTTCCCACAAGAGAAAAGCTTTAATGTCATTCCACTCTACAATAATAAAGGAGTTCTAAGTCAAAGTAGCCCCGAAACAGAGGTCAAGCAATAATTTATGTACCATAAACAGAGAAATCCAAGAAATCTTTTTTTGTTGTTGCTACAAGAAGCCCCAAGAAAACAAGAGTGGAAGTTAGCTCTCTGTCCCACAAAGTGAAGCAATATGAAAACAAGGCACAAAAGCTGGAAAGAAGAATTCTGAAAGTTAAATGGTGTGGGGCATTTCTCTACCTGTATGGAGTGAAAAGCAGCAATAAACAGTCGTTTAAGTGAACTGAAGAGCTATGGGAAGAAAATGCTGAACCTCAATACTACAGAGAATGTAGAAAACAATGTTCATGACCTTTCTAGTGTGAGTCAAGTCTCACAGATATGCACAAAGAAGAATCAAAATCACACACCTTCCTAGGTAGGGAAGAAGGGATGGTGAGTCTCAGAAAAGAATACTTTTGTAAGAGAAGTGGTCAGTACCATGGCCAGCAGCTGTGATAAAGCATGTAGTAGCTGGCTGATTCATTCCCAGGGCAATAGTTAGCAACAGAACTTCTCCAGCTTATCTTCACTGTTCCTCCTTTGTGGGAACATGTGGTGATAATATTGCTTGGCATACTTAAAAAGGATGAAATTTTGTTAAACCTCTTCCATTACCCATTTACCTAGATAAACAACTTTGGTATCTTACAGAATCATAGAATTTGAGAGTTTTAAGGGTCTTCAGTGGATGTCTAGTCCAACTCCAATAATTTGGTTTGGTAAAGTAGGTGCCACTGCATGACTGAGGCTTCTAGAAAGAAAAATTTCCCTTTCATAGTTGTGTTTCTGAATATTTTCTCTGTGTGTTTATTTCCTTGCACTATCCAGCAGGGAAGCAATTTGTGTTTATATATCCATTCCCCTAACTGTCTGGTGTCTTGTGAGAAAGCTTCATACTTTCCTCAAGTATCAAGGGGTCAGAGTCAGATAAGGTCTGACTTTGTGATGAGAAGATCACGTAGAAACAGTTTTAACTATATTTCCAATACAGTACTGCCCCATCATCTTAAGGCAGAATTTTCTAAACTATGAGGTATGCTCTCCTGAGGAGACATGAGATCATTAAAGGAAGGTCAGAGACAATGGTTAAAATCATTGGATATTTTCAAGTACAGCTGCTACACAAATTCATCACTTTTAAAAATTAAAATTAATGTTTGAATCAAAGTCAACAACAGGGAGAATTGCTTCAACAAATGAATATAAAACAGCAATTATTTGATGTAGTGTGTGCCTGTGAGGTCAAATCTGAGTTGGCATATATTGAATCTTGACACAGGAGTGATATCCCACCATCGTTATCAGCTGGCATCAGCTTATGAGTTGTGCAACCATGATGCTTTCTGCTTTTCAATTTGAAATGTATAAATTCAAAGTTAAACCATCTGTGTGAAAGTATAAAGTACCTAAATAACTATTATCTTACTCAACATGATTCAATTTGGTATGTACAATGTAATAAGCAAGTTTTTTAAGAAAAAAAAAAGAAATTTGAAGCTTTTTAAAAATTGAAATAACCCAAGAACAGTTATAAATGGTTCAGATTTGTAGCAACTGAGTTTAAATTTAATGGTCTAAAAATATTATGGTTTAATTTTTCAGAATTGAAATTATATCCCTTCATGATGGATATATATGTATATGTGTGTGTGTGAAATATATTTTAATATAGGGACCATTGCAATCTTTCTCTCCATTGAAAACAATTATTGTGAATTCAAGTGATATAGTATACTGAATTTTCTGGATTGGTCCTTTCAACATTTTTACTTTCCGTTTCTGTAACTGCAATGTTTTTGTTGTCTTTATTGTCTTGGGTTACATTAGTTTCAGCTGTTCCCGTGGATATTCTCTGGATTCAATTCAATTAGGTTGATTTGCATGTGATTTGTCAAGCAACTTATCGATAGTTGCATATATTATCAATGTTTTTCCTCTGGAATAAGGTTTTTTATGCAGCAATTCTGTATGCAACTTTACACATGAAAGCCATCCTTTGGGTGTCATAGATGTGGACTGGGAGAAAAGCTTAGTTTCTTTATTAAAGGCATCTACTTTTCTGTAGAACAATGTCCTTGTTTTACTTTAGAAAAAATGCTTTAACAGCAGACAGCATAAATCCTTAATAAACTGAAATGGCATATTGAAGGTATATATGCAGAATTAATTGGCAAAACAAGAGAATATTTCGAAAGAAAAGTAGATTCATATGCAAAACATATTTGAATGGCTCTACTTGGAGATAATACAGGGGGAAAAAGAATTACCCATATGTCTGAAGACATTTGTGATCAATTAATTGAGAAACAATAATCTTTATATTTTTCATTGCAAGAGAAGGAAGTAACAAATGCAGTTAAGGATGCTCAGTTGGTATCTGTACAATATGTTGTTGAAAATGATGTTAAGAAAAATTTTTTACTTTGCCAACCAATGATTACAATGCCACATCAAGTGAAAATTTCAACATATTTGACATATGTTTTAATAAAAATTATATAATGTGAAATGGTTGTATTAGATTTTGAAGCAATAAATCTCAACTGGTCAAAAATTAGGACTACAGGCAGTAAAATGTGTCCATTTCTGCAATGTGGATGCATTACGCATTTCACAATCACTTGAATTTTTAAAATATATGAGTGACACAGGTACATACACACACATATGAGTGACACAGGTATAAAAATATATGAGTCGCACAGGTACATGCAATTATTCAAGTCTTCATGAGAAAAATAATTTTATTTTTAAAAACAATTTAAAAGACCAAATATTTTTGACAATATGAAGGCAGAGCACAGAGATTTTCTAGGTTATTGAAAAACACTTAAGTACTTTGGAGAGTGTTTTAGTTAACAGAATAGATTGCTGTCTCTTCTTAGTGATAATAATAAAGATGATGCAGGTGTATTTTATTTTAAAATTTTCAACCTGAAATGTACTTTTTAATGGTAGATTTTTTAAAAATGATATTGTTAATAAATCAGCTCAAGATTTTCAAATCCACACTTTGATCCAGAAAAATAATGACTTAATTTATTTTAAAAAATAGAGCTATGGATAATACATTTACAAAATCATGTTTCTTATATTATAGGTCCTAATTTTTAAAATATCTGTTTTGCAAATGAAATAAATATCTGAATAGTTTACAGAAGCAATTATTATTTTATTTTAAAAACCTAAATATAGTTAAATATTAATGGATAGGTAATCCACTTGAATGGACAAATAGTTAATAGATTTGACTTATGATAGTATGGTGAAACAAGTATCTAAACTTCACATTCTTCTTATGCTATAGGTAAATAAAAAGCTCTCTTTTCTACTTAAAAAAATTTCTTACTATCATTTGTAATGTCTTATTGTTATAAAAGGGAGTTTTCTGCTATAATTGTTGTAAAGACAAAATCCAAAATATCAGATTCAATTAATCATTATAAAATGATTTACAAGAAGAACATAATCAGTGAAGCTATGTCTTGAGAAACTTTAAAATGAAAAGTAAAATGATCCATAAAAAAGAATTCTATTTTGTTTATTTTACAAGACATAAATATGAAAATATAAAGGATTTGATCAATAAATTCCTTTATATTTTGCTATTTTAATTGTACATTTAAGATTTGTTATAAAATCATGGTAAGTTAATAATCTTATCCCAGCAAAATGTAAGCTATACAAGTTTTTAAAGTCATGTACTTTTATAACTTAAATGTAGATATGAGCCTCTACCATGAATTCATGAAACTGCTGAAGCCAAAGATTGTTTTATGAAAAATGAGAGAAAGATATAAAAAGGAGTATTGCTACATAAAATTTGAAATCTACTACCTTACAACCATATTTAGAGAGAGAAAAAATGAGACATGTCTGTTTCTTTTCTAGTACACTGACTGTCTGGGAGGCTATCCCAGTACTAGAGAATCACTTTTTTGGTAAGAGCTGAGTCTGTGTTGAAAAGCTAGTTCAGATATTTCTTGTCTGCATGTTTTCTGCAATTCTGCCCCTCTCATCCTAAGATTCTATATGAGAACCCCAGTCATTTCACTTTCACCAATATGATGGAAATGTCCCTTCCCCTACCCTATCCTTCTGGAAGAACTGGTACAAGTTCACCAGCTCAGCATCTAAGTTTGGGTATTGTGGTCTGTAACCTTCAGGAAATGAGCATCTCAGGAATGACCTGTTGAGGTTTTAGTGATGGCCTACCCAGTGACAGTAACTGTCACAGCTATTAGATGGTGTTTGAGAGCTGGAACATACCTCTTAGAAATCCCTATTTCCCTTTAAAGCTCAGCTCAAAGTGACACTTCCTTCCTACACGAGATCTTTTCTGATCTCTACCTCCCCGTCCCAACTGCTAGTGCCTTTTCCACAAAACTATTTTGCATTTATTATTATAAATTTTACATACTGTTATCTAAAAATCTTCTCCCTCAATTGAATGTAGGGTCCTTGAGGGAAGGAATTATTTCACTTTTGTTTTTGTATCCATGGAGCCTAGAATAGTGCTGAATATATAGTAGACACCCAATTGATTAATAACAGAATGTATTATGCCTGGATATTTGAAAATATTGGGTGACATACAATTAAATGGCCTCTTTCTGGAAAGGAAAGTTGGTTGTTGGAATTAGAAAGAATATATTGTGTGTGTGTGTGTGTTCGTGTGTTGACAATATACATAAGAAGAATGTCAAGTCAACACCACGAGAGGAGGGGAGCACTAATCTAAACAGAAAATGTGGTCCCCTAAGCAGTGGTAGTGCCAGCCTCACCATCCTCACCATAACCTATGTTCCCAATGCAATGCCTATAATCATGTAGCAAGATAGTTCCAATGAGTTTATGGTAGGAGGTATAAACGAGAAACTTCAAGTACACAAAGAAAGTCTGAGACTGAACAAAAGAGGGCTAGCCGAGATACTTAAGTATTCCAAACTATGATCATATCAGTTTCAACAGGACAGTACTTCTAGTGCAGTGACCCTGGTCACCTTATCTAGTGGCACAGGCAATAATTATACATGAGGGAGAGAACAAGCAATAGCATGGGAATAAGTCTTTTTTTTTTTCCTGGTTACCGTCAAGTTAGTGATTGACCTGGAACAAAGGCCTGGGCAGACCAGATGAGCACAAGCTCTACCTATTTTTGATTCTTTGAAAAATTATGTCATTTACAGCTTAGCATTGAAATGAGTATGCTGTTTTACAGGAAGACTTCTCCAGACAGAGGAACCTTTGGGTGGAAGGTTAGTATGGCAAGAAACCATTTCATTGACTTGGGGTGGAAGAATGTAATTCAATTCAATTTTTTGGAGAGCAGTCAATATGATATCCCCAGGGATAATATTTGCCCATTTATGGATTAAGAAATGCAACCCCTGACTGTATTTGTTTTGGGGTGAAAGTACTTTCCCCAAATGTGACTCTCATAGGTGAGAAATAAATCCTTCTCAAGACTGTACTATAACAGCTTCCTTGGGGAGATAACCCAAATAAATTGTCTTGCCATGAACATGAGAAGTGTCTAGAAAATAAGGCCTTTAAATTTGACCATCTGTAACAGATAAGGAAAAAACAAAAAGAATTCATCCCTGCCTATCTTGCCAATGTAAGGGTAAGATGAAACCTCCCCAAATCATTTTAATTCCAATGTCTTAAGGAAGTGAAAACAATGCATCAATCAAAAGACCTTAGACTGAAAGTTATTGGATCCAAGTGAAACAACACCAGACAGAAAGTTTGTTCCAATAGTCTGAAGAAAATTGACCATGACCGGGAATCATCTGTAAAATTTTAAGTGCATTGAGAAGGGATGGAGTTCCTCAAATTGGAACAAGTGTGACTATCAAGCATTGTACTGAAGGAAGAGGGCCTTCCAGGGATGGGAAGAAAGGCCTGAGCATTAGCTTTGACCAGATCTCTCTCTTCACATCCTCCTTTTGGCCAAAGCACTGCTTTGCAAATTTCACAGGGTCTGGAAAGTTTTGAACATTCCATCTTCCCAAGGGGGGGATCTTTACTGGTATACTAGAAGCTTGTAGTAGTGTCTACATTGGTAACCAAGACTAGATGGAAACAGATTTGCTAGTAACTTCCTGAGCACCCTATTAATAAGCACCCCACTACTGCTCTCTAAACTTGAGTCTGCTTTTGACTTCAGCTCTACATGTATGTATGAAAGCGTCTGGCACAGACTTCCGAAGAGGACATTTTGTGCCAACTGTTTTTAATGTACCACCTTAGTAAATACCTCTTTCTAAAATCTATTTTAAGTTTTCTGACTAAATTATTCTGAACTGATAATGTTGTAGGAGAGGGGAAATACAGCCATGAAACCAATGGAAATAGAGACATGTGCCCTGATTCTTCAAGGGTAACCATAGGACCCGGAAAGGAAATGGACCCAGACTAGCTGTTGGTATGCAACTTGTAAGTGAAATGGGAGTCAGGAGACGAATCCTCAGGTTTAAAATGACTACTCCAGCCTTAAACATTACTCTTTCCTTTTCTCCTCTTCTTTCTTATCACCACAACTAGCATTTATGTAGCACTTTGAGTTCTGCAAAACACTTTCAAATATTATCTTATAGCATCCTCATTGCATCCCTTGGAGGTAGGTGCTATTATTATCTCCATTTTACAGATGGAGAAATGGGGTCAGGAAAGCAAAGAATGGACAGTTAGGGAAGTAGCATGGCACTGTGTAATTAGAACTAGATTTGAATCAGAGAGGAAATGGGTTTGAATTCTAATTACTATAACTGTGACTTCAAACAAACCATTATCCTCTGCAAGATGCGTCTTCCTCAAATGTAAGATGATCAAGGAAGGTCCCTTCTAGATCTAAATCTAGGATTGCAAGATTGTCACAGTCTTCAAAGACTTAAAGCTCCGTTTGCAGAAAGTCTGATGGAGAAGCGAATGGTGGTCTTCATCAGGCTGCAGCACATTTTGAGTAAAAGAAATGGCATGAAAGAAATCATCAGAATGATAAATGATTGGGGAAAAGAAGAGTTGGTTACAAGAAAGGACAAGGAAATATTAGAAATCACGCAGGCTCTGTTGGTATCTGGAAAATATTAGACCTGGGGGAAAATGCAATGCACTTTGGGTTCCTCATCACCCAGCACCAGCCCCTATGTAATCTCTATGGGAAGACATAGATAGGAATTGCACAGGATGGATAATTATGTAGGGGTTGTAATCTGTATTATTGGAGGGTATATCCACCTAGATGAGATCATATATCCATAGAAATATCAAAGTATAGACCAATAGAGAAGTAGATGGTGGTTATTCAATTTGAATTTATTAATCACCTAGCATGTGTCAGACCACAAAGTAATCAAAACCAAACGTCATAAAATTGTTATTTAAAAAAAAAAAACCTGTCTCTCCCCTCCACACCAAGGAAGGGATATGAGAAAGTATCTCACCCAAATCCTTTGCACCAGTTGGAAGAAGGGAGGCACATGGATATGGAACAACATGTGTGTATAAATAAATAAATATGCATGTATAAATAAATAAATGTGTGTATAAATAAATATCATCCTTTTTCTATGCATTGATCTATGTTCTTTTTTCTTTCTTCCTCCTCCTCCTCCTTCTTCTTCTTCTCCTTTTCTTCTTCTTCTTCCTCTTCTTCCTCTTCTTCCTCTTCTTCTTCCTCTTCCTCTTCTTCCTCTTCTTCTTCCTCTTCCTCTTCTTCTTCTTCCTCTTCCTCTTCTTCTTCTTCTTCTTCTTCTTCTTCTTCTTCTTCCTCTTCTTCTTCTTCTTCTTCCAATTTCTTTGTTCCAGGAGATGACTCTCAGGGTGGGGAAGGGATAGAGGTAAAAATCTAGGAAATATACATATAAAAATAATTTCCACAGAAATCAAAACCCAGCCTTGTACAAGTTTTTTCCTGTATTAATGTGACTGAGACCTTGTGACAAAAACTAACTGCATAATTCAGTTTTTAAGATGCAGCCTGTCAGCCATGTTTCATTTCCATGTGATACAAACTGACAGTTTGAACTGATTTTTTTCACAAAATTGATCAGCTTCTATCATGTAGACACTTCCTACATACTTTGCATATAAAACATGTAGTGTTGTAAAGTATTATGAACATACAATGAAACATCTGAAACAAATCTCTTCCAAAAAGAAGGAATGGTTATATCAGTTTATTTTCAGTCTTTACCTTCCATTAAGGGTCAGAAGATGAATAGATATCCTACCTTATTGATGTGCATATAATGGATTAATTCATAGATGATAATTATCATAAGAATTTTAAGACAAAATAGGATTCTATTGACAGAACTAACTGAAAGTGAAAGAAGTAGTACCTTTCTAATTTTATGGTATAGTTTCAAAATGCCTATGTCTTTCCCAATCTTGAAAGAATTGGGTGCTTAACTCATTTGGTATGAAAACCTATCTTACAATACAGGAAAGTGGGGGAGAAGGGGATAAGCAGGGTGGGGGGGGATGGAAGGGAGGGCAATGGGAGGAGGGAGCAATTTGAAGTCAACACTTGGGGAGGGACAGGATCAAAAGAGAGAATAGAAGCAATGGGGGGCAGGATAGGATGGAGGGAAATATAGTTAGTCTTACACAACATGACTATTATGGAAGTCAATTGCAAAACTACACAGATATGGCCTATATTGAATTGCTTGCCTTCCCAAAGGGATGGGTGGGGAGGGAGGGATGAAGAGAAGTTGGAACTCAAAGTTTTAGGAACAACTGTTGAGTATTGTTCTTGCTACTAGGAAATAAGAAATACAGGTAATGGGGTATTAGAAAGTTATCTGGCCCTACAAGACAAAAGAGAAGATGGGGACAAGGGAAGGGAGGGATGATAGAAGAGAGGGCAGATTGGTGATAGGGGCAATTAGAATGCTCAGTGTTTTGGGGTGGGGGGAGGGGACAAATGGGGAGAAAATTTGGAACCCAAAATTTTGTGAAAATGAATGTTAAAAGTTAAATAAATAAATTTAATTTTAAAAAAAGAAAGAATTGGGTGCTTAAAAGAGAATAATGATTAGGGGTTTTGTGAAAATTTATTTTAAAACTCCAACACTACCCCTTCACCTCAGTGGGAAACTTGCTTTAAAAGACTCTGAGCTAGCCAGAAATTTCAGCAGGAACTTCCACCAAAACATTCTGTTAATTATTTCTAGATCTACCTTTTTTCTGTATTTGAGAACAAGGAGAAGCCAATCAGTGGAGTCTTCAAGCTGAGTCTGGTGACCCAAATCTGGAACTTGGATTTAATCTATTTGCTGAAAAGCTATAAAGAAGGAACATTATTTTTAGAGCAAAAGAAATAATTATTGATCTTCCTTGTTGTTTTACTGTGTCTCGGTCTATCTGGAAAACATGACTCTAGTATATTTGTGTTAGAGTGTACTTTTAACCTGATCTGTGCTTTCATATTTTGGTAGAGTCTAATCTCTGTTCATTCTTAAATCCAGATAAACTTCATTTTCTGCTCGGTTAGATTTTTACTGTTGGGATTAGCATCTTAAAATGGAACTACTGGAGGATTTCACAGTAACTTTAGAATATAGCAACTATTTCTAAAGTAAATTGACTTTCACAGTGAATATTAGAGCCTGCTTTATCTTCCTAAAACAGTTTAATAGAATGGAATCCATTCAATCTTGACTACAAATCTGAAGGTCTCAGTTCCTCAAGAGAAAGAGACCATCACGTGGCTATGGGTAGAACCCAAATCTAAACTCTGTTGAAAAAACAAGAGGAAAAAAGAAGACTCCCATTGCCTGTGACATAGATCTTACCTCAGAGCCTAAACAACACAGAGAAATAAAGGTACATAAATTACATGAAAGATCCAGCCAGCTCAAACAAATGAGTGGCTCAAACGTTAGGAGAAAAACAATAACAGGAAGCAACAATGAAAGGCTGTTATGTGGCTGAGGCACAAAGAGGAATGGTTATCAACCTTTTCAACTGACGTCAGGCTGGCTTCCAGTGATGTTTCAGGACAAGTTGACCTGACCTTTTCATATGTTGACTTCTACTTTCTTTTGCTCAGGTGTGCTCTGTAAAGGTGGGTAAAAATGAATAGGGAAGTGACACAGAGCTGACTTTCCTTTTACACATTCCAGGGAGGTTTTTCTACACCAAAGGGATCTATCTAAACACATCTCAGGCCAAAACAACCACCTTAAAAACTTTGGAATGAAAGTTTGTGTACAGAACTTACAGAGTTTGAGGCTTACTATTTAACCAGTGTGATTGCCCCCCTCTCCCGAACCCCCCATCTTGAGGAGATATAACATTTTGCCATGGCTTGTAGAAAAAGGAAGACTGTCCTTTATTCCTCCCAGGATTTTCAGTTGTAGATAAAGAATTGCCTAATTGGCATGCAAAGTTATAATGGAAAAATGGCTTCACTTCTACCTCCAAGCTAAGCCATCTCTCATCCATTCTGCATAGCAGTACCAAATTACTCTTTATAAAACAAAGCTTTTGCCATGTTTCAATCCTGCTTAAAAACCTACAATGTCTACTCCCCTGCCTACCTTTCAAAGACTCTGCAACATGTTCAAACAATACACAACTAACATTATTCCCTAAAATTACCATCATTCTCTAAAATTCAAACTCCAGTCTAGTCAGGCAGGTCAAATCATTGCTATCCACTATGCCATACACATTTCTACCTTAGTAGAAATAGGGTCCCTGCTTCAAGAATAACACACTTAAGTAATGAAAGAATAATAAAGTGAGAGGTGAAAACTCAGAATTTTTAAATGTATTTCTCTTATTATTATTGATTTGGAACAAGTTTCCAAATGGTAATGAATATAACTTATTATTTGCAATTCTCTCAAAAACTGTTCATATCTTGTGATCACTTATCTTTGAGGAATGGTTCTTGGTTATTCTTTTTTGTATCCTTGAGTGTCAAGATGGTGTTGGGAACACAACTGATAGTTCATAAATTCTCCCTGTTGATTCAATCCAGCAAATGTTTATGGAAATAAATCTGACATTAAGTTATAGAGAGAGGAAAACTATCAGGACTAAATAGTAACCTTTTGAAACTAGGTGTGAAAGTACTGTTATCCTTGCTGAAACTGGAAGTTGAATCTTTTTTCAAGACTATTATCTTTCTTTCATGTAGGAAACTGGTGGAGTTTGCTAGTTTTGTCCATGGAGTCCCACATTTTATGCTTGTGTGTACTTGGATTCATCAGGTGTTATCTTTCAGAGTTTACCCACGCAGAGCAAAATGAGTGTAAGAAACCAGAGACTCCAGCCTATAGCTACTGCCATCCAACCATCTTCATCCATTCCTTGCTCACAGCACTGGGCAGCCTTAGAGCAGAAATCTACATTAGAGCACTGTGCTGTGAGTGCTGAATCTGACACCAGAGAAGGAACCGTTGAGAACTTGTGTATTTCTGTTAAGCAAGTTGTGTAGAATGATGCAGACAGGAGGATGAAGTTGACAGAATGTAGATTACAGATGAAAGCTGCTTCATGGTGGAGATAGGAGGCACCTATCCAGACTGCCCTAGTATCGCTTGTCTTCTGGAAACCTTGAAAATGACTCTGGCAGTAGCTCTGGTCTTTTCACCAAGAATGCTTGAAAGTCCTCTATTTCACTGAATGATCATTTAGCCCCTTGAACTATTATACTCAGTTTTCCTAGGTAGATGATTCTTGGTTTTAATCCTAGTTCCTTTGACTTCTGGAGTATCATATTCCAAGCCCTTCAACCCCTTAATGTAGAAGCTGCTAGATCTTGTGTTATCCTGATTGTATTTCCACAATGCTCTAATTGTTTCCTTCTAGATGCTTGCAATATTTTCTCCTTGACCTGGGAACTCTGGAATTTGATTACAATATTCCTAGGAGCTTCTCTTCTTGGATCTCTTTCAGGAGATGATCGGTGGATTCTTTCAATATTTATTTTGCCCCCTGGTTCTAGAATATCAGGGCAGTTTAACTTGATAATTTCATGAAAGATGATTTCTAGGTTCTTTTTTCGATCATGACTTTCAGGTAGTCCCATAATTTTTAAATTATCTCTCCTGGATCTATTTTCTAGGTCAGTTGTTTTTCCAATGAGATATTTCAGATTTTCTTCTATTTTTTCATTCTTTTGGTTTTGTTTTGTAATTTCTTGGTTTCTGATAAAGTCATTAGCTTCCATCTGCTCCATTCTAATTTTTAAAAAAAATTATTTTCTTCAGTGAGCTTTTGAACCTCCTTTTCCATTTGGCTAATTCTGCTTTTTAAAGTATTCTTCTCCTCATTGACTTTTTGGACCTCTTTTGCCAATTGAGTTAGCCTATTTTTAAAGGTGTTATTTTCTTCAGCATTTTTTGGGTCTCTTTTAGCAAGCTGTTGCCTCTCTTTTCATAATTTTCTTGCATCACTCTCATTTCTCTTCCCAATTTTTCCTCCACTTCTCTTACTTGATTTTCAAAATCCTTTTTGAGCTCTTCCATGGCTTGAGACCATTGCATATTTATTTTGGAGGTTTTGGATACAAAAGCTTTGACTTTTACGTCTTCCTCTGATGATATGCATTGTTCTTCCTCATCCAAAAGGATAGAAGAAAATACCTGTTCACCAAGAAAGTAGTCTTTTATAGTCTTATTTTTTCCCTTTTTGGGGGCATTTTCCCATTCAGTTACTTGACTTTTGAGTCCTTTGTCAAGAGGAGGGTATACTCTGGGGAGCCGTAAGTTCTCAGTTCCTCCAAGGTGGCACAATCAAGGGAGAGGAGTAATGGCCTGCACTCTACTCTGGGAGCTACTGAAGCTTTTCTGCCCAGGATCTGCAAGTAAAATTTCCTTTCCAGAACCTCCACCAACTCCACCATGCCAACCAGTGCTCCTCCTCACCCTGGGGCTGCCACTCAGGGCTGAGACCCAGATCAGTCACTCAATTCCCCTAGGGTCTTTAAGCCAAGGGCTCCAAAAATAGAGGCTGTGGCTGCAGTGGCTGCTGCTTGCAGGGCCAGACCACCTTCCCTTCTTACCCAGGTGAAAGAACTTTCTCACTGACCTTTGAAGTTGTCTTTGGTGTTTGTGGGTTGAGCAATCTGAGAACTGCTACTGCTGCCAGTGGCCCCTTGAAGCCCGTTCTACTCCTGTCTGCCACATGGCCAAGGCTGGGCTGGCCTCCATGGGCTGCACTCCGCTCTGAGACCTGTGCAATAGACCTTTCTTGTTGGTCTTCTAGGCTGCTTTGGACTAGAAATATCTTTCATTCTGTTGTTTTATAGCTTCTGCTGCTCTAGAATTTGTTTAGAGTCATTTTTTACAGATATTTTATGGGCTATAGGGAGGATCTTCTGCAAGTCCATCCTTCTACTCTACCATCTTGGCTCCAGCCCTCCCCCCCAGTCCTTGTTTTAAGACCTCTATCAGCAAGTAATGTGTTACCTCAAAAGGCAAGTCTTATTGGAGATAGCTCTGAATGTTAAGAAATCTTTCCTTATGTCAGTTCTGAATGTACTGCTTTACAATTTCTACTCATTATTCCATTATATTTTTGGGCAAATCAGAATAAGTTCATTTTTTCTTCTAAATGTTAAAGTCACAATTGACTCTTTGTGTTAGGATCTTTAGTTACCCTTGAATAAATCCCAGCCTTTGAGTAACAACATATAGAAATTTATAGGAGGCAGCTAAGTGGCTCAGTAGATAGAGAGCTGGGCCTGGAGTCTGGAAGGTCTGAGTTTAAATCCAGCTTGAGACACCTACTAGCTGTGTGACCCTGAGCAAGTCACTTAACTTCTGCTTGCCTTAATCAGCTGGAGAAAGAAATAGTAAACAACTCCATTATCTTTGCCAAAACAAGCAACAACAAAAACCCATAGAGGGTCACAAAAAGTCAGGCAAGACTGAATGACTCAACAACTGCAACAAAACAGAAATTTGAGGATATGGGTCTTAATGATGGCTTCTTTCTCAGAGTTTCTTACTTGTGAACTTCTGGTCATGTCTACTACTATTTTTTTCTAATTCTGTAGCTACTTTTTGTTATCTAGATTTTCAGATTAGCACAATGAGCTTTCTTCCCCCTCCCCCCCCCCTTTTCAGTTTAAAGTCCTTTTGATTAGATTTGCAAGATTTCAGGTAAATAAATTCTTACTGGTCCCTATTTTGTGGATTCTCTTGCTAACCAAGAGCCCTTAATTCCTATATTTAATCCACAGAAATCCAAATCCTATTCCTAGACACTATGCACTTAACTTATAATTTACTTCCCAGGTCTTCTCTTTTTTCCAAAAGTCCTTGCCTACAAAGGGCAGAAATAAAGAAAAAAAACCTTCTGGTTATTTCTGGACACCTCTGGTGTCCTTACTGAATTTCTTACCAAAGACCTCGTGATTTTTAGTCATGTTTTCTAGGTTCTTTTAGATGGTATCATTTGTATTCCTGTGAATCATCAAAGGTATGTATGAATCATCAGTTTTGCTAATTCTTGGTTTTTTCTTT
This sequence comes from Notamacropus eugenii, assembly GCF_028372415.1. NCBI lineage: Eukaryota > Metazoa > Chordata > Mammalia > Diprotodontia > Macropodidae > Notamacropus > Notamacropus eugenii. The sequence continues at coordinate 102,487,774 of NC_092876.1, forward strand.
CCTGTAATATTTTGGATATATGCTTTGGAAAGTCAGTAGACCTCTCTGGTAAGAGATGTAAGTTAGTGCTAGATTGAGAAGATACGTTAGATAAGATTGCACTAGGCCTAGAGAGAGAAGCCAGGTTTCACCAACAGTAGTTATCCTTTGTTATCTAACATCAACTACCTCCCTGGCCTCTTCCTAATAACCCACAGAAAGACACATGCCGGTGAACCCCCTTTCAAGAGTCCTTATTCTCTCCAAAATACATGGACCAGATTCACTTTTGTGAATTCACATCCAAATGGGCACTTTCCAAGGAATATATACACCCTCATACATCCAGATCAGAGTGTGGTTTCCAAATCATGACGAGGGTCTTTAGTTCACATTGTCTTATGAATATCCCAACTGTGGGATACGACATGAGTTCTAATCAATTAAAACCTATCCCATTGTACCACAGGCAACAGGTGAAAAACCATTTAACCAACTGGAAGGAGCTTACTGATTATCACTAACGGTAAATGCCTTGACAAAATTCAGAGAGGAATCTATTTTATCATATGACTTACTTCTTTTTCTCTTTTTTCATCTTGCACCTGTATGCTTATGCTTTCTCTACCTTATGTTTTTTGCTAGCTCTCCCCTCTATGTGTTCTTGTGTACAGGAATGAATGTCTTTCCAGATGCATACAGTTCTGTACTTACTGTCAAAACTATCAAGAGGCATGTCAACAGTGCATCACTGACATTTTTTTTTTTAATTCCCCACTGCCACTCACATTTCCTTTGGCAAATAGTGTTTGCTAGACAAATACATGCTTAAATACAGGCAGGTCAGAATTTTAAATGGAATGTGATTCTGGAGATCATATCTTTAAACAGATTTAAATGTAGTAAAATTCCTAAATAAATGTAAACTATAGTTTTTATTTATTCAGACTTTGGCAGGAAGGATTCCCCTAGGCTTGTAAAAGTAGTAAAAAAATAGCTTTCTATTGGAACATATTGAATGACACTTCCAAATGTTGGAATGTAGACAAATGAGTATACTAGATGAACTGTCCTACCAGGGACAAGATACTCCTTCTCTAGAAGAGGGCATCAGAGTCTTAATCTCAAGAGTTTAGACTATGGATGATTGAGATGTCATGGCAGTGGGTTGGTTTAGAATAGTAGTGTAAAGCTCAAATAGAAAAGGGGACACTAAACCATGCATAATGACCCCTGGGGGCCACATTCAGATTTAGAAAATCACATTTATATATTTTATGTATTCTGTTAAATATTTCCCAATTACATTTTAATCTAGTTCAACTCACAGAGGAATGTTGTGGGCTGTATGCACCTGGGAGCCTGGCATTTAACACTTCTGATTTAGAAGCACCTAACCAATCCTGAGCTTCAGAAGTCCAAATAGGAGCAATGGGGACAAATTGCAGAAAGGTAAATATAAGCTTGCTATAAAGTAAAACTTCCTAATAGTTGGAGTAAGCTGAAAGTGAAATGGACTTTCTCAAAAGGTGATGGTCTTCCCATTCCTGGAAGTGTCCGAGTAGAGGAGTGAATATCCCTTATTGGTGATATTGTAAGGAATATTCATCCTCAGATCTAGGTAGGACCTAGGCTTCTGAGGCCTCAGCAGTCTTTCCAAACTCTCTTAAATGTGAACCAGGAAAAAGGAAGGACCACTTCCCAAACCAGGAGCAGGGACAAAAAAGGCAGGCCATTGATAAGATGAAATGAAAAGAGACATTTTAACATCATTTTTTTATATAAATTAGTAAAAACAGATGCCATAGAATTCTTCTCTGTTTTGCAAATGGCATGTATTTATAATAAGTATAGCATGTTAAGTGACAGCTAAAAGACTGTGTGCAGGGTACTAAATAACACATGAAACAAAATGAATACTGGAGCTTGACAAAGTGGATGGGTGGGGGACAAGAGAGGAAGGTTATACCTTTCAAACTTTGCCTAAGACTCACCAAGATCTTGTTTCCATTCTGACTTCCTGTTTGTTGATTACAAAAGTATTCTGAGTTAATTTTATACCAGTTACTTTTTTAATATGTAGGTTGGTTTTGGTTCAAGTAGTTCACTAATTTTTCCCCTTTTTTTGGTTTAACTTTTTTTAAATCACTATTTAGGCTCATTTAATGAATCACCAGATCATTGTAGTGGGAATTCTTGGTAGAGAGGTTTTTGTATCAAAATATCACCTAAAAAGAAGACCTCAGAAAGTCCTAATTCTCAACAGGTCTTGTGTATCATGTAGAACACTCTTATAAATAAAAAGTGTCAGGGGAAACAAGTGTTAAACAGGGCAGTGTCTCATAGAATTCTCAGACTGATTCCTTTTTGTCATCATTGCCAGAATGGTCTGAGAAAGAAGTGTATTGTTGATAAACATAGAGGAAGAAGGTTCTGACATCTCTCTCCTAAACAAGATAATAGCCTATTAAGATTTATGTGGTTTTATCTTTGCCCTCTCTTTTTATGAAACTGCTTGGTTACTCAATGTTACCTTTCTCTTAGTGGCAGCCCAATTTTCTGAGTGTGTGTGTGTGTGTGTGTGTGTGTGTGTGTGTGTGTGTTTTGTTTAATTTTGGGGTCCAGATAAGTCTGGTGTAGGAAAATACGTATTTTTTCTGGAACTCCCTGGAAGGCAACTATCTAGGGCAGGGGTGGGGAACCTGCCCCCTCAAGACCCCATGTGGCCCTCTAGGTCCTGAAGTGCAGCCCTTTGACTGAATCCAAACTTCACAGAAAAAATCCCCCTATTAAAAGGATTTGTTCTATAAAACTTGGACTCAGTCAAAAGGCCACACTCAACTACCTAAAAGGCCTCTTGTGTTCTGGAGGCTGCATGTTTCCCATCCCTGATCTAGGGTCTGTTTGTGATACAAGAGATTCCTCTAGACTCCAGGATATTGATTTCTTAAAGAGTTGCCTTGTTAAAGTATAAGTTTGGATCTATAAACATAATCATTTGTTTTCTTACACCAATCTACTTGTTTGGTGCTATGCTTAATGAGTATGAGACAACTTTTCCAGACCTAAATTTAGGGTTTGATGGATTCAAAATGTATCCTGAAGATACCTAGAATCATTGTGGGGTTTAAGAGGGACTAAGACAGTAAAGAAAGAGTGTTTGGCATTTTACCTAGAAGAATTCATGGAACAATACCAAAACTGGTTTTATAGAACTGGAGGAAGGAGAGAATAATCATTTATTTAGATTCTACCATACACCAGGCACTGTACTAAACACTTTACAAGTCCTCACAACAATCCTTCAAGATATATGCTGTTATTATCCCCACTTAAGGAAATTGAGGCAAATGGTAATTAAGTAACTGTCTGGGGTCCCATAGCTAGTAAGAGTCTGAGGCCAAATTTGAATTCAGGTTTTCCTGACTCTAGGCAGAGCACTTGATCTACTGCACCACCAGTTGTTAATGAGCGAGAGAGCAAGAGAAGGGGTTCTTTACCAATGACGCCACAGGGTTGTTGGGAGGAATATTAACAGTTGAGAGAGAGAGAGAGAGAGAGAGAGAGAGAGAGAAGTGAGATTGTAGTGTCCAAGTCAAAGGACAAACAAAAATACCATGTACCATGGCCAGAGACAATTGAAATTGACCAGGTTCTTGAGGGAAGTCTTTTGATAATCTCTCCTGGCCTATAGGCATTGTCCCTCTGTGTCTTAAAAGAGGACCTCTCAGCTAACCTCACATATTTGACCAGGATCTTGCTCAAAGCTTTGTTCACTGAAAATAAAACATTTATCAAGTGCTGGCTCTTTCAGCAGCACAGCACCAGATGCTATTACTAGACATAATTTTGCCTTCTCCAGATCTTAAAGTCATATGTAAACTACAGGGAATCTCTCTTTAAAAAAAATAAATAGAACATTCCAAGTATTTCAACATAGTATCCAAACCTAATATCGCATCTGTATGCAGCGTAAGCCACAGTTCATTCTGTCAACAGAACTTGGCTGAAGTGCCCACTGAATGAACAAAAGAATACAAGAGGACAAGGAGATGACCTATTTTCTTGGTAAATGTTGTTCAGCCCAGGAATTCCATGCCAGACAATTTGGCTGATTTAGGCATTTTAATATGACATATTATGCTTGCTGTTTCTAGGGAAATATAGCCCGGGATAGCTGTCAAAATACAAAGCAAAAGGTTGTGTTTGTCTGAATATTTCATACAGAAAGGAAACCTTTTGTTGTGTGACTAAATCAATGGTCATTATCTCCTCAGTGAGTAGTTCCCTTAACCTGTAAGTGAACTTTGTGGGCATGTATGTGCATGGTTAGTTCAGCCAAGTACCTAAGGTCTCTCTTGAATGACTCAATTTAGGTAATATTAACTATTGTAGTGGATTTATAGTGGAGATATTGATTCCATGGCCTTTGACTTATTTCTGAGGTCAATAATTGACTGAGGTATTCAACTCGACCTCCTGGGTTGACATTAATGAGTTGAATCATCATCTTAATGGATTTTGATGATGATATAACCCAAACACTAACCTTCTCTAGAGTGTAATTTTTACTGGAATGAATTTAATAGCACTGACTCAGGGGCATTCTGGTCAACCAAAATGTGGCAAACCATAAAGATATCTTAAATTTGCATGGATGATATGATTTACTCCAAGGCCCAAATGAAATTTTAATTAGAATATCATGGATTCAGAGATATAAGGGACCTTCCAGTTTATCTCTCTCCTTGTTTTAAGCATAAGGAAACTAAGACCCAGAGAGATAGAGATTGCCAATAAGAGACCAGAGATTTGACATCAATTTCTGATTCAAAATCCAGCATTCTTTTTACTGTATCTTGCAGCCTCCCTAAATAAAATAGAAAGCTGTGATCATGACAGAACAGAAAATGGCCTTAGAGATCATATGATTCAATTTAATGATCCAGTAGATGAAGAAACTGATATCAAGAGAGGGAAGGTGATTTGCCATAGTCATACCAATGGCAGCTCAAGACTGAAATCTAAATCTCCCAACTCTCATTTAAAAAAGAAATTTTAATTAGCAAGCATTTACTTTTTTTCTCCTTCAAACTTCCCCCAACCTATAAAGACAGAAGGAAGGAAGGAAGGAAGGAAGGAAGGAAGGAAGGAAGGAAGGAAGGAAGGAAGGAAGGAAGGAAGGAAGGAAGGAAAGAAGGAAGGAACATAGAAACCCTGCATCTAATACAAGCTGAGGCCAGCAAAATAAATTCCCACCTTGACCACATCCAAAAGAGCGTGTCTCCTCTGTATATTAGACCATCATCTCTTTCATAAGGATGGCAATATTCTCCGTTATCAGTTTTCTGGAATGATGGTTGATCATTCAGTTGATTAGGGATCTTAAATCATTCAGAATTTATCTCTTAGAGGACAAAAGTATCATATTACATTCATACACTCTTGTTCCACCATTCCCCAGTTGATGGACATTGCTTTGATATCCTGATCTTTACCATCACGCAAAGAGTTATTATACATATAAAACGTTTTCCTTTTTCTTTGACCTCTTTGGGATAATGGCATAGCAATAGTATTGGAGAGTCAAAGGGTATTCACTGTGATTAACTTTTGGGAGCATAATTCTAAATTGCCTTCCCAGAATAATTGGACCAGTTTACAGTTCTACTAACAGTACATCAACATGCCTATTTTTCCACAACCCCTTCAGCATTTGCCTGTTAACTTAACCAATGGACAAAGATCTATTTTTTCTCTGAATTCTTTTAAATTCCTGCTCCCCAAATCAAAGAGGCATGACAAACTATGCCTTGTACTCCTTTGTTTTTTTTTTTTATTTTTATCATGAACTTAACAATAGTATCGCTATATTTTGTCAATTGGCTCCTTCTTAGTGGTCATGATGATGACGAGTCATTATGAATGATGACTTTATCATGAGATTGTTCTCATCATAAAGTGTTTACCCTGTCAGGAAGTTTTACATTTTAATAAATATGGATTTTTTAAGTTAATGAAGTTCTAGTGGTAGAATTGTAGACATTATCCAATGATGGTAAAGGTTTCATAAATCTTAGGATTTAGTACTGAAAGCATGGAGTATGCTAGTAAATGTTTAACAACCACCTTCCCCCCCCCCAAAAAAGTGTACATGACATACTTTTAAATTTCACCTGAACAATTAACATTTCTCCAACACTTTCAAGTCTACAAAATCAGCAAAATAATAAATCAAGTCCTGATTTGTTGTGTTTAATAATTTCTGAGGCATAAATGCTCTGTTGAAAATTTAACAATCAGGTCTTGCAGCCCCAGTTCAAGTTGGTTTGAATACCCCTAGCTAAAAGGTATCCAAGAGATCATCTGCTCCACAACCCTCATTTTTTAGATAACAGAATCAGAGGCAGAGGACATTCTAGTCCAAACCTCTCATTTTACAAAGGAGAGAGTGTTCAAGTGACTTGCCCAGTAGTGCCTCTGAGCTACAGTTTCTTCATCTGTGAAGTGAGGGTGAAAAACATTTTCACTACCTAATTCATAAGATTATCGTGGGAAAGGTTTTGAAATTTCAATCTGTCCTCTCCTAACTGTTGTTCCTAAAGTGGAGGTAACTATTATTCCCCTGTCTAAAATGTTCTGAGTCTCTAATGCCTGTAGGATAAAATGCAAATTATTTTATTTGGCTTTTACAAGCCTTTCATAATCGGGATCCCATCCAGACAATTTCACATTGCTCCCCTTCAGATACTCTCTTTTCTAACCAAAATGACCTATACACAATTTTGCAACTCTTGCTACTAGTGTCCTTTTTGGCACAGACTGTCCTCCATGACTGGAATATACTATGTTCCCTCTGAAATCCCTAGCTCCCTTCAAAATTCAGCTCAAATGGTGCCTCCTCCTGACCCAGACCTTTCTCAATTCCAAGACTTCTGAGCCCTCTTTAACCCCCAAACCTGTCCCTGCCCAAATTACTTTATTTCTATTTACTTATTGGATTTTTATTATTTTCCCTACTAGAATATAAGCTCCTTGAGGACCAGTACTGTTTCTTTCTTTTTTTTTTGCCTTGGAAATCCCAGAACCTTTCAGAGCAATCTGTACTTTTTTTCTCCCACTCCTATGATTTTATCAGTATAGGGCATTCCTAACAAGGAACTTCTTTTACAAATGCAAAGCAGTACTTTTTCTGAATCTTACAATCTTAGAAAATTGCCTAGAATATTAAGAGGCTACGTGACTTACCCAAGGTCACACAACGAGTACTTGGCAGAGGGGTTCTTTGAACCTAGGGCTTCTTGACTTGCCAATAATGATGATGATGATGATGATATGATATGATACAATATAGCATGATCATAATGATGAGAATGATAGCTGGCATTTATATAGCATGTACTATGTTCTAGGCACTGTGTTAAGCACTTTATAATATTATTTTATTTAATTCCTAAAACAAACCTGGGAGGTAGGTGCTATTATTATTCTTATTTTACAGAAGAGGAAACAGACAGACAGCAATTAGGTGACTTGTCCAGTGTCAGACAGTTGGTACTTACTATAGGGTCCCCTTGAGCTTATATCTTCCTGACTGGACTCTTTAATCCCTATACCAAATTGCTAATAATAATTAATATAAACATATATGTCTATGTCTATGTATGTCTATATATATTTGTGTGCATGTATATATATGCAGGTATGTATATATGTATATGTGTGTGTGTTTTTGTTGTGTTTGTCCTTTGTTCTTGAAGGTGACCATGACATCAAGATGATGACATGACTTGCAGTTGACTTTGATTTGAGGAAGGGAGGGCTGTGGAAGGTCACCAACTTCACTTTCTTCTCCTGAGCCATCTGGGTCCAGTGGCCTGATAGTCATCAGAATGACTGGAGATGGCCCAGGATGCCATGGGAGACCCTGACCCTTTTCAGGCAAAGGTTTTATCACATTTTCACTTTGAGTGAGATATACCTATTCAATGAATAGACTTCTTTAAGTTACTCAAGCAATGTCCCCTTTAATAAAAAAAAAAAAATCAAACTGGGAGGGGAAGACCCTCAGGGTTCCTGGGTAAAAGAGAAACAATTACAATTTAGTTATTACATTCATTCTGTGCTAGGTAGGTAAGGATTTGTTGTCCAGTCCATGAGCTCCAGAGAGTACCTTCCCCTGTCTAGAACACCAGAGGAGAAGAAAGAAAGGGAGGGGAAGAAGGGAGAGGAGAGGGGAAAGAGAAAGGAGGGAAGGGAAAGGGAGGGGAGAGAAGGGGAGGAGAGGAGCTGCTACTCACTCACAGGTTGTGTTTGTCCTTCATTCTCGAAGAGGACCATCACATTAAGATGATGACATGACTTGCAGTTAACTTTGATTTGAGTGAGGAAGGGCTGTGCAAAGTCACTAACCCCACTTTCTTCTCTTGAGCCATCTGGATATATATATCTGTGTGTGTGTGTGTGTGTGTGTGTGTACATGTATATGTGTATATATGTGTATGTACATGTATGTGTATATATGTATGTATATGTGTGTGTGTGTGTGTGTGTATATATATATATATATATATATATATATATATATATATATATATATATATATATATATACACACATATACTAACATTTATACAGCATGTACCATGTGCCAGGCACTATGCAAAGTATTTTAAAATTATTATCTTATTTAGTCCCCACAACAGCTCTGAGATATAGGTGCCATTGTTATCTTCCTTTTTACAGGTGAGGAAATCAAGGCAAATAGAGTTTAAATAGTTTGCCCAGCATCACAGAGCTAGTAAGTGTCTAGGGCCAGATTTGACTTGAGGTCTAGTATGCCGTGCCACATAGCTGCCCCTCTCCTATCCAGAATAGGCCCTTCATACATATTTGTTTACTTACATTGAATTAAACTGAACTGTAAATAATGGTAAAGTCATTACAAGGTCAGTTCTGTCTGCTCTGTCCTGTGTTGTTGCTGCTTAGACCTCTTATCCTGGCATAGGATGAGGGCTACTGTGTTGGATGGGGACAAAGGGAGTTTAGATGAAGGAATATTGAGTATTCAATGATATAAAGACAATGGGAGAAAAATCTGTGCCCTTTATTCATGTCAAACTACAGGAAAGAGTTAATAGGGATGTTTTAAAGGAATTATTTTTGGTTTGACTTTTTTTCTTACAAATTTTTAAGATGATTTCTTATCTCTAAAAACTAGAAATATGAAGTACATCTGTTTTTTTCACATTTCAACAGTTTGCATTTATTTCAACAAATGCTTTGAAGCACCTACTCTGAACAAGACAGAGCGCTAAGAGCTAGAGATACAAAGAGAAAAAGAAAACAATTCCTACCTTCAAGAAGTTTTTTGAGATACAACATGCAAAATGGAGAAAAATGTTTAAGGAAGTGATGATGACATGTATTTGCTTCACTTTTTCTAGGAGTACAGCAGAAACTGAAGTTTTCAGTGGAGTTTCAGCCCTATCTTGATTCCCTGATGTCATCACTTGAAATCCTTCAGTTCCTAGAAATAGATCTATCAGAAATTCTGTGGAGTATCATGGGAATTGACTCAGTCACAGGACAGGAAGTGGTTTAACTTGAATCTGATCACCCACCAAAGTTTCAATATGTTAAATGTGGTTTTCATCCATGATTTTAATCAGGAAGAAACATATAGCTTTATTTGGCCCAACAATTAGAAGACAGATCACCAGGAGATTTAAGAGATTAAAAAGGGTCAGTATATAAATTTAATCATTGCCTTCATTGTTTCTTCAGCTTGTGTAATCCTGTGACAACACAGATTGCAGTGTAATCGTGATTCCTCCACAGTGTCAAAGATGGTCTAGATGAACCTCTTCCTGCAAAGATGACAGATGCAATGTCCCATCACCAAGGCAATGTCAGGAGACTTCCAGTTTGATAGCACCTGTCAGGTGCCCTAATGACATCATGTCCAGTATCCGAAAACACCAGATCATCTGCACACAACAATGAAGTGTTCTCAATCAACAAAGGCAGAGAATTGTAAAGGAAGCTCTTCAGTAACTTTATCCCAAAGCTCTCCAAGTGTGACCACTGAGTGTAGCAAGTAGAAAGAGTCAAAAGACATGAATCCAATCTTATTTTGGCTACTCACTGACTGTATGACTTTGGGCAAATTGTTTATCTTCTTTGTGCCTCAATCTCCTCATCTGTTAAATGACGGGAATTGGACTAGAACAGGAGTTCTGTATCTTTTTTGTGTCATGGTTCCTTTAGGAAGACTATGGAAATCTTTGATAATGATTGTTGCTAAGTGGGTAAAAATAGAGCATATAGGATTTCAAAGAAAACAAATTACATTGAAATGTGGTTATCAAAATATTAATAAAAATTAACTTATGGATCCTAGATTAAGAACTCCTAGACCAGAAAGCTTCTAATGGTCCTTCCAATTCTAAATCTGTGAGCCTATCTTCTCAGGGAGTTAAAGCATATAAACAGGTTCTCTGCTTCATCATTTTTAACACATTAAAAGACCAGGAAAAATCTTTATCCCCCCAATAAGTAGAGAAGAGTCCACTGTCATAAGGGTATCATTGCAACTGCTATAGTAGAGATCCTATTAGTAGGCTGGCAGGCTTGTTAAAGGCTTATAATCCTTTCTTATACTCAGCATTGAAGTGGCAAGGATTCTCAATAGCTTCCCTGTCTCTGACATGCATCCAGATTTTTAATAGTGGTTAAGTACTCCACCAAGCAATTGAATAAAATAATGTATTCAAGCACCAAAATCCTTTTCAGACCTGTTTCCATCTCTCTATTTTAGGGCTAGAAAATGGATTATGATTCCAATTTACATACTGGGTACATGCCATGCAATAAGTCCCCCCCACCCACTTCTTTGTAAAACTCCTCCATTTCCAAACTACTGGGAGAGTTTAACAATTTTGATGATTTTGAAACTAGCTGTCAGATTTAATCTATGCTAAAGAGGCTGAGAGAGGGTGAATGTATTCTGAAGCTTGTTATATAATTTACAGATTATTTTTGCAATTTATATTCCATCAAATAGGGTGTATTAGGCTCTCAGAAAGCTCGTAATGATCAATTAATTTCAGCAGAGCAATCCTAGTGGCACTTATGGGACAGGCACGATTAGACCCCTTTCTATCTGAGTCCCAAGGTCAAGTCATCAAATATGACTGATTGCATTTTCTAATGGCTTCTCTATGCCCATTAAAGAGCACTCAGCTATTCAGAGTCGCCTCTGATCATGACATTCAAAATCTGCTCTGATGGCTCCTAACAAGCAAAAATGTATTCTCTAATCTTTAACCACATAAACAATGGCTAACCACTTGTAATTGAGTTTAAATTGATTTCAGGTGGCTTCAGAGAAAAGCAATTTCTACAACAGATTAACCTCTTAATTAAAGTATATTAAGGATACTGTCAGGTGTAGAAATTCTGCTCCAGCAGAAAATTATAGCTCATTGACATTCATTTATGAAAGAATCCTTGTTCTGTTCCCAGGTAACAAGTTACTTATCCACCTTTCTTGCTGCACTCACTGAACATAAAACCAGTATAAATGTCATGATTTAAAAAGAAACATCACAGTCTTTCTAGAAAAATGGTGTGTGGAGAAGGGGAAGGGGTGCAATGAGATGAGCTTCTCTTTCTGGCTCAAGTCATCAGTTTTATTTTCTCATAGGTAAAGAAACTGTTTTCTTCCCCTCCTGATCCACTGGTGACCACCATCTATCTTTGGAGTGAGTGACAGAAAATGGATGCCATTTCCCTCCTCTTTCCAGTTGCATGATGGTGAACTAGGTGTTATACATGGGAGTTGAAATACATGTGAACATGGACAAAAGTTCCACAGGATGGTTGGACAGGGAGGAACTGTGGTCTGCATCACTGGAAGAAATACCCATGTAAGTGAGATCACAGAACCATTGGAGTACTGGTGAACCTGTGCCCTACAAGAATGTTTTTGTCTGATACTTTTCATTCTAGACTTCGGGTTTTGTCTGTCTAATGCCAAAGGGGAAGGGAATAAATATTTATATTGCACATACTATGTGCCAGGCCCTGTGTTAGGTACTTTACAAGATCCTCACAACAGCTCTATGTGGTAAATGACGCTATTGTCCCCAATTTATAGTTTTGGAAATTGAGGCAAACAGAGGTTAAGAGACTTATTTAGGTTCACACAGGTAGTAAGTAAAGCTGGATTTGTACTCAGATCTTCCTGACTCCAGACCCAGGTCTCTATCCATGGTGACACCTGGCTCATCTTCCTGCCCTCCCCCACCCTGAGGATGTTTTCTTTTTATTGGATGATTCAACACTTCCTTTTATAGTAAAATGGGGAGGAAAAAGTAACATGAATTTCATATCTTAAGATAGTTCAAGACAAGTGTGTAAAGTAAATTTTATTATCCATAGGAGGTGAGAACATTAAATGCACATTACCAAGATTATTCATTATCAAAAAGTCCTCATTTTATCAGGCAAATTGCATAGAAGAAGGTTTCTTTATTAAAGGAGATGAGGACAAAGGAAAACTCTCTTGTCTCTGTGTTGAATGTGATTCAAAAAGGGAATTCAACGAATAGCCATTAAGGCACAGAAGAAAATTGTAGACTTTTGAAACTTGAACATTCCAACACTGGGAGCTTGAATTACACAACTTCCTGTAGTCTGAAAGCCCTTTTAAATAGGACCATAGGTGTTAAAGGAACTGCTTGGGTCCAGGAGAAAATTCAAACAAGTCAGTGGGGCTCACCTATTCAAAATAAGTAATTAACTCATTGAGTTTTTTCCTTTCTTGCGGGCTTCTGGAGGAACCATCTCTTCATCCCCTCCTCCTATTCCATCTAGATGTATCTCTTTGTCTCCTCCTTCAGACTAAGGCCCATCCATAGTCTGTGATCAATGGAAAAACAAATCACTAAATCCTACAACCACAAAACTTCAGAGTGGGAAGGAAACTCCAAAATCTACATCCCTTCAACAACATTCCTGGCAAGTGGTCACACAGTCTTTGTTTGGAAGATCTTGCTCAGAACATTCGTGCTTTCCCTTATGTTGAATCAAAATCCAACTCTCTAGAATATCTCCATGTCCCTAGTTCTGAGCACAGATGCATGTAAGGAGCAAGTACTCCAAAGAACTCGAACCAAGTCTCCATTGACAAAGCTTTCTGGTGGTCTATGACTATACCGATGGTTTCCTGGTCACCCAATGGTCTGCAGGAGGCATGGGGAATCTGTCACCTCAAGATCACATGTGGCCTTCTAGGTCCTCAAGTAAGATCCTTTGACTGAATGCAAACTTCACAGAATATATCCCCTTAATAAAAGGATTTGTTCAGTAAAACTTGGACTCAATCAAAAAGGCCACACCCAAGGACCTAGAAGGCTAAATGAGGTCTAGGGGCCACAGGTTCCCCACCCCTGATGTAGAAATTCCACCCACACAGGGCCAAGTCCCTTCAGACTTGATGGATGTACCAAGGTGGTGTGAGTCACCTCACCCTATCTTACTGACCAGGTTCCTAAATATGGAAGAAAGGAGGAGGAGGCAAACTGAGTGCTAGATCCTTGTTGATCTATACTCTGGCTAAGTAAACCTCCTTCCGTTAATTGCTGAATGACCTCTGAGTATCTAATTCCATTTCAATATGGGACCTAAACTATAAAGAAACCAGCCTGAGTTGGGCTTAGCTCACCACACCATTGAAGGCCTACTATGACTTCAGGACCTGATCAGGAACATAGAAACCTTGACCTACAGGTATTGTAGATTACATTTGGATGAAGTTACATGACTGAAAACAAGAAAGAGAGATAGTAGCTGCTTCCTATGCACAGATTGGTGACCTATTCTCTTCTCCAGTTGTTCCCTTTCTCTTGAGCCTAGAATCTCAGTCTCTTCTCATGCAGCTATTCTGTTTGGGGGTCTGGCAAGCTTGTCTATTGGACAAAGAGATTATATATGTCAGAGTCAATAAACATTTATTAAGAGCCTACTATTTGCCATACTAAGTGCTGAGGACACAAAGAAAAGTATGACAGTTTCTGCCCCCAAAGAGCTCACAATATAATGGGGGAGACAATATATAAAAAAGCTAAAAAAGTACAGGGGGGAAAGGTTACCTTTGCAACCAGGGTGGGAAATGATATAAGGGGTTCTGAGTTTCTCAGCTGATTTCATCTTGCAGAATGATGAGTTTCCAGAGAAGATGAAGTCTAGGAAAATAGCCAGGTGAGGAATAATGAGGAAAATTCACTGACTGCCATCCTTAAACAGGAAAGGATCATGGAGGAGTTCCCAGATACTTATCTCCCATCTTCTCCAACCAGGGCAAATGAGGGGCTAAAGGAGCATGAGTTTCCAAGTTACTTTCATCTTGCAGAAGGATGAGTCTCTGAAGAAAGCAAAATCCAGAAAAGTAACCATTATATCAATACTAGCAGATATCATTATTAATATTACATGGCATACAGATGCTTGGTGGCACTGTATGAGTAGGCATGATTTCACCAAGGTGGACATGTGGCAAACAGAACTGCCATATCAAGACCCAAGATAATGTCATATATAGGTCCAAGGCTATAAATAGACTATGAATTATCAGAAAGCAATAAGAAAACATAGTTTCTTGTCCACACTCTGTTGTTGTTATTGAAAATGGCTTAAATAATTTTCCCCTATGCATTCCATGCTCAGCCCCAAAAGCAAGATTGATCCTAAGAGGGTGAAAAATTTTGATGAGACAATGTATTCATCACCAGTCATTGCATTCCTGAATCTGGTTCAAAGGGAATTTCACTCACCAAGATATTATACTGTTGCTGCCTCTGTCACAACTCAATTATGAAACTAGGACTAGAAATATTTTCACTTGGGACAAAAACATTAAGGGTGGAAGGTGAGAGAATAGGGAGACTGAGATCATTTTAACTGGTGCCATCACACTGGGAGGAGTGGTCCAAGCATCACACCTACCTCTTGTAAGGTTTGGGAAGAGAGATGGTTCCCAAAAGAAGGGTACCAAGCTGGGTAGATGGTCCAAGAGATAATTGCTGTTTCGTGGCATGGGCTGGTGAGGTGCCTCAGGGATCACCAAGGCAATGAAGTTCAATCCCATAAGAAGGAAGAAAAGGAAAAAAGAGCACAACCCTGGGGAAACAGCAGCATGCTACCCCTGATTAAGCACATTCCCAGAGATTTCACTACCATGGGACAAATTCCTTGTGTTCTGGACTAGTTAGCTCTACTCACTTATCATGGTTAGTCCAGCAGAAGTTTTACCTATAAAAGACATCCAGTCTGACATTCTTGACACAAGTGGCCCTACAGATGATTGTGAAGAAGACGCTGAGTACCTCTGAATGGTAAAAACATGAATATAATGCACTAACTCTATATGGGAACTAACAGTAACTTTGGAGTCACAGGAACTAAATTTGAATCATTGGTTGGCCACTTACCACCAGTGGGAACTGAGGCAGGTCACTTCATCTCTTGCTGGACCTCAATTTCCTCAATGATAAGATTGCCCTTGATGACCTCTAAGGACCCTTCTGTTATCTTGTGATCCTATGTCTTCTGGACACTGAAAAGAAGTTTAATCAGTATTTTCCACTTGCTGAAGCCCCAGAGTATCTGGTCAAATGAAAGCTGGTAAAAATCAGATCAATCTAAGCATAAAGTCCACTCAGTAGTCATGGTACAAATGCTGGTCAATAGAAAAGAAGGATGAGGAAATCACCCAGGTATAAAGGAGTACATGGAGGAACTCTCTGACTCTCTGCTGTCATGTTCTCCCACAAGAAAAGTCCTCCTACTTGTCTACTCTTAGAGCTCAATTCAATCCACACCCTGAGACTTGTTCTGCCTTTGGGTAGGAAGCATACAAGAACGTGTATCTTCCTTTCCTGTGTTCTCTATCTAGTTTGATCCAACACCCTGTAATCTGGCCTTGGCTTTACTCTCATAACCCATGGCAACCATTCTATTGCCCCAGAAGCTCTAAATATCAAACAGAAGCCTTTTACCCAGAGTTTTCACTTACAGTCTGATTCCTATATACTAATACTCTTCTGAGGCCCTGATTCTTTTGTTGCCCAGTCATTCTGTCTCAAAGTCACTGTGGTACAGCGGAAGATACCTTGAATTTTGAGTCAGAAAACCTGGGATCAGATCTGAGCAGTAGAACTAGTTGCATAACTCAGGACATAAACCTCAGTTTTCACATCTCTAAAATGGTGAAAATTATACTCTCTACTTCATGGGGTTGTGAAGAAATTTCTTTGTAAATCTAAAAATGTTACATAAATGTGAGTCATTATCATTCCTTCTGCCTGAACCGCTATACATGACCCTCTCCTACAGGGAACTCTCATAATTACTTGTACTTTTCTATCTCTGCCTTAATCATATCTTCCCAGAGCTAGACACTCAGCACTAGCCTCCCCTGGTCTGACCTGCTTAGCCACGTCCTACTACAACAATTATGATGATATCCACAAATATTTAATAAGTGAATGAATGCATGCATTCATATAATAATAAAAACATGACCCTGCTCTTTCATTTCAGTTTCTATATTTCTTTTTTTAACTCCTTCCAAAATGGTATACCTGTAACATCTCATTTTGAAACTTGTATTGAAATTAATCACTCACCTAGTCACTAACAGCAATACTAATTTAGTCCAGATGAAAGGAAAAGGAAGTTTTTCACTGTGTCTCTCAAGACATAGATGGAAGCATTCTTACAGGAGAACCTTATGGGTTATGTATAGGGATAACTGACAGACAGAGGGGTTGGTGATGTGGGTCTAAAGAAACTCCAAGGATGATTTCACAGGAATAGACTTGATCGACTACCCCTACATAGTTGGGAAAAACAAGGGTATTGTGATATGAATTCCCAGTCAAGTCTGAAATAACCTCAGGCTTCTGAAGAGGACTTTGGACACATGAGAATGGTATGGACTTTCCAGAGGACCTCATCTCTTGAAATCATCAACAAATTAGGGCCCTTCTTTACTTTCTGATCTGCCCACATGAGAAATACTACTTAAAATTAGGTCAACAGGTCAAGCAAGTCTAGCAGCTACAGATCTAACTAGGGTTACCTCAATTCCACATCTATTAGGAAATTACAATGTGAAAGGCATGGTACCTGATGCTGAGAATATAAGTATGAAAAGCAAAATAGGCCCTGCTATCAAGGACTTTACCAGAGCCAGGCAGAAGCTGACTATATTGTTTGAGCATCCAAGGGGAAGGGGGGAAGAGAAGTAGACACAGAAGATGCAGGTTAGAATACTGGCTCCAAAGCTTATGAGTTGTATGACTTTGGGTAAGTCACTGAGTGTCTCTAGACTTTAACTTCTTTATTCATAAAGTGAGGATGTTAGATGATGTGATCTCAGAGGTTCACACACATACACACACACACACACACACACACACACACACATATTCCCAATTCCCCAAAAATCCAGAGAAGATTCTACATTAACAGTTATCAGTGTAAGCTGATAAAGGAATGCTTGTAAGTGGTAGATGAGCATGTATGATATAAATTAGAATTGGAAAGAAAGACATCTAGAAGATCTACAATTGATTTTTTATTTAGTTTGTTATTGTTTTAATGTGGAAGACACAATTTTCAGTGAGTGGGATCTACAAACCTTCCTGGAGGTGGTGACACTTGAGTGTCATAAAGGAAGAAAAAAATTGATTTGATGGAAATGTGAAGGAAATGTATTTCAAATACATACTATATGGAAGTTAGAGAGTGCAAGATGAAATCAGGGAACAAATAGCAGTTCATTTTGAGTGGAAGAGCGTGTGATGGTAAGTCAGATGAAACAAGGTTGGAAATGTAGGTTAGAGTTCAACTCTGTAGGGATTTATTGAGCATGTCCTATGGGAGGGTTTCCTGCAGAAGATGGAATTTTAGTTGGGATCTAAAGGAAGTTAAAGAAGCCAAGAGGCAGAGATGAAGAAGAGAGTTCCAGGTATAGGAGACAGCCAGAGAAAATGTTTAGAGCTTAGAGAGGAAGCAGCTTGTGCATGGGAAGCAAGGAGGCTGATGTTGCTTGGATTGAAGAGTATAAAAAAAAGTACAAAGAATGAAACCATTCTTACTCTCTAAGAGCTTAGAAGCATACACTAAAGAAATGCAAAATAAGAGCCAGATAATTAGGGAGGGAAGACACTAAGCCTTGTGGGATCAGGGACATGCGCAGCTAAGGAGTTTGTGTTGTGTTCTATTGGCACTAGGTGGGCATTGAAGATTTCTGAGAACATTCATCATCATGGTCCAACTTGCACATTTTGAAGACTATTCTGATTGCTACATGAAGAATGGATTGGATAAGTGAAGGATTGAAATCAGGAAGATCAGTTAGCAGATTATTAAAATGGTTGAAGGGTTAGAGGACTTCGAACTGCAAGTTTCAACTTCTACATTTTCAAAATGGAAAAACTAAGACCCAAAGAGGGTCAGTGACTTGTCTAAGATCATGTAGGTGGTGAGCGAAAGAGCCAGGCTTTGTCCCCCGGTTCTACACCATTAATGATTCCTTCCATTACATCACACTGCAATGTCTCCATAGGCAAGAACAGTAAGAGCTTTAACTTCTGTCGTGATTCATGGTTTCAGTATAAGTATGAATGGAGAAATAGAAAAAGGATTTCTGAAAACAAAGAATTCATTAAAGCCTTGTCTCTGACATTGCCTCTGTGACCTTGGACAAGTCATTGGTCCTCTGCAGGCCTCTGTTTCTTTCATCTATAGGATAGTGAGGTGGGACTGAATGCCTCTACAGCCATGATCTTATGAGTCTGAAGATACAGGTCTTGGGTGAAGCTTTGGAATCAAATTAGGCACAAATAAAAGGAAGGAATAGCGTTTTGGCCAGTGAGTGGTATGCCACAATTTGGAAGAGGTATCTTCAGGACTTGGTCTCCAGGACAATGACTGTATAATTGTTGAAGTCACCATCAACATCCTTGTGATCACAAGGGCTCAAAAGCTCAAAATTGGCCTTGGTGCCCTTTTCCCTCACCTCTTTTTCTATTGTTTTACTGACATAATATCTCTGATCCATCCCCTTTTCTTTATTCATGTTCCTAGTTCAAGTTCTTCATCCTCAGACACTCACTAGTTGTGTGACCCTGGGCAAGTCATTTAACTCTGTTTGCCTCAGTTTCCTCATCTGTAAAATGAGCTGAAGAAGGAAATGGCAAAGCATTCTGATATATTTGCCAAGAAAATCCCAAATAGGATCACGAAGAGTTGGACGCAACTGAAAATGACTTGATAAGCCCTGCACCCTGACCATGCTGCTTCCTGTTCTAACTACCTTGAACCTTTCAACACTGACCCCTAAACTACCAGAATATCCTATCCATGGCTTTCCAATCTTTTCCTTATCCTCTAGTTCTGTCTAACATCCTGAATGTTGACTTATGCTTTATGTTCAGTACTCATTTCACTTATCTTCTAATAATAATATCAGTAATAGGCAATAGTCACTGGCATCTCTATAACATTTTTAAATTTGCAAGCCCCTTTACACAGAGTTCATCTCACTCAGTCTTCCAACAACCCTAAGAGGTAGCTGTTACAGATGTCATTATCTACATTTATTGCACAAATGAGGAAACTGAGGCTCCTGTAGGTTAAGTGGCTTGGCCATTGTCATACAGTTAGACAGTTTTGGAGGTGGTATTGGAACCCAGGTCCTCCTAACTGCAAGTCCAATGTTCTATTCACTATGCTATATAGCATGTGTTTTCTACATACTATAGCTTTCTATATACTATTTTCTATATACTAGCTCCCTACGCATGACCTTCGATCTATCTAGCGTGGCAGAAAGGCTTAGAATCTATACCCTACTGAGGATGTCGGTACTGACCATTTAAAGGCAGGCTAGCTTTTTGTGGAGAAAGGAGGGAATTCTTTCCAAATTCCATACAGGTCTTTTGGTACATTGGAAGAAGCGCACCTTAAATTAACAGATTTGCAAAAAGAGAACACAAAGAACATTTTTCTGACCCTTTCTTTTATAGAGGAGGAAACTGAGCCCCAAAGATGTAATGCAATTTGTCCTAAGTTAGGAAGCGGTTGAAATCTTTTCAGTCCCAAACCTGTATTCTTTCCATTGGGGCTTCTTCTAATGTGAACACATAGTTTCTCCACCTATCAAGAATTTGGACATAATGACCCCTAAGGTCCCATCCCAGTTCTACTATTCTAAAGGTTATCATTGAAGTTGCAGATTTCTTTTGGTTAACCACTGGACAAAAATTCCCTTAAACAAAGAGGGGCAATGGGGGAAATCCAGGACACAGTTCGTGTTCTCAGGATATGTTCTCAGTTCTTTTACCTCCTTGCTTAAATTTAGGCATCTAATGGAATCCAAGGGGAAGGTATCATCAAACTATGGTGCTTTGCTACACAACTCTAACATCCTCAGCTTCTCCTGAGTCACAGTGTCTGCCTGAAGGACTAATAGTTGATGGAAGTTGATGTAGTTGAAGAAGAGTTCATTCAGCACAAGAGGAAAATGCCAAGAGACACAACCTTGAAGGAAAATGGGGCTCAGTTATAAAACACAGAGGGGCCCTTCCACACTCATCCACAGGCAGGCCCGTTCCCAAGAGGAATTAGCCCTTTTGTTTGCTGACTCTCAGCTCAGGCATGTTGCACATAAAGGGCCAGAGTTCTCAGCCCAAGCAGGGAGAATGCCTGACAAATTCAGTCAGAGGATTCAGGGAGGCCCTACATAACCTCAATCCATGGACAAACCCTGGCACAAGGAGGCTCGAGGTCCTTCAAGCAAGCACAAACCAAGGAAACGCAACATGCTGGGCTTCTACTGCAACAAACTTTTATGGTGAAGCAAACTCTACAAAGTTCACTGAAACTTGCAAAAATGTGACTACTGTAGAGGGAAAGTTTGCCAAATTATGCAATCTTGAGCAAAATTCTCCTTGCCACCCCCGCTGTGATGTTCAGCTAATGGCCTTGCCAAAAGCAGTTGCTAGCAAAAAAAAAAAAAAAAAAAAACAAAGAAAACACCTTTTTTTTTTTCTTTTTGGCATATGGTGAAAAGCAGAGCAGCAGAAAGCAAACCCCAGGGTAGTGTTTTTTTAACCTTTTTTTTAAAATAAAATTATTGAAAGTGGCTTTTTGTTCCTGGCAAAAGAGAACTTAGTAAATAGTGGCATTTTCAATAGAACTCTTACATATGAAAGCATTTAAGTGCAAAAGAAACAGTACTTGGGAATAAGTTTAAGATCAGATCATTTTGGTGCTTGGTTTCCTAATCAGTCTCATCCAGAGTAAAGCATGAATAAATCATTGCTACGCAGAGTTCATAGTGGAAACAAGTGAGGAGTCCAGTCTGTAATTCCTTTGCCCCCCTGCTCACTGACTGTACTGTGTTCACTGGAAGGGGTGGGGCTGCAAACTTCTACCCTTTGGGTGGATCCTCAAACATTCTCCCAGCATGGTCTTTGGCGTAATATTAAGGTATTTACGATCAAAGTTAACCAACCCTGTGTAGCCTCCTCCTTTGCTTACTGCAAGCAAGGGCGGCCCAAACTCTGGGCACTCTGTTCTCATCCTCCTCACTTACATTAGGGTACCTTATCCCTCTGAGCTTCCTTTTGTGGATTTGTCCAGTCTAGTGTATAAACAGGAGAAAGAAGATGCTTGGAAAGGACTAAGACACTCTAAAAGTGCGCAGTGAAATTTTCCAGATTTATTAGACTTATTCATAGTTAGTTAGTCTCAAAAGACAGTCTTTTAAGTAAGCCTTCAGAATGTGTGTATTTTAAAGAAGGAAAGTTGAGCAAGTTATTTAACCTTTTTTGGACTCAGTTTCCTTCTCTTTAAAATGGAAGAATTTCAGGCAGCTAGGTGGCCAAGTGGATAAAGTACAAGCCCTGGAGTCAGAAGGATCTGAGTTCAAATTCAGCTTCAGACACTTGACACTTACTTGTGATCCTAGACAAGTCACTTAACCCTGACTGTCTCGCCAAAATTAAAAAAGTTAAAATTCAATGGAAGAGTTTAACTAGATTATTTTAAATGTCCTGCTCTGATTTAATGAGAAAATTATAATATACCATATGAGGATCAGCTTAAGGAACTGGAATTGTTTATCCAGGAAAAATAAAGACTTAGGGGAGACATAATTGCTGTCATCAAATAATTGAAGGATTGTTATATGGAAAAGAAAAAATGGTTGCAGCTAGAAGAGTGCTTTTATTATTGGCAGTAATGTGAGACAAAAATTTAGGAAACTGCCACTCCCTTTTTCCCTTTCCCCCTCCACACTCTAGTTAAATCTTGCCAAGGAGAAATTTAAATGAACCTACGTTACACTTTGGACATTGTAACAGTTAAAAAGAATATTCCACCTCAACCCAAAGAGCAAATTGAAGAGCGAGAGCTTGAGGAGTTCACAGAGGAATTAATAAAGGAATTCAAAAGATAAATTTAACATGAACCTGAGAGTTTCGCTAACTTTTGCTAACTGACTATGGCAGCTATAGATCTGACTCACAAAAAGGTTGAAATCGCCTCTGAAGCTATTGCTGAAACAGCTAGAACTCAACTTTTTGGACAAGACATCACATAATAGTCACAACTCAGAAAAAAGTAGTAAATGGAATCATCATCATCGCTCACATTTACATAAGGTTTACTACGGATCAGGTACGATGCTAAGCTCTTTACAATAATCTCTTTTGATCCTCACAACAACCCTTGGAGGTAGCTGCTGTTATTATCCCCATTTTACAGATGAGAAAACTGATGCAAACAGATGTTAAGTGATTTGTCCAGGGTCACACAGCTAGTAAGTGTTTGAGGGTAAATTTGAATTCAGGTCATCCTAACTCTAAGCTAGGCATTCTATCCGCTGTGCTACTTAGCTGCTTGAACAAAAGAAACAAAGATATAGACAGGTACCAGGCATAAATATCAAGATGACGGCATCTTAGAAGACCAAGAGGAGAAGCAGAGAAGACAGAATAGCTCAGCAGTGCACATGACCAGCTTGCAGCACAGAGACCTTCAACTGTATGATATCCACAGACCATGGATGACATCAGCAATTCTTGAGGGAAATAAAAAAATGTAGTGTTAGAGGAAGAAAAGGGAATCTAGCTGGGACACAGTTATAGGACCAAGAGTTGAAAAGAACATTGGATGGAGACCATTCAGTCCAACCCCTTTATTTACAAATGAGGAAACTGAGGTCCAGGCGAGGCAAGCTACTTGCCCAAAGATACAGAGGTAGTAAACATTAGAGGAGGGAATAAAACCCAGGTTTTCTGGCCCCATAGGTAGTGAAGTATGAGTTGCACTGGCTACATATGTACCCTATGCACGTACACTTTTTCATGCATGTTTTCTATGCATGCTCTGTTCACCACTAATGGTATGGGAACCTGTGAAAAGCAGAGAGAGAGAGAGATGAATTATCTACGTAAATAAATAATATATTAATATAAAATATATATAAATAATTTCCATATAAATAAGAATTTAAAATATAATTTTTATCATTTATTTTGTCTTTATGTTTAATGAAATGTATTTTTCTTTTAATTAATTAATATGTTCTCTGGTTGCCCTGCTTAAAGAATCACAAGTGAAGGTTTATAGCCTGTGGATTTGAGTGATTAATGATGACAAATGTGCTTTGAACCTTCTAATGAGATCTGTGCTACCCATTTTTCTACTTGGATCCAGAGGAGGGAACTAAGTTCAGTGGGTAGAAATTACATGGAAGCAGATTTAAAAGTTCTGCAAGACGTGAGTTGTCCAAAAATGGAATGGATGATCTACTTCAGATATATCAAGTTCTCTATCTCTGTAGGTTGTTAAGGGGAGTTTGGCTGACTACTGAAGGAAGTTGTGCATAGGATTCCTACTTTGGTTAAATGTCAGAGTAGAGGATATCTAAGGTTTTACTGGGATTCTTTGCTTTGATTATTCAGGTCCCTTTACCCATATTTTTGCAGTGTTACCTCTTCACAAATGTTTCCTAGAGTGGATACTTGAATGCGTCAACCCTAACTTCCATATGGAAGTGAGCTCTGAAAGTGAAGAAGTCAGAATAAAATCATATGAGTCAAATATTATAATGATATAGAGTACAAGTGGCCTATCCTAAAATGGCAGTCCAGTTTGGGTTGGAAACTTACAGAACCATCTAATAATGCAGAATCCTTGAAATGGTTGAGAAACACAAACACTTAGGATTCTCTAAGATTCCTTTCAAGGACAGTCTATAGGAAATAAAGTAAAAATCTCAGCTATCTGGAACTATAAGGGTATCAGTCATACTAGAGAACTAAATTTTCTGGATAACTAAGGGTTACATCTTTAAACAGAACAACTAGATTTTTAAAAACTTAACTATCTTCATAATGTATCTCACAGTTTTATGCCTTTTTCTGAGTCTGCTGAAGAAAGTTTAACCTTTTATTGATGAATCAGGGTTGTCATTATAGACATCAGGGATTGAACTATGCCATTAAAGGATGCTGCCCTCAGGGTTTTACTCAATGGACTCAGGCTGCTGTGGATTTTGAATTCTTTTATCTGCTTTTTAGATTTTCTGTCTCCTGCTCACTCTCAGGCTGCCCACTCTTCCTTCTCATTGCTATCAGTGTGCTTGCTTTCATGACTTCTGTCTTCATTTCTAATTTGATGCTTTCAAATTAGTTTAGAGGAATTGGAAACCAGATAACCGAGTTTATTAAAGTTTTACTCAAGGCAAGATAAAACCTAAATGTTGTCACAGAAGATGGATGACCATCTTAGTTCTTCTAATAACTGCTTTTGAAGTTGCATCTTTCACTTAATAGTCTTGAAGAATATACATTTGGAAAGTATGAAATTCCCTTATGCACTCTGGCATAAAGTCAAGATTATTAGGTCATTACCATGTGCCAGGCACTGTGCTGAGCTTTGGTGATACAATGCAAAAACAAGTCACAGCTTTCATGGAGTTCACAATCTAATGGGAGAAGTAACGAGCAAACAACCACGTTCAGACAAGGTATCAACAGGATAAATTGGAGTTCATCTCAGAGGGAAGGCACGAAGATTAAGGAAGACTAGGAAAGGCTTCTTGACGAAGGTAGATTTTAGCTGAGATCTGAGGGAAGTCAGGGAAGCCAGGATGCAGAGAGGAAGAGGAAGGGCTTTCTGAGAATGGGAGGACAGCAAATGAAAATGCATACAGCTGGAATACTGAGTATACCTAAATTATATTTTTTCCCAAGTAGACAGTACTAGGGTAGACATAACATGCCCTTAAATAAGCATTATGAGTATGAATATGATGGGAACAAAGGAGAGATCCAGACAAAGTACCATAGGAAAATTTTAAGAGTAGACTTTATATTCAGCTGGAGGAATTAGGGAAAACTTCCTACAAAAGATCATTATTAAACTATGATTTGAAGAGAAGAATTTCCAAAGGTGAGGAATGAATGAATGAAAAAACATACTTCTATTGTTACTAGAAAGGAGATTTGAGATTCAATGAAAGGATGTTATGAATGAATGAATTTCAAAAAAAGCATTTGTAAGTATTATGTGCCAAACACTGTGTTAAGTGCCAGGAATACAAACAGAAAAGTGAGACAAGCCCAGTCCTCTAGATCTACTCTTTTTTTTTTATTATTAAATTTCATTTTTCTTTTTTAACACAGTTCATATCACATAAAACAATTCCAACTTTTGGTCAGGTGACACTTCTTTTTAAAGTATTTACAATATAGACCACAAAAGACATTTTTTTTAAACATTAACCAACTGAGACACAAATAATATTTATGTATATTAATTTCACAAGCCCTTAACCTAATTGTCTCCACAGTATTATTAAGAATTAAAGGACCCTTACTTATTGTTGTCAGTCTAAATTCCTAAGCCTAATAGCTTAATTTTAGACTTAACCTTGGATGTTCCCCTACCAACAATCTATAATTTAATAAATCTGGTATTACTCTTACAAATCTTTTGACTATAGGCAATTGCCACTAAGAGTAGGGACATTGTAGGGAACCAACATCTCCCCAACTTCATGTCAATTCCAGGTAGGAATTGCATTCAGTCAGGCTTAAAGTCTGCTAGGTGTCAGTGGGGAAATTGAGTCAGGAGAATACTACCTCAGCCCAGGCTGAACAGCCACTCTCCCACCCTTCCCATGAGATCACCTTTTGCAGTTCATACCAGCATCTCACAGGCTTACTGGCATCATGGATTGGAGGCTCAGACCTCCTTTCTTGCTATCCATACCTGGACTTAGACTCAGAAGAACAGTCACTTAATAGTCCCCTAGCATCTTAAAATAGCAAGTTCCAATAACCTGGTTTCAAGTATACTATAATTTCACTTTGGCTAAGAAACATCTTTTGAGGCAAGTCTTAAGTGGCTTACATGCCTTTCTAGATGTGTTCTAGCTCCTGATTAAATAGCAATCATAAAATCAAATTTACCATTAAAACCTTAACTTTTCCATCAATGTCAAATTTTACCGGAGGTTACCTACCTCTAGGAAATTTAGACTAAAATTCTTTTCCCCAAATTGAAGATGTCTTTGATTTATTCTAATTAATTAATTCAGTCAGTTGTTCTAATACTAATTGCTTTTACATCACTTTGTAACATGTCCAATTTTTCTCCCCATCACTCCCCTCCTCCTACTTCCTAATACCTTGTATTCTGATTACTCCTTCCCTCAATGTACCCTCCCTTCTATCACTCCCCACTTTTCCCTTATCCCCTCTTTTTTTGTAGGGCAAGATAAATTTCTATACCCCATTCCCTGTATTTCTTATTTCCTAGTTATATGCAATAAAAATTCTCAATATTCATTATTAATACTTTAAATTCCAACTTCTCTCCCTCCCTCCCTCCCCACTCATCCCCACTGAGAATGTAATCAATTCAATACAGACTAAATATGTGTCGTTTTGCAAAAGATTTCCATAATAATCATGTTGTGTAATAGTAACTATATTGCCCTCTATCCTACTCTATCCCCCCTTATTTTTTTATTTTTTATTCCCTCATTTGACTTTGTCCCTTTTCAAAATATTTATTTCTAGTTACTCCCTTCTCCCACTTGTCCTTCCTTCTATCATTCCCCTCACCCCACTTGTTGCCTCCTCCCCTACTTTTCTGTAGAGTAAGATAGATTTTCATATCAAATTTAGTGAGCATGTTATTCCCTCCAGCCATATGTGCAGAGACTAGCTTCACTTTTCCCCTCTTCCTTTCTCCCTTTTCTCCTCCATTGAGCAAGATTTTTCTTACCTCTTTTATGAGTTATAGCCTGCCATTTCTCCTTTTCTCCTCCCAGTATTTTCCTCCCTCACCCCTTAATTTTTATTTTTTTGTGTGTGTAGATATCATCTCTTCTGATTCAACACAACCTGTACTCTCTGTCTATATATGTGTATGTGTATGTGTGCGTGTGTGTGTGTGTGTGTGTGTGTGTGTGTGTGTGTGTACAATCCCTCCAACTACCCAAATACTGAGAAAAGATTCAAGAGTTATAAATATTTTCTTTCCATGTAGGAATATAAACAGTTCAGCTTTAGAAAGTCGTATATGATCTATCTTTCCTGTTTACTTTTTCATGCTTCTCTTGATTCTTGTGTTGAAAAGTCAAATTTTCTATAGAGTTCTGGTCTTTTCATCAATATGTATGCTTCAAAGTCCTCTATATCATTGAATGACAATTTATTCCCTTGAAGTATTATAGTCAGTTTTGCTGGGTAGGTGATTCTTGGTTTTAATTCCGGTTCCTTTGACTTCTAGGATATCCTATTCCATACCCTTTGATCTCTTAATGTTGAAGCTATCAGATCCTGTGTTATCCTGATTGTACTTCCATGATACTCAAATTGTTTCTTTCTAGTTGCTTGCAGTATTTTCTCCTTGATCTGGGAACTCTGAAATTTGGTCACAATATTCCTAGGAGTTTCTCTCTTCAGGTCTCTTTCAGGAGGTAATTAGTGGATTCTTTCAATATTTATTTTGTCCTCTGGTTCTGGAAAATCAGGGCAGTTTTCCTTGATAATTTCATGGAAGATAATGTCTAGGCTCTTTTTTTGGTCATGGCTTTTAGTTAGTCCCATAATTTTTAAATTGTCTCTCCTGGATCTATTTTCCAGGTCAGTTGTTTTTTCCAATAAGATGTTTCACATTATCTTCTATTTTTTCAAACTTTTGATTTTGTTTTTTAACTGGTTGGTTTATCTCATAGTCATTCATTTCCCTGAGCTCAATTCTCTCTTTCAGAGAACTGTTTTGTTCAGTGAGCTTTTGAACCTTCTCCTCCATTTGGCTAATTCTGCTTTTGTAAGCCTCCTTTGGCTTTTTGGATCTCTTTTTCCAATTGGATTAGCCTCTTTTTTAAAGGTGTTATTTTCCTTAGCATTTTTTGATTCTCCTTCAGCAAGCTGCTAACTCACTTTTCAAGCTCTTCTATTGCCTGAGCCCAGTTTAAGTTCCTTTTGGAAGCCCTGGAGGCAAGGGCCTTGACTGTCTCTGACAGTATGCCTTGTTCTTCCTCACGGGAAAGGATGGGAGGAGACACCTGATCACCAAGAAAGTAACCTTGTATGGTCTTATTTTTTTCCCTTTTTTGGGCATTTTCCCAGCCAGTTACTTGAGTTCTGAATTTCCTCTCCGCAACCACCTTGCCTCCAGTTCCACCAAGCCAGCACTGAGGGCTGAGATTCAGATGAGCTGCTCCAAACCCTCAGGGACTTTAGGGCAGGGGCAAGGGCACTATTCAGTGTGAGATTAAGATCAGCTGCTCAGGTGGGGGCAGGGCCACCACACAGGGCTCAGTTCCCTCAGGGGCTTTACGATGAGGCCTTTGACAATGGATGTGGGCTGCTCTCTGCCTTGGGAGCCCCCGTCTGCTGCTGCCTCCACTGCCGCCACCTGAGGAGGCTTGAGTTATGGGGACACCCTGCTCCCTTCTCAGCCAGCCAAAAAAACCCTTTCACTGACCTTTAGCACCTGTGGGTTGAGGGATCTTTGCTGTTGCTGAAGATTCTGTCCCTGAAGCCTATTCAGTCCAGCTCCTCTCTGTGCCACGCAGCCAAGTCTGGGCTGGGCTCTGTTCCATGTCCTGTGTGACAGACCATTCCCATCAGTCTTTCAGGTCACTCTGGTCTCAAAATCTCATCCTCCCATTGTTCTGTGGCTTCTGCTGGTCTCGAATTTGTTGAGAGTCCTTCTTTACGGGTATTTTACAGGCTGTGGGGAAGAGCTAGTGTATGTGTGTTTTTCTACTCCACCATCTTCCCTCCACCTCCTCCCCTCTAGCTGTATTCTAAGTAGAGGAGATAACTCAAATCAGTGGTGGCCAAGCAAGGGAATGTCTGAGGAGTCACTGTCAAGATGATTTGATCTATAAAAGGATTGTTACTCAGCAATGCAACTACTACTTCCCATTTAATGGGTAGGTTATTGATAATGTCCCAATGAATTCAATCAATCAATAAGTATTTACTAAGTGCCTGCTTTGTGCCAAGCATTATGCTGAGAACCAACTCATGCTAAAAAGTCTTTAATTATATCTTAAACAAAAAATTGTCTCAATATGTTACAAATGTAGTTTTCCTGTGACGATAGCATGTGCACACTTGAAACATAATAGTTTTGTTTTCTGCAGCAACCTGAAACCTTAATGATAGTGTTTTATCATTATAGTTATTCTAAGCATTTAGTGGACAAATCTAAAATATTATGAGAGGTATATTAAATTCTCCTGAAGTGCAACACAGCTATTTGTTGTTGTTGAAAAGGGTCTAAAGAAAACTCAAAAAGTTGGAAACTATTGAGTTCCTTTAGTGGCCTGATAGAATTTACACTCACTCACCAATCAAGGCAGCTCTGTCTAGTGTAGAAGTCACCAAACTGAGTGGATTTGCTTCCCAAGGTATAAGGGGCTTTGTATTTGAAATAAAAGAAGGTCCTTGAAACTCAGAGAGGTTCAAAGATCATTTTTAGGATCTATTGAATTAAAATATCAGGAAATCGGGTGTTGTGGAAAGAACATTAAATTAGAAGTTACAAAAACATGGATTCAAACTTTCACTTTGACACTTACCAGTTCTGTGATTCTGGTGAAGACGTTAACCTCCGTAGGTTTAGTTTCCTCATTTGTAGAATGGAACAATAATATTTGTATTTCCTGGCCCCTGAGATTATTATGAGGAAAGTGCTGTGTAAACCTGGAAGCACTATGTAATTTTGAGTAATTATTAAATTCAATTACTCTAATAAATTGATCAAATGCTACTTACATGTTTAATTGTACCTTTTCCCCTGTGAATCCATAATATCATTCATACATATAATGGTGCTTTAGTATAGGACTTGTGGAAGAATTTTGTCATTCAGTTGTTCAGTCACATCTGACTCTTCATGATCCCATGGAACATATTGTTTACAGGGTTTTCTTAGTAAAGATACTAGAGTGGCTTGCCACTTCCTTCTCCAGCTTATTTTACAGATAAGGAAACTGAGGCAAATAGGATTAAGTGATTTATCCAAGGTCACACAGATAGTGTCCGAGGCCTAATTTGGACTCAGGTCTTCCTGACTTCAGACCTAGCACATTAGTTACCTCTAAGTCTGAGGTTAAGTGACTTGTCCAGCTAGTACATGTCTAAGGCTGGATTTGAATTCAGATCTTCCTCACTCCAGGCTCAGCATTTTAACCACTGAGCCATCTAGCTGCCTAAGGAAGAATTTAGGAACAGGAAATTCAGACACACACATACACACACACACACACACACACACACACAGATACACACATGCACATGCACACACACCTGCGCACATTATATTTATGCATGTGTGTATATAGATATATGTGTATACATACATGCACATATTATATGTGTGTATATCTGTATGTATACACATAAATAGATACCTGTGTATATATACATGCATCTGTGTGTACATATATGAGTGTATATGTATAAATACACATGTATGTGTATGTGTGTGTGTATATGTATATATCTTATTTGAATATAGATTCTGTGCTTTGTGGATTATTTGACATTTAAAGTTCCAGGACACTTTCTTAATGCCACATACTTCTTCCTTATTTCCCCTGACCATAGTTCATGTGTACTCAGGGAATGTAAACTAACTTTTAAAATAGGTTAAGTAAAATATAATTAGGAAAGTAAATACGATGCACATTTGTGGCATATACACACAAATTAACATAAACATTTATTTTGGGTCAGCCACTATTTTAGATCATTCATACTGTTTCTCCCTTCTGTTCATGCAGATAATGGAGGGTTGATTGTAAATGAATAGGTACAGAAATGCCTTACATTGAACAAAACCCCATTATAGCCCAACTCATCATTAGACAGTTTTGCATACAACACTGAGCCAAAGAGTGATCTTTGAAGCATAATCACATCAATAAAAACCAGATAGAACAGTGAACCTATAGTTGTTTCCCCCCCAACACCAACATTAGTAAGAAATGATATGTAATTTTGAATGCTTCAAATATGTAAGGATGGGATATACAGAATACATTGCTCTTTTGGAGTTGTTGTTGGACACTCTGATGATTGACACATAGAGAAACAGATTTGGGGAGGATTTGGGGAATCCCATTTTTCAGTTAAACACCTGTCCAGTTTAAGTCTTTCTTACTAACCTTCGTATTCAAAGATGACCCTGGCAATAACTATCTGATTGCTCATCTAAATGTGCAGGCGTGGCTGTCCTACAGGATCTGAGCTCATAAAGACTGTCCTTTGGTTTGTGGTCACAGTCACTATTTGCAGCGTCTGCTGCCCTTTGCAACTCAGCCTTTTAGACTCAGTCTTCCCATCCCTTGTGCACACAAAGTGCTCCCCCAGTTCCTACTGCTGAACTTGTCTGTCTGCTCTGTGGTTTCTCAGCCAGCCAACCAGTCGATACTTATTGACTACACACTGTCACAGTGCTACAGGGCTGTGGGCATAGACCAGCAACAAAGTAGAGGGATCATCTGCCCCAGCCCTGTCACACCAAGAAAAATTATACCCTGCCATATTTGGGTCACTTAACAATTTCACAGGATCACAGAATTTCGGGTTATAAGGGACCTTAGCAGTCATCTAGCCCATCTAGTGCCAAAAATCCTTTTTTACAATATATTAAGTTGTTATCCAACATTTGCCTGAGGGAACCCACCATCTCCCAAGTAGCACAGTTCAATTTTGGAGAGATCAGATTGTTAAGGATTTTCTCTTTGGCAGGGAGGAGGAAGGGGAAGGGGAAGGAGTTGGTATCTCCCCATCCTTTAGCTTTATTGTATAGTCATTGAAAGTAAGGAAAAAGTTATCACAGTTACCAGGATGTTAATATGTTAAATTAAGTTCAAAAAATCATGTCTGTCTTGTTATCCTTTAATAAAGTGTGGAAAAACATTTCCCTAATTGAATGAAAAAGGGAGCTGAGAACTGGTTGGTCAAAGATTGGTCATGACCTTGATCACCTTTAATAAACTAAACTTTCTAGCCTGAGAGATATTTGAAGCAGAGGGCCACTTTGTGTGGTATAACTTCTTTATCACTACTAGAAGGGGAGAGGTTGGAAGGAGCAGAATTTTCCCTCATCCCTTTCCATTACCTATGATGTCTTACAGAGATACTGAATCCAGAAGGGAACAGAGATACGCAGAAAATCAGGGGACAGGAAGTGACTTAAGGAGCCTGGCCCATGGCAGCAGAGAAGAGAGCTAACTGTGGAAATAAGATAGAATTAGCTCCAGCAATCGAGAGTTTAGCTACATAGAGTTGTAAGTATAAGGAGTTCAGCAAAGCATCCCTCCTGGACACTGTGCCCGGAGCAGTAGGAGGTCATCATGAAAAGAGAAAATAAACTGCCATGTCTATGCTGCATTGGATCCATTATTTTGCCAGATGCCTTAGATATATTATAGCCCCTGATCTTTCCAAGAAATCTTTGAAGTAGATAGTAGAGGTATCCCCATTTTGCAGAGTAGAAAATCATAGAGAGTAGAAAGTCATAGAGAATCCAAGTGACTTGTCATAGAGCACCAACACAGCAGTCAGGAGGACCTGAGTTCAAATCTCACCTCAGACACTTGACACTCACTAGCTGCGTGATCTTGGGCAAGTCACTTAGCCCCAATTGCCTCATCCTGGGTCATCTCCAGTCATCCTGATGAATATCTGGTCACTGGATTCAGATGGCTCTGAAGGAGAAGTGAGGCTGGGGACTTGCACAGCCCTCCCTCACTCAAAACAAAGTCAAGTGCAAGTCATGTCATCGTTTCTCTGATGGCATGGTCTTCTTTGGCATTGAAGGATGAACACACAACTGTTTTGGGTAGGATCTGAACCCTAGCCTTCGGACCTCAATCAGTTAGTAAACAAGCACTATTAAGTGCTTACTTACAATATGTTAGGCAGTATGCAAAGACAAGTGGGAATTAAAAAGAAAGGCAAATCATTATCCTTGTACTCAAGTAGTTTGCATATGCAAATTTCTGTGTACATACAAGACATCTACAATGTAAATGAAAGAGAATCTTAGAGGGAAGGAATAAGTAGGGGAATAAAAAACTAGGAAAGGTCTCTTGCAGAAGGAAGAATTTGAGCTGAGTTTCTAAGGTGTTTAAGGGAAGCTAGGAGGAGAAGGGAAAGAAAAAGAATATTCCAAGCACCTCTTGAGAGGTGAGATAAGAAGTATCTTGTTTGAGGCCAGTCTAGCTGGATAGTAGAATACTTCAACGAGGACTGAAGTATAAGAAAACAAGAAAAGCTAGAATAAGCTGAGTTGTGAAGACCTGCAAATGATAGGCAGAGGATTTTAGATTTGATTCCACAGGTAATAGGTAGTGCTAGAGTTTGCTGAGAAGGGGAATGACATGGACAGACTTGCCCTGTAAGAAAATCACTTTGACAACTAAGTAGAACATGGATTGGAGTGGGGAGAGACTTGAGGCAAAAAGCCCAATTAGCATGTTACATTAGTGCAGGTGAGAGATGAGGGGAGCCTTTACAAGGATAGGGGCTATATGAATGGAGAGAAGGGTTTGTCTATGGGAACCACTAAGGGACAACCTATTTGACAATATCTTAGTTAGATGGGCCTACTGTGAGAAAATGACAATGAGGTTGTAAGTCACTGTGACCAGGAGGATGGTGGTGCCCCTGGCCATAAGAGAAAAGCTGGTTGAAAAAGAAGTCATGGGGAGGTGATGATAGAATGAATTTTGTTCTGAACTTGCCTTAAGCTGCAGGTGCCTACATGATACTCAATGTGCAATGTCTAAAAAGCAGTTGGTAATGAGGATTCGTAGCACCAAGAAAGAGGTTCGAGCTGAGTATTTACAGCTTGAATTTTTTTAATTTTGATAATTGAACTCATGTAAGAAAGGTAGAAGTAAAAAAAGAAGAGAAATCAAGGTAGAGTTACTGTTAGTGGATGTTGTGGGGCATTTGGTGACTTGGTGAGAGTCAAAAACTTCAGGGAAGTCAACTGGCTTTGGCAATTAAGAGGTTATTGGTAACTTTGGAGGAAGCAGTTTAATTTCCACTCCTATATTCTAGGAGTGCCACACGTCTTTGCTATACCTCAGGGTAAGCTAACTACCTCCAAATTGATTGGAAACAAGTTTAGTATTGTTTTGTTTTTTAAAGAGAACCATGTCTACAGAAAGTATGAAATGTTGATTTTAAATGAAGGATATTCACAGAAATAGAAGAATTGCAAGTCATCTTCCTGGACTTGTTCGAAGTCTTTGGAAGGGATTGAGATTAATTACTATAAAGGAGGCAGTAGGCCAGATTCTCATTCTTCTTTAAACTTAAATCTCTATTTTGCTCCCAAATTTAACTTGGGTTTTCAAGAGATTTCCATTCATAGAAATAGCATTTGGATAATGAGATCACTGATCCAGCTGCTTTAAGAAAAAGAGCTGATGATATAATTCTGACACCTCTCTTTATGTCTTTGTCACATTCACACATTTATAAATGTATTTTGTTATTGTCCAGTCATTTTGCA
Source organism: Notamacropus eugenii (assembly GCF_028372415.1). Lineage (NCBI taxonomy): Eukaryota > Metazoa > Chordata > Mammalia > Diprotodontia > Macropodidae > Notamacropus > Notamacropus eugenii. The sequence goes on from NC_092876.1 coordinate 102,522,901, forward strand.
GTCAGGGTTTTCTTGGCGAAGATACTGGAATGCTTTGCCATATCCTTCTCCAATTCATTTTACAGGTGAGCAAATGGAAACAAACAGGGTTACAGGGTTAAGTGACTTAACTAGGTTCACATGGCTAGTAAGTATCTGAGGCTAGATTTGAACTCAGGAAGACAAGTCTTCTTGACTCCAGGTTTCAAACTGTATCTACTCTGCCATCTAGTTTTTCTATGTAAATGTGAATATACAGATAGATTGATAGATCAATAGGTAGATAAAGATGATAAATAAATAAGGGAACAAGTATTTATTAAGCATGTCCCAGGCACTGTGCTAAGAATTTTACAAATTTATCTCATTAAATCCTCACAACAGCTCTGGGAAGTAGGTACTGTTATTATCCTTATTTTACAAATGAAGAAATCGATATTAACAGAGTTAAGTGAGTTTCCCAGGTTCACACTGTTAATAAGTGTGATGGACTTGGATTCAGGTCTTCCTGATTCCAGGTCCACCACTCTATCCACTGCACCACATGATAGATGATAGACAGACAGACAGACAGACAGACAGACAGACAGACAGACAGACAGACAGATAGATAGATAGATAGATAGATAGATAGGTAGGTAGGTAGATAGATGATAGGTGGATGGATGAGTGGATGGATGGATAATAGATAGAAAGGTAGATGATAGGTAGATAGACAGCCCTTTGCAAAAATTTCCTACTACAACTTTAGAAAAGGCAGTCTTCTTTTCACATATAGGGACAGCTAGGTGGTACAGTGGATAGAATGCTGGACTTGGAGTCAGGAAGATTCCTCTTTCTGAGTTCAAATCTGGCCTCAGACACTTACTAGCTATGTGATCCCAGGTAAATCACTTAACCCTGATTGCCTTGGTCTCCTCATCCATAAAGTGAGCTAAAGAAGCAAATGACAAACCACTCCAGTATCTTTGTCAAGAAAACCCCAAATAGGGTTACAAAGAGTCAGACAAGACTAAAAACAACTCAACAACAATGTTCACATATGATAGTATGTGAGCCTAAGAAATAATAGGTGTCTAGTCACATGACTAGAAAATCTAATGTCAAAGGAAGGAATTACGAAGGCCACTCCATCCTGGGAAGGCATGAAATGACTTTAATGAAGTGTGCCTATCTGGAAGCTCTTACCAGAGCAATATTCTGGTTTGGTTGCTGGCATAGTCTGTAGTGTCCAAAAACTCCATTTCAGACATGGTATGATTTTAGCTAACTGCAGAAATGCTCAAAACCCTTTGGGAATCTTGATGGAAGGAAAGCCTTCTGAGATCCTATGCAAAAGAAAATAAATGAAGAAATAAAGAGAACAAAAGGATTGTTAGATGCCTTACTCAGTGGAAATAGGAGCTAATAAGATAAAAAACTAAGAGTGTCCATTTTTATGTGCAGAAAGAAGGCTATTTCCAGATCAGATTGTTGTCCTCATGAATCAGATGGGCAGCAAAGTGCTAAGGAAGGCTTTACCCCCTTCCAACAAGATCCACGCCCAATTTCTTGATATAAGCATGGCATAAATGCCCATCTCTCATCAAGGAACCTGGCCAACCGGAAACACTTCAGATACAAAGTACAAAAGAGTCTGGCTGATAAGAAGTTCCAGAGAATACATGCCATGTAAGAATCTGGCCAAAAATATGAACATCTGTTCTCAGTATGAAACTTATTACTTTTTTATCATTTTGCTTTCAAGGGGAAAAATTAACAATTAGGATGTAAGAGTTTAATATGGTGGCAAGGTAGGATCTTACTTTCCAATTAACTTAAGAATCAGGCTGCACGCTCTGGAGCAGATTTGGTCTACCAAGAGATGTGTTCATGTACCAGATGTTAGGAAATGTGCATTACTATTCACTGAGGTCTCTATTAACCAGAGGTTAGCCTTCTTTCACGCCTAGGAAAAGGTTGAACTCTAGAGGTTTGTTTGTTTGTTTTTAATCAAAAAAAGAAAACATTTCTGCTTATGGGGGAAAAAACACATCACAAAGTTAGCAAATGCAAGAACAGCCATTGACTCAAGAAGAGAAGATTGTATCTGACACAACATGATAAATTATTTCCCCAACCAAAAGCAAAAGAGAATGTCTCATTGGCTGGTACCGGGTATCCAAGATGCAACTAGCAAGTCAAGAAGCATGGAAGTGGCAGGGAAAAAAGACGAAGAAACAAGGGGAAAAATAAAAAGAGATGCACAGAGAAGATTTACAAGAAGTTTCAGGCATTAGAAATGGAAGACAATAAATGGATCTGAGGGTGGTGAGCAACAAATAGGCTTGTGGTAGAGAGAAAGAGCAACAACCACCTGGAGATAGGAGAAAGCTAGAACCCTTCTGTTGACTAAGGGCAAACTGTACTATTCTATATATTTGCTAAAGGTCCTATTTGCTATAAAGACATGGCAATCAACCATCAGTGGCCCACTACCTCCTCACAAATATTTGATGTTCTCCTTGAAAACACTAAACCATCAAAAATGATTAAATTATACTGTATGCTCTACTTTCTCGAAAGATTTCTATTTAAAATGTTTACAGTATAAAAATTGGTGAACACATAAATAGTACAACTTCAGTTATTTCGAAAATAATCAGTGTTGTGGCACACCTCACGGAGGTGACTCTGAGGTCCCAAATGCCATGCTAACAGCAGAACACAAGTTTGATACATCCTACCACCCTGGAAAAGGCTTCAAACGCTAGCCCACTGATGACCTGTGTGTTTGTCTAGTAAGAATTAGTCAGGCTGGGTTTGGAGCCTGATTGCTACCACATCGGTGAACTTTCTGCTCGTCACACCTCATGGCAAAATCTTCTACGTTACAGAGACATTACAATCTATGTCAGTGGAGGAAGTACTCAAGTGGATAAAATTGGCAGTCCTTGATATACCGATAGAGAAAAGTGAAACAGCTCATTTCCTAGTTGTGCCAGTTACTTGAGGTGTTAGTATATTTCTGTACACATAGAAGACCTGAGTTCAAATGCAGCCTCACTAACTAACTGTGAGACCCTGAGCAAGCCACTTAATCTGTTTGCCTCAGTTTCTTCTTCTGTAAAATAGAGAATAATAATAGCATCTCCCTCCCAGAGGTGTTGTGGAAATCAAATGAGATAATAATAGGAAGGCATTTAGTATAGTGCCTGGAACATAGTAAGTGCTATATAAATGTTAGTAATTATTATACTATATCTACATCTTCACGTAGGAAGATGTCAGATCCTGCTGGCACATAGGGCTTTACCCAGATGCATCGGTGTGGTTGAAAAGAGAAGACTTAAGATGTTGGTGGGATTACAGAAGATGAAAACGCTAATATACTATTGGTAGACGTGAATTAGTACAATTATTCTGGAAAGTCATTCAGAATTATGAGAAGAAAGTGATTAAAATGCTCCTACCTTTTGATCTGCAGATCCCAGTACTAGGGATGTGTGTGTGTGTGTGTGTGTGTGTGTGTGTGTGTATGTGTGCCAAGGAGCTCAAATACATAAAGTTCCCAAATACACCAATATAGTCATGATCTCCCGTTTTATTGCATGAGCAAAGAACTGGAAACAATGTAGGTACTCATAAAATAAGAAACAACTAAACAAATTTTATATAAATATATATAGATGGTATATAAATAATATGAATAAATATAAATTATGAAATATCTTATTATGCCTCAAGTAACAATTGCAATGAACAATCTAGAGAAGCCTAGGAAGACTTCTGTGAACTAATGCTAAATGAAATAAGCAAAAACAATAAAAAATATACATGAGTTCAACAGTATAAATGGAAAAAACAAACAAAACAAAAAATTAAATTGAATGCTATGTAATTATAATGACCTAGATCCTAAAGAAGAGTAAAAAAGAAGCACCTCTTTGCCTGTTCTACAGAAGTGGGAAATTATGGGTGTACATCATTGCAAATACTAGCAGATTTGGCTAGTTTTGTAAACTATTTTTTTTCTTTTCCTTTTTATTCTTTGTTACAAGGAATGGCTTGCTGGGTAAAGGAGGAAAGACAGAGAGTAAATAGTAAATAGTATTATAAAACTAAAAATTGACAATAATAATTGTATAGCAAAAGAAAGGGAAGATAAGAAAAGGGCGACCACACATGCCCTTTCACTTACAGGAATAGCTGTCCAAGGCCTGGTTTGTCCACCAGGAAAGAGGGCATATGCCCCAAGCCTCTTATTGACCACGTATAAAACTGAATAACAAAGAGATTCCATGAGAGAGAGAATTAAAAACAAAGCCTGTTTTGTTTTGAAGGAATCCATGTACCTCACCCACTGAGTCAAGGAGAATGAACACAACAAGAAGGGAGGTCAAAGGCTAGGAGTCCCAGACCTGGCATTGCTTCTGATGTATTGTATGATTGTCAGGTGTTTGGCGTTTCCTCCTCAGTTCAGTTTCCTCATCAGTGAGACAGAAGGAATAATCTCCTAATGTCTACCTAACTCCTAGCTTTATTACAGGGCCTGTCTCCTTAAGGACACCCTAGCAGCTGAGAAGTACAAATATTGCTGTGAATTCTTGCCAAGAAGGGAGGGTTATCTTGGATCTACTACCATTCTGTGGGTTAGAAAAGTGAAAGGCAACAAGTTCTAATATCCACAGTTGTCAAGGGTGATTGATTTGCTTACTGTCAGCCACTTGTTCAATCTTAGTGATATCTATAAGCTGAAAATCCTTGTCAAATATATGTTTTATCCATCTATTTGCTCTCAGGGTAGCGTGGGCTAACTCTAATTTCCACTCTGCCTACATGCTGCTCTGGTCTGACACCAATCGTCAGATACCTTTACGTAACAAAAATGGACCCAGCTTCACCAGCTCCTCTCAGGCACCAGCTAGATTTTACTTATTGCTGTGTCTCTGTATTTTTTTAACTTTTATTTTATTTGTAATTTATGAAATAAAATAAGCATCTCCATAACCTAGTAGAATAAAAAAAAAGATGATTGCACATGAAACAGCAGATCTATTATGCACACCTTGCTATTTCTTTTAAATATATAATAAAGGCATCATGTAACTTTTTTCTTCCTTTTTTTTCTTCCTTTCCCTTCATGATAGTTCAAAATTCTACTAGACTCTACTCAGAGCCCTCAGTGAATCAGGGGAATGATTTTCCTTTTCTTAAAAACATAGCTTTCTTCCTTTTCTGATTTTTGTTTTCTGTTTGCATTTTAAGTCAACATAATAGATGGATAAGGGAATCACTTTACTGTGGGAGAAGCTCTCAAGAGAAAGAATTACTAAGCATGGCAGGAGATCAGCCTAGGTCCTGTTCAGATTAAAGTCAGGTCATCGCAGATGGGGAGTTCAAAAGGATCATAAAGTCCAGGTGTCCAATTCTCTCATTTTACATTTGAGGAAACTAGGTCCCAGGAAGGTTAAATGATTCTTCAAGGTCATACAGGCAGCCTTATCAGAAGTGAGATTTGAAAGTAGGTTTTCTGATTCCAGTACTGAGGCTCTTTCTGCTGCCTTCTACATGAAACCATAGCTATAGCATCAATGTGCCCATTGAGTTTTCGTTAAGGGACCTATTCATTCATTAGGAAAGAGCACGTACCCAAGAGTCTACCTGGGTGCATATAATTTTTTTGAAGTAGATTTTAGTTGTTGCTATTGTTTTTAAATCACCTAGATCAGAGGTATCAGATTCATGGCCCCAGGCTTAAGGAGTCCACAAAACTCCCTGCTGGTCCCAACCAGATTGAAATGTAATTGGGAAATGTGGAACAAAATAAATAAAAATACAACACATGTAATGTTAATTTGTGGTTTTCTAAGTCAGTAACAGGAACAGGGTTCCTGTTTCTATTTTAGTTCAACACCACTGACCTAGATTTCTCCTTGTATCTTTCCCTTTTCTTCTTCCCACAGAGGAAGGAAGAAAGGAAAGAAAGTAGGAAGGGAAGGGAAGGGAAGGGAAGGGAAGGGAAGGGAAGGGAAGGGAAGGGAAGGGAAGGGAAGGGAAGGGAAGGGAAGGAAGGCTTCTTTTCTGTAGGTCTCTTTGGGTAATTCATAAAAAAAAAAAAAAAAAACAGTCCCTCAAAACATAGATAAAAAGGTTTTTTAGACCATCCCTCACAAGCTGCGATTGAGAGGTAAAAGTACTTGTCTCTCTGGGTTCCTATTGTAACTCTGGCAACTAACAGCCCAGATAAAGAAAGATTGGTTCCAGCGGCTATAACCTTTGAAGATCTTCAAAGTGTAGACTAAACTTCATTTCAGAGTAGTTCAAAGTATGAATTCATAAACTGAATAATACTACTTTTACACGCAATTTACACTTCAATCAAGAGAGGCGAAAGTAAAAATGCTGCCCATGGAAGGATCCTGAGGCTCTTCATGATATGAAGGAAACTCCTTTAAATCTCTACTTTCCCAAGAACCACAGACGCATTTCTTCTGCAGGCATAGAGTTTACCCCTTAATCTTGAGGGTAGTAGGACAGGGACAGGATGGCATTACAACACAGAGGCCTAGCCCAAGCACCTTTAGACACAAGCCTGGGGAGAATTCCATTTGTGGACATAACATATTAAACGGTAAAATGCATGGACATATGTTGGCCTTCTGGTCCATACTGGGAAAATTCAGTGCCTAGGATAACTAACCTTAAAGCCTGGCTATCCATAATTCAGAAAGCCCTTCACTGGGAAAGCCAGAACCCCCCTCCCAAAACCACTGCTTCCTTTATCTGGATCACTCTGTGGTTTAGCCAAACTGTCCTCTTTTCTGTTCCTCACTCACCACTCTATTTCCTGTCTCCCTGACTTTGTAAGGGCCATCCCCGCCCCCCCACCTCTGCTTCAGACATTCCCTCATTTCCTTCAAGAGTCAGTGTAAGCACTCCCTTTCACAAGAAGTATTTCTAGTGTTAGTGTCTTCTCTCTGACATTTCCTTACATTTCTGTTGTAAATATCTTGAACAGTGTGTACACAGTTATTTGCATGTTGGTTCTCCATGAGAATGGGAGCTGCTTTAGAACTATTCTTTTTCTCTCCATATTTTCAATGCTTAGCACTGGATCTAACACAGTAAGTCCTTAATAAATGTTTATTGCCTGCTTGATTCATCCCGTCCACACCTAGCTTCCTCTCTCTTCCTAAGTACTCGTATCTATTTTGTATTTTTTCTGTTCATATTTATGCATACATGTATCTCCCCTATTAAATGTAAACTCCCTGAAGTCAGAAAATGTTTCATTTTTTTGTCTTTATTTCCCCAGTGCCCAACATAGTGCCTGGCACATAGAAGATATTTAATAAATGCTTATTGATTAATTTTTGATTATCTACCCGTCTTTGAAGTTCTCTTCTCTCATATCTAAGACAGTATATATCTTAGCAATTTTTATAAGTCAATGGAATGCAAAGTAATTAATGATAATATTGTTATTCAGGTAATAACATAAAATCATTTGAGTGAAAAATTGGCACAATAGCTTTGACACTACCAAGTTCTTGCCAGCTAATAATCAACTCCTCATCATATCAAGTCTTTCAAAGAAGGAGCCATTTCAGTATTCTCTACTAAATATTTTTTTGGAACCTAGATTTGACTTGGCTTAGACATAGCTCCTTCATGATGAGATGGTCATGCCAAGCTATTTGGGTAACTGGCAGGTAAAAGTAGCCCTCAGACACAAATCCTAATAGATATGGACTGACAAATTCTGAGCTTTTACTTCAGGATTCTAACTCAGTTTTAAGAGACATTTGACATACTTTTTTAAAAATGTAGGGTTTAGAAATTCCTTAGAATCAAATTTTATGTGCCATTTGGTAGGGCAGTGAGTAAAGCATTGGGACTAGCTAGAGTCAGGAAGACCTGAGTTCAAATCTGGTCTCAGACAGTTAGTAGCTGTATGACCCTGAGCAAATCTGTTTGCCTCAACTGTAAAATGGGGTATTAGCATCTATTTCACTGGATAGTTGTAAGGATCACATGAAATAATATTGGAAAATCATTTAACATAATTCATGGCACATAGTTAATGCTATATAAATGCTTATTCCCTCTCCAAAACTTGCTAGTGGTACAAGGAAAAATGTCTTCTTCCCTCTTCTCCATATTTATTCATTCATTCATTCAAGCAAAATTGATTAAAAATTCACTGTGTATAAACTCCTGTTCTAGGTCTGGGAAGAGATGTGCAAGTAAATAAGACACAGTTCACTGCCTTTGAGGTGCTCAGAATCTAGCAAGGGAGATGAAATACATGGACACAATGATAATATAAGGTATAATATGAATGCATAAAGAAGTATGAACAGAGAGAGAAATCACTTCCAGGGAAGGTAGAATGGGGAAATTTTCAAAATAACACCTAAAAATGACCTAAATTCAAATCTCAGTTCTGCCACTCACTACCTGTGCGACTTTGGACAAGTCTTTTCCCTTCTATGAACCTTAGTTTACCTCTCTGTAAAATGAGGGAGTTGGTCTAATTTGGTCTCTAACGACCTATCAAGCTCTCAGATTTATGATTCTGCAGGTCACAGAGGAGTTAGCCTTAAAGGATGGATAGGATCAATTGGTAGTACATCATATAGGGATGTGCTCCCTAGCAAGATCTCCTTGTGCCCACCAGGAAAAGATACTTGAACAAAAAGTGATGCTGGAAAATTCTGTCAAAGGGCCATATCCAAGAACTACTCAAATATAAAGTACATTCCTTGGACAGAGCTGGGATTGGGAAGAAGCAGGCAAGTGATATCACAGTTCAAAATGAAAAAGCTGCCCCCCAAGACCTCTGTGCTCCCCTCTGTGCTGGGAGTTAGCCAGAGTTCCTGGAGTGTTCCTGTCACAGCTGAGCAGTGGTCCCTCAATTATCCAAACTCCATGTCATTTCAGGGAAGCACAGTCTATAAATTGAAGACTTTCTGATGCTTAACTCAGCAAAACTGTTTTCCAAGAGCAATTTCATGTCCAATATAACTTGTCATCTCTTCTCTTAAGTTTGTCTTTTCCATATTAAAAAAAAGAAAAGGAAAGAAAGAATCCAGAATTAGAGCTTTGCCAAGTCACAACAGTCTCCCAACTCCAAGAGTTTCAGGATTTCAAGTTCAGTTAAAACACTGAATCTAAGAAGTGGGTTCTCAAGTTGGCAACATGGTTCCTTCCCACATCCCTCCTCAATTACCATCCAAGTGTAGTGGCTGTGACTCAGAGAATGTGTAAACCCAGGACTTGTAAACACAGCTCTTCCAGTATCACATGTTCTAGATTCTTCCTTTGCTGGTGCAGTGCAACCAAGGGTCGGGGCAAATAAGGTAAGAAGACCATTTGAGTTCAACTTCTGAAGCTGTTTATTCTGTTGAAATTTAGGTACAGGCCAAAATGACTGTTCTCTCTATTGTCTCAAACTAAACTGCTGACATGTAAGAAGTATGAACACTTGGCAGATTTTCAGACTCCAAACAATAAGCAAACTGCACGAGGAGATTGTTCAGTGTTGCTTTCTCTGTGGCTGTTCTCTTTCTTTATCTTGTGACTTTCCAGAAATTTAGAGTCATTCCATCCTTCCCCCTCACAGCTCAGGGCAAAGACTTCAGTGACTGCCACTGGGATTTGACAATAGCTTGCTCAGAGTAGGGTCCATCTAAGGGAAAATACCAAAACCTGGTTATGTGGGGTAAGCTAATGCATGCTCTCCAATGGATCTTGCAGGAGGAGACAACCTTCCTCTCTGTCTTTCTTGTATGAGGGCTATATCTCTGATGAACTGCTCATGAGGCAATTTGAAATGATCTTTGGGTCAGAGAAATGGAGTGAGCATAGTGGAGTCAGATCTTGGGGTCATTGACTGAGTCCCAGCTCTGCCATGTAGTTGTATGATCTTGGGTAAACAGCAAACCTCCCTAAGTCTCAGTTTTCTCACCTGTTCAATGGGGATAAAATAACACTTACACTGCCTGCTTGGGTTGTCATGAAGATCAAAGGAAATAATTTAAGGAAAGTGTTTTATAAGCATCCAACCCTAAACACATTCTTGAATCTAGAATCTTAGCCAAACATTAAGAAACCACTACCAAGCCCAAGGAGCTCCAACCCCTTTATTGGGAGTTTAGTGACAGACAGCACTCTTAGCCACACAAGAAAGTCAAATTGAGAGAGTATGTCCCAAAAGGTGTCTATTTTTAACAGACAAAGCACCCTATCCCCTGCCACTGTCACAAAGGGAGAAAGACCGAAGGAACTCTCAGGGTTTGCCATCTCAAACCAAAATGCCAAATCCTTTCATCGCAAAGTTATTATATGTTGGGAAATAACCAGTTTGTCCTCTCTAATACAACCAAATACTGAGGCACACATGGTTGGCCTGAAGAAGAGAAATCAATTTTGTCATATTCTATTGTCATATTCTATTGATTCCCACATTACATTCCCACATACAGTTTCAATGCCTAGCAGAAGTACAAGTTGTCCTTGTAACAGCTTAAGCAAGGTGTCATCCAGATACTCTGAAGACTGCCAGAGATGGAGGAATTTACCACATCAGGTTTCCCCACCTCTGTCCAACTAGACCCAAGCTCTTGCTTGATTCTTTCCACCTTTCAGAGATGTGACTTCTGAAACAGAAATACAGATGGAAAAAAGGGGACACGGAAGACTGATATTAATGAGTGTCCATCCCTTTTAGTATAAAATTAGCCAAAAATTAATAACAATAATTCTATATCCTTGGTTTAGAATTAAATACTAAAGCACATAAAATACTCTGAACAAACTTTATACAATGTTGCTTTCCTTATGTGAAACTCAAATAGATGAAGTTATGTCTACTACAGTCTCTTTGAAAGCAGGGAAGAGGTGTTCTCCTTCCTTTTGTAGTTCCTCACAATGCCCAGGGTAAGATTTTACACACAGGAGATGCTCAGATAATGATTCCCTCCATGTATGGTACATAGCCTTCACTGGGGACAGACGGTAGGTCAGTCAACAACATGTATTAAGTGCTTATCATGAGCCAGGTATTGTAATAAAATGCAGGAGATGCAAAGAAAAGCAAAATGTGAGCCATGGGGTCAATTGAGCTTTAAGGAGTTCGCATTCTAACGAGGGAGATAATATACAAATAACTATGTATATTCAAGATATCTGAGAGAAGGCACTAAAACCTAGAGGAGGCATTAGCAGCTAGGGTTGAGGGAGCTAGGAAAGGCTTTCTATAGAAGTTGAGATTCAAGTTGAGGTTTGAAGGAAGTCAGGGAAGTTAGACACTGGAGGAGAGGAGGGCTGCCACGCCAGGCATGAATGTCAGCCAATGCAATGAAGTCTTGTAATCAAGCAATGAAGAGACTAAAATCTGGCCCGATCAGATTAGATATATAGAGTGCATGGAGTAGAGTAAGACTTTAAAAGACTGGAAATGGATCAGGTTTTAAAGACCTTTAAAAGCCAGAGAGAAGATTTTATATTATATCTTTGAGATAGCAGAAGATCACAGGAGCCTTTTTTGTGCAGGGAAAGGAGAGAAGGGAAAAGATAACAGCTGGACCTACATTTTAGAAAAATCACCTTGGAAACTGAATGAAGCATGAATTGGAGTACAGAGAGACTTAAATCAACAAGGAGGAGGAAGGAAGAGATACAAAAATATTTGTAGCATGGGCCTATTTGAGACTATTTACCAAATTTACAATGAATCCAATCAGCAAATTTATTATCTCATCTAGTTCCATACTAGCACAAATGAATGATCATGAAGGAAGTTGATGGGAGGAGTACTAAAAGGTTGGGGTTTGTCAAGGCCTGGTTTCTAAAAGAACAAGGCGGGCAAGAGATTCTAGCGTGGAGGACAGTGTGAAGATTAACTGATTCACTAAGGGACAATGTAAAGAAGAGGGAAGAGTGTAAACCAGTGCACTGGTAAAGGCCTGGGAAATTGTTGGGGTTGGAAGCTCAATTCCGTGTGGACAGTCTCGGGCGGGTAAAGGTGGGAACTTCTAAATCTTAGAGCTCTCACGAGACCCCCCCAGGAAACGGCTGGGAATCGAGGTGAACCGAGCTATCTCGTGTATTTCCGCCTCTTCCCGTGAGAAACGTGATGGGAGAGAGATCTCCCCGCACTCGAGATTGTCCTGGATCTGGGCACACTATTGTTATCTAACAGCACGGTATTCAGATGCAAACTATGCGACTGGAGAGTTAAGTAGGATCAGGGAAGCCTGAAAGCTCTCTTAGCACGTGAGGAGCCAAAGAGGACACAAGGCTCCGCTTTTCCTCTTCTCCTTCTCTCCCCTCCCCCTCTCTCCCCGCTTGTACTTCTACTTCCAATCTCTTATTGTAAGATCTTTGCCTCCTTGGGAGATTCTTCTATCCCTCCTAAGGAAGAATTCCCCTGCCCTTGTAACTAGGCCCTGAAATAAAGCTCAACCCTTGTTCGACTCTGGAACGTCCTTTCTCTCATACGAGCATCCGGTTTGGCCAACCGAAGACCTCGAGAGGTGAGGTAAGAAGACTCGGGTAGCCCACAGGCCTCTAGGCCTGGCAGGAAATAACTGAGAGATAAAAGGATTGGAAGTCACAATGACATTAGACATTGTAAAGCAGAGGGAAAGATGAAAGGATAAAAGATTATGATCAGATAAATGAACTTCAGAATTCATAAACATGGAAGAAGAACCCTTATAAATCATTACAAAATCAAGTGTTTGACCCTTAAGTGTAGCTGAGATGGAATGGAAAAGTAGATCATGGGAACTAAGTAGATTGCAAAGACTTAAGAGGTTAAGGTATTTAGGCACCATCAAAAATGCATGTTGAAATCCCCTAAAATGAGGCAGCCAAGTGGTACAGTGGGTACAGTACTAGGCCCTGGAGTCAAGAAGACCTGAGGTCAAATCTAGCTTTAGATACTAGCTATGTAACCCTAAACAAGTCACTTAACCTCTCTCCATCTCCACTATAAAATGGAGATAATTATACCACCTACCTCACAGGACTGTTGTCAGGATCAAATGAGATAATATTTGCAAAGTACCTGATACACAGTAAACACTTAATAAATGTGTGTTTCCCTTATCCCATCACCTAGTAAGAGTAGATAGGAGAGAAGCCTCAAATTCATTGAGAAAGGAAGGAGAATGTCTAGGGAATAACAGATAATAGCTCCTGGGCTTTGGATTGGGTAATAAATTAGGACAGTATGAACCTCAAAGAAGAACTTGCTGAATGATGGTAGATGGAAGATGATAGATGTGCCCCCTAGCTGCCCAAGATAAATTATACTTATTAGATTTTATACCTTTCAAAGATGGGCTATCTTGAGAATGCTTAGGTTTAAAGTCAAAGGGCCTGAATTTGATCACAGCTTCACTACATATTCTTACGTGATGGTAGAGTGAAAGTCTAGAAGTGGCAACAGGGAGCAAGGAATATTCCAACTCTCCTACCACAACATATCCATGACTTCCAGAAGAAATCCATTCAGATGTCCTGGGGTTTAAACCTCCCTCTAACCAGTATGACCTTGGACAAATTGCTTAACCTGCTTGTACCACAATTTTTTCATTTGTAAAACGAGAGGGTTCAGCTAGACAAGCTATGAGGTTCCTTCTAGCTCTATGTCTAGGATCATATGAAATCTCTCCCTGACAAACTTACCAATAAAACCTCTTTCCCATTTGCTCATTACTTTTATAGGGTTCCAAATGTAGAGTCAGAAGATAATTTATCTGTCAGCTAGTATAACTCCCCTCATTTTACAATTGAGGCTGAGAGGTTTAGTGACTCACCCAAAGTCACAAACTTGCAGTGTAGAAAAGCTAGAATTCATACTCAGATTTCCTGACTCCAAAGCCAACAATTCCCTCCCCCCACCCCCAGAACCACCCTGGCTGGTGACAAGTTTGAAGGTTGATGTTTGATGGCTGTGAATTCTCTGCCCAACCTCAGAGGATGAAATCCCAGCTCCTCTCTGCTTCTGCTCACCATTTTCATCAGGATCTCATTCTCATACTGAGGAGAAGGAGTATGTGGGGATCAGAAAGGGTGAGCCAGATGGACTAAGTCATACTCATTTATTGTGTATGCTCATAGTGGATAATTATATTATTATTCAGTTGTTTTCAGTAGTGTACAACACTTCATGACCCCATTTGGGGTTTTCTTGGCAAAGATACTGGAGTCATTTGTCATTTCCTTCTCCAGATCATTTTACAGATGAGAAAACTGAGGTAAACAGGATTAAGTGATTTGCCTAGGATCACACAGCTAATAAGTATCTGAGATCATATTTGAACTCAGGTCTTCCTGACTCCAGGTTCGGCACTGTATTCACTGTGCCACCTAGCTGTCCAAGATAAATTATACTTATTAAATTTTATATCTTTCAAAGATGGGCTATCTTCAGAATGCTTAGGTTTGGAGTCAAAGGGCCTGAATTTGGTCACAGCTTCACCACATATTCTTATATGACTACAGGCAAGCCACTGAATTCTGTTTACTTAAGTTTTAAATGAAGCTAATATACTAGTATTACCCACCTCACAGAGCTGTTATGAGCAAAGCACTTTATAAACTCTGAATTGTCATGTCAACGAGCAATTACTATTGTTATTGTTGATAGTTTGTTAAAATCACCTCTAAGCCTTTTTCAGAATACTTATTGGGAAGTAAAAGCTGATGTGCAAGAACTATAATTTCCCACTTCCCAGCATATGAAGCTTTAGAGAAAAATGGAGAATGATGATTTATAGGTTCTAGAGAAAGATTTTTCATGTTAACAATTTTTTAGAAAATGGAAAGTTGCTACTCTGAGAAAAAGGACTGCTTATTGTCTCTCCCTTACAGGCTCAGCTCATCATGTGATGACTGCTATGGGGCCAGGCCAAGTCAAGTTCCAATAGTCAGCTTGCCACAGCTTCTAGGGAAAAAGAATAAGAGCTGTGTTCAGGTAGCAAGTCTTGATCATTTGCCAAAGAGTTAAGTCAAAAGTAGCCACGAAGGCAGTCTTGGTGAAAGGAAGCCAAAAGGAAGGAGATTTAATTGAGCTTTGTGTGTCTGTGGCCATATTGTCAAGCTTCCCCATTGTCCAAGCCAGGGTCCTCAAGTGCGACCCTTTGACTAGAGGGCCAGACATTCCCCAACCCTGGTCGAAGCCCACATGAATAATCGAGATTGATCAGGTGAGTTCCTGTGAAATTTGTTGAGTTCCCTCAATCACCTTAATGAAATTACACATAGTGAGGCTTTGTTTAGAGCCATTTGAGGGGTACCTCCTATCGAATGCATCCATCAAACAGGATACCTGACCCCATCCCCATGGTTGGAATAGTTCCAAACTGGTTTGAGCTGGTCTTGTGGTATCTCTGGAAATTCCCCCTTACTGCATCTGGAGCCTGCTGTTCTGACCCAATAAAGCTACTACTCAGTCTCCCCAACCTTCTGTATTATACAAAACAATTTATACAAAACAATTTGTGTAACTGCTTCAGGAAGCTGTGCCTTTCGTCAGACTCCTTCCTTGTTAACATGTATTTAGACTCTGCCCCTTCTGCACCTTGTGCGCATTCCAGTATTTTGGTGTTGCATGATGTCCCAAATTGCAATTTCCTTGCCTTGATTAAAGACCCTAGTTTGGTAGTCCTCCTTATTTCACTTTGACATTTCTAATACAGAAGTTGAACATGTCCACTGCAGCTTTGATGATAGAACACAGAATTCCTAATCAGACTCAGGAGTACAGACTCTTGTCAGAGGGCCACCTCTCTCTGTGTGAGCTGACAGACAAGCTCAATCTCTTTTGGCAAATATATAGTAGGTATTTTAAAAAATGTTTCTTGATTGACTTGAAAATAAAGGATAAAATAAGCCTGTTCTGCCTATTTGCATTGCTATTTTGAGTGCTCAGAAAGAATCTTGGACTCTATTACCAAAATATGGAGAACATCAGACAGGAGCCAAACATAAGCTATATTTAGAGATATCCTTAGAGTAACTCCAGGTGGGGGAAATGAACTCAAGAAAGGAAATTATTCTCATGGGTCAGATTCCCAGGGTTAGACCTAATCTATGTACCATTGTCTTGGGGGCTCTGGGCTATATATCATGCAATTAGGTAATTCTGTAATGATTTGAAAAATGATGTAGCATAAATGGACAAAACATTGAATTTGACATTAGAATATCTGGGTTCAAATTCCAGCTCTACTATTTATTGCCTGTGTTAACTATAGGCAAATCACTTTCTGCCTCTGGGACATACTTGTCTCACTTATAGAAAGTAAAATTGCCTTAAAAGTACAATTGGTCAAATGAAAAAGGAGATTCAAAAATCTACTGAAGAAAACAACTCTTTAAAAAGTACAATTGGCCAAGTGGAAAAGAAAGTACAAAAGCCAATTGAGGAAAACAACACCTTAAAAGTTAGAATTGGGCAAGTTAATGATTCTATGAGACATCAATAATCAGTCAAGCAAAATGAAAAGAATGAAAAAATGAAATAAAATTTAAAATACCTCATGTGGAAAAAAAACTGACCTGGAAAATAGACAGGGAGAGACAATATCAGAATCATTTGACTATCTGAAAGCTGTAATCAAAAATAAGGACCTGGACAGCATCTTTCAAGAAATTATCGAGAAAAATTGTTTTGCTATCTTGGAATCAAAAGGCAAAATAGGCATAGAAAGAATCTACCAAACACTTCAAAAAAAGAGATCTCAAAAAAAAAAAAAAATACCAAAACCTCCAAGGACCGTTATAGCCAAATTTCAGAACTATAAGGTCAAGGGAAAAATATTACAAGTGACCAGAAAGAAACAATTCAAATATTGGGGAGTCACAATTAGGATTGCACAGGACTTGGCAGCTATGTTATTGAAGGACTGGAGGTCACAGAACATGGTATTCTGGAAAGCAAAGGAGCCAGAACTACAACCAAGAATCACTTGGCTGGCAAAATTAAGCATAATACAACAAGGGGAAAAAATGCTAATTCAACAAAATAGAAAGATTTCAAGCCTTCAAAAGGAAACCAGAACTAAATGAAAAAATTTGACCTCCAATATCAAGACCCAAGGGAAGTATAAACAGATTTTTAAAAAGGAGGGGAAAAAACATAAGGGATTCAATAGAGCTAAATTATATAGGAAGATGATTCTTGTAATTCTTAAAATTTGTATTACTAATACTACAGCTAGCAGGAATATGCATAGATAGAGGGTATGGGCATAAAGTGAATTTGAGGAAATGACCAAAATAATTAAGGGTTGAGAACGAGGAGTACAATGAGTACACAAGGAAGAGAGAAGCACAATGGGGTAAATTATTTCACATCAAGAGGCAAGAAAGATGTAATGTTGTGGAGGAGAAGATGGGAAGAGGAGCAATGAGCACTGCTTGAACCAGGGGTGAGAAATCTTCTACCTCAAGGCCACAAGTGGCCCTTTAGGTCCTCAAGTATGACCCTTAGAGTGAATCTAAACTTCACAAAACAAATTCAGTCCAAGGACCACACTTGAGGACCTAGAGGGCCACATTTTGCCTTGAGTTCACACTGCCAGTTCTGGCTCAAAGAGGGAATAATGTTCACAGTCAGTTGAATATAGAAATCTATTTTTCCTGACAAGGAAGTAGGAGGGGAAGAGATCAAATAAGGCAGGAGTGGGTAGGGGATTGGGACTGTCAGAAGGGAGGGCAGATGAGGGGAGGTAACAGACAGAGGGAAAGGGTGAGGAGGGAAAAGGTGAAAGGAGAGAGAGGAAAGAACAGAATGGAGAGAAATACACAGTTAGTAATCATAACTGTGAAGGTGAATGGAATGAACTCTCACATAAAACAGAAGCAGATCACAGAGTGGAACAAAAAACAGAATCCTACAATATGTTGTTCACTAGAAACACACTTGAAGCAGAGTGATACACACAGAGTAAAAGTAAGGGGCTGGAGCAGAATCTATTATACTTCAGCTAAAGTTTTGTTTTATTTTTTTTAAAAAAGCAGTAATAACTATCCTGATCTTAGACAAAGTAAAAGCAAAAATAGACCTAATTAAAAGAGATAAGGAAGGAAATTACATCTTGCTAAAAGGTACTATAGATAATGAAGCAATATCAATACCAAACAAATATGCACCAGGTAGTATAGCATCCAGATTCTTAAAGGAGAAGGTAAGTGAGTTACAGGAAGAAATGGGCAGCAAAAGTATACTAGTAGGGGACCTCAACTGTCCCCTCTTGGCACTCTATAAATCCAACCAAAATACAAACAAGAAAGAAACTAAGTAGATAAATAGAATATTAGGAAAATTAGATATGAAAGATCTTTAGAGAAAGCTGAATGTGAAAAGAAAGAAATGTACCTTTTTCTCAGCAGCACACAAAACTGACCATGTAATAGGGCATAAAAGCCTTAAAATAAAATGAAAAAAAGCAGAAATATTAAATGCAATTTTTTCAGATCATAATGCAATAAAAATTACATTCAATAAAGGGCAGTAAAGTATAGATTAAAATTAGTTGGAAACCAAATAATCTAATCCTAAGAATAAGTGGGTCAAAGAACAAATCATAGAAATAATCAATAATTTCATTAAAGAGAATGACAACAATGAGACAAAATACCAAAATTTATGGGATGAACAAAAGCAGTACTTAGGGGAAAAGTTATTTCTCTAAATCTTACATCAGCAAAATAGAAAAAGAACAAATCAATGAGGTGGGCATGCAACTAAAAAAAACTAGAAAAAGAACAAATTAAAAATCATCAATTAAGTACATATTGGAAATTCTGAAAATCAATTGTGAGGTTAATAAGATTTGAAAGTTAAAAAAAATTTCTGTTGAGCTAATAAGTAAATCTAGGAGTTGGTTTCATAGATTTTATATACCAATAAGATAAATAAGCCATTGGTTAATTCAACTTAAAAAAAATGAAGAAGAAAACCAAATATTCAGCATCAAAAATGAAAATGATGGAATAGCTAATGAAGAAATAAAAGCAATCGGGAAATATTTTGCCCAATTATATGCTAATAAATCTGTTAAGCTGAGAGAAACAGATGAAGATTTACAAAAATATAAATTATGTAGATTAACAGATCAGGAAATAGAATGCCTAAATAACTGTATTTTAGAAAAAGAAAGTGAAAAAGGAATTAATGAATTCCTTAGGAAAAATTCCCCAGCACAAGATGAGTTCATAAGTGGATTCTAACAAACATTTAAAGAACAATTAATTCCAATACAATATAAACTACTGAGAAAATTAGGCAAAGAAGGTATCCTACCACACTCTTTTTATGCCACAAATATGGTGCTGATATGTAAACCAGGAAGAGATAAAACAGAGAAAGAAAATTATAGATCAATCTCCCTAATGAATATCAGTGCAAAAATTTTGAACAAAACATAAGCAAGGTAATTACAGCAACATGTCACAAGTATTATACACTAATGACCAGGTGAGATTTATACTAGGAATGCAGGGTTAGTTCAATATTAGGAAAATTATCAACATAATTGACCACATCAATAACAAAACCAACAGAAATCATATGATTACCTCAATATATGCTGAAAAAGCTTTTGACAGCACCCATTTCTATTAAAAACACTAGAGAACACAAGAATAAAGAGAGCATTCTTAAAAATGATAAGCAGTATCTATCTAAAACCATCAGCAAGATTTATATATAATGGGGATAAGCTAAAAGCCTTCCCAATAAGACTGGGATGAATCAAGGATGCCCTTTATCACTACTATTATTCAATAATGTTAGCTATAGCAATAAGAGAAGAAAAATAAAATGAAGGAATTAGAAAAGGCAATGCAGAAACAAAATTATCTCTCTTCTGAGGATATGATGGTATATTTAGAGAATTCTAGAGCCTCAACTAAAAATTACTTGAAATAATTAGCAACTTTATCAAGGCTGCAGGATTTAAGATAGATCATCAGCATTTCTTTATATTACCAATAAAGTCCAGCAGCAAAAAATAGAAATTTCATTTAAAATAACTGCAAACTATATAAAATACTTAGAAGTCTACCTGCCAAGACAAGCCCTGGAATTATGTAAACACAATTATAAAACACTTTTCACACAAATAAAGTCATATATAAACAACTGGAAAATATCAATTCCTCATGGGTAGGCCAACCCAATATAGTAAAAATGATAATTCTCCCTAATTAATTTACTTATTCAGTGTCATATCAATCAAACTACCAAAAAAATTATTTCATGGAGCTAGAAAAAATAACAACAAAATTCATCTGGAAGAACAAAAGGTCAAGAATGTCAAGAGAATTAATTTTAAAAAATACAAAGGAAGGTAGCCTAGCAATACCATTTCTCAAGTTGTAATATAAAGCAGTAATCATCAAAACTATCTGGTACTAAGAAAAAGAGTGGTAGATCAGTGGAATAGATTTGGTACACAAGACATGGTAGTCAATGATCATAGTAACCTAGTGTTTGATAGACCCAAA
Source organism: Notamacropus eugenii (assembly GCF_028372415.1). Lineage (NCBI taxonomy): Eukaryota > Metazoa > Chordata > Mammalia > Diprotodontia > Macropodidae > Notamacropus > Notamacropus eugenii. The sequence goes on from NC_092876.1 coordinate 102,543,391, forward strand.
GACCCCAGATTTTGGGATAAGAACTCACTATTTGACAAAAACTGCTGAGAAAACTGGAAAACAATAGGACACAAATCAGGTATAGATCATTATCTTACACCGTTTTACCAAGATAAGGTCAAATGGGTGCATGATTTAGACAAAAGAGTGATACCACAAGCAAATTTTAAAAGCAAAGAATAGTCTCCCTGTCAGATCTACTGGGAGGGGAAGAATTCATGACCAAATAAGAGACAGAGAGCATTATAAAATATGAAATAAATAATTTTTAGTATATTAAATCAAAAAGCTTTTGAACAAACAAAATCAATGCAACCAAGATTAGAAGGAAAGCAGAAATCTAGGAAACAATCTTTACAGCAAGTATCTCTGATAAAGGCTTCATTTCTCAAATATATAAAACATATTTATATTTATATAAATATAAATTTGTGAATTATATTTATATAAATTTATATGAAATATATTTATATGAATATAAATTTATATCAAATATATAAAACTGAGTCAAATTTATGAGAATACAAGTCATTCCCCAATTGGTAAATGGACAAAAGATATGGACAAGCAGTTTTCAGATGAAGAAATCAAAGCTATCTGTAGGAATATGAAGAAGTGATCTAAATCATTAATGATTACAGAAATGCAAATTAAAACAACTCTGAGATACCACCTTATACCTATCAGACTGGTTAATATGACACCAAAAAAAAGGAAAATGATAAATGTTGGAGAGGATGTGTGAACATTGGGAGACTCTGTTGGTGGAGTGGTGAACTCATCCAGCCATTCTTGAGAGCAATTTGGAATTATCTTCAAAGGGGAATCAAACTGTGCATACCTTTTGATCCAGCATTACCACTACTAGGTTTGTATCCCAAAGAAATCATAAAAAAAGGAAAAGGGCCTACCTACATGTGCAAAAATATTTATAGTAGCCCTTTTTGTGATGCAAAATATTAAAAACTGAGGAGATTCCAATCAGCTGGGGAACTGCTGAACAAGTTGTGGTATATGGATGTAATGAAATACTATTGTGCAATAAGAAAGGATAAAGAAGCAGATTTCAGAAAATTCTACAAAGCGAAAATGATGCAAAGTGAAATGAGCAAAGTGAAATGAGCAGAACCAGGAAAACACTGTACATAGTATCAGCAACACTGTGTGATGATCAAGTATTTATGACTCAGCTCTTCTCAGTAACACAATAATCCAAGACAAGTACAAAGGACTCATGAGGGAAAGTGCTATCCAGATAAAGTGCTATCCAGATAGAGAACTCATGGACTCTGAATGCAGATAAAAGCATATTTTTTTCACATACTTTATTCTTTCTCATGCTTTTTTTTCCTTTTAATTTATTTCTTCTTTCACAACTGTGACTAATAAGGAAATTTTTTTTACATGATAGCACATGTATAAACTATCTCAAACTCCCTACCATTTTCAGAACAGTGGAGGGGAGTGGAGGGAAAGGAGAAAAATTTGTAACTCTAAATCTTGTAAAAATGAATGTTAAAAATTTCCTTGTAACTGGGGGAAAAATAAAATGCTATTAAGCTTTAAAAAAAAAAGAAATTGACCTTCCAGTTCTTCAACTGAATAATGCTATGATTTCTTCCTTGCATTCATCAGAAATTGTAAATCTGATGGCACCTGATGAAACCTTTCCCTTCTATACAGGCTAGGCTTGGCTTGGTTGTTGTTGTTCAGTTGTTTCAGTCATGTTCAACTCTCCATGACCCCATTTAGAGTTTTCTTGGCAGAGATGCTAAAGTGGTTTGCCATTTCCTTCTCCATCTCATTGTATAGAGAAAGAAACTGAGGCAAATGGAGTTAAGTAACTTTCTCAGGGTCACATAGTTAATACATGTCTGAGGCCAGATTTGAACTCATTAAAATGAGCCCAATGATCTTGGTAAAATTTGGCAAAAATTAAAGTAGCACCAGAAACAAATAGAGGTATCTCTCTCTCTAAACTTCAGTAAACTTAGAGAGGTTGGTTCAGTTTACACTAAGACTTAGTAAATAACTGTTAGAAGTACAAGTCATGGTTATTCTCCCCACCCCATCTAGGCAGTTATGTCACCTTTGAAAAGATCTCAACACTCAGAACTATTCTGAAACTGTGATCTTAAGTATTCTCCACTCCAGTGATGACATGAAGAGATCTAGAGCTCTTAAGGCTACTGTATTCATCAGACAGATCACCCCCCGATTCTAAAGACCAACAGGACCAAAGAAGCTAGTGGAAACAGCATGAATGGAAGCAATACTAGATTAGAAGTCAGAGAAATGATTATTAAATAGCTAATTATTGGGGAGATCCCTTACCTTTCCCAAAAATTTGCCCCACCTAGAATATCTTATCTAGGTGGAGTTTTTGCCTCACCCAACTAGAAAACCTTACAATGAATTTAATCTAAGGAGAATTCTGGTCCATTGTGTTCCACTCAGATGGTTAGGGTAGGAGAGTAGATCCTTTGTCTAGATTGCCCAAGTCTGGGGGTGATTTGAAAGTAAATGACATGATCAAAGTCAAGTTCCCCATTCCTTCGTTAGAATAGGTTTGCTTCTCATGATAATATTCATTCACTCTCATTACTTGTTAACCACTCAGAGTCAGTTGCATTCTTTGGAACACATTCTTCCAAGGGCATATAAGCACTGAGTGGGTTCCATGAGGGATCATTGCCACTCAAGAGTGTCATTGACCGCTTTTACTAATTATGTGCTAGCATGACTAATAAAATGATTAATTACCTTAAAATTATGTCTCTGGAATTTTTTATGCATCACAGTTGTACCAAGACAATGGTTGAAATTCCAATTCTTCCCCTTACTATCTTCATCTCTCTAGGTCTTAGTTTCTTTTACTATAAAATGAGAAAATTAGACCTAATGATCTCTAAGGTCTCTTTCAATTCCATATCCTATGATCTAGACCTAATGATCTCTAAGGTCTCTTTCAATTCTATATCCTATGATCTAATCCTATGATCCTGCAGGATGAGGAAAAAGGATAATACTGAGGCAAACATTACTCATTAATCCCATTTACTTTTTTAGCATCATTTCCCAGGAGGATACATAATAGCAAAGCCTTCATTGCATATGTGACAAAATGAGTTGGGTCCCCCTGTGTGATAATGCAGAGGTTAATGTAGGTGGGGTAAAACCAGGGATGGGTGGTCCATCTCCCAAAGGATCATTTTTAGCCCATACTTCTGAGGGACTTGAGAATGAAATGTCCCAGGAGAGAAGAATCTAATTGACAAGATATTTGGCATAGTAGTTGGGGGTGCAGTTGCTTTATACAATACAGAGGGATCATGAGGTGACTTTTTCCCACAGGGAGAAAGGGAACCCCTTCCCCAAGATGTCAGTGCCCTGGGACAAAGCTCCACTAGCTTCTTGATAATTATGACTGCATAATAGATCAGAGAAATGCCACCAACCTCTTTTAGAAATAAATGCCCTTGCATGCCATAGACCAGGTCAATTCAAATCAGTTCAATAACCACTTATTAAGCATAGTACTGTGTTAGGTGCAGAAAGACAAAGAAAGTCCTTAGTCAAGAGGAAAAAATGGAATACTGCTCCATACCAATTTGTATTACCTCACAGAGAATGCAAAAGCAAATGAGAGAAGAAAGTCTTCATTCTCAGGGAAAAGAGACTCACTTCCATGAAATTAAAAAAAAATTGTGCTAACACATAAACGAGCTATAAAGTCTCTGATTTGCCAATGCTTGGAAAGGTCTGCATGGATGAACTGATCAGAACAGTCAGAATTCAGAAACTTACCCCTGATGAGAGATGCCTTTTGTCTACCCAACTTAGAAAACCAGAGAAATAACTGACCTAGAGAATGATGTTCTCAGGTTGCTGTTAAAAAAGAGAGTAGGCAGCAATAGAGAAATAATGCCATCTCTTAGTAAATGAGATTACTATAAAGTACCATACAAATGTAAGGTGGTGGTGTTGACTTGTGCAGATACAGAGAAATAACATGTTACTGATGCCCAAGTATAGTAACCCTGTCCTTCAATGGAGTGTTAGCCTCCCACATTCTGTTACAAGGAGAACCACTGTCACCCAGTGTGGAAAATTTATTCTTGGCACTCCGTCTTGGAACTCAGAATGAATTTGCCCATAGAAATAACATTACAAATTAAGTGTAGTTTAAACAACACCCTTACAGCCATACTTTATACGTCATGGCTTAAATAGACTTTTGTGGTCTGTCCTGGGAACCAAGCGACCATATTGTTCCTGTGAGAAAACACATTTCAAGTTCCAGATGACCAGCTTATAAATGAATATTCGAAACATTTGTAAATAAAATATGCCTTGTGGTCCATCATACTATCTTCCAGAAACTATTGGATTTCACTCACTCCCTAACTGGTTCCTTTTACAATGTATTTCACAACCACCCCTTCCCTTTTATTACCATCATGATTTTAGTTCAGACCCTTATCACCAGTACTATTGCAATTGCTTGCAACTGGTCTCCTGCCTTGAGTCTAGTACAGGGGCTGGTCCATGTAAGTGTATAATAAACTCTATTTTTCTATCACCTCATTGTCTGTTAGCAATCTATCCTGCATCCTGTCTCCCTAATAGAAAGCTTAGGAATCTTCAATAAATCCCCCTTACCACTTTTTGCCCTCTGTTTACATTTTGCCTTTCCAAGTTCCCCTGCTCTGTGAGGGGGAGGAGGCCCCAAATTCAGGCTCTGGTCATTTGCTGGTGATGACCAGCCGAAGGGTTATTTTCTCCTACTTCTCTTCATGTTGCCAAACTGATAGAGAAAACAACCCTTCGGCTGGTCATCACCAGCAAATGACCAGAGACCGAATTTGGAGGCCTCCTCATCCTAGCAGAGCAGGGGAAGCTGGGAAAGGCAAAATGTAAACAGAGGGCAAAAGGCGGTTGTGATTGCTCATTATATACTAGCTAAAAACAGAATCACTCATATAAGAAGAGGGAAGTTATAGAACCTCTCTCTCTTTATCTCTGCACTATGGATTGAGTCACTAACCCTCTAAAACTCAGACCACCACTCCCTTCCCCAACCACTACCACTCCCCAAATGTATTGTCTTTCCTATTAGGATATAAGCCTCTTAAAGGCAGGAACTGTGCCACTTTTGTATATTAGCCCCAGCACTGATCATAGGACTGGGCACACAGTAGGCACTTAATAAATCCATTTTGCATTCTTTCATTCATTCTCCATCTCTTATTCACTTCTCAGTTTCTTGCACCCTGGCTTCTGATCCCACTGCTCAACTGAAACTGCTCTACCCCATAGTTAAATCTCAGTTTTTTTTCAGTTCTTGACCTCTGCAGCTTTTCACAGTGTTTACTCCCTCTAGGCTGCCCCCACCATCAGATCCTCTCACCTCCCTTGACTTCTCTGATATTTCTTTCTCCTGATTCTCCTCCTACATGTTCCTTTGTTGGTTGGTTATAGATATATAATCTCCTGACCACTAAGTGTACAAAGCTCTCATCTTTCTATTGTCTTTCTCTTGTTAGTACAGAAATGTAAGTAGCCCACAATGACTCCATCCCAGGGATACGGATATTAGGGAGAGGGGAGAGGAGTTCCTTCTCATAGGGACCACCATCCCTGCTCTGCTCTTACACCAAGGCCTTGGGATGTTCAGTCATGGAAGACAGGATCTGGGTTTTGCGTCTCCCAAGGGCCCGCCCAGAGCCTAGCAGATGCTAGGTGCTGGGTAGTTATCTGTTGCTTGATTACTTGATTGATTGGCTAATGGCATCCAAAGCGCAGGTCTCTGTTTCCAGTTGTCCGGCTCTTTGAACCCATCCCTTCGGTAGGTGTTGTTTCATGACATTTCCTCAGCAGGCCTGAATGGAACGCGTTCTGTTCCTTTTGTTACTCTGCTTCTCCCACTATGTGTGCCTTGACAGCAGGACAATTCTATTATGTTGTATCCCATTGTGTTTTTATAATGGTTTAATTACTGTGTATGGGCTTCATACTGAGAGCCAGGGAAGGGAAGGGGGTGGGGGGAATCTATAAATAAATGTGCTATCACTAACATTAATATGCTGCAGAATTCAGTTGTCTCTACGTTGCAGAGGTTCACAGTTAAATATACAGTTTAGGAGAATATATGTTGAAGATATAGTCTACACTTGAAATCCACTTGGGAAGAAAATTAAGTATAAGTCAAAACATATTTCAAAATGAAAAAATGTGGTATTCTTACTTACACTTTAAACTTTAAAGAGAACTATAATAACACAGCATGTTTTTTTCTACCTAATGCAACATGCAATTGAGACTTCTGTGTGTAAAAAATATATAATGATAATCACTAGTCAATGTAAGGTGAAGGTCTGCTAGGTGACTCAGTAGAATGCTGGTTCTAGAATTAGAAGACCAGAGTTCAAATCTACTCTTAAATACTGTGCGACCATGAGCAAGTCACTTAACCTCTGCCTCAGTGCTCTCATTTGTAAAATGGGGAAAATGATAGCACCTACTTCCCAGAGTTATTGTGGGGTTAAAATGAGATGATATTTGTAAAATATATTGCAAGCCATAAAGCACTATATATTATTGTTAGTAAAATTGGGATAAAACATTTTTCTTTTCACATAGTTTGACTAACACACCAGATCCTTTAATACACCCTTCTACCTCATTCATATTTAAAATTGATATATTATACATCACCACATACAACAAGCTGGCCAACCTGAAAAGATCCTGGCTTCCATGCTGACCCACCTAGTAGTCAGAGAAGACCTCTTATCTCCTTAACTTATTTATGAAGGCTATGTCCTATACCTGAAATGCACTCAGTCCTTCCAGATCTCCACTGATGTAAATCTTTCAGGTCTCTCACGTTAAAGATGTCCCTATCTTCAGCTGAAAGTGATCTTTCTCCTAAAATGTTCTTAGACAATTTTTTCTAGATTGTCTTCCTGGGATGTCCAATATTCCACATAGGAAAAGGCAAATGGATTGTTCAGATTGTGACATGTAGTAGAAAAGACAACCTCTAGAGCCTGCCTACCAAAACATCTATTTTGAAAGACACTGGAAATGGACAATAATTGAAGCACAGATTATTGGGGAAGTAAAGAGGTGGGGAAAGGACAAAGATAAAAATGTAATAGTCATTGCCTTCATGGAACCTACATTATATTGAACTGAGAACACAGAACACTATGTTGACCATGTTGTTTATAGAAAGGAACATCTTCCTCTTTTTATTCAGTTTACTTATCCATGCTTTGATATTATTAGTGATTTGAAATATTGCAAGGCCAAGGGTTTTATCAAGTGGGTTTGCATGAAGACCACCTACTACTACTTAGAGATGCTTAGGAAAAGGAAGTTTTTTTTTAATTTTCTTCTTTTCCCTGCTCAGTTCCCTGACCTAATGCAACATTACTCATACAAGGGATCCTCCTCCCAGCCACGGGAGAGTCATGAGAGTGTTTAGAAACCATAGTTTTGAACTTCTGAAAAAAATTTTGGGTAAACAGTGTGGTTTCAGGGCTGTGGTGCTTTATACGGCATTCACCATGACAGGGATGAAGGCTGCTGCACCCCTGAGCCAAAGATGGCAGCAGAGGCAATAGATGATAGTGTAAGACTAGAGCTAAGACTAGATAGTGAGAGAATTGGAAGGGAACAGATATGAGTAGGAGAACAGGATCAGATGAGTCTTAGTAGCCAACATTTATACAGCAATTCACAGTCTGCAAAGAGTTTTACATCTGTTATCTCATTTAATCCTTATCTTATCTCAACCCTGTTAGATACTATTATTGTCCCCATTTTACAGTTAAAAAAACTGAGGCAGACAGATATTAAATGGTTTACCCAGGGTCACACAGCTGGTAAGTGTCTGGGGTTGGATTTGAACCCAGGTCTTTTTGACTCCAATCCAGCGATCTATTGATCCATGGGTTGGAGTTGAAGTAGAAAATCAGATCCAGAAGCCTGAAGAGTATGGAGCTCTAGACTATAGAGACTTTCTTTTCTATCTCGATCATTCCCAACAACCTAGATATTTGAGGCTCTGCTACTTCTAGATATTTGAACCTCTACAACATTCTGGAAAAGGTGATAAGAAAGATCTAGGGATGCGTAGAGATAAGAACAGACAAAGAAAAAAGACAAGGGGAGCACTTATTATGAGCTTTATCAAGGATAAACTAGGATTCTAGGGTTTAAGATGAGAAGACCTAGCTTCCTGTCCCTTACTAGCTATGTCATCTTAGGTAAGTCACTACTCTTGTCTGAGTCGCAGTTTCTTCATCTGTTAAAACGGTGTGAGGGTGGACTACCCTGTCCTCAAGATCCCTTTCAGGAATAACACTCTAGGATTCCATGGAAAGACAAAAAGAACAGCTGTGAAACAAAATGGTAAAGTGAATGGGAAGAGGAGAGGAGAAGAAGGGGTAGGGGAAGCTGTACACAAAGGAAAAACTCTAAGTCACATAATCATAGCAATAACACAGTTCATGGAGTTTATTTCCAAAAAATCCCACACTGAGCCAGATTTTCCCTAGTATCCTAGTCACTTTCCAGTAGTAAATTAGATACTTAGAGAAGAACATTAACTCTCTCTGAGAAAGATGAAATGGACTCCCAAGTGTACTAAAAAGTCAAAATAAGGTCCTGCTTCCATTTCTATTTCACCTTCACTGCCTGCCACAGACCCTAAAATGCCTCAGCTAGGGCTGAACAGTCTGCATAAACCTGTGCTATCAATAGAAACACAAGAATACAACAAGAGTACATGGGCTAACTGGTGCCCAAGTGATTGAGCAAATTTAAGGCGGCTGGTTCTCCGTTAAAGAGAGAACAAAAAGCCTGATTTTCATTCCTTAAAAAGGGAGGAATCAAGGAAGGGATCCATTCTACTCTGCCTGGATATTATTTGGAGATAATGGAAGGATAAGGCCCCCTTCCCCATCCCAGGCATCTAGTGTTGAGATTTCAGGGGCCATATCCTCTAACCCTCCCCTACCCAACACCCCGTATCCTAGATAATGAAACCAGCTCTCAAGAGAGGCTTACATATCTTGGATTTTAATACAGACTCTCAGAGTTCAGAGCCAATGTGCTTTTCACTGTCTCCTCTTAAAATAAGCTTTCTGCTTTTAGGAAACGACACTACTCCGAGTATAAACTTTCAGTTTTTAAGGATTCTCCCCTTCTTGCTCCCACTCTCCCCTTTCCTCACCTCCCCCAAACCTTAGAATGGAGGTTCTTAGCCTTTTTGTGTCACTGACCCCTCTTGCAGGAGGCCTATGGACCTCTTCTCAGAATTCATGTTTTAAAATGCATAAAAATAAAAATATGTAGAATTAAAAGGAAACCAATTATATTGAAATATACATTTTTTTTTTAAGTTTTCTTGTTCCAGGTAAAAAACCCTACAAAAGAATAAGAGGCCAAGGGATATTGGGAAGGGAACCACTTCTGGGTGAGAAGAGTATTTTTTTCTAACTCATTCGGTGACCCTGGTCAAATTCTATCAGCCTCAGGTCCCTCTTCTGTAAAATGTAAGGGTTTGGAAGAGGTCATAGCTGAGGCCCCTTCCTACTCTAAAATTCCCCATTTCTTTTGCCCAGAAAACAGGTGATTCCTAGTGGAAGAATGGACCTGATTGTTTCTTTCAACACATGCAGACAGATGCATTATATTTATAAAGCAGTGATAACTGAATGTGGGAGGCTCCTATAGAGAACCCAGAGAACAGGCATTATATACATCCATGAAAGAGAAAGCTTGACAAGTCAATAGCCTCCAGGTCAGCCCTGGGGGGACTTGTTCTTTTGGACCCAGGGCCAGCCTAATTGTGTGACCCCAGCATAGTGTGTTGGCCTTCTCTTTGGGACAAAGAAGTACGTAGCCCCAAAGAATGCCGAGGGACTGGCCTCTCCAGGGAGGTTGTCAGGCCACACAGGAAGCAGGAATGAGACCAAGGCCTGGGACAGCTGCTGCCTCACGCTCCAAGGAGGCTGCTTCAGTTCCCAGCATTCCTTGAGGGGGCAGCAAAGTTAAGGAGTGTTAGTGGGGTATAGATCCCTCCCTCACTGAAAACCTGAATGAAGACCCACATTTGCCTCAGACAAGTGTTTCCCAGACTATTTTCCCCTCAGTACTTTGGAGCTTGACATACAGTAACCACATGGCTAATATGGAAATATGTTTTGCACGATTTCACATGTATAATTTATATCATATTACTTGCCATCTCAGTGAGTGGGGGAGAGGTGGAGGAAAAAAGAAAACTGAGAGCTCAAAAAGTTTTAAATAAATGTTAATTTTTTTAAAAACTCAAAAAAAAAAAAAGAAATATACTGACCAAACTCATAAAAGTTGGAAGTGCAAATAAGGGGTAGTTCTGAAGATAATTTCTCAAAGCATCCTACCTGGCCCTGGTTATGGAAGTTGTCATAGGAAATAATTAATATCCCAAGTTTTTTCAGATTCTTTACTGGTGATTTTAAGTGCATCTGGTGAATAGATGACATTAGACACAATTAAAATAAGGAGAAATAAATAGTTCGGTGGTATAGCAGTTTAAGGACTGACAGAGTCCATCACAAAGCTTCCTGCATTTCATTCTGTAGTGTTTCTGCTGATTTAGGGGAGACCACATTGGTAACTTTTTTATTTTAAAATTTAGTTGTGTCTCGTTCAAAACACAAAAGCACATTCCTGCAGTCTAGTATTTGTGCTTTCAACAGAATGAATGCATTTTGATTCTTGTCGAAGTCAAAATGGCTGGCTCAAGGAAGGTATTTGTTAAGATTCCAGGGAACTGAATCCAGATGCTAAACCACCAAAGGGTCCGCACAATCTCTATGCCCAGGCCAGCCCCCACAGGTGGATCCTGCAGGTGGTATCTCTAGAGACTGAGAGCTGTGAAGCACTATTGCACTTGGCTTCTTTTTTCCACAGTAAATGGTAATAATAACTCATATTTAGATACCATTTAGTAGTTTATAGGACCAAGAGCCATTTTATATTTTGGTCTCTTTATGAGTTACCGGGGCTAAAGAATTCATCACCAAAGTGCTAGAAGTGAATCTCTCCAGATTTAGGCCATAGTCAGTCAACAAACATTTATTAAGACTTAGTCATTGGACTAACGTTTATTAAATACCTACCATGTGCCAGACACTGAGCTAAGCAAAGGAGATATGAAGAAAGAAAGAAATATTATGGTCACTGCCTTTAAAGACCTACATTCTAATAGGAAAAACACTACTCAAAAATGCGTCAAAGGCTATATTGTCATTAATAGACAATCTCTAATAGGTACTTTTCATGCCACAATGAGCCATTGGCAAAGGATTTGCGCAAATAACAAAATCCAAGTCATAGAGGAATTTTTTATAGATGGTGAAGTCCTCCAGATGTTCCTATCTGTGGATGACATTGTGCTGACTATATGAAGTCCTAGAACACTACAGATCCCCCTAAATGAGATCCAGTATCACTCAAAAGCGTAGCCTAACCATCTACACAGGAAAAACTGGAAAACTAAGTGAATGAAGAGAATAGGAAATGCCCAACCTATTATGATCATCCATCAGTGAGATATATATATATATTATATGTAATATACAAACACATATATATACATACAAATATATGTATGTATATGTTTATATCCTATACACGCATGCATTGTATATGTGTAGGTATATAAACATGTATGCATGTGTTTTCTATACATACATACTATATAGATATATACATGTGTGTGTGTTGGACAGGCAATGCAAATACATAACGAAGTGATCATCAAAATGAGTAGGAAGAAGACTTGAATTGCCTTGAGAAAATGCATGATTTTTAAAAATAATCTCAATGTTCTCTTTCAACAAAGGTCTAGCTTTTAATACCAATATTCTTTTGGTGAGATCATATGACCAAAAATTGTAGAATATGATATTCTCCAAAAAGATGAAGTTCAGGAACACCCAAAAATATATGGCCAATAAAGAGGCTCATATTGGGTATGCACAGGCTGTAACATATTACAAACATGAAATTATTCTGGAGAAGAAATATAAAGATTATTTTCAAAGAAATATATGATCAAAATGAAATGAGCTGATAATACAGTGAAAGAGGGAATTATGGATAGATAACTTGTACACTCCACTAGAACCTTTTCAATGTCAAGTAAACCCCTTGCATTTTGGTTGGACCTTGATTATTCAATTTATGAGAGGACATGGATCTGATTTATGTAAGATGGGCAAGCATAGATAGGTGGTAGCCTTTATCACCATAGGGAAAACTGGGGGGGAAATGCTGGATGTGATTATCAAGTCATTATCAGTAATTTTTGAAAGCTCACAGGGAACAGAAAAGGTAGCGCAGGATAAGGCAACATAATATCCTTATTTTCAGAAAAGGGAGACAATAGACAAATCAGCTTGACTTTAATTGCTGGCAGAAATCTTTTCTATACTTTTAAAGGGACAGTTAGTTAATATCTAAAAAAGGAAATGATGATCACCAAAAAAAATTATCATGGTTTCATCAAGGATGGGACCTTCTAGACAAAATTTTGTCCCTTTTTTTGTGGGCAAGATTACCAGATTGATACTTGGACAGACTTCTAGAGATATTAGAGGATGGAAAGGCTTAGCATGCTTTGGTCCATGAGGTGATGAAGAGTCAGAATGACTGAATAACTAGCCAGCAATACCAGTTTGCTTACTACAGGGTTACTATCAATATAATTTGTCCAAGTGTTTTAGCAAAACTTATGACCAAAGTGTCTCATGTTTTTCTTGAAGAGAAAATGGTAGAATGACTGGGTCCAAGGAACAGTCATTGATAGCTCAATGTCAGCTTGGAGGGAGATTTCTAGTGGGCTTCCCCAAGGATTTGTCCTTAGTCATTTGATAATTTAATCGATGATTTGAATAAAGGTGACATGTTATCAAATGTGTAGAATATGGTAAGGATTGTTAATACATTGGATGACAGAGTTAAGATCCAAAAAGTTTTCTGACAGGTTAGAAGCTTGGGCTAAATGTAATTAAATGAAATTTAATAGGTATAACAGCAAAGTCTTGTACTTGGGTTCAATAAATAAACTTCACAAGTACAAGATGGAAAAGCATGTTCCCATGGATTTAATTATCATCTCTATGCTGATAATTCTCACATCTACCTGTCTGGCCCTAACGTCTTTGCTGACTTCCAATTTCACATTTCCAACTGCCTTTCAAACATCTTGAACTAGATAACTAGTAGACATTTTAAACTCAGTATGTCTCAAACACAATTCATTACCTTCCCCTTAAACTTTCCCCACCTCCTACCTTTCCTATTATTGTAGAAGGTAATACCATCCTCCTGGTCCCTCAGGCTCATAATTTAGGTGTCACCCTTAACTCTTCACTGTCTCTGACCATTCACATCCAATCTCTTGCCTAAGTCTATCGATTTCACATTTGTGACACCTCTCAGATATGCTGCCTTCTCTCTCCTGACACTACTACCACTCTGGTGCAGAACCTAATCCCTTCATGCCTATGCTATTTCAATAGCCTGCTGGTAAGTCTGTCTGCCTCAAGTCTCTCCCACCTCTAATACATCCTCTCTGTCGCTAAAGTAATTATCTGAAGACTTGTCCTGTAGACGTAGAAATAGAATTATTCTACTTTGTCCCAGTGGGAAGAGCTAGGAACAACAGATGAAAGATGAAAGGAGACAAATCTAGGTTTGATGTAAGGAAAAATTTCTTAACTATTAGAGCCATCCCAAAATACCATGGGTTGCCTTAGGAAGTGGTGGATTCCTCTCACTCAAGGACTTCTTTTTAAAATTTATTTTCTTTTTAATTTATGGGATAAAAGAGAATGGGTTCCTTTTAACCAAGGACATATAACAAAGGTTGGATGACCAACTATTTATCAGTTGTAGATGAGATCCTTATGCTCATACTAAATGACCTCTGAGGTCTCTTGCAATTCTGAGATATTGTGATTTGATTTTAGGTTCTTGCCCATTTCCTCAGTTTTTAGTTAGCTTTATGATTAGCTTTCAGGGAAATGTAGGTGTTGATTCATCAACATAGAATTCAGGTATAGGAGATCTTGCAAATCTTATCTCTATTCCTGGACAGCAGAGACAATAACTTTATCTGTCTTTATATCCCTACACTCGAGTGCACACACGCACACACAAATGCTTAATCAATGTTTTCTGAATGAGTAAAGATCCCTATGATCAGGGTGTGACCTTCTTTATATTCTATGTAAAGGACTATATGGATAGTATTAGTAAGAAAATGGGATAGGAGATAAGGGATTCCAGAGCCCCAGGTCCAGCTGAAGGAAGGGCATCCTGGTGAGTTAACATAAAGCAACAAATAGTGAGTAAAAGGAGAGGAAAGTAGATTAATTGATTAGTTAGCTACTTAGATGAGTTTTGGAGAAATTGGAGAACAGATTGGTCCTTTTGTTTCAAAAAAGATTAGGGAATTAAAATGCATTTTAGCTTGAAGCAAGGAGACTTAGGAAACTCAGGAGATAAGGTCCTTCCTTGGATGTCCAGGAGTTTAGAGAAATCTTAGCCAGAGAGATGTTCTATGAAAAACCATCATAGTTATCCATAGCAGACAATCATTATTAGCAGCAATCATGATTCAATACCTATCATATGACCAGTAGAGAAGAAAATGGTCAGTGAAAGGATTGAACTGACCTTTTGAAGATTGTACAGAAGTACTGTGAATTCCTGAACCAGAGCTCATGAAACTGGCAAAGTTGGAGTCTATAACTACGCCATGTGCCTGTAATCCAATTCAATCCAATTCATCTCAAAACAATCAACAAACATTTTTTAAACACTCTGTGCAAAATATGATGGTATGCATTTGGAAGAGATAACAAAATTTGTACCAAAAATAAATGTTCCCTACTTTCATGGAGCAGTTTAGAATATAGTAAAGGGAAAGGACACAAATATAGATAATTAAAATATGTAAGAAGTGCATTTGATAATTGTAACACAAAATACTATGTGACATCAGAGTGAGAGCTCATAATTACTTTGGGGAGGAGGAAAATCAGAGAAGATATCATGGAGAAGTTAGAATTTGAATTTTTCTTTAAAAGATGCTAATGGTGCCATAGAAATTGATTAGCAGGATGGTTTCAGAAAAACCTCAGAAGACTTATATGAACTAATGCAAAGTGGAGTGAAAAGAACCAGGAGAACATTGTACATCATAACAGCAACAGTGTACAATGATCAACTCTGAATGACAGCTACTGTATTGAACAATACAATGATCCAAAACAGTTCCAAGGAACTTATAATGAAAAATGCTACCCACCTCCAGAAAAAGAACTGATAAAGTCTGAATGAGGATCAAATCGTAAGTTTTTCTTTTATTCTTCTTGGGTTTGTTGTTTGTGTGGGGTTTTTTTGTATCTGTTTTCTTTTGTAACATGGCTAATATGGAATTATATTTTGCCTGGCTTCATATGTAAAATCTATGTGAAATTGCTTGCCTTCTCATGGAAGGGCAGGGGAAGGGAGAGAGGAAGAGAATTTGGAATTCAAATTTTTTAATGAATGTTAAAAATATGTAATTGAGAAATATTAAATGAAGTGAATAAAAATATATTAGAAAAAAAATAAAAGATGTTAATGGCCTGATAATGGTTTTACGCTCCTAAGCCTTTATATCAGTGGTGAATTGGCTTTGTGTTTTATGTGTCTTAAAACTGAGGGAGAATATAGAGAAAAGGGAGAAAGTGGCTTGAGTCTGAACTGAGGGTTGTCAATGTTTTGTCACACTGACTAGTACACTCTTCTGCCTAAGACCCTACTCCCATTATATGCTACTAGGTCAAATACAAAGCTCACTTTCAAGTATACATAGACCATTCAGTCAATAAGAATTAATTAAGTGCCTGCTGGGTACCAGGCACTGTGCTAAGTGATGAAGATACAAATACAAGCAAAAAGAAAAATAACCTCTGTCCTCAAGGAGCTTACATTTTAGTGGGAAAAGACAACATATAAAAGGAAGCTGAAAAGGGAAAGGAGAGGAGAATTGAAGGTACCCAGTATGGTGGGGCCATAGTAGAGAAGTCTGGAGTGCAGGCTGGTGAGAAATGAAGATATGGTTGCTCTGGGCATCCTCCTTAAATGGAGGTTCTGAGAGAAGTCACCTAATCACAGAGGGAGGGAGGGAGGGAGGGAGAGAGAGAGAGAGAGAGAGAGAGAGAGAGAGAGAGAGAGAGAGAGAGATGGGTACTACAGGTTCGGAGTATATTTCCAAGGTGTAAATTCCAGGGTGGGAGTGATCTTCCAGGATGAAGAGGTTTCAGAGTGTGGCAGAGAAGTCCTATAACCTAGTTGGAAATGAAGACATGACTGACATCAAGACCAAGATGGCAAATGCTAGACTTGCTTCAAAGATATCAGGCAGAATCCCGCCAGCAGCAATCTAATGACCAGATTCTTAAAAATGCTTTATTATTACCACTTCCCAATAACCAATCCCACCACCACCACCAAAACAAACCAATAGGAGTTTCCCATTTTAAAAACAAAGTTATGCATAATCTTCTAATATAGTAATGACATTAGCAGCACATGTAGCTTTCTGTTTTTACATTGTTTTTTTTTAATTTCAAACTTATCACATCAGTTTGGGCAGCAGAAAAGAAATATGCTTTAGCTTCAAGACTCTGGAACCAACACTGGCTTCTGAATTCTGTGGTCTTTAAGTGTTATCTTTGTCACATTTGAACTACTTGCATTGAAGCTACCATGTTAAATGTTCCTTTTGGTGACCATCATTTCTAAAGCACTGCCCCTGGCAAGTAGATGTATTTTTGTTATCCCCCACCAATAAAAGTTGGTTTTTTTCTTCTTTTTTGCCCCAATGAAATTGGGGTGGGGAGAGGAATAAAAAATAAATTTTTGTTCATTTCTTTTCATAGAAAAGTGGAAAGGATACAGGTAGGAAATGTCGAATGCACTTTCTGATGAGGACACCGTGTTATTAGGGCAGTGAAGTGCCCGTGTTATTCACTGCCCTGACTTGCAGGAGCATTCCGTGAATGAATCCGAGACTAGTTATATTTTCAAGAGATCTCTCACAAAGTAGAAATAATCCGTAATATAAAACAAAACCCATCAATAAAACTTTAATTTTAAAAAAAGCAGGGAAAAAAAGGCATCTAATAAGTGCCTTCTATGTCCAGTGTACCATACTAGGTGCTACAGAAGAGACAAGGTAAAAGAGATTGTTCAACCTATTCTTCTAAACCTCCAAGGATAGAGATACAACAGCTCCTTTGGGCACCCAATTTGATACTGTCTCTTTCTGTTGGAAAGTTAACTCTTTAGGAGACCTAGGTTTTCATCCCAACAATATTACTTACTAGGTGGGTAGCTGGGATTGTGGTCGTTCAGGGTTTATTCTGGAAGAGGATCAATGACATAACAAGGGTGATGTCTTGACTTGTATGTGAATTGGATATGACAGGGGCAGAGCTGCCCAGAGTCTTCAGACTCACTCTCCTCTCCAAAGTCATTGAAGTCCAGTGGCAAGCCAAAGGTCAAGATGACTGGCTATGATCCAGGATACAGTGGGTGACCTTGTCCTTTTTAAATTAAGGTCTTTCCCAGGTCTCAGTTGGTCTAAGGCCACTCCCATTCCATGGCTGAGGACTGGGTAAGAATTTCTTTTCTGAGTCCCTGTTTCCATCTCTATCCCCTCCTAATTAAGAGCATTCTTATCTCTTCTTACCTCAGCTCTCCTTCTAGCTAGAGCAACTTCTCCAAGATCCTAGACAATACCTAATACTTGATGCAAGAAAGAAATTGAATCAGTATGACAATGCATGGTTTTTCATACTTTGGGGCTCACCAACCTGCAGTATTAGTCATTGCCAGTGGGATAAAGAAGCAAGGCATAGGGGATAGGGCAGTGGATTTGGAGTCAGCAAGAACTGAGCTCACATTCTGCCTCAGATACTTAAAAGGTATGTGACCCTGGAGCAGTCACTGTAGAGTGGGGTGGGAGGGGCAGGGGCAGGGTTTGGACTCTTGAGGTTCCTTCCAGCTCTAAAATCTATGATCTTATGAACAGGATGGAGCACTACAGGTATATCCTGTTTTATGTGCATGTGATTGCAAGTATAAATATCATGGAACTGGGGCACAGATAGTGGAATTTTGTGGCCTATCTTCTGGTGTATAATTTTAAAACCACTAATGTAATGGATAGAGAGTTAGACTTGAAGTCTATTAGAGTTGGATTAAAGTTCTTCACCCAATCTCTGCTGGTTGAGTGATCGCAGAAAAACTGTTCTTTGACCCCCTCAGGGTCCCCAAGCAATTCTCCAACATTCAGTTGTGTTCAACTCTTTACAACCCTAATTAGGTTTTCTTGGCTGGCAAAGATACTATACTGGATTGATGTTTTCTTCTCCAGTAGATTAAGGCAAACAGAGATTCAGTGACTTGCCCAGGATCACACAGCTAAGTGCCTGAGGCAGAATTTGAACTCAGGTCTTCCTGACTCCACCCTGAGCACATCCACTCAGCCACCTAGCTGTCTCCTTCTGCAAGATCATAAATTGAAAAGTAGGTGCTGGCCTGAACTGGTAGAGGAAATTTCCTCACCAAGAATTCCCAGTATCAATTAGGTCATAAGCTTGAACCACCATTCCCCCCAAAATGGGCTCTCCTCTCTCATTTGGGCTAGTAGAGCTTTGGGGGGAGAATATTCACCCCAAGATCTACTCCTCCAATAATCCTAGGGGGAAATGCTTACCTTCATGTTTCTT
Organism: Notamacropus eugenii; assembly: GCF_028372415.1. Classification (NCBI taxonomy): domain Eukaryota; kingdom Metazoa; phylum Chordata; class Mammalia; order Diprotodontia; family Macropodidae; genus Notamacropus; species Notamacropus eugenii. Next base: position 102,562,245 of record NC_092876.1, read on the forward strand.
TTAATTTCCCCTCGTTTCCAGCTTTGAAGTCTGAACTGTGACCCACTGTTTCACAGACCTACATAGACCCTCTTCTCCCTCTTACTTTCCATTTCTTTCACAGCTTGTCTTAATCAGAGCCAAAACACTGAGGGGCTGATTAACATTTTCTTTTCTCAGCAATCCCTAAGGAAGCACGAGGAGAGGCTCCAATGTGTGTGGGGTTTCTTCAAGAATCCGTAATTAAGCCCTGTTTTATATTCTTCTTTTGGCTACTCCCCCAAACATATAAGCTTCAGTAACAAGACAAATATCTATGATTTTGCAGATGCTACTCCCTTTTTCAATTGACTCAGGTCCTAACGAACAATATCTCTCCTATATTCCAGAAAAATAAGGCAGTTATTATAGACAAGGGAAACGAGGCTGCTTGGTTTGAGGATACTTCTGGATTAGGCCTTGTGGTCTGAGGACCGTAGCGTGACTAGCGAGTTCCACGACAGGAGCGTTAGCCATCCAGGTAAATCTCACAGGTTAATTATATAAGAACAGGTCATCATTATTCCCAAATAATTATTAGGTTTTAAATCCACACATGCTGGGTCTCTTGACGGGAGAATATTTTTAGCTGCGGAATCCACTGGCCTTTCCTGTCTCTCTCCTTCTGTTTACTCTAAAATTAACATTAATCAACATTTGGCTCAAAGGACACTCTCCCCCCACCTTGAAATTACAATAAGTTTCCTGTTCTTTTTTTTAAAGGAGACTTAAAACCCTCCTGCTTCTACTTCCCTCCCTCAGCCTCCTGGTTTGAGCTGGGCCTGGCATTTACAAAGCAGGTCTAAACTGGGCCTTGTGTTCTGTGGGTACACAAAATGTAAAGCCTGTCTGCCCTATACTATCTGATCAAAGGAGTTCAGATCTTCACTGCCCTGACTTGCAGAAGCATTCCGTGAATGAATCCGAGACTAGTTATATTTAGAGACTGTGTTATGGGAAACTATGTGGAGAAAAAAGCAATATTGCTGCTCTTACCACTTAGAGACCACCAAAATAGTTGTAACCAAGGATGGCGCAGCTTGGATAGCCACTCACTAAAGTTTTCAAGAATCACGCTGAAACACTCAAACTAAATGCCATCACTTGGTTTTCTGGAACTAGATCCACTGATCTTGGTTAGGGAACATCTTAAAATACTAGCAGAGAAGCTTTCTTGCTCTGAATCCCAGATCTAAAAGTGCAACAGGAGAAACTGTAGAAGCCAGTTTTGTGGGCACACCAGAGCTAACGGGGAAAACAGCAAAGTTTTGGCATCTGGATTTGGCATCAGAGAAACTGGTTACAGAACCCAGCTCTTCAACTTATTAACTGGCCACTAAATTTCGTGAGGCCTCAGTGTCTACATCTGAAAAAGGAAAGGGTTGTTTGGTCACTTCTAGCTTTAAGCATAGGGTCATTCATTGTTCCCAAAGAGATTCTCATTAATAAGATAGGTCTCCCTGGGTCTGAGTGTCCTGGGGTAAAACAAGCAAATAAAAACAGCCAACAACAGATCGGTGTTGTCAGGTTGACCCCTTGACTCTACATTCTTGTATTTAACAATTAAATTTGACAAACATTCATTAACTATCTGGTATCATCTGCATCAACACGGAGCAAAGACAGGAATGAAAGCATTCCCCAAACTTGTTATAGTCATGGGTGGTACCACAGGGGACAGAGCATTGTGCCTCAATGTCAGGGAGCCCTGAGTACCTCACATACTTATTACCTACGTGGCCCCAGGTTAATCGCTAAACATCTTGGTTGCCTTCCTTTCCTGAACTGCAAAATGGGATTAGTAAGAGTACCTACCTGGCAGGGTTATTGTGAAGATCAAATGACATAATATTTGTCAAAAGCCTTGGTTGGCATAGTGCCTAGTACACAGTAGGTACTACGTAAATATTTACTCCCTTTTCTTTCCCATGTGACTGCCATGGCACTCTGGATTCCCAGTACCTAGAGTTGTTTTTTGTTGTTCAGTCTTTTCAAACAAGTCTGACTCTTCTTGACCCCATTTGGGGTTTTCTTGGCAAAGATACTAGAGTGGTTTGCCATTTCCTTCTCCAGCTCATTTTACAGATGAGGAAACTGAGGCAAACAGGGTCGCACAGGGTCATACAGTAAGTACTGAGTCCAAGCCCAGCACTATATCCACTATACCATCTAGCTGCCCCACTTAGCATAGTACAGGACTACTAACAAAGTTGTGAATGGAGGATTTTTGACTAAATGAGTGGCTATTTACACTGTACTCCCATAGATAATCATGGCATCAAACCCATTCAAGAAATCATCAATATATGCACCCCCTGTCACACCTGATGTATTTTAGTAAAGAAAAATCCAGGTGAGACTTATTGTTTCCAGCTCTGAGTCTTAGAAAGGAAATCCCTAATGTGGGTGTTTGATGACATGGCTCTAAAAGTGACACTTTTCTCTCTGAGTCAGTCCTCTTGCTGACTCATTCACCTCCCCCTGCTTCCCACCTCCACCCCTTGCCATGGGGAATGGAGGGCCAACCTGCCCCAGCTTCCAAATGTCAGATGAAACATTTAAAAAAATACCCTAGTACTGGACACTTGAGGTCACAACCATCATGCTAGAGTGGAACTGGCACCTTTCACATCAGCAGAATTCGAAAGAGGTTATTGATTTGCAATAGAGACAACCAAGATGGCACAAGGTGTGGACTGGAAGCCAGGAAAACCTGAGTTGGAATCTTGCTTGAGATACTTACTTTCTGTGTGACCCTGGGTAAACCACATAACCTCTACCAACCTCAGTTTCCTTATCTGTAAAATGGGTATAATAATAACACCTACCTCATTGGATTGTTATGAGAATTTCTTTGCTCTGATCATCTAAATTTCTCTGTAGTGACTCTCATCCTGACATAAACGAACCAGAAAGAGTTACAGTTTTTAAATAGTGAATGTTGCTTTTGAAGTAACTAAAATTGGTTGCCCAATAGAGGGGAAAACAACTTTTTAAGCCTATATTAATAGGAGTCATCAAATGAAATCATATAGTAAAGAGCTTTGAAACCTTAAAATTAAGGTTATCCTTGCTAGCTATTATATTATTGTCATTGTTTTTATTAATTATTATAAGGATTAAAGTGGTTATTTCCAACAATAAATGCTCTCCAATCAAGTCAGCCCTCTAAAGTTTGGAATATCTCACACTCTTTTTCTATAAAAACAGAATAGAGACCAGGTCATGTATGGATACTCTCTGGCTTCCCAAGGCAAAAAGAGCTTGAGAAATCTACAACATTATTTTGAATTTTCACCTCTGGTCCTTTGTTCACAGACAAGAAAGTGACTGACTGAGCTCCAGGAGTGGGCTCCAAGGGTGGGTCTGTGCCCAGTCATGATGTTGGGTTAGGTTTCAGGCTCCTCATTGGAGAAGATTGCTGCTCTTATCCATCCACTCTTGAAGTAAGCGATTTTCCAACAGAGCATTTGAAAATTTGATCATTAGTAAATGGAAGGTCTGAGTAAGGAATCACTCAGGTTATTGGGTCTCCAACTTGGCAGTTACTACAACTCTTCCACCTCAGAAATAAATGCCCTCCAAACAGAACCTGAGCTACCTGGTGCAATAAAGAAGGGTTTAATAACACCCACCCACCCAGGTTTTCCTTCGCCTCTTGTCTTTCTAAACCACACCCTCTTCTCTTACCTAATCAAACTGCCTATGGAAAGCTTCCCACAAATAGCTTAGCAACACCCTCCTTGTGACCTGGCTCACATGCAGCAAGGGAGGAAGCAAGTTCCAACTTGTCTTCTGTTCCATTAGAAGATAGAGTAGCACTAAGGGTTGGAACTCATTCCTCTGCCTGTTCAAGAGGAGGAATTTCTACTAAGGTAAATAATAGGATGTACTAGAAAGGACACAATTGGAAGTCAAGGATCCTGGGTTCTAGTGCTGGCTCCGTCACTTACTCCCCACGTTATTTGGGGCAACTCTTTTAACCTCTATCTGAGCCTAGGTTTCATCATTTGTAATATAGGGATCATAGATTTAGAGCTAGAAGTAGCTAGAAGCTTAAGTAACATCTAGTACTAGGGTTCTTAATTGGGAGGTCAACAAACCTCAAGGAGACATATGATTGGATTTAAAGACTGAAATGAGAAAAAATACACCTTAATTTTTACAGAACTCTAACTAAAATTTAGCATTTCCTGCAATTATGATTTTTTTCATCATCTTTTGGCACCAAACTGCCAAAGGGATTATCACACACACACACACACACACACACACACACACACACGCCAGACATACATATACAGTTTTTAAGAACCCCTGACTTGGTAAAATTCCTCATTTTATACAAGTGGAAATTGAGAGACAGTGTAGACTTAAATTCCATCTCCAGTGCTCACTACCTATATATTCTTAGGTCACTTACTTGGGCCTCAGTTTCTCCATCTATCAAAGGAGAGGATTGGATTGGGTGACCTCTCAGATTTGTTCTAGATCTCTGATCCTAGGAGTTTAGTGATTGGCCCAAAGTCTCCTAGGTTGTAAGTGGTAAAAATATGATTCTGACTCCATATCCCCCATTCTTGATATTATATCATACTGAAATGGTGGCACCTACCTTTCCTGTTTCATGGGGCTTTTGTGAGACTCAAAGATTTTGAATTATAAAGAACCTTAGAGTGAACACTGAAACCTGATGTGTGGAGAACATTAAGTGGCTTCTCCAAAGGCACGTGAGTATTTAGCAGCACAGACAGCATTCAAAGTCAGGTCATTTGACTCCAAATTCCGTGCTCTATCCTCCAGTGAAAGTATTTTGAAACCTATAAATCTCTAAACAAACATATGATAATATTACTTTTATTACTTGGGCGATTCATTTCCTTTTCATTCTCCATCTCCTTCTACCTGTAAGAAAGAACTGCATCTCTTTCTTTTAGCTGCCACCAGGTACTGGTTTGATGTGGAATGCCAAAGGAGTCCCACTGCCATAAACCAGCAATGTTTTCTCAGTTTAGATGTTGAAGAGGGAACTTTGGCTTATTCTGAAAGGACGTTGGGAAAACTGAAGCCAGAATGTCCAGTGCCAAAAAACCAGTCTTTTAAAAACTGTCTCCTGGGTCTATCAAAGATGCCAAAAGAGCTGGTCCAGTCTGGACTCAGGTGAGTCACAAGATTTGGTGAATTCATAGTCTGTCTCTCACTTCCCCTATTCCCTTGGAGCCAAGCAAACAGATCCTCCATCCAGTTATTGCTCCTCATCCATCCCCCGATGAGTTCAACTGCCAACCCAAAGAAAACAGAACAAAGGAAGGAGAAGCTCTATCTGCAATGGTCACCATCATGCTTAATAATAACAATTATATAATTACATATTTTCTATATAATAATATGTAATTACCCAATAATTACTATTAAGCATTGCTGTGGTGACCACTGAGGTTCCAAAACCCTTTAATTATTGTTATCGCTGATAATTAAGGCAAGCTTCTATCTATTTCTGTCTGTAACAAGGATGGCTCTTGAGGGGGTGGGGAAAGGAGAAGGGTGAGGCAATGCCCACAGGACTGTCACTTTTTATTTTATTCTTGTGGTCCGGTAGGGAAATGTGACATCTCCACAGACCTCTCACCACACATGCTGGCTCATCATACTGCCTTTCACACAAACCATTTAATTCCTTGAGTTTTTCCTTTGCTTCAACTATAACTAATGAGTATATATCATATGTGACATGTTACCTATCCTAACTGAAGGAAAGCTATCACATACAATTATTTAGAATAAGAAGATGATGCAAACTTTGTAAAAACTTGCTTCAGGTTACTACAGTAAGGGTACATGAGAGATGAAAATAAACCCCAACCATTTCCATTATATTCCAAGTTTCAGATATCTTAAGGATTTGTTGTTGTTCAATTGTTTCAGTGATGTCCAACTCTTTCTGACCCTATCTGAGGTCTTCTTAGTAGAGATACTACAGTGCTTTGCCATTTCCTTCTCATTTTACAGATGAGGAAACTGAGGCAAGCAGGGTTAAGTGACTTGCCCAGGGTCACACAGCTAGTAAGTGTCTGAGGCCAAATTTGAACTCAGGTCTTCCTGACTCCAGGTCCAGCACTCTATCCACTCTATCCACCTAACTGCCTATTTTGGGGTAGGAGGGGTAGAAATAGTTAAGAAATTCTTCTTGGCAAATGCTAGCATTAACATCCCTGAAAGAGCCAGTCCCACTTGACAAAGCAATGACTTTCTGTTACATCTGGGATGAAATACAGTCTCTTCCGCTATTTAAAACCCTTCACAGCCTGGCTTCAAGCCACCTTTCCACCTTTATGATGTGTTACTTCTTTCTATATGGCCAAGCCAAACTGGATTTCTCACTGATCTTAATTTAATAGCTAAAATTTATATAGCACTTTAAGGTTTGCAAAGCTCTTTACAAACATTATTTCACTTTTATCCTCACAACAACTCTAGGAAGTCAGTGCTATTGTCATCCCCACTTTACCGATGAGGAAAACAAAGCAAACAGAGATTAAGTGACTTGCTCAAGGTCACAAAACCAGTTATGTGTCTGACGCTGCACTCCTGACTCCAGATCTAGTGTTCTATACATGACATCACCCAGCTGTCTGTCTTCTCATTTGACAGTCACTCCATCTCCTGCCTCTGCCAGCCATGTCTAGAATGTAGTCCACCTCTTAGCATCTCTAGTTTACCTCAAAGCTCAGTTAGAATGTTATCTTTACCTGAAGCCTTTCCTGACCTACCACAAAGATACTTTCTCCCTTCCAAAAGTTAATTAACTTGTATTGACTTTGAATATATTTCCATATACTTAAATAGTTTCTCCTCTGTCAGAGCAGTTAAATGGTGTGTGTCCTCCTTGAGGGCAGGTATAATTTAATCTCCATCTTTGTATCCTATTACATAGCATAATGCCCGGAACATGGTAGGCATTGGATAAATAATAGCTAATTGATTGACTGCTTGATAGACCAGAACTTATAGCTTTTGGTCAGAAATTTTTCTCTCATGTTGTTTCCAGGCTGCATTGGCATCATGAAGCGCCTTTGTGGCATAAATCAAGCCAGAAATTAGCCTTTTTTTATTTCATCTGCCTTTGGTCTCAAATACCCACCTGTATAAAGAGATTCATAAGGTGGTTGAATGGGATGAAAAAAATCATTCTTTTTGTTGTATTGTATTCCAAGAGGATTTGCCTTCCCACTAAATGCTTCACAGGATTTAAATAGAAGACAGTTTCTTTTCATCTTAATCATGTTACTTCTACATTTTAGCTATCAGTGATTTCATCAGCTTGGATACTCCTTCCACCAACACACATTGCAAATTCCTTGTTCCTTAGTATATGCTCTTAATTTAGCCTCATTTGCTATGGCTACAACTCCATTACTCTTTAGGTGCTAAGCCTCCTCAAATTCAGGTAGAATGGAGAGGGTAGACAGGGTTTTCCTTCCATGACATGGAATCATTGGCCTATAGAAGGCCTTTCCTGCTTGGAAGTTCTAGGGCTTCCTCTTCTTCGCCCAGGCTGGCTCACCTCCATGCCATGATGAGGCATCAATGGACTTTAGTTTCAGTTCATAGTATCAGTTCTGAAAAGCATTTTTCCCATGGTGATCTACCAAGCTTAAACCAAAGTGGTAGTCCTGTCATTTGCCAATACTCTGGCTTGCCACCAAAGGAAAGAGGAATGCCTCATAGCGTGTCAAAAGCAGATATAAAATAGCAGTTTCTGAGACTGAGATAGTTCTGTTTCCATCCTCCAAGAAAATAAAAGGACTACATAAACCCAAAGTACAAATGATGACAAATACATGAACTCTGTGTGTGGGAACAACTCCAACTTCATGCCAAATGATTAATGGTGGAAGGGAATTCTTATTTTCTTTCAGGTGTTCCACATGCTCATGCCATCACTTTTTTCTGATGGCAAAAGAAGATGCCAAGCAGGGTCCTTTGGAGGTGAGTGCAGCTGGTTGGGCAGCTTTACAGGATTATCAAAGGAGAACCATGACTACACCAGCCACCTCCCATTCTTCAGTAGCCACACCCCACATTCAATTGGAACTTGGCTAGTAAAAACCCTCAAATAGCATTCTGGAAAGGAGAGTTCCCCAACCTCTGTTCCACTCTGCCCCTATCCTTCCTCCACTCAGGACTGGAACTGGAACAGACCTAACCCTAACATGAGTGAGACTCACTCATGTGTAATGACCAAAATATGTTAGTGTTGGGGATGAACCTTTGATTAGAGAGAATTCAGGAACAAAAGACTTGCCAGTACTAGAGCTGATGCGAAGATCCTGGGTGAAGTAGAATTAAATAATGATTACCCTAATAGATAGCTCTCCCTTCTTTCTCAAATGATCAGATATCTACTGGCCATTTACATAATATATTGCACACACACACACACACACACACACACACACACACACACACACCTTTTCCCACTCAAGAATAAACTCTTCATAGACCAGGAGTTCATCCCATTGCCTAGCAAGGTGTCTTAAACATATCAGGTGCTATTGGAATGTTATACTGAGCATATCTAATAGGTGTAAGGAGGGTGGGATTTGAGGAGCATTCTCCCTCATACATGTGCAGAGAGATGCTAGTGGTTTTTCTATATAGGACCTCCAGCATGTTTTTCTCCAAGAGTCTGAGTAGACCTATAAGAGAATTAACCCTGCTCAAGGCAGCTGTGTGGATTGCTGACAGTGGTGGGGAATTTCTCCTACAACCAGAGGTGTGCTGGGCCAGCTTGAGTAGAATCCTGAAAACCCAATTGTCAAATTTCAGTGTGAGCTCTTACACCTCAGATATTGGCAAATGCTACAAATTTGTGCTTGGTTATCTAGGCTTAAGAAAGAAAATGTTAGTAATTCAGATTAAAACTAAAGATGTGTCACATACATTTTCTTCCCCTGAGAACAGATTGTTAAATGTTTACTAGAACATTACTGCTTACAACCCTAAACTTTGGTGCCTCCTAGCACCAGTCTCCAACTCAAGTGGGTTACCATTATCTGAAAAACTTTCAAGCCTTTACCACTGGTTAAGAACCTTGGAATGAAGCTCATTACCTTCACTTTCAAGTTCCATCACAAGGCCTCCCTGTGGTACTTACTTTTGTCCCCATCTCCCTTTATTTGGTTGAACATGTCCTCATTCTCCATCCTTTCCTTCCATAGTAAACTCTGCATAAGGGGACCCATATCTGATTGACTTGAACCAGGCCCAGATGATGATGATGGCTATTTAATAATCTCTTAGAAGTGCAAGGTACTCAGAATCCTGAAATGTATCCACATGATCATGCCATTGTATTTATTTTTATTCTTCTGACTTGGCAGCCATGACCTTAGAAAAGAATCTTGGATCATGTACATTGTCTAATAGGAAAGAACTGACAGTGGTTTCAACTGGCAATGCATCAGTTCCACCTCAAGGAAATCAACAGGGAGGAAGTAATGGGACAGAACAGATCTCATATTAAACAGTGAGCTATTCAGCCTAGGACAGATGTGGAAAATAAGCCCAGATGAGACAAATTCATTAAAGTGAAATTATCTATTCAACACCTTGATATCTGAGTAGACTGATGTTTCAAAATTATTGTAATTATGATCCTGGGGATAAAGAGAGCCAAACTTTAGTGAGAAGACTTGAAAAAAAATTAAAAATTCTAGTACTACCCTGTGAGATGAAAATAATGAGCTGGTCACAGATCCCCAGGATATCAGCAATTGCTCTAAATCCTTCTTGATGAGGAATCTGTGACTCTGAACTCCATATTAATTCAAATGCAAATCATATCTCTTCCCCCTGAGGATCATTATTCCTGATTCGGCAAGCAATTTAATAGGAAATCTGCAGGTGCTTCACAGAATTTAAACTAGAGAAGTTGTTCTGGCCCCAATCTGGAGCATCTGTCCCCACAAAGATATAGATGATGGGAAGGAAGGTCCAGTGACCTGTATCCAAAGCATTCCCATTTCTGTTAGCTTTTTGTAACTGACTCTTTTGCAAGCACTAATTCCCATTTGAAGTGTGTTTAAAGATCCATAAAGTCTGGGATATGGCTTTTCACAGCACTGAAAGGAGCCTAACCCTCAGTTCTTGTTTGAGGAAGTTCCCTAACTTTGTACTTGTTAATTACTTCAATTCTTTATCCCGTTTTTCATTAAAGGACAGCTATTGAGGATAGTTCACATTCAGGAGACCCCATCAGGGCCCTCATGAAGATAGGGACTAGGGGTGCCCAGACAAAGAATAACGTCCATTTTCTAGGTCTATGGGATAGGACAAAGAAGGGGGCCTAATCTCAAGCATGAGATAGATGGAAAAGAGGGATGGAAGAATATGGAAGAGTGAGATGAATGGGAAAAGGGAAGACAGGAACATAGAAGAAATAAGCCCAAATAACTCTTCTCATTTGCTCCTCTTCAAAGAGAGGATATGTAATGTTGGTGCAAGTACTTATAACCAGATACCAAACAGGAAGGATTTTGATTTTTCATATGGCATTTGTCATTCTCAAGTGAACACATTTGGTTGGTTCTAAGCCTTGGGAATTTATACTTATAACCAGAATGAGACCAGAATAATCCTTCTGGCCAAGCAAACAGAAGAGCTGATTATGGTGGGAGTATGAAGGTTAGTGCCTTACTTTTGTTGCCAGGTCTACACAGGCACACAGTGAAGTCTACAGGTGTGACATTTTAATACAGGAGCTCTGTTATTTCATTGATGTGGTTACACCCTCTTCCAACAAAGATTGAAAGGTCTCCATACCTTCACAGATAGTTGCCAAGAAATTAGCAATATCCCTCTCTTGAAACTGCTTTGTATGACTTTGTATCTACTAATTGTGCACATACTGTGTCCCCTAGAGCAATTTAGATTTCTCTGGAGCAGGAAAAGCTTTTGTTCTTTGTATCCCCGGCACCTAGCAGAATGTCTGGCACATAGTAGTCGGCACCAAATTAATACATTGTGAATTGAACTGAATTTAATAGACAATAGATCTAGGGAATATGATACCATCAGTCCTTGGTCTTCAGGCTACCATGATAAATGAAGAGATGGTTACAAAAATGTTTGAAATGCCTTAGTAAATGTAATTTTAAAAAATAAAACTAAACCAAGCAATGCAACTAAGTAAAATGTAAAGAAAGCATTTGTGGAGACTGTCTGGCTCAAGATGTTAGCAATGACGTGCAGGTGTAGCTACCTTACTTTATGCAATAGAGGCGTTCCTAAAAAGTTGTGTAAATGAAGCATTGATTCAATGAATCATTAGGTACACAAAGAGGACTTGTTGCTTAAAGAAAATGTATCCAATACTTTAGAACATATAGTAACTACACCCTTTGGTATGTCAGAGACATACAGAAGCAATCCTTGCTGGATGTGATACAATTATTAAAGTACTCCAGGACTGATTCTCAAGATTACCTTTAAGGGGGGCAAATTCCAGAAGAATGATGATCAGTTGGGCTTTGGTTTGGTTTGGTTTTTCAAAAAATAGAAAAAAACAAGATAAAGAAAAGTGATTGAAATGACATCAGAGGATTAACAGAGATTTAACAGCCAAAGGGCATTTCAGAGGTTATCTGATCAACTCTCTCATTGTATAGGTGAAGAAACCAAGACTCAGGGAGGTTTTGACTTGTCTGGGTAGCTTGGTCATGAGTCACTAAAGTTCTAGGTCTGGAATCAGGAACACTTAAGTTCAAACTTGGCCTCAGACACTTACTAGCTATGTGACTCTCAGCTAGTCATTTAACTCTGTTTGCCTCAGTTTCTTCATCTGTAAAATGAGCTGGAGAAGGAAATGGCAAACCAAAATGCCAAGAAAACCCTAAATGGAGTCGTGAAGGACACAACTGAATAACAACAAAATTTTAAGTCTTGTACTACACTGCCAACTACTAACTCAGCTTTCTGCTTTCTCATCTTTCTAAAATTTTTAAGAGAATGACTCCACGTTTCAAGGTTATCTGCATGAAAACATGAGGCAGATTCTTCAGGAGACTCTGTCTTAACAGTTATACATTTAACAGAGAGAGCTATAGAGAGACAGAGACAGAGATGCAGATGATGATATAGATTTAAATATATATAAATGTAGCTACAAGAGCTTTCCCCTCTGGGATTACCTCCCTTCTCTCCTGTACATTATATTTCTCTTTTATTAGAATATATGCTTCTTGAGGGTAGAGACTGTTTTTCTGTCTCTATTTGTATCCTTAGTTCTTAATATACTACCTATATAAATACATAAAGCCTTGTGCTACACTTCATTGTGCTTCACAGATATTGTTTTGCCACAGATTGAAGGTCTGTGGCAACCCTGCATCCAGGAAATCTACCAATACCATTTTTCCAACAGCGTATATTCACATCATGTCTCTGTGTCACGTTTTGGTAATTCTCACAATATTTCAAACTTTTTCATAATTATCATATCTGTTAAGGTGATCTGTGATCACGGATCTTTGATGTTACTATCCTAATTGTTTTGTAATTGTTTTCACCAAAGGAAGAATCAGTTCATGTGCTGCATCAATTGACTCTTCCTTTCTTGAAAGATTTCTCTGTAGCACATGATGCTGTTTGATAGAATTTTCCCCACAGTAGAACTTCTTTCAAAATTGGAGTCAATGAGCTTCCTGCCACCTCTAGAATCAAATATAAAATCTTCTGTTGGGCACTGAAAGTTCTTTATAATTTGGTCTTTACATGCAACTCTCTCTGTCTCTCTCTGTCTCTGTCTTCTCTGTCTGTCTGTCTGTCTCTGTCTCTGTCTCTGTCTGTCTGTCTCTCCTCTCTCTCTCTCTCTCTCTCTCTCTCTCTCTCTCTCTCTCTCTCTCTCTCTCTCTCTCTCTCCCTCCCTCCCTCCCTCCCTCCCTCACTGTTACTCAGCGTATCTCAAAGATATTATAGGTTCAGTTCCAGATCACCACAATAAAACAAGTCACATGAATTTTTTGGTTTCCTAGTGCACAAAAAAAGTGATGTTTACCCTATGCTATAGTCTATTGTGTTCAATAGTATTATTTCTAAAAAATGCACATACCTTAATTAAAAAACACTTTATTGGTAAAAACAAATTGCTAGCCATCATCTGAGCCTTCAATGAGCCATAATCTTTTTGCTGATGGAAGGTCTTGCCTTGATGTTGAATAGGGTGGTGGTTGCTGAAGGTTGGGAAGTGGCAATTTCTTAAAATAAGACAACAATGAAGTTTGTTTTCAGTGATTCCAAACTGACAAAAGCTTTCCAAAGCCACCTCCTGGGTTGCTAGATGGCTGTACATCATGGCACACCACAATCCCAGAAAAATTAAAATTACAAATAACTCAAAAGGCAATGGAAAGACTCATGGAGGGTGAAAACAGTTTGATGCACATCACAAAAAAATGTTATGTATGTTGTGTTTGTCCTTCATTCTTGAAGAGGACTATGACATCAAGATGATGACGTGATTTGCACTTGACTTTGATATGAGTGAGGGAGGGCTGCGCAAAGTCACTTTCTCATTTTCTCCTCCAGAGTCATTTGAGTCCAGTGGCCTGATATTCATTAGGATGACTGGACATAGCCCAGGATGCAACGCGGGACCTTGGCCATTTTAGGCTAAGGCCTGATCAGATTTTCACTTTGAGTGAGATACATCCATTCAATGAATAGGCCTCTTTAAGTATGTAAGAATTTACATAAAACCATTATTGTAGACAATAGAGGCAGTGCCAGGTAGTGCTTTGTGGTCCAAAAGACCTGGATTCAGCAACAAACTCAGACACAGACTAGCTGTGTGAGCCTGAGAAAGTTCAAAAACCCCTTGGATCCTCCTGCACAATTTTCTCAAAGTGTGTCAGCACAGTTGCAGATCTGCATTGGAAGACAGAATTCCTCATTGGAAGCTCCCTATACACATGAAATCATAGGTCTGGCTTATTTTTTTTAAGAGAATGGAGCAAAAGAGTTCAAAGATCTATCTCCTACATAGACATTCTCAAGGTATTAAAAAGAACGAAAAAAATACCTCCATGGCTTTTGGAAGATAATGAAAAATTTTAGGTGGAATATGGACAAGAAGTTACATAGGCTAAGACAGTGCAATGGGGTTGTGATCTCTATATATCAGTGGATACAGCATCCATACTGATGAAGCCATATCTCTCCAACCAATCACCAAAGTGTGACCAATTCTACCATGAACCACATGGGTAACAACTCAGAGTTAATTGTTCGTAATTAATCAGAGTAACTGTAACTCAGTTAAAGATGGCTGATATGTAATATGGTTCACTTAGTTATTTTAGAGAAAGTATCATTTTTAGAGTACCTACACAACAAATATGATTCATTGCATTTTTGCAGTCTTACAAAAGTCTTTGCAAAAAGATTTGAATTTCATTATAATTGCATAACTCAATTATAATGTGATTAAATTTTCACATTAGCTAGAGCAGAAATATGTTTTCAAAAGCAAACAAACACTAAAAGGTCACAAAAAAGAAATGTTGTTTATAACTCATTTTTGGTTTTTTTTAATAAAGAAAAAATAGTACAATTACCATAAAGGACATTTTTTGCTTTTTCAAGACTATCCATGTCCAAGGTCAGATTTCTCCTTCAATGTTTATCTCATTATTAAAAAAAGTTTTCAAATGCATAAAAAAATAAACATAGATCACTGCTCAGACATATATTCATTTGTCAAGGAAACATCCCAAATGGTAGATAACATTCTCATTAGCCATCTGGCAACATACATTCATTCAGTCCAGCTGGGCCTTTAATTTATAAGATGGGGAGATGTTAGTCAATAGAGCACCTGTTAATTTTTTGAAGTTTCAAGTCTTGTTCTTCACAGAGAAATCACTTTCTTGAGCCAGGTTTCCCCTTCCCTACCTATCCCCACCCCCCCAACCCTATTGCCTTAGTCTCAAATGGGAAGCATTGAGCTTTCATCCTACACAACCTTCATTGGGGCACCTAAATATGTAAGATTTACCTCTCTCTCCTACTGCCTTAAAGACGCTCAAAGATGTCAGCACATTTACTTGAAGCTAAAAGTCAAAGATTAGTTTAATTTGTATTAATTTACCATTTTTATTTCCAATGGTTATATCAGTAGACCACAAAATTTAGTAGTTTCAATCAAATGAGAAAGACTTTGAATAAGGTTAGGTGATAAATTATCACTAGATTGAGCTTAGGTTAGGAGAGGCTTATCACCCAGGGTTGATTACAAGCTAATGAAGCTTTGTTTTTCATTGTTTTGTTGTTTTTTACCTCTTCCCCCCACCTCGAAACACACACACACACACACACACACACACACACACACACACACACATTTCACTTTAAAGTATAGAAAAGTTGGAATCTGTACTGGTGGGAAGCATGCCCTTGCTGATAAACCATAGGTCTTTGGAGAAATTTAAGTATTAACAAGGTGGTTTGGTCAGTGTGTCAAACTCAAATAGAAATGCTTCCGTCATGTTGACTTAGAAAACTACGCGTTAGCATTATCTATGTCGTATTGCATTTTTATTTATTTCAAACATTGCTTGTTCTGGCCTCACTCAGGAGTTTTGTTGCCATCTGTAGGCCTCCAGTTTCGCACCTCTAATTTAGAAAACGGAACACCACTGACTTGAAGTCAAAGTTGGCCTCAGATTTATGCTTACCATGTGACTCTGGGCAAGTAACTTAAACTTCCTCAGTATCTATATCCTTACCTCCGAAATGGAGATGATACCAACACATACCTCACAGGGCTGTAGTGAGAAGTAAATGAGACATGTGTAAAGCACTTTACAAACCTCGAATGTGGACATTAGCTATTATGGCTGTGTCTATGGACGTACATGGCCTGATGAGATGGGACTAGAGCACTGCTTCTTAAACTGTGGATAGAGACTTCACATGAGGTTGTGAAAAATTTGGCAGCAGTAAAAGGTTTCTAAGCATGCAATGACCAAGAATTAATTAAAAATCAAAGATGTGATGAATCCAAGTTGTTTCTAGCAGCGTTTGCCCATCTTGCGTTGGCAACTTGACTGCATGCAGCTTTGGTTCTGAACACAAAACATACACACTTGGCACTCACTGCTCATGCCTCAGGTCACGCAACACCAGCAAATGCAGCCTAAATGCAAAAAGGGGTCATGAGTGGGAAAAGTTTAAGCAGCCCTGGACCAAAGGATTCAATATCACCAGTTCACTGTAGCTCTATTACGTCAGTGATGTAGAATGAGCTGTGGTGCAGCAAAAGGGCACTCGAATTGAAGTAAAACAAGACTTAAGTGCTACTGATTAACTATATTTATTAGCAGTTCATAGAAGTTTCTGAACTTTACTTTCCTCATTTCTAAAATGAGGGGTGTCATATTTATTCTACCCATCTCATGAGTTTGTTGAGTGAATCAAAGGAGATAACATACATGGGCACAATAGATGCAGGAACTCTGATTACTTCAAGTTACCAAAGTAACATCTATTTCAAGGTCCAATAAGGCAAGATAAAATAATTTTGTCATAGAATCATAGAACAAAAAAGCTAGAAGGGAGGGTTCTTGAAGGTAATACAACCTATTACCTCATTTTATTGATGAGGAAACTAAGGTCCAAAGAAATTATGCAACATAGCATGGTGCTAGGCTTGGAACCACAAAGAGCTGGGTTCAGATTCCATATCAGACACATGCAGATGATAACAGCATGACTGAGTCTCAATTTTGTCATCTTAAAATAAGGAAAATAACATTGGTTGCACTCATTTCCCAGGGTTATGGTAAAGAGGGAATGTAAAGTGCTTTGTAAGCTGCTTAAAGTATGATATCAGTTATTGTTATCATATTCATCACTTAGGGGCCAGTTAGAGCCAAGACTTGAACTTGGCTCTTCAGTCATAAAAAGCATTACTCTTTGCAGAAGAAGTATTAAATATGGTTCAGATTGCATTGATCTGTGGCAGAAATTAGATTAAAATGTAATTGAAAAATATTTAACAAAATAAATAAAAATGCAGTAGGACATACATAATGTTAACATGTGGTTTTCTAAGTCAAAATGCCTGGACTACGCTCCTTAGGCAAGTTCAGTGACCCCTGTTTCTCTTAAATACCATTGTATGCATGTATATATATATATATGTGTGTATGTATATATGATATGCATATTCTATATACTTATACGTATATGTATCACATTTACACATGTGTATATGTATATGATATATGTGTATCACATGTGTGGTGTATATTATATGTTACATATTTCATATATAATATCTACCACATATTATATGTGATATAATATATATTATATAATATATTATAACACATAATTGTACTGAGTTATGACAATCAATTAATCAAACCACTTACTCTCATTTCTTCTGTCAACGTGTATAGAAACATGGCCATAGCCGGTAAAGCAGGAACAATATCTTCTGGACCCAGCCAAGTAGGCTGCTATAGCCCTAATCCATGAAAGAGAACCTAGTTTTTCCTTTAAAGGTACTGCAACTGCCCTTAAGACTTAAGAATTGTTCCAGGTGACTAAGGCTCTAACCACTGACTCTAGTTTCCTATTGGTCCAAATACAAAACCCATCACACCAGGAATTGGGTGCTCCACTCCTTTCCCAAGCTGTATAAATGCTTATAACCAGAACAGCACCATAGCAAATGAAAATGTGTTAATGCTATCCCCTTGTTAAATATCCTTTCCATGATAAGGTTAAATGCTATTGTTGTTTGGTTGTTCTTTAGTTATTTTTCAGTTGTGTCTAACTCTTTGTGACCCCATTTGGGATTTTCTTGGCAAAGATATTGAAGTGATTTACCATTTTCTTCTCCAGCTCATTTTTTCAGATGAGGAAACTGAGGCAAAGCAGGTTAAGTGACTTACCTGTGATCACATAGCTAGTAAGTGTCTAAGGTCAGATTTGAACTCAGAAGGATGAGTCTTCCTAACTTTAAACCTGGCATTCTATTCACCATGCCACCTAGCTACCTTGATATGGTTAATTAAAATTCCTTAAATTAACCCCTAGATGATTTATGATAGGGCAACTAGGTTTTATGAGCACTAGATGATGGAGCACAGGGCTTGGAATCAGACTCATTCATCTTCATGAGTTCAAATCCTGCCCTCAGACCCTTTCTAGCTGTGTGACCCTGAGAAAATCACTTAACCCTATTTACCTCAGTTCCTTATATGCAAAATGAACTGAAAAAGAAAATGGCAGAACATTCTTGTTTCTTTTCCAAGAGAACCCCTAAATGAGGTCACACAGAGTTGGACACAACCGAAATGGCTAAAGAACAACAACTAGGCGTTATGGTTAATTGAGTGCTGAACCTGGAGTCAGGGAGCCCTAAGTTCAAATCCAGCCTTAGCCACTTACTTGTTGGGTGACCCTAATTTCTGTGTGTCTCAGTTTCCTTATTTGCGAAATGGAGATAATAATAGCACTTTCTCCCCAGGTAGGTTGTAAGGATAGAATGAGACAATATTTATAAAGTTCTTTACAAACCTTAGAATGTTGTATAAATGCTAGGACGATGATGAACTTGAACCACCAGTCAAGCCTGACTTACAACAGTTGACTACAACATAATAAGGGAACTGGGAGGCTATGAACATATTAATATATGTAAATGATAAGGCCAAACCATTACCCTAACATCCTTATTTTAAGTGTCTACACTCTGGCAGAGGATAGTGAATATGTATAGATAGATAGATGATAGATAGATAGATAGATAGATAGATAGATAGATAGATAGATAGATAGATAGATAGATAGGTAGGTAGGTAGATAGATAGATAGAAAGATAGATAGGTAGATAGATAGATAGATAGATAGATAGATAGATAGATAGATAGATAGATAGATAGATAGATAGATAGATAGAAAGATAGATAGGTAGGCAGGCAGGCAGATAGATAGATAGATAGATAGATAGATAGATAGATAGATAGATAGATAGATAGATAGATAGGTAGGTAGATAGATAGGTAGGTAAGTAGATAGATAGGTAGATAGATATAGATATATAGATATGTATATATGTACGTGTATATGTATGTATGTGTGTGTATGCGTATGCACAAGTACATACATATGTACAAGCATACAATAATTTCCTATGGGTAAGCTCAAGAACTGACCCTGATTCATACCACATGATCTCTGGATTCGGCACCATTTTCTTTTTTATTCAAGTAATAAGATGTAAATGCATATTTAAAGTACCCATTCTGCATCAGAATCTGCTGATCATTTCAGGCTGCCAGTGCCTGCAATAACACTGTGAATGTTAATGACAGAGGCCTCTGCCAACAGAAATAAAGCAAGTGGTGTCACTGACCAAACTGAGCGCTGCCCTCTTTTCTTATTTTGCACATTTTCCGCTTTCTTTTTTTAAAGTGATCCTTGTAATTTTATTTCATTGAAAATTGCTTCTCCTTCTAAGCCAGAGCATCCTCAACAATTCCCCCTCCTCCATGCTATTCTGTGGCAATATTTGGTGCCCAGGGAATCTTTCAGAGCACCAGGGTCTGGCTGTTATTACTCTTGTAGGGACATGTTTTCTGAACAGATTTGATGCCAGCTTTCTCTGAAGGGTGTTTTCCAATCCCTACTGGTAGTCACATCCAATGTAACATTATCTGTCCCTTTTCTCAGCTTGCCTGGTGCCTGATAGAAAAGGAAACTAGATTGTTCAGACAAACTGAAGATAAAAGAAACAATGAGGGAGACAGAGAGAAAAAGAGGAGGAAGAAGAGGATTAGAAGAAAGGAGGAAGAGGAGGAATCGAAGAAGGGAGAGAGGGAAAGGATGAGTGTGGTTAAAGATGTGGGGAATTAATATGGTTGCAGATATCCCCTCCCTGGGGCCAAAGTGGGGTACACCAATCGTATCAAACTCAAATTGAAACAGATCCCTGTGGGAGGAATATTGGCTTAAAAAAACCATAAATTAACTATATTGTATTATAATTTTATTTATTTTGTTAAACATTTCCCAATTATATTTTATTCTGGTTCTGGTGTACTTGGAGGAGTCTGACACCCCTGAGGTAGACAATAATCTTTCTCTGGAATGCATTATAGTTGCTGGAAGTGAAACTTCCTTCCTCTCCTGCTAAAATGATAGATCAGGACACCTCAAGACCTGATGACACCTTACTGAGTTATTTCCATGAATGACTCAGCTGTTCTCCTAAAATCTTTTCTGACCACAGTAGGAAACACAGAAGTTAATGAGGTAGTATCTGAACTCCCTACCTGTGGGTACAAAGGGTACCCTCCTGTGGGTTCAGAGGCAACATGAAGGATTGGGGAAGATGGAACTCCATTATGAAGGGTAAAGGGAGATGGAACTCTCTCATGAAGTATAGAGGGAGTTGGAACTCCATCATGGCAGATAGAAGGAGACAGAACTCCGTCATAGTGAGTAGAAGAGATAAGGGGTGAATGAAAGTGAAGGCATATTTTATATTAGCTACAGCTTGATGTTTCTTTATATTGCCACAACTTTTTCCTAATCTAAGTAAACAGTGCACAGATGAGGTCTAAAAGTTTTGGAAAGGGTATTTCTAGATAGGGGGCTCCAATGGGTAGTGGCTGAGCCAAGGGTAATTGAAATTGAGACCCAAATCCATGCTCCAGAAGTAATAGGAAAGCAATGCTTTCAAAATTGACTACATAAAGACTTTCCATTTCACTGCTGAAGAAATCAGATCTACAGCATTAGACTTAGAGTCAGGAGAGACCTCAGTTTGCATTCTGCCTCTAATATTTCACCTGGTTGACCCTGAGCAAAACCACTTAACTTCTCTGATACCTACCACATTATGTCCTCCAACTGCCCACCCAGGCCTTCTTCTTGCCATCTGCCCCAGTGCCATGGATCATATTCCCCCTTACTTTATATCTTACCTCTTACTCTAGGAACTGTATCTGAATCAATACTACCAATTGTCTCTGAAAATTCTAAAACCACCAAGTTTCTAATATTCACATAGAGAATGTTCCAGCCTATAAAGAAACTTAACATCTCAGTTAGGAAGGGGAGGGAAAGGGTAGGCCAGCATTGACAGCTGAGCCTCAACTTTTGTCCCACATAAGATACTGCTTAGTTTTCCTTTGGTTTCTAATGAGGCTTACCCAGAACTGTTTTTATGCTCTTGTACTGAATCTTGTCATTTAATAGGTTAGCCTGTGATGTGACCATTATATGGGAATCCACTAGAAGGGATAAAAGAACCCCTCTGCCTGAATGTGTCTGGAGCATACTCAGAGAAAATTGTTGAATCTCCCCCCCACCTCCCAGATTGTAAACAGCTTGAGATCAGGAACCATTTTGTTGCCTTGCAGAGTCTAGGAATCGATTAAAACTATAAACCGTGACTCCCATTTTCTGATATGTTCACTGACAACACTTCTTTTGGACTCTCCTTTGTATGACCCTTGGCTTCGTATGTTGGTGAGGCCACCATTTGCCTCTCTGCTTCTGACATAGTTGCCTAGCAACCTCTCCACCCTGCTCAATAAACAATCATTGTACCTTCTCTTTGCTGGCCTTGGCTGTGATCATGATTGGAGTGACTCCAATAGAGTGGATACAACAGGTGGCTCCTCTCTTGCTACCTACCACCAACCCATGCCTGATCTCTGAGATGCTGTGACTTGTATAGATTAGCAATAATTTTGGCATAAATAAACTTCTACTAACCCTTTATTTATACAAGACGAGATTGAGTTGTTCCAAAAAGACTTTATGGGCAACTAAAACAATAATGTAAAATACAGCAACTGAGAGGGGGGTAGAATAAATAAATCTCAGAGCCTGAAAATCTTCTTCTCAAATATTCCTGTCTTCTTTTATTTCTGATTCTGACCAATAAGGAGGAGCTACTTGGGGAAACACAAATGTTGAGAATCTTGGAAAATAGTGATCCTATCATCTTAGCATTTATAATAGATACAGATGGAAAAGTCAAATACAGTCTTAATATTTGACATGGAGTCAGGAGAGCCTTGATTTCCAATCATACTTCCAATACATGCTACCTAGATGACCCTGGGAAAGTCACTTGATCTTTATGAGACCAATAAAATCATAATTCATATGTCATCTAGCTGTCTGCCCCAGCCAACTTCTTGCCATCTGCCCTGATGCCATATACCAAAACCACTTCTTACTCGGCTTTTCATTTCGTCCTCTGGGAACCACAATCTACTCAATAGTAGAATTACTTCTGAAAATGGCTCTATAGATTTCCTAATGATAACAATCATTACTATTATTATTACTAGCATTTATATAGAGCTTTTTAGGTTTGTAAAATGCTTTACAAAGATTATTTCATTTGATCCTCAAAACAACCCTGTGTGGTAGGTGCTATTATTATTCCCACTTTATGGATGAGGAAAGTGAAGCAGACAGAGGCTAAGTTACTTGTTCCACATCACCAAGCTAAAGTGTCTGAAGCAAGACTCTAACACAGATCTTCCTGTCTCCAACTCGAGTGCTCTGTTCACTGTAGCACCTAGCTGATTCCACTCACCATCCCTATGAGTTCCCATATCAAAACACTCCTCCTGGGCTAACCACTCCCCTATGTGTGTTATCTCCTCCTAGACCAAAGTGGAGGGAGTGTTCAGGCATGATTTTCTGTTTGCAGATGGTTGTGCATTCAATGCAGCCTCTGAAGCTCAGATGCAACAAAGCATGGATCAATTCTCTACTGCCTGTGCTAATTTTGGCCTAATAATTAATACCAAGAAAACACAGGTGCTCCTTCAGCCACCACCACACCATCCATACATGGAACCAATGGTTACAACAAATGGAGAAGTTTTGAATGCTGCGGATAAGTTCACTTACCTTGGTAGTGTACTTTCCAGGGATGTACACATTGACAATGAGGTTGACGTATGCATTGCCAGAGCTAGCTCAGTGTTTGGGAGGCTCCAAAGAAAAGTTTGGAAGAGAAGAGGTATTAGACCAACTATCAAACTGAATGTCTACAGAGCCGTTGTGCTGATCTCATTGTTATACACTTGTGAAACATGGAAAGTCTACTAGCACCATGCCAGGATACTGAATCACTTCCATTTGAATTGTCTTAGGAAGATTCTGAGGATCACCTGGCAGGATAAGGTACCAGACAATGAAGTCTTTGCTTGGGCTGAACTGCCAAGCATTCAAACTATGCTTCAGAGAGAGCAACTCTGATGGGCTGGCCACGTTGTTCAAATGCAAAATGTACACTTGCCAAAAAGACTATTTTATGGAGAACTCACATGGGGCAGGAGATCACATGGTGGTCACAAGAAGCAATACAAGGACACTGTCAAGGTCTCTCTCAAGAACTCCAGATTGGACTGTGCAATATGGGAGACATTGGCACAGGACCACTCAGCATGGCGTGCCCACATCAGAAAAGGTTCTGTGCTCTTTGAGCAAAGCAGATTTGAGACAGCACAAAGTAAATGCAGGATTCAAAAATTTGGGATATCCACCCCAAATATTTACACGACTATCTGTGCCCAACCTGTGGTAGAACATTCTGAGCTCATATTGATTTGATCAGCTGCAGTTGGAAACACTGAAATTTCACTTTTCAATGGTGATGTCATTCTGGTCCTCTTTCAAAATGGAGGACAACAACCATCTCCTCCTAGTAGAATGCAACTTTTTTGAGCTCAGGAACTATCCCATCTATTATTTATATCTCCAGAATTTAACACAATGCTTGGCACATTAGTAAACATTTAATTAGCAATTAGTAGATAATTAATTAGTAAACCTTTTCCTGTAAGTCTTAATATCCTCATTTATAAATGGACATGATAATACCTATAGCTCCATGCTTAGAGAGTATGAGGATCTAATGAGATAATATATATAAAACACTTTTTCCAAATTTAAAAACATTTTATGTTAATGATGATTAAGTGGAAAGGAAGAAGAGGGAGAAAAGGATGAGGAGGAGGAGTATATATGCCTTTTTGAGAACGGATCTTTAGGGACAATAAATGCTT
This sequence comes from Notamacropus eugenii, assembly GCF_028372415.1. Lineage (NCBI taxonomy): Eukaryota > Metazoa > Chordata > Mammalia > Diprotodontia > Macropodidae > Notamacropus > Notamacropus eugenii. The sequence continues at coordinate 102,586,373 of NC_092876.1, forward strand.
CATTTTTGTATCTTCACAGCTTAGCACAGTGACTTGCACGTAACTATTAAATAAATTAAATCAAATTTAAAGAGTTAAGAGATGGTACTTTTAGGATCCCATGGCCTGAGGCTATGAAAAGGAAGCTGGCTCCAGAGAAACTAGAGGCTTTCCATAATGAATTTCTGGCTATGTAATCACAAATGACTGAGAAGGAAGAGAAGTAGAGGGGGAGGCATCTAAAAAAGATAAGATGGATATACAGATGTTCATCAGCAAACTCAGATTTTAAAAGGAGATAGAATTGTTGTTATTGTTCAGTCATTCAGTTGTGTCTGACTCTTCATGACCCCATGGACCATAACACACCAGGCCCTTCCCTCCTCCACTATCTCTCAAAGTCTGTCTAAGTTCATGTTCATTATTTATAAGTTCAGGTTCATTATTTCCATCTCATCCTCTGCTGCCCCTTTTTCCTTTTGCCTTCAATCTTCCCCAGCATCAGGGTCTTTTTTTAATGAGTCTCATCTTCTCATCATGTGGAAAAAGTGTTTAAGTTTCAGTATTTGACCTTTCATTGAATAGCCCAAATTAATTTCTTTAAATATTAGAGGTAGAATTCAATTCAATTTAATTGGATAAACTTTTATTAAGTGCCTATAGTATGCAGAGAATTGTGCAAGGTACTGGGGTAAAAGCAAAATTTGGAGACAAGGTCATTAGGAATAGAAACAGAAGTTATATTATCAGCAAAGTGTAAGGCAGACCTCCTACAGAGAAAGAAGAAACATATTTGGAGTTAAGGCAACAGATCACTGGCTTGGGATGGTAGAAGGAGAGAACTGTGATAGGGACTGTAAGTATCCAAACTTTCTGTGCCCAAAGCACAGCAGCAAACAATTTCTAGACTTTTTATAATAAAAGAGACATATTTGGGATCCAATTCTCACCAACAAGGACAAATTAGTTACTAAAGAGGAAGTGGTAATAGTTCTACTTTATGTGGGGGAAAAAGATTAAGAAAGGAAAAGAAGCACCTACTATGTATTAGACACTGTACTACATTTTAAGGTTTTGAAGAAAATGACAAAAGTGACATTGTGACAGCTAAGCCACAATCAGAGATGTTTGAAAAACTTGGGGGGGGGGGGGTGGCAAGAAGGGGTAGGAGGTGGATCCTGGGAAGATTTCGGAGAGAGATTTCCAAAGGCACCTTCCTCATCACCATACAAATATTGCAAATAAAGACTCCCCCAAATCAGAGAATTTAGCAGTGACAGGAATAGGAAAAGTGATTGTTCCTAGGATCCTATGGCATTCTCACTCTCACTGTTGGGTTCTCAAGGTCTCCCAAATCCTATAGATCAGAATGGTCCTGTGATCCCTAAGGCTGAAGCAATCTTGGTAATTAATGCAGAGTTAACCCCTTGAAAATCTCCCAAAAGGTCCCTCGTTCTTAATGTGAGAGGAGGCAATTTGCACCCTAAAACCCTGACTCAAACACCCCACCTCTCCTACTCCCCTTCCCCAAGAGGTAGTAGGCACATTGGTCCAGGGAAACACTATGACCCTACAGAGATGGCTCAGGAAGATAAAGTGAGGCTGGTGACCTGCACAGCCTTCCCTCACTCAAAACAAAGTCAAGGGCAAGTTATGTCATCATTTCTTTGATGTCATGGTCTTCTTTGAAAACAAAGAATGAACACAGTCTGTGAGTAGACCAAGCTACCTGAATGGAGACCAATTAGCTGGGTAACTTAGCTCATCCTCTTCCTTCTGTTTCCCTCTCCCCTTCCTTCTTTTCTCCACAGGAAAGCAAATTTGGATCACCAGAGAATGCCCAGTTAAATTGGGGTTTATTGGCTAGATTTCATTCTTTCTCTCTTTCTTTCTTGTCTTTCCTAAGACCTTACACCTAGTGCACTCTGAAGCCCATAGACTGGACAGCAATAGATCCCTGCCCAAGCTCCACTTAATGAGTATTTTCTGGACCCTCCTGGCTTAGAGCGATTATCAATAGTAACTGTTTCTCTTTCCCTCCCAGTCTGATTTAGTTATTTTTTCTTTTCTCATTGACTCCTTCTTAAAGAGGCCTGTTCACTCAATGGGCATTATCTCACTCTAAGTGAGTACCTGAAAAGGCCAAGGTCTCTCATTGCTTCCTGAGCCATCTCCAGTCATCCTGATGAATATCTGGTCACTGATTCCAGGAGAAAGTGAGGCTGGTGACCTTCCTCTTCTTCAAAAACAAAGCATGAACGCAACAAAAATGATCCTACAGATGTAAGAATTGGGGTAGTTCTTTTGGATATTGCCTAAATATAAATGGACCTAGTCTACCCAGGATTTCAAAGTTGAAGGATAACTCTTAATATAGCACAGAGGAAAAATTAAGCAAAAAAATGAGAGCAAGAGAAGAAAATTATGAAAAGACAACAGCTTAGTAAAAGATGCCAAAGAACTACTGGAGAAAATAACACTTAGAAAGACAGAATTGGCCAAGTAGTAAAAGAAGTACAAAGTTTCATTGATGAAAATAATTACTTAAAAAGCAGAATTGATCAAATGGGAGAAAAGATATAAAACTCACTGAAGAAAATAATTCCTTAGAAATTAGAATTGGGCAAGTGGAAGCTAAGGACTCCATGAGATATCAAGAAACAATAAAACAAAGTTGAAAGAATAAAAAAGTAGAAGAAAATGTGAAATATCTCATCAGAAAAGCAACTGAACTGAAAAAGAGAATGAAAAGTGATAATTTAAAAATTATTGGACTACCTAAACATCATGACCCTAGACATCATATTTTAAGAAATTATAAAGGAAAACTGCTTTGATAACCAAGAACCAGAGGATAAAATAAAAATGAAAAGAATCTACTAATCACTTCCTGAAAGAGATTCCAAAATGAAAACTCCCATTAAAGTCACATTTTGGAGTTTTCAAGTCACAGAGTAACCAGAAAGCAACCATTCAAATACCATGAAGTCTGTCAGGATCACACAACATTTAATAAAATCCACATAAAATCTTTTTACCATGTAAAAGGAACAGAGGGTTTAGAATATGATATACTTGAAGGCAAAAAAGCTAGGATTATAACCAAGAATTACCTGCCTAGAAAAACTGAATATAAACCTTCAGGGGGGAAAATGTACATTTAATGAAATAGAAAACATTCAAGTATTTTTAATGAAATAATATTTTTTATTCTAAGAATAAATTTCTAATGAAATTTAAATTTCAAATACAAGACTCAAGAGAAGCTTAAAAAAAGTAAAAATCAAAGAGAAATCATAAGGGACTCAATAAAGGATTTAAACTGTTTGTATTCCTATATGGAAATGTGATACATGTAACTCTTAAGAACTTTATCATTACTGGGGCAATGAAAAGGACTCTAAATAGAGTACATGGGAGTAAGTTGATTATATTGGGATGGTCTCAAAAAAATGAATGGGCAAGAAAGAGGGATGCACTGGGAGAAGTGGAAATAGAGAGAAAGAATGAGGGAAACTATCTCACATAAAAGAGGTATGCAAGGAAGGACTTTTTGTAGTTGAGGAAAAAATTGCAGGGGTGGGGAATGCCTGAATGTCACTCTCATCTGAATGAGTTCAGAGGGAAATATATATGTATGTATGTATACAGTCAATTGGCTATAGAAATCTATAACAGAAAAGTAGGAGGGGAAGGAGGTAGGAGAAGGAGGGCGGGTGATAAAAGGGAAAATAGATTAGTAGAGGAAGTGGCCAAAAGAAAAACAGACTTTTAAGGAGGAACATGACGAAAAGAAAGAGAGAGGATAAATAGAAGAAAAATAGAATGGAGAAAAATACACAGTAATCATAACTGAGAATATGAATGAGATGAATTCAACCATAAAACAGAAGAGCATAGCACTATGGATTAGAAATCAAAATTCAACAATATGTTGTTTGCAAGAAACACTTGAAACAAACAAACAAATACACAAAGTTAAAATAAGAGGCTAGAACAGAATCTACTATGCTTTAAATGAGGTAAAAAAAGACAAACCTAGCAATTATGATCTCAAACAAAGCAAAGCAAAAACAGATATTGTTTAAAGAAATAAACACGGAAACTACATATTGCTAAAAGATACCATAGTCCTTGAAGTAATATATTCAATACTAAACAAGCATGCACCGAATGCTATAGCATTAAAGTTCTTAAAGGAAAAGCTAAATGAGTTACAGGAATAAATAGACAGTAAAACTATGCTAGTGGGAGACCTCAATTTTCCCCTCTCAAAGATGCATAAATATGACTATAAAATAAATAAGAAAAAAGTTAAGGAAATGATTAGAACTTTAGAAATGTTGGACATGATACACCTCTGGAGAAAACTGAATGGGAATAGAAAGGAATATATCTTTTTCTCAGTTGCACATGGCATGCTCACAAAAATTGATCATCTATTAACTCACTCAGAAATAAAAGTAGAAAAGCAGAAAATTAAATGCAGCCTTTTTAGACCCTAATGCAATAAAAATGATATTAAATAATGGAATTATTGGAATGGAATATAGAAGCATAGATTAAAAATTAATTGGAAAGTAAGTTATCAAATCCTAAAGAATGAGTGGGTCAAAGAACAAATCAGAAAAACAATCAATAATTAAAGAGAATGACAATGAGACAACATACCAAAATTTATGGGATGCAGGCAAAGTGGTGCTTAAGGGAAAATTTATATCTCTAAATATGTACATTAGTAAAAGGGGAGAGAGCAGGTCAATGAATTGGGAAGGCAACTAAAAAAAAACTAGAAAAAGAAAAAATTAAAATCTTAAACAAACACCAAAATGCAAATCCTAAAAATCAAAGGGGAGACTAATAATATTGAAAATAAAAAAAAATTCAACCAATAGATAAAAATAGGAGCTATTTTTATGAAAAATGCAATAAAATTGATTTAAAAATTGATTTTGAAAGAAAGAAGACCAAATTACCAGTATCAGAAATGAAAAGGGTGAATTTCCACTAAGGAAAATGAAATTAAAGCAATTACTGGGAATTATTTTGTTCAATTACATACCAGTGAAACTGAGAAAGTAAAATGAAGATATACAAAAAAATATAAATTGCCTAGATTAACAGAAGAGGAAATAGAATACTTAAATAACCTGATTGTAGAAAATAGAAATTGAACAAGTCATAAATTAACTTTGTAAAAAAATCCCCAGGACCAGATAGATTTAAAAATGAATTCTACCAAACTTTTAAAGAACTATTAATCCTAATACTATAAAAACTATATTTTTAAAAATAGGCAAAAGAGTCCTACCAAATTCCTTTTATGACACAAATATAATTTTTATACCTAAACCAGGGAAAGTAAAAACAAAGGGAAAAAATTATCAATCAGTCTCTCCAATGAATATCAACGCAAAACAAATAAATGAATAAAATACTAGCAATATATCACAAAGAACATACACTATGATCAGGTGGGATTTATTCTAGGAATACAGCATTGGTCTAACATTAGGAAATATATAAGCATAACTGACTATATCAATATTAAAAATAACAAAAACTATGTTATTATATCAATAGATGCAAAAAAAAGCTTTGGACAAAATAAAATATCCATTCCTATTAAAAAAAATTAGAAAGCATGAGAAAAAATAGAGCCCTTCTTAAAATAAGTAGTACTTATCTAAAACTAAGAGCAAGCATTATCTACTCTAGGAATAAACTAGAAGCCTTCTCGATAAGATCAGGGACAAAACAAGAATGTCTATTTTCACTGATCTTAGTCAATATTGTAATAGAAATGCTAGCTATAGCAATTAGACAAGAAAAAATGAAGGCAAAAAATAGGCAATAAGAAAACTAAACTATCCTTCTTTGTGGATGATATCATGGTATATTTAAAGAACCCTAGAAATCAACTAAAAAGCTAGTTAAATAGATTAGGTATAGACTACACAGTAGTAAATGACCATAATAAGCTAGTGTTTGATAAAACCAAAGATCAAGCATTAGGGGCAAGAACTCACCATTTAACAAAAATTGCTGGGAGACTGGTAAGCAGTTTAGCAGAAACTAGGCATAGAACAACATTTCACACCATATACCAAAATAAGCTCAAAATGGGTAAATGATTTGGAAATAAAAGGTAATATTATAAGGAAATTAGAAGAGCATGGAAAATTTTACCTGTCAGACCTATGGGTAAAGGAAGAATTTAAGAACGAATGAGAGATAGAGAGGATCACAGAAAGTAAAATGGATAATTTGATTATATAAAATTAAAAAGGGCTCACGTGAACAAAACCAATGCAGTCAAAATTAGGAAGAAAACAGAAAATTAGGGGAAAATTTGAACAGGATGTTTCTCTGATAGAGGCAGCTTTCAGAAGAGGAAACCAAAGCTATTAATAGTCACATGAAAAAATGTTCTAAATCACTATTGATAAAAGAAGTGCAAATTGAGACAAATCTGAAGCACCACTTCACTCCTATTAGATTGGCTGACCTGACAAAAAGGGAAACCACAAATGTTGGAGGGGATGTAAAAAAATCGATATACTAATACCCTGTTGGTAGAGTTGTGAACTGGTCCAATCATTCTAGAAAACAATTTGGAATTATGCCCAAAGGGCTATGAAACTGTGTACCCTTTGATACAACAATAACAATGCTATATCTGTATCCCATAGGGATCAAAGGAAAAAGAAAGAGATCTATAGGTAAGTGTGTGTGTGTGTGTGTGTGTGTGTGTGTGTGTGTATGTGTATCAGCTCTTTTGTGGTGGCAAAGAATTGGGAAATGAGGGGATTCCTATCAGAGACTAGCTGAACATGTTGTGGTATATGATCATGATAGAACACTATTAAATGATGAGTAAGATGTTTTCAGAAAAACCTGGGAAGACTTATACGAACTCATGCAAAGTGAAATGAACAGACCCAAGAGAATAATGTACAAAGTAACGGTGATGTTGCAATAATGATTAACTGTGAAAGTCTTAGTTCCTCTGATCAAGACAATGATCCAAGATAATTCCAAAGGACACATGATAAAAAATGCTATCCACCTTCAGAGAGAGAACTCTGAGTGCAGATTGAAATATACCTTTTCACTTTTTTATTTTTCATGCTTTTTTGCAACATGGCTAATATAGAAATGTTTTGCATGACATCACATGTAAAATTGATATAATGATATTTGCCTTCTCAATGAGTGAGGAAAGATAAAATTTAGAAATCAAAAATTTTAAAATGGGTATTAAAAATTCATTAATTTAAAAATTAAAGGGAAAAATTCCCTGCATAATGGTTACCCTTAATTCTTACAGGATATTGATCTCATCCAACCCTAGTATTTCCCATAGAACAGAGAACATGAAACCAGGGTTGGAATACTCGCACAACAGTACTGAGTTTTTGCAAGAAAAAGGATTGCAGTAAAAAACACATTTTCAATTAGGATACCATAGACAATAATTATCACTAGGAGGATAAATCCCAAAAGCATAAAAGATAAAAGAGATCAGAAAATATGAAATGGATAATTTTGAGTACACAAAATTAAAAATATTTTGCAGAAAACAATCACTTAATTCTATATAGAATTAGAAGAGAAATAGAGAGAGAAAAACATCCATATCAAATATCAATCACACAAGTCTAACATCCAAAATATATAGGGGACTGACAAAAACATAATACCAAGAGCCATTCCCCAATAGACATAGTCAAAAGATATTAAAAGTTTTCCAAAGAATTTCAAGCTATAAATGACTACACGAGAAAATGTCCAAATAACTAATAGTAAGATAAGTGCAAATTAAACTAACTCTGAATTTTTACCTGACATCATGCAAAATGGCAAAGATGGCAAAAAAAAAAAAAATAGTCTATGCTAAAGACAGTATGGGATGACAGGACACCATGGCCCTGAGGAAATCAAAGACAGAAACAAAGCTCCAAAATATTCATAATAACATTCTTTGTGGAAGCAGAGATCTAGAAAAAAAATGGGACTCCTTCAACTGGTGGATGGTGAAGAAAAATAGCATATAAATATGGTAGTATTGTTCAGTAACCAAGAATAAATATGAAAATTTCAGAAAAACCTGAGAAGACCTGCATGAACTGATACCTCCATCTACTGATTATTTCAAATTTATCCTGTGTATAACTTGTTTGTATAGAGTCATCTGCATGCTCTGTCCATTATTAGAATGTGAATTCCTTTAGAGCAGGTACTACCTTTCTTTATGTCCCCAGTATATAGAACAGTGCCTGGCATATAGTGAGTGTTTAGGGGGGAAAAATGTTCTTAACTGAGTGATAAGTAGAAACCAAAGAACAATAAACAGTGACTAAAAGAATGCAAATAAAAGATGGGTAAAGGAAATTTAACCTCCCAGTACTTGAAAAACCAATGAGAATGACAGAAGGAGAACTACTAAGACATAATATTTAATATGATGTAAGATGTAGTTGCCACGTCAGATAAAAGCATCTTATTTTTTTCCTTGTCACAAAAAAAGCATTTACTATTAAAATGAGGGAGTTGAAATAACCATGATATGAAGATGAAAGTTATCAATAATAAGGGGGTTTTTTGAGTTTTTTTTTTTTAAAGAAAATAATATCTGGATTGCCTGGGAAAAAATTACAGAGAGCTAGAGAGGTGTCACAGCATTGGAGAATGATAAATGTCATGATTTTCCCAAAGAGAAGAGAATCTGTAAGTTTGATTTTAACTGACGAAAAAATTCTAGAATATGTTATTAGAGAATTGGCTAGTGAATATCAAGAAAAGCAAATAGTCATTACAAAGAGATAACATGACTTAATCAAGAACAGATGACCCTCACTCCTTTTTTTTACATGGTTACTAGACTAGAAGATAAGAGAAATGCTACAGATATAGTTTGTCTAAAATTTAGCAAATACTTCGGCAAGGTTTCTCATTTTATTCTGGTGGAAAATATGGAAACACATAGATAAGATGAAAGTATAATTAAATGAATTCTGAACTGATTGAATAACCAAATCTCAAGAATCTGAGCCCGAAGTTCAATGTCAAGGAGATTTCCAATAGAATGTGTCCAGGGTCTTATGGTACCTAATATTTTAAGCAATGACTGGGACAAAGGGATAGCAAATAGAGTTATCAAATAAAGATGATATACAACTGTCAGTAAGAGATCTGGAATTTTAGTGGATTTCAAACTCTTGTCAATGATACAATGTGGAAGCCAAGAAATGGAATGGAATGGGATCTTAGCTGGCATGAGAAATGTAGTGTTCCAGACTGGAGAGTAATAGTCTCAGTCTCCTCTATCCAAGTCAGACCACACCTGGAGCATCATCTTCAGTTCTGGGTATCACATTTTAGTAAGGACATTGGAAAGCAGGATGGTGTTCAGAGACCAGCAACCACAATGGTGAAAGACCTCATGCTATGTAAGTATGGCTGAAAGTTGGAATTTTTCAATCTGGATGACCACTTATCAGATCAAGCACCAATTCAGGTCTGAGTTGTGTGTTATTTCTGAGATCCTTTCCAATTCTAAAGTTCTACAAAAATTAGATTTGGGAGTCCTCAGTTTCTTCATCTACAAAATGTGGCTAAAATAACACCTACCTCAAAAAGTTGTTGTGAGGATCAAATGACATCACATATAAAGAGCTCTGACAATCTTAAAGTGACATATAGATGTCAGCTATTTATTTTTTCATCATTTTATGTTGGAAATTGCTTGGATGCTCCCTGTTGATAATAGGAATATGTGTAATGACTGCAAGACAGTGACTCACTTTCTCCCTTGCCATAGTCTGTCATATTAATAACTATAAAGTTAACAACTCTAGAGTTAACAATGATAAACAGGGCTAAACTCTTTGGGAGAGTGGAGAAATACATTTATTCTCAGCTATCTTGAAGAGGAAATGTTGAAGAGAAACCAAAAGAGCCTAACCTGAAACTTTGAAAATAAAGAAGAAAAGAATCTTTCATTGGCTGCAGCGGCCACATCAAAAAAACTACAACATGAGAATTTTTCACCACATAAAGAGGGAGAACACTAACCTCAGTGAGCTTCTAAACACTTAACTAAGTTTCTTGGTAGATCAGTAGAGTCTTAAAAGGAAAACAAGCCCCATTGCTAAGCAACACCGAAATCAGCCCAATGCAGTTTGGGATTTGTAAACCAAAAAATGTGGTGACCTGTGAGAGAGTGTACTGAAATGAACAGCACGGCCCCACGTTTCCTTTAGAGACCCCCACCCACTGCTTATGCCAAAGCAGAAGTCTGAAAAGAGTGAGGGGGCAGGATAGAAGGAAATAGCCCTTCCTATACATGTATGTGTGTGTATGTGTATGTATGTATGTGTATGTATATATATATGGATTTCTAATATTAGCATGTTGAATTATTTTAGGCCAGATGGGTTTTTTACTGGAGTAAGATGTCTGGGTCAGAATCCCACTGGATGATATTAATTTCAGCTAGATCTCAAGTCCTGAGGACCCGGGGACCTTTTTCGTCCAATGATCCATGGAGTTAGGGCTGATTTCCATTTTCCCCAGGCAGAGATTTCACAGCTAGATTGGCACAGTGGATAGAATGCCAGATCTGAAGTCAGAAAGACTGAGTTCAAATCTGGCCTCAGACTAACTAGCTGTGTGACCCTGGGCAAGTCACTTGACACTGTTTGCCTCCATTTCCTCATTTGTAAAATGAACTGGAGAAGGATAAGGCCCCCCCAGAAGTTGCAGGAAAGAACCCTTTACCCCTACTCCCCCAAAAAGCACCACCCCCCACCCCCCAAAAAAGGCAGTTTGACATGAAACTCTTGATTACAGGCACCAGACGAGGAAGCAGTACATGGATGACCCAAATCAAAAGATAATTTCAAAGTTGCTGATATATGTTTGGCGTTAGAAGGAGTTTTAGTACTTAACATTTGACTGTGGATGTGTCTAGCATCCTCATAACTGCACCAGAGTATGAAGACTCAGATCAGCAGGAGCTGGAAAACTGTCCAGCACTCCCATCATGTCTCGCCCTCTGCCCCTCCTTTTATCGTCCCACTCCCTCCATTCCATGCTGGGGAGTGATGGTACTATTCCCCCCTGTCGTCTTCTTGTTTAACAAAGTAGCTGAATCTGCAGCCTCCAACCTCAGTTTACTCTCTATCTTTCTCATACCTTCAGTATTCAGGAAGGGAATGAGAGAAGAGCCATCATTAAAAGAGATTTGTATCAAAGGTTTCTAAATAGAGTGCTGGACCTTGGGATCCTACCTCCCACACTTCCTAGCTATGTAACCCTGGGCAAGTCACTTAACCTCTATCTGGCTCAATTCCCTCGTCTTTAAAACAGAGATAATAACAATACCTACCTCACCGAGCTGTTGCAAGGAACAAATGAAATAGTATTTGCAAAGTGCTTTGCAAACTTTAAGCACACTACTGTTGTTGTTATGTGGTGACTGAGCTGGGGTAAAAAGAGACAGTGTGAGGAAGTCTCGGTATAAGGAGAGAGCTCTAAAGTAGCACAGGGCCAGATATTTAGATCAATAAAAGTAGAGTAAGTATCAAAGGGCTTGAGATATTTTCTTTGAATCCTGCACAAAGTGAATGGGTGATGAGACAGTCCAAGCAGCCCAGGAAATGCATAGGGGACCCATGAAAGGAGGGGCCTTCTCTCGGTAGGAGATGGATTCAATTTTTAGTCAACAAAGGTTTCTGAAATGCTTGGGGTGTGGGGCTGAAAGCGGGGAGGATGAATTTAAAACACTAGTGATGCACTTCCTGCATTCCTAGAGAATCAAAGTGTAGACAAGTAGAAAAGAAACATAAAGTATTCATATGAATATGTAGAGAAACCTATGCGGGAAGGAAAATGATCTTTTTTAAAAGACAAAGAAAAAAAGAAAAATTAATGAAAAGATAGTGGATACACATATATTGACACACATCATTTATTGAAGTTTGAGACATAAGATTAATTTATTTTGTAATGGAAAGCCTCCTGAACTCAAGGGACTTTTATGGTAACTTTCCCCTTTTTTCTGAAGAAGTAATAAAGGCATTTATTTTGTATGTGAATCATCCAATTTTTGAACTGGAAAGACCCTGAGAGAGAATCTTTTCCAAACCTTCTATTTTACAGATGAGAAAAAGGAGATATTGAGAGTTCTGTGACTGGCCCACTGTGGCAAGGTTAAGTGGTTTTTGCTCATCGTCCAATAGTTTTCTTTTTTCTTTCTGATCCAGGAGGATGCTAGCTCTGGTCATGGAGATGACATATACCTTACACACTTCTAGATCATCTGGGGTAGCATATGGAAAAGAAGGCTGGAATTCCTATCATAGTCTATAAACTCCTATTATAGATTCCTGAAAGTAGAAAGGGAAAGCATGGTACAGTTGAAAGACTTTGGATTCAAATCTCAACTCTACCATTTCTTACATGTGGGAACTTGGCAAGATTCTTAGCCTCTCGGGGCTTCATACTTCATCTGTAAAATGAGGGGATTGGGGTAGATGTCCTCTATGGTCTCTCCCAGGTCTAAATCTCTAAGCCTATATCTTTAGGGTTATATTAGGTTGCTAAGGAGATGAAGGCACCACTGGCACATTGGATGATAGAATATGTCCTATGGTGGTTCACTCCACTCTGGTTTGATCCATGCTCCTTAAGGATCACAGCACAAAGTGAAAAACAGAGCAGTGCAGTGAGAGAGAGAGAGACAGACAGACAGGTATAGTTATAAATATGTTTATGTGTAGGGAATAAAGAGAAACTGTTGGATAAGGCAAGGATATGGAAGGGAAGAAACTAGAAACTCATCAGTGTTGGGGTATTTGAAGGAAGGCACTTGGGGAATGAATGCTCAGTGGAATCTGATATCCCTCTCTATGGCAAGAGATCAAGACCAATGGGTCAAACTTAGATTTCCTCAGGAAAGGCTCTATATCCTTCCAAGTGTAGCCTGACTCAATGTTTTTGAGCTAAAGAAGACAGTTCCTTTGTTTTCCTTACAGGTAGCTAGGGAAGGGATAGACTGCAAGGGTGGGGAAGCTGCAGCCTCGAGGTCACATGTGGCCTTCTAGGTGAGGCCTTCTGACTGAGTCCAAGTTTTACAGAACAAATCCTTTTATTAAGGGGATTTGTTCTGTAAAGTTTAGATTCAGTCAGAGGGCTGCACTTGAGGACCTAGAGGGCCACATGTAGCCTTGAGGCCACTGATTCCCCACCTCTGAGTTAGGCCTGAATTAGAACACTAACTATGTAACTCTCAGCAAGTCACAAAACCTCTGTTGGCCTCAGTTTCTATAGCTCTAAAATGGAGATTAGCACCTTCTTCATATAGTGCTGTTTTAAGAATCATAACAAATATAACCATATATATATATAAAGTGCTTTATAAACCTTAAAGCTATTAACTATTATTATTATTTAAATGGCAAATGATAAAAAAGACAACCATCACATTTCATCAAATTAAAAATTCCCTACCAAGAGAAATTAGAACAGAATAGAATAATTCCTTTCCCAAAGGGATCCCAAGAGCAAGCTTGAATACGGAACAGAAACATTTTCATAGCATTTTGTCTGTGCTTAATTGTGTCTTCATTTTACACAGCCTGCTTTCTTCTCTGCCCTTTTAACATAGCCAGCTGCCTTTCACATTCCTGATCAGAAACAGACTGACTCCAGGCTGTAACAGGCACCAGCTTCTTTGCAAAGACCATTCTGTGGACTGGTCACATTGCCTGCAGGCAGAGTCTGTTAGCTCATCCTAAAGTTCTTACAAATGATTTTCTTTGCAAACTACATTTGTGTGTATGTGTTTGTATGTATGTGCCTGTATTCATGCATATGTGTGCGTGTGTGCACATGTCTGTGTGTGCACATGTCTGTGTGTGTGTGTGCCTGTGTGTATGCGTGTGAAGCCCTAACTACTAAAACAATGTTTGGAACTGAGTATCCTTCCTACAATGGGGAGAAATAATGAATTACATAGTGGAATGCCTGGTTCATAGCTAGTTCAGGTTTATCCTGTTATCAAAGAAGCAGACAAAGGAAGTGACATCAGAGACCCAGGGTCTTGTTTGAAGCGGAGGAAGCCAAGCAAGAAACTTCAGCCCTCACTGCTGGGCAGGAAACATCCCTGTTAAATGTGTTGAGAGAACTTTAAAAAAAAGTAGTTTGCTTATGGGTTTCTCAGGTTTAAAAACATGTGTCTGTCACATGATGGAGGAAGACGTTACAGATCCACAATTAGAACTTGATTTTTTCAAAGGCATAGAGAGGCTGGTCCCCAAGTTTCATAAATGGTCAACCCTTGGGACCAAAGCTTTCAGTTTGGGAATGATACTGGGCTGATCAATTTCTTATAATCAGAAGTCAAAGGCACACACTTGGTGGTGGCCCTTGGTGTTCTCTTTTTGCCTCAATATTTAGATCCCAATTTCTTTGATGTACTTGTAACAGAAGATGGAAACACACTCCTAGCCTACTTAGTCAAGGTTTTTCTTGTTAGAGGATAGTTCTTAGACCCCTCTGTATGAATTAAAATAGGGTTTCTTAAGCTTTCTGTGTGTGTCCTGGGCCCCTTTGGCAGTCTAGGGAAGCCTATGGACCCCTTCTCAGAATAATGTTTTTAAATACATAAAGTACATAGGACCTGAAGGAAAACGAATTATTTTGAAATGTAATTATGGAAATATTCTTTGTAAAAAAAAAAAACAAATAACAAGTTCACAGGCCCTAGTTTAAGAATTTCTGGATAATGTACAATATCATTTTTCTTAGACAACAAAGAGCTTTCTAACCATCTCTACCCTTTTCTCCTCTCCCTGCTGCCCCCCCCTCCACATACACACCCCAAGTATACACACATATCCAGCCCCAAACCTCAGGGGACTGAATCCAGAACATGAACCCATCCAGCTGCCCTTTCTTTCCACCAAAACAATCAAGAATGATGGCAAATTTAATATATTTGATTAGAGAAACTCCAGTTTGGTGTGCTTGAATCAATGGTCTTTGTCTTCGGAGCTTGATGTCCTGATTTCAATGGAATGTCCTATAAAGCCTGTTGCCAACTCACTTGGACTGGGAGGGGATTCAACCTCAAAATTCATATGGGTGGCATTGTCAGGAACAAGGATATTTAGGCAGAAGAGAATGCCAAGCTCCACTCATTGATCAGACGGAGTGCCACTTCATTTAATCAGGGTTATGTGACTCTTGGTGTTATAGTCTCACAAGGTAAGTGGTCATCTATAGAAAAGCCTATAGAATTTCTATCTATAGAAAACCAATTCATTGGTTTTCCTTTTATTCTATTATCTGATAGAATTTTTTTCTACTGTTGAAATAGCCTTTATTCCTGTTAAAAGACAAGAACAACCTAAGAGATTGGGGCTTTGTTTTAAAGAAAAGCATCAGGAAAAAAAAAAAAAAGAATGATCACATTTATTCACTGAGTGAAAGGAACTTAGAATGAAGCCTACTCTCTAAATCCCCACTAAAAGAAGAATCCCTCTGTAAATAGGGAAATCATTTAGAGTTAACAAAAATTATTTGGGGGGGTGGAAGAGAGTTCTGAGAAAGTATATTCACCATGGGGGAGGTGTATTAGAAACACTATATTTGCTTGATGAATGAAAGGAGTTTCCTGAGTATAGGTTAATACAAATAATTTCTCTAAAGTAGTTGACATCTTAGTTAGAGATCAAACTTCTGGACGCAGATTATAAGTAGTTCTTTGCTCTCTTTTCTTTTTCTTTTTTTTTTTTAATGACAAAGTCCCTGGGTGCTTATCTTGGCTTGAATTCTCCTAGTATCCACCCTGAAGCAGTCTCAGGGCTGAGATTCTGCCCAGCATAAGCTCTGCTTGTGTTACAGAGAAGGAAACCGAGGTGCAAAAGATGACATGTGCAAGCTCCCTAACAGCCAAGATGGAAATAGGATCCAGGTTTTTGGAGCCCAGTCATCATGCCCAGTCAATGAGTCAGACTGTCAACAATGTTTATTGAGTACCCACCATGTGTAGGGCACTGTGTTAGGCACCGAGGGAATGACAAAGGAAATACACTGTTTGCTGTCTTTCATAACACGAGCTCAGAGAGGGCCCACCCTAAACCCCCTGGAGTCACCAAAGAATTTCTAATGTGAATTTCTTTGAAGATATCCCAAGGCTGGGCATATTAAACGATCCTAGCCCCTTTTTAATCTTGATATCCTAGTTTTTTTATCCCTTGGTCCATAGACAGACAGAAAAAGCACTGACTTGGAACATGGCCTATTTCCCTCTTTGAGTTTGAAGTAATCCAGAAAAGATTTCCTGGGAGAAGACATAAGCTACACTTGACCACTTCTCCAAAACTGGGCTGTGCCCACCTTGTGACTGAAATGCAGTCAGCTAAGGGGCTGTCCAGGGTCTCACCAGGTCAGGGCAGGACAAGAAGAAAAACTTCCTTGTTAAGAGGGGTTGCCTTTCTCCTCCCTGCCCAATGTGAAAGCTGGAATTTAAAAAAAAAAAAATAATTTCTATTGTACAAGAAATAATATGAAAAGAATTTTGTATCCTATTATGGCATTGTGTTATAGTAATGGAATGCTCTCCCCGCCCAGTCTGGCGCACTGTCCCTCAGACCTTGCCAACAATTATTCTGTTCCATGGTGTGTGAGTGTCACAGTGGGGACAGCCTCCTGACTCAGAAATAGACAGGGAAAATGCAGAAAGCTGGAAGGAGGCTATCCCTCTCCTCCCATTCAGTCCACCCTCAGCCCCCACCCCCAACCATTCTGTCCACCTCAGTCAGACAGCTTTATTCATCTTTCTGCAAGTTAACAATGGTCTGCATGAGCAATTCCAGGGTAGCACAACCGCGACACTCTTTATCTTAAAGGAGAAATACAACTGGCAGAGAAAGGAAAGACAAAACCCTCTCTAAGCACTGCCCTGTCTCCTGCTTAAAAATGGGCCAGTAAAAGTGTGTACTTCATGGGAGGGGTTTTTCTTCGGGTATTAGAAGAGGGCCAGTTGTTAAGGTTTTTTTTTCTTTTCTTTTCTTTTTTTTTTTTTTTGCTTGTTTTGTTTTTAGTAATTTTAAAACAATTTCCTGATCTTCAAAGTTTGCCATGGGTCCTCAGATTTCTTCACTAAAGGAAGCATAAATTCTACAGAGGTTAATGGCAGTTAACAGCTTTCAGGTTTCTGAAAGGTTATTATGTAGGGGATGGTGACAAGCTGTTTTCCATTTCCACTAGAACAGATGAGGAAATGAATGTAAGTAGCAGCATGAGAGATTCAGGTTAGACATGAGAAAGAATTTCCAGTCTGAGGAATGTTAGCCACTGGAATGTTAACAAAGGAAAGGTTGTGAAACCTTTGCTGGAAACCTAGTTTGTCTGAGATCTCCTCTGAAGGCAAGGGGATGGACTATATGACCTTGACTTATCCTTCCTTGTCCTCTGATTTTATGGAAAGTCCATGAGTTGTGAGTTTTTGTTGTTGTATTGTTGCTAACTTCTCTGTTGTTAGATGTTTTCTTTGGTGTTGAAATTCACTCCTTCCTAACAGACTAGACCTATTTGAAGGAAGAATATGACCTCTTCATTTCCTCTTGACCACGTCCAGTCCCAAAGGTTTATTTCAATCTTTGCTTAGGAAATACCTCCCAGGGTAACCTCTTCCTTTTCAGCTCGCCATGTGGTATCACACACTAGTAGTGTTTAACAATGGCTATGAAGGTGTGGCTGGATTGTTACATTTTTTTCCCTCCTTTTCCTTTTTCTTAATAGAACTTGTTCAATTACATATATGCTCTCAGCAGGTCAGCCAAGTCCTCCTCCACACCAGGATGATGTCAGCAAACCCAGGAAGCTGTCAGAGCCAAGAAAACCTCAGACACAAGAGGAAACAGTTACAGGTCTCTGAAGTGTTTTACATCTGTGAGATGGATAAGAGAGAGGGTTTCTAATCCACTGAGGACTAATATATTCAAGTATAGGTAGATGACGCTGAAGTGGTCAGCTTATGATTGTCTGCCAAAGTTGCCAAACTATAGAAAAGAATTGAGGAAGAAAACTGCCCTATTCATTTTGAGGTCATTCATTCATGCATTCTTGTGACTAATTAATTAATTAACTAATTTACGTGCTTCCTACATACAAAACACAATGCTAGTTGTTATGGAGGATACAAAAATGTACAAAACATTGTTCCTGCTCTCTAAGCAATCACCATAATAGGATGATAGATTTAGATCTGGAAAGGACCTTTTGTTGTTGTTCAGTCATGTCCAACCCTTCATGACCCCATGTGGGGTTTTCTTGGCAAGGATACTGAAATGATTTATCATTGCCTTCTCCAGTCCATTTTATGGATGAGGAAGCTGAGACAAAGTTCAGTGACTTGCCCAGGGACATCCAGCTCATAAATGTCTCAGACCAAATTTGAACTCAGGAAGATTCATCTTCCTGACTCCAGATCCAGCACTCTATCCACTGTGCTGCTCTAATACAACCCTCTTATTTTCACAGATAGGAAGCTAAAACTTAGAAAGGGGATTTGCCCAACGTCATACTGGCATAGTAGTAAGTAGCAGATACAAGATTTAAGTCCAGGCCCTCTGACACCAAATTTCGTGCTTTTCCCCCTGGAACAGGCTGGCTCCCCAGTTTAATAAAGAGATAAAGCATGTTACCACTGACTAGATTATCAAGCAAGGAAGGAAGTGAGTGCCTATTGTGTGCCAGAGGGTGTGTGCAAAAGGGAGATAGATCTTGTTCTTAAAGAGTTTATTATCTATGGGGAGATGCAGAATGTTCACAAATGAGTAAATACAAGATGAATAGGTAGTGAATTTGGAAGAGGGTACTAATGACTTAAGTATCAGGAAAAAATCTCTTGAAAGAGATGCTACTTGAACTGGGCCTTAAGAGGAGCTGGTATTGGCAAGAGTTCCAAACTGAAAAGGGAGGGAATTTCACACAAATCCAAGATATTCCAAGGTAATTGCAATATAAAACACATATGACTAATGCTTCAAGTGTCATGAGAGATGTATATTTTAAAAGTTCTCTAAGAGTTGAAAGGAGAGAAGATCTGTCTTGGGCAATCCTAGAAGATACAAAGAAGTGGCATTTAACTTTGAACACTAAATTTAGATAAAGATCTATCTGGAGATTGGAGCATTTCATTTGATTGAGTTGTTATGAACTGAGGATAGAAAAGTAGTTTGGGGCCAGATTATGCAAGGCCTTGAATGTCAGAGTAAGGAATATAGTCTTTATTCAGTAGGCAATAGGGTGTCATTAAAGGCATTTGAACAAGACAGTGATCTAATGAAAACCTTGTTTTAGAAAGCTAAATCTGGGAATGGTACATAGTAATGGTGCCAAACTCAGCTAGAAACTGATCCTTGCTGATACCATATTGACTTAGAAAACCACAAATCAACATTATCTATATTGTACTGCAATTTTCTTTATGTTTTTAAACATTTCCCAATTACATTTTGATAATTCAGTTGTACTATGGACTTTTGTAGGTCCCAAGTCTGACACCTCTGGTGTATAGGATGGATTGGAGAGAGGAAATGAGTGACCAATTAGGAGACAGTTACAATTGTCTAGATGTGAGGTGAGCAGGCTTTAAAATAGGGTGGTAGCTATAGGAATAGAAGAGAAAGAACACATGTGAAAGTCACCATAGAAACAGAATCAATAGGACTGATTAGATCTTTGGAAATGGAAGATGACAAAACCAAAGGCAGAACTCTAGTGTTGGAGCTTTAGTGACATGGAGAAAAGGTGGTGACATTAACAGAAACAGGTCAGAATGAAGACTAAGTTTGGCAGAGAAGATAATGAATTTAGTTTGGAGTCTGTTGAGTTTGAGGTGCTAGTGGGACATTCAGGTCAAGATATAGGGCTGGAATTTGACAGAGATGTTGAGATTTAATATGCAAAAAATTTTAAGATGTGAAATTTGAAGTATCTATCAATACAGATAGTTGGACTTGTGGTAGTAGATATCACTAAGGGAAAAAGAACAGAGACAAAGAAAAAGGAAGAGAAGAGAAAGGCAGGCAAGGCAAGGCAAGAGGAAGGAAGGGAAGGGAAGGGAAGGGAAGGGAAGGGAAGGGAAGGGAAGGGAAGGGAAGGGAAGGGAAGGGAAGGGAAGAGAATTGGACAAAGCCAGAGTAACACCTATTTTATAGTGGGAGGAGGAATAATGAACAGTGTACACCAAGAAGGAAAAGTCCAAGATGTAGGAGAAAACCAGGAGAGGGATTTATCAAAGAAACCAAGGGAGAAGAAAGTTTTAAGAAGGTCAACAGTGTCAAACATTAAAGAGAAGTCAAGGAATATGTGGAATGTAAGAAATCCATTACATTTTGAGATTAAGTAGTCACTTGGTGACCTCAAAGAAAGCAGTTTCAGTTAAGTGGTAGTAATGGGGGCTAGAAGGGATAATTAGTGAGTGGGGGAGAGAGGAAGAGGCATTAGGGAACGTGAAATTCGCTAATGAAAGGAAGGAGAAAAGGAGAACCATTGCTCACGTGATGACTAGAAGAAAATTTTAATTTAGAATAATAGAGTATGTCTGTAGGTTGAGGGGTAGAAGCCAATGGAAACAGAAAAATTGAAGATGCAATAAAAGGCAGAGAATCTAGGCACAAGGCACAGTGGAGGGTTTTACTCACCAATGCAGGGAGCAGCAAGGCTGTTAAGTCATCTACATATTAAGGTCACCTACCTCCGGATTGCAATCTCTTTAGGGAATGAAAAAAAATCCTAACTGACATTTATAGTTAAAGTTTGTAAATCACTTTGCATACATTATCTCATTTGAGCTAGATTCCACCGTTATTATTGATCCCATTTTACAGAAAATGGATGTCTAAGCTTCTGCGGGTATCTCATGGCCACATGCTGAGCTGTTGTGCCTTTTTGCTAAGGAAGAAAATCCTACCTCCATATAAAGCTTTCTACTGTGGATCCTGCCATGCATTTGTAGAAACCTGCTGCCCCTTGGAAGGAGGAATATGTGTATGTGTCTGTGTGTTTAAAGAAAAGGGTTCCTGTTATAATAATTACTCACCCAGGACTCAATATAGCTTTCTGCACACATACTTTAATAATTACTGTTTAACATTCATAAAGAAATGATTAACAACAATGCCATTGGACAGGCATATGGAGAAGCAAATTGTATGTGCTTGTGAAATGCCTCAGTGCATTCAGGACAGATAAAGAATCAGTGTAGACTGACATCATTTTCAAAGAGTGTTAATAAGTGAGTCATTGTGCTGCAGTTACATAAAGAGAAACAAGGTCCGTATTTCATGCACAGGCCTTGTCTTTTTGGAATTTCCTCCATTCAAAAATCTCTAACAGCAGACCAGGCACCCATTACCCATGACTTGGACATATTACAGTAATGCAATACTTACCATTTAACATTACCTCCTCCTCCAAGGGAGAAAAAAAAAGAAAAGATTCCACTCTGATAAATCTGCTAGGACTAGATGCAAATCAAGGAGCATTTACTAAGTGCCCACTATATGCCAAACATTGAGTTGGTTGCTGGGGTCAGAAATAACTAAAATGACCTCTTGGCACTGACCTAGTGAGGGGAGACAACAGGTACATGTTGTTGTGTTTGTCCTTTGTTCTCGAGGAGGACCATGACATCAAGATGATCACATGACTTTTATGGTAGCCACTTGAGCATTCTGTGATGTTGCCTGACTTGATAAAGAAGACTGACAGGTACATATAGGTCAATGCAAAAAAGATAAAAGATAACTTGGAGGGGAGGCACTGCCAAAGCTGGGAGTGGGGGATCAGAAGAAGTCTCCCATGGAAAGTGGCCCTTGGATTGAGCTTTGAAGGAAACCAGAGATGCTAAGAGGTGAAGGTGAGAAGGAAATACATTCCAGGTATGGGAGACAGGCAGTAAAAAGGCATGGCTCCAGAAGATGGTATCCTGGTGCTGATATCCCATTCAATATTTAAATACTCTCTTAAAAGAAAAAGACCAAAAAAAAAAAAAAAGCCCCAAGGAAAGGAGAAACCAACCGCATTGTCAGGCAGTGTTTTCCTGGCCATTTACCAGGACGGAAAGGGGCAATATGAGGAAAGCACCCCAAATAGGGCTGAATCTCTGGGATGCTTGAGGTTCACCACCATCCCATCCCATGAATCCCCCAGCAAGTCTGTTGTCACGAGCCGCTTCTGCTTCATGTCAGCACAGCGTGCAGTCAACACAGTGATCCCACAACAAGGCAAGAACAGATATTAAGCACTTATTGTAATAGCCAGACTGTGAAGGGTGAGACAGCTGATGAGAGGAGGCAGTAATGAAAGGGTTCTGGGGAGAACGTGTACAGACTTGTGTTGAACCAGGGTGCGGAGCGCGATAGATTGGGAGGTGATTGCATCAGGGATGTTGGGGCAGTAAGAAATGCAGCTGTCAAGTATTATCAGGTTATCTTTTAGGTTACATTGGAATCCACACAGGGCCTTCCTTTTCAATGTTTTAAAAGGCAAATGACACCCCTGCCCTTGGAACAAATCGGAAGCTCTTCACCATGCCTAACAGTCTGTACATCTGGCCATGGCCCAGTTTCATTCTAAAAAACAAGAACGAAAAAAATAAACTACAGGACATAAGTATTTCTGCTACGCAGGTAATTTCTTAAGAGGCAGCCTGGCAAGATGGTTAGAGGCCCACCCAGGGAATCAGCTGAATGACCCTATTCCAGGAAGCCCTCTATCAAATGCCACAGACTAGCTGCCATCTCAATTGACCAAGGGAGTTTCCTCACGCCAATAAATCACAGATTCAGATTATAATCTCTTAATGTTTTGTTTTGTTTCTTTTAACCAGACTTATGATGTCATTAGTCTAAGGCATTCCCAGGTTGGAAATTCCCTCTACAATACATAACCACAACAATTCTGTAATTTATGGTCTTGAGACAGTTACCTCAGAACCCCCATCCACCCACTTATTTGCAATGTGGGGGATTATGGGTATAAAATACTATGGATGTTAGACTTTGGGAATGTGTTGCTTAGTTTTGCAAAACTGGCTTTCCCCTCTCCTTTTTTATTCTTGGCCATAAGGAATGGTTCTCTGGGACAGGGAAAGGAGGAAGGATATTTCAGGTCATGCAGATGATATAAAAAACAAAAATATTGATAATTTTTAAGAGTATCACCTGAGGTATCACTGAGAAGAAAATAACTTTTTGAGGCTACCTCTCAGGAAATTGTGTATGTATCAAAAAATACTATTATATATTGGTTATGTGTGAGTTATTTTATTTTGCCCCCACTCATTGTATCCTGCAATTATCATAATGAGGCTCATGTCTCTCAAAAGATCCTTCACTTCCATGTAAACACTCAGATTGACAAAATATAGAATATAGGACAGTTTCTATATAATCTAGCAAAAAAAAAAAACCCTAAAAAGACTTCCACCTGAATTTTAAGTAATCAATATAATTCTACCCTCTACTAAGCCCTACCCTCTCTGTTATTTCAATCTAGAGTACTGTTTTAGATGTGCCCTCCTACAAGCAAAAATAATTCAAGAATTAACTAGAGAGTTGAATAACTTCCTTATTGTAGGCCTCTTTTCTCACAAGATTATTTACAATTTTCCTGACTTATAACATTAGCATAAGTGGGGTCCTACCAATGGGGAAGGATGGTCCAAGTTGGTTTTCCATATTATGGTTCCCTGTCATGCCAAACCTTTTTCTCCTCCACATTTCCATCTGCTGATTGTTCCTCCACAACTCCACCTCCGTCAAACTGTATTTCCAAATTGGTCTATGTCACCATCTGGTTCCAATTCTTCCTCTTCTGGAGAGCTATGTGGTTCCCTGAAGAGAGGCCTGAACCTCTACCTAGCTCCTAAGAATTCAAGACCTTAATTATTTGCAAGTACTCTCTGTGTTTATTTGTCCAATCTTTGCCTCAGACCTGACCTCCCTAAAGTGAACTAGACATGAACTTGAATCTGTGCCAGAATAAATGGTGGTGCAAGAACTCAGGACAAGAGGAATTCATACCTTGTCAGGGATACATAATGTAGAGAAGCTCTTCTGGGAACATGCTTAACATTATGGTTAGCATACTATTTAAGGGACATAGCAGATTTTGACCAAATGCGGCATTATTCTAATGGACATCATGTTAATTTGTGGTTAAATCTACCATGTTGGAAGAAAATGGTAGTCAAAAGTTTTCCAAGAGAAGTAGCTATAAATTTTCTATAAATCATTTTCATTTAAATGTGATTCAACTCTTGGATCTACAGAGATTAATGACTACATTGCATGAGATTTACAAAGTTTAGAAGTCCTAGTTATGGAGGGACTTCTGATTTCATTTTATATTATTTAATATTATTTATTTTACATATTAATAAGATCCTTGACTTAGAGTTCTTCATTGATTTAACAAAAATTTTTCTGAATAAGCTAATTTTCATCAATTTTCCTACCTCCATCCATATTCTGCCTCCTTAAATTATTTCCTTGTTCTCCGGATCTCCTCCATGTTCACTACGTTTTCATTAAATTGTAGAAATGCGTGTGCCTTGTAGGGTAATAATACAAAGTAACATTGTTCGCAGATACATACCAATGCTATTCATCTAATCACTATCTTTCAGGGTTCTGAATGAACTGTACACATTTTATTCTGAGTTGAAACTTAACATACCTAATTTTATGCACATATAGACTTGGGTCCAGAGAGGATGAGTGACTTGCCCAAGGTCATACAGCTAGTTGGTGACATAGTTAGGACTACAGCCCAGATCTGATCAAAGAACTATGTATTTTATGTTCGTGATAAGGAAACTTGGAGACAGACTTACCTTGGACATTGTCTAGTCTCTGAAGTATAGAACTATCATGGTTGTGGCCCGACTGTGTAAGGAGAATGGACCATAGCAGCAATGGGAAAATAAATTTCTCAAGAACATTAGAAATGGAAAGCCAAAGAGCAAAATAAGAATCATATTTTTGGTAAATTCACTGAAAGCAGCAAAAATATGACTGCATTATTTTAAGATGTTATGATCACTTCTTTTTTTATGAATTTAGCCCAAAGTATAGTAAGACAATGGGCTGTACAGTGGAAAGGATACTGGAATGAGACTCAGGAGCCCTGGATTTCTAGCTCTCTATTACTAGTTGCATGATATCACTTGACCTTCCTCATTCATAAAAATGAGGGAGTTGGATTAGAAGATCTATATAGTCCCTTACAGAGGTAATACTATGTACGCATATCCATGGATATATACACATATGTGTAGGAGGGGCAGTGTGTTCTAATGGACAAAAAATTAACCTTGGAATCAGGAATCACAGCCCACATAAGAAACATACTACCTGGAGAAGTCACAAAGTTTCGGTACCATGCACAATGCTCTAAGGCTGGAAATTGAAATGCAAGTATTGATTCCTATTGGTAGAGAGAAATTCCTCACCAAAAGTCTCACATACCAATGAAATCAGAAGTCCTATTTAAACAGATATAGGTACAAACATACATAAATGTGTATATGCATGTATGTTTACATGTGTGATTTATATATAAACTTTTATCACTCAAAAGGTGACCTTACTGTGGTTTTTCAGTTATTTCCATCTTGTCCAACTCTTCATGACCCCATTTGGGGTTCTCTTGGCAAAAAATATTGGAGTGGTTTGCCATTTCCTTCTCCAGCTCATTTTAAAGATGAGGAAGCTGAGGCAAATAGGGTTAAAGTGATTTGCCCAGAGTAGCACAGCTAGTAAGTGTCAGAGGCCTAATTTGAACTCAGGTCTTCCTGATGCCAGGCCTGGAAGTCCATCCACTGTGCCATCTAGCTCTAGACCTTATTGCCCATTATATAATTATTTTCTGACCATCCATAACACAGTTTTTATCTTTAAAAAAAAAGATGCATACATAATTTGTGTAGAAAGTGGGAAATAAGTATGGAAAAGAGATGGAAAGAAAAGATAAGAAAAGTCAAGAAATTGATATGGGGCAATGATAACTTTTTTCCATTTTTTTCCTTTCACACAATATCTTTTTAGTAAGATTACTCATCTTTTTCCAGTGGACCTATACAAAGCTTTTGCATAACACCTTTCTCCAAATTAGAAATCATAGTATAGGTTATGAGACACACAATTTGTTATGTGATAGGAAAGAGGAGTTGATTATATATGGAAAAAGATGCTATTTATTCTGACAAAATCTATCCTCTTTCAATAGGTATCATGGACAAATGAATGAATTCCCATTGAGATAAATAATGATGCATGCCTCAATATCTAATTTATCTCTCTAGCCTAGCACTTCTTCATTCATAAAGTATCCATGTCAATTCCCTATTCAGATGTCTTTGAGGATCTGGTTTATAATAAACCCTGGGATCCCTAGACAAAAGAAAAATGCTATAGAATGTTTCATTACATTTTTTTCCTCTTTCTTAAATCCACAATATTTTCCAGTCAAACTGTGTTAAACAGGAATGACATTGGGTTGCATTAGAAAAATTAACTCAAAAACCAAGAAAATTTCACTTGAATAGTATTCTTTATATTTCAGTGCTTCAGCAGATCTGTGATTTCATCCCCGTGTTCACTATCCTCATAAGTTAGAACCAATCCATGCCCCTTTTTCCCCCAACACTATTCTTGGCTCTTTTATCATTGTTTCATAGAAGTGTTCCTTGACTGATGTGATGAAGCTTTCCTCTGGGTTTCTATAAAAGTTCTGTCCTGCTGCCTCATTGTGGAGTAAACTTGACCCTGATTTCTGTTAAAGATAGCTCACAAGCTCTAGAAAGTTCTATCAATCTAGGAAGACTTTAAGGACAGTGCCAGCCACAACATTTTTTAGAAACCAGGCTGGTAAGGATGGAAAGTCTCTCAGTAGTGGCAGGTTGATGACAAGATAAGGAATTATTTGAGTATGGCAACTGAAAAAAAAAAAAAACTATGAAACTATGAAAGGCCATGTCACCAAAAAGTTTAAGCTAAAGGCCTTAAGTTGGTGTTCACTAACTGATAAATACTTGAACTTGGATGCTATCCTGGAGAATTAACTAGAAGTGAATGGTGGTAGAGACAAAGGATTTAGGGAATAAGAGTTCACAACCATTCATGTTAGAGGGAAACCAAGATGGGTCTAAAACTTCAGGAATGGAGAACACATAGACCTCTCAATAGATATTGAGAAACAAGAGATACTGCAAAGGATCTGCATAGCTATGAGCTACTGTAGATACCAGGGAAAGGGTCAAGTAATAGGGTATGTGTATTAAGAATTTGTTTAAAGCAATAATTCAGACAAGAAGAAGATATAAAAGTTCCCTACTTTGCTATGGTCACCTTGAAATGATTACACATTAGTAAAGTCAAAGAAAGACAGACAAAAAGAATTTCCTGCAATTATCAATTACTGCGAATTGGTCCTGAATTCTGAGAATAAAGAGGAAATCTCCTTCTTTTAAGAGGGAAATACCTTCATAAAAATCCCTCATTTGTAAATTGTTTCTATCATTTTCCCTCATGTCTTGTTCCCTCTCTGACTTCTCCCCAACTTTCCCCAACCCTAATCCCATAGAGAGGATAAGAAATCCCAGGGGCACACACTCTCTTTCTCTCTCTAAGTGTAAATTATTGCCTAAGAAATAAAAAGCGTATGTTCTATCAGGCAGTATCCCTAATGTGGCTCCCTCACCCTAAATCTGAACTAGTCTCATTAGGAACAGAGCTGCTGAAAGGCTGTTTGCACAGGAGACTATAATTGTTGTACAACATCAGATGTGTGTGTGCATATGTATACACACATATGTATGTATATATATGTGCATGCATGTGTATGTGTACATGTGCCTGTATGTATACATATATGTATACATGTGTATATACACATGTCGTGTGTGTGTGTGGCACCAGGGCAGAGTTTGAATCTTGAGCAGGAAAATTTGGCAGACCAACATGGATACTCATGTGGATGCCCATTATTTCCCTAGCCTCCATCAGTTACACATAATATTCATGAAAGGTATTGCATAAATATTGGTAACAAACAATGATAAGTGGTTATCCTACAGTTCTATCATCATAATAACATAGCTGAGCTTTGTTAATGTTTTAGACTCCTAAGCACTCTGCGCATCTTCTTACTTGACCTTTATAATTTTTCAACTTAAACTTAACATACGTTATTCTTGTTTTGCCAATCAGGAAACTGGGACTAAGAAATATGCTAAGAGATTTGCTCAGGACCATGCAGATAAATAAGTATTTCAGAAGAGCTTCTAACCCAGGTCTTCCTAATTCTGCATCCTAAACTCTACCTAAGTAGAACATAAGCTCCTCATGGGCAGGAGCTGTTTCATTTTTATCTTCTTATGCCCAGTGACTAGCGCAGCATCTTGCACAAAGCAGAGTGACTGCCCAAGTTCTGATAAGGTGACTTTGACCTCATCCCTCCCCACCACACCTCAGCTGCTTTCTCCCTTCCATGAGTTATTCCCAGAATTTCTCTTTGGAGAAAAGACCCAGACTTTCCTCAAGAACGGGGGTTATCTTTCTCTTTGCTTCTGTTTGTATCCCTAACCCTTAACACAGTATCTGACACATCATAGTAAAAACTTAACAAATGCTTGTTGACTTGACAAGTTATCTGGAAAGGACCTAGGCATCCATTCCATTTCCTGTAGTCTCCTCACCATGTCACCATGCGTGTCCCCACTCTCCTCTCCACCCTCTTTCCAGCACCCCTTCCTATGTTGTTATTGCCTTTCTCCCATTAGAAAGTGGGCAGTCTTCTATGTATAAGCTTAGCACTATGCCTACCACATAGAAAGCCCTTAATAAATGCTAAATAAATTAGCAAACGAATAAATCAATGCATTAGGTACAATAAAGTGATTTGTTGTTGTTGTTATTATGTACCATGCTACCGCTTTCACTTTTCAATTGGCACAGGAGCACTGACTAGTCACTTATAATATTTGGTGTCATTTTGTAAAGAAAACCTTTGAGGGGATGAAATTTATAGGACAGGAAAATCTCATTGGGAGGAGGGTGGTCATGGTTGGAAGAAGATGGTAAGAGCATCTGTTTAGCGGTTGGGAGATGGCATCACATATCAACAAGGAAGATAGGTAGACCTGAGTGGTAACTCTGGAAGCACACTTCCCAGACCAGGGAAGATAGGGCATCAAAGATCAAAGAAAGCTCCTACTTCATTGTTTTACAAAGTTCTGACTAAAGGTAGGGGAAAGAGGGTGGTACACATAGAATGACAAAGGATGGCAATAGCCAATTTCTCTAACAGGTAAAAGGAGAGGGTAAAGAAGGTTAGTTGAATTGGGGCATAAATGCCATCATACTTTTTCAGCCCCTATGAAAAGGGCTAATTTAAACAGGCCTTACCATTTATATAGTGTCTTTGCTTTAAGGAACTCCAAGTGTTCTCTGAATACGATCTCACTGATCCTCTCCTTCTCCCTCCCCCTAAAGGAGTCTTGCGCTACCAGAGTGGACAGACCTGTTTCTACAAGAGATGCTAGAATGTATCCTCTCTGATGAGCAACCTTGGTGAACCTACAGCTTAGCTCCAGTCCAGATGACATCATGGAAGGACTGTGGTCCTTTACTCCCTGATACTTATGACTCACAAGCTCAGTTCTGAAATATGTATCACTAATCACAAATGAAGAAATTAAGTAACCAGGGAGTCATTGGGGAGCTGAATTAGGGAAGCCAAATGGATTCCCTGCAACAGTAGTGTGTGGGTTTTTGATTCTGCACGCGATGTTGAAATGTCCCTGGTCTCCAAGTTCCCTTCTCCCTATCAGGGACAGCTGTCCAGAGTATCTATGCCTACTCCCCTACTCCTGGACCAGTTTTACTACAATGGGACTGCCTCCTCAGCTTACTCATCAGCACATGCCTGACACTTTATCTCTAACACACACCCCAGGAGTAAAGTTTACTCCCCCTGCCTGGGCTCCTACAACCTTACTCTGGGGACTGCCATGTGGGCTGCTTTTTTTTTAGTGACCGCACCCAGTTTTCATACTATCCGCCTCTACTGAGGCTTATCTTGGAAATCAGCAGATTAAGGAGTCACAGTGCAATCCAGCCCACTGTGCCCTGGCTCCCATGGGCTCTGGTTCTGACCAGAGAGGGAGGGAGACAACTGCAAGTGTCTACTATAGTATCTCAAATAACCAGGTGCCTGTCCTATACTCTGGTATGCATGTTGGTTTCTCTTACAGTTCACAGGAAGAATATTCATACCTTCAGCTTCCTGTTTTTGATCAACTAAGAGAGGGAAAAAAAGTATAATTTCTTTTTTTTTCTAATAGGCAAAAATAAACCATATGAAAGAATTATAGACAACCCAACCCTGATTCTGGACCTATCACTTCAACCCATCTCCAATTACTATGAGAAAAACATTGAATTACTCCAGATGGCTTCAGGAACAGTCACTCCACCCCATTAGTGACTACAAAACAGGAGTTTTTAGAAGGGGAAACTTACTACTTTTGAGACTTCATAGCATCAGAGATGTTGAGTTGGAGGTCACCTAATTCAATCCCTCTAATTTTACAGATGAGGAGACTGAGGCCCAAAGAGTCTACATGACCTGTCTAAAGGCAGACAGATAGTAAATGTGAAAGCCAAGATTCAGGTTCAGTGCTCTGACAATAATCTTCCAACTTAACCATGCTTCCTTCCCCCTTAACATCATGACCTCCCAGGACCTCAGCTTTCTAATCTTTAAAATAATGAGGGTGAGATTAGATGACCTCTGAAGTCCCTCCTGCTCTAGGTCTTTGATCTTATCTTTTGATCTGTGTCTTCATGGGAAACCCCATCTGGAGGGAATATATGCAAATAAGCCTCATGATCCCCAACTGGAAAGGGAGTCACTCTTGAGATCTAACCCTCCTTTTCACTAACACGCTTTTTCTCTGTGGCATGGAACTAGTCACGTAATGTGTCTGCTACAATTCCTCTGTTCAAAAGGAGGAAATGACTACCATATGGGCCATTCCCTAGCATTTGGGGGAAATGAACTTGTTCATATTCATATTCATAAAATATTCATAACCATTTTGAAGATGGTAGTGCTCAGCATCTTTCCCTGCCACACCCACCCTTCATCCCTCATCTAATACAAACAGGGATGAATGAATATGATGGTCCAGTTACAGAGAATCTATGGGTCTCTAAAGGGCAAACTGCTTCCCATGGCTCAGTTAGGCCTTCCCATCTGGCTTTGTGAACAATTTTCATGGGATAACTTACAGTGCAAGAGACTATCTAGGGTCACAAGATGTTCTCTGGGAAAGGCAATAGTATTGGGGAGCCTGGCTAACAGTTTGGTACATAGCTGCTGTAGGGGACCTAGATAGTTAGAGTAAAACCTTTCACCTGGATAGAGAAGGGAAGGATTATCAGAATCTAATGCAAGGCAGAGAGCAGAGCTGGAGTTTGAGTCAGGGAGCTTTGGTAGGAGTAATGTTCTAATGTCTATTATGTAGACATTATTATACTAGCTGGTCTAGTTTCTCCTTAAAATGTATTGAAACTATCTTCAAGATGTAATTGGTTCAATTAAGGCACTAAAGGTTCATGGTATTGCTATAGCTTCCTGGAGGAATAATTATGAAAATTCAGGGCAGAAGAACTC
Organism: Notamacropus eugenii; assembly: GCF_028372415.1. Taxonomy (NCBI): domain Eukaryota; kingdom Metazoa; phylum Chordata; class Mammalia; order Diprotodontia; family Macropodidae; genus Notamacropus; species Notamacropus eugenii. The sequence goes on from NC_092876.1 coordinate 102,618,116, forward strand.
ACCTGGGTCATCCCTCAGGCTTTCTGACCAGGAGATGAGAAAATCCGGTGTCAGCACAGCGAAGCTGAATTAACTCAGTGCCCTCTCTAAATTATCTTTCCCCTGCTATGGATAAATAAACCTCCCTTTGTTTACTGCTAGACATTCAAGAACTATCTTATTTCATTTCAGTCTTGAATCTGAGGTACCAGACCCCACTTGAGGCAGTACTGGCCTAATTTAGGTGCCAAGTTATGACTAGTCACAAGTTAACCAGATCTGAGAAGAATAAGGCTAAGAAGCAGGTCAGATTCATGCATACCACAAGATGAAGGACCCCAGATGTAGCACAGCCATCTACTAGCTGGGCCCCCTTGGGAAAGCCCCCTTCCCACTTCGGGCCTCAGTTCTGTCTTCTATAAAATGAGGGAGTTAAACCACAGAGTCTTTAGAGTACTTTTTAGATCAAATTTTATCCCCCTATAATGAAGTGACAACTTGTTGCATGCTAGAGTTTCCTTTTAATACCTGTGGCAACCCTTTCCCCTAGTGGTGTTAAAGGGACTCTGCTTGAACAGGCCCTGAAACCTGGCTTAGCTATGATGGGTCTCAGTGATGTTATCTATAAGTCCCACAGAACTTTAAATCAAAATGCAAGACCACTAATGAGGAAGGCCAGCTTACCCGCAGTAATGCTACCACTGCTACAAATACCCCTTTCAATTGGATTCAATAATCAAATATGTATTTGATACATAATATATATTATGTATATATAATAATGTATCATTATACACTAATAAATGGATAATTTATAAATGTATTATGCATCCACTAGAGAAAAGGCATTGCACTGGACGTTAGAAACAGAAAGATGAATAAGACAAAGTCCCGATTGTCCTACATGGAGTTTTTCCAAATAAAAATCACCAATAGTTTTATTTGATATGTGCATCATGTATTATATATATTTATATATATGTGTATGGGTGTATGTGTATATATGCATGTATGTGTATGTGTACATGCATATACATACATAGACATACATATATATACACCTATATATACTTACATATGCTTATATAGACATACATATAGACAGAGATTTATATATACCTGTTGCTTCCTTCTAAGAAACATAAGGTCCTTGGGGACCAGACTGTTTCATTTTTGTACTTGTATGTCTAGCACCTAGATTCTAGATCCTAGAACAGTATTTGGTCCAGAGTAGCTGCTTAATGATTGATTGGTTGATTGATTGTTTGCTTTCAAAGAGTTTACATGCTAGTAGCATGCTACTGAGCTTGTCATACTCCAAATCTGTTGAGGATCAATGTAGCACTAAATAAAAACAAACAATTTTGTTCATGAGACAAGGATTTACCAGGGAATGTGAATTCACATAGATTGTGTAGGACTATCAGGAGAGAATGTGAGTGTAATGCAAACATGTGCATCTATCAGAAATGATTCTGATGTAATAAAAATATAATTTTTGAAATAATCTTGAAAATATTTTTAAAAATTATTTCTGAAAGGAAGATGGCAATGGTTACCCCTCCTGGGTCTTGTTAGTCCTAACTTGGAAGGAGGCCATGGAGAATTCCCAACTTCAAGAAGGGAAAAATACCGTTGATTACTCTTTTTACTGCCAGAAAATTAGCCTTCTAGACACCACTGAACAGGAAGTAAATGGGAAATTATTATACTCCCTGCTGCTCAGTCTTCAAGAAGAGAAGAGAAACAGAATGAAAGATAGAGACACAGAGAAACCAAGAGAGAAATTGGGGGAGGGGGAGAGTGAGAGAGAGAGAGAAAGAAAGAGAGAGAGAGAGAGAGAGAGAGAGAGAGAAGAGAAAGGGTGAGAGAAAGAGAGAGAAGAGAGAGGGTGAGAGCATGCCAGTCAGCTTCTCTTCTCCCTTCCACCATGTTAACCATGTTGAGAACATAACTTAGAAGACCCCTTAAAGCCTCTCTTTTGTTTCCTGATCACAAGTGCCTAAGTCATTTTCTTTCTTGATCACTTCTTAGATCCTCCCTTCCTTAGAATTTGAGATAGTCTCTAATTTTCATTTTAAGCCCTGTTAGACCTGAAGATGTCCTTCAATTTCTGGGAAACACGTTAGCTTTGAACCGAAGGGATCCTTCCCTATTCACAACAGAAAGCTACCTCCCCAATCCAATCAACATGTCTTATTAAAGTCCATTTTCATGACTGGTGCTGTGTGTAAGAATGGGATCACTATGTACACCCTCCTCCCCTCCAAATAGCTAGAAAGTAACAGGATTTCATCTGTTAATCATGACAATGTCAAAATAAAGTAGGCAGGTTCTTAACAGGAGAATGAGACTAAACAAATAATAATAATCCAAATTAGAAAATGGATGTGCATAGAAGGATGGAATGAGACCAGGATGAGATCAGATCCATCTAGGTACCTCAGTGAAGACCACACAAGAAGTAGCACCTGACCTGGTGCTTTAAGGTTTTAAATAGGTAGAGTCCATTCTAGGCATACTATGGTGGATGCAAAGTGAAAGAGTTGGGAAGCATAGGACAAAATCAGAGGACAAAAAGAAGTCCAATTTGCCCAAAATGTAGAGTATTACTAGGATATCCTGTGAAATAAGATTGGGAATTATAGGTAGGTGATGGAGGGGTGTCGAATGCCAGTGAAAGCATTGAGGTTGTAGGCAATGAAGAACTACTAAAGATTTTTTTAAAGTAAGGAAGTGATCTGATTAGGCTTCTGCAATGGGAAAATTACTTTGGCATCAATGTAAAGGATGTATTGTTGAGGAGAGTGATCAGGTGTAGGGAGATGAATTAGGAGACTATTACAATAGTCCAGGTGAGAGATAATAAAACCTAAACTAGGGTGATGAAATGTGAGTGGTGAGGAGGAAACAGATGTGAGAGATAATGCAGATATTGAAATGACAGAACTTGTCAACTAATTGGATGTGGGGGGAGTAGGGAAGGAAAAGAGAAGAGCCAGAGATGACTCTGAGGTTTCAAGCCTTGATAATTAGGAAAATGGAGGTTCCATCAAAAAAAAAAAAGGAATTTGGAAAAGCTGTAGACATTGAACAGAAAATGATGAGTTTTGATTGGGCTACATCAAGATTGGGGGACTGAGGCCCAGTACGTAATTGGAAATAAAATGCAGAGAGAGAGATAAGGACTAAGGGCAGAATCTTAAGAACCACTCACATATAAGGGCTGCAAGGGAAAAGAGGACTAAACAAATGAGAAAAAGAAATAGACAGGCAGGAGGAAAACTCAGAGAGAGTTGTATCATAGAAGTTAAGAGAAGAGAGTATACAGAAAGAGAGAGAGGTTAGCAGTGTCAGATGCTACAGAAACTGCTCTTGTGGATCCTCGGACGGGGAGGGCAGAGCCATGAGCTCTAAAAACTCCATTTTAGGAGAGGGCTTGGCACAATCTTCTTCCCATATCACACTGGCTGCCCTGCTTTTGGATCTTTGGGCACTTCTGCAGTTTATACACACACACACACACACACACACACACACACACACACACACACACACACACACACACCCTCCTACACCTCCTAACTCATCCCCTGCTTTTCAGTTTTCTTTCATATATTCTCTTCCATTATATTGGAATGTCCTTTAGGGAAGGTTCTTTCTTTTTATTTTACTTCTATTTATGTGTTCAGTACTTATAGTATATGGTGCATAGTAAGCACTTAATAAATGTTAATTGACTGACTGACCAAAAGATCTAGAGAAGGTGAGGACTGAGTAGAGGTCACTGAATATGAGGTTGCTGGTGACCTTGCAGAGAACCGCAGAGACTAAAGTCATTTGCTAGGGATAATGGAGTAAGGTGTGGGAAGTGGAGGTAGGAAGTGTGAGTTACTCTGTCTTCACATCCCTACATCCCCTCTCTGCAGTTAGTCATTTCACATTATTGGCGATCTGAGCCTTCCAACCGATGACCTGTGACTGTGGAGAAATGAGACCTATAGCTGGACTATCTTGCCATGAAGTCATCAGTGTTGGAGTGGTTAATTTGCAGCCTAGATTTTGGTTCATGAGGCAATAACAGTCTACACTGTAGACTACAACAAGAAGAGGAATCTAAGAATGGTTCCCATATTGTTGTTAGTGACCGATCTATCACACACAGGCCATTTGAATCCATGTGGACAGATACTTAATCTCTTACCACACAGTCAGCCAGTCCTGGAAATCCTGCTACAACTTACAAAACTTCTCTCCTTCTTAAGTCGCAATCAGGGACTTTAATCCAGCAAAGAGTAACACCAATGAATAACAAGACACATCTGGGAGGGAAAAAAAGATGACTTGCCATGCAATGAACAGAACTGAGAATGTTATATAAGCTCTAATTTCCCCAGAAGGAAATGAATGGTTTTCTTCTGGAGAGCACAGGAGGTTAAAATAAAAAAACCATAGGTTAATAGCAGCATTGTGGGTTATATTTCCATTAAAGTGGAGGCGATTCATACCTGTCAACTAGGTCGCTCTAAAAGAGTAACACCCCATTACAGCTGCTGAAGCATGATGGGAGACACTTAAAAAAAAAATAACCCAAGCAACAGCAAGTAGAGCTACTGGCTGGAGAGTGGACAGCACTAATTTCCCAGTCTATCATTATGCTCTTAGTTTATTTTTAACTAAAACGTCTTGGCCCACAGCCATGCATTTCAGAGATGCACTGACTCGACAGAACATATGCTTTTGTTCTGGAGCAGCCTCTGAGACAAGTCAGGGACTGTACTTACTGGTATGTTATCATATGTCCAACTAACTCTAATCAGTCTCCCACTAAATGGTAACAACAACATCTGGAACATCACTAAGCTTGGGTCAAAGGGGTATATGACCACATGGACCTGCAAGGAACATTCCAGAGAGTCAACTCTACTTAGCAGGATATAAAAGCTTTTACTGGCATTGAGCCTAATCAAAGAATCTTTCCCTGTGGACTTCAGTGTGTAACTATAATAATTGGTGTCTCTATTAACTGGAAGCCATATTAATTGCATGCATATTCACTATACCTTCCAGATCAATTCACAAGCATTTATTAAGCATGTATTGGGTTAGGTACAAAGTCAAAAATGAAACTGACTGACCCAACCCTCAAACAATATATCTATGGGAAGAAGGAGGGAAATCATGAACATATATTGTTATATATGGAATATGTACAAAATAAATGCAAAGGTGTTTTTTTTGGTGGAAAGAGGTTACTAGCAACTGAAAGCAAGGGGAATAAGGAAAAGTTTCATATAAAAAAGTGTTAATTTGAGCAGAGAATTACTATCTGCTGGGGCAACAGCATATCTGCTTGCATGTGTTTGTAGACCTATGTGCTTCCAAATATCCTACCTAAATGAAGATCTCACCTGCTAGGGGACTTGCCATGTGAACAGATCTCATCCTAAGTATGATCTCCATGGGCAACTGTATTTTGTATCCTAGCACATAATAGGTACTTAGTAAATGCTTATTGACTGAATGATTGATTTCCCTAAACCTAGAGCACTTAGAGACATCATAAAGAAGGAAAGATCAGGCAAACTCTACATGAGCCAGGAATTTTGTTTTGTTTCTGTGTTGGGTTTTTTTTTTCAATTTCTGGAATTTCCAGTCTCCTTTCCTCTCTTCCTATTTCCTTTGTGGGCATTCCCCGGCTAAGAAAAAAAAATCAGTGACTTACTTTCAGTCTATTAAGTTCAAGGTCCTCTGCCAGGCATTCAAAGTCTTCCATAATTTGGCATCAATCTGTGCTTCTGGATGTATCTCATTTATCTCACTACCCTTCACACACTATATATTCCAAGCAGACTAGACTACTCTTTATCTTCTGCATTTTCTCAGTCAAGTCAATATGCATTTATTAAGTGCTCACTATTTGCCAGGTACTGTGCTAAGTGCCAGGGATGCAAAAAAAGGCAAAAACACAGCTCTTCTCCTCAAAAAGCTTATTTTCTAATGGTGGACATGACAAGTGGAAAAACTAGGTAGATAAAAGATGCATACCAAGTAAATGGATGGGACTCCAAGAGAGGAGGGCATTCCTTCACTCACTCTCCTCTTACTGTTTAAATGTTCTCTCTTCTCATCACCTGATGAATTTCTAGCCATCCTCTAATGTCTCACTTAACTGCCATTTCCTTAATGAAGCCTTCCCTCATTGATCCCTGATGTTGGTACCACAACTCTTCATTCTCCAACCTCAAATAGTACTTTGCTTCTCATCTCTATAATATACTTTTCCTGTATCATCGAGTATCATTCCCTTCATCATTGAGTATCATAGTTATTTGAATGCATCTGTTCTTCTCCTACAAGCTCCATATGAATAAAGATTGTGTCTTAGCTAAACTTTCTATCTCCCTCAGTGCCTGGTCTACATGCATTAGGTGCTTTCTAAGTGTTTACTGATTTGAAAAGGATTAAGTCTGCCTTGATCTTTCCATTTTAGTTACCAGTACTCCTGTGATCTGCCTTGATTACAAATAAATGTGTTAAAAATGTATCAGGCTTCACATGGAGTCCTCAGATTGATGGGAGTGGAGTGTATGTAAAGAAGACTCGATTTCTTGCATTAAGGACTGTGGTCATGGCTTAGGGATGCTGATTTCTCAGAACATCACATTCAGACAGAAGTCTCTTCATCTACACGGCATCTCTAAGAGAGAAGGGCAAAATGATGTCATTGCCAATTGACAAAAAAGATTGCAAAAGCCAAGACTGAGAGAAGTTAATGAGGGAAATTCGACGGAAATGAAACTGACATGCCTGTCAGGTTCTGGAATATTGAAGACATTTCCAATTTCATTGTAAGAGGCTGAGAATAATAATTCCTTCTGTTTCTAAAGCACATTTAATTTATTTTAAAGTTACTTCACACAGTTTGTTTCATGCCATTCTCAAAAATGTTATTGTCCCATTTGATTAACAAAGAAACCAGGGTACAAAAAAGTTAAGGGGCCTGCCTCGGGGAGTTTGTGTGCCAGGATTAGAAGGCATGCATGTCTTCTGGCCCCAAGCTCTTTCTAAAAGCCTTTAATTACTGGGGGTGGGAGGAGATGGCCTCATGTGCGCTTAGGGTGAGAGAATATGGCTAATAACTCTCCCTCCCAAGACTATGGAGTGACAGTGGGTAATCTCATGGTCTTTGGTGATGAAAAGGGACAGTGAAAAGACAAGGGAAGAGGAAAGAAGACAAGAAAATAGTCACCTGGTTCAACTGATACACACTTTCCACATCAGGTAAGCAAAGCACCAAGTAGGAAATAGTGTATAATGTGTTTCAGGGAAAGAAAATGACTGAGAAAAGTGAATGTGCTACTAAAATATGTTTGTGCATATTCACCTTGCATTTCTGGTCATTGGGAGGATGAAAGTCTCATGAAGGCGGGAGCAGTATCTATACAAACAGTTTCCTTGGGAGGTGATGACTTAGTTATGAGTGAGACAGCATATGTCTTTCCTAATCCTCCTGTACAGGGTCATTGCATATAGCCTTCAGAGAAGGAGGTGATTTAGAGTCGGGGGAGAATGGGGCAAATAGAGTGGAGTCAGAGAGTGGGACTATACAGTTCTTTTTATTTCTATATTCCTGAAAATCAAAGAATCATAGACTTAGAGCTAATGGAGGAAGGGGGGCACTAGAAGCTACCTAATCCAATTTCCTCATTTAACCAGGAGGAACTAAGGCCCAGGAAGGGTTAACTTGCCCAGGGTCACATTGTAGTAAATAGAAGAACTGGGATTCCAGTCCAGGTCGTGTGACTAAAACTGGCACACTTTTCATCATGATATTTAATTCTAGATATTTAGTTAATGTTATTATTTTATTAACAAAGCAGTAGTACTTAAAGTATTATTAGTATACTAATAATTCATCGAACTTTTGGAAATGGAATCTTACTTAATTTGTAGATTCTACCAGCATCCAATATCGCAGTAGAATTATTCACTGGTGTCTTTCTATTTGGTGGTAGATTCCAGTAAACGTGACTTCCTAGCTGTTCTCTGAACACAAAAGTCTTCTTTCATCTCCGTGCCACTGTTCATAAGATCTCTCATGTCTAGGATGGACTTCCTCATCACTTCTAATCTCTGATTTCCTTTTGGAGTATCCCTTCTGTGGCTACTTCTTAAATTCCCATTTGAATTAGTAGTCCAAGTCTCCACTATATCTCCCCTTCAGGATTCTAGGGGCAACCCTACCAGGCTGAGAATATCTAGGATTGTTGGTCACAAGTCCTCACCGTTGGTTATCAACCAGAACTAATTCACTTTTAGAAAAGATATTTTACTAAGGAGTTATATAACTCTTAAGGTTCCTGGGGAGAGTGGAGCTCAAACTTAGAGACCACATGTGGTCAAAGGGTAAGCTCGCAACAACTGGTTATTTGAAGTCTCTCTCTCCCTTAGTGGAGAGGAGAGGGGAGGAGAAGGGAGAGGAGAGGGAAGAGGAAGAGAGGGGAGAGGAGAGGGGAGGGGGGAGAGGAGGGGAGGGGAGAGGTTTTGTGACAATGCTCTCTCTTGGTCTGACCATTCCATTTCAGTCTTCTTTGCTGGAATTACTAAGCATGGGTGTGCCCAAAGCTCTGTCCTAGACTTTTTTTCTCTAGACACTCTCTCACTTGATGACCTCATTAATTTCCATGGGTTCAATGACCATCTCTATACAGATAATTTCTAGCCTTCAACTCTTTCCTTAGTTCAAATTCCCTATCACCAACTGCCTATTGGACATTCTGAACTGGATGTCCCACACACATCTCAAATTTAACACTTCCAAAACAGAATTCAGTATCTTTTCCCCAAAATTTACCACTCTTCTGAACTTCCTGATTACCATCTACCTTGCAGATCTAATCCATTTCTTATATCCATATCTTCTGACTGACTATACTCTGTGGCTGGAATGATGTCCCTCCTAACTTCTGACTCTTGGAAGTCCAGGTTTCCTTTAAGACTCAAGCATCATTTCCTGCAGGATAACTTTCTCCATCCCTTCCCCTTCACCCCCACCGAAAAAAAAGAGCTAGTAATACTTTGCTTTCTAAGGGAATCTTCCATCTATTCTACACATCTAGTATGTAGCAAATGATGCATATTTTGACTTAAGCTCCTTGAGGGTTGTTTTTCAGTCATTCAGTTAAGTCTTACTCTTCCTAACTCCATGGATTCCAATAATGTACATGGGCGTTTTTATTTTGTTTTTTGGCACTGGAGTGGTTTGCCTTTTCCTTCTCCAGAGGATTAAAACAGAGGTTAAATGACTTGGCCAGCATCACACAGCTAGTGTCAAATTTGAACTCAGGTCTTGGTGACTCCAGACACAGCGCTCTATCTACTGAGCCACCTAACTCCTTCTTCCTTGAGGGTAGGGACTTCTTTTACTTTGTATCACCAGCACTTAGAACTTAGCACATAGTAGGTACCGAATAAATGTTTGATTGATTGTTCAGATAAAGATTGCAATAAATAACCTCAGGTTCCTTCTAATTCTAAGATTCAGTGTAGAAACTCCCTCCATTTATAGAAAACATTAACTCATCTGTAACTTTCAGCCTTAGAGTTTCTCCTAGGGGTATTGAGGCTTTGTGATTTGGCCACAATCACAAAATTAGTACATGTCAGACTTAGTACTTGAACCCAGGTCATTCTGGCTCCAAGGCCATCTATCACTACATAGACCATGTTGCCTATTTGAAGTTTCATTATGATGTGTTCATGATCTTATTGTGAAATGGTGCTAGCCAGGGAGATGTCACATGGGATATGCTTATCCTGCAACTTAAAATTCACCCTTATAACTCTTTTCACCTGGGAATTTTTATCCTAAAACATTGTACCTGCAAACATTAAATTTCACAATATGCCTGTGAGGGAAGATATTACAAATTCCACTAAATGTATGAGCAAACCAAAAAGCCTAACCTGAGTTAATTTGCCCACGCAGGAAACCAGTGACAATATAGGAGCTCTGACTTTCGTTTACCAGTTCTGACTCTCCCTCTGACACTTCCTTATTGTGAAGAACAATCCTATTACTCATCCTGAACACCTGTAGGTGTACACACCCTCCTAAGCATGGAAGGAAGGAAAGTCCATCTTCCTCTCTCTCTCTCTCTCTCTCTCTCTCTCTCTCCCTCTCTCTCCACCCCCCCCTACAGAATGGTTAGGCTAGAGTCCTATTGTTCTATCCTTAACTATTTATTATTCCATGTATTTTCTTTAAACCTAGCTAAAGAACCTTATACAGAGCCAGAAGTTGCGATTCTCATGCCTCTGTGTGAGAGAAAATCAATTGAGAGATTGAGGGTTTAGGGGAGGGTACAGTACACCCTGATCACAAGTACCATTACACAGATAGAGAGGATAGCTTTGTCCTCCAGAGAAACTGACCTTCGTCCCACAGGCATGTGGGGTAGGGTCAGGAAGCAAATCATAAGAAGGATACTGTGGCAGTGAAACTGAGGATAGTGGTCCAGATATGGTTGCATCACTCAGTGGTGCAGAACAGTGAGACAAGCACCAAGAAAAATGATCACAATATGCAAAAAGTGTGTTGTCTGGAGGATGAAGCACCCTCTACTGCCATGGAGGAATCTTAGGGGAAAATTGAAGTTGCCCCATGCTGGTAATGGCTATGGCCCTGTAAAATCATGGAGAGACCTGAGGACATTATGAGAGGGACTCCAAATCTAGTTATTTACAGACTCATAGAGTCACTGAGTTGGAAGAGATATTAAAGAGATATCATCTCCTAGCTGATGCCTAAATACCTTCCACAAGATCCCTGACCAGTGATCATCCAGCCAACATTTATATATCTCCAGGGAAAGTGAACTTAGTACCTCGTAGGGCAGCTTTTTATCTTTGACTTTCAGACAGTCCTAATTGTTAAAAAAGATCCAAAATCTGCCCGATTCTTCTATTTGTGATCGTATAAAAGAAGCCTCGCACATTTTAACACCTTGAAGATACTTTGAAAATCATCAAGATAAATTCCCTCATTTTACAGAAGAGAAAATAGGTCTCACTTATTCAAAATTTGTAGCCCTCTAACTATGTAAAGATAGATAGGTCACCCTTATTACTTTTTTCCTAAGTTATATACATATTAAGTCATTTTAAATGGGTTTAAAATTCTTTTAATTCTTTCATGTCGAAAGATTATAGGAATATTAATGGAAGGGACCTGAGGGATAGTCTTGTCCAAATTTCTCATTTTATAGAAGATGAAATTGAAGCCCAGTAAGATTGAGTGACTTGCCCAAGGCCACATAGGTACTAAGTGAGCCAGGAACCAAAGGCCTGGTCCTCTGACTCCTCATCCTGAATGCTTCTCCTTCATGCCATGCTGAGACATTTATACCTGTTCTGCCTCAAACAGCAAGTTGTATTAGGAGATTGTTACAATAGAAAATGACAAAGATAATGAAGGAATGAATCAGAGTGATAATGAGACTTGAAAAGAAAGATGTGGCAGAGGTAGCAGTGACAAGACCCCTTGACTCACATACTGGCTGTGGGTAAGAAGGGGTGAATGTGGGGGAAGACTAAAAGATGACTCAGAGGTTGTTTCATCCTTAATGCTAGGAAAATGGTGAACCATTAACAAAATTAGTAAAGTCAGGAAAAGGATATATTTCACAAGGAAGATAATTCACAATAATTTCACAAGGAAAAAATTATTAATTACTAAGATAAGTTTGATATGCTGGTGAAACATTCAGGGAGGAAAGAGATTAAAGTCAGGGGAAAGAGCCATGGGGATGCCTATACTTTAATGGTGGTGGGAGGAAAAAGAAGAGCTACAAAATAAGTAGAGAAATAAAAAAAAAAAACAGAAGACTACTGTATCACTAAAGATGACAGAACTAAGAATTTCAAAGAGGGTTAGGCTGGTCATCAGATTCTGCTTCTGCATAAAGGTCAAGAAGGAAAGGTCACTGGATTTAGCAATTAAGTAGTCACTGGTAACTTTGGAGAAAGTAGTTTTAGTAGAGTGGTAAGGGCAGAAATCAGATTAGAAGTGGTTTAAGGGTGAGTGGGCAGTCAGAAGAGGCTGAAAAGAATTTTTCAACAAGTCTAGTGACAAAGGGAAAGAAAGAAATGGTATGTTATCTTGAGAAAGGCCAAGATTATGTCGACTCCAACATGAATTTTCTCTAGGTATTCTAGGTCTGGTCCAGTCACTCTTCCAAAATTCATCTTCTTCAGTTACTAGTCCAGCTTCCTCATTTGACACATCAGAGTTTCAGGTATTAGGGTCTAAATCTGGCAGTTCCACCTTCATTAATGATGAAAATAAATCAAAACAAGGATTTGGTATCCACTGCATACAGACCACAAATATATATGACTAAAAGACATTCCCCAATATATAAATGGTCAAGGGATGTGAACAAATGGTTATCAAAAGAACCTTTGCAAATTCCTGATAGCCACATAAAATGATGTTATTAATCAATGATAATAAGAGAAATATAAATCAAAACAAACCTGAAATTTCACTTTACACCCAGGAAAAAGAAAAAGATGACAAAAGATGACAATAATTAATGTTGAAAGAGTTATGGAAAGATAAGCATACCAATGCATTGTTGGTAGAGTTATGAACTAGCACAATTAGTAGAACTTGGAATTTTGCAAATGAAGTAGCTAAAATGTCTATACCCTCTGAACCAGGGCTTCCTCTACTAGACGTATGCCCCCCAAGGAGGACATTGACAAATAGAAGGGGTTCATATATACTAAAATATTTATAGCAACATTTTTTTACCTTTTTTGTGCAATATTGTTTGGTGTTTTTTGTTCCAACACCTTCTTACCCTTTTCTCTATTTTATGGAGAACTCAAATGGGGCAGGCAATCACATGGTGGTCAGAAGAAGCGATACAAGGACACTCTCAAGGTCTCTCTCAAGAACTTTGGATTGGACTGTGCAACATGGGAGACACTGGCATAGGATGGCTCAGCATGGCATGCCCACATCAGAAAGAGTGTTGTGCTCTATGAGCAAAGCAGAATTGAGACAGCACAAAGTAAACATAGGATGCCCAAATTTGGAGTATCTACCCCAAATATTCACACAGACTATTTGTACCCAACCTGTGATAGAGCATTCCGAGTTCATATTGGTCTGATCAGCCACAGTCAGTCACACTGAAATTTCACTTCATCATGGTGATGTCATTTTGGTCCTCTGAAAACGAAGGACAATAACCAACCAACCCTCTTCTGGAAGAAAGTATTCATGATATATTAGTGTGAGGTTTCTGGATTTTATTTATATAACCTTTGGGGGGTTTTTTGTTTGTTTCTGAGATCTAAACCACAGTTTCCAGGATATTTTCACTATTTTCACCTGTGCTCACCCTCACATGGAAGTCCCAAGTATACTTAGGCATATATTTGGACCAGGTTTTTCTGTTCTTGTCATGTTCTCCATATAATTTCTCTATCTCTTCATACACTTCTATAGGTGTGGATGAGAGGCGTAATTATCTTCCTGTTAGGCTGTTGATGAATGTTCATAGTGAGTGCTACAACATGAAATGACCAAGTGTGATGTTCTGTGTTCTCTCTGTACACATGAGGGAACAATCAACTACTTTGTTTCCTTGCAGAGGAGGACCCATTAGCCATCTTTCCATTTAGTTTTAATTTCTGTTTGTCATCTGATTTCAATTTATCCCATAATATGAAAGTATCACAGAATTTCAGAGTTGCAAGGGATCTAAGTGAATATCTAGCCCAATTTATCCCCAAGAAACAATCCTCACTATACATTTCCCTTGAAAACCTTCAGAGAAAGGAATACTAGTACCTCGGGTGAGAGATCCCATTCTCCTTTTAAATTGCACCAATTTTAAGTTTTCTCTAGGTCAAAGAGTGACATGGTTGAGTTCTTTTAATAATATGCCAATTGATCTCTAGACGAAGCTCTCAAATGTAGAGTACCTATAGATAAAGTAATGTTTATAGATGGACTGAAACTATGCTTTTTGTTTGTTTTAGCAAATTCTGTCCTCTTTTTTTATTTTTTACCACTATACCCTTGCCATTGTGGAAGTGGTAGGAAAACACACAGGACTGAGTGTCAGTTTTTTTTTTCTGGTGACAAGCCTCTGTAGTTAGCTAGGTTGCTCCTCAAACAGCAGACTAAGCTTGTCATTGGATCTGGTCTTCCCAGCAACTACTGGAGCTCTGTCTTAGCCTAGCCTTTGAGACCATCAGCATATCTCTTGGCCATGACAAAACCTTGCAATAGGACAATATTGAAATATTTTTAGATTCCAGTAAAACACTCTGGCTGTCCATCTTTTATTTCTCATTCTTACTAAATGTGCAACCTATCCCCATTTCCTGTTATACATGCTCTTAACAAGGTCTTTAGTATTACTTCTTGGGCAAGTCACCATTAGAAATACAATACAGCTTATTTACATCCACTATGAATGATTTCATTGCTCTTTTCAATCAATTCTGATGTTGGTGATGTATATAAGTCATAAAGAGATCATTCCACTGGAAGAATATTGGGACTAAATAGATGAGATTTGTGTTGGGGAGCATTTTATGATCTTTGGAATCCCTATAACATTCCAAGATGTAATTCAATCTACCACCAGCTCCAGTAAATCCTAGACTTAGCTCATTTGCCCATTTACATTGGCAATTAGACATATATGAATGGATAGATTGACTTAATGAGCTGTCCATAGAATTGAAAGTTTTAATCAATGACCCTTTTTTTTCTTTTCTTGAGACAGGTTCTTCCTGTCTTTCCTAGACTATAAGTGCAGTGGCTACTCACAATCCCTGTGCTTATTAAAACAGAAACTCAGACCTCCTTCATTTCTCACCCAGGTCAGTTTACTCCCCCTTGATGCAGTCTGGTACCCCCAGACCCTCTGGGGTCCCCATATTGGTACCAGACTTACTGCAGACATCAAAGCTGCTTAGGTCTAATACAGCTCACAACTCTCAAGCCCAAATGAGCCATCAAAATTAGCCTCTTCACTAGTGGAGACTGCAGATATGTACCACCACTGCCTGTAGCAAGAGTCATTTAATTTTGTTTTTCCGTTTTGCTAAACCAACTCCATTTGGGTGACTTTAAACTGATTGAGTAAATGCTATGGTAATATGGGCCTTGTTGCTATCAACATAATACCATTTGCAGTGGGCGAGTATCTGTAGACCTTCGTTCTCTTGAAGGAGTTCCACTTCCATCCGAATTCTATGAGAAAGATCAGATAAGATGACTGAGTAGTCATAACTAAGATTAGCTCCCCTTCATCACCTCAAAACAGCAACAAAAGTGTTGTCAAGTAAAAAAATAACAACCAAAAAAGAGGCAAAAAAGAAAGAAATTCCCAAGGGAGAAATCTTGCAGAAAAGCTTAAAGAGAGAAGAAATTAATAACAAAACAAAACAAAACAAAAAAAACAAAAGAGGTCCCAGTACAATATAACAAGGCAAAAGAAATCCAGGAGGCCAGAAAGAAAAAAAAAAACAATGCTATAATCATAACTAGATTGATCCAGTTACTAGTTTACTAGTTACAATAAGAAAATATTTATCTATGGAAAAGATCCATAGCAGTGCTATTCGTAATTGAAAAAAAAATGGAAATAAACTATGCTAGATTGTTAGGAAATAGATGGAGAGTGTATGGTCTATGAATATTATGGATTATCACTGTGAAAGGTGGATATGAATAACTCTAAGAGTCATGGGAAGATTTTATGAAATGATGAGAGTGAAGAAAGCAGAGCCAAGGGAAAGAAACATGATGGCTACAGCTACATAAATGACAACTTTAAATGTCGCTCAGTCCACAAACTTTTATTAAACATTTGATATGTGCCAGGCGTCATGCTAACTGCTGAGGATACAAAGAAAGGTAAATATGTCCCCACCCTCAAGAAGCTCACCTTCTAAAAGGCAGCATGAAATAACTATGTATTTATCAGACATATCCAGGGTAAATTGGAGGTAATCTCAGAGGGGAAGCACTAGCACTATGGGTGACTAGGAAAGTCTTCATGGAGAAGAATATCCTCTAGATTCACATACAATGGACAAAGTTGGCATTAATTTAAGTTCAAGAATCCATGCCTTTCACTTCTATTGACAGCAGTTAATTACAAAAAAGTATAAGGTTCCATTATAAACAATAGCAATCACTCTTTTAAGGTGTTTTGTTTGTTTATTATGCCTGATCAGTGGATAGCCTATGTTTGCTGAGGTGCCCGAGCAAGGCTCCTTAACTTTTCAGTGTTCTAGGCAATTCTCTAAGACTGCTTAGTCTTAGATTGGGCAGAGCAGGTGCCAATATGCTTGAGTAAAGGGAGCATCCTCATCTGGAATTTCCCTGTCAGTGAAATCACCAGTTCCTTCCCTCTCCCTATTTGGCATGTCAAAACAAAATTTATGCTTCGAATGTGTATGACATCTTCCATGGCAGCAAATACCTTTAGTAAGGGAAGGGGAGAGGGGGAGATAAATATGTAAATGGTTACTACTATGTGCCAAGCACTGTGCTAAGTGCTTCATCTTCTCATATGAACCTCACAACAACCCTGGGAAGTTGATGCTGATATTAAGTGACTTGCCCTGGGCCACACAGCTAGTCCATGTCTGAAGTCAAATTTGAACTCAGGTCTTCCTGATCCCAGGTCTGGTGCTTTATACCCTACTCCCCTTACTTATACATTGCTTGATATTGATAATCAAGGATCATTAACATATTAGTACAATAAATAATCTGTGGTTATATCTGTCAAGGGATATATATTTTTTGAAACATGCATTAGAGACATTTTGTTGGAGGTGCTTAAGACTACATTTTGCTCTAGGGTCAAACAATAACCATGGCATAGATAGTTCTGTGTTCTCCACACCTCTCAGCATGGTAAAGTGGAAAGAGAATGCCTCTGAAGTCAGAGGATTCGGGTTTAAATCTCACCTAGGCTGTCCCAGTGGCGCAGCAGATAGAGCACTGGGTTTAGTTAGAGACAGGAAAACCTGGTTTCACATGTGACCTCAGATACTTACTAGCTGTGTGGTCCTGGGCAAGTCACGTAGCTATAAAATGGAGATAAGAAGAGTACCTATCTCCCAAAGTTACTGTGAGAATCGAATGAGATAATATTTATAAAATGTTTTGCACCGTGCTTGAGTTGTTGTTCAATTGTTTCAGCTGATTCTTCATGACCCCATTTGGGGTTTTCTTGGCAAAGATACTGGAGTGGCTTTTCATTTCCTTTTCCAGTTCATTTTACTGATGAAGAAACGGAGACAAACAGAATTAAGTGACTTGTCCAGGGTCATACAGCTAGTAAGTGTCTAAGACCAGATTTGAACTCAGGAAGATGAAGCTTCCCGGCTCCAGGCTTCAGTGCTCTACCCACTGTGCCACCTACCTGCCCCTAGCACATAGTAGGGGCTATATAAATGTCAGCTATTGTTATCATTATTATATTGATTATTTATTACATTCGGACCTTGGGCAAGAAATTTAACTTCCTTAGGGATCAGTTTCCATTGTAAAATGAGGCCCTGGACTAGATGGCTTCTTGGATTCCTTCTAGCCCTAGATCTATGATGCTATGAATCAATTTTATGCTTATGAAGATGTGTTCTGCTACAGAAAATTGTATGTATGCTATGAAAATACAAACTGTTCTCTTCCTGCATTTTATCAGCAACATCTTCAGCACACGAATAGATCTTTCTCCTATAGTTTTGGAGATGATAAAGTCAGTATAGATATACAGTATATATATATATATATGTACATATGTCTCCTAGATCACCCTTTTCCAGTAGTAAAACTATCTGTAATATTTGTCTCCCTTTTTCAATTTTTCTCTTTTAGAAACGTCTTGAAAATCAATTCTTCATTGTATTTAAAATGTATTATCTCCCAGTTGGGTTTGTTCCACATGCATTTGGGCATGTTAACTTGTTCTCTTTCTCTGTACACACCTTCATATTGAAAATATCATTACCTTGGTTTAAAGGATCTTAGAAAGCTCTTTCTAGTATTTCTTTAGCTAGTGATCCTTTGTTAACTATGAAGGTTTGCTTATGCTCAACATGAGGACTGAAAATTGGGAATTATGCCCAAAAGCTATTAAACTGAAGCCTATTAAGGTGAAGTGATTTGCCTAGAGTCACATAAAGTGGAAAACATAGATGGAAATATCCAAACTCAAGTCCTCCAACTCTAAATCCATCACTGTATCTAGTAAACCATACTGTAACCTCTCAAACCTACACAGTTCTGAGAGTCATATTTTTTTATCTGTTTCATCAGTAACTGTGGCTGAAGAATTTTATCACCAGCCTGCATCACAATCACCTTTTTCACACCTTGGCTCTTTCTCCAAGAGCAAACAGTACTGAAGCTTTGGCAACTGAATAGAATCTGCCAGAGACTGACCTCTTTTCACAAAGCCTCTGATGACCCATTGTCACTTTGATGTCAAAATGAGTTATCAAGATAGTTCTCCTATGGAGAACATACAACAGGATTAATGCCCGGTTCTGATTACCTGTAAAACTCATACTCTGTAATCCATCGGATTACAGAAAGCCTAGACCTTTGAATAAATGACCTTTTCTTCATTTCATTCTGCACATATTAATTGTTCTCTAACCTTCTGCATTTAGAAATTCGATTTCAATTTAAGTAAACAGCCCTTACTGAAGAATATATCCAATTTTCCCAACTATGTACAGATAGTCTTTTATGTTGAATGTTCAATTCAGTGATGATAAGGGTGGAGCTCCTTTTGGGCATGTGAGGACCTCTACCATCACAGACATTTTATTTTATGAAAGTAAACACAATCTATAATTTAGATAAAGTAAAAATATTCAACACAAAACTAAGTTTACAAAAATGCTAGACTAACTGCCTAGCTCTCTAACTTTAGCCTTTATGAGCAATGAACAAAGAGACCCTATTAGAGTTGTTACTCAAAAGGCACATTTTACAACAGAATTGCCTTAGGATTCATGATCTAAGTCATAACTCTAGAAAAGGGGAGAACCATAATATGATTTTTCAGGCTGCTTTTCCAATCTAATGAGGTCCCATACTAGACAGAGGGTATACCTTCCAAATCTAGTTTTGATTTAAAAACATAGAGATCTCACAATATGTTGGGCTCTGAAAGGAACAGACAAAAAGCCTGTTCCTATTCTTGCCTCATCTGTGTTATTACAACATCTACTTTGTACATACATAAATGGGGAGGGAAGAAGGGACATTGGGAGAAAGATAGAGGCAGGAGGTTGAATGGTATATTCTGTGAATAGTCTATCACTTTTAGGGAAACCGTCCCGAAAGAGGTAGATTTTCCCTGATTGGTAAAATTATTTCAAGATTCCTTAGCAGATTATTCTCTAATATGAGTAATTTTCTTTTTCAGAGAAGCTTCCTAACATTTGGCTGAAAATGGCTTTCCCTCCATTATATCCTGCTGTTCTGCATCATTTCTTTTAACTGTGCAGGACACTTCCTGCTTCTTTTGCTGCTTTCATGTTTCTATTATTTGTGAATTACTTTTAGGTCTGTTCTGGTGTCCTCTTAAACTTGTGGAATATACATCCATCTCCTTTTCTCTTTCCTCTCTTGGACAAGCCATTATAACAATTTTCTACCATTTAATACTCTCTGTTCAATCTGCAAATTCTTTCTGATTTTTTGGTCCTTAGTATGAACTGAATTTGATGGAGTCTGTTATTAATCTCAGCTGAATTCTGTGGAGCTAACCTTGTCTTCCTACAAAAAGACTGTCCTGGAGCCTGGACAAGACCTGAACACTGAAAAATTTGGCTTCCATGTCACATTAAAAAAATGTGTTAGCTACTTCTACTCACTGTCTTTCAGGTTCCTGGTTTCCCTTTAACCAGTTAAATCATGATGGTATAGACTTCTTCCCTTTACACCTTCAGATTGTGTTCCCCTTGGCTCTTATTTCCACCCTTTTTAAGTTCATTGTCTCTCAGTCCTTACTGATGACTTTAGCTAGCCTCCTTCCCCTAAAATTAATGTGATTCACAGTATCATTAATGGACTTCAGTACTCTCATTCACATCATTAACCAGAGCTTAAGTTAAGTCTGGACCTAATGGGGACCCCTGAGGTATCCCATTGGAGAACTTCTTGGGTTGATGTATGTATATGAGTTAATCATGGCCCTACATTTCTTGGGCTTTGTTTATCTGTGGACTAGATTGTGCTATTTCATATTCTTGAGAGTTGACCCTGAATATAGTATATCTTTGAAAAGAATAATCTCTTACATAGGTATTTCCTCTTCTCATTCATTTTTTAGTGCTACTGGGGGAAAAAAAGGTCAACTAACTTTTCCCATGTGATTTCCTCCTCCCAGCCCTATGCTGCAAATAGTACCTTCCAGGATGATGAATTTCTTTGAATCACCAATGACCAATTTGTCCTTAAAATAGCATATCCTTTCTAGTAATATTCCTTAGATCAACCAAGAGTAAAGCTTTATATAAGGAAAAAATTAAGTAACATTCTTCTGCTGAAGACTTACATGTGTTGTACAGCATTTTTTACCAATCTCCCTCCCTACCATCCCATATCTTTGTAAGGCAAGTAAGGGGCAGGAATTCTAAACTATACAGGATCTATCTAGGGATACTTGTGCAGGTAAATGTTAAAGAACATGCTTGGATTTGGGGGGGGGGGGTCAGGTTGGGGTAGAAAGTATCTACAATAAACTTTTAAATTTAAAATTAATTGTTACTATTAATAGCATTATTGATATTTTCTCCATCACTTTAGAACTAGACAAACAACAAAACAGTAAACCAAGTCATGATTTGTAGTGCTTGTCAATTTCTAAGGTGTAAATACACTGAAAATTTATCAGTCAGCTCACTCAACTGGGTGATATAGATCCAGCATACTTCTGGTTTTCTCATCTAATTGGAAGTGTAACCTATTTTCTATGTGCTCCTTTATCCAATTTTGATCCATGGGCATATTTGTACTATTTTCTGACATTTTCTAATCCTTAATTTTTATTGAACTCACTTTTTTTTATCCTTATTTTCCTTTTGAATGCTCTCAGACTTGCTCAGACTAAGGATAACTAGTCCTTTAATATCCAACAGAAAAGAAGAGGGCTGTCCAGCAGCTGCAAATAAAAAAGGCATTCTTCTTGTCAATAGAAAGTAAACTCCTTGAGGGCAGGCAATGTTTTCATTTTTTGTTTTCTTCCCCAGTGACACAGGGTCTGGCACATAGAAGACACTTAATATTATCTTGCTGAATTGATTTGAGTTAAATTTCCCTTCTTGCCTTATGTTAGAATTTCAGATTTTGATTATTAAATTTCTCTGTTCTCAATTGCCTCGTCCCTTGCCCATTATGTCTACTCTCTCTCCAACACTTAGATTTCACTGGACCTGGACTCCATCAGCCAAAAATCTCCATGGCAATCAGAACTGGCTTCGTCCTCCACACCTAAGACTGAACTTTCTTTCAACCATTCTCAACATCCAGTCGAGTTACTTCAACCAGTCTTCCAATAGGATAGTTGGAATCTCTTCAACTTCGTGGTCACCCTCCTCTGGATTAGCCCCAACTTGTTAATGTTTTTCCTAAAACATTAGGCTCAACTCTGAGCCTAATGTTGCAGATGATTCCCTGATGAGCTGACCAGGGCCGTGAAAGGCCTAACACCTCCTCTCTATTAATATGTCCTAATATCACATTACCTTCTTTGGCTATAATCCCATATTACTCACTCATATTGAATTCATAATCCACTAACTAAAGCCTTCAGATATTTTTCACGTACATTTTCCAGTTATTTCTCCCCTATCTTATATGTATATATTTGATTTTTTTTTTTACTCAGGTGTAGGATTTTCTATTTATCCCTATTAAATTTCATCAAATCAGCCTCAACCCATTTTTCTAGTCTTTTGAGTTGGTGAGTTTTTTTAAAATATAATTGTCATCTAGTGTACTCACTCTTTCTCCTTCCTATAATCCCACCAACCACAAATTTGATGACGATGAGTATCAAATCAAGTCTTTGATTAAAAACATTAAAGAGCATTCCAGCACAGTTGTGGATTCATCACCTAAGGAAAGTTGCTTGACTTGTTGGTATCAGTGCTTCTAATCTTTTTTCTTTTTATTTTTTAAGGGATGATATGAACCATTTCACTAATGAGCTGAAGAATTCATGCATTCATGGCTTTAGATCCATCAATGAAAGGTAAAGATCTGAGCTGTGTTGATAGCTTCATAGACTGTTTTCTTTCTCATTTTTTCCTCTCCCGTATATGTGCTAGTAAGAGATCTGATTCTGTCTTGTTCCTCTTACTAACATTAACTTGTTCTGACATTCTTTGTGCCTCCATCTTTTCCACAGGTCCAACTTCTGGAACCTTCATTAATACTACTTCTGGTGCTTCCTTCTCCAAGTCACTAAACCTGCTAAGAATGCTTTCCCATTTGTCACTGAGGATAGTAATACCTCTCCCTTGTCTCTGTCACTGGGAAATGGGAAGAACAAAACAATAGCTTGCAGTGATTACATCTCGTCCTGACAATGTGCTTGTATGAATCGCCACTGTAAACAAAATGAAAATGTAGTAAGTACCTTGACAGGGAGCAAAAGGGAGGAATCCTGGTGAAGATGGGAAAAGAGGATTCTAGAGGCCTGAGAAACTGAATCCTAAAGTGGCCTAGAGAACTTCCAGGGACTCTAGAAAGAGCTAGCAGTGGGCATTCAAGTATTCATTACCAATCCCAAACCCATCTCTCCTGTTCACACTAAAAGTAGGTGAACAGAAGAGTAACACAAGTCTGAAGGAGAGTCAAAGAACACTTGCTATTTCTCACCATGAACAAAAGGCAGCTATTTTTAACAAGGTACCCCAAGAAAACTACCCATGAAGAATGGCATTGCAGAAAAACCCTTGGACTAAGAATCAAGAGATCAAGATTCTAGAGCTAACCCTTCCACAAACTGTTCTCAGGGTGACAAATTATTTTAGGCATCAGACTTTTCCCCTATGAAAGAATTCTTTCAGTTCTCATGTTTTGTGGTTTTATATGGACCCTAAAATTCTATATCTAATTTTAAAATATTTTTGTGTTCTCTAGTCCATTAAGAACAAGATAACTTATCTGACTCAAATGATGTCATTCTAAATCCAGGGAAAAGTACCAAGTTTCTGGAGTCTTCCAGTGAAGAGGATTTATGTGTGTGTGTGTGTGTGTGTGTGTACGTGTGTATGTGCATGCATGTGCATGTGTGTGTGTCTGTGTGTGTGTTTATGCTGAGCCCAAGTGGAATTTTAAGTGCTAGAAATGCAACTTCTAAATAAATCCTACGAAATCCAGCCCCTTCTACATTTTATCAATATTATTTCTCTTATTTGGAGTCAAGGTTCCTGATTGTAATACTTTAAGTCACCAAAAGCACAAAAGCAATTAATTTACTAAACCAAATAAAACTGATCATGGAGCCAAGAAAACAAATGTTTCATCTCACAGTTTTTCTTTTCTTTCTCCTTTCTCTCCCTTCCCAATATTGTTGACACAGTTTTAATGATAGTAACCTAAGCAGTTGAGTATTTAACCTTAAAAACCACTGAAGCCATTTGGAGTTATTATGTAAATACCCAAATCTACTTTATTATGCAATTTTCATAGGAGGGGGCACAGCTTATGTCAGTGATGTGTCTGGAGATGGTATCAGAAGAGGCTTAGTTGTGTAATGTCTACAGTCCTTAGACAACGATTTGTGTCTTGCAGGTGGGCAGGAGGCAATTTAGAATAAATGCTAAGGTTTTGTTGAGACTAAAACTTAGGTAAGTCACAACTACCTTTACAGAAATTAGGCTTCTCAAAGGGCTACAAAAAAGTGCATACCCTTTGACCGAATAATATCACTTCTAGGGCTGTATCCCAAAGAGATCATAGAAATGGGAAAAGGTCTCACATATACAAAAATATTTATAGTAGCTCTTTTAGTGGTGACCAAGAACTGGAGATCAAGGGAATAGCCATCAATTGAGGAATGGCTGAACAAGCTGTGGTATATGAATGTAATGGATTATTACTATGCTATAAGAAATGATGAACAGACTTCAGAAAAACCTGGAAAGACTTATATGAACTGATGCTGAGTGAAATGAGCAGAACCAGGAGAACATGATACACAGCAACAGCCACAGTGTGCGAGGACTATTTCTAACAGACTAAGCCCTTCTTAGCAATGCAAGGACCTCAAACATTCCCAAAGGAGTTGAGGCAAAATGCCATCCACATCCAGAGAAAGAACTATGGAATCGGAATGCAGAATGAAGCAGACTATTTCTCTTGTGTTATGTTTTGGTTTGGTTTAGTTTCTCCCGTTCATTTTAATTCTTCTATGCAACATGACTAATGTGAAAATGTGAAGAAAAAAAGAAATTAGGTTTCTCATTTATGAGTATCTTAAGCATGAAAGATATGGGTTCTCTGTGAGACCCTCCATCTCTAGCTAGGATCTCTAACTTACCAAGATCTCACATCTCAGTAAGGCAAAGAAATATTTCATTATCTTGGTGTAAGATCTCTTGATGCTTATCTTGGGAAAAGCTCAAAGAATCTTCTCTTTCTCTTGGCAACTTGATTTGTAAAAGATTAGTGGGAAAGAAAAGAAACCTGTTGGTATAGAAAATTGTTCCAAGCAATAGAACTCATTTTTATGTAGTTCATTCAGGACACCCATTATGGATTAAGACCTCTACAAAAGTACTATATGAAGGAGAAGGAAGAAATAGTGGCCCACTAAGTTATTTCATCCTTCTTCCAATGGTGACTAGGAAATGGTTTCCTTCACCATACTCTCCATTATTTTCAGGGACTTCATGCTTCTCTCTTTTAAGAACAAATCCAATCTAGCAGATACCAATGCTAGAAGATTTTTCCTGACATTCAGCAACTTTTACTTGATCTCTCATTATCCTGCCATATTCTCTGCAGTTGCAGATCTCTACCCATGAAACATTGAGGAATCCAAGGTCAAAGCAAGACAATCAATGAATGCGTCCAAGTTTTTCTATACTGGAAAGAAGTGTTAATTTTGGTTGTGCCAAAAACAGGAAGATGTCTCCTATTCACTCATTAACTAGAGAGAACAATACAGAAGTAGGACAATGACCCCCAGTAACTGTTAAGAATACACTATGACAGGAGGTGTTTGGCATCATAGACAGAGCACTAGATTTGAAGCAGGAAGACCAGGATTCTAATTCAGCTTGAAATTCTTACTAGTAGTTGGACTTTGGACTTTTAACCTCTCATAGCCTCAGTTTCCTGAGTAGTAAAATAAGAAAAATAAAAACAGCTAACTCTCAGGATTGCTGTGAAGATAAAATGAGCTAATGTATGAAAAATGCTTTGCCAACCTTAAAACCCCATATAAATATGTACTATTATAAGTGGCAGTCACTAAGACTGTCATGCATAAAAATTCGTGTAAACATTTTGACAATAGACAAGAACACTTATCACAGAAACTCAGTACTGGAAGGGACCTCAGAGAGCATCTAGCCCAATCCTACTTCCTGTCCTCACAATGACTAACAGGTATTTGAGAGGCTTCTTACCCAGAAGAAGTTTCTGTGAGGTAATGACTTATAAAAGGTTCAAGCTGCCTAGGAGAAAATAAAAATGAGACTTTTGGTGAGCATCTCTTAGTATGCTAAACTAAACTAATGGAAGTAAGTTGGAAAGGGCACTCAGAAACTGAGACTCAACCCCTCTGTTAGAAAAGAAAAGAGGCTTAGGGATGAGCTAGGTGCCCTTATAAGTTGGTTGGTTGGTACTAATTTTGTTGTTGTAAATTGTTTATTACAAGTTGATTGCTGATTTGTTGTGGGTTGTACTAGAGGAAACATGGTATAATAGATGAATACATGGGGTCAAATCCTATCCCAGACACCTACTAGTTGTATAGCCTTACACTCTTAGCCCCAGTTTCCTCATCTATAAAATGAGAGAAGTCACCTTAACAACCCCATAAGGTCCTTTCCAGCATTATGTAACCTTACTAAACATACAATTTCATTGAAGTAGGGAAGTCCTGGTGAGCAAAGAACTTCTAGCAATATCAACCAGCAGCTGAACTGCAACTTACTTGTACAAGATGACCTCTGAAGAGTTAACTGAGGCACTAAATGGTTCAAAGACTTGCTCAGAGTCCAGCTCTTAACCTGCTATACTCTATTGTCTCTCACCTTATGGATATAAGAAAGAAAAACTGGGGGATTATCGCTAAGACTAGAGATATAGGGATTGAGAACTCAGACAAATTTCCATTGACTAAGTTGAGCGTGGCCAGCCTTTGGGGAAAGCATCCATTCTTGATAGTAAGTAAATTGGTCCCAAGTCAAAGGGCACACTCTGCAACTGAGAAATCAAAGCTGCATGGTGACGGCTGCATCACAGAACACACAGGTGTGTCTGATTTAGCCTCCGGTGGCCTTCCTAGCCGGGTATCCAGGCAGGGTGATGCTCACCAGTGGCAGGCTGAGCACACAGCAAGGTCCCCTCTGCTCAGCCTGATCCCACTGAGCCTTAATCAGCCCAGCTGCAAGTACTAAGCAACAGCCAGTCCTCATTTTCCTCTTTAAAAGAAGGCCAATTATCATAGACGTGCAAACTAATAACAGGTCCAGAGGTACATGGACTGAAAGCAATTAGGGCAAATCTAAAAGAGATTAGGCATTAGGCACCAACCACCTTTAATAAATGATGGGAAATGTGCCCCAGAACACTGGTGAAGGCCTCCCTCAGATTAACGAGCTCACAGGCCACTATCAGCCCAGCATCGTCTTGGTGCTGCTAGGTCTGAGTCTGACTGACTGGCATCTGCTTTCAAGCGTGTTAGCAGCATATTTTTTGCATACAGCTAAAGTCTAATCACAAATGGATCTTATGCTCCTCTTTTTCATTACAGTGGGCCCCAGAGACCACTGCCTGCTAACACTGTGTCAGCATTTAATAAAGCAATGTATGTACTTGACAGGAACAAAATTGTGTTTTATAAATTCTATTATCCAGACTGGTTTTCTCCCAACCAGTCTGGATTAGTGAAGTTTTATTCTTTGTTTTTTACCTGGATGTGGGTAAAACAGTTCAAGAAATAAATTTAGTGGGGGGAGGAAGAGATACTATGTTTTACAGGAGGTAGATTGTTAGCAGATAGTTCAGAGATCACCTTGGCCCACATTTTCCATTGCCATGGGAGCGGAAATGTGGGGATTTTACTTTTAAAGGGCTAAAGACCTGTATTGGGTAGTCAGTGGTATTATCTTAAGACACAATCTTATCGAGAGCTCCTGGTTTCCATCCCTGCCTCCTCACAGCCTGCTGTGCAGCCTATAGTGAGTCACATAACATCTCTGTGCCTCTATCTACTATTTGCCAAGTAGAAACCACAATGTTGAAACAGTGGTGCAGAGGTCATCTGAGAACTAATTTATCTAGATAAAACAAGGGAAGTCAGAAAATGACAGTTGCCAAAACACTTGGGCCTGAGAACCAGAAGACATCGTCTGCCCTGGTTTCACCGGTGTTTGTAGCTGTCAGCTGCAGAGAGGAGGGAAGGGGAAAGACGAAAGAGACAAATATGTGCATTGATTTGATAATGTAAGTGAATATGCCTAGGAAAGGAAAAAGAACTCATAGAAAATGGAGATGTTTTGGAAGAGAAAAAGAAACCTATTTTGACAAACAACTTGCCCACAAGGAGAGGCAGTGTAGTGTAGTCTGTGAAGAATGAGCCTCATAACCCATGTCATGGAGGTGCCTTCTTTGTCCACAGTTGTCTTTCCCATTAGGCTGAGGTCCTTGAGAACAGTGACTGGTTATTACCTTTCTCTGTGATCCCAGGACTTGCTGGCACGTGTGCCCAGTCTGTGCAAGTACATATTAGTTGACTGACTCAGAAAGGAGACCCATATCCTGGCTATGTGACCCTGAGAAAGTCATTTAACCTCTGACTGCCCTCTAAAACTACAAATTATTTACAAAAAAACTACAAAAATCTCTCTCAAACTACAAATTACAGAACATTTGCCAATAGGAATTTGGAGAGAAAGTTTCTTCACAGCGGAGTTTTCGATGTTATAGAGGGAAGGGAGGGGAGAAGGGAGAGCCAAGGTACTTTGCTGGGTGCTGAGCATGTGAGTAGAGGTGAGAATGGGGATACAACATGGACACAAACAAATGTAATGCAAGGTATGGTCCAGTAGGAACAAAAGAGTGAACTAGATTGAAGTCCTCTAGAAAGATTCCCCTGTGGGGAATCATAAAAGGCTTCATGGAGTAAGTGGCATTTGAACTAAACCTTGAAAGGATAGAAAGATTTCCACAGGAAGGGATCAGGAAGGAGTGTATTCCAAGCATTAGGGAAATCCAGTGGGGATATATGGAAGCAGGATATGATAAGAGATTTGGAAACAAAACAGACCTGTTACGCTTCTGATCCACAAGAATGCAGGGGAAAAATGCATTGGGTGGCTTGGAACATGATGTACAAAGAATCAGTCTGCCAGGGAATGTTACATCTCAGGAGAAAAGAGCCTTCCTTTTCTCAGTATCTGGGTTAAGCCTGTTTTCCCACGTGACATTTTAGGGGTCAATCAAACCTAGGATTTGGATGATAGTATCACCTGCAATGCTATTTTTGAAAGATAACTGCAGTAAACCTTCTTAAAATGTTCCTGGGCAGCTTTCTAAAAAACTCCAATAGCTGCTGACCCCTATGCCTGGCCTCATCCCCACAGAGCTGCCTAGGGCTGCTGTCTGGACCATCTGTAGTTAGGAGTCCTTCTCTCCCAGACTGACTGCCTTTTTGTGGTCCTGTCCAGCTGTTGTCCACCGTGCTGACCTGAGTTTCAGGCTCTTTTATCTC
Organism: Notamacropus eugenii; assembly: GCF_028372415.1. NCBI lineage: Eukaryota > Metazoa > Chordata > Mammalia > Diprotodontia > Macropodidae > Notamacropus > Notamacropus eugenii. Next base: position 102,647,113 of record NC_092876.1, read on the forward strand.
CCTAAGGAATTTTGCCTCCTTATGTCTCAAGCAGATGTCTAAACAGGAGAAACAAGCACGCTTTCCAAGTCTGACAATGTGACCCTTTACACACACAGTAATGGGCTTTCAGAGTATTTGTTGTAAGTGGCAGTGATCAACACGATAAGGCTCTTTAGCCTTTCATTGGGTTCCAGGAAGAAGCCAGAACTGTTCCTTGGGTGATGGTCTTGCACAAACTTTCTGCCACTGGTATGCTTGCTTGGCATCTTCCGAATGCCATTCATAGGGTACATTCCCAGGACCTGCATATGTTCCTCCACAGATTCTAAGTAAAGATTTCTTCATGAGACAGCTTCCCTTTCAATGTACTGCCTTTATCTCCATGACCCCAAACTTCAACTTTGATCTGCTGTTTTATAATGGTCATATCTAATATTAGCTGGTATCAGGAAAACAGATAAGAATAGCAATTTATATGTTATATAAATTTATTATGTGTTGCCATTTTCAAAGGTCTTTCCATTGAATTAGAAGGAATGGGTATGAAAGGGAATACTTCCCTTGGAGCTGGGCATGTGACCTTTGGCTCCATGGAGAGGGGCCATGTCCACTGGCTCCTGGTTAAAAGATTGCCCTTTAGTATATGGTCAGAGCACACTAAGTAGCACATCAGATAGAGTGAGAGGTCTGGAGTCAGGAAGACTTGAATTCAAATCCAGCCTCTGACACTTACTAGCTACGTGACTGGGCAAGTCACTTAATTCTGTTTGCTTCAGTTTCCTCTTCTGTAAAATGAGCTGGAGAAGGAAATGGCAAACCACTCCAGTAGCTTTGCCAAGAAAACCCCAAATGGGGTCACAAGGGGTTGGATATTCCTGAAAGGACAGAACAACAACAGAACACACGCATCCCTCTCCTGGAGCCAAACTGCACCTGGCCAGCTTCAGAAGTTCTCCAATTCAAACCTTCTCCTCTACACTGACAAACATTTATTAACTGTCTACTGTGTGCAAGGCACTGTGCTGGAACTGGGAATATAAAGATAGAAGGGAGGTGGCCTCTGCCCTCCAGAAGCTTGATTATTCTTGGGGGATATGTGTGCAGATATGCAAATGCAAAATATATATACAATGTGATTTCAAAAGCAAAAAAGCAATAGTAACTTATTACAAGCACTGTCTCAGCCTGTGTGACAAATCAAGTATTGTTATTCCCATTTTACAGCTGAGGAAACGAATACTTAGAGAGACTGAATGACTTATCAAGATAAGACTAAAACCCTTCAGTCTAGAAACCCAGGGCTCCTGAATTCAAATCTGACTTCATACACTTACAGGTCTGTGTGATCCTGGGTCAGTCAATTAGCCTCTATCTGTCTCAATTTCCTCAACTGGAAAATGGGGATCATAACAGCAACTGCCTCCTATGGTCACTATAAGGATGAAATTAGATATTTGCAAAGCTCTTGGCACCATTCCTGACATATAGGAGACACTTAATAAATCCTTATTCTTTTCTCTTCCCCCTCCCTCTTCTTTGATCTACACCATAGCACCACCATGCTACCATAGAGCTGGGCTGCCAATTCTCTGCTGACTGGGTCTAACAGCTTTTTCATTTATGGAAGAAGAAATAATATGTTGGTAAACAATTAGCTACTCCCAGGCTAGCTGGGGATTCAGAAAAATGTAAAGGTTCCCAAGGAACACAAGGCCATTTCTGAAGGGCAGAAAGGTGAAAATCAGCACATATGCAAAATGATGCTCTAAGCCAGGGAAATTAAGGTTTCAGCTTCTAAATGGGCACATGGTTATATAACTAGAAATCCTGCCCTTACAGTTGAGTTGATGTCTATAGCTAGACCAATGGGCTCTATAAGTACATAGTAGGCACTTAATATTGTCTTCCTTTGGTAATTAAAGAGGCCAAAGAGAAAATTGAACCATTATTGCTTGCCTTTTTTTCCTTTATTTTCCCTCAATACGTGCACTCGCGCGCGCGCGCACACAGACACACACTTTAGGAATCAAAGTATCTGGATTTGAATCCTATTTTACTGGTGAAACACTCTGATCAAGAAATTTTTCATCAATAAAAGTAAGAGAATTGGAAAGTCTGTTCTAGTGGGGAAGAGAGCTCGAGCCATAGCCAGAGAAAGGATCTGGTTTCAAGCCTGACTCTGCCACTTAACCTTTGTGACCTCAGGCAGCCACTTCTCCTCAGTTTTCTCACCTTCAAAATGAGGGGCTTGGGCAGAATGGCCTCTGATAGCCCTTCCAGCTCTAAATCTATGAATCTAATCTCCAGGATGCCTTCTAGCTAAAAATCTGACATTATTATAACTCTATGAATTCTTCTTTCTTTCTATTACCCTAGCACCTAGGAGTCTGGAAGGTGAAAGGGAGTTTCTCTTTTATAGGCAGAACCCCCTCCCCAAATACAATCATAATATTAGTAGTAGCATTTACGTAGTTAGGCATTACTCCAAGGAGTGATTCATCCAGGACCCCATCTTGACAAAAATGGGTAAGACTGATATTAGTAATAAATGGCCCTCCGTGTTTGGTGTGTGTGTTCCAAAGCCTTTGGCAAATTCTTGAACTCCATTTTCAAACCAGCTTCTGAAAGTTGCGTAAATAAAACCTGGCACAGGCTTCACTGGCCACGCAGTTCTCTGATTTGAAGCTTAGAAACAAAATGTACTCGTCCTACTTCCGAGATCATGTTTGAAGGCTTGGCTCTGTATCTTTAGGAACTGTTTCATCACTGATGTCATCCCACCATTGAATTGTGAATCTCTCCCAGGCGATTTGGGGTCCAGCAGCAGTTCAGGAGCAGGAGTGAGAGAAGCTACTCCAGAGGGAAGTGGTGGACAGAGATGGACAAAATCCAGTCCTGAGCTTGGTCAGGGTATCTGAAGCAGAGGCTAATATTTACAACTGTGCCACAAGGTACCAATCTTTACCAATCGGTCAAGATGTCATGTGCCTGAGGAGGGTGGAGATCAGATGAGTAACTAGGCATAGGGACAATATTGAGACAGGGGTCTGGGTCTGAGTCACTAATCACAATTTTGTTTGTTTTATTTTGTTCTTAAGAACATAAGGAAATATATTTATTTTCTTTCGTGGTAGTACTGTGGCAAAACTATGAAAATAACAAAGGAAGAGAGAAACATAAAAATGAAAAAATTTCCATCTGGTTATATTCTCTTGCCTCTAAGGTCATTCTGCTAAATGTCTCACACGCTCAGTGACCATTTCTCCCAAGACAAACTGGGTTGGAGCCAAGCTGAACTTGGGTACATTTCTCAGCCTCAAATAGAACCCTTCATAGAAAGTATCAGGATAGCCTCTAGGGTCCTCAGAGGGTTTCTCAGGAACAGTCATTCTAATGACAAAAAAGGATTTTTCTTCCTGTGCCCTTACTCAATGTGAAATCCTTCCTAAAAACTATGTAGGATTTTGTGGCTGATCCAACGTATCCCTTTGAATTACTTAGGACAAATATGTACACATGGCCACTCTCTCTGGGCAACAGAAATCACCATCCAAGCCCAGAGATCATTCTGAATATATGCATTTTGTAGTCCTCAGGCTCAGGCACAGACAGCTTGCCTTCAGTCAGGGTTACTGTCCATGTGTCTAAGTAGAATCACCACTTTACGTCAGAACTATTCTGATAGACACTTCATCGTTCTCCCTGTCTCAAGCTTCCTCTCTCCAATCCATCCTCCACCAGCTGACAAAGCAATTTTTCTAAAGCTCAGGTCTGACTATGTCATCCTTCCACTCAATAAGCTCCAATAGCTCCCTATTACTTACCTTTAAGATCAAATATAAACTTCTCTTTTTGACATTTGAAGTTCTTCACAACCTGCTTATGATTTACTTTCCAGCCTTTTTACACATCCCTACCCTTCTTACATTTGAAGGTCCTGCCAACTGGGACTCTTTACTGTTTCAAATACTCTTGCAAATTTCCTGATCTCCAGAAATTTTAGTGTCGCCCCAAAAAACAATTTCTTTGTGTCTCCTTTTGCAGCTCCTGTACAAAGTTGCTTTTCTCCAATAGACTATAAACACTGAGAGCAGGATCTATTTTGCTTTGACTTTGTATCTATAGCACCCAACACAGTGCTTGGCACATAGCAGGCACTTAATAAATTCTTGCTGATTTATTTTCTATTTATAATCAAGGAGACAGAGCCTATGGTTACAATTTCAGATTGAAAATGTATGACAGGATTGATAACTATCATAAAGCATTTTCCCAAACCCATCAATAGATTGAGATAGATACTCTTGTAATTTTTTTTAATTTATGGAATAAAACAAGCATTTCCATAAGACAGTATGATAATAAATATATTGTACATGGAAACTGCAAACCCATTATGCACCACTTGCTATTCCTTTTAAATATACAACAAAATTATCAAGCAAATTTCTTTTTTTCTCCTCTCCTCCCACCCTAGAGATGGCTGCCATTAAACACAAATAGATATACATACGTAAGATTATTTTATACATACTTCTATTCATCAATTCTTTCTCTGGGTGTAGATAGCATCTTTCTTCATATGTCCTTTATAGTTAATTTGGGTATTTATGATAGACAAAATAATTTATTCACTCAAAATCTCTAGACAGATTTTTAACAGAAGATTTTCAGTCTGTTGAGTAGAACAATCTTTACTTTCAAGTAGCTTGGTAACAAGTGTCAAAAAATATACATATATGTGTATATATGTGTATATATGTATATATACATATATGTGTATATATGTATGTATACACATATATATATCACAAAATGCTTTATAATTATGATGGCTTTCCTTACAACAACACTATCAGTAGTGAAAAAGTATTATTTTTTCAATCTTTTAGAAAAGAAAAAAAAGTTAAATGATGATTTGGCCACGGGTTACACAGCTCATAAAATACAACATGGATAATATAATATGGAAAATTATATAAATGAAAATCACAGAAGTATATACACAATCTGTAGCTATACATATATGAAAGCACTTTTGATGGATTTGATAGAGTGACTGGGGTATCTGAAGTCAAATAGGGTCCATAGAGAAAACTGTTGCAAGTTTCAAAGGACAGGAAGGATACAATTTGAAACAAATTAGGGGTCACAACATTTCAGGAAAGGGGAAATGCAATGTATGATGGCTCAGTGGCAGAAACAAGGGGGGCATGCTAGCAAGGCCCAAGTGGTCACAATCCTTGAAGAATTCATAGATGATTAATTAGTTTAAGCTCTCAACCACATTCCTCATAGTCAAGGCCATAGTCCTCTCTCTTTGACGTCTTGAGAGATTTTTCTCACCCCAGATTCACCAATCAAATGTGTTTCATTTGGTTTTGCTCCTACTCCCCCACCAAAGTCAAATGAAATTCTTTTCATGCTGGAAACTTTGAGGAAAGAGTATACTAAAAATTCCTATTTCAACTCCCTCTGGACTTAATACTGGATGGAAAATGTGGTCTTAAGTGCATTTATTATGAAAGAAGAAAGTCAATTGGGGGTGCAGGAAGACAGAGATAACAAGATAGTAAGACATCTGGCAGGTAAAATACAGAATAAGAACTAAAATTCCTTGGCCATCCTAGCCAGTAGATTGCAAAATAGTAGAACGGAATTTGCAAGGCCACTGAAGCACGTCTAGTTGTAACCCTAAAGAAAAGACTGCTGAGTGCAGTCTACCTCTGGGCAGAAAAGACCTATAGTGTTAATCCTTGCTGATTTATGGTGAGGGCTACTCCTATGCCATCTTGGGTACAAATGCTCACAGATGTTCTGAAAATTACTCACAAGATATTCTGATTATTCTTTAGTGGACCCAAATAAGGAGGAAAATTTTTTTATCTAGCTATGTTCTCTTTCCTCTCCAGTCTCTCTGCCTCATCGGTCTCTCTGCTTAACATCTCAGTCACTCAATGACCAATTTTCCCCAAGATAAACTTGGTCAGAACCAGTTTGCTTAAGATTAATTTGGACAGGAATCTTCCTTTCTTTCCCTCTCCTGTTCAAGGAATAGCCCAGGTCTCTGTTGGCTAACCTATTGATACTAATCTATTGCCTGGAGTGTGGGCTGGGAAAGGAATGGGGACCCTAGAAGAAATCTTATCTCCCCAGAACTATAATGAAAAGGAAAGATTAGAGACTGATATTGATTTCCCAGAGCCACCGCAATGGAAAGCAGTCCCTTGGTTTCTCTGAAACTGGGTCAGGCTCAAAAATGGGGCAAACTGGGGAGAAGGGGGAAAGGAGTACATTCCATTCACTTTACCTTATTTTCTGGGTCTTAGAATATGAGATTTATCAATTCCTGCATTCTCCATCAAACTATCATAGTAAATCAAAAATCAAACCAAAGATTACTGCCCATCTCAAAACCAAAATGAAACATACTCCCTCCTAATCTAGCTTCCTAAATTTGGGTAGGCTGGATAAGGTTTGAAAGAAATACTATCCAAACCACAGAACCTTTTGGAGACCCACCCATCTGTCATTTGGAAGAACTCACAGTTCTTAGCTGTGTGGTTCATCTCGTCCTTAAATAAAACATTTCGTCACCACCTCTGTATCCCAAAACAAAATATAATGACCTGTGTTGTAAGATTTTCATCAGGAGCAAGGGAACCACAGAGAGAGTATAGCATGCCATCTGCAAAGCAGACTAGGATCCCTGAATTTAGGCTTCAGAATCATGCCCCACGGACACTAACAGGATGGCAGGAGTTAAGGGACAGGCCAGTACTTCCCAGCTAGGGTTAAGTTACATACAAAAAGGAGGCCAGCTTCTTATGGATGTCACACTTCCAATATGCAATTCTGCTGCAACAGGAAGTGCTTGCTTGACCACAACATAAATAAATAAATAATTGTTTTTTAGAAATGGAACTTTTCCAGAGTTAAAAAAGGTTTCATTATATGTCATCTAAAATAGATTTTTCATTTCATGTCATTTAACTGACTTAAAAAGCACTGGCCATAAATTCCATTTAATAAGATGGTCCCTGTGGAGGGGAGAGGGAAGACCAGCAGGGCAACTGCCAATTAGGTGTTGCATAGAAAGGTGCAGAAGCATCATAAAAGTGATGGAAAAGTGCATTATAGAATTAGCGATGTCATACTTGCCAAGGCATTACACACCATAGCATGATACCCAACACATTTAAAAGGTGGAAAGCATTCTAAATGTGCATTTAAGCTGTGTGCAAAGGCAAGCTGTCTCGATTTAGTTTTTAACACCTTTGTCAGCTACTTTCAGATCTTCAGTGATGGAGGGAAATAATTAATAGGATAGATGTCTGATCGAATGGATTTATGTGCTCTGCTGAAACATTTTTGCAATGTGTGATATCTTATAGTTGTAACATTAGAAAGCTGGGCTGTCAGATTTATAAAGTATGATACTGATTTATTCCATCTATAAGAACCTCAGGCTCCAATTTTTCCCCTTGTTCCTCAAGCAGAGGATTTCAAAATGCCAGGAGCAGACTGGTAGAAGGAGAAGAAACAAGTTCAAATGCTACCTGCAGAGCTCTTCTTGAAACACAAACTCTGATTGAAAAATTAATAAGCTGGGAGTCAAAAGACTGGATGCATGTTTTCCTGGCTGAATGCTCTTTGGTAGAGAATAAAGGGTCTTTACTATAGCTAAATGTCTCCATTTCTTCATTTCTCCAGCACTAACCTACTTGCTTCTTATTACTAGTGTAGCCTATATGAGCTCTGAGGACCCTTATCTGAACTCCAGCCCTTACAAATCAGTCTCAGGTCACAGGACAGAGCTCCATTTCCCCCTCAAAGATCTAGGGGTACTCCTGGGGAATCAGGGCTGATTCTCTAATGCTATAAGTTCAAACTCCAACTAGTATGCTTTCTCTCCCTCCCCAAGATTACCAGTTGAGAATCATTTTAGTCAGTCAGTCTTTAGAAGCTTTGAGAAAGAAGAATTTACTAAGGCAGTAAAGGAAGAATAGTTCAAAACATTCACCACCACCACCACCACCAAAGATCTGTGACACAATTCCCCAGAAGCACATGCAGGATCCAGGCGAAAGTGGACCCAAACTAGAGAGAACAAAGGATCAGGGATGTGCTGTGAAATGTTTAATGATCAACTCTTGGGGCAGCTAGATGGCATAGTGAGTAGAGAGAGCATCAGTCCTAGAGTCAGGAAGATCTGAGTTCAAATGTAGCCTCAGACACTTGAATCAAAGCTGTGACCCTGAGCAAGTCATTTAACCCTGTTTGTCTCAGTTTACTCATCTGTAAGATGAGCTGGAGAAGCAAATGACAAACCACGCCAGTATCTTTGCCAAGAAAATCCCAAATGGGGTCATGAAGGACCAAACACATCTGAACAACTTGAGGGGGGAGGGATGTATGAGCAATACAGTTTAAGGTTTAATCTGTATTATTAATATTTTCTCCATAACTTTCTTAAGTCTAGGCAATCAATAAAACAATACATTCAGGCCTGATTTGTGCATTTGCTAATTTCTGAAAGGTAAATGCTCACACTGAAAAGGGTAAGGCAGAGGTCCTGGCTGTTGGAAGGCCTTTTTCTCCCACTTTGGGGAGTGCTCAAGAAGTTTCCATTGAGCATGGTATAGTCACTGTTCTGGATTTCTTGTGGAGCTATGAATCTACGTCCGATCTGGCCTTAGCTTTCAATACAGACACAGTTGTCAGCTGATCAGAGGATACCATGAGGACACCAAGGAGAAGTCCAAAATCCCCCAGACCCCTCAGAGTTGGCAAGGTCCTCTTTTAGCCAAGGGAAAAGATATTTGGTCAAGGCTAATGTGAAGATCTCTCTTTTCTCACTTCCTCCTACGAGGTTTTACTGTAAATCCATACTTGCTTCAAACTCTCTGTCTGTCTGTCTGTCTTTAACTCTAGTCTGATCATTTATAGATTAGCTATGAGCCCTAACCAAGTGTTCAGCCTATTTCCTAACCCTTCTTCCTGAAACACCATTCTATTACAAGTATTTTTAGTACTTGGTCTAAAGTATATGATTGAGATTGATTGAGTAACTTGTTACTTGCTTTAAGAACTTTACACAAGACTCTTTTGTTCCTCCAGGGCCTGAGATGCTACCTTTCCCAGGACCTGAGATGCTACCCTTCCCAGGACATGGAGAAAATCCCTACTCCTGTGCAATCCTCTATCTGGAAGAAGTAGAAGCTACAAAAACAGACAAAAGAGTCTGAGCCTTTACCTCAAGAAGGACCCCAACCTATGACTATAATAAATGCTTTTTGACTGACTCTAAAATAGGAAGAATCCTAGATTTGAAGTCAGAAGAACTGAATTTGAAGTGGTTCAAATCCCAAATGTGCCACTGACTGTTTGGTCATCTTACCTATAGAATAAGGGAGTAGGATTAAATCAATGATACCCCACCTTGTACAGGAAGAAGATTCCTAATTCACATTAAAGCATTTCAAAGAGACCAACAAAACAGTAATTGCACTATTAATAGCCATCTGATTGAAAAAATACACAATGACAAAAAGTTACAATGAATTCAAGAAAGTTTTAACATGGCTTTGTATTCTGTTATTTATAACAGCTTCTACATGAATTTTTAAAATGGTGATAAATATATCTGTGAGAATATTGATTTAGACATAGGTAATTTGCAGGTGCAGTCTCCTTCTGTAACCAGATAGTTGAGGGCATTGATCAGTCTCTTCTGTTCCACTCTCCTTCAAGCCTCCTTGTACAGGATATACTGTTGAGATTCATAGCTTTCTTTCTTTCTAGGTTACTCCACCTTTCATCCTAGTATAAGGCTTGACTATTTCTCTCACACCTCTTGATCAATGGAAAGGCAAAGTTTCTTTTTGTCTATTTTCAAGGTCTTACCTTTAATTTCAAATAAACAAGCATTTATCACATGCCTCCAATGTATCCAGTGCTATATTAGATGCTAGAGCTACAAAGATAAAAAAGAAAATCATCCCTGTCTTCAGGGAGATTACATTCCACTGGAGGAGTTTCAAGTCACAAAATCATAGATTTAGAGCTAAATATATATATAGCTATAGATATATAGATATATAGACATAAAAGTATATATAGCTATAGATATAGATAGCTATGTCCAAATCTATCTATCTATGGGTGGATGTGTGGGAGTGGGTGTGGGTGTGGGAGTGTGTGTGTGTGTGTGTGTATGTGTGACATCTGGTATGAGGCCATCTAATCTAATCCAGTCATTTTACCTAAGAGAAAAGTGAGACCCAGAGAGATTAAGCAACTTGTCCAAGGTCATGTAGGGAAATAAGGGACAGAGGCAGTTGTTGAACTTGGATCCTTTAATGCCAAAGCCATGTTCGTTGTCCTACCTGCAACCATCAGAACCCTGGCTTGGTGTCATCCCCTAGATTCTTGTCAATGGAATTTCCCTCCATTAATTCTCCATATTTTATAAGCCTCTGGTCCTAGAGTAATCATATAAATATACAAATATGTATATGCATGTATGTATGTCTCTGTGTATATATGTGTATACACATGTATATTTGTGTGTTTATGTGTATATATGTGTATATACACGTATATTTGTGTGTCATGTGTATACACATATATACACATGCTTCAAAGCTTTCTTGTCTAAATTAGCCATGTGTAGTCACTAATAATCAACATCAGAAGTCTAAGACGAGGGAGGTATATAGCTAGAAAACAGCTCCTGTAGGGAAAATAATTGAGCAATACGGTAAAATGCACGTTCAACATAAGATATGGCAGAAAAAATAAGCTTATACTATCTACAACTGAGTTAAAAGGTATAGTATCCAGAATGGGAGGGGTGGGGCAGTGTTTGAGGAGCAGAGAACACTCTATTGCATTCTGCACCGCTCAAGCTATGTCTGGTTAATTACACTCAATTCTAGGTACCATACTTTAGGAAGGGCATTGACAAGCTAAAGCATATCCAAGAGTGGGCAACCAGGATGGTGATGGGACTGAACAACATGCCATCCAAGGATTTATTGAAAGAATTGGGAAGATTAACCTGAGAAGATTAAACTAACTCTTGCTAAGGACAGAACTAGGAGTAATGTGCAGAGGTGGGTTTTGGCTCAAACCGCTTTCCACAAGTGAGAGCTGTCCAAGAGAACAATAGACAGTGTCATAAGGTAGTGAGTTCCCTACTACTGGAGTACTTCACAATAGCTAGAAGGTCATTGGTCAGGTGTATAAAGAGGATTATGGGCCAGGTTGGTCTATGGACCCTAAGGTCCTTCTCAACTCTGAACATTCTATGATTTTCTGATCTGATCCTCCCTCTTTTGTTAGATTCTTCCTTTTAGAGCAACTAGGCAGCATAGTGGTACTAAGCCTGGAGTCAGGAAGTTGTTGAGTCATTTCAGTCATATCCCATTCTTTGTGACCCTATTTGGGATTTTCTTGGCAGAGATACTGAAGTGGTTTGCTATTTTCTTCTCTAGCTCGTTTACCAGATGAGAAATTGAGTCAAACAAGGTTAATGACTTGCCCAGGGTGACACAGCCTGTAAGTCTCTGAGGCTAAATTTGAAATCAAGAAGATGAGTTTTCCTGATTCCAAGCACAGTACTCTATCCACTGCAGCACTTAGATGCCCATGAAATCAAGAACCACTGTGACACTTAGATGCCCATGGAATCAGAAAGATCTGAGTTCAAATCCAGCTTCAGACACTCACTAGTTATAGGACCTTGGGCAAGCCATTTAGCTATCCACCTCAGTTTCCTCAAATGTAAAAGCGAGATTGTAATAGCACCTACTCCCCACCCCCACCCCAGGACTATTGTGAGGATCAAATCATATTTGTAATGTGCTTAGATTAGTTTCTGGCATATAGTTGTCTTAATAAATGCTTATTCTCTTTTCTCTTTCTCCAGTTCCCTTCCCTTTCCTTTCCACTGCTCTAAAAAAAAAAAAAAATCCTTGCAAGTTCAAGTCTCTGGGACCTCTCTGCACCTCCATTTCTTTAATCCCCAGTCTTAGAATAAATCTGTCACTTATTCATCATTTTAAAAGTCCTCAATCAACCTAAACACGCAACCCTTACATTATCCTTTCTTATAGTAATAAATAGCATTCTTAAAAGTTCACATTTCTATGGATTATATTTTCCCTTTTCCTTATGGGGTGACATCTCAATATGCACACATCTGGGGGGAGGATGGTGGGGGAATCTGTTTTATTTTGTTTTCCTTAAACTTTTAGATCTATTTTATACATTCCTGGGAAGGAGAGAAAAACTCATGAAAATGCTCACAACTCTACTATTACACTCACTTAGAAGCAGGAATCACATTGGGTTTTTTTTTCCCCTGATGTTTAGAAGTTGGGAGTGCTGCTTTTATCTGCACCTGTTGTCTCTGTACAAAGCTGACTGCCTGCCACCACAGCTCTGATTCTGCTTTGTTTTGATGCCTCGGAGAGATTCAGAGGACAGTGGAAAGGCTCGTTGTAATTCAATAATGAGCATCTATGCGGCTTTCTTTTTCCCCTTGACCAAAAATGCAAGGTCATTCTGTACTGTGAAAGTCATTTCCTAGCTACATGCTTACACTTTAATTCATTAGTTTCAAAATTAGGAGACAAAGAAGAGTAAAACATCTGAAATTTGCATAATATTTAAACCTTGCACAGTGGGGAACAGAGAGAAAAAGGCAGCCATCTTTGATCCAGAAGCATATTTCTGTACTCTCCAAGTATAGTCACAACTAAAAACAATTATTTCAAGGCACCTTCTTCTGGAAAAATCTCTCATTGCCAATAAACACTCCTAAAAAAGCCACTTTCATCATGGCACCATCTTCTTCACAAACCATCAAATGTTCTCCATTACCTTAAGAATGAAATTTAGACACTTTGGTCTGACATTCAAAGCCTTCCACAGCTCTGTCTGCATTTACATTTCTAACTTAATTTCCCACTACTCTCCTCCACAAGCCCACTTCTTTCAGCCAAATTCATCAACTCCTTTTGCCCCCTAAATTTGCCCTGCTCATTCCTACTCACACATTGTCCCATCCTAGAACATTCACCTACCTTTTCTTTACCTGGTTACTCATTATCTGCATTTCCATGAAACCTAAATATTCTCCTCCCCCATGCTCTATGGCTCCCTTTGATGACCTTATCTCCATATACAGGAATGTGTTACTAGATTGTGAGAAAGAATTCATTGCTTTATATTTCTGTGTGAACATGCCTAATGTGGAAATATGTCTAGTATAATTGCACATGTATCAGATGGCTTGCCATTTTCGGGAGGGAGGTGGAGAGAGAGATAAAAATTTGGAACTTAAAAATCTCATAAAAATGGATGTTGAAAACTATCTTTACATCTAAGTGGAAAAAATAAAATACTATTTACCAAAAAAAAATCAGTGTGAGCATTTATACCTCAGAAATCTACAATAGCTACAAATTCAGGCTTGATTTCTTGTTTTGCTGATTGTCCAGACTTAAGAAAGTATTAATAATATAGGTTAAACTTCAAAGTACATGTGTATAGGCTTTTCCCCCAGAGATCCCAGTTGTTAACATCTATTTTTCCTGATATACCCCTGTGTATACCTCTTAATTGCTCCTTTATTGCATACTGCCATATGCTGCTATGTTGTGTTATTATTAACTTTTTTGATATGGTCACTAGACTGATATATGAGGAAGACCCCCAAAATAATGTTTCTGGATCATAGCAAGGCAACTGCAAAGACTTTTATGGGATTTTTATGTAGAAAATAGAGAGATGTAGTAGAAATTAAATGGAATTAAGGATGGAAGAAGCCCTCCCTTTGGCCCTATTCTGTTAAACATTTTATCAGTGATATGACATACTTTTAAATTTTGTAGTGACAAAGTTGAGTTCAATGCTTCTGGAACATAGAACTGAGATTCAAAATTATCTTGATGGCCCCAGAACAGCAAGCCAAAACCAGCAACAATTCACATTCATGTAGAGTGGTAAAGTTTGTCAAGCATTTTCTTCACAGCAATTCTATGAAGTAAATACTGTAGTACAATCCTTATTAGCCCCATTTGGCAGATGAAGAGACTGAGACTCTGAGGGCTTGTGATTTATCCATGGCTATGCAGCCACTAAATGTCTGAGGTAGTATTTGAACCCAGGACAAATCCATCACTCATTCCATTGAACCGTGCCTCTCTCAAGGAATTTAGTCTAATGAGGAGAAATATTTATAACAGGGCAGAGAATAATATTTTAAAAGATTCAATAAATGTATGCTGAAAACAAGATGAAATTTAATGTCTCAGAATTGAAACATAAAAGTCAATTGCATAAGTGAAGGATGTAGGAAAGCTAGTTTTGCAACAGTACACATGGTGAGGAAAGTCTTTAAGTGGTCCTCAGGTGATTTGTTAAATATGAACCAACAGTGTTACATGACTGCTTAAAAGGTTTTATGCAATCTAAGGTCATGTTAATAAAAGTGTAGATTAAGTGAAGTAGTAGTGTCCCACCAGGAGAAGTTCTTAACTTTTTTGTATGTCTTGGTTCCTGTAGTGTGTTGGTAAATATTTAAGAACTAGCTCTCAAAAAAAAAAAATACCTTGATACAATTTTTGTTTCATCCAAATTATTAATATTTTGCCCATCACTCTCTTTGTAGCATTTGCAAAAAATGCTCACGTGGAAAACTTAACAATCAGCTCTCATGATCCAATCAGAACCATCTGCAGTATAATCCTGCATAGACCCTTTGAGCAGTCTGGTGAAGCCTGTGTGAAGCCTGCTCAGAATAAGATTTTTAAATGCATAGAATGGTTATGATTAAAAAGGATATCAATGATATTGAAATAGTATTATCAATGTTTTCTTCAATTTTGTAGACTCCAAGTTAAGAACCTCTGATCTGTACTCTGCGTTATTCAAACCACATTAAAAGTACTATGTAGCACTATTTGGGCTCCGTGAATGAGTGGTTATTGACAAACTAGAGATAAGAGAATGAACAGGACTGTTGAGAGTCTGGAAACTTTGTTATATATGGAATGGTAGAGGAAATTGGAGAGGTTTCATTGGAAGACAATTTAGCAGCAATACATTGTCTTCAAACACTTGAAGCACAATTGGTTTTTTTTTTTTAGCATTTCTATAACACTTTAAGGTTTGAAAAGCACTTTACAAATGTATCATTCTAATAGTATTATTTATTTTAGGATATTTATTATCACCAGGTAGTAGGTGCTATTGTTATCTCCATTTTACAGATGAGGAAACTGAGGCAAAGAGAGATTAAGAGACTTGCCCAGAGTCACATAGATAGTTAAGTGATCGAAGCTGAAGTTGAATTCAGGTCTTCCTGATTCTAAGTAAGGTGCTCCATTCATTGTGCCACCTAGATGCCTCAGAATGATATTATTCTGTTTAATTCAACTCAAAATAAAAATGTGCATCCAAAAGAATTACAGATTTATAGAATGTTAGAGCTAGAAATTACTTCAGCAATCACCTAATTCAGTGGGGCCGATTCAAATAGAAACAAGGGCCACAAATCTATATATAAGGTTTTCTGAGGGCTGCACATTGACATAGTTTTCAGCTGTAAGATTATGTGCATTTCATTGTATTTTTGCTTACTTTGTTAAATATTCCCTAATTACATTTTAATCTGATTTGGACCACACAGAGTACCATAGGTCATATGCTACCTGCTGCCCTATGTTAGTCACCTCTGACTTAATTCAACCCTCTCATTCAATAGATGAAGAAATTGAAGCCAGATTAATGAAAATCATTTGCCCAAAGCAACACAGTAGGTGAGTGACAGAGGGAAAACTAAAAGTCAGATATGGTTCTTTCTACTACATGACGTATAAGAAAGTTGTTTTTCAGTCATGTTTGACTCTTTGTGACCTCATTTGGAGTTTTCTGAGCAGAGATACTGGAGTGGTCTGTCATGTCCTTCTCTAGCTCATCTTACAGATGAGGAAACTGAGGCAAACAGGATTAAATGACTTCCCCAGGGTCACATAGGGGTAAGTGTCCGAGGCCAAATTTGACCTCAAGTCTTCCTAACTCCAAGCTCTATTCACTGACCCACCCAGCTGTCTGTGTGATAAAGTAAGATATTTGAAAGACAAAGAAGGAAGTCATGGTAATTGTCTTCAAATGTTTCAAGATCTATCCTATGAAATACAGACTAAGTGGTTTCATTTTGTTCCAGAACTGGCAGAATTAGGACTGATTCAATTCAACCAAAAAATTAAGGACTTATTTATTTTGAAGATGATGAGACGATGAGGAGAGATACACTCTAGACTCTGCCCTCAAGGAGGTAGGGAAGGTGGAATGGGGGGAGAGGGGTGAGGAGGGTGGAGAGGCAGCAGAGATAACATACAAATAGCCATGCCACAAGTTAGAGCGTAATATATATATGAAGAGGATCAGATACTGTGCTAAGGCAAATTTGGTGAAAGAAATTACTTTTAGTTGAGGCATAAGAAGGAAGTAACTACTGAATTAGGAAATGTAACTAAGGAGCAGCTTCAACAGGTCAAGATGGGAAAGGAGCCCCTCTCAGGCATGGGGCAAGAGATGGTAGGACAGGGAGGGAGAGAAGGGGTGAGAAAAAGCACAGAGACTAGAAAGCACAAAGTGAGATCCTCTGACAGAGGATACATAGAGTGCTACAGGAGGACTGGAATGTGGAATATATCAAGGGAGATTGTGTAGGCAACAGGAAGCCACTGGAAGTTTTCAGGGAGAGAGGTGAGATCCTTGGGGTACATCAGGAAGCATCCTCAGATAGCAGTGATGCATTCATTGGAGAGTGGAAAATGAGGTAGGACAAGTTGTTAAAAAACAAAAAAGATCAAGGAGACAAAAAGAGATAAGGCAAATGGAAAAGATGAATGAGGTTCAAATAATATTTTACAAAGAGAATTGATAGGCATTTGCATTCATTAAATGTGTAGAGGGGGAAAGAGTCATGGTAATGATAACCATCCTCACCATCATCATAGGATTGGGAGGGAGTGGGACTTACCAGTCTAGTGAAGTTTACAGAGAGAACTATTTTAGCACAAAATAAGAAAACTTTCTAATCTTTAGAGCTGTCCACATTGGAGCTGGAGAAGGAATGGCAAACCCATGATAACAGATTGTCTCCCTCCAAAAGTGAATCCCCTAAGTTTAGATATATTCAGGCAGAAGCTAGGTGACCATCAGTCAGGTATGTTCTAGAAGATAGTCATCCTAGGGAAGTGACAGCTTCTCCATCCTGGTGACTTGCTTCAGGGTCACACAGCTAGTAATTTTCTGAGTCTGGATTTTAACTTGGAGGTCTATCTCAGAAAGTTAATTTATGTCTGACCCAGAGATCACCAAAACAATTGGAATAATGGTAATCCAGCAATGTTGTTGTTCAGTCATTTCAGTAGCATTTGACTCTTCATGACCCCATAGGAGGCTTTCTTGGCAAAGATACTGAAATGGTTTACCATTTCCTTTTCTAGCTCTTTTTATAGATAAGGAAACTGAGGCAAAGAGAGTGGAGTGACTTGCCCAGAGTCATGCAGCTAGTAAGTATCTGAGGTCAGATTTGAACACAGGAAGATGAGCCTTCCTGACTCTAGGCTTGGCACTCAAACCACTGTGCCACCTAGCTGCTCATAGTTTCAGCACTTAACACAGAACAGTAAATAGGAACATGAAGTCCAGACCAAATGAGGTGACAGGCCCTCTCTACTCTGCTCTAGTCATATAACAACTCCGATATTGTGGTCAGTTTGGGGCACCATATTTCAGGAAAGATATTTTCAAGCTAGGTTGCATTCAGATAAAGGCAACCAGCATGTGAGGTCATGCCATTTGAAGATCACTTGAAGGATCTGGGAATCTATTGGGTTTTGGTTTTTTCTCAGATAAATAATATTTAGGAGGAACATTACAGTTGTCTTCAAGTATCTGAAGGACTTTCACATGAAAATATCAAAGTTGAAATAATGTATAAAAGATTCGGAGGGCAGAGCCAAGATGGCGGAGTAGAAAGACGCACATACACATAGCTCCGAACCCACAACCCATAGAACGGCTACAGGGAAGTAACTCACGGCGAATTCTGCACCCAGAGGCCACAGAATATTGGAGCGAGAGAGATTTCTGTTCTGGAGAGACCTGCAAACTTCTCGCGGGGGGTCCTTTGCTCTGCGGACTAGGCGCCGGGACTGGGAGCTGAGTGCAGCCTTGCCGCCGCCGTGGCACCGAGAAGAAAAGATCCGAGCAGGCTTCGGGGATGGGATCTCCAGCGGCCACGCAGGTCCCTCCACCCACAGAGGGACCTTCAAACCTCTCGCAAAAGGTCCATCGCGCTGCAGACGCAGAGCCCAGCCCAGACCTGCCGGGGCCACGGCACTGAGAGATACAGATCCAAGCAGGCTTCAGGGATGGGATCTCCAGCGGCCGCACAAGTCCCTCCACCCACAGGTGACGGGGGTCAGTGAGAGAGTCTCTTTGGCGGGTCGAGAGGGGAGTGCGGTGCCCCCATAACTCAGGCCCCCCCGGGAGGTAGAAGCTGAGAGGTGGCTGCAGACCGGGGCTCCCCAAGGGGGCAGGAGCCTGGATCCATTGTGGAAGGTCTGTGCATAAACCCCCTGAGGGAACTGAGCCAGAGAGGCGGCCCTGCCCTGACCTGAGCACCTAAACTTAATCTCACACTGAATAGCAGCCCTGCCCCCGCCAAAAGCCCTAAGGCTGGAAGCAGCATTTGAATCTCAGACCCCAAACGCTGGCTGGGAGGATCAGGAGGTGAGGTGGGTGTGAGGAGAATATTCAGAGGTCAAGTCACTGGCTGGGAAAATGCCCAGAAAAGGGAAAAGAAATGACTATAGAAGGCTACTTTCTTGGGTGAACAGGCATTTCCTCCCTTTCCTTTCTGATGAGGAAGAACAATGCTTACCATCAGGCAAAGACACAGAAATCAAGGCTTCTGTGTCCCAGCCCACCCAATGGGCTCAGGCCATGGAAGAGCTCAAAAAGAATTTTGAAAATCAAGTTAGAGAGGTAGAGGAAAAGCTGGGAAGAGAAATGAGAGACATGAAGTCAAAGCATGAACAGCAGATCAGCTCCCTGCTAAAGGAGATCCAAAAAAATGTTGAAGAAATTAACATCTTGAAAACTAGCCTAACTCAATTGGCAAAAGAGGTTCAAAAAGCCAATGAGGAGAAGAATGCTTTCAAAAGCAGAATTAGCCAAATGGAAAAGGAGATTCAAAAGCTCACTGAAGAAAATAGTTCTTTCAAAATTAGAATGGCACAGATGGAGGCTAATGACTTTATGCAAAACCAAGAAATCACAGAACAAAGAGAGAAGAATGGAAAAATGAAAGATAATGTGAAATATCTCATTGGAAAAACAACTGACCTGGATAATAGATCCAGGAGAGACAATTTAAAAATTATGGGACCACCTGAAAGCCATGATCAAAAGAAGAGCCTAGACATCATCTTTCATGAAATTATCAAGGAAAACTGCCCTGAGATTCTAGAACCAGAGGGCAAAATAAATATTCAAGGAATCCACAGAACACCGCCTGAAAGAGATCCAAAAAGAGAAACTCCTAGGAACATTGTGGCCAAATTCCAGAGTTCCCAGGTCAAGGAGAAAATAAAAGATTCAAGGAGGCCAATTTTGACCCAGCATAAGAGGAGGAAAAAGTTTCTAACAAACAGAGTTGTCCAAAAGTAGAAACAAGTGTTGCAGGTTATAATAACAAATTCTCTTCTACTGAAGGTGGTCAAGCAAAGGATGGAGGTCTGTTTGTCAAGGATTTTGTAGAGGAGGCTCAAACTTAAGGTATGGTGTAGACTAAATGACCTCTGTGGTTCCTTCCAATGTTAAAAGCCTATGACTTTATTAAAAAGAAACCCTTTTTAAACCCCAATCACTTAGCTCCCCTGTATCTATCATAATGCTCTAGACATGAGCACTTATCAAATATTTGTTGAATTTAATTGAATTGAATCTCCTCAGATTGACATCCAGACCATGTTGGATTCTCCACATTTGCATTTTCTTTCCTCTCTAACTACATTAGTCATTCTAAAGGAGTCACTCTCTCCTGCTCCAGTTTAAAGCCCTTTGGGTGTGAAAGAGAAGGGGAGGTGAGAATGGCAGGCCTAGCCAGAGGATAATTCACTAGTGGGGGTTAGAATCAGAAAAGAGCAGAAAGAGGCCATAAGGATCAGCCAGTTCAACTGTCTCATTTGACAGATAAGGAAACAGTGACTCATAGAAGTTTGAGTGACTCATCTAAAGTCACACAGTGACTTAGTTTCACAACCAGAAACCCGTGTCCTGGTCATACAATAGTTTCACTGTGTGCATGGACAAACTAACCACTCCTCTCTGGGACTCAGTTTTCCCCTCAACGCCACAGGGATCTCACACATTATAAGCAATAATTAAAGCAAACTGAAGGGAAGTTCTCAGGTGGGTAAATAGATAATAGACCTGCCTGCCTCTGTATGCATTAGGCTTGACTGGAAATTCAGCCCTTCTGCTCTGTGAAGATAACATGGGGGTGGGGAGGTAAATCAGGGCACCGGGGGGCCTTGTTTGCTTTGCAGCTGGAAATCAAAAGACTGAAATAATACAGTAGAAGCAAGATAGACATGAACTTCCTCTCATCCCTATACAGCAGCTTTCTCTTCAAAGTCTCATTTAGAGCATTTCAAAACCTTTGAAGCCTTTTTGGTCCAACAGAAGCATCTCTGAGCGAGTCCCTGAAACTCGTTTGCTAAAAAGCATCCTACATTAGCATACATCTGGCATCAGAAGGAAGTGTTGAGTCTGCAAGCTTCTGTTGACTGGTGCCAGTCATTTTTAGTTTTGTTTGGTTTGGTTTCTAAGAATGCTTTGGAAAACCACTGCAAAAACATTAAGTGTGACCCTCTTTTTCCCCTCTACTTTGCAATTATAGGGAACTTTCATCTATAAGTTGATAAGTAATGTAAATGGATACAATACTATGCAAGAAGCATAGAATACTGAAAAAGGTAACTCTGTGTGCCATTGATCTCTTATCCAGGAAAAGAACGGACATCCTTTCTATGATGGTTAGCCTGGGAGATGAAATGGACATGGACATGGACTTCACAGACTTAAATGTATACAAGACAGAACAAGTTACACTATAGATGGATAGTATGGAAATATGGAAAGCAATGCTTGGCTCTCTCCTGTTAAAACCTGGACTTCTTAAATATGTAGGGGATCTTCACATCCTTACAAGAAGGAAGGAAACCAAACAGAAAAATGTAAAAATTTGTTGTTAAGACTTCAAGACTACCTCCCCACAGATCTTATAATCAGGCTGGGCAAAGTGCAACACCCTCAATTCCCCTTTCCTTTTCTGTCCAGCTTTGGTAATACACCATTTCACCAAAAGAGCATTTGGAATCACTTACTACTTTTGACATCTTTCCTTTACAGTGTGTTTAACCTGATGACATATATGTATGTTTTAAAAACTTACATGGGTGTGCATTGATTGGTACTTACTCAAAATCACCCCCACTCTACTTAAAGTGGTAAGATAGAAGTCCAATGAATTGATTTTAATCATAGGTCTTAGACTAAGTAGAAACAGTCTTTAAAAGCCATTTGATTATGTGAAATTATGCCATGCAGGAAGTCTTTTCCAATTGCTACAGGATTTCATCACATTCCCTGGGTCTTCCATAAAGCATCAAGTTAGCTGGAATCAGGAATTACAGAAATTAGAGTAAGTGTGACTTTCCAGCAAATGCCTGAAGACCTGAAATCTCCTTCCCCTCCACCCCCCTTTGACTGAGGGAAGACCTCTTGAGCTTCAAAGGGTCAGGAAGATATTGGATTTCTCATCCTCTCATTGGTGACCTTGACGTATTATCAACTGAGGGCACTATTTGCATTAAAACCCAAGGACAGACTAGACACAAGTTCACCATGCTTAAGGGGAATTTTTTTGAGTGTCTCCAGAATGGAAAACAAAATGACTCCAAGCAGCAAGAGGAGGTATGAGTGATCCCCTTGACCACATGCATTCTCATAACTTGAACATACATGTCACAGATTAAAGGGCTGCAGAAAGGAGAATTTATACATTTATTCACTCAAGAGCAGGAACTGGTTTTGCCTATCTCCATATCCCTAGCACTTAACACAATGTCCAGCACACAGTAGATGCTTAATAAATGATTAATGACTGACTGATATCAATCATACTGTAGGAAGATGATACTATTCATTCACCCATCAGAATAGGTAGATACTTTGAGCATATGCACATACTCAAAATTGAGTTGTAAGTAACATCTGTACTTTCTTACTATGCAATTGTAAGCCTGGTCAGTGTTAGAGTTCATGGTCCTGAAATAAAACACGAATGAGTAATCAAACATATGATTTTAGCCTATTTAATCTACACAAATGAGCAGTGGAGCTACCGGCAAGTATTTCCAGATTATATGCCCAGCATTGTGCTCGATGCTGTAGGTCATACAAAGGAAGTATGGTACAGAACACAGTCCTTGTAGACCTTGTGAGGATATGCAGTCTCATACTGGAGAAAAGATGCCCATATAGCACATATTCAGCCAACATGAAAGAATTTGTAATCAAGTGCAGACTAAATGCTATATGACTTAGGAGGAAAAGAGTCATTGTGAGCTGACATGTTCAAGGAAAAGTTTCACAGGTGATTTGGATCTGAACTAGGGTCTCCAAGAATCAAAAGGCTTCCCATTGATGAGGAGAGGAATACAATGAGGAGAGGGGAGGATTGAAGGTGATTTCACATGAGACATGAAATAGGAATAAAGAAATGAAGGCAGATAGGAGTACAGCAAGTGTGAAATAAGGAAATAAGCCTGACTAGTGAAAAATTTGTACTAGAAGCAGTGGAAAATTAGGTTGGAGAGGTGTGGGGTTAGGCTTTAGAGTAAAGAACATTGGAGTTAATGTCAAAAGCCTTAAATTCAAGCCTCAGCTCTTACATGAAAAGTCATGTCATTTTAAACAAGTCATTTAACCTCTCAGAGCCTCAGTTACCTCTCCTGTAAAATAAAGATAATTCTACCTTCCTTGCCTACTTCATGAAGTTGTGAGGAAAGTGCTTTGTTCACCTGTAAAAGCTCAATAAAAAGGTGACATATAAATATATGTATATACATATGATATGTTATAGACGATAAGGTATTATAAAAATGTGACTTTTATTCATCTATAAAAATAATAATCATAATATTCAATGCCACACTGAAAATTTTGACCTTTACCTACTATTACTCATAACTAGCACATGTATAATGTTTGAAGGATTATAAGATATTTTATATATATCATAGGATACTCACTTTATCATCCCCATTACAGACAAAGAGACTAGGGGAATCTAAGAGATTAAGTGACTTGCGAAGGTTTCAGAGTCAGTGAAAGCCACAGCAGGGGTTCAAATACTGGTCTTCCTGATTTAGACGCTACCAATCTACCCATTATGCTTACTGACCCTCTCGTAATAATAGTTGTCGTTTACATAATGCCTTAATGTTTGCAGATCACTTCATGTACCTTATCTCATTTGGCTCTCACCATATTCTTGTGAAGTAGGTGCTATTTATTATTATCTCCATTTTACAAATGAAGAAACTGAGGCAAGGAGAGGTCTCCTCCTCCTCCTCCTCCTCCTCCTCCTCCTCCTCCTCCTCCTCCTCCTCCTCCTCCTCCTTCTTCTTCTTCTTCTTCTTCTTCTTCTTCTTCTTCTTCTTCTTCTTCTTCTTCTTCTTCTTCTTCTTCTCCTTCTCCTTCATTCTTGAAGAGGACCAAAATGACATCACATGCTAAATTCAAATTTCAGTGTATACAACTGTGGCTGATCAGACCAACATGAGATCGGAATGCTCACCACAGATTGGGCACAGACAGTCCATGAATATTTGGGGCTGGTGAATGTCTGAGGCAGGATTTGAACTCAGGTTTTTCTGATTCCCCATCCAGTACTCTATCTATCCACCCTGTTACTCTAGACAATGGTGAATTACTAACAGACTATTCAATGGAAATGGGACAAGTGATATTGTAGGAATTTTAATCTAGATGGATGAGAGGAGAGAAAAACTAGTGGTAATAAGACCCATTTAGGAGCACATTTCAATAAGTAAGCATTCTTATCCATCCAATCTAGATTTTGACAATGCCTTCAATGATATTGACAAGCTGAGTGGAGCTACATCACTTGAAGACTTCTAGGGAAGAAGGGAATGTTCTGCCTCCTCACATACCTCATTTCATGTTGAGGCAGCTTTAAGTGCTCCAAAGGCTCTTCTTACATCTGCTACTGAAATTCCTACTCCTCTCTCGTAGGCAGAACAAATCCAATTCTTCCAAACCTTCAAATACTCAGACAAATAACATGTCCTCCCCTAAGTCTTCAGTTTTCTAGGGTATGCATCCTTATTTCCTTCAACTGACCTTCAAATGACCTGGCCTCAAGTCCAGGTTCTTTGCATAAGATGATGAGAAATAAAACTAGGAAGGCTGAAGTGGAAAAGGAGACATGAATCTAAGAGACCTGATAGAAATAGACACCTGGTTGGATATGGAAAGTGAACAACAAAAAACTCAAAGATATCCAAAGTTTCAGAATAGGAGGCAAAGAAAATGGTGATATACTAAAGAAAAATGGGAAAGGTAGAAAGTGAAGTTAGGTTGAAAGTAAAGATTACATCTAGTTTTATGTTGCTCCTATTTTTTTAAACTTTTTGAGAATGAGTCTCTCTATCTCACTCAGACTGGAAGAACAGAAGCCAAGTGGGTTTGATCCCACTGCTTTCCCGATGGGTGGGGGAGGAACTAAAAATAGGAAGAGAATTTAAAACGCAAAATTTTTAAAATAAACATTAAAATAAAGTACGCATTTATGTGTGTGTATACATACACACACACATGCATGTAATGCACAATATACTTGGATTTCAGCTAGGTATTTTAATGAGTCTCTCATGATATCCTTGTGAGCAAAATGTACACAAATGTGGACTGAATGACAACACAACACAGTAGTTTTGAAACTGGTTGAATGACCAGTCACAAACTTTTGGGATTGCTGGATTGATGTCAGTCAGGTAAAAGATATCTAGTGGACCCCAGAGCTCTGTCTTTAATTCTGTTCTGTTCGACACTTATAAGTAACTAGATGAAGGCATAGCCAGCATGTTTATCAAGTTTGCATGTGACAAAAAACTGAGAGAAATGGTTAACACATTGAATGACACATGTCAGGATCCAAATGCATTTCAACAGACTAAAATAATGACTCAGATCTAACTACATGAAATCTAATAGGAATAAATGTAAAGTTCTATACTTGGGCTAAAACATCAACTTGAGAAGAATGGGGGCTTTTAACAGATTGTAGATTTGATGTGTCAACAATGTGACACAGAAACAAGCTGAATTGATGGAAGCATCATTTCCATAGCAAAGTAAGTTATAGTACCTTCTGTCCTCTGCCCTGATCACATATCAAAAGTATTATTTTCAATTCTGAGTATTCCACTTTAGATACTGAGAAGCCAAACTGCAGCTACAGGAGTGTGACAGAGATGCAGAAGGGAGAGAAAACTGTTCCATATGAGTATGAATTCAAGGAACTGGAAGCATTTGGCCTGGAGAGAAGAGTTATTGGGGATAGATAACTCCTCAAATACTTGAATGGTTGCCAGGTAGAAGAAGAATTCAACACATTTTACTTGGCCCCAAAGGACACAACTAGGAGTAATGCAAGAAAGCTTCAGGGAGGCAGATTTCAGTACAGTATAAAGGAAAAACATTCTCAAATTTAGATAGCTATCTAATGGTGGGATGGGATACCTTGGAAAGTAGCAAGATATCGATCAGCTGTAGCCTTCAGATGGAGACTAGATAAATAATAATAATAGAATTAATATGGTACTTTAAAATTTGTAAATTATGTATGTATGTACACACATATATATGTATGCGTAAGATCTCCTTTGGCCCTCATAACAACCTGGGAGGTAGGTGCCATCATCCCTATTTTACAGATGTAGAAATTGAGGTTAAGTTATTTGCCCCAGGGCACACAACTAGTTAAGTGTCTGAACCTGGATTCAAACTCAAGTCTTCCCAATTCAGAGTACTCTATTTATTATGCCTCCAACCTACCTTTAGAATCATTTGATAAAGCCCTGTGAAACTCCCATTTTTGGATAATTTTTAATGATTCTAAGTAAATTCTATATTCAGAATTTCAAAGTTAGAGAATGGATAATTTAGTTAACTAATTAGTTGGACAGGAAATGAACTTCTGATTTGAAGAATTTTCAATCTTAGTATACTTAACAATATATAATATTTAATAGTAATATAACATATAAAACATAAAATAATTTTCTTACTTAGTATATATAGTAACATATAATAACAACTTTGTATTAATATATGCTGTTAGACATTGTAAATCATCAGACCAAAGGAGAGTGTAATCAAAATTCTAAGTCCTTGAAGTGTGAATTCAAGTGAATTCCTTTGGTCCAAGAAGAGGTGAGTTGTATCCAACACTGAAGCCTTAAGAAAATTCTATGAAACAGAAGTAGCTTAGAAGGGAGCAAGAGGGGAGAGAAGGGTCAGCTTTCAGCATGTAGAAATCTGCTATACTGGACCCAGTCATTTAACTCCTTCCCAAACAAAAATTTTCAAATAAATATTTTGGGTAATTTTTTTCCCTCACAAGGCATACATTTTATTATTAATATTTTATTAAAAAACTGAAATGGATTCACTTTACATAAGCTTATATCACAGTCAACTTTGCTGTGGGATGTTTAAAAAAAATTAATCTAAAACTAGAAAGGACTAGGGTTCCTTCTAACCCAGTCACTTTGATTGACAATTGGGGAAATCAAGTCACCAAGAGTTTAAGAGATTCATCAAAGGCCACACAGATGATGAATGGTAAAGCCAGAACTCAAACCCACAATTTCTGATATCAAGACCACTGCTCTTTCTACACTTAACAGACTTATTCTGAGACTAGAAGAGAAGTCTTGATTTTCAGACCATTACATTCTTAATGAATGTAAGTTTTAGGCAGAAAGAAGACCCAAGGAGCATGTTATTTGATTTGGACCCCTAGAACTCTCAGAAATCTCTTCCAAGCTTCAGTAAAAAATGCTCCTTATAAAAATAAAAGTGGTCAGTGGCTTATTCAACAATGTTCAATGGTCCAACCAAAGCAAAGGACAAAGTTTCATATACGTCTACTCTTTAGATAGATTTGATTCAAAAATATTGAACCCAAAGAAATTAATTACCAATGTATCTCCTATTTTTGCATTGGGAAAATAAAAGGGAAAGGGGAGAAAGAAGATATTCTTAGTATGTTTCTCCCAGAAACATCAGACTGACTCTTCGCTGTGAATGGCCATCAATGTTCTATGCCCAGCATGCTTCCCAGTTGCTGCCTGGAATAAATAAATATACTCAAGATTTAGCCCGACTATTCCTCCAAGGAATCCTGATTCTAAGACCGGCCATGATTGAATGGAACAGCAGGTCCAAATTGCTGCCATGTGCCAAAAAGAAAATGTCTGAAGCAATTAAAAACATCTTCACTTTAGCATATGATAGCAATCCAAACCATACCTTAAAATCCTAAGCAGTCCCACCCCCTGCCCAACCACCACATAGAGATAACTCAAGAATTTCCCTTTACAGCTCCATCTTAATCACACTTAAGGCCAAATGAAACAGGTGCAAAAAGGTCCCTAAAGCATCAAGGCCCTGAAGGAGGCCCATGACCCCAATTATAATTACAATAGGAAGCACAATTACCTCTTTTAGCTAAGGTGGCCACTCAACCAGCTTTGACCCAAGTGTCTCAGGCATTTAGGTCTCTGTCTGAGCAACTGAGTGACCTTGGGAAAGCCAAGAATGTGATGACCACAGCCACCACCTACCAGTACACTTATCACATGCCACTGCTCTGTTCCCAGATGCCCTGTACTTAGTTGGGGAAATAGAATAGGATAATATTCACTGCTGCCTGATTGCCTCCCAGTCTCTGTTCCTCGAGTTTCTGGTTTGTCCAGAAGTACATCTGAATAAGCCAAGGTCAAAAGAATTTGACTTGAAACTCTCCCTCCAGTCAGCAAGAACTTATTATATCCTTATAATGTTGCAGACCCTTCAAACCAAGATTTTTTGTTGCTGTGGTTTAGTCATTGTTAAGTCATGTCTGACTCTTTGTGATCCCTTTGGGAACCTTAGCAGAGATACTAGTGTGGTTGGCCATTTCCTTCTCCAACTCATTCTCCAGATGAGGAAAATGAGGCAAGCAGAGTTAAATGATATGCCCAGGGTCACACAGCTAGTGAATGTCTGAGACCCAGTTTGACCTCAGAAAAATAAGTTTGACTTCACTGCTCTATCCACCATGCCATCTAAGTCAAGAGAGACCACCACCAAAACAGTCCATTTCTTTAAAGGAACCAAAGGTATGGCATATGTACTTTTTAAAAATGCTATGAATTTTTGGTTTTGAAAATTTAAATCACAATTTCAAAATGTCATGGAAAGAAAATTGTGCTACTGCATCTAAGACAGGAAGCACAGTGGATAGAGACTAGGCCTGGAGTTAGGAAGACCTGAATTCAAATCGAGCCTCAGACACCTACTAGCTATGTAACCTTGGATAAGTCACTTAACCTTTCTTTGCCTCAGTTTCCTCATCTGTAAAATGGGAATAATAATAGCACTGACCTCTCAGTATTATTGGGAGAATCAAATGAGATGATAATTGTAAAGCACCTACCTCAAAGAAGGTGTTATATAAATGTTAACTATTTTTATTGCTATTATTATCATCAGTGTAGAATCACCAATTGCCTCCTTGACACGTCCATTTGGTAGTCTCATAGGCATTCAAAATAGCATTTGTGGTCTACTCAAAAAAAAAAAAAAACCTACTTTTTTTCTAATTGACCTATTTCAGTGGAAGGCACTACCATCCTTCCAGGCACCCATGTTCACAGCCTTGAAGTCATCTTCAGCTCTTGACTTTCCTCCTCACCCCCTACAACTCCAATGTACAATCAGTTGCCAACTCTTACAGATTATACATTCCCTCATCTTTCACATATTTCACATCTTCTCTCCACTTACTTGGCAGCTACCTTAACTCAGATACCCATCGCCTCTTGCTCAGATGGCTGCAGAAGCCTTCTTCCTCTAAGATCTCCCTACCTCTGGTATTTCCCTTCCTCTAACATCTCCCTTCCCCATTCCACCAAGTTCTCAAACTGATGCACCTCAGACACAGGCCTGTTCAAAAGCTTCAGCAGCTGTTTATTGCTTCTAGGATAACAAACCATCTCTCTTGTTTCATTTGTAAAACCCTTCAGAATCTGGCTCCAGCCTATCTTTTCAAGCTGATTATTTGCTAATTCCTCTCAGACATCCTATTTCGGTCAAACTGGACTATTTAATGCTATATCTTGTGCCTTTGTATAAGCTCCACCTGATCCCTAGAATGTTCTCACTCTTCATCTCCACCTCTCACATGCCTTAGCTCCTTTCAAGGTTGACATCAGGTTCTACTTGCTACATGAGGCCTTTCCCAAGAGTGTAGTACCACCAGCTCATGCTGTACTAGAAAGCCACTTGTTAAATTTCCAGTGTGAGTGTTTACATCTTAGAAATTGACTAATGCTACAAATAAGAGCTTGATTGTTTTGTTGATAGTGTAGGTTTTTAAAAGTCATGAAGAAAATATTAGTAATGCAGATTAAACTTAAAAGTAGGTCCTACATACATTTTTTAAGGCGGAAGAGCCAGTTGTTAAACATTTAACTGCACAAAGGTAGTAGTCTACCTTTCCTGATCCCCAAGTGATTAGTCTTTCCCCCAATCACTCTGTGCTGATTTTATTTTTTAATTTGTTTGTGGGTATCCATTATTTCTACTACATACAATAGAAATGCTTTGGTGACAAAGATCGTTTTAATTTTTTCTTTGTGTCTCTAGTAAAATGCCTGGAATTTAATCAATCAACAAGCATTTATCAATTTAATAAGCTAAAAAAAAGTCATCTTGAAGGTCAAACTCTTTATTTTTACAGATGAGGAAATTACTGTGACTTGCCTAAAGTCACATAGAGCTCTAAAAACTATAAAGCATTACTTAGATGCCAGTTATTAATATCATCAAAATGCTAAAAGTATTCTACAAATGTCAGAAATTACTAATGGTTACAGGTATGTAAAGTCTTCCACTGATGACTCATCTCAGCGTAGCTCCTCAAAGACAATATTGTGGAACTTCGGCTCTAATCCACTCCACCAATGAAAGTAGTTCTGAGCCTGGGCCCAGGCTCAGATGAACTGTATGGTTGGCATTTGAGACCTGCCCTAGTAAAGTTCAGAGGCCACCTGTTGGTGATTAATTTTTCAACTTCAGATGATTGCCTACTGTGTTATGTGAGAATTGAAATCAAAGTCATTAAAAGGAGCATTCATAGGACGCATTGTATGTAGATCCCTGACTTATTAAAGCATGAGCAAGTGAGCATGTGAGCAAATGAATCTGGAACAGAGGTTCTTAACAGAAAACTGTTAAAAAATATATATCGTGTTAACTTTTCTAAGGAGGAACTCGTAGGCCTCACAAGGTTGCCAAAGGGATCCATGACAGGAAATCAGTGAAGAACCCCTCATCTAGAAACTGACCCCAGAACGCTATTCTGACATGGAGAAGGAACCAGTATAATATAGCTATCCTCCCTGGTGCTTCAGTCAAAGGAAAAGTATTTTGATTATAGGAGCTGAAAGGTTTGAGACCTCATTTGCCTGAGATAAAAATGACAGTCTAGCCCCC
This sequence comes from Notamacropus eugenii, assembly GCF_028372415.1. Lineage (NCBI taxonomy): Eukaryota > Metazoa > Chordata > Mammalia > Diprotodontia > Macropodidae > Notamacropus > Notamacropus eugenii. The sequence continues at coordinate 102,678,040 of NC_092876.1, forward strand.
TGTGACTGGGAAAATAGCCAAATATAATATGAAATTTAAAAAACCTGGGAGGATAAAATGAGCATCAGTTAGGATAAAGGAATTTTTTTAAAGGCAAGCAGCATTTGAGGCAGTGTGGAAGACTCCAATTATTATAATTGTATGGACTAATTGTGTTTGTATGTGTGCTTGCATACGTTGGTGCATGTGTATTCTCCCTCTCAGTGGGGGTGATGGTGGTGGTGGTGATCAAAACAGTTCCCAGATATATCAGTCCTCAAGATAGTTCTGACAAACGTGATCATCTCCACTTCACAAATATTAAGATATGGGACCCAATATGGCACCCAAAGTTGCTTACCTCAGGTCATAGAAACAGAATCCAGGGGTGCCAACTTCTAGACTGCCATCTGCTGTGGTAGGCTTTCATGTTCAAGCTAGAGAAGGGGCCTGGAAGCCCTCTCAGGAATGGACCTTTTGATCTGAGCTACAGACCACACTAAACAAAATTATAGTTTTCCTAACGATTTTCCATGGAGTTGGCCACATCGAGAAGGTTTCTTGTTCACTTGAAAGGGAGGGAAGAAAATCTGAAAATATATTTTTGATATGGTTGAATATATAGATGATGACTGAGAAATAGACACCAAGAAAAATAGCAAATTCACTTCATGCAAAGCTTATTTGAAAAAGCAAGAACAGATGAGTTAAAAACTGGGATCATATCCAGGTGGACAGATCTTTGCCTAACATTCCAAATACATTCTTCCTGTTATTAAAATAATATAGGGAACTGGGGTAGCTTGTGGATTCTCTGCATGCAGTCTATTTAGCCCATGCTGTGACCATTTCAATCTCTTTTCAAGTGGTGTTGCTTTAAAAGTCTTTTCATTTCTGGGTATATTTCTACTCCACCCTGGCAAGGGAAGGGCCAGCCATTCCTTAGGCTGTTTTCCTATGCAGAAGTAACTTAATAGGACCAAGCCTTACAAGAGAAGGGAAGAAATGGTGTAGGGAAGGAGACTTGCTGAAGGGCTCTATGCCATGTTTCCTTCATCCCCATTCCATAATGCTGAGCCTTCAGAAATTTCCTTTCAGCTCCGCTGGTCCTGCCTTTCAAAGATAGCTTTCTCCTGCTCTACACAGAATACCCTTAGTAGTCAAGAAGCAGTACAAGGTTAGTGAACTGGGAGTATAGACATTAAGGAGAACAAACACAGAATTCAAAGATATTGAGGCTATAAGAGAAATTAGAGATAATCTAGTCTAAGCCCCAACTGTTTTACAGCTGAGGAAACAGACCACCAGGGAGGCTAAAAGAAAAAACAAAAAACAGTCTCAGAGCTGGAAATTGAACCCAGGTCTTCAGATGTGCCAACCAAGACTTTTTCCACTATACTGTCTAGATTTGCCCAAAGTCATGTCAGCCCAGGAATTACCTGAGAGCGATGCCATATCTGATGGATCCCTCATGTGAAAAGGCCTTTAAGAGAAATAAAGGAACAGAACAAGTATCTACTTGTTCTTATTAAGTATTTACTATGTTCCAAGAACTGTGCTAGGCAGGATTCTCTGATTGGTCCCAGAACTCTCAGTAAAAGGAGCAGAATTACACAAAAAGGTATACTATACTAAACCTAACTGGGGAGGCGTTTGGTTTTATCTGAGTTACTGTCCCTTCTTTTCATAGCAAAGCTTCCCAAAAGAAAAGCAATAGTAATGTACAGTGACTTCCTCTATTTCCCCACTAAATGAGCTTGGAGTCATGATTTCATTAGTATAGAGGGAGTTCCCCATGAGGAAACTCTACCACAAATTAGAATGCAAGAACAGGAAAGTTCTATAAAGTGCTTTGAGATAAGATGAGGAAGAAATCATGTCCAGAAAGGAGGTCTTTTCCTGGAAAAGAAGACAGTTCAGTAAATGTAAATTTACTGGAAATTCAATTAAATTGAATTACAACAAATATTTATCAAGCTCCTACTATTTATCAGTCACTATGTAAATCACTGGGGTTACAATGAAAATACAGACCCTGTCCTCAAGGGGATTGTACTTTAAGTCCAATTTACTTGCAAGGTAAAACATCACCTCCCTGACATCATTGTTCCTTGAGAAGGGAGGGCAGTCAGCAGCAACATTTTAATGGAGAAAACAACATGCAAATAACTATGCACATACAAGGGCAGATAAGAATTCTTCTCAGAAGGCACCTAGCAAAATTGAATTCAGCTGAATGGAGTGAAGTCTCCCATATGGCCCATTCAATCCCTTGTTCTCTGGTTGTGTCCTCTCTCTGATATACTAAGACTTTCTCTTATCTCTTCAACTTTTTCTAAAATGCTTTGACCATATTCTGGATCAGGCCTAACTCAGGTCAGTTCAATATTTTGTCTCAGAGTTTGGATGAAATGAGACATTTATCGACCACGGAATGCAAATAAAATAACTTTACTGATAAGTGTAAGAAAGGCACAATTCCTAGTTAAACTCAAATCAACCACTACCCCCTTAGTCTCTGCGTTTTCTATGGCTATGGGTTATAATAAGTCAGAAGGACAACCCTGCAAAGCTGTGAGAATTCAACAAAACTTCTGATAGTAACGTCCCATAGGCTGGGCCTTTTACATTTCAGGAGGCAAGGAAGTCCAATGGCTTTCTCTGTCCCATTTAAAAAATTAACCCAGACTACCTAAAAGAGTGCTCGCTACTCCTACCGCAGTGAGGATGCTCCCTTTGCTGCTCTCACATACTGCCTCAGTGATATAAATGCTATATTCTTTCATCAGATTGTAAATTCTTTGAGTTCAGGGACAGTTTTTACTTTTGTTTAATTTTCAGTATGTAGCACAGTGCTCAGCACATACTAGGAACCTAATAAATTCTTGTTGATTGATAAATGTACTGAAAAGGAAAAAAAATAAATCATAAAAATGCCTCTCTTTGTATCCTCAGCCCTTAGCATTGTGTCTGGCACATAGTAGGTGCTTAATCAATGCTTGTTGACTGAATGACTAACAAGCATACCTTTAAGATTTGCCTTTCTCCATGGGTTATTTATTGTTTGTGGCCTTCATTATCTTTAAGAAACACTGTAAGGCACATATAACCTATATTGAATTGTTTGCCTTTTCAAATGCAAGGGGTGGAGAAGGAGGAAGAGAATTTGAAACTCAAATTTTTAAAAACAAATATTAAAAATTGTTTTCTTCACATAATGGAAGGAAAAGAAAATACTAATTTTTTTTTCAAAAAAAAACATTTTAATGGGGTGAAATGTCTTTCTAGGAGGTTTCTGAAACTTTGGAGACAGATGAAGGCAGGAGAAAAAAACGCGTGCATGCATGTGTGTGTGTGTGTGTGTGTGTGTGTGTGTGTGTGTGTGTGTGTATGCTCAACTATCATCCAGTCTGTATTTTGACACCGTCCTTTAGAGTGGAGCACCAAGCAATATAATAGCACAATTCTGAAAGTTTCAGTGTGTCTATCTGATACAGCCCCTGCCCTCCCATTAACCAGAAAAGGGGTGGGGAGAAGCAGCAACCCCAGCTTCACTGAGTTTCTCACTACTTGCCGCCACCACTGTGAACTCTCTGCCTGTGCCACCGTTGAGTTCTGAGGAGGAAAACTTATTTTATCTGGGTCTTAGAACTGATGAAAAAGCAGTACCAGCCCTTCAAGTAGCTACACAGAAGCAGCTAGTTGTCATGTTCTTTGAGAGGCAGGAAATAAGATGGTGCTTTATTTTTTAGTAGCCCAGGAGACTGCAACGATTGTATTAAAATTTTAATCACAAACTCCTTAAGTTTAAAAAAAAATTCACAAAGGACACATTGTAGAAGAGAGTTCTGCCATTTGGAGCTTTTTTTTTTTTTATAAATTTGTGTCAGATCACAATTTGCTGTCTGGGAAATGTAAATTAGTTATTAATGAGCCAAAATTCTAACATCAAAGCCTGTGCATCTACATGCCAGAGAAAAACAAAAAGCTCTCACAGCAGTATAAACTGCTACATGCACTGGCCTGAATAAGGCATTCATTTTTACTCCTTGCTGCCTTATTAAAGAGATTGATATCCTTACATCCCACCATACAATGGCAATCAGATCATTAGCATCACCTCCACCTGAGCACTGCATGACTTTAGGAATTTTGGGAGAAGACAACATATATGTTTGTGAGCTAAAGATATCTTCGGAAAGTAGCAATGAAGTTCTTTTCCTTGCCATCAAAACCAAACCAAAGGGTGCATTCAGGCTTGCGAGTCTGATCTGGACCCAGGCCCCCGTTCAACTGGGAACAATGATCTGTTTTATAGCTGTTCACATTTAATTTCCCAACTATCCCCAATTCTTTCTGTTTTCATGGAGAGTAAAAGAGATTTAACACCCATATCCAAAGAGAAATTAGAACAATGGCAGCTTGGTTTGGGGATACGTTAAATTGGACATCCGGGAAGAATTATTAGTAAGATATTGGAAGAAAAAACCTGGAGCCCACGAAAGAAATCAGAACCGAATGTGGAAATTTGGGGGCAGCTGAGTGACAGATGAAACCATGAGTGGAGGAAGGAATTAGGCATAAAGAGAGAAAGAGCAAATAGAGAGACTTGGTGTACACCCACAGAGAGAGAGGAACTGAAGAGAAGGAGCCATCTAAAAGAGAAAGAAGGGAGTCAGAAAGATGGGTGAATCCAGAAAAGGGTAGTGGGACAAAATTGCCCAGGGATTTCCACTCTAGGGCTTCTCAGATTTGGCCTTGAACTTTTCCTCTGCCCAAAATCAAAAACTAAAAGACAGTCATCCCCTGCAGAGAACAGCCACATGGCTGTTGGTATCTCTTTATTCTCCTCTCTGTGGCCCCCCTCTTCAGTAGTAAGTCATCAGAATATCCCCCTTGGTCAGGTGTTTGGGTGAACTGTTTATTTACAAGAGTTTGAGGAACCATCTAGTACAAATTCTATATGGGTAGGCAAATTACAAATATATGAGTATCATGATGTTCAGCTTGGATAGGCTTAACACAAAAGTGCAATTTGAGAGAAACATTGAACTTGGGACCATAGAATCTGAGTTCAAATCTCTACCCTCACATTTATGACCTGTGCAACTTTGGGCAAGTCAGCTTAAATTCTCTGAACATCAGTTTCCTAATCCATAAGTTGAGAGAGATGGTCTAGATCAAGTGCTTTTAATCTTTTTGGAATTTTGGTGAAACCTATGAATCCCTTCTTAGAAGAATGTTTTTAAATGCATAAAATATATAATATAACAAACCAAACCCATAACATTGAAATACAATGATCATTTTTTTAAAGTTCATGGATCCTAGGTTAAGAACACTTGGGAACTGTAAATGGTCTTTTAGGTCCATTCTAACTCTAAAGTCATGATGCTATGAAAAATCTGGCTTTCCAAATTTTGCTTCATTTCTGAAATTGCCTAGCCAATCACTCTCAGTCTCAGAAGGCCTTGAAACAATTAAATCTAGAGGTATAATAAACTCTGGGTTCAGACTGAAGTCCTTGGCAACCTCCTGACACCCCTTAGTTGGCTGTTTCCATTCCTGGATCTTATATATACCTCAAGAATTCCTCTCTTTTAGGTTCCCAGCCCAGATCATCTCTCTATGGATATACTACCTCTGATTTAATTTATTTCCCAGTTCCTCCACACCATCTTTTTTGCCATTCCACCTTTCTTGCCCCCTAGATCCAGGCACCTTCACTCTTTTAAAACAAAATATTTTATTTTTCCCCAATTACATATAAAAGCAATCTATAACTTTTTTTTCAGTTTTGAGTTCCAAATTCTCTCCCTCTCTTCTTTCCCTCCACCCTTCCCTGAGAAGGTAAACAATTGGATAGAGATTATGTATGTGCAATCATGTAAAATATTTTCCATATTTGTAGAAGAAAAATCAAACCAAAAATAAAGAAGGAAAAAAGTAAAGTGAAAATAGTATGTTTCAATCGCATTCCATCAGTGTTTTTTATCCCCCCTTTGGAGGGGGACAGTATTTTTTATTATGAGTCCTTTAGAATTGTCCTAGATCATTGTACTGCTAAGAATAACTACATCATTCACAGTTGTTCATCATACAATATTGTTGCTACTCTGTACAATGTTCTCCCAGTTCTGCTCACTTCACTCTGCATCAGTTTATGTAAGTCATCCTGCACATTATTTGTTATAGCATAGTTGTCATTACAATATGTCATTACAATCATATACCATAACTTGTTCAGCCATTCCCCAATTGATGGATAGCCCTTCAATTTCCAGTTCTTAGCCACCACAAAAAGAGCTACTATCAATATTTCTGTACAAGTTCTTGCCCCCTTCTCTTTTTTTAACCTCTTTGGGAAACGGATCCAGTAGAGGTATTGCTGGATCAAAGAGTATGCAGTTTTTTCTTTTTAGTTTTCAATATTCACTCTTATAAGATTGAGTTTCAAATTTTCACTCCTTATTTCCCTCCTCCCTCCCCAAAACGATGTGCAATCTGTATAGGCTATATATGTACAATCATATTAAACATATTAGTCATGCTGCGAAAGAATCAGAACAAAAGGGAAAAACCATGAGAAAGAAAAAAAAGAGAGAGAAAATAGTATGCTTCGATCTGCATTCAGATTTCATAGTTCTTTCTCTGGATCTGGTTAGCATTTTCCATCATGACTTTTTTTGAAATTGTCTTAGATCATTGTATTGCTGAAAAGAGCTTCATCTATGAAAGATGGTCATTGCCCAATGCTATTGTTACTGTGTACAATGCTCTCCTGGTTCTGCTTACTTTATTTAGCCCCAGTTCATGTAAATCTTTCTAGGTTTTTCTGAAATCCACCTGCTCATCATTTCTTATAGAGCAATGGTATTCTATTACATTCATATACCACAATTTGTTCAACCATTTTGCAGCTGATGAGCATCCCCTCAATTTCCAATTCTCAGCCACCACAAAAAGAGCTACTGTAAATATTTTTGTGCATGTGTATCCTTTTCCCTTTTTTATGATCTCTTTGGGATACAGACCTTGAAGTGGTATTGCTAAATCAAAGGGTCATAGTTTTATAGCCCTTTGGGCAGAATTCCAAATCGTTCTCCAAAGTAGTTGGATCACAATACCACAAACAATACATTAGTGTTCCAATTTTACCCCATCTCCAACATTTTCCTTTTCTGTCATATTAGTCAATCTGATAGGTGTGAAATAATTCCTCAGAACTGCTTTAATTTGCATCTCTCTAAACAATAGTGAGTTAGAGCATTTTTTCATATAACTATAGATAGGTTTGATTTCTTCTTCTGAAAACTGCCTGTTCATATCCTTCAATGATTTATCAATTGGAGAAAAACTAGTATTCTTATAAATTTGACTCAGTTCTCTATATATTTGAGAAATGAGGCCTTCATCAGAGATTTTTGCTATAAAATTTTTTCTTAGCTTTCTATTTTCCTTCTAATCTTGTTTGTATTGGATTTGTTTGGGCAAAACCTTTTTAATTTAATATCATCAAAATCCATTTTATATTTTATAATGCTCTCTATCTTTTGTTTGGTCCTAAATTCTTCCCTAATCCACAGATCTGCTCTCCTAATTTATTTGGACATGGACATGTCTATTCTTGGTCCATACTTCGTGCGTTGGAGCCATTTCTGGTATTTGTCTCATTATTCATGGTCTGTCCCTCCACTTCTACCTCATCCTAATGAAATATCCAAAGCCCATATTTGCATTCACATATAGAACTTTTTATATACAACAAAAAGGGCTATAATTATATAGTAGATACTTAAAAGCAGTGCTGTCAAACTCAAATAGCAATGGGGGCCATACATAAGGATTCATGGGCCACCTACTGACTTAGTTTTTAAATGAAATGTTGTGTATGTTTTGTTGTATTTTTATTTATTTTATTAAGTATTACCCAATTATATTTTAATCTGGTTCAGACTACACTTGGGATGTTGTGGGTGCACTTTGATACCTCTAAGGCTATTCTCACAACCCCCTCTTAAACTGGTGGGTCAGGTTCCAGAAGCAATCCCTTCAGGATTCTAAGAGTAGCCTTGATGGGGCTGGGAGTAATTTCCTTAGTATTGTTGCTCATGAGCCACCCCTAGGGTACTGCCCCTTCTGATTATCAGCTGATATCAATTAGTCAGGAAAGCTAGGTGATACAGTCGATAGAGTGCTAGGCCTGAAGTCAGGAAGACTCCTCTTCCTGAGTTCAAACCTGGCCTCAGACACTTACTAGCTGTGTGACCCTGGACAAGTCACTTAACCCTGGAGTCATAAAGAGTCTAAAATGACTAAGCAAGAACAAATAATAATAGCTAACAGGGGATAGAGTACCTGGCCTGGAGTCAAGAAAGCCTGAGTTCAAATCTGGCCTCAGACACTTACCAGTTGTATGACCCTGGACAAGTCACTTAACCCTGTTGGCCTCAGTTTCCTCATCTGTAAAATGAGATGGAGAAGGAAAAGGCAAACCACTCCAGTATCTTTGCCAAGAAAACCTCCAAATGGGATCATTAAGAGTTGGACGTGACTGAAATGACTTAAGAATAACAAGAAAATCAATTAGACAAATTGAATTCCCTATTACTTAAGAGTATTTACTAAGGTGATAAGGTCAAAATAATTGCCTTTCAAAAGTCTATGGCATACTTTCCCACAAATACATAAAGAATCCAGGGGCAAATGAATCCAGTCTTAGCAAGCACAGCAAAAGGTAACTCAAAGACCCTGGATCCTAGGAGTCCTCTCCTTTGCAGGAGAAGTTTCCTTTGGTGTGGTGTAGCTTCTCTTCTGGGCTCCTTAGAATCCTGAAGCTATCTTTCCTCCTTGTGTCCAGTATGTCCTCAGATCCCTATGCAAACAATGTGTTAGCTGTTTGGGGAGCACTACTAGGATTAGAAAACTGATGGGGATTTCCAAACCCTCTGACCTTCCAAAGTTCAGAAGATCCTCCTCTGACCAAGATAGACACCAAGAAAACCAAGGCCAAGGCTGAAGTTCTCCTCCTCCTCCCCCACCCTGCCCCAATTATTCTTTTTCAGGGAGCTGGATGGAAGGCTTTCAGCCTAAACTGCTTGACCAATGCTCAATCTCAAACTAGTTGGATTTGTACAAAGCATTCAAGGAATGACCAAGTCCACCAATCTGAGCATAACTCATGTAATGCATAGCCAAAATATTTTTGATTGATTAATTAATTGAATCAATAGCGGTTGTCTAAACTTTGATCACATCATACTTCTAATTCAATCAAAATATATTCTCACCTGATAAAGGTATCTAGGCTAAGTGCAATGGAGTAACTGACTTGATTTAACACCGCCCCCCATACTTATAACTACAATAAACCTAATCAGGGAGAGGTTTAGTTTTACCTGAATTACTGTCCTATTTCCTTTCTTCCTTTTATCAACAAAGCTTCTCAAAAGAAAAGCAGCAATAATCGTATACATTCACTTCCTCTATTTCCTCACCACAGGTGATTTTGCTAGTATAAGGCATCCCTAATGAGTAAACTCTCAACCAGTGCAGATCAGCACCTGTTCTGTACTGTGAATCTTAGGGAGTTGTCTGGGGTGGGGGGCACCTAGAGGTTGAGTTTTGCCCAAGATCACCCCGCCTTTGTGTCACAGATTGGCATGAACCCAGATTTTCCTGACTATGAGACCAGTCCTCCATAATCTAGGTTAAGCTGCTTCTCCATATACTCACCATATTGCCACACAATGCTTTGCATTGTACTATTTCTCCTTGCCTCTCAACTGAAACTGATCTTTTGAACATCACCAAGGACCTATTTATCCTACCATCCAAAGGCTTTTTCTCAGTCCTCACGTTCTTTGGCCTTTATATAGAACTTGGCATTGTTTACTATCTCCTTTTTTGGTATTTTCTTTTCCTCCTCTTTTGCTACCTCTTTACTAGCTCCTTCTCTATCTTCTTATGTGAATTCCATTCCTCCTTTGGCCTCCTACACATAGGAGTGCCCAAAGTTCTGTCTTCAACCCTTTGTCTCTCCCACTTCACTCTTTTCCTTATGAATCTCACTATTCTCAGAGATGCAATTGGGATCTCTATGTAGATGTATGCAAATCTTTATCTCCAGCCTTGATCTCTCTCCTGACTTTCAAATCTACATTTCCAAATGCCTCCAGAACATCTCTATATTACGTTCCAAGCACCTAAACTTCAATGTCTAAATTCAATTAAATTACAATCCTCCCTATCAAAACAGTCTCCTCCTAAGTTTCCTATTAGCTAAATTATTAATTCACCAAACATCTGTGAAGTGTTTGCTACATAGAACTCAATTTAAGTAGCATTAATTAAGTCTCTACTACATACTAGGCATCATTCTGAGCTGTAAAGACAAAAATGAAGCATTCTGTCCATGCCTACAATAGTCTGAAAACATATGTAAATAGAAAGTAAGGCACAATTTACATCCCTAAACAGCTTATAATAAGGGAATAAAACAAGATAGTAAATTGTCATATCTGTTACAAGTTAAAATATAAGCACATGAAGGAAGGATAAAGTGCTATGACATAAGATGAGGAAGAATCAGATACAAATGGGAACTAAAGAAAGGCTTCACAGAAGAGGGGGCAGTAAGTAATTCAAGTTCATTTGTTCAAGTAAATAGAACTGAAATGAGCTAAGATGGTAGGTGATTAAAGTGGAACCCAGGGCCAGGAATCAGGTAAATAACTTGAAATCAGGGTTCAGAAGAGGATCATTAGTTAGAGTAAGGTAAAGGTTAAATAGACAAAAAAGAATCCGGGAAGACTTGTGCCTCAAAATATAGGGTAGGTCCGTGTCCTGGCCAGCAATCTGGAATCAGGAAATCCAGAGCAACTGAAAATGTAGGACATGGCAATTTGGAGAACAGACAGGACATATCAATATTAAGGATACCTTGAACAATCCAGAACTAAGGAGAGGCAGCCCCCCCCAGGGGATACAATGAGTGACACTTCTGAATGCTATTTTTTATAAATGCCTACAATTTCCATGCCAAAAAATTCCACTCTCCACAACACATGGGAAATTATTTTGTGGTAAATCAATTTCATATGCTACAGTGACAGTTCAAAATCTCCACTGGGCAGTACCACACAGGGGGCACAATTTTCAAACCACATCTACCAGCAACAAATGCCCACTGCTGCCACTCATCTTGATAGTGCTATAACTTTCTACTGCCACTCAGAAGTTTCTTATATGCCTTCTGTTAAAGAAGAAATCATTCCTAGGTTGTGGCTTGTCTCTAGAGCAACTATACTACATGCCTAGCAAACCCTAACACAAGTCTACCTCAACTTACTACCCCTGATACACACATACACGTACACACATAGCACACATGTACACACATGCCTGTACACATGTATGTATTATACACTTATATGTATATACTTATATACACGTGTGTGTACTTATATACATATGTGCATATACACACAAACACACATAGATGTATTCAGTTCTCATTAACAGGTAGTTTCTTGACTTACCTGGTTTAGAGAGCTGATAAAGTGACCTCTCAGAAAACTCAGTGACAAACCCAATTTCTTGAAAGCCCATCATCCCATAAGGCACAATGAATTCACCTTCACCTGGTGTAACAGCAAGCAAAGTAGGATTTTTTGTTGTTTTTTTGGATTGAGTTTTAGCCAATCAAGTGCCTTTGATTAAATCAAGAGTCTTCTTTTGAATCAAGTCTTTGATTGAAACAAGAATCTTTGACTGGAAATAGTATATATATACATATACATATATATATATATTTTATTGCTTAAAGGAAGAGAAGAGAGAGAAGTAGAACAAAGAGAAGGGAGAATGAGCAGGCTAGAGGAACTTGCTTGTAGGGAGGCCTAACAGAAAGAATATTTGTGATGTATAGAGCTCTATCTGTTGATCTGTGTTAATTCCTCAGACAGAAATCCTGTCTGTTGATCTGTATTGATTTCTCAAACAGAAGCCCTGTCTGTTGGTCTGTGTTAATTTCTCAGACAGAAGTTCTGTCTGTTGGTCTTTATGAGTAAATTGAGATGGTGGTCGTGGTAATGTGTATAAATATTGTTATAGCTAAGTTTTGTTTTCCTAGAAACAGAAGCTATGGACAGGAGCCCCTGGAGCCTGCTGTCAGGCAGGAGCAGAAACAGTTTGGAGTAGAACAGTCCCCATGAGCTGAGACAAGGAGCAAGGAGCAGAGAAGTGCCTATACATGAACCCAGGAAAGAGCTCAGAGTGGTTGACCCACAGAGTAGAACCATTTGGAAGTTAGTCTCAGGTTTTGGAAGTCAGCCTCAAGTCAAGATGAGAGAGGACTTTACTTAGATACTGTGTATTGAGTAAGGAGACTGTTCTTACTATGACCTAGGAGTAGATGGCGTAGTATTTTCTGCTACCCCTTAAGGATGCATTGTGCTAGGGAAAACCCTAGCCTGGGACCCCTGACTTTGGGGATGCAACAATATATGCTATGTGCCATATATCATACTGAGTGTTATGAGATACATATAGATATTAGATGATATGTTTTGCTTAACAATGTTGCTATAAGTGTTATATTTTATTGAACAATAGTTTATTACTGAATAAATAAGGAGTTTAATAATAATAATAAATAGAGATCATTTAGATCCTTTAAAATCATTCAGGTATGCTGCATGATTGACGTTGCACCTGGTCACTATTGAGACTAATCAGTAATACGTTCTAAAAGCACATTCTAAAACCTCTAAAAGAGGTTTCTGCACATTAGGGAAGACTGTAAACTTCCCCTAAGGGAGAAGATGTTTTTCTTAAAAATTATCTATAAAGAGATTTTCTGTAAATTGAATGATATGCTGTAGTTTTGGTTGATTTCCATGACAAAATTGAAGATGCATTCCCACAGAGGAAAGGAAAAAAGTAGGTCATAAGATGTAGTAAGTCACACTAAATTTTGTAGGAATTCAGAACACAAGTTTAAATCACTTAAATGGATTTTTTTCACTAGTAATAGTCAGTGAGTAGCAATGTTAAAACACTGCACTTCAATTTAAAATATTATGCCAGGCCTTCACCACGATCTTTGGGCTGTCTGACTCTAGATTATAAAATGTTATGTCTCTTTCATGGATATATTTCAGATTTCAGCCCTTGAGCTCTTCACCCCTGAGCTGTTCTTTCAATTCAATTTTTTAAAAAATTGATTCAGCACCTTGTGTATATTCTTGTATCTACTAAGATACTGCTCTTACTGCTTTCCTCTTCCTCATTCTTTCCCTTAATCAACATCTATAACTCCTATTATAGTTAATCTCTTGAAAAGAGTTTGTCTTGTTCCATATCACCTTCATTTAAACAAACACCCTCCTCCCTTGTCATATTCGAGGTCTAAGAGGTAAAAGTATCCTTGTTGTTATTTGCTATTTCTACAAAGGACAAATTCCTGCAGAATGGATTTCCTTTTAAGCAGGATATACCTGTAGCAATATTTGGCCATGTGAAGAATGAACACATAAAGACATACATGAATGAATGAATGAAATGAATATATAATTAAAAGGCATTTGTTAAGTGTTTACTAGGTACAAAGCAAATGCTAAGGTAATGTCTTTTAGATAAATTATTTAGGCTAATATTTCACCAAGAAAAGAAAAGTGAAACAATTTGATCTTTAAACAAATGTTCTATAGATAGAAATTCAACAAATACTGCCAGGTGCTGATTAGTATGGAGAAGAAATTCCCCTGAAATGATCCCATTACTTCAATTCTTACTGCAGATTTCCACTGTTGTTGTTTGGTCATTTTTCAGACATGTCTGCAATTTTCAGTTATCTCTTTGCGACCCTGTTTGGAATTTTCTTGGCAGAAATACTGGAGTGGTTTGCCATTTCTTTCTCCAGTTCATTTTACAGATGAGGAAACCAAGGCAAACAGGGTTAAGTGACTTGCCCAGGAATACATAACTAGAAAGTGTCTGAGGCCAGGTTTGAACTTTTGAAAATGAGTCTTCCTGACTTTAGGCCCAGCATTCTATCCACGGAGTCAATATTTTCACTGTGCTGAGCCCAATTACCATATTTTATGTAATTATAATTTTGAATAGTGCAAATTCTAATCACTTCAGGGAATCATTATTTTGCAGATTTGGACCTAGCTAAACCTCTTGGTACCTACTACTTATTGACAGTGTACTAAGAGAATTAAAACCCCTTTCACTAGAGGAGATACTATGATTAAAAAGGGGAAAAAAAGCATTTATTAGCCACTTTCTACATGCTAAGCATTGTGTTAAATGCTTTACAAATAGTAAATCTCATTTGATCCTCACAACAACCTTGTGCTATTATTACCCATATTTTGCAGTTGAAGAAACAGAGACAAATAGAGATTTACGTGGCTTGCACAGGGTCACACAGCTAGTAAATATCTGAGCCTGGATTTGAATTCAGATATTCCTGCCCTTAGGCTGAGCACCATGTCCACTATACCACTTAGGTCATTCAAAATTCATCTCCATACACTTAGAAGACTATAAACCCCAGTTTATTTTACAATCTAGTGTTAGTATTCAGTTAAGGATCACTTAAAATAAATTGTACTTGACTCATAAAATATTGGAGATAATCTGCTATTATGAGGACCTGGGTTTGAGCCCTGACTCTCACTGACCAGCAGTGTGACCATGGGTAAATCCCTTCATTTCTCTGAACCTCACTTTTCTCTTCTATAAAATGAAGCAATTATTCTGGATTCTGGAAGCAATTATATGCTGGATGTTTTACAGAGCAGCTAGTGACTCAGTACATGCAGAATTGGGGCCTAAAATCAGGAATTCAAATTTCACCTTAGAGGCTTATTAGCTATGTAATACTGAAGCAAATCATTTAACCTCTGTTTGCCTCAGTTTCCTCAACTCTAAAATAGGAATGATAGTAGGTAGCACTTACCTCACAGGTTGTTGTGAGGATCAAATGAGATATTTGTAAAAAGCACTTAGCACAGTGATTGGCACATAATAGATACTATATAAATGCTTATCTCCCTCTTTCCCCACTTCATAAAATAACTCAGATACAAGTTATCATTATTTTTATGAAAATTGGAAGGGACATTTGGGATCACCTAGTCCCAACCCTTTCATTTCACAAATCACAGATTCTCAGAGCCAACTGTGATGTATAAAAATTTCAAGAGATATCATTTCTGGGTAATTAATCATTTTATTAATTATTGCTAGCAAATAATTAATAAAAGGCATCAGTGGCCTCTCGAATGCCAAAGATGGATCATGGGGCTTCTTGACACTTGTATGCTCTTGGAAGAGTGGTTATTCCCAACAGATGGCAATCAACTCTGATTGGTTTATAATTAATGAGAAGAATGAGTATTATAATAAGAGGAGGACTTTTTCTAATAAGGGGCTAGGCCATGACTTAGATTATATCACTCATGGACAAAGACTTAGATTATATCACTCATGGACAAAGAAAGGCTATCTCAAACCAGACCACTCTCAGCCTTGGGCAATCTAGACAAAGGAATCTAGTCAAAGGACCTACCCTTCTCTCTTCCTTCCCTCCCTCCCCAACCCAAGCCCCAGTAGAATACAATACCCTGGAATTTACCTTAGATTAATTTTTTTATTGGTTGGTTGGTTGGTTGGTTGGTTGCTGTCCTTTGTTCTGGAAGAGGACCAAAACGGCTTCTTTATGCTAGAGTCAAGTTACAGTGTGTCCAATTGTGGCTGATCAGACCAATACAAGCTTGGAATGCTCTACCAAAGGTCAGGCACAAATAGTCCATATGAACATTTTGGGTGGGATTCTCTAAATTTGAGTATCTCACATTTCTTTTGAGCTGCTTCAGTTCTGCTTTGGATTAATTTTTTTTTTTATATAAGACTCTCTAGTTAGGTGGGGTCTCCCAAGTAATTCCTTGTCCATCAACAATGTCCTTTAAGAGACTGAACAACCTACAGGTTTCTGGTTTCTGAATGAGGAAATAAGAATTGAAATTGCAGTCCACTAAAACCAGATCTTTTTTTCTTATCATGCCCCTTCTATACTATACTTGTGAAATTTATTTCAAAATCAAGAATAAAATATTACATTTATCCCTATTCAATTTCACCTTAATTTAATCTATCTTTCTAACCTATTAAGATCTTTTTGGTTTTTGACTCTGCCATCTAATATGTTACCTAATTTCCACCCCCTAGCTTCATATCCTCTGCAAACTTGACAAGTGTGACCAATAGTGAGGAAAGGAAGGCCTAGAAAGATGAAATAACTCGCTCAAGATCATGTAGCCATTAAATTGCAGAGACAAGACTTAAATCCGGGTCTTCTGCATCCAGTTCTAGTGCTCTTTCCACCACCTCACGCCTCATCCTTGAGGAAAGAGACTGCCATGATGCCGAGTTCAGTTCTGTGAACCAAAGAGATACTCAAGTAAATATTACTACCCAGATTCTGAACTGTTGAATAGGCCCCTATGGAGGAACTACACAAAAGTAGAATTAAGTAACAAGGGGGCTTTGGGAAGGAGGTAAACATCAACCCAAAAAATCCTGTTTACAACAGAATACAGAATTTACTGGAAAATGCTTTTAGTGGTGACCTGGCCTAGACGCTGAAAGATTTACAATATGGGCTATTATAAAACCGTCTGGCAATGCTTACAGCTGGGTGGAAGTGTTCATCCCACTATCTGGAAGCTACTGTATTTGGCTGGCTGTCTACTCAGGTCTGGTTTGAGTTTTTCTCATTTTCTTCTGTATCCCAGACAACACTAAATGACTGGGATTTTCACTTTGTCCTAGGCTAGGCATTTGGCTACCTCACCTCATAATAGAGAGATTTTCATATACCTACAATGATCTAATCCCATTTGACAAAATACTTTCTTTCAGCTACAGTCTGTGGGTAAGGGGGAAATGTCCAAGTCCCCCACGTGTTAGCTGGCCATCAGCTATTTTTTGCCATTTTTTAAAGTGCCTCTCTTCTCTAGTTAAAGCACTAACTGTATGTACTTCCCAACAATTTACGGGCCCTCACCTGTATTGGGGTACAGTAAACAACAATCAGATGCAGATTGAACATTTTAAGTGCTGTCACACAAGAAAACATTTCAGAAACCCTCTCCCCCTGCTATTTTTTGTACATTATAGAATAAATACACTTTTATATTTATTAGGTTCTCTCTGGACCTCAATTTCCCAACCAAGAAAATGGAATTGCATTCATTCATTTCACAAATATCTATAATGCACTTAATAATCAATCTACAAATCTTTTATTAGCTGATACAGTAAATCTCTTACCTCCTTTCCCTTCTCTCCTTCCTCCATATTCCTCCTAAATCTCTTAGAAGCCCAAACAGACCTGTAGGGATTTAAAATTTAGGGGTTAAAATGATTAAATAATATCTATAAATAGATATATCTAATAAAAATTAGAAGCATTTCCTGTGTATCAGGCACTGTACTAGGTGCTGGAAATACAAAGATAAAAATTAAATAGTCCTAGACACTAAGACATTCCTACTGATATTGTACTAAGGAGGAGTTTGCATTCTATTTTGGGGTATTATGATAATAACAGCCAGCATTTATATAGTGTCTTAAGGTTTGCAAAGCACTTTTCAAATATTATCTCATATTGTCCTCACAACTACCATGGAATGTAGGTGCTATTATTATTCCCATTTTACAGATGAGGGAAGATATAAAGAGGATTCCCTACTTCAACATGATCATTATGAAGGCAAAATGAAATCATTATGGTGAAAATTCTGTGAAAAGATGAAACACACTGACCATAAAGCATTAATTAATTATTCTGATTTTGAACCTGAAGCCAAAGCAACCTGGCATAATAGACAAAATGTTGACTTAAAAGTCTGAGAGATCTGGGTTCAAGTTTAACTTCTAACACATAATGAGAGTGTGACCCTGGCCATGTCACTTAACTCTAAGAGCCCCAGACAGCTCCCTAAGGTTATGAAGTTGCAAAGAAAGTACTGACCTGCATTGGTAGAAGAAGTTACCTCATTGAGGGCTCTCTTTACCAATGAAATCACAGGCACAGTCCCATTCCACTCTGAACATGAAATCTCTACATAGATAGATCTCTTTGGGCTTCTAAAATATTTAGGAGGAGAATGGGGGAAGAGTGAAGAAGGAAAGAAAGTAGAAAAATTTGTTGTAGCAATGATTTAATTGTAGGGTGGGAACTAGCAGATACTATGGACTAGAGAATTCATCATTTTACCGATGAGGAAACTTAGGGGCATAGGCTTGGGAGTGGCTTTGTTCCCTGCAATGCTAAAATGTATTGACTTTCTGGTTATTATGATGGATTTGGCTTTATCGTGTTGGGATCTGGCTTTCTGGTGTTGGCTTTCTGATGTCTGAATAAATGTTTTTCTTCTGCCTTCTTTATGGAGAGTTTGTTATATTTTGTGATTCAGAACTACACCAGCATATTCATAGTCACTGTCAGTACTGTGAATATTGTCTTGATGATAGAGACTGTAAGTGATCCACCCATTATCATATAATTAAGAAGAGTCTGAGCTTGATCTTGAACCTAGGGCTCCTAATTCCAGGACCAGTGCTCTTTCTATTTAATAATATAGATGATATCTGTTATCATCTGAGTCATAATACTTGTTTTTCAGGCATCTTATTGCCCTGTCCATGATCACCTTTACAAAAATATAGGGAAAGGGGAAGAAATGAAGGTCTCAGTACTCTATTTTTTATCATTTATTAGCAATTCTGGAAATGGCTTAATGAAGGAAGAGGTGGGAAATTCACTGGCCAATCTATCCAGTACTATCATGAATTGGATTTAATTGAGGCAGAGTTGCACAAAATTGTCAGCCTCACTCATGTGCAAGTCAAGACATTACCCATGATGTCACTGGTCCTCTTGAAAAACCAAGGACAAACAAAACAGTGCTATCAACCTTCACAGTACTTTTGAAAGCATTTCTGGGACCAGAAGTCAATCAATCACCCAGGATTTACTGACTGGCAACACTTGCCTATTATGTTACAGTGAGGATTCCTCTCAGGTATCTATTGGACTAGGGAACTGGAGAGATCCCTTCCAACTCTCAATTTCTGTAAGTCTCTGATTCTGGTTGTAAACAATATAATCACGATATGAGTGGGTCCCATTAATAAAATGAGTCCCCATCCAAAGGATTGATTACTTATGGACTAATTTTTGGAATAGTTATAGCTGTTAGGTCAAATGGTCAGTTAGTCCAGTGATATTTATTGACTGGATACTTGTGTGCTCAATATTCCCTCAAGAAATCAGGAAGCTCAGAAGAAACAAGGATGTGTGCTCCTCCTATTGAGATATACTTATGGCAGAGATGTCTCTGAACATCAGTTTCCTCATCTGTAAAATGGAGATAATCACCCCTGTTAGCTCTGGGGATGTTTGTCCAAAGGAAGGATGAGTTTACAGTAATCTGTAGCCTCGATGCCTCTTTCTCAGACTTCTTAAAAATAATAACACTTTTAAGATAATCAAATATGGCATTCCTTTTTTTATTTTATTTTTAATTCATGGAATAAAATAAGCATTTCTATAATATAGTATATTAAAAATAACAATTGTCCACGAAACTGCAAACCTTCTATGTACAACCTGCTATTCCTTTGAAATATACAATTAAATTCTGATGCAACTTTTTTCTTCCCTCCCTTCACTGCAGAAATGGCTACCATTAGACACAAATAGGTATGTATAGGTAACATTCATACACACATATATGCACAAATACATATATACCTATACATGTATATGTGCATATACATATACCCATATATACCTATACATATATGCATATATAAATGTAAAATTATTCTATACATACTTCTTATCAGTTCTTTCTCAGAATGCAGATAGCGTCATTCTTCATATGTCCTTTATTTTTAATTTGGGTATTTATAACAGACAAAATAACTTATTCACTCAAAGTCTTTCCTAAAACAATATTGCTATTACTGTACACAGTGCTCTCTCAGTTCTGCTCATTTTGCTCAATTATTTCATGCAAGTCTTCCTGTTTTTCTAAAATCATTGAGTTCATCACTTCTTATAGCAGAGTAGTATTCCATCACAATCCTATACCACAATTTGTTCAGCTCTTCTCCAATTGATAGGCATCCCTGCAATTTCCATTTCTTTGCCACCACAAAGAGAGCTGCTAAAAACATTTTAGAACATCTAGGCTCATTTCCTTTTTCCATAATCATCTTGGAGGAAGCAAGCAACTCCTTCTCCTTCCTCACTTTCTGATTTCCTGAAGGTATACTGAGCACACAAGTAACCAGTCAGTAAACGATGGACCACTTCCAGCATCAATCACCTCTGCAAAGACCAGTGCACAAGCAATCAAGGCTTTGGAAGGACATTTCATTTCATTAACAGGGCTTCCTTGTGTTTCACTGTGACTATATCTGGTTTTCAATCAGAAATACAGAAATTAAGAGTAAGAAGGGGCTCTCCAGCCATTCATTCCAACCCATACCTGAAACCAATTACCACCATAACAAGCCCCATTATGTGATCATCCAACTAAGGGATCCCTTCACTGCTAAAGAGTCTGAATGGGAGATACTTGCATCCCACAACCAGTGTGTTCGGGAGTAAAGGCAGTAGTAAAGGCATCTTTGCATCATTAAGGTTACAATTGCCAGTTGAGAACCATTATCAATTGATAAATCCATCGACAAACACTTATGAAGCACCCACTTTGTGCCAGAACTGTACTAGATGCCAGGGATATGAAGAAGAAAGGGAAACTATCCTTGACCAAAAGGAAATTCTGTTCTATTGGCATTTAGTCTATCTAGGGCCACTTCTAGATAATTCAAGGAGAAGGAAAAGAATGAGTCCAGCAGCACAGCTGATGTGGTAATCTCTTAATCACTGGGGGAATGTTGTGTAGTTCAATGATTTATTAATACGTATTTGTCCATTGTTATGGCTAAAAATTCAAAATTAGCCAAGGCATAGCCAAGCTGCCCATATTGTAAAGACCTAGTCTCTATGTAGGCCCACACCATGGGCACACAATAACAGTGTGGGTTTGATGTTTAAAATTCACCCTAAATGATCCCTCCAGCTTGAGGTGTTTCCTGATCTCCCCCAGATTCTAGAGCCCCCCCCTTCCCCAAATTACCTTGTATTTAAATGAAATAATATTTGTAAATCGCTTACCATAATGCCTGGTATATAGCAGGCATTAGATAAATACTTTTCCCCTCCCCCACCGATCCCAAATACAAATATAATTTAAGTGACTTGCTCAGGGTCCCACAGCAAGTCAAGTATCTGAGGGAGAATTTGAACTCAGGTCTTTCTGACTCCAGGCCAAGAGGTATAAATATGGAGCTACTGAAAAGCCTCTAAGGCTAGCTAGTTATCGTAATCATACAATAATAAGCTGACAAGAGACAGTTTGGCATGGTAGATAGAGAGCTGACCGAGTTGACTTCAGCCAGGAAGGTAGGTTCAAGTAACTGAGTGACCCCCAACTTGTCCTTTAACTTCTCAATGCCCAAACAGTTGGAGATTTGTTTTCATGGAGGGCATTTCCTATGTCAGCTTGAATCACAGATCTGAATCAAAATATTTTTTAAAATTTATCTATATTTGTACAGGTAAAACACAAGTTCAGTAAAACATAAGTAAGTTTCTTATGGGTAACAACTATTTCAGGAGTTTTTTTCTTTGTCTTCCCAACAACTGGCACAGAGAGTACTAACTGGGTCTTGACTGGTTTAATACTAAAAGAAATGTGAACAACAAAGGATCCTGGATCTTTAACATCTGCTCAGCATCCAGTAATAGTATATTGTGCAATTTTCTTGAAATCAGTAAAACTCTAGTAACCAATCTGAGTGAAATCTACTTGCAGAAAGACTCACAAGCCAGCTATGTCTTCACAATAACATGAAGAAAAGGAGAGAGAATAAATGTTAGCAGATAATGCAGCCAGGTTTACAGCTTCATGTTTAATTTTCATCAAGGGAACAAGTTTTTGGTGAGAGACAGGAAGCACACTTGTTCTAGGTGAGCTCTGATTTCAATCAGAAAAAAAGAAAAGAAGAAAATTAATTTGGGCCACTCTAACAAGCCCCTACTCTAGGCCTAGTCACATTCAAAAGAAAGAAAAGGAAAGTATCTGTGTGATAGAGCCACATCCTTTAAAAAGAAAAAAAAAAAGAGGTTGAAAGAAAGGGGAAAGAATCTTTTTTTTAAAAAAAGTCAAGTTGAACTAAGCCCGGAAAGAGAGGTCCGCATCCACTTGAACCTTCTCAGCTAACTTCTCATCCATACCCTTTGTTTAACTATGAAGTTCCTCCCCACTTGTACCCCCCTATTCCCCACCCCTACCCCATTCTCACCCCCACCCCCCCACTCAGGGAACACTGAAAATGAAATATTGGAGGCCTTACAGGCTTGAGACTATGAAGAAAGCACAACAAATTCAGCCTTTTCTGCTAACTGGCTTAGTGGGTTGTACAGCTTATTGATCATTTACATTTATTTCATATTCAGAACTGCCAACCGGCCCTAAAGGGTCAGGAGCAAATAAATTAACCTTAAAGTTGGGACCTCAAGGTCCTCAATTTTTAATTTATTATATTTGTGTCATCGTTTAGTTATTTGCATGTTTTTTCTTCCATGAGAATGGATGTTCGTTGTGGGCAGGGATTGCTATTTTGGCTTTATAGTCTCAGAGTTTAGCACAGTGCCTGATAGTAATGAGTGCATAATAAATCCTTGTTGCCTAGTTTGTTGAATGTTTTCCTCTAAAAATAATTATCTGATACACATATGCTTGTGTGTGTGTGCGTGTGTGTGTATCTGTATATTTGAAGCATTTGGGGAAATAGTCTTAGATACTTTAAAATTAAACAGTTTCTCAATATTCTTTGCAAATGTCCTGATGAAATTAGAAATTTATATCTAATGTAATTTCAGTTAATTGTTAGATCTACATATCAAATAACATTTAAAATAGGTTGCTGCTTTGTCTTCAAATGCAGAATTGCCAAGTTAATGAAGGTGAAGACAGCCATTCAGGTTTGCATTTAAATCCCAGGAAAAGACATTCTGCCCAATTCTTTCTGTCACCTTTGGGAACATCAGCCATCCTTCCAGAACCTTTCCTAGAAATCTCCACTTTAATGAAAATAAGGCTAAAGGTTTAGTTTGGGAATGGAATAGTTCATGCATTATCCAAAGGAGTTTAGTTTCCCAAGCAGCTATGGGGGTTGAATGGGTACAGGTGCATGTTACAACTTCATGGACTCCGCTCCAGGGTACCTGGACATCAGCCTGGGGTGGGAGGGTGCCCTATCTCCACTATACCATCTTCCCCCACCCCCTCACTCTATTCTATAGCTTATTCCTGGTGAGTTTCTAACTCAATGGCAAGCACATGCCCCAGAACTGTCCCTTCTTCCCCTCTGAAAGGGGTAGGAAAGGAAAAATAGAGACTTATTTTGAATATATGGGCTACAGAACTGGGCTCATTAGTTTTAAGTTAGGTTTTGTTTTATGAGAAGGCACAGGCATGTGGAGCAGTAGAAAGGGTCTTGGCCCTTGGTTAGCAGATTTGGAACTCTGAGCTACATTGGTCAGTTGGGCCGCTTGGGTCAGCTGGCCTTTGATTGTAAAAATTAGGGATACTATTTCATGTGTGTTGTATTATGAACTGGGATTCTCTGTGATGTGACATTTTGGGGTTTTGGGGGGGTTTATTTAAACCTCTAAACCAGGAGTAGGGGGGAACCTGCGGCCTCAAGGCCACATGTGGCCCTCAAGGTCCTCAAGTGCAACCTTTTGACTGAATCCAACCCAAAAAGAGGTGTCCCATGCATGTCAAAATCACAAAAGATTCCTTGAAAGATATATCAAGAAGAACTTTATTCAACTACTATCTGATTGTTAACACCAAGCATATGATGTAGCTATTTTCATAGCAAAAAACAATCGAATGGTGAATACCTATTGTCTAGAGCAGAGGTGCCAAACATGCGGCATGGCCCACATGGAGCCCACAACACTCTTGAGTAGGTTCAGACCAGATTGAAAAGTTCATATATAATTTAAATGTGTTGATGTATTAATTTTAAAAAAAAAGAAATATATAAATATAGTTTTCTAAGTCAATATGAACCTTTGAGGATCATTATGTATGATTTACTGACCCCATTTACATTTGAGTTTGATACCCCCAGTTCTGTGTGATATGTTGCTTCTTGAATATCCCATAAAAAGAGTGGATTAGTACATATATCTTGGATAAATATCTTATATGGGCAATGGGTCCAAAAACTGAATAGGAGAATGGTATGTTTGACAGCCTTTGGAAAATTGTACAATGCTTATGATGACTCCAATCCTCTCCCTGCAAGAAAGACAATTCTCTTATTGATCATATGATGTCATAGTCACTGAAAAATCTTTTTTTTATTTTTTTTTTCTCTCTTTTTAATTTATTTATTTAACTTTTAACATTCATTTTCACAAAATTTTGGGTTCCAAATTTTCTGTCACTGAAAAATCTAAGTTGTGAGTCATCTAAAAAGCAAAATAGAAATGCATGGTGGGTGTGAAAAGCCTTCAAGATACCATTAGTGAAGAATTCAGTAAAAGGAATGCAAAATGGCTCAGTCAAGAAGACCCAAGTTCGAATCTGGCCTCAGATACTTACCAGTTATGTGACCCTAGACAAATCAACTTAACCTCAGTTTCCTCAATGGTAAAATGGGGGTAATGATAGAACTTAAGCTCCCTGGTTTGTTGTGAGAATTAAATAAGATAATACTTGTAATGCACTTGACACATAGTATTTGCTGTTTGGTCCTTTCAAGCTCTTCATGACCTGATTTTTGAGGGGCTTTCTTAGCAAAGGTACTGGAGTGATCTGCCATTGTCCTTCTCTAGCTCATTTCACAGATGAAGAACTAAGGCAAACAGAATTAAGTGATTTGCCTAGGATCACACAGGTAGTAAGGATGAAGATGAGTCTTCCTGATGACTAGGGAAAGAAGGTAGCCCTAGCTACCTGATAAAAGTGGAGGGACAATTGATGAATAGTCCACATGCTTCATTGGCATCCATGCAGTGTCACGAGACCTAGAGGAATGGCTCTAGAATTTCTGGTGGACCCACAGGGGAGGATCAATGAAATCACAGATATAGGATAGACCTATCTTGGACCAATGTCATATTTTAAAGGAATGATGCCCCAATGAGATTAGCATCATTCGGCAGTAGATTACTTATATGCCTTCCTCAGCTCAGGAACATAAATATCAGAGCCTTTAAGATTTCCATATGCCTTCCTCTCTGTTCGGAGCCTCAATAAGGACTTGCAGAAGTGAACAAGCAGTCAGAAATATGAGACTCAGGTGTGCACTGCACCCACCCGACAAAGACCCCATACAGATCCAACAGTGTACAGGGAGAGACAGGAAGCCACAGCCCCACCTTCATCATACTAATTTCTTTGAAAAACCAATTTGTTTCCTTTCCTCTTTCCAAAAAAGCTCTTTGGGAAGTTTTGCTTTATTGCTAAATGGTTTTCTTTATATCTGGATGATCAATTCAACTGAGATTAATTGAGCATAAAGCTGACAGCATCTGCAAAGCCGCTTATTAGTGAACATGAGCCAAAGCATAGCAGAACACACCAGCTGTCATTATGCACTTGTTGTTCGGGGGCTCAAACGCGCACCTGAGCCTCAGGTTTTCTGATACATGTTCACTTTCGAAAGCTCCCACAGAGACCTTGAATGGGAAGCTGTGCAGATGGGGGTTAGAGGGAAAGAGACACAGGAAAACCTGAAATGTTTTGATAGAAGGTTACAGAACTGGGCTGTGACACAGATTACATTGTAATCTCATGAGGACACTATTTCGCACCTAACGGGTGACATGCAGTGTAATGCGGGTCCATGTTATACTTCCAGGAAAGGAGATTTAATTCATTAAGTGCCCAAGTCTTTGTTGCGAGACTTTATCTCAGCACGGACCTGCACCCTAGAAACAGCTTTATAGAAAGCTACAATGTAAATTGATCAATCATAGATCTGGACCAAATATATAAATATATGTGTATACAAAGGTGTATAAACCTATATGTAGCCTAGCTTTATATGTATATACATATACACGTATATAATATATTTATATGTTTGGTCTAGACCTATGATTTAATCATATAAGATCATACACACAGAGATTAAAGAGATCTTAGAGGCCATATAATCTAACACTATCATTTTACAGCTGAGGAAACTGAGGCCAAACAAAGTTAAGTGACTTACCTAACCAAAGTCACACAAGGATTAGGTGCTGC
This sequence comes from Notamacropus eugenii, assembly GCF_028372415.1. Lineage (NCBI taxonomy): Eukaryota > Metazoa > Chordata > Mammalia > Diprotodontia > Macropodidae > Notamacropus > Notamacropus eugenii. Next base: position 102,704,445 of record NC_092876.1, read on the forward strand.
AGTGGATAAAACACTAGTTTTGGAATCAAGAACACCTAAATTCAAACCCAGCCTCAGACACTTACTGGCTGTGAGACCCTAGGCTAGTCATTTAACTTCTATCAGTCTCGGTTTCTTCACCTGTACAATGGGTATAATAACAGCACATACCTCTCAGGGCTGCTATTAGGATCCCATGAGATAATACATGTAAAGTGTTTCAAAAACTTTAAAGTGCTATATAGATGCTAGATATCATTATTCATTGGAAGCGGGTTTTCAACCTAGGTCCTCCAACTCCAGAGTCAACATTCATTCCTTCATACCACAGTTCTATTGGTATAAGAAATTCTGGGTGAGAACATGTCCTCTGCTAAAGCACTTCAGCAACTACACTGAATTGATGGTTTTAGGGAATTGCCTTGAGAAGTCAAGAGTTAATTGCTAATGAGAAGTTAAATAATTTGTCCAAAGTTAGCAACCAGGATGGATAAGAGGAGAGTCTTGGACCAAGAGCCACTTGATAATAAGGCTCTATATTTACTGTTGTCTCTTGATGAGAAATATGCACATATATGTCTATGTATTAAATGTATGCATTTATATTTAATACGTGCTTTATATGTATGTATGTACATAGTCACACAATGAGATCTATAGATAGAAAAAGTTATCAGCAGCTTCTGGAGTCTACACAGTTTAAAGCCTAGCTCTGCCGGTGCCAGGAGACTGGAGAGTGTGTCCTGGAAAATCAAAGAAGAGGTCTCTGGCATCTCTGCCACCTGACCAGGTTGTACTCAGCCATACCAGCACTACATCAAAGGGCAGCAGACCCCATTCTCTCAAGTCTCCCCTCCTCCTTCCCTTCCCTTGGAACACCATCCAATAGATTGCTATCCTGGCTCCCTCCATGATAGGGGAATGGGGGAGGATAGAGTCATTTTTAGTACTACTTATCATTATGCAAATACTCAAATGACTCTCATTGATTGTATGTTCTCTCCAGTGATGCAAATTACAAGTCAATCTTGTCTACCTATTGTCTGCAACTCTTGTCCTCCCGGTGAACATGGAAGACATTCCCTGTCCATGTCCTCCCATAGTCATGAAGGGGTGTCCACTCAATATTACTGGCATCTTGAAGATATCAGTGGAGCACCCAAGTTGGCCATCTGTTATCCTTTGAGTCAGACACATAACTAGCCCATATTATCTTTCTATCACATATTTCCCTAATGATATTTTTTGTCTCCATGGTGAATAATATTTATCCCAGATGCCCTACTTTGGGACTTCTCTGTGTGACATTTAAAAAGTTTGAGAGACATAGTACTGGGGTGATTATTTTAGTTATAATGCTGGATTATTATTAATAAAAGGGGTCAGTGACACTCTTAAATGTCAAAGACCCCTCATGGAACCCACTCAATGTTTACATGCCCTTGGAAGAGTAGATATTCCTGAGGATGGCAATCATTCTGATTGGTTAGCAAGTAATGAAAGAGAATAAACATTAAAATGAGAGGTGGGCCTATCCTAATGAGGGACTGGGGAAAGAAGTATATGATATTGATAATGCCATTTACTTCCAAGTCACCTCCCCACCTCAGGCAATTTGACAAAGTATTTATCTACACTCAAACTGGAGGAGAATACAATGGGGAGGAATTTATCTAGATAAGATGATCTAGGTGGAATCAGTTTTCGACTGATGTCAATAAAATCCCTCAAAGACTGTGTTTCCAACAAGGAAACAGGACAGGGAAAAAGCCTAGATCTCCCCCTGGCTTTGTCAAAGCTTAGCACATAGTAGGTGTTTGTTGATCACCTGATTGAAGAACCCTCTCTAGACTACCCCCTTTAACTTGTTGGTTGGTTGTTGTCCTTCGTTCTCAAAGAAGACCAAACTGGCATCATCACGATAAAATGAAGTTTCAATGTATATGACTATGGCTGATCAGACCAATAAGAGCTTGGCATGCTCTACCACAGATTGGGTACAGATAATCCATCTGAACATTAAGGGTGGTTACTCCAAATTTGCACATCCTATGTTTCCTTTGTGTTGTTTCAATTCTGCTTTGCTCATAGAGCACAGCACCTTTTCTAATGTGGGCATACCATGCTGAGCAGTCCTGCACCAGTGTCTCTCATGTCACACAATAAAATCCAAAGTTCTTGAGAGAAAACTTGAAAGTGTCCTTGCATCACTTCTTTTGACCACCATGTGATCAACTGCCCATGCGAATTCTACATAAAATAGTCTTTTTGGCAAGCTTACATTTTGCATTTGAACAACATGACCAGCCCCTCGGAGCTGCGCTCTCTGAAGCATAGTTTGAATACTTGGCAGTTTAGTTTGAGCAAGGACCTCAGTGTCTGCTACCTTATCCTGCCAGGTGATCTTCAGAATCTTCCTAAGACAGCTCAGATGGAAGCAATTCAGTTTTCTGGTATGGCACTGGTAGACTGTCCATGTTTCACAGGCATACAACAATGAAGTCAACACAATGGCTCTGCACACCTTCGTAGACAGCCCAGGGGCCTACAACCCCAGGCTCAAAGTGTTCTATGGGTCTGCACTTTTAAAACTGTTCCTCTTAAGCCCTTCCAGTTCACCTTCAAAAGTAAATCCTTTGACACAATTAGCTCAAAGCGAAGGCTGATGGCTGATGTGGTAACTGGACTCTTTTCTGTAGCTTACTCTCTTCTCAGCTACCAGAAATATTCATTTTTAGAATGTCAGAAATGACTCTCCTCTCCTCTCTACTAGGTAAATAACTTCAGAAATCCCTTCCATTTCTTGGACTCTGGGAAGTCTGCTTGACTGTGAAATGGGAGGTTGACTAATGGTCCCCCTCGACATGATTCTTCATTGCCTCCAGGAGGAGAAACAAAGGATAAGAATTTTAAAAGGATAAAAAACAAAGGATAAAACATTTCCTTTAGAGTCTGCTAATAGGACACTCAGAGTGTGACCCATTCACTGTCTCAGATCTTTTCCAAAGTATAAATATGATTATTCCCAAGTCTGAAAGGGGCAAAACTTTGATATGACATTATTTCTATTACCTGGTTCAATTGACTAATGGTCCTCCATCAACCTTCCACCACACAGGTAAACAGACTTGATCACAATATTTCAGAAATAGAAGAGATTTCCGAAGCCATCTACATAAAGTGACCACCCATTTTAGGATTAATGATAGGTAGAAAAGAAAAGTCAGACATAGTCTGACCCATCTTTGAATTTAAAGAAAGGTTATTTCAGAGAGTTCAGGGAAAGGGTGAATGACACCCAACATCTAAATTCTACACAGTGATAGTAGCCTAAGAGACATGAGAAGCTTTTTTTAATAAAAGACTCAGTCTCCCTATCTCACTCAGGCTAGAAGTATAATAGCTGCCATGCTGAACTCTCTGTTTTTCCTGACCTAAGCCAGATGATCCCTCCTTAGGCAGCCTAGTGACCCTTCCTTTCCAGGAGGGGGTCATCATTTAAGTGCCAGACGTAATGTAGAGACTTGATTAACTTTAGCCCTACTTCAGTTCAGAATTCCCCAATTCAAGGGCCTCGCCAGCCCTTGTAGGGAGATGGAAGTAGGAGAGATGGAAGACTTTAAAGAATACAATTCTAACAATACAAACATTTCCAAAGGTGGGCGGGGGCAGGGGTGAGAGGAGGAGCCATCAAATGAACCTGATTTGTATACACAGAGAACTGATGAGGCAAATGAACTTTTTTATAAAATGTAAAAAAGGAAAGAAGCAAAAGCAAGTTATAGAAGAAGAATACAATATGGTCCTGTCATAGGGCCAGAAGCTCAAAATGACTTGAGGTTGACTAGAAATGCTGAAAACAACATTTTGTTTTGTTTGTTTGTTTGAGCTATATTAGGGGAAAGAGTAGAATCTTAGAATGCATAGGATTGCTGCTCCTGGTGAAAGAGATGATAGTAGTGGGTAAAAGAAAAAGGCACAACTACTTGTTTTGAGTCTTATTTCACTTCTGTTTTCTCTGCCAAGAAGAGTGATCTTCAGACTGAAAGAAACAGAACAAGAATAGTCAAAAGACAATTGAATCCCAAGATAATTAAGGAGATAAGAAGAAAGAACATAAATGTGTCCTTAATTAATTCACATAACCAGACCTAGATGAACTATATCCCAGCACATTGAAAGAAATGGCAAATGTGATTGCTCATCCCATATCAGCAGTCTTCGAAAGATCACAGACAATGGGAGGGGTGACAGAGGACTGAAGAAGGGAAAATATTACAATTTTCAAAAGATAGAAAAAAGAATTAAATCTAAAAACTGCCTATCAGTGAGCTTTATCTTCAATTCCTGGCAAAATTCTAAAGGGATGGCTAGTGAATGTCTAGAAAAAGAAGTACTGATCACAAATTGCAGTATGGCTTTATGAAGAACAGACCATGACAAACTAACCTCTTTTCCTTTTTTGATAGGTTTTTTAGACTACTGGATCAGAGAAATGCTAGGTATAAGTTGCCTAGATTTCAACAAAGCAATTAAGAAAACCTCACATGATATCCTTATGGATAAGACTAGAAAGGTATGTGCTAAATAATAAAACATTAAGTAGATTCAAAATAGTTCCAATGGCCAGACTAAAAATGTAGTACTAAGTTGTGTCCATCTGGAGGGCAGTCTGCCGAGTAGTCAGTTCCCACAGGAATTTGTCCTTGGCTCTCTGTCTCTCTCCTTGGCTTCACATTTTTACAAATGACTTGAATGGAGACATAGGTGGTATTCCTGTTAAATCTGTAGCCAACAGGAAGTTGGTAGCTAAACTTTTAAATGAAAGTGTTAAGATCCAAAAAGCTCTTGACAGGCTAGGATGTTGGGGCAAATATATTAATATAAATTGTAATAAGGATAAATGTAAAGTCATACATGGAGACATAGGTGGTATTCCTGTTAAATCTGTAGCCAACAGGACTTTGGTAGCTAAATTTTTAAATGAAAGTGTTAAGATCCAAAAAGCTCTTGACAGGCTAGGATGTTGGGGCAAATATATTAATATGAATTGTAATAAGGATAAATGTAAAGTCATACATGGGGTTCAAAGAATCAACTTTATCAATACTAATGTAGGATGGGAAAGGTGTGGCTAAATAGCAGTCTCTGCAATAAATGAGGGCTTTAATAGAATGCAAACTCCAAATATATTAACAGCAACTGAAGCAGCTAATGTGACCCTAGATTGTATACCATCCTGCATGAGGAAAATGCTAATTCCTTTGTATTTCTTCCCTGTCATATGACATCTGGATTGTTGGGTTTAATTCCACATTCCATATTTTAAGTAGGACACTGGTGTGTTAGAGATGATCCAAAGAAAAGTAAGCAGAATTGAAGACCCCTCAAGCTTGTTTATAACAGAATTAGTTGAAGGAATTGGGGATGTTTGGCCTGTACAAGAAAAGTCTTGTGGCTTAAGACATAATAGCTATCCTCAAATATTTGAAAGGTTTTCATAGAGAAGAAATGTTAGACTTTTTTCCATTTATTCCCAAAGGGAATAATGGGAGTGATGAATGTCTGAATGCAGAGGCAAATTTATGCTTAATATAAGGGGGAAAAACACATCTTCATAAAACTGTCCAAAAATAGAATGGATTGTTTTGGAAGGTAATTGACTTTCTGATCACTAGAGGTCTTCAAGTACAGGTTAGATCAGCAGTTGTTAAGAGAAATTGAAAAAGTTTTTCACAAACAAAATCAATACAATAAAATTAGAAAGGAAATAATTAGGGGATAGTATTTGCAGCAAGTTTTTCTGATAAAGATCTTATATCTAAAAAATATAGGGAACTTATTCAAATATATAAAACAAGATGCATTTCCTGATAGATTAAAGGATATGAACAGCAAGATCTCAAAAGACCAAAGGCAAATTGTCAACAACCGAAAGAAAAAATAGTCCAAATTGTTAATTATAAAAGAAATGCAAATTAAAACAGCTCTGAGATTCTACTTCATACCCATCATATTATAATATAGATTTTAAAAAAAGAAAATTGTTGGAGTGACTACAGGAGGACAGATATACTGATCAGCTATTAGTAGGGCTGGCAAGCCATTTGGAACTATACCCACAAAATCACTAAACTGTGTGTACCCTTTGACCTCGCAATACTGCTCCTAGCTATATACTCCCAAAGAGATCAAAAACAGAGAGAAAGAACTAGTATGTACAAAAATATTCCTAGAAGAACTTTCTGGTTTAGCAAAGAGCCAGAAACTGAGTGTCCCTCTAGTTGGAGAACAGTCAACAAATATGGCATATTTAATGCAACAGAATATTATTTTTTCCACGCACAATGACAAAAGAGATAAAGTCAAAGAAACTTTGGCAGATTTGTTTGAACTAATAAAGAGTGAAATTAGAACCAGAAAAAAAATTTCTTTTATTAAATTTAATTTAAAAGTTCTAATTGAGAAAAAAAAAGACATGCCAGACAAACCTTATTTCATTTTGTATAGTTACCAGATTGATCAGGGTAAATAACACAAATACCATAAATGTGAATTTCATCAAGTTTGACAAAGTCTTGATGGATCCATATAGAATAATGTCAATTAGATCATGGTATAGTTAGGTAGAATCAGAACTAATTGAATGATGAGACCCAAAATGAGACTAATTGATCAATGTAATTCTGCAGACAGTAACCAGATTGATCTTGCTTTGTTCCATTTTTTTGTCAAAGACTTGGTTGAAGACATGGGTAGTACCCTTTTTAATCTGAGGTTAAGCTGAAAGGAATAATTTACATACTGAATGATAGAATCAGGAAACAAAAACATGTAAACCACATGGAACAATGGATCAAATCTAATAAAATGTATGAGATATAGATATAGATAAATTCTGGTTTAGAATTCAAAAGTCAGCTACCCATATGGGAGAGGTACTCCTAGAAAGCAGTTCAGGTCCGATAGACCTAGTTCATGTTCTATAAATTCCATATGAGTCAGTGATAAGTAATGTTAGCCCACAGAATCAATATGATGTTAGGACATTATTAACAGAAACTCTGTGTCCAGAACAAGGTGGAAGAAAGTTCATATCCTGCTATAATCCTTCCTAATTAGGTCAAATCTGCATTAGTTTGTTCAGTTCTGGGTATCAAATTTAAGGAAGGACGTTGAGTGTCATTGTGTTAACAAACATTTATTAAGTGCCTACTACGTGCCAGGCACTGTGTTAATCAATTTTGTCCAGAAGAGAGTAATCAATGTAGTATAGTGAGGGGACCTGAAGTCATGCCATATAAAGTTCATTTGAAGAAACTAGGGATGGTTAGCCTAAAGAAAGGATTATTAAGGAGGACATTATAGCTGTCTTCAAGTGCTTGAAGGGTATAATTTGTAAGAGTAATTATATTCATGTTACAGAAAAAAATTTTTTACTTGAAGTCAGAGGACCTAAGGAACAAACTCGACATACAAATTCCACAAACGTTGATTAGGCACCTACTATGCGCAATGTACTGTACAGTGGGGATACAAAGTTACTACCAGGGAGATACAACCTGTACACAGATAAATATTTACTAAGTAATTTCAAGAGAAACTAAGCAATCCCATCGGCAGGAGATCAGAGAGAAAGTTTAGGATTCTAAGAGCCATGCATAAGAAAAGACTGTATTCTCAATTGAGGGAACATCCTTTAAAGGCATAAAGGCAGAAGATGGAATGTGATACATAAACATGGGGGAAGAGAGAGCTAGCAGATGAACTTATTAGACTAGAAATTACATAAAGGAGAGGAATATAAGAAAAGACTCAAAGGCCACTTTGAGCCACTTCTACTCTCCCAGCCTTCCTTACTTCATCTGTAAAATAAAGGAGCTGAATTAGATGACCTAGCTCTTAATTCTATGTTCTTATGTTACTTGATCCCAGGGGCAGGTAGATAGTGCAGTGGATAGAGAGCTGGACTTGAATTCAGGAAGAATTATCTTCTTGAGTTAAAAATCTGACTTCAGGTACTTACTAGCTATATGACCCTGGGTAAGTCACTTAACTCTATTGGTCTCAGTTTCCTCATCTGTAAAATGAACTGGGGAAGAAAATGGCAAACCACTTCAGTGTCTTTGCCAAGAAAACCCCAAATGGGGTCACAAAGCGTCAGACACAATTGAAACGACGACTGAACAACAAACAAGTGATACTTGAGACCAGACTATAAAAGGCTAGTCCCAGCATTCCAAGCCTGGACAGTATGGAAAACAAAGAGACCAAAACTGCCACAATCATGTCTAAACACTTGCCTTCTAAATTCTGAATCACAGACCTCTCACCAGTATAGGGAAACTCTTGGACTTCCCCTACCACTTTTTTATTTTTTTTCTATATAAAAGCAACAATGACGAAAGGAAATCCTTTGTGGAAGACTTCCTACCATTTCCTAGCAACTTTTTTTTTTAATCTAATGGAATCAGGCCACCTCTCCTGGCAAATGATTCTTCTGGAATTTGATGAAAGGGTAATGTTTTGCTTCCTGTTGCGTGTATTTTGCAAGTGGCCATGATCAGCATAGGTTTTTATGAAGATTTTCTCAATCCCATACTTCCCAGCACCAAACACCAGGGGTAGCCTAAGTGCTTGACATCTATAGGTATGAATATCCCTTTGACTCTTGAGACCATTTCCTGTACTAGGATCTTTAAATGGGGAATCTGCCTTGCAAATGGAAAAATAAGGCTGTAACTAAAACTTGCATGATTAAGTCACTGTTATCAAAACAAATAAAATAAGTGGTTAGAACTGTGTCTCCAAGGCATCCATTGGTCTGGCTCTCTGAAGCTGTGGTGGAGAATCAAGTTTACTATATGGAGAAAGGGAAAGAAATACGCATTTGTATGTCTACTACATGCCAAGTGCTGTGCTAAGCACTTTACAAATATCTCATTTGATTGTGAGGTAGGGACCACTATTATCCACATTTTACAGTTGAGGGAACTAAGGCTAATGGAAGTCAAATGACTTACTCAGGGTCATATAGTTAGCTAAGTGTCTAAGGCTGAATCTGAACTCAGGGCTTCCTGACTCCAGGCCTGGCCCCACCTAGCTGTCTTGGAGAGTGTGTGACATGATACAAGGGAAAGAATGCTTGATTTGGAGTCAGAGGACCCAGCAAATCCCTGTTCTGTTGTTTATGACTTGTGAGACCCTATCGTCCTTTATCGCTCTGGTCTTCAATTTCCTCAGGAAAATGAGAGAGTTTAGAGTAGCCAACCTCTGATGTCCTTTTCTTCCACTTCTAGATGTGATCTTATTCTTATGATCCAATGTGGTTCTTTGGAATTATAAAGAAGCAAAAGTGTAGAAAGAGCTTCAACAATAAAACTTTGGAGATGCTCTACTAAAGCCAGTCAGTTGGTAAACATGTATTAATCTCCTACTGTGTGCCAGACACTATATTAAGTACTCGTATTCGTCCTTCATTGCCAAAGAAGACCATGCCATCAGAGAAATGATGACATGACTTGCACTTGACTTTGTTTTGAGTGAAGGAGGTCTGTAAGCACTAAGTACTGGGGACACAAAGAGAGGTAAAAGTCTAGTCCCATTTCCCAAGCTCATAGCCTAATGAGGGAGGCCAGCATGCAAAAACTATGTACAAACGAGACACAAAAGATAAATTGGAAATAATCAACAAAGGGATGGGCATCACAGTGAAAAGAACCTGGGAGGAAGAAGAGATCTGTTCCAACAAGACTGACAGATGAAGAATGTAGAGTCAGCTTCCTTGAGATTTCTTCCACAAGGAACAGCATAAAAGCATTCAGAAAATGGCACAACTTTCACAAGCTGCCATCCTTCCAATATCAACTTCCCCAGGCAGGCTTCAGGGCTTTGTCAAGCTAAGATGCCATATTTATTGTATATCTTCTGATGCAGTAGAGGCCATAGGCAGAGAAGGCTGGTCTGCACCCCATCCCCCATGCACACTCCTTTTCCTTCTGCCATGGCCTTTGGTCCAAGGACCCAAGCAGCAGCCTGTCCAACTTGTCAGTACAGCCAGGACAAGGGATGAACCACAACAGCCTAGGGCCAAGAATGTGACCACTATTAATTGCTGTATTTATATATTTCTTAACCATTGTTTCTAACTTTCTCTTTTGCCACTGGTGAAATTTTTGAGCATTGTTGCCCCAATGCCATTCCCCCATAAGCTCTGAGGTTTTTATTTACTGATTTTGCATAGAGTTTTGGGGGAACACATATGTTGAGTTATAGCAGAGCTGACTATAGTGATAATAAAAGGTCATGTTTACATATCACTTTAAATGTTTACAAAGTGCTATGCTGTTGAAGGTATGGGAGAGTATTATCATGACACCTTTGCCCATTAGGAAAATGAGGCTCAAAGAACCTCAGAGAATGGCTTCCCAAGGACACACAGGTGCCAAGCATCCAGGTCAGGAAATGAACCTGAACTGGCCATTAAGAGATGGAGGCCAATTGAGAGGGAAGACTCTAGTGGAAAAAAGTGTCCCCAGGAGGTCTTCCCTGGGTCTTATGCTATTTAACATTTTAATCAACATCGGGAATGCTGTGGTCACCAAGCAAATAGATGACCAACCTGGGAGGGTAGCTAACACTATGTAGATGAGAGTCAGAATCAAAAAATATAGACTAGTATAATGGTACAACTCTAATAACATGAAATATCATAGAGATAAACACACAGTCCTTCGCTTGGGTTCAAAAAAGAAATTGTTCGAGTACGGTATGGGAAAGGAACAACTGAATGACAGTTTAATGAGAGAAACCTTGGACCTTGGGCAACTAGGATAGAGTGCAAAACTTGGAGGCAGGAAGACTCATATTCCTGAATTCAAATCTAGCCTCAGACACTTATAACTGTATGACCTTGGGCAAGTCACTTAATTTTATCTTCCTAACTTCAGGCCTGGAATTCTATCCACTGTGCCACTTAGCTGCCCTGAGAATATTTAACCTGGAGAAAAAAGGGTTTGGAGATTAGAAGGACCCTATGAAATGATTCAACTTGTCCTTCTTAGCCCCAAACTGAGAACAATGTATAGAAGCTGCAGAGTCTGGTTTTGACCAAATGTAAGGGAAAATTTCCCAACAATTAAAGCTATCCAGAGGTAAAATGCATGGCCTTATGAAGCAGTGAATTTACACTCACTGGAGGTTTTTAAGGAAAGGCTGGATGATCACTACTCAGGGAGGTTACAGAGGGGATACTTATTCATTAACTCAGTGGCCCAGGACCTCCTTTGGATTCATGAATTAAATCCAGTCCTGGGAGCCTGACCCATAAAAGTCATTTTCTCTTGATTCATTATGCCCTCAAACTGGAGGTATGTCTCCAAAATAAAGCCTAGTTAAAACTTGTGTTTGGATTTTCCAAAATGTTGATATAAGCTCCCCATATAAGTATTCAGCTTACTAAATGCATACTGATTAGAATAGCATTTATTTCATCCTACAGAAAATATTGAAGATGCAAAGGACTCCCAGGAGCTCCTAAACAGTTACAGAAAACACATCAAACAACAAACATTTATTAAGCACCTACTATATGTCACCACCATCTAACCACTTCATGCCTTGTTGGTCTCCCTCAAGCTTTCTTTCTACCACAATGTATCCTCTGCTCAGCTGTCAAATTTGAGCTGTGCAAGGTCACGAGCCTCACTTCCTCCTCCAGAGCTGTTTGGGGCTAGGGGCAATATGTAGATCAGGATGACTGGAGATGTCCCAGCCATTGGAACTGGTAATCTAAGGCATCAAGGAAGAGGAGGACTTTGGAGAGAGTCCAGGCATAAAAATGAGGCAAAGCATCTCAACTGCTCTTCCTAACATGATGGTCCCAGGAAGAAAGTCAACAATGAGGAGAAGAGAGCTCCAGGAAGTGGGGAGGGGAGAGAAAGAGGAAGGGGGAAAGAGAAAAACAGGGAGGGGAAGAGAGAAAAAGAGGGAGAGGGAGAGGGAGAGAGAGAGAGACAGAGAGAGAGAGAGAGAGAGAGAGAGAGAGAGAGAGAGAGAGAGAGAGAGAGAGAAGGAGAGGGAGGAAGGGAGAGAAAGAGGGAGGGAGAATAGAGAGATTAAAAAAGAGAATCACAGGGCTCAGTATGGAAGGTAGGAAAAGTCTCTTTCTTGCCTCTGGTAATAATCTGCCTTCAGTAACACCACAGTATGTGTTGTGGTGTGATAGAGAATAAATAAGAGACACAGGAAGGAATGCACTAAATTTCAGACAATGAATCTAACATTGCCTTTAACAATATTCTGGTTTGTAGGATTCGAGGAGTAAGCAGACAGAGAAGAGTGGTTTCCCCTGAGGGATCACACACCCCAGCAATGCTCCCAATAGGAAGTGCGTTCCCAGCTGCTGTTCTTGAACACCACAGAGCTTTCTCTGCTCTTTTCCTTACTCCTAGCTCGATAGGACGAATCTGGAGGCAGTATGGACAAATCGGTGTTGTACACAGTTATGTGAGATATGGCCATGATCTTTACAAAGTAAGGAGAGCCAAGGCTATTGTCACCACCCCTGGGAGATGGAGAAAGAGAAAGTACATTTTCCTTGGGGAGCCTTTTGATCTGTAGATGTGCTCATTAAAGGTGTGTCATTCTTTATAGGTTTGAAGAGAAAAGTAGCACCTCCCCCACCTCTTTCTACTCCTCAGAAATCAATCAATAAACATTATAAATACCTAATGAATGCCAGGCACTATGCTAATTTGGAGGTATATAAAGACAAAAATGAAAAAGTCCTTGCCTCCAAATAATTATAATGGGGAAAGGCAACTGCAGAAGTCACTGGGTATTGGAAACTTTCATTTATTCAATTCATTTGAAATTTGTTAGTGGCTGTCCTCCTCTATATCTGGAGTAGCTAGGTGGTGCAGTGGATGGAGCACCAGTGCAGGAGTCAGGAGGATCTGAGTTCAGATCTCACCTCAGACACCTGACTCTCACCAGCTGTGTAACCTTGGGTAAGTCATTTAACCCCAACTGGCCCATCCTGGGTCATTTCCAGTCATCCTGACCAATATCTGGTCACTAGATTCAGAGGAGAAGTGAGGCTGGTAACTTGCACAGCCCTCCCTCACTCAAAAGAAAGTTAAGTGTAAGTCGTGTCATTATTTCTCTGATGGCAAGGTCTTCTTTGGCTATGAAAGATGAACATACCTCTATATCTGGAAAGCTCTCCCTGCTCTCTGCCTCTTGGCTTCACTGGCTTCCTTCAGGTCCTTCCTAAAGTCCCACCTTCCACAGGAAGGCTTTCTCATTCCTCCTAATTCTAATGCCTTCCCTCTGCTGATTATTTCTAATTTATGCTACACATAGCCTGTGTGCATAGTTGTTTCCATATTGTCTCTGGGTTAGAGTCCGAGTTCTCCAAAGGTAAGGACTTTTTACCCTTTTTTATTATTCCACTGATTAGCACAGTGTCAGGTACACAGTAGGCACCTCCTAAATGCTTATAAAATGACTGACCACTTACAATATATTTGGCCCTGAAGGAGAGAAATGACATATGTTCTTTGCCCTCAAGTTGCTTACAAAATTTGGAACTTTCTTATCTGTGTGCTGCTGAGATATTCTGGCTCTCTAAATTACCTGTGATTGTAGCATATCTACTCTTGGGAATCATCAGAACTTGAGAAATCCCAACATCCCCAAGAGTTCATGCATCCTTAGAGTGAAAACAAAATGGTTCTCATTGCGTTCCATTGGATCCCTTCTGGCTGTGCAATTTTTTTACTTTTTCTTTTTTTTATATTTATTGCAGGGAATTTCCAGTCTTAACAGCTTGTGGGATAATTAGAGGAACAGTTTAATCAAGAGGGTTAATAGGATATAGCACATTTTCTCTGTTAGTGCTCCATAAATGTTTGTTGGGTTGGAATGGACTCTGAACAATTTAGATGGTATTATATATGGTGGCATCCTGGTTCAGCAAAACTAAAAGAGATGTGATGGGCTAATGAAACCTCAGCAAGTCTGTTAACTTCTTGGCACCTCAGTTTCCTCATCAGTGAAATGAAGAATGTTATTGTCATGTCTACCTCACGGGGTTCTTGTGAGTCTCAAATGAGATAATACGTATGAGGTTCTTTTTAAACTTTAAAATGCTATATACATACAAGAGATTCAGGATTTCACATATAATCTTTTATCATTCTGTTTTGTACAGAGAAATGTCCTCTTTCATGTTTAAGTTTAGAATTTTTTCAAATAATTTTAATTTTAAAATTAAATTTTTTAAAGTGCTCTACAAATGCCAGTTATTATTCTTTATCCAAGGTCACACATCAGTTAGAGTTAAAACTTGAAACTGTGTTCTTCAGTCTCCCAATTTAGTAACAATCATCATGGCCACAAAAACTTTCCCTAATGATCAGCTTCCAACAATAAAATTAGTTACCTATGTGTAACACATCCACCCATGCTCTAGGGGAAAGAGGGAAGTTGAGCCAGGGGATGGAAGGGGAGAAAGACAAGATTACTAATTGGTTGACAGACATCTACAATACTTCAAACCTGCATTCAGGGCAGACAGAAGTGGAGAGACAAGCTCAAACTTAGGAATGTGGACAGGAGCCATAGACTTGTGGGGAAGCTGGGCTCTAATGTATCCCTTGAATCACTAAGGTTGCTAAGAGCAGACTCCCTGTCACATTGTTCTCTCCTGAGGTTTTATTCCACTTCCTAATTAAAAAGCTCTCATTAATTCTTAGTTATTTTGCTGTTTTCCCTATTCAGCATAACTTCTTCCATTTTTTAAATTTAATTTAATTTAATATTTTTTAATTTTATTTTTTTAATTTAATATTTTTTAATTTAATATTTTTTTTCTATTTTAAATTCTGAATTGTCTCTCTCCCTCCCTCCTCACCACACACTAGAGAAGGTCACCATTTGATGGGAAGATAGATATATAGATAGATGAAAGATAGATAGATGATAGATAGATAGATGAAAGATATATAGATAGATGAAAGATATATAGATAGATGAAAGATAGATAAAGGTAGATAGATGAAAGATAGATAAATAGATGAAAGATAGACAGATAGATAGACAGATAGATAGGTAGATGGATGGATGGATTTATGGATGGATGGATAGATAGATAGAAAACCATACTATACATAGTTCTATTTATCAATTCTTTCTCTGAAGGTAGATAGCAACTTCCTTCATAGTTCCTTTGTAGTTGATTTGAGTATCTATAATACTCAAAATAAGTAAGTCATTCAGTTATTCTTCAAACAATGTTGTTATAGTATACAGCATTCTCTTGCTTCTGCTCATTTCACTCTTCATTATTTCATGCAAACCTTTCTACTTTTTTGTAAAATCAACCTGTTCATCATTTCTTATAACATCACAATCATATATTACAACTTGTTTAGGCATTTCCCAATTGATGAGCATCTCCTCAATTTCCAGTTCTTTGTCTCCACAAAGAGAGCAGCTGTAAATATTTTAGAACATCTAGGTTCTTTTCTTTTTTCCCTGATAACCTTGGGAAATAGAATTAATAATGATATTGCTGGGTTAAAGAGTGTACACAATTTCATAGCTCCTTGGGCATAATTCTAGACTGCTCTCCAAAATGGTTGGATCAATTCACAGTTCCACCAACAGTGTATTAGTGTCTCAATTTTTTCAGATTCCCCTCCAACATTTGCCATTTTCCCCTTTTATCATTTTAGCCAATCTGGTAGGCATTAGATAACTCAAAGTTGTTTTCATTTGCATTTCTCTAATCAATAATGACTTAGGGTATTTTTTTATATGACTATCTATAGCTTTGATTTCTTCATTAAAAAAACTGGCTGCTTATATCCTTTGAACATTTATCAATTGGGGAATGACTCATATTTCATAAATTTGACAACATTCTCTATAACTCTTTCATTTCTGTTCATTTACTTTGATACAGAGATGTATTAGCAATCTGTTGACTATGCTTTGTGTAACCAGTAGTTTGGGGGAGGAAGATTTACTCTCCCTTTGGGAATAATTAGGGAAAGAGACCTTTATTTTGAACTCCTGTTGTTTTCCTAGACTATAAATATTTGATGTGTAGTAGAAAGATGCAATTCTAACCTCTTACTCCACTTGGAGAAAGTTCCCAGCCCTAGTCCTCCTCCTGTACACCCCAAAGGAAGAAATTGAAGTCTCCTTTAGAAACATGGTGGGATATCTATCCATGCCTCACATGAACCATTAAACAAAAACATTTGCACATCTCTATTACTTATATATAGTGCTGTATGCTGATTAAGATCTTTACATCCATTTTAATTGATCCTCACAACAACCATGAGGCTATGAGGTAAGTAGAACAAGATGAAGATGCTAGACTTCTACAACATTACACCATGTGCCAAGTATGTCTTCACACAAATAGTGATCAATAAAGCCAGGACTCAAACCCAGGTCTTCTGATTCCAAATGTGAGGTTCTCTTAACAACACCATGCTAGCTGTCAAGGCTTCTGCTCAGTTTTGCTCTTAAGTGAGCCAGGATGATGTCATTTACACTGTTAATAAATGCTACCTTCCAGACACTGCTGCTGTTTCTAATCAGTCATTTCCAATTGGATGAAAACAGATGAGATTGACCCTAGAATACAAGAAGGCAGGGTTCTTCACCTTTTCTGTGTTAGGGACTCCTCTGGCAGTCTGGTGAAGTCTAGGTACTCTGCAAAACCATGTTTTTAAATAATTGAAGGAAATACTAAATTTCAGTTCAAGGTTAGTGAAAAGAAAGATTTGTTGCTTTCCCCATTCAAGTTTTTGGACCTCCTATATTCTCACTGTGGGGGTGGGGGTGAGGAATGATCCATAGGCCCCCAGTTTAAGAATACTTGTTCTACAAAGAGACTTGTTTGCACACTGTGAAATCTAGAGATACCTTCTATATGAAAAAACCTTTGACACTTTTTTATGTAGACCTTACATGATTGAAGCCTGGCTAAATACAAATAAGTTTCTATTGCTAGCCTCTCTTCTTTTAAACCCTTTCTAACCTGCTAAATCCAAACTAAAACATATCACACAAAGAAAATTTTTAGACTACCTATTATTCCAACCCTCCCATTTTATAAAAGAAAGTGAGATCCAAAGAAGGAAAGACATTGCACACCCACAGCCACAGAGGTAGTTAATGGAAATTCGTCCTAATTCAACTCATTAGATTGTTCATTGAATTAGTACATTGCTTCCTTTCTTCCCCCCCCCCCCCTTCCCTCTCTCCTTTCCTTCCATCCCTCCTCTATTTCTTCTCCTTCTATCCACGTAGGAAATCATGCCCTTACCTGTGGGTGCTCTGCCTAAAAGAACATAGATTTCAATGGTGAAAACTTGAAGGACAACTTGGGGTTTTCAGGCTGGATTTCTTTTTTTTTCCTCTTCCCTACTTATTTACGCTATCATTTTTAAGAAAAGAAAAAACCGGAACAATTGGCTTTTTTCCCCCTATGTACTTTCATTTATGATTTCTTGAAATACAGCATTGGAAAACCAGGCTTTGATAAAGCCCATTGGGATTCAAATAGAGCTACTTGACCATGCCTTAAACCGAAATCACTCTGCCTGTCACTGATTGGCCAACAATAGGTCCCAGCCAAAGCCTCAATTGGTCATTGTTTGAGTTTTGTTGGCAAAAAAAAAATGGCAATTTTTTTTCTGTTTTGGTCAGAAACCCAGAGGGTCTTCCCCTCCCTGATGATTTTTTTTTTGACCAGGTAAAAAAGGCCATTTTTTGCCTGATTTCTTATCTAGCCTTAATCACTGAATGGGCATCGTCTCAGACAAACTGAGACCTGGGAAAGACCTTAGCTTAAATAGGCCAAGAATCTCCCATTGCATGTGGGTCCGTCTCCAGTCATCCTGATCTATATCTTGCCACTGGACCCAGATGGCTCCAGAGGAGAAAGTGAGGCTAGTGACTTTGCACAGCCACGCTCACTTAAATCCAATCCATTTGTAAGTCAAGACATCACCTTCCCTATGTCACTGATCTTCTTCAAGAATGAAGGACAGACAATAACATCAGTCCATATATCTGAGACAGCTGGTGCAGGTAGACAAGAAGTTAGACCCAGGAGTGAAGAGTGAAAATAAAAGACTGGATTGCATATAGGAAGTTATGTGGTGCTTTTAATACTCCCTCACTACGAGAAAGAATCCCTTTCACAAAGACTAAAAGGATCATATGATCCTAAATTTGGAAGTACAAGGAGCCATAGAGGTTGTGTAGTCCAACCACTTTACAAATGAGATTAAGTGACTTGCCCAAAGTCTCATAAGTGACAAGTGGCAG
Organism: Notamacropus eugenii; assembly: GCF_028372415.1. Classification (NCBI taxonomy): domain Eukaryota; kingdom Metazoa; phylum Chordata; class Mammalia; order Diprotodontia; family Macropodidae; genus Notamacropus; species Notamacropus eugenii. The sequence continues at coordinate 102,722,781 of NC_092876.1, forward strand.
AAATGGGATTTGAACCCAAGTTCTCCCATCTCAGGTCAGTGAGCACTTTAAACTTCCTCCCTTACAGTACTACAACCTTTTCTTCTTCTAAGCACACTTACAGGACATTAAACTTCTGGAAAAAAACCAAGAAATTCCACTAACTATCCAGATGTTTCTAAATATCTATGAGTTTGGCATTATAAAAGCAAAACATCTGGATAAATGGCTGACCTTTCTTCACTTTCATCCAGATATTTGTTGTCATCATTTCCCATTTAAATCTGTCTTTCTCCTCCTGCACTCACCCCCATTGTACTGATTCATAGTAAGATGTTCCCTGAGGTGAGAAGCTAACATAACAAAATAGGTGAGGTTGATGCAACTCACCAGATCATTGGGAAGATTCACCTGAAAGAGTAAGTCTAAAACTTTTGGAAAACCCGGAGAGCACCCTGTCCCTGGAAACTTTCCCTCTGACTGAGGCTGTTCCAGAGATTCACTCTATGACCCTGAGCAAGCTGTCCCATCATCTTATGCCTTAGTTTACTCATCTGAATTAAGACTTCATTCCATTACCTGCCTCACAAAGATTAAAACTATAGCATGTGGTACTTCTTGGGGAAAGAGGATAGACGTTCCTATTTACAGATGTTATTGTGCTACTTGTATCAAGCTCCAGAACATTACAGGGTGTCCTTAATAAAGTCTATGATGATTCAAAAGGGATCTCCCTAGCAGCCCACAAAGGAAAACTAAACAGATTTTTTTTTAATGTCTATTGTAAAGACTACAACATATAATTGAATGGTCAGTTCATTGAATATATCATTTTTGTTGTTATTGTTGAGTCACATCTGACTCTTTCTAACCCCATTTGGAGTTTTCTTGGCAAAAGATAGTGGAGCAGTTTGCCGTTTCCTTCCCCAGCTCATTTTATAGATGAGGAAACTGAGGCAAACAGGGTTAAGTGACTTGCCCAGGATCACACAGCTAGTAAATGTTTGAGGTCAGGTTTGAGCTCAAGAGCAGCTAAGTGCTGTAATGGATAGAGAACTGGACTTGGAGTGAGGAAGACTTATTTTCATATGCTCAAATGTTTGAAAAGTCAGGCACAAACTGAAAAATGACTGAACATGTTCCTCAATGAAACCCAAAATCAAATTAGTTTTTGAGGAAACTTGGTGGTATAGCAGATAGAGTATCAGATTTACTGAACTGGAGAAGGAAACAGCAAACCACCCCAATATCTTTGCCAAGAAAATCACAGATGAGGTCAGAAAGAGTTGGACAAGACTGAAAACAATGAACACCACCCCTCCCCTCAAGGAACTTACATTATAATGGAAGAAGGCTACACAAAATGGAGCTGAAAGGCAAGGAGGGAGGGTGGGATGTTCATATTAGGGGACATGGTAACAAAGTCAGAAAAAAAGCAGAGAGAATGAAGTACAACCATATTAGGCTACTCTCAAAAACGGAAGTCCTAGTTGGAGAAAGGGGCCAAAAAGGCAGAAGGATGTTCCAGGATGAGAATGTCCCAGGTTCTGAGGAAAGTTTCAAGGTGAAACATGATGATGAAGTCCAAAAAGTCAGAAGCAAAATAAAGGATAATTTATGAAGGGGAGATTAAGGAGAGAGTACATTTAAACTATGGGGGACTGACCACTCAGGTAAAGGTAAGAGGTGAAATAGTTATAGTCTTCTTGGATTTCAACAAGGTGTTTGGTAGTCTATCCAATATCCTTTGTAAAAAGATAGAGAAATGTTGACTAGGTTATAGCACATTTAGGTGGATATGAAAGAGATTGAATGACCACATTCATAGATTAGGGATTCATGAATCAATATTAACCTGGAAAAATATTCCTCATGGAATGCTGCAAGGATCTGTCCTTGGCATTGTTCTAACGATTTTTGTCAGTAACTTGCATAAAAGTACAAAAGTCATACTCATCAAATTCAAAGATGACAGGAAGCAGAGATTAGCTAATATATTGGATGGCAGAATTGGGATGCAAAAGTATCTTGGAAAGGTTCAACTATGAGATGAGTAAATTGCAGAAATGGAGGATAGAGGAGGCTTGGCTAGACAACACAGTTAATATGAAGGTCTTAACGAACTGCAAACAAGAATGTTAGTAACACAATATGGTAACCAAAAAGATTAAACCATTGTGTCCAGAACAAAGGCAGTTAGATAACCAGACTGTCCTCTGCTCTGATCTGACCTCATATCTAGAGCACTGTGTTCTGGGGTCATGTTCTAAGAATGACTTTGATAAGAGGGGCTACCTAACAACTATAATTTTAAAAAGAGAGTCTGAATATACTATTTCAAGAAATCATGAAAGAAAACTGTCAAGACATATTAGAAAAGAAGATGAAGTGAAAATAGAAGGGATCTATCTATTAATCTCTGTCAAAAGAAACCATAAAATAAAAACTCCCAGGAATGTCATTGCCAAAATTCTGTTTCCATATGAATGGAAATATACCATAAGCAGCTAGAAAGAAAAAAATCAAAGTACCAAAGAAACACATTCAGGATCACAAAGATTTGATACTTTCCACTCTAAAGAAGTGGAATGAGATGTTCCAAAAGGCAAAGGATATAGACCTACAATCAAGAATAATAATCCTAAATATCCCAAATGAAAAGACCAGAGCTGAGTTGAAATTTTGAAATAAAAATACAAGTGTTAAGAGAAAGACAAAAAAAGGAAATGCAAGTAATTAATTGAAAAGAACTTTATAGGGATGAACTGTTTACATTCTAATGGGGGAGGATGAATGATACAATAATCCTTTTGGAACACTAATGTGCTACCAAGAGGGTCAAATAAGACAGAAGGCCTAGGGATGATTTTGTTAGGACTTGATGATCAGACCAGATCAGAGTTGAAACACAGAGAATCACAAAGAGTTTTTAAAAATTTCAAATCACAAAGAGAAAAAAGCTTCAATTTTTCTATTTTGTCCCAGCTAAACTCAAAAAATTAGGAGTATCAATCGTGATTTTTAAAAAATTAAGAGCAAAAACAGTATTAATTAAAGAGATAAAGGGAAACTATGTTTTGATGAAAAGTACCTGAGACAATGAATTAATTCAATACTTAATATATATTTACCAAATGACATAGTCACTAAATAACTAGAAGATAGTCAAAACTAAAAAAGTAAACTGTAGACCAATACGTCTAATGAACATCAACGCAAACATTTTAAATAAAATTTAAGCCAAATGGCTATAACACTTCATTCAAAAGAAATTGTGCATTATGATCAGGTTGGATATGCCAGGCATGCAGGGTCGATTCAATATTAGGAAAACAATTAACAACTGTCAATCTAAATAACAACAAAAATCATATGATGATGAATAGGTGCAGAAAATACTTTTGACAAAATATGGCACCTATTTCTGTTTTTAAAAATAGAAGACAGAAATAACAGAGTAGTGTGTTTCTAAAACCAAGTGACGTCATGTGTAATAGGGATAAAACTAATGGTCTCCCCAATGACATCAGGATGAAAGGAAGGATGCCCATTGTCAATACTATTATTTTATATTGTCTACCACTTGTTTTGCTTGGTTTGAACTCCATCATGTCCCTATGCTGAGTACCTTCAGGCACCTCCCAAACCCCACACCCTTCCAACTTCCATTTGTGCATTGTCTTCTCCCATTAGATGGTAAATTGCTTTAGGGCACAGACTGACTTTTTCTTATTTTCATCCCCACAGCTTAGCACCATGCCTGGCACATGGTAGGTACTTGGTAAATATTTATCATACTGTATCACATATAATCATGAATGCTAACTATAGTGCTAAGAGAAAAAAAAGAAATTGAAGGAATATGCATAAGCAAGGAAGAAACAAAATGATTGCTCTGGGTATGTTAGAGAACCCTAGAGAATCAAAAAATATTTGATACAAAATCTTTAGCAAAGTTATAGGACATAATATAAAACCCCCCAAAACTGTCAGCATTTTTTGTATATTACCTAAAAACTCAGCAGGAAGAGACAGAAATTCTATTAAAAATAACTAGAGATGGAGCCAAGAATGAGGATTAGGGGCAGCCACTCAACTGAATTCTTCTAATATTCCCCTCCAAAGGACTTTTAGATAGCACTTCAAATCAAATTTTGGAGCAGCAGAACCAACAGAAGGTTGGAGTGAGACATTTTTCTGGTCTAAGAGAACTCAAGAAATCAGCAGGAAAAGTCTATGGCACTGGGGTGGAAGTCTGTAGAGTGTCCACACCCAATGGGGTGGGAGCAATAGCAGCTATGGCAGCAGCTTCAGAAGCTCTCAGCCCAGAGACAGTGAGGGGATCAGACAACTTGATCAGAAAGTGATCACAAGGGACCCTTTGCTGGCACTGGGTATAGCTGATACTCACTAGCAAGTCTATCACCCATACACAGTTTGGGGTTAGTTCTGGCTCCTCTCCACGGAGGAGAAGAGCATGGGTGGTTGGTCACAAGGGAACAAGGACCTTGGTCACAGTAACAAAGCAAAGAGAAGTGCTATCCCTTGTGGCTTCAGGGGACTAGAGACACTTCCTGTGTAAAGACCAGAGCATATAGCAGGAGAGCAGCAACTCACACCTCTCCCAGGAACACACCACCCTGGAGGTACCAAAAACTTGCAGACTCCCAGAATTAACTCTGAAAATGGCATTATGAGAAAGCCTGAAGCTTGGCACAGTACTTCCCTGCCCCCAGATGACCACAGCCCAACTTCAACATAAAGTTGAAAGTCAAGTAGTAGGACAGAAAAATGAACAAATAAAAACAAAATAATAACAATAATATGACCATAAAAAGCTACTATAGTAGCAGAGAAGACCGAGACATGACAACAAGGTGAAAACAGCTAAAAAAAAGTCTCAAATGAAAATGATAACTGTATCCAAATCAAGCAAGAATTCCTGGAAAAGTTAAAGAAAGAGATGAAAGTGGTAGAGGAAAAATCGGGAAAAGAAATGAGAGTGATACAAGAAAATTATGAAAAGAAAATTAACAGCTTGGTAAAAGAAGCAAAAAATACTGAAGAAAATAAAGGATTAAAAAATAGAATTGGTCAAATGGTAAAAGAAGCACAAAAATCCTTTAAAAATTAGAATTAGGCAAGCAGAAGTTAATGACTGTGCAACATCAAGAAACAATAAAATAAAGTCAAAAATTAAAAAAAAAAAACAAAGAAAATGTGAACCATCTCACTGGGAAGAAAACTGACCTGGAAAATAGATCTTGGAGAGATAATTTAAAATTATTGGACTACCTGAAAGTCATGATCAAAGCCTAGACATCATATTTCAAGAAATTATCAAAGAAAACTGCCATGATACTTTAGATCCAGAGGGTAAAATAGAAATTGAAAGAATCCACTAATCACCTTCTAAAAGAGATCTCAGAATGAAAAGTTCCTGGAATATTATAGCCAACCACGTCAAAGAGAAAATATTTCAAGCAGCCAGAAAGAAATAACTCAAATATTATGGAGCCACTGTCAGAATCACATAAGATTTAGAAGCTTCCATATTAAAGGAGTAGATGTTGCAGAACAGATATTCTGGAAGGCAAAGGAGCTAGGATTACAACCAAGGACACCATACCCAGAAAAGCTGAGTGTAATCCTTCAGAGCAAAAAATGGTTATTTAATGAGTATTCCTGATGGATATATATATACATATATATGTATATAATGTATATATGTATAATGTATATATATATATAAAATGTATAATTGAACAGAAAATGACATCCAAACACAAGATTCAAGAGAAACATAAAAGTTAAACATGAAACAATAATCCTAAGAGACTTGATAAAATTAAACTGTTTATATTTGTATATGAGAGGATGATATATGTAACTTCTTAGAATTTTATCATTATTGAGACAGTTAAAAAGAGTTTATATAGACAGAGGCCATGGATGTAAATCAATCATGTTGGAATGATCTCCAAAATAAATGAAGGGGTAAGAAACAGGGATGCATTAGGGAAAGGGGGAAAAGAGAGATGGGAAAAATTTTCTCGCATAAAAGAGGTACACAAGGAAGAGCTTTTACAATGGAGGGGAAAATAGTGGAGTGTAACAGGCAATGCTTGAATCTCGCTCTCACTGGCATTGGTTTAAAGAAGGAAGAATACATATACACACTCAGTGTGTATATAATGTATAGAAATGCAACTTAACCAATAAGGAAATGAGAGGACAAAGGGATAGGTATGATAAAATATAGGGCAGATTAAGAAGGGCAATGGTTAGAAACGAAATAGACTTTTGAGGAGAGACAGGATAAAGAGAGAGAAAGAAGAGATAGATGGAAATACGATGGAGGGAGATACACAGTTTGTAATCATAACTATGACTATGAATGGGATGAGTTCATCCATAAAAGGGAAGTAGATAGCAGAATGGATTAGAAACCACAATCCAGCAATATGTTGTTTAAAAGAGATATATTTGAAACAGAAAAACATACACAGAGTTAAAATAAAAGACTAGAGAAGAATCTAATATGCTTCAGCTAAAGTCAAAAGAAAAGTAGGACTAGCAACCATGATCTCAGACTAAAAGAGACCTAATTAAAAGAGATAATCAGGAAAATTACATTATGCTAAAAGGTACCATAGACAATGAAGCAAAATCAAAAAGTTTTATAGCAAGTTTCTCTGATAAAGGCCTCATTTCTCAAATGTATACTTAGTATGGAACTGAGTCAAACTTATAAAAATAAGAATCATTCCACTTGGTAAATGGCTTAAGGATATAAACAGGAAGGTTTCAGAAGAAGAAATCAAAGCTATCTCTAATCATATGAAAAAATGCTCTAAATTACTATTGATTTGAGAAATGCAAATCATAACAGCTCTGTGGTACCAACTCATGCCTATCAGAAATGATAAATGCTAGAAGGGATGAGGGAAAAGTAGGAATATTAATGAACAGCTGGTAGAGTAGTGAATTGGCCCAACCATTCTGGAGAACAATTTGAAACTATGCCCAAAAAACTATGACCCCAAAATACCACTACTAGGTCTATATTCCAGAGATTAAAAAAAAAAATAAAGGAAAAGGACCTATATGTGCAAAAATATTTATAGCAACTTTTGTGATAGCAAAGCATTGGAAATCGAGGGGATGTTCATTAGGTTGGGAAATAGCTAAACCAATTGTGGCATATGATTGTGATATAGTACTATTGCACTATGAGAAATGACTAGGAGAGTGGTATCAGAAAAACATGGCAAGACCTATATGAACTGACACAAAGTGAAGTGAGAACTGGGACATCACTGGGCATAGAAACAGCCATGTTGTAATGATGATCAACTGTGAAAAACTTGACTCTTCTGATCAATACAATGATCCAGGACAATTCCAAAGGACTCATACATGCATACACACACACATGTCAAGATATGTGTGTATGTATATATATATGTATGTGTATATATACATATATGCATATGTATGTGTGTATAAATACATATATATAAAAGCCTTCATAGAAATGATAATTGAACTAATTTATAATTGAAGTGATATGATCATCAAGTGAGACAGTTTAGAGAGAAAGCAAAGAGAATCTAGGAGAGAGATTAAGATTAAGATTAACTTGGAGAAACATCCATGATTTGTAGATGTGAGCTAGATGAAGACCCAGCCAATGAGACTGACACGCAGTGGTTCAACAAGTAGAAGAACCAAGAGAGGAAAATGACACAAAAACATAGTGATGAAGAAAAAGTGATCTGTAGCATCAAATGCTTCAAAGAGGTCAAGAAAGATGAGGATTAAGAAAAAGTCATTATATTTAGCAATCCAGACATCATCAGTAACTTTGGAAAGGGCAAACTGCCCTTTCATTTGAATGATGTGGTCAGAAGCCAGATTTGCAGAGGTTTTAGAAGGGAATGAAAGGAGAGAAAGTTGAAGAACTGAATGTAGATGAATTTTTTCAGGAGCTGAGTTGAGAAGAGGAAGCTCTTGATCCCTAAACAAGCCCAAGGGAGACACTGGAAGAGAAGCATACAAAAGTAAGGGCCATATGGATCAGACTCAGTATCTGGCTGAAAACCTGTGCAGTTACATGGCGGAGGAGAAGGGTGTGCAGTTCTAGGAACACAGCAGATGGGCTGGTTTTCACCACCAATGCACCAAAAGAAAAAACCCTCCCCACCAATTGACCCAAGTATTACCCAGTTCCTAATACTAGACTTAGCAGTAAGATTTGGACTAGCGGGATTAGCCTTTCTACCAGCAGTTCAATAATGACTTTAAACTGTTTATATCATTCTTGGAAGCAAAGATGTGAGAGATTTGAAAGAAAAGATGCAGAAGAAAATGGCTTCTGCTCTTCACTACTATTTACTAAGTTTCCAAAATGGAAAAAGTATCCAGAACAACTAGGAACAAATCATCAGAAACACAAGTACTTGAAAATGTGCATCTTTTTTTGTTATTAAGATGTTGTCACCTTGAACATTGACATAAATAACGAATTAACTGTTCCTTTTGGTCAACAGACAAGTCTTAAGGCAAGACCTTGGCTCTTTGGCTAAATCAAAAGTTTGGGTAGAAGACATTTGCTAAGATCTTACAACCCTGGAAGGCTTTTGCCCAACAGTATAAGCTTCATTTGGCTGTTTTTTTGCTGGATAGGGATATAAAAACATTGACTTTATACTCTGAGGGAACTCTGTATAGTTGCTTGGCATAAATATTTCTTAGCTTTATCATAGAAATAATAACAACTGAAATTTATCAAATTCTAAAGTTTACAAAGCTTTTATTTTTTAAACAATGGGCAGGTAATACAAATATTATTTTCCTCATTTTATAGATGAAGCAGCTTAAGGCTCTAAGTTCAGTGAGTAGCTCATGATCACACAGCATGTAAGAATTACAAATCTCCTGACTCCAAGCCTAGCACTTATTCCATCAAACTATAATGTTCTTGTCTCTGGGATCCAAAGGCAAGCAGGAAGAATACCCGGTAGGCTACAGCAGTTGATTTGGAGGGAGGACCTAGGTTAGGCACGGGGTTAACTGCTATATTAGTATTATGTGTGGCAGTGAATTACAGACAGAATAAGAAAACAAGAGTCAGTTTTAGTGACCTAGAAGATGAATAGCAGGATTCTAGGGCCCCAGAAATGCACAGAAGTTGAGGGCAGAAGCAAAGCCAGATTTGAGAAGTACATAGAAATTAAGGGAGCAAACAAGGGTCAGATATTAGGAAAAAGGCATTGAGTCAGAAAACAATCAAGGAGTAAACCAGGTGTCCAAATGAAGTTGGGAAACAGGCAAGTGGTCAAGAACCAAGAAATTATTCAGGACCAAACATTAGGTATCAGGCAAGGAAAGGTAAGAGATCAGCACCAAACCAATAGACTTGCGGTGCCAGCAAGCTAGGTTTCTCATGGCTGAGGGAAGAAACCTTTTCCATATCTCCTGCTATGGTAAAAGGAACTCTCAGAGCAGATCAGTGTCATTTCAAGGTCTACTGGTGAACTATATTAAGAAGAAGATGAGTCGATTAAGAGGGTAAGTAGATTAACTCAACTGGGGTAGATTCTAATATCAGGACAAGTATAACTGAGCTATCTGAAGATGGGAAGGAAATAAGTATGTTTAGGAATAGGAACGTTAGGTGCATGGAGTATGGAAATGGGGAATGAAATAACTCTTTGGAGGTTCAGGAAAGGATGTTCAAGGTTAACTTTGGAAGTTTGAATCAATGCTCAAAGGTCAAAGGTGCGTCAAACATGATCCTTTTTAAATTCAGTGACTCCTGTTATCATTTTCTTATGTTTCACACTGCCCATCTTCCTCAGCAAACTGATTCATGTCTTACTAAAATGGCCTTAAAACAACTCACCCTTTATACTGGGTTCCTATCAATGATCTCTTTCATCAGTTAGCTTAAATGCTTGACTAACCAGGTAGTCTCATAGAGACTGAGTTAATAGTGAGAGAAACCTAAATATTCAGATCATCATACAGTGCCAGATTTTCTTTTTAATTCATCCCTTTGCATTCTTCCTTGAAATGTTCAAGGTGCCAATCATGCAAATACAATTTTCAAGCCAAGTAAGATGTATCTAAGAGAGGAGAGAGCAAAAGACAGAATTTCAAAATAAGATGAGGAAAGTGTTCAGATGCAAAATAAACAATCTGTATCTTAGAAAGGATTTAGCGTTTAAATAGTTCAGTTGTATATGAAGAGACAATGAATTTGCCCTTAAGGTCAAGACTATATTTTAAACCTTTATCCCTAGCAACTTATTTACGTAAGAGAGCAAAAGAAGTCTGGGGAGTATGATGGCATCAGTACTGATCAGTCTATCCACTCTTTGGATAGTCTCTGTATAGCATCTATAAGGCAAAAAAGAGTCCTCTTTCTCAAATTCTTGACTAACCAGGTTGTCTCATACAGAATGAGGTAATATTAAAAGAAACTGAAATATTCACATCACCATGACAGTGACAGTTTTTTTTTAAATCATCCCTTTACATTCTTCCAAGCTAAAAACTGGACGTGGAACATGAAAAGTTGTTGAAAATGAGAGGCTAGATCCCTCTAATCTCTTACCAGCAGCATAATAAACCACAGTACTGGAGAATCAAAGAAGGGAGGCTACCCTAGTCCTATCCTACGCTAAGTATCATTACCTTGACTGAAAAAGGAAAATGCACTCCAGCTGAAATGAGCATTGTAATAGTAGAGCTGAGGAGAACATAAGACCACCCACACAACTTAGTGGCTAAAGGTACTGAAAGACTGCAGATGCTCACTGAATACTGAACCCAAGAAGAAAAGGAGATGGATCCATCTATCAAGGAGAAAAATCCCAGTGGCTGAGTGACCTTCCCAGACTAGCCCAACAGCAGATTGAGCTATCTACCTGACTCATCATTCCCTAGAAGAAACAATGCCAATTAAGCTGCCCATTCTTTAGAGATATCAGTCAGCTGAATAGTGGAACAACTGGTCCATCACCAATTTCATACCTCACAATGAATTTTGTGAGCACTCTGGTGAGTGCCTGTGAAAACAGGCACACTAAAAATGCTCTGTTGCTGGAACTGTGAATTGGTCCAGTCATTCCGGAAATCAATTTGGAACTATGCTCCAAAAATTTACTAAAGACCACATGATAAGAGACATTGAGACCCTATAGTTCAGAGTTGTAAGTTGCCTGGGTTACATGTATCCTACACACAAGTGCCTCACTACCTTTGTACTTGAATTGAAGTTCATGTTCAACTAAAGGAGTTCAATTAAGGGGGCAAATAGGTTTAGACTCTGTGTGTACTAATGGAAGAGTTCACCTCTGGCTTTAGAATGAAATGCTTTGTAACTACTTTCCCTGCAATTCCATTTGAGTAAAAGCCTTTGCTAAAGAATATGGTTCAATGGCTGATGACCAAGAGAAATACATGCTGGTGGGGGCTCATGAGCTACATTTTTTTTTATAATAGCAACCAATAGGGTTATCTCTAGAACCCTGAGAGAAGAAAAATTTCCCTGTGGGGACCCAACACTACTTGAAGTATGAGCCCAGAAGATGGTGCTACACAAATAATAAATGGCAAACAGAAATAATTTTTTAAAAAATATAATGATCACACTTTGCAACCAATCTGGTTGCAATTATACTGGGAAATTATGCTGAGAAATTATGCTGAGAATTATGCTGAGAAAATTATTAAAATATCCATGCTCTTTGACCCAGATATTGTGTAGCTAGGCATATATTCCAAGCAGGTCTAAAGCAGAAAAAATGGCTCCATATGCAGTATGTGTATGCATTGGTATTGTATGTATTGTGTGTATGTATATTATGTTTTATTTATGTATTATATATATATATTATTACATACACACACATATATATTTATATATATTTTCTATGGTAGCAAATATCTAGAAGCAAAATAGATTGAAGAATGTGTAAACAAATTTTTGTTCATGAATGAAATAGATTATTATTGCACTATCAGAAATGACTATGAAGAATACATGGAGACATAAAACTGAAAATACTGTCTAAATAACTTACTTATTCATTGACATACCAATCAAACTACTAAAAAATTATTTTATAGAGGCAGAAAAAATAATCCTAAAATCATCTATAGGGAAAAAAAGGTCCAGAATATTAAGGGAAATAACAGAAATGGTTAGAAAAAAAGTAGGGAGAGAGCTAGAGTACCAGGTCTCAAACTATGTTAGAAATAAGTAATTATTAAAAAATGATTTGGTAGTGGTCAAAAACCAGAAAGGTCAATCAATCAGGAAAACATTTTTGGCACATAATATACAGATAGAAACTGAAACAGTAGCCAAGTGTTCAATAAGCAGAAAGATTGAAACTACTTGGATAAGGACTCATTAGTTGACAAAAACTACTGGGAAACTAGAAAGCAATCTGGCAAAAATTAGATATAGACCAACAACATTTCATGAGCATCTAGAGTGCTAGGGTTGGAGTCACGAAGATTCATCTTCCTGAGGTCAAATCTGACCTCAGACACTTACTAGCTATGTGACCCTGGACAAGTCACTTAACCCTGTTTGCTTCCTCAGTTTCTTCATCTGTAAAATGAGCTGGAGAAGGAAATGGCAAACCACTCCAGTATCTCTGCCAAGAAAACCTCAAACAGGTCACAGTCAGACACAACTGAACAACATATCATATTATATATATATGAAAATGAGTTCATGACATAAACATAAAAGATGATGTCACAAACAAATGAAACAATATGAACCATATGAAATCATTCAAACTGTATGAAACAATGCTTCAGATCACTAATAATTTTTTGCTTTACTTTTTAAAAATATTTTTACACCATTAGCTTATTAGTTATACCAAATTCAAAACCAAGAAACAAGCTAAGCCAACACTCACTTGACTCTAAGGCAATGCCTTATCCAAATACAAGGAAACATACAGCGATTATGATAAATTTCTTATGCTGCTTCTTGTGTGTGAGTATTATCCAGCATAACCCTACAAGTCCACACACACACACACACACACACACACACACACACACACACACACACACACACACCACCTTTCACTCTTCCTGTTCTGTCTTTGCCATGCTACAGGCTGAGGCATTGTACAAAGCATGTCCTACTTGGAGGGGGTAATTGTTAAGTTCTCCAGGGTACATTCAGTATTCTCAGAGTACAGTGAGGTACATCAGAAGAACAGCTAATAGCAAGAGGTCAAAACACGTCTCTTGGAGTCTAGCATAAGAAACTACCTCAGGCTTTTGGACTTTAGACATGTGGAAAGTTGGCTCTGGAAGTGAGGTCAGATTCAGACTAAAGGCAATAATCCCTAGTCAGTGCAGAGTTATGACCTTATTTTCCTTTGTTAGCATTTTTAATTCATTAAATGAATGATCTTCCTCAGATAGTGCATTTCTGGGAGATTAGTACCTGAAATCACTCAAACTTTGGCAAAGAACCTCACATCACAGCTTATCTTTTAGAAACAAAAAACCTCTGTCTTAGAATGCACCACTAAAATGTTCTCACTACCTTAAAATTAAAATGAACATAAGTGGAATCATGGGGGAAAAGCATGTGAAAAAAAATTTCCAGAAAGGACTTTGTACTAGAACTGGAAGACATCTTAATGATCATCTAATCCAGGATTAGATTGTTTTTTAAATATTTTGATGACTATATTTTGATATAATTTATTTTCCTTTGTATTCCTATATATTTTATTGTATGCATTTAAAAACATTCTGACAATGGGTCTATAGGCTTCACCAGGCTGCTAAGGGAGTCCATAAACACAACAAATGTTTTAAGAATCCCTGATCTAATCTCATTTTATGGATGAGGAAAATGAAACACTTAGAAATTAGGTTACTTTCTTGAAGTCACAAAGCTAATGAATGACAGTTCCAAAGCTAATTGGTTAGAACTGAATGTTATGAATTTTTTTCATTTGCTCAGGCTTAGAAATTAATACATACATATGTATATACTAATATATATTTATATGTAATGCATATTATTTGTATCCATCATGTATCTATCTGTGTGCCTATATCTGAACATGTATATATCTAAGGTATGAGGTCTATTGGTCCTCTGAAGATAATACGAGAGCCCAGCATCCCCTCATGAAAAGAATTTATTAAGAGTTAAGATTTCACTTAACAAAAGAAAAACAAACAAAAAAGAAGAGTTAAGACTATTAACCTTTTGGAGGTTTCCACTTTCATTCCAGGATGCTAGAGCTCATGCAGCTCAAGAGAATACTAAGACTTTATTTGAAAATGTTGTATTCTCTCTCTAGTGGTTTCTAACAACATGACAATGTCTTACACATCTATGGTGTCTTTCATTTAAAGGTTTAAAGTTTGATATACCTGAATTATTTCTCACAGTAATTAGTGAGTCAGACAATACTGATAGAATGCTCCATTACTTGCAGAATTCTGCACCCCAGGAAATAGAAAGAAGACATAAGAAGAGCCACAGTTCTTGACTTGAAAGAGTTTATAATCCTTGAGAAATTTCTTCCCATTTTACAGATGGAACAGCACAAATTGTGAGAAATCAACTGACACAATATAAGGAGCAAACTCTATATTATTCAAAAGACAAGACCAGATGAAGCAACTAAGAGGTTGCAATGCTGATAGAGTGCTGGACCTGCAGTCAGGAAGTTGTTGTTGAGTTGGTCAGTCAGTCATTAATGGACATTTATGTTTATTATCAATAATCTATGTACAAGGCACTGTGCTAGGTAATATGGACATGTCCAGAGATGTCTGGCTATACAGAGTTGTTTGGATATTGTCTCTTCCATTAGACTATGAGTTCCTCAAGAGCAGGGACTATCTTTTGCTTTTCTTTTTATAAACAGAGTTTAGTGCTTAGCACAGTGCCTTGTACATATGTTAATGATGATAAACATAAATGTTTATTGATGACTGACTGACTGACCAACTCTTCTATTTGGATTCCTCTTAAGCTACATCCTTTTGTAGAAAGAGATGTTGGTTTTTCAACTTCTCCCTACTGTGTTCCTCTACTTTGTTATTTCTAGAAATCACAGTACGACATAGGTTTAAATAATAAACAAGAAGGACAAAAAATAATCTCTTAAAAGCTTATACTATAATTGGCTACTATCACTTTTAACGAAATATTTTTGGAAGCAGACCCCAAATTCAACATATTCTGTAGGCTGGCACTTCTAAAATTAATCTCATAAGCCTTTGTAGATATTTGCTTTTAAGATTTAGTCAGAAGACATAGTTTGACACAGAAGACACAAAAAGCAAATGCTTTTTTTAAATAAATAAGTTTTTATTTTTTTTTATATCACCATAATTTCCCCAGTATCCTCCTCCTCTCCCCCCCCCCCCCTTTCTGGAGAGCTATCCCATATAACAAACAGTATTTTAAAAGAGAAAAAGAAGGGGTTGGGAAATCAGCATAAGTGATCAATACTGAAAATACATGTAAAGTTCAACACTTGAAGACTTCCCACTTCTGTCAAGATGTCTAGTGGAAGAGTCTTCTCACATGTCCCCTTTTGAATCATACCTGTTCAATTTTCTTGGCACTGCTTACTTTACTCTGTACCAGTTCATGCAGATCCTTCCACACTTCTCTGTATTCATCATATTGGTCATTTAAAGAAAGGGTGTTTTAATGAAGTAGTATAGTAAGTAGCCATAGTTTAAAAAAAAAATCCCTATAAACCTAGGGGTACACTCTCCTCCAAAAATACACAGCAGGAAAAATGGGTACAGGTGAGCACAAAAGTGGAGAGCCATACATGTAAAGGATGTGTGTGGCCATGGAACACAGCAGGAGAGACCACTCTAATTCTGCAGAGGCACAGATGTATTCAAGTGGAGATTATAGCCTGTGCTGGATGGGCCTGTTCCTCAGTTACGTGTGTGTTTGTTCTTCTTTGCCGAAGAAGACCATGCCATCAGAGAAATGGTGACATGACTTGCACTTGACTTTGTTTTGAGTGAGGGAGGGCTGTGCAGATCACCAGCCTCACTTCTCCTCCAGAGCTGTCTGATATTCATCAAGATGACTGGAGATGACCCAGGGACCCAGGATGAGGCAATTGGGGTTAAGTGACTTGCCCAAGGTCACACAGCTAGTGAGTGTCAAGCGTCTGAGGTGAGATTTGAACTCAGGTCCTCCTGACTCCTGCACTGGTGCTCTTATCCACTGCACCACCTAGCTGCCCCTCCCAGTTATGAGGTAGTGTAGCCAAAGACTATTTAAATGGTCACTACTGGATGTAGCATTGACCCATTCCTGGCCTCTTCTTATACAGATGCATCCAAGTTTAACAGAGACTTTTACCCCAGTAGATAATATTGTTCTGTTAAACTGCTTCTTAGCCACAATCCTAAAATCAATAAGCATTTCTTAAGCACCTACTAAGGTCTAGCACTGGGCTAAGAGAGCCAGGAGGAAGGGAGGGAGGGAATCTATTTACCATAAACAAACTCAGAGTAATTCTTCAAGACTACAGTCAAGTGGTCATTGTGAGTCTTAAATTTTCTCTTCTGGTAAGTCTGGCTTCTTTTTCCTCTGACAGGGAACTATTTTATTTGGTCCATATCCTTGCATGGAAGTAATACCTTGTTTCTTCAGATTTTCCTCTTATCTTCTTCTTATCCACAGAATCCACTGGGACGCTTCTCCAAAGTTTTGTGATATAATCCACTGTAAACTGGCAGCTTTTAGCGTTGTAAAAAAGGACTTTCTTCTTGTTGAGATCATTAACAATGATTACCGGGTCCTCTAATTCCTCTATGATATTTTGTTCGTTTGGCAAGCTTTCTTGTATGTCTTCTAAGAGAATTCCTCCAAAATTTCTCTGATCATGTTTTTCTAACAGCCTAAGTAAGGGTTTTTTTTTCATTTTTCACGTTGTACTTGGGTTTGACGGCATATTTCCCATCAATTACTTGAATTTGGGGATTGTCGGGGAGTGCTTCAGTTCGCAGCCATTTTTTCTGCTTCAGTTCAACAGAACACTGCTGGGTTTTAATCAACATTTCTTCCAAAGTTAGTGGATGTGTATCGCTCTGCTGGCAGGGAGTCTTCAAGTAGTTCACAATCTTAGCGAGATGTGCAAACTGAGGTCCCGAGGCTCCTCGGAGGGCTTTCCCTCTTAAGGGATTTGTGAGATCAGACTTCTGCTTTGATTGCTTTGAGTCCGAGGATCCTTCCTGCTTTCCTCTTGGATGAAGATGACTTAGAAGGATTTGGATGTTTTCCTAGTGCCGGAGTGTCTAAGGCTTGTTTTTGAGCCTCTCCCAGACTTTCATTAAATTTGGATCCATAGCGCTAGCTGCAAGAGGACTGGGAGCACCCAACAGTTGAGCCTCCCCAGCAGCTTGGTGGTGGCCTTTCGGCCAAAGGTGGCCAGACGCCCGATGCCACTGCTTGGCACTGGTCCTTTACAGCTCCAACTCTCAGCGCGCGGTGATCTGGGTTGGTCAGCTCCACCATGGCTCTTCAACCGACTGCGCCCATCTTTGTTTCAGTCTCCACTCTCACACTTGCACGTCAGCTCCTCAATGCCTACCTGTCCTGGGCTCCTTCACGTGCCCAAAAGTGTGGGTGTGACCTTGTCTTTCAGAAGCTTCCCTGCCCTTCCTTCAGACAGCAGGCCTCAGCTGCTGCCCACGGCAACAACCGCTGCTTGACACTGTGTTTTCAGCAAGTGCATATGGTTAGTTCACACAGAACTTTTCGTCAGCCCTGTGGGTCCCACACATTTGCCCTTCCACACCGACATTGCTCTTCAAAGCCCTCATACTTGCTTTCTGATGTTGGTGCCAACTTGCCCTTCAAGGTCTACCCTCCGTCTTTCTCTTGCCCTCTGCACTCCGCCTGTCCAGTCTCTGGATTTTGTGTCCCACCAGCTAAAGGGATGGATGGACTTCAAGTAACTGAGATCCAATCTCCCACTTGTAAAACAGTGGAAGGCTCATCTAGCATGAGAGAGATTTAATCAAAATCCCACCTTCCACAAGAAACAGATGCTTTCAGAGCCTGAATAAAGGTATCTTTTCAATATAACCTTGTGATCTAATCTTTACTGGTCTTCCCATCTTTCATTGTTGTTGTTCTGTCGTTTCTGACTCTTCTTGACACCTTTTGGGGTTTACCTGGAAAATGTACAGGAGTATTTTGCCATTTCCTTGTCCAGCTCAATTGTTACAGATGAGGAACTGAGACAGAATTAAGTGACTTGCTCAGGGTCACACAATTAGTGTCTGAGGTCAGAATTTTAATTCAGATTTTTCCTACTCCAGGACTGGTGCTCTATCCACTAGCTTCCCCTCTCATCTTTCATACTTTCTGATTAACTAGTTAGGGGTGGGAAACCTGAAGCCTGGAGGTCACATGTGGCCCTCTAAGTCCTCAGGTGCAACTCTTTGACTGAATCCAAACTTCATTTGTTTTGTGAATTTCCAAATGTTCCCCACCCCTGACTAGATGATATTTCCTTCATCAGTTTTCTCAAATTTCGTCTCTCCCCAAGAGACAAAACAGAACCTGGCTTTCTACTTTACTGAGAAAAATCAAATCAAATTCATCCATTCTGATTTCCCTCTACTCCCTCTGGAGAAAAAAGAGGGGGGAAAATGTCTTGTAACAAAAATGCATAGTCAAGTAAAAGAAAGTCCCCAATTGGCTATATATGAAAACATGTCTCTTTTTTCACACTAAATCTATGACCTCTCTGTCAGTAGATGCGTAGTATGATTTCAATATTATTCCTCTGGAATCATAGCTGGTCATTGTATTAATCCTAATTCTTAGAGCTTTCAAAGTTGTTTGTCTTTACAATGTTCTTGTTATTTTATAAATTGTTCCCTGCTTGTCACCTTCTCTCCACTCACATGGCTTCTGTCATAATTCAGACACTCCTTGCCTCTTGCCCAACCACTGCAGTAGTCTAACTGGTCTCTGAGCTTCCAATCTCCTTCTTCAACCCCTCTACTCCAGGCTCCCCAAATATTCTTTCTAAAGCATCACTCCTCCACTCAGAACCTAGTGATTGGTTCCCTACTGTCTCTGGGATAAAATACAAATTCTTCAGCCTGTCATGTAAAATTCTTTAAAATCTAGATCCCATCTACTTTTCTAGGTATTTCCTATTATTCTCCTTCCTATACTCCCAGAAAACTTGTCTACTTGTTGTTCTCCAAAGTCATCAGCACAATCTCCCTGCTCCCTGGCCTTTCTTTGTTTTCTCCCATGCCTGGAATGCACTCCTTCCTCGAATCTCCTTCTTAGAATCTGTAATTTGCTTTAAAGCTCGTTTCAGGGACCACCTTGTATGGGAACCTTTCTTTATCCATTACAGGGTTATAGTAATCAAAGGAGGTAATATTGGTAGAGTGCTTGGAACAATGCCTGGCCAATCTTAGTAGATTAATAAATACTTGTTCCTTTCCCCTTCCTTAGTGTTCTCTCCCACATCAGAGTTTATCTTCTGTTTATTTAATTGTTTGCATGTTGCATTGCCCTGAGAAAGTGAGTTCCTTAAGGGTAAGGGCTTTTGCTTTTGTCTTTGCAGCTAAAACCAGATTTCAAATCCAGCCTCAGATACTTACCAGCTGTATGACCCTGGACAAGTAGGTCATCTGCCTCAGTTTCCTCATCTATAAAATGGGGATAAAATAGCACCTGCCTCCTAGGTTTGCTGTGAGGATCATAATTGTAAAGTTCTTAGCACAGTGCCTGGCACCTAGCATTATATAAATGTTAGCTATTAATATTATTATTTGTCATTTTTATTGTTGTTCAGTCATTTCAGTTGTGTCTGACTATCCCCTCATTTGGTGTTTTCTTGGCAAAGATACTGAAGTGGTTTGCCATTTCCTTCTTTAACTGATTTTACAGATGAGGAAACTGAGGTAAAACAGATTAAGTGACTTACCCAGGGTCACATACCTGGCAAGAGTCTGAGGCCGGATTTGAACTCATGAAGATGAGTCTTCCTGACTCCAGACCTGGGACTCTATCCACTGCACCATCCAACTATAATTATTAAAATTATTATATATTTGCTGAATTGAACTGAAGCCAAAGTATCTCCCTCTAGGTTAGCATCTAGCCATTAATCAATATTCTTTTGGTGTAGTTGTCTAAGTATAGAATCTGAATCCACTTAACATTGAGGAAAGGGGTTGGGGGTGGTTGAGTTGTCCGTCAAAGCACAGGTCTGAAGAAGCTAAGAAACTCTGAAAAGTAAAAGGAAAGGTCTTTAGAAGGAAAATTGTCATTTCCTATCCTGCAAAAGGTGGGAACATATTTCTCAAACCTTAATTACATTTGAAAAGCCAACAGGACAATGACTTTGCTTTCTACACAGTGAATGAATATTCATCTTTATCCCTAGCCACTCATCTACATAAAATGCATTATAAGTAGTACTAAAATCAAAGTATCTGAAACTAGTCATCCTAAGGCAACAATGTGGGGGAAGGAGGGAATACTGTGGGCTTGGGCTTTTGAGCTACGAAAAAAGGAGAGACAAGTCTTCCCCAATTTGTAGAAGATAGCCCCTGAGCCTCAGCTCTAAGGGAATCCAAAGGGAAGAAGCTTCCACTGGTCTTTGTCCTAGCAGAGAGAGTTTTGTAACCCTTCAGATGAAAAGAGAACAGTAACATGCCAGTTGAAAGGAGTGCAGTACCCTCCAACGCAGCAAGAGAATAAAGGTGGAAAAAAAAAAAAAAAAGATTGCATTTCCTCTTCAAAGAGTAAGAACCTGATCAATCCTTCCAGGTAGCTTGCTAAGTCAACTGCCTAGTGGGAAAGTGACCTGCACAGTGGGAAAGTGACCCAGTGGGAAAGTGAGTCTTGTTCTGGCAGCCAGCAGTGGCTTCTTCCCCTAATACAGCAACAATGAAACATGATGAGGAGGAACATGGACCACAGGATCTGCTCAAAGACCACCAGCAGATTGGCCTATCTAGCCAAGATGCATCAACTTGGGCAGAGTAAGCCACCTCCAGAGTTTGCCAATAGCTGTACCCATGCAACTCTGAGGAGCAACCTGGTAGACCCAGTAACCAAGACACATGGTCCTGTGGCAGGGGAGGAACTTGTCAAGGGGCTAGGTCAAATTAAGAAGTTAAATTGGTGGAGAAAATGCTTTGTGACTTTAAGTTTGTGACCACTGCTATCATCTCCCCCACCCCAAATCAGGTAAACACCCAGTGAGAAGGTTAATTCCCAATGTCCTAAGGAGCACTCAACATCCCATTCACCAACCTCTGCCACACTCCCAGCAGCAGGGCTGCATAAGCCAACCCACAAGATTGCAATAGAACTCAATTCTACACTCTAACAATACCCCTCTTCCCAGTGTCAAAAAGATCCAAATAACAACAACAAATTGCTCAGGCTGCAGTACAGAAAGAGAACTGAGGAGAAAAAAAGAACTAGAGGATGTAGGGGGGATTCTTTTTTTTTTTTAAGTAAATTCTAGTTGGGTTATAATTGTTTTCATAAATAGTGTAGGGAAAAGAGTTGGGAATCATAAGGGTTTGTCTTCTGTTCTTTTCCTACCTGACTGTGTAACCTTAGCAAGGTAAATCATTTTACTATCTGGAGCTGGATTTTATCATCAGTAAAATATTTGGATTAGACCAGATGGTCTCCCTGCTATTTTTAATAGTCTTTGATTCTAAGTCAGGGAATTTTAGTCTTTTTTGCGTGTGTTATAGAAGTACCCTTTTGGCAGAACCTTTACTTAAGGAACGTGCCCAATTCAGCTAAGTCTCATTCCTCTCAGACATATTCCAGACTTCCTCTACCATCCTTCCCCTGATACCTTTGTTTCCTCTTACTCACCTTTTCTGCCTTTCTTCATGTGTTGTTTCCCCCCCATTAGAATGTAAGTTCTTTGAAGACTAAGATTATCTCCTTGTATATGTATTCCTAGCACTTAGCACAAGGTCTAGCACATAATAAGCACTAAGTCAATTTTTATTGACTGATTTGTTGACTGGTTGGCTGTCTAGTAATGTCAGAACAATATTTTTGAATTACTGAAGAACATTTAGAGTTTAGTGAAAATTTCCCATCCAAGTCCATGAACCCTTGGATAACTATCAGTGGACTCTATGAATTCAAACTTAAAAACCCCTGCTCTAAATGGTGTTCCTTTTGTTTCTAGATTATTGCAATTGATCATTGTGAAGCTTTGAGCCAATGACCTATCACAAATGGTTCAGTATATTTTTGACTGAGAATGAAACAATTTAAATATGTGCTTTGAACCAAGCCTTGAAGTAGAATGACTAACAAGATAAAGGGTTAGATATTTTCTCTAATCTTCACCACCTCTCAAACCTCTACAAAATGCCAGAAATAAAACAATTTTAACCATCTCTATGGTATGGAACTCCAAGAACTCATACAAGGCAAAAAACTCAATGAACTAAATGCAGAGAAGGCTAATCCCAAATGTCTAATACACCTACTCAACACAACATCCCCCAACCTTTACCACATTCCTAGTAGCAGAGCTGCACAAGATTGCAATAGAACTCAATACTACATCCCCACAACACCCCTTTTTCCAGGGTGAAGGAGATCCAAATGACAAAAAATTGCTCAGGTTGCAATACAACTAGAGAACTGAAGAAAAGAGAAAATGAGTACTGTACTTGTATAAGGGTCTGTGTTGCACTCCACTAAGCCTAAGAGAAAGAGTTCAACATCCTGATGGGGCCAGTTTCCCATGGAAGTCACTACAGAGAGACCTAGGCTGGTGAACCATGAATTGGCCAGAGTTGAAGGAGTTCAAGACATCTCTGAGATCCAGGCCCCAGGGAAACTGTCATCAAAAGGGAGGGAGTCACAAAATGAATAACAGGGGAAAGTAAAGAAAAAAGATTGAAATTACCAAAGATCTCAGAAGGAAGAAAACTAAATTAAAGACACTGAACATAAGTAGATAAAACAGCAGAGAAGATAAAATGAATGGACTGGAAAATAGCCACCAGATCAGGAGAAAGAGTTCAATTGTCTATAAATAAAAATTGTAAGATAAAGGAAAATGAATCAATGCTTGATGGACTCCCAAGAAATCAATGAAATACACCAGGATGTTCCTGAATGGTTTAAAAGAGAAACACAAATCTTGAAAGTAGAGTTTATGGTTTGTATAGCACATATAATTTGCAGAATAGAATAACTAGAATGTATGGTGAGAAGTCTCAGAAAAGAGAGAATAACTGACTGACAAATACATGGAAGTGTAGGTAATAGAAGTGGGAATTCTATCTGTAAATGAGATTCCTATCTCCTGCTGTACCCATCTGATCTCCAGCCTCAGATGAGCAAAGGAGTGACCTTCTCATTATGCCTCCTATCTTTTGTCCCCTGAGAGAAGGCAGCAAGGATCTGGGCCTAATTTACATGTGAGCCAAAATAACTTCCATTTTCCCCTGTACCTGTCTCCTGAAGAAAGAGGAAGAAGAAAGTTGGAAGGGAGCAGAATTTCCATCTCCTGCTGTGTAGGTTCAATTTCCATCTCCTATGGTGTTATCTCCTGCCTTTTCTCTGCCTTTGATGACAAGAGAAGTAGAACAGTGTCCCACTATGTGCCTTCCATCTTATCCTTCACTCATCTCCTCCTGATCTCCAGCCTCCTCTGGGAAGAACAGTGGCACCTTCAACTCAATGATTAACATCCTCATACTTGATCATATCCTACAAATTTCAGTGATTCTGAACCCCCCTAGGTCATCAAACAAATCTCACTACTCCTTTCAACCCTCCCACCCCAAATTTCCAATCAAATGCTATAAACCTCTTCCACTATGCCCTCTGGAATGCCTGTCCCATAGGTAACACACTTGTCTTCATCTTAAATCTTTTCCTCTCCCACTCCTTCTGTCTTCCATATTCCACCTGTATCCCCACTGTTAACAAAGCTCCCTTGACCCCCTTTCTAGTATTGGCTGAACCTTTGATTATCCCACTCAGCTCACTGGTTGAGGAAGGGGAGGGAAAATACTCTCGTCTCTTTATTGCTACTTTCAGATTTTTCCCCCTACTTCCATCACTCAGTAATCTCTCCTTCTTTAAATTCATACTGTTTATATCTATCATTTAATATCTTTCTTTCTGTTATCAACAGATCTCCAGGTCAGTCTTCTTCTTCCTGCGTCATTGAATTCAGTACCTGGGTCACAAGTTTTCTCTCCTCTCCAGCTCTTATTCTTATTCTAGGGGACTTCAACATACATGACTTTTTGGTGGAAAATACTTTAC
The DNA here is from genome assembly GCF_028372415.1 of Notamacropus eugenii. NCBI lineage: Eukaryota > Metazoa > Chordata > Mammalia > Diprotodontia > Macropodidae > Notamacropus > Notamacropus eugenii. The sequence goes on from NC_092876.1 coordinate 102,747,115, forward strand.
TTTATTATTATTATTGTTAATCTTCAAAATACATGTTGACTGTCCCTCAAACACTCTAACCATTCAGGTCCTCAGCCTACTTACTTCCCATAACTTATTCCTCCAGCCCTCCTCAGCCACAGACTAAGATGGTCATACTTTTGATCCTGACATCACCCACAAATATATCTCCTCCATGTTTAAGAATTCTGAAATTCCCTCATATGACCATAATCTATTGGCTTTCTATTTCTCCCTCCATCCTCCTTTACCAAATGCTTACTCTTCCATCACACAGTGACCTCCAATCCCTCAACTCCTCAGATGTCTCTCAGGCCATCACCCCTGCACTAGCCACTTTCTCCTCTTTTTCCTATCTTGATCCATTGGTGAACTGCTTCAACTCTACACTGTCCTCCTCTCTTGAATCCCTGGATCCTTTATCATATCATCAACTGTGTTTCAGCACAATTGAACAAATATAATTAATACTATAATATGATAATTAATATAATTAATAATATAAAATAATAATAACAATATAAAATAACAAATAATATAATATAAAAAAATAAAGCTTAAGCCTTGAATCATTCCTACATCACTTGCCTTCATTCTGACACGTGCTGCTAAAAGAAGGTAGGAAAAATCATGGAACTGTTCTTACTTGATCCACTATAAATATCCATTATACAACATCAACTAGGTCCTCACTACTGCTGGGCAAGCCTCCTATACCTTCCTTCTTGATTCACTATCCCACAATCCACTGCATCTCTTCCAAACCTTTTCATCCCTCCTCAAACCTCCTATGATTCCCCTTCACCATCACTGTGCACTTAGAGAAGAACCTTGTTTCATATTTTACAGAAAATTTTGAGGCCATTAACCATGAGCTTCTTCTGCTCACCACTTCCTCATTTCCATTCACTAAGATGCGTTCTGCCATTTTCTCCTCTTTCTCCCCTTCTCACATGAAGAGGTGGCCCTACTCCTAAGGAAGACCCCTATATCTGCACAAAGGATGCCATTACCTCTGTCTCCTCCAACAGATTTCCCCCTTCATCATCCCTCATCTCTCACTTATCTTCAATCTCTCCCACTCTAAAAGCCCCTTCCCTACTGTTCACAAACATGCCCATGTCTCTCCCAACCTCAAAAAAACCTGTGCTTGATCCTTCAATCCCCACTAACTATCATTTTATATTTCTTCTTCCCTTTGCAGTTAAACTTCTTGAGAAGACCATTCTACAGTGGTTGTCTGTAGCTTCTCTCCTCTGCCTCTCCTATTAATCCAGCTTCTAACTTCATCATTTCATGCAAACTGCTCTCTACAAAGTTACCAGTGATCTCATAATTGCAAATCCAATGGCTTTTTCTCCATCCTCATTCTCCTTAACTTCTCTGCAGACTTTGACACTGTTGATCACGTTCTTCTCCATGATAATCTCTTTTCCCTAGGTTTTTGGGACACTAGTCCCTCCAGGTTCTCTGCCTACTCATCTGACTACTCTTTTAAAGTCTTCTTTACTGTATCCTCATCCAGATCACAACTCCTAACCACAGATGTCCCATTGGGCTCTCTTCTCTTCTCCCTCTATATTACTTTGCTTAGTGATTTCATCAACTACCATAGGTTTAATTATTATATCTATGCTGATAATTCTCAAATCTATCTTGCCCTAACTTCTCTACTGACCAAAAATATTACATCTCTAACTGCCTTTCAAGTATCTTGAGCTGGATTCCAGTAAATATCCTAAACTCAACATGTCCAAAATTGAACTGATCTTCCTCCTCAAGTCCTCCTTCTCTTTCTAATTTCCCTCTTACTGTTGATGGTACCACTATCCTCCCACTTCTGTAGGTTTGTGAGTTAAGTGTCATCCTCAGCTCTCACCATGTCACACACCCGTATACCCTATCTGTTGCCAAGGCCTACTGATTTTGCCTTTACAATATCTGTTAAATATGCCCCTGTCTCTCTTCTGACGCTACCACCAGCCTGGTGCAGGCCCTTATCAACTCACACTTGAGATTATTGCAGCCTGTTGATGGGTCTGCCTGCCTCAAGTGTCTCCTCACTCACTCTATTCAGCAGCCAAAGAGATTTTCCTAAAATGCAGATCCAACTACATCACCCTCAGGATCAAATACAAAATCCTCTGTTTAGCATTCAAAGCTTCTCATAACCTCCCCCCTCTACCCTTGCCAATGTCTGCCACCTTTCCAGTCTACTTACACCTTTTCCCCTGCCACGTACTTATAGATGAAGTGACATTTGTCTCTTTACTCTTCCAGGAACAAGACACTCCATGTCTCAGCTCCAGGCATTTTCTCTGATTGCCCCCCATGCCTGGAATGCTCTCCCTTCTAATTTCCACTTACTAACTGCTCTGGTTTCCTTCAATTACCAACTAAAATCTTATCTTCTATAAGCCTTAGCCTATAGAAGCCCATATAGCCTATACTAGCATCTTCCCTTTATTAATTCAATTACTCAATAAATATTTAAGTGTCTTCTATGTATTAGGATATAAAAGGAGGAAAAGACAGTCCCAGACCTCAAATTACATCTCATTTGTACATATTTCTTTGTTTTTTGTCTCCTTCATTAGGTTGTGAGTCCTTGAAAATTGGAATTGTCTTTTGTCTCTTTTTGTAAGACTGAAACCCCATAACATTCCCCCACCGGTGAACTAATATTTTTGTTTGTTTGCTTTTGTGGGACTAAACACAGAATTAGAGGGCACACAAAGGGAGAAAAAAGAAGGAAGAAGAGAGAGGGGAATATGCAATATACTGTAATCAAGTCAAAGGCTAACAATGAAGGGAAAATAACTCCTGTTAGGAAAAAGAGAGCTTGCAGGAGAATGGGTGAAGATGCAAAAGGAAGGATTGAAAAATGGAGAAAGAAAAGAAGAACCCTTGTTTTAGTAATAGGAAGGGCATGTCATTTATTTATTTAAAAAATAATCTATGCAAAGAGATAAGGACCTTCTAATGGGTATTAACTGAAGAGATTTGGTATGTGGAGATTTGGATGCTACTCATCCTGCCTTAGGAGAAGGAGAATCAAAGCTTCTAGGGGAAATTATACCTAGGAGAGTAAGAGGTCATGGATCAAAGGAAGGAATTTTGAGGCAAATGGAGAGAAAAATGACCAAGAAGAGGGCAAAGGTAAACAAAGAACTGCATAATCAAGGATGTAGGATACCATGGAACAGTATCTTCTCTATAACTTTCAGGAACTGGTATTTCTAACAATGAGGCATAAGAGAAAGAAAGGAGGGCAGGGAGTAAGATCTATAAGGCAAATACAGAAACTCTTTAGAAGGGGGGCTCAAAATAAGTACCTCAAAAATTTTAATTCCATGAGGAATATAGAGAATAAGGAAAGACCAAGTAAGTATACAGATCAAAGAATAACAGATTAGAAATGACAGAAAAGCAAGATAAATAATGAAGAAAGTGATAAAAATATTTCTAGAAAAAAGTACAGACATTTTTCAAAGTAATGTGAAGAAGGGAAGAGGGATTTTAATTTTTCTCTTTAACTGAGAAAGAAAAAAAAGAGGATGAATTAAATAGCTAGATAAAAGAAAGAAAGAAAAAGGAACTAATAAGCAGAACTCTAAAACTAGGGAAAGGAGTAACAAATAGGAGGTGAGGTAATGGGGCTCAAGGTTAATGGGGAAAAAAGTCAGTGGGAATTGAGAAGACTCAAAATAGATTAAGCTAAAAAAGCTAAAGAGCCATAGTACTGTCTTTATAGAAGAAAAGAGAGAAAATACTAATTTGGAGGAGGTAGGAACACATTAGAAACTAATTAAAATATAGACTTAACTCTTACAACTTTAAATGTAAATGGATCAAATAATCCAATAAAACAAAAAAAAGTTGAAAGACTGGAAAACAAAAGCCCACAATCTTTTTTTTTTCTTACAAGCAATACATTTTAAAACAAATACAAAGAAAACAAATTAGGAGTGAGAAAAAATATACTAAGCATTAAAAAATCTTTTTAAAAAAGCCAGATTCACAATCATACTATCAGACAAAGCAAAAACAAATATTCAGATATAAAGAGGGATTAAACAAGAAAGCTGCATTATGCTGAAACAAATTATAGACAGAAAAACAATGTCAATATTAAACTTAGATTCTTCGAGTGACTTTGCATCTAAATGTATAAAAGAAGCATTAATCAAACTATTAGAAAACATAGTAATACAATAGTGACAGATTTCAGTGTCCCTCTCTCAATTTTGGATATCTAACTAAAAGATTTTAAAAGGGTGAAAGAATAGAACTGAACAAATTACTACAGAAAATAAAGCTAAAAGATTTTTATCTTCTAAATGGGGCTGCTAAAGAATATACATATTTCTCAGCACCACATGAAACTTTTATAGAAATTGACCATGTATTAGGGCATGGAGATATGACAAATAAATATTAAAAAGCAAAAATAGTAAATACATCTTTTACAGACCATAACACACACACACACACACACACACACACACACATACACACATACATACGAAACAGTCATTGATTCAGGAATCACAAACAAAAGACAATTTCAAATGTAGATTTAACAATGAAATTCTAAAATAATGAGTGGATCTAATAATAGATCATAGAAACAATTAATAATTATGTTAAAGAAAATTATAATGATGAAACCATATATCAACATTTCTTGGGTACACTTAAAGCAATTCTTGGGGATGTTGGGGGAGTAAGCAGATTCTAATAAAAATACATGAAAATATAGAAAAAGAGTGGATTAATGACCTGGACATACATTTTTAAAGTTAGAAAGCCAAAAATGAGCAAATCTAAAATAAGCACAAAAGGAGAGATATTAAAATTAGAGGAGGAATAAATTAGAAACCAAAATAACCATAAAAATGATAAAGTTAAAGTTGATTCTTTGAAAAGACTAATAAAATTAATAAACCTTTAGCCAATCATTAGTTTAAAAAGAAGAAAATCTAAACAACAAAACAGCAAATAAGCAAGGTGAAATCACACGCACACACACACACACACACACACACACACACACACACACACAAAACCCCAGAAGAAATAAGAAAAATAATCAGAACCTGTTATACACTAACAAAACTGAGAAAACAAAAGAAATACCTTAAGAGAAGACTAGATAGTGATCTTAAAGAACCCATTCTCAGAAATGGAAATAGGATTGTAAAAGAGCTCCCCAAATAAAAATTCCTGGTCAGGATGAATTCATGGGAGTACTCTATCAAACTTTTAAAGAAAAATTAGTACTCATACTAAATAAACCTTAAAGTCCAATATTAAAATAGCTACTATTACTCTGAGAGTAGAAAGCTTAGGTCTTAACAGTTCCAATGACAATTAATAAAATGCTAGTGTTTTGAAGAATTCTCAGCCTAACCTCAAATCTGCCCTTGGCTATATAACTCATCACTGTATTGCCTTTACTCATGCTTGCATGGAGGAACAGGGAAAAGGGTTCCTTTGGCATCTAAAATTTATACCAGTGGTTTCTAGACTTTTTTTTTACTTTTGCCATTCATTTTCTTTTCCTTGTGTGCTTCCCTCTTGGGCTCTTGCCTTGGTTACACAACCCCTGAGAGGTGTAGCTGTTAAGAGATGCCAGCATTGCTGCCAGGAATCGTGCCTCTGTAACATTCTGACCATCAGCCTAGCAGCTGCAAGGAGCTGGTCTTCAACAATGTGACCCTGCCCCTTTGAAGCTGGGAAACCACACCCTTCTTCCAGCTGTGCAGCAGCTGGAAGCAGTGGCCAGGACAGCAGCATTTTCCTGGGTACATGGAAATAGACTCAGTTGACTCAGAAGATATGGAGAGGACAGACCCTCCTGCCTTCCCGTCCATTTATCTGGTCATTCGGCTTATCAACAAATAGATATTTATAACGTATGTTATTATGTACCAGAAACTTTCAAAAAGGCCGCTATTTCTTCATTTCCCACTTGATCTGGATTTCTCCATTCCCCTACGCCAAACACCCCAACTCCCATGATTTTCACTTGCTTTTTATGTGTTGTGTAGTTCATTAGATTGTGCGTTCTTTCAGGGCAGGTATTGTCTTTTGCCTTTCTTTGTATACTCGATGCTTAACACAGTGCCAGACACATATAGTGCCTACTTAAGAATTGTTAACTGCCTGACTGAAGGAGAAAAATCCATGTACCACTTGATTACATTTATTGTTGTCTAGTCATTTTAGTTATATCTGACTCCTTGTGACCCCATTTGAAGTTTTCTTGGCAAAGATACTGGAGTAGCTTGCCATTTCCTTCTCCAATTCATTTTATAGATGAGGAAACTGGAGGCAAACAAGGTTAAGTGGCGCTGTCCAGGGTCACACAGCTGGTAAGTTTTTGAGACCACATTTGAACTCAGGTCTTCCTGACTTAATGCCTGGCACTCTATCCACTGTGGACCTAGTTGTTCTGTTCACATTTACAATAGGCTTAAATGCTCTGCTATCTTCCTGATGAACCAAGGTTCAGTCCATGGATTCTCAAAAGGAAGAGTGAAGGAATTATAGGCTTAGATCTGGAACAGATCTAGAGGTCATCTAATTCAGTTCTCTCATTTTAAAAGATAAGGAAACTGAGGCTCAGAGATGTGAGATGACTTACACAAGGTCACATAGCTAAGCTAGAGAAAGGCCAGCCTCTCATATTTTAGCCATACAATAGGAATCTAATCTGGCATTCCTAGTCTATTATCGCATACTTTTGCAAAACATTAATTAAGAAATTTAACAGTCCACTGCTCTTCCTTGCCACTTTTTTGGAATAGCTAAAAATTTCCTGGGAGAATAACAAAAAAGTCAAATACCTTATATAGTGCAGAAAAAAATTATTAAATTGCATCCACTAAATTATAAAATTGATTTATAGCCTATATACCTTAGTCCACAGTTTACTTAATAGTTTTGCATCATGGCATCATTTAAAGTATTTTTATGCCCAAATAAATACTGTTTCAAAGTATGTATTTTATAAATTTTTGTAAATTTAAATGATTTTTTAAAAAATCATTTCTAAATTTAAAATTTAAAAATTATTTTTTAAAATCAGCCTATTTTTAATCTGTTTAAATTGGCTAAAGATTGAATGTTTTCTAGTAGTTTTAGACGGTATGTTTGTCATGTCAAATGTCTAGATGAAAATGGAAAACTTCCAAGTTTTCTGGATATTTTCAGTTATTGAATATTTGATGGCAATGTGCTGGGGATACAGGTGCAAAGGATAAAATAATCTCTCCTCTCAATGAGCTTACATTCTGATGCGAAAAATAAATACATAAAATATATAAACCATAAATATAATACTAATAAATACAAATATTTACCAAGTGGTTTTAAGAAAGAAAAGTAGTGTGAGGGGAAGGCTCTAGCAACTGGGAGGCCCTGGGGAAGGCAGAAGCAGACCATGTACCATTTCCTGTTCTTGTACTGCTCTTTCTTTTCTGCACACCTCTGCTGTGCTGCTCTCTGCCTGAAATAGACTTCCCTACCCCGATCTGTATCTGTTCATACTCCCCTCTTTTAATAACAGTGCCTAGCACATAGAAGCATCTTAACATTTACTTTTCAAAGTAAATGTTTGACACTTTTCACATAGTATTTCAGTCCTCATAACAACCCTTTGAGGTAGATGCGATTATTATAATCTCCATCTTACACATAAGGAAATTGAGGCTGATACAGGTTAAGTGACTCACTCAAAATCACACAGCTAGTATCTCAGGGAAGATCTGAACTCAGCTCTTCTTCCTGACTTCCAGTCCCACACCCTTTCCAACAATTTCCTTGAAGCTTTACTTTTATCTGAAGACAAAACTGATCTCTCAGAGTTTTCATACATCTTTTCCTTCCTGGAGCTTTTCTCTGCCTGTTGGAGCATAGCATTAGAGCTAGAAAGGATCTCAGAGGTTGAATAATGCCCACCACACACACAACACACACACACACACACACACACACACACACACACACACACACACACACACACACTTTTTTAGATACAAAAACTGAGACCTAGAAGGGTCAAATGACAATAAGATCCACATGACTAATTAAGTAGCAAAGCCTAGATCTGAGCATAGGTTCCATGTCAAAATTATTTGTGCCCATGTGGTGCCTTCCTCCCCTCCCCCACTGCTCTGTGAAAGCAGGATCAGTATCTCCAGTACTAAATGAGCAGGTGCATAATAAATTTGATAAAATTGAATTGTACCATCAAAACCATTTTAATCCCATAAAAAAAGTCATAAATAGGCATTTTCATGTCCCTAAATTAGAGAACATGGAAAGCAATTTTTTAAAAATGTATATAATGTGAGTCTGGTTAGTCACAGCACAATAAGTAAATTAGAGTCAGCATGTGCTCATTGTGAAATGCTAAGTTTGAACCTTGAGCCCTGATTACAGGCTGAACTTTGGCTGTTCATCTTTATAACTGATCTCTCTCTGGATTAACTTTGGTCATCTATTTCTCTGTCTCTGGTCTAGTCACTGTACTTGTCATAACCGAAGTTTCTCCCCAAACTTAGAAGGACACTTTGATTTGTTTTTTTGTTTGTCTGTTTGAAAGAAATCTTAGGTTTAATGTGTATGTGTAGTGAGGAGAGGAATGAATCTGTTTCCATTCATTTTTTTATTCACTTATGACTTTAATAACTTGGATGGCCCATGATAAGTTTCTTTCCTAATCTCTTTTTCTTGAAACTAATACCTCATTAAGGCATTTGAAATTCAGGAGTAAATTTAATGGAACAAGAAAATACCTTGGATATCTTTGTAAAAATTCGTCTTTTTAACATATAATTTATTTATTTTTCAGTTCCTGACATTCACTTCCACAAGAACTTGATTTCAAAATTTTCTCCCCATCTCTCCCCACCCCCACCCCAGGACAGTATGCACCCCATCCACCCCTTCCTCCAGTCTGTCTTCTCTTCTATTACCCACCTTTCTTCCATCCCACTTCCCCTCTGTTTTCCTTTAGGGCAAAATAGATTTCTATACTCCATTGCCTATATAGTTTAATTTCCAGGTGCATACTAAAACAATTTTTAACATTCATTCTTAAAGCTTTGAGTTCATTATTCTCTCCCTCCCTCTCCACCCACCCTCACTGAGAAAAGAAGCAATTCAATATAGGTCATACATGTGAATCAATGCAAAGCACTTCCATAATACTGATGTTGTAAAAGACTAACCACATTTCCCTCTGTCCTATCCTGCCCTTCATTTATTCCATTCTTTCCCTTGACCTGTCCTCCCACAATATGGTTTACTTCTGATTATCCCTTTCCCAAATTTGCTGTCCCTTCTATTATCTTCCCTCTCCTATCCCCTTCCCCCTTGCCTTCCTGCACAGTAAAATAGATTTCTGTATTCAATTGAGTGTGTGTTATTCCCTCCTTAAGCCAAATTCCATGAGAGTAAGACTCAATTATTTCCTTTCATCTCCTCTCTTCCCCTCCATTGTAAAAGCTCTTTCTTCCCTCTTGTATGTGTGATGATTTGTTACATTCTAACTCTCCCTTTCTCTTACTCGTAGTACATTCCATTCAACAGTAAATTTTATTTTTTTAGGTATTCTCCCTTTATATTCAGCTCGCCCTGTGCCCTCTGTCTATGTATATGTATATATACATATACATACACACATGCATATACGTATACATATGTGCATATATACACACATGTACATATACATACCTGCACATATATAATATATATACATACATATCCATACACACCTACATATGTGTGTGTGTATATATATATATATTCCCTCTAACTACCCTAATACTGAAAAAGGTCTCATGAATTACAAATACCATCTTTCCATGTAGGAATGTAAACAGTTCAGCTTTAATGAGTTCCTTAAGGCTTCTCTTTCTTGTTTATCTTTTCATGTTTCTCTTGATTCTTGTATTTGAAAGTCAAATTTTCTATTCAGCTCTGGTCTTTTCAACAAGGATGCTTGGAAGTCCTCTATTTCACTGAATGACCATGTTTTCCCCTGAAGTATTATACTCAGTTTTGCTGGGTAGGTGATTCTTGGTTTTAATCCTATCCCCTTTGACTTCTGGAATATCATATTCCAAGTCCATCGATCCCTTAGTGTAGAAACTGCTAAATCCTGTGTTTTCCTGATTGTATTTCCACACTACTTGAATCGCTTCTTTCTGGCTACTTGTAATATTTTCTCCTTGATCTGGGAACTCTGGAATTTGGCTACAATATTCCTAGGAGTTTTCCTTTTGAGACCTCTTTCAGGAGATAATTGATGAATTATTTCTATTTTATTCTCTGGTTCTAGAATATCAGGGTAGTTTTTCTTGATAGATAATTTCTTGGAAGATGATGTCTAGGCTCTTTTTTTGATGATGGCTTTCAGGTAGTCCAATAATTTTTAAATTGTCTCTCCTGGATCTATTTCCCAGGTCAGTTGTTTTTCCAGTGAGATATTTCACATTGTCTTCTATTTTTTCATTCTTTTGGTTTTGTTTTATAATTTCTTGGTTTCTCATAAAGTCATTAGCTTTCATCTGCTCCATTCTAATTTTTAAAGCACTATTTCCTTCAGTGAGCTTTTGAACCTCCTTTTCCATTTGGCTAACTCTGGTTTCTAAAGTATTTTTCTCCTCATTCGCTTTTTGGATGTCTTTTGCCATTTGGGTTAGTCTATTTTTAAAGGTGTTATTTTTCTTCAGCACTTTTTTGGGACTCCTTTAGCAAACCATTGACTTGCTTTTCATGATTTTCTTGAATCACTCTCATTTCTCTTCCCAATTTTTCCTCCACCTCTCTTACTTGATTTTCAAAATCCCTTCTGAGCTCTTCCATGGCCTGAGACCATTGCATATTTATTTTGGAGGTTTTGGATGTAGAAGCTTTGACTTTGATGTCTTCCTCTGATGGTACACTTTGTTCTTTCTCATCCAAAAGAATGGAAGAAAACACCTTTTCACCAAGAAAGTAACATTCTATAGTCTCATTTTTTCCCCCTGTTTTGGGCATTTTCTCAGTCAGTTACTTGACTTTTGAGTACTTTGTCAAGTGGAGAGTATACTCTAGGGATCTGTAAGTTCTCAGTTCCTCCAAGGTGGCACAATCAATCTCCTGGCCTGTGCTCTGGTCTGCAAACAACCACAAGCACTCTTCTGTCCAGGATCTGCAAGTAGGATTCCCTCTCCAGAGCCTCCACCAGCTCCACCAGGCCAGTGTTCCTCCTTGCCCCAGGACCACCACTCAGGACCGAGACCCAGATCAGCTGCTTGATTCCCCCAGGGTCTTTATCACTGACTTTTGTAGCTGTCTTTGGCATTTGTGGGTTGAGAAATCTGGCAACTGCAGCTGCTGCCTGTGATTCCATGCCCTAAAGCCTGCTCCAGTCCTGTCCCTGCCACATCATGTGGCCAAGACTGGGCTGTGCCCCACTCTGAGCCCAGTATGATAGACCTTTCCTGTCAGTCTTCCAGGCTATCTTGGGCTGGACATCTCTTTCACTCTGTCGTTTTGTGGCTCCTGCTGCTCTAGAATTTGTTTAGAGTCATTTTTTACAGGTATTTTATGGGTTATGGGGGCAGAGCTAGAGTAGGTTTCTCATTCTACTCTGCCATCTTGACTCCATCCCCTAAAAATTCATCTTTTAAATACTGTAAGGGACTTGAAAAGACTTTGTGGTATATCCTTTGGTAAAGGAGCTAGAGTTTTGTCAAACAATTTTTCAATATCTAAATGTATGGCTTTTACATCAGGATTTTCTTATCTGAAGTGAAGCACAAGTCTTTTGTTCTTGTTCAGTTATTTTTTAGGCATATCTGACCCTTCATGACCCCATTTGGGGATTTTTTGGCAAAGACACTGGAGTAGTTGGCCATTTCCTTCTCCAGCTCATTTTACAGATGAGGAAACTGAAGCAGACAAGGTTAAGTGACTTGCCTAGGGTCATGCATCTAGTAAGTGTCTAAGGAAAGATTTGAACTCCCAAAAATGTATCTTCCTGACTCCAGGGCCAGTGCTCTATCCACTGTACTATCTAGTTAATGAGTAAATAACTCTGAACTTCAGATCTTTCCCAATTTCCTTAGCCACAAATTTTGCTTTTGTGCTTTTGCAAAATCCACAGCAGATATAAGTGTCCATTATCATTTTTTCAATTAGTTGCCTACGTAGTATGGTTTGTGAGGTAATTTGAATGAAGAAGGCTGTTTGCAAACAGGAGAAATTTCTGAATGAGAAAATAACCAAAACTAATGAAATTGGAAGGAAACCATAAGGGTCCAAAGGAGGGTGAGGACTGCTGCTTTTTTGTCTCTTTGTCCCCAGAACCCAGCACAAGGTCTGGCATGTAGTAGGTATCTAATAAATGCTTGTTCAATGAATGAAAGGGATATTACCCAAAGCTGAGGTCTTGCTGTCTTTCTACACATTTTGAGCCAGGGGCTTCCTCAGCATAAATTCAGGGATTCTTAAGAGATGAAAAAGGAAAAATAAGAGGGTACTCTGATTCATCTCAATCTACCTCTAGAAGGTAATTCATAAGTGGTTTGTTTTTGTTTTTGAGATTGACTGACTAGAGGATTGGCCAAAATATTACATGTTTTTGTCAGATTCTTTTTTTACAGTATTTGGAGGTAAACAAAAAAAATTGTTTAAATATAAAACAGAATGGTGAGTGGGCAGAAAGGACATTCCCTAAACACTCTTTATTTTTAAATAATAATCAAGAAGAAGAAGATGATGATGATATGAATGGATTACATTAATAGTATACACAGTGCCTTCCTTCATACAATTGTGAAATGGGTTTTATCCAGTGGAAGAAATAGAAGTCAGGGTAACCATCACTTAACAGCACTGGATGACAAGAAAAACAGGATTTTTTAGAAACGTTGAGTGGAGAAAGCAGATGAGCTGCCCTCACAGAGGCTATTTTGCTATTTAATGGGAATCATGAAAGGACTCATGAAGAAGGTGGGTACTTGATCTGACTTTTGAAAGGAACTAGAGATCCTAAGAGGTACAGATGAGGAGAAAATATAAATGAGGTATAAGGGACAACCTTCACCTAAATATGGAGACGGGAGATGAAACATTTTGTATGAGTTAGAACAAGCAGCCCAGTTTGAAATGGAGTATTATACAGTATAATCAACCTGAAAGTGTAGACTGCAGTCAGATTGTAAAGAGTTTTAAATTCTAAACAGAGGAGTTTATTTTTACCCTAATGATAATAGGGAAGATTTTTGACCAAGGAAATGGCATGGTCAGATTTGTGCTTTAGGATTATCATTTTATCAGCAATCTGGAAGGCACCTTGGAGCCAGGGAACCCTATTAGAAAACTATTGTATAACTCCAGTTGAGAGGTGATAAGGGCCTGAATTAGGATGGTGTCCATGTGACTAGAAAAAAAATGAAAGGATGTGAGAAATATTATAAATACAGAAGAAGACCTGATAACTGGGGTGAGGAAGACAAAAGAGTGAAGGATGAGTCTAAGGCTGTGAACACAGGTAAATGGACAGATGATGGTTCACTCACCAGAAACAGAAAAGTTAGGAAGAAGGGTAAAATTTTGGGAGAAATGTAATGGGTTAGGTTTTGAACATGTTGAATTTGAGACACATATAAGACATCCAGTTTAAAATGTCTCGTGGGTAGAAGAGCTTAAGGGACAGAGTAGGACTGGATCTATAGATATTTTTGTTCTTGTTCGGTCCTTCAGTCATGTCTGACTCTTCATGATGCCATGGATTAGAGTACACCAGGCTCTTCTATCCTCCATTATCTCTCAAAGTCTGTCCAAGTTCATGTTCATTGCTTTCATGATATTTTCTAGCCATCTCATCCTCTGATGTTCCCTTTTCCTTTTACCCTCAATTCTTTCCCAACATCATGGAAATCATCTAAAGATAATAACTGAACCACTGAAGGCTGATGAGATCACTAAAAGAGAAATAGAGAAAGAAGAGAGCCCAGGATATAGCCATGGGGGTACACTCAGAAATAAGGAATAAGGTATGGATAACGATCCAGCAAGGGAGATTGAAAAGAAATGGCCTATCATGTAGGAGAACCAAAGGAGAATAGCATTATGAAAACCAAGAGAAGACATCCCAGAGCAGGAGATAATCATCAGCACTACAAAGAAGACGAGAAGAATGAAGACTGAGAAAAAGGCATTAGATCACTGGCATCTTGGGAGAGAGTAATTCCAATTGATTGAAGAGATCATAAACAAGACTGCAAGGAGTTGAATAATGAGCAAGAAGGGAAGGGGAGTCTAGGAGTTTGCTTATGAAAGGGAAGAACAATCTTGGCTAGTCCTAGGAGTAGGGTTGCTTTATCTGCCAGCAATGGAAGACTCAGAGCTTGAGAGTTCACCTAAATAACTGTTTTGTAGGCAGAATTCCAAGTAAACACAGCTTCTCTTAACCTTTTCCGCTCAGGGTGCTCTAGGTAGCCCCCCGCTAAAGTCAGCCACACTGGTTCTAAGAAGTACACAAACTCAAAATGGAGGGTTGTCCTCATATATTTCTTTCCACAAAGGAGCAATACCAAGACTTCAGGTCAATTCATTTGGAAAAAAGTTACCTCGAGCTGCTCTGAGTCTGTGTCAGAGCACCCTTGCCTACAATAGTATAATACTTTGAGGCAATAGTAGAATCAAGAGAAGGTGGTTTTTAAGAAAGAGAACAGGACATGTTTGTAAGCAGCCTGAAATGAGTCAGTAGATAGAAAGGCACTGGGTATTGGGGGGACAGGACTAAGGCATAAGCAGGCATCTTGGCAAAGAGAAAGTCCCCTTCTTTATCAAAGATTGGAATAAAGAAATAGAGAATGGAAAATGATTATGAAATGTAGATAAATGGAAAAGACAGAGCTCACAATAAATGGCCTCAATTTTCTCAATAAAGTATGAAGTAGAGTTCTTGGTAATAATAATAATAGCTAACATTACATAGTGTTTACTATGTGAGAGATTCTGTGCTAAGCACTTTCCAAATGTATCTCATTTGATCCTCACAAAAACTCTGTAACATAAGTACTATTATTATCCCTGTTTTACAGATAAGGAACCTGAGGCAAAATGACTTGCTAAAGGACATAATCAATAAGTGTCTGAGGCCAGATTTGAGCACACATTTTCCTAACTGTAGGCCCAGCATCTTATCCACTGCACCATGTGTTGCCCCTGGAGGTAAGGAAAGATTGGAGAGAGGTTAGTATGGAAGACTAAAGCAGAGAAGAAAAGGCTTAGGGTAGCTTCTATAAGGGGCATGATAGTCACTTAGGAGGAATAAAAAGATGCCATGAGAGTCTAGCTGAGATTAGATAACAGGATCCAGTCAATAAGATTGTGTGACTCACTCTAGTACCACTCAGTACCAGGTAGCAGAAGGAGGAGGCAGATTATAGAAGCATGCTAAGGTTAAGGTTTGGCAAAGAACAAACACAATAGAGCAAGAGGGCAAGAGATCTGAGAGTGCAGGGAAGTATAAATTGAATTGGTTAATGGGAGGGTCAAGATTGGGAAGGGAAGAAAGTGAAGGCAGAGCACAGTCATAGACCAGCAGGGAACTAGAAGTCAGAATGAGAGCAAAGGATGGGTTTAGGAGGACTAAGGCACAAGAAGGAATGGAATAGTGAGAAATCATGGTGGAACCCTTGTGGGTGATGGTAAGGTCAAAAATGTCATGATCCCTCTGCATGAGTGAAGGCGAAGGTCATGGGAACTGAGAAGCCTGATTAACTGAGGAGTCCTTGGCATGTACATTGCAGCACCCATTATAAAGGATTGGGTGAAGAGAAAGACTGTAATCCAGGTACTGAATTCCCAGAGAAAGGAAGGAAAATGAGGTTGAAGTTAGTAACTGATTGACTCTAGATGTGGTGAATCTCAAATGAGAAGTTTATGAGTGATGGTGGCAGAGAGAGGGTCTAGAAGTGACAGTGGGGAGCAAGGAATATGAATGGCCTTTCTCCTGGTCATGTGCAAGAAAGAGGGGAACACTCAATACTAAACAGGATGGCTGGGATGCAATGTCTTCTAGGAGAATCTTGGTTTCTTTGAGTGTGTGAAGATGGAAAAAATTTGAGAAGGTAAGATCCGAGGTGAAGAGATAATTTTATTGGCAGATAAGTGGCATAATAGATACAGGGCTGTACTTGGAATCAGGAAGACCTGAGTTCAAATCCAACCTCAATGTTCACTGTGTGATTATAGGCAAATTATTTAACTTCTCACAGCCTCAGTTTCCTCCTATGTAAAATGGGGGGGAGTGGGAAATCAAAGGATTGTTGTGAGGATCAAATGAGGTTATATTAGAAAATGTTTGACAAACTTCCAAGTATTATATAAGTGCTATCTGTTATTGTTGTTATCATCACTGGTGATGATGCGGTGAGGTTCCAGAGAACACCATGGAAAGGGTAAGTAAAACTGAACTGGGACTTGAGAGAGGAAGGGCTAAGCTGTCTGAGAGTGAAATAACTGCATGTAGCAGCAGGAGAGCAGATGGTTTTCACTTGCATTGTTGGAGAAGTTACATCACTTTGATTAAATTAAGAGACAGGAATTCTTCAGCAGTAGGATGGGAATATATTACCTGATGACTAGGGCTATTGCCTTCAAGAGTTTGATGAACAGCAGAGGATAGAGTCAATTCTATTTTTAGTAGTAGGAAAGAAGGAAGATCATGCTTAGGCAACCCTTCCTGTAGGTGAGGCTCTGCTGATAAGAGGTTGGTATCTTGAGGCTTTGGTTTTGGCCTGGGTCCTTGAAGTAATGGCCTGGTATAGGCGCTGGTCCTGGACGTGGAGGTGGGGGAGAGTTGTTACTTGGTCCTAGAGGATAGGGGTACAGTGTCTAGCTGAAGCTCAGATCCTGGGTTGGATCCTATAGGTAAGGAGTAAGATACGTAAGATATCTTTTGCTGAGTTCAAAGACCCAGCTTTCAGGTTGTTGTCAGCAGCAAAATCTTTGCCCTTGACTCTAGTATATGGTCTTCATAGAAGGGGTGTTTTTGATTTGAGCTATGAAGTAACAGAAAGATTTAAATGGGCAGAGCTGAGTGCATTTTAGTCATGGGAGGGCTTACCTGTGGAAATTCATGGAGGTGGAAGATGATAGTACAAAAATGGGAAAATAGTTAGTAGTCCAATTTGGCTGGAAGGTAGAATTCATCTAAGTCAAGCTCAAGAGGTAAATTGTAGGCAGACTATGGAATATCTTAAATGCTAGGCTGAGGAATTTGATTTTTATTCTTGAAGCAACAGAGATTCCCTAAAGGCATTGGAGCAGGGCAATTTAAGCCTCCTATTTAGGGTCTGACTTTAGAAAGAAAATAATGATGGTGCAGAAGTATTGTCTTTAAAAAAATTCACAAAGCTAAGTCCCCATTTTCCCCTATCAATGAAGCCAGAGCCAAAACTCCTTAGCATTTCCCTTGCCCCCTGTCTTACACAGCTGACACTGGAGATTAGATTCAAGCTTTAAGCTTGTAAAAAGCCTTTGAGGAAAATCCTTAATGAGGATCTGATCCCTTTAAACTCTAGTCTAATTACTTTTACAGTAACATTTCTATTTTGGATACAGCCCATGGATAAAGTTTCTTTTATACAGTCTGTGCAAAGCTTGTCTCCTCCACCCCCAACCCCCACCCCAAATTCCAGACAAAAAGAAAACCAACCATGGGGCCTGAACCAACAGAATCCAGTGAAAAAGCAAATGAATCTCTCCCATGTGAACAGCTGGCTTGATTTCAAAGGCACCCGACCAGGAGCTGAAAACTTGAATCACAAGTTGACAAGAATTTGGAAGGAGTTCCATCTTCTCCCTGACCTCTGGGCATCAGCACTCTCTGCTTATGGTGGTCATGGACCATTTAAAAACATAGGCATTTTAGCCTGGCTTTCCAAGCATTAGAAACAAGTCCCAAGAAAAAAAAAGAAAAGACTTTCGAGGTTGTTTCAGCTCACACGTACTCATGTCCCCCCACCCATCTCTCATGCCAAGCAGCCCTGAGCATGGAGGTAGTCTGCCAAATTCCATTCATGCTAATTGGATTTGGAGACAGAACTCCATGGAGGTATTTTACAAATTGACCCCTCACCATAATGTACAGAGACTACTTAACTGGAAAGAATGATCTGCAGGGAGTAGTACAGCCACTGATTCCCGCTGCCTCATTAGACACAATGGGGCTCATTCATTTTGCCCTTCCTGCACAGGGTATGTTTGTGACCACTCACCCATTCACTGTTGGGGGTCTGCATAGTAAGGAGAGGCTTTCCCAAAATGCTCCAAGCAATCTATCCACTAGCTTTTCCTAGGCTTTACACATGCCCCAAATCTCCCCACTTCATTCCATTCCATTGCAGAGACCTGGAGGACCGGAAGTGACAAGCATCGATGCATCAATTGTCCATGCTGATCTAGTTCCTATATGAAAGGAAAAGCAAACAGCACCCCTAAAAAGAAGTGGTTTTCTAAATTACTGATCAGCACACCCATTCCAGAGACCCAATCAGTTTCAGTAACAATTGTCATTTTGGTTGTGTGTTGGCATGCTCCAGTATAATGAACATAGTGAGGGAAATAACAAGGCAGCAGAGAAGAGCGCTAAGTTCCCATTTTTTTTCTCAGCACCCATTCCTCCCTGCCCCCTCAAGCAGAAATGGTGGCATGTCCCATGACATGCCCTCTTCCATGACTTTAATTCTATCACAACCTACAGTCTGCAAAAGTATCTTCATTATCATTTGAGAAATCAGGGCAAGATTGGAGGTTTTGGCTTGAGAGCCAACTGAAACAATGACACCAGCAACCTCGATGCCCAATAAGATTTCCACAAGCATTTTAATAGGGTGTTGAAATCCTCACTAGAGTTCTAATCAAATGCCTCATGGGCACTTGGACCTACACTGCTACTGAGAAAGCTTTGAGGATGGGCAGTGTGACACTGTATATCTGTCCTCTGAGGACCAGTCTCAATAAATGTACAGTGGTTCATCATGAAAGAACTAGTTGCCAGCTGAAGATTATTTTTTCTGTCCTTAGCAGTCCTTAGAACAATGGATTGAAGGACAGAGGAATGACAATCTCTATTTATGGAGAGAATCTTTATACAAGCATACCTCATTTTATTGGAATTGGCTTTATTGCAATTCACAGATGCTATATTTTTTACAGATTGAACGTATATGGGCAACCCTGCATTTAGTAAGTCTATTGATGAGCTTGTGCTCACATTGTGTTTCTGTGTCACATATTGTTAATTTCTATAATAGGAATATTATTATTAGAACTGTTACAGTGATCTGTGATCAGTAATCTTTGATATTACTGTTATAATTGTTTGGGGGCATCATGAATTGCACCTATATAAGGCAGCAAACAATCATTAAATGTTGTGTGTGTTCTGACTGCTCCACTGACTGGCTGTCCTCCCTGTTTCTCTCCCTGTTCCCTGAGACACAATAATATTGAAATTAGGCCAATTAATAACCCTACAATGGCCTCTAAGTGTTCTAGTGAAAGGAGGAGTCAATGTGGCAAACTTCATTATTATCTTACTTTAAGAAATTGCCACAGCCAACTCAACCTTCAGCAACCATCACCCTGATGAGGTGAAACCCTCCACCAGTAAAAAAATTAAGGTTTGCTGAAAGTACAGATTATGGTTAGCATTTTCTTTTAGTAACAAAGTAGTCATCCCTTAACATTCACTGGGGTTAGGAGTACAGGATCCCCAGGAATGTGAAAAACTGCAAATAAATCTAGGTCCCACCCCAAACCTTTATTTTTAATAATTTTGGGTATTTTTATTGAACACACAAAACAAGTAAAATGACACTGCACCCATAAAAAAGCTGCGGTTTCTACACAAGAGAGATTGGCACTACACACATTATGCACAGTCTACAGCTGGCGAAACTGCAGAGCTGCTTCATGGATTTCCTTCTCCTACAAAAAGCTCAAGATACAAAGATCACTGCTGGAGAAAATCACCTGATTGGGTCCGGATGGCAGAGAAGCAAAAAGACATTCCCAAGGAGAGTGCATAGCCTTAGCGCACTGAAACTTCTGACAAAATTTAACTGTTTAAAATAAATTATATATACTTATGGTAGTAAATGATAAAACAGATTAATAATATGTACTATTTATGCATTTATGACACTAATTTTTTTAGTTTTCTTTACATACATGCAAATATCCAAAAATTCCCATTTAATTATTGATGGTCAACTCCAAATAACCAAAATTGCCAATGTGAAAACCACGAATGTTGTTGAGAGATGACTATATTTTTTAATTAGGTTATGTATATTTTTAAAGATATAATACTAACTTGATAGGCTTATGGTATAGTTTAAATATAACTTTTATATGCACTGGGCAATCAAAAACTTTGTGACTCATTTTATTGTGGCAGTCTATGTTCTTAAGGGTCTTCCAGTTTCCTCACATCCATCTTAATAAATGCTTTTTGATGCTGATGACAATTTGGATGATATGAACGTTCTACACATTTAATGACAAGAACCTAGAAATCATGTTATATTACAAATTGAACAGAGCTCTAATCTGTCCTTTACATAACTGCTAAGTCTTCCTAAAGCACAGGCCTAACCATGTTATTTCCCTTCTCAGAAGACTTTCAGACCTCTCTAGCTTGGCATTAAAGGAAGGCTCTCCACTGCCTATCCAGGCTTAATTTACTGTTCTCTGTGAATTCTCTAGTCTGGCCAAACAGTACTTTTTAGTTCTTCTTTGATCTTGTCTTTCAACCTCTAGCCCACAATATCTCCCAGGTATGCCTGTACCAAAGACTCTTCTTATGTGTACACTGGACCCCTTTGGCAGTCTGGTGAAACCTATAGTCTCCTTCTCAGAATTATACTTTTAAACACATAAATTAAATACATGAGATTGCAAAGGAAATAAATTATATTGAAATACAGTTATCAAAATATTTAAAACAACAACTTCATGGACTGTGAGTTAACAGAACCCCAGTATAAATTCATTAATGAAGTAATGTTTCAAGGTACTGAAATCAAATGGACAAAAGGTGGTTTTCAGAAAAAGGCTACACCAGATCACTAGAGGTAAAGCATTGTTATCAAAGGTGGCATGGCATAGAGGACAGGAAGCCATCCTTGGAGTAAGGAAGACCTTGACATGGATCCCACCCCTGACTTCTACTAACTATGTAACCCTGGAGAAATCAATGAACTTCTTAGTGCCCCAGGCAACTCTGAATATAAGTCACAGATCACTTGTCCATATGCACTGGTAGAGTAAATATACTCATTGAGTGTCCCCTATACCAATGAAATCATAGAATGGTTCTCCCCACCCCACCTACCCCATACTGACCATCACCAACAACACACACACACACACACACACACACACACACACACACACAGTTAATAGCTACATTCTTTGCAGAGGCAGCAGCTGTCTGAGATTGTCAAACTATCCTCCTTGCCAGCCAGTTGTATATGAGGGCATATGGAGAGCAACCTCTCCAGCACAAACATTGAAGTCAATCTCTTAGGTATAGTTTGCATCAGATGAGTGTCACATGTATTTGCATTCATACCATTTGGAGTTAAAATTATATAAAATTTGCATTGCAGCTTTTAATCATGCAAACACTTGCAGATTTCATTATTTCCAATAAGAGAGACCTAGCCATATAAGGAGTAGGACATGTGTATTTTGTGTGAAGAAGAATTTGGGGGTGTTATCTAAATTAGAGAGACAGGCACAGATAATGGCGGAAGACCAGGTGCTGGGTGACCTGGAAGGAGAGAGTCATTAAAAACAAAGGAGTTTCTTCTAGCCTGGAGTTACAAGTGGGCCTCCACACTCTCTAATCTACCCCTCTCAACTGCCAGGGAAGGAAATTGAGGTCTAGAGAGGTCAGATGACTTGTCCAAAGTCACTTGGGTAGTAAGCATTAGGAGGTAAACCCAGGTCCTCATGCTCAAAGACCAGTGTTCGGTCCACTGTATCACATTTCCTCTACTTATTTAAGCCTTGCAATGACTATTTTCTATACCTACCATTCACACCTACCTCACCTTGTCCTCTTGAAATCCTTTAAGACACTTTCTACATCAAGTCTTTCCTGATCCCTCAGCACCTAGTACCTTTCCCCTCCAAAATAATTTCTTTTGCATTTATTTTGTATACAAGGTGTTCCAAAAGTCTTGGTGCAGTAGACTTGGTTTCAGTTTTAATATTTGCACATTGTACATATCATCTCCTCCAATAGAAAGTAAGCTTCTTGAGAGCAGGGACCATTTCATTTTTGTCTTTGTTTCCTGGGCACCTTGCACAGTATCTAGCAGGTGGGTGCTTAATAAATACTTGTTGATTGATGCACTGATTAAACTATCTATTTATAATTTTTCATCATTCCCTCAAATTCTAATTCTGTATTCTAATGGACTTCTCTAAATTTAATAAGCTTGTTCTCCATCTCTCAAGCTAATGCCCTTCTCAAAGCCTATGGGGTACTCAAGAGTTAGGGCCATTCCATTTCCATTTATGGCTAGTATTTTTTAGCTTTTAAGGGGTCCTAGCTTTGGGGCACTAACATTGGCCCAAAGGTCTATAGGTCATTATAACATATCTGCAGAAAAGAGAAATAATAATTGTTTTGCCTCTCTTGGAAGCTCTACTTTTTCAAATAAATCCATTTTGGTTATGTTCAATTTAGTTCAATACACATTTATTAAATTTTTTTGTACATGGTATTGTTCTAGACTCTGGGGAAACAAAAAAGACTGACAAAATCCTTACATATAAGGTTACAGTTTAAAGAATGACAGCTAAAACATGGAAACAAGTGAAATTGGATGGAGGGTGATAGATGTTAAGTGGGAGAGATCACTTTCAGATGGGGAGATAGAGTGGGATAAACCAGGTAAGACTTTATGGAGGAGGTGGCACCTAAGAGACCTTGAAAGAAGAGGAAAAATTTAACAGATGAAGACAGTGAAGGACGATGATGTAAACAAATGCACAGAGGCTGGAGGTTGAAAGACAAGATCAAAGAAGAACTAAAATGTAATATTTGGCTAAACCAGAGAATTCACAGAGAGAGCAGTAAAATAAGCCTGGACAGATAGTGAAGAGTCTTCCTTCAATGTCATGCTAGAGAGGTCTGAAGGTTTTCTCACAAGAGGAGTAACATGGTTAGGGCTGTGCTTTAGGAAAACTTTTAGCAGATTATAGCTCTCTTTGTAATATGTTCAATTTATAGTATAAGATGATTCCTAGGTTCTTGCCATTAAATGTGTAGAACATTCATATCATCCAAATTCTCATCAGCATCAAAAAAAGCATTTATTAAGATGGATGTGAGGAAACTGGAGGAAAATCATTAAGAACATAAAAAATGTAAAAGATATGGAAAGCAGGAGCTGTTAAAAAATTTTAAAGAGCTGGAAAAGTGAAGGTAGAAATTAGACTGTCTTCAAGAATGTAGAAAAAAGGATGATTATCAGTTCTCCATTAATATGAGAAGAAATAAGCTTAAATTATAGTAAGAGACATGATAGAGGAGATTAAACTCTTGAATGGAAGAGGTCATTAAGGGATATTGAACAATATTCATGCCTAGAGATTGAACCAGCTCTGCTGTTCTGAAATAAGACACCCCCAGTGAGTCCTCTGGATTGCTTTAGCACAGCAATTTCTGAAATTGTAGGTGCTGGGTTCAGTTATCTCTTGTGGGTTCTTTAAATTTGAAGGTCTTATGGACTATGATAGGGATCTCAAAGTATAGTCTAGGTACCCTGGGGGTCCCCCAGACCCTTTCAAGGGCTTTCAAGGTCAAAAATATTTTCATAGTAATATTAAGACATTTTAATTTCTAATATAGTAAATAACTATAGATATAACTCACATAAACAAAAGCTCTTTATGGGGGGAACCTCAATAATTTTTAGGAGTATTAAAGGGGGCTCTGAGACCAAAAAGCTTGACAACTGTTGGACTATGAAATGTTTCAATTAGGTCTACAGAACCAAGGGGCTACTTTTTTTTTCTTTTAGGCCAAATGAAGTATTTCAATAAAAGGCATTTGTTCATAACCCCAAATAGGATTCTGCTGTTTGTTTTCTACCACTATTCACTTTACTATTTCTTAGCTCTTCTGGAGCTGCATATTAATAGAATAGCAACCAAAACAAAGCTTTTAAAAATGCAGTTAGAGACATTTGTTCCAAATGAAATTCATAGCAAATAAAATTACAGTCCAAAATACTGTAATCATAGGATTTAAGGGGATTTCTTCAACTTAAATATACTTTAGATTCTATATGCCAGCTTATGAGAGTAGCATAGAATTTAAATTTAGAGAAAACTCAGAGTAATAATTGACATGTATATGCCATTTCAAAGCTCTCAAAGCATTTTACCTTCATCATCTCATTTGAGCCTTAAAACGACCCTATAAGCTAAGTAGTACTGGTATTATTCTCCCAATTTACAAATGAGGGAAACTGAGGCTAGAAAAATTAAGTTTCTATCTCATGACCACATAGCTAGTACATATTGTAGAGATGATTTGGACCATATCTTCCTGACTCCAGGGTCAGAATTCTAGCCACTATATCATGCTGCCCTCAATCCAACAAGCATTTACTTAGTGGCTATATGTTCAAAAGACTGTGCTAGGGTGCTAGGCACACAAAGACAAAAATAAAAATGGTCTCTGCCCTCAGAGTGTTCTTCCTCATATATGCCTCCATGCCTTTACAATGCCCATCCTCTACACAGAAAGTATTCCTTCCTCTTGTTTGCCTTTAAGTCCCTTGCTTCCTTCAAGACTTAGTTCAAGTGTCATATCCTTAATATAAAGTCTTTCTTGATGCTAGTATCCTCCTCCCCCAAATCTTTTTACCTTGTTTTTCTTTTTGTAAATAGCCCATATAGAGATTCTCTGGGTCTCTGTCCCAATTCCTACACTTACTGATGAGTAAGGTTCACTAGAACAATGCATCTCTACATCTCCTCTCAGGATTCTATGGGTTACCCTGAGAGGACTGAAGGATCAGTTTCTAATATGATGGTTCCTGAACCGTCACTGATGTACCTCTTGTCATGACTACTGGTTGAATATTAATTAGTCAACCGGTCAGACTTAATTAGCCTTTAAAAAGGAGCATTTACTAAGGTGGAATGGTAAGAGCAGCTGGCACAAAACAGTCCCTCAAAAGTCTGTGACATACTCTCCTACAAATGCATCCAGAGTCTAAGAGAAAATGGGCTCAAGCTTAGGTGGCAAAGGGGTAACTTACAGCTTCTTCCCAGAAATTCCATTTCCCCTGCTAGAAATATTCCCCTCAGGTATATGGTGTCACTTTGCTAGTTGGCTCTTGTAAAGCTATGAATCTAAGTTCAGTCTATCCTCAGCTCCTAATATAGATACCACCATTTCCTGATTCTGGGCCACTGCTAGGATTCTGATGGGAATGTGGCAAATCCTCAGACACTTACTAGCTGTGTGACCCTGAGTAAGTCACTTCATCTCTTTTTGTCTCAATTTTCTCATCCATAAAATAGGGATAATAATAGGACCTACCTCCCATGGCATCAAGGATCAGATGAGATAATGTTTATAAAGCACTTTGAAACCCTAGCAGCGCTAAATACCAGGTATTATCATTATTAGGAAATGCAGGATTATGATTTACTGAGTAAACGTGACTGAATATCACAGATAGAGAGACAGAAGGGACTTCAGTGTCATTTAGTTCAACCCCCTCATTTTACAGATGAGAAAACTGAGGCTTAGGGACAAGAAATGGCTTTCCCAGGGTTACACAGAGGGCAAGTAGAAGTAGTGCACTTCCTACTTCTATGCTGCCTGGGGTAAACTTTCAATGAGGATGGAATGAAGAAGGGAAAGATTTTTTTCAAGTGGGGGTGTGAGAAGGTCGAAGGGAAAGAAATGCTTTTATATATATATATATGTATGTATGTATGTATATATGTTACATATATATGTAACATATATACATATACAATTGGAAAGTGATGATGAGAATTCTGGGGAGGGGGAAGAGGAAATGAGTCATCAAGGGTACTTGGAGGTATATTGTCATAAAGTACAGGAATTCTGAATCCACTACTGATACATGCAAAACATCTGGTCAGCTTTTCCTCCGCCCTTTATCGGCCAGAAGAATACTACAATGATGAATAATCACTGTAGTACTTAGGAAGGGCCTTTGAGAAATGGGTATTGACTTAATGAATAAGAATAGGTAAAGTCTCACAGGAAGATCCAGCCAGGAGGAAAACTAGCCTACTCAGAGAGAGGATAGAAAGGCCCCAGGCTAGGGAGTACACCCCCACTAAAAAGGACAGAGTTGGAAACCAAAGGATTAAGAAAGCCAAAAGGGGTCAATAGAACTTTGTGAGATGGAATTGTAAGAACAACTCACATTTATTTAGTGCTTTCTTATCTACAAAGCATTTTATTTACAACAGCCCTGTTAAAGAGGTAGCCCTATCACTGTCATCCCCATTTTAAAGATGAGGCAAATGAGACTCAGAAAGGTTGAGATTTTCCTATACCCTCACATCCAGGCAACATGGTAGAGTAGGCAGAGTGCTGGACACAGAGTTAGGATGGAGTCAGGAAGATCTAAGTTCAAGTGCCACCCCTGACATTCACTAGCTGTGCGACCCTAGGGTGCCACAAGGTAATTCTCTAAGACCATAAGATGCTTAGTTTCCAAATGTATCATAGGTCCAGTACCCAGCCCTTTCCTACTTTATATCTAGGGTATATATATAATATTGTGTATATATACATAGTGTATATATATCATATATATTTAGATATATATCAATATATATTACTGTTGCTAGACTATATATATACACATATATGCATTATATATTATATAATATACATTACCTCCTCTCCAATGAGACCACAAGTTCCTCAGGGCAGTACCTCTTCGATTTTTCGTTCTGTATTCCTAGCAGGTACTTAATAAATGCTTGACTTACTGACTAATTATAGCCCCTCCTTTCTGTCATAATATATGTAAATTACTGTATAAATTTTGACTCTTATTGGTAAATGACTATATCTTGAACCTAAGACTTCTGATTCCAAATCCAGGGCACTTCTTAAAAAACCATGGGGCCAGATTGAGTCAGCTAAAGAGAAGTAATGGGAAGGAGGGATCATTTAAACTGGCCTTGCAGACAAACCAAAGTGGAGAAAGGTGTGCCGTCCCAGAGCCTGACAGGTTGTAGCAGCTGGGTCAAAACCATTCAGGTATTAAGTATACTGGTTTTGAAGGGGAGTGAAAGGGAGAGTAAGATATGCTGACAACCTCCATTTAGGTCTGAAGTGCAGTTATTAACCTGCTTTCACTCACACACATTTTTAAGAGGCTAAGGGGACTGACTGCCAGCTCTGGTCCAGCTGCCGAGATAAACAACAGTACAGATGTATTATAGACAGCCTGTGTGGCAACCGGAGCATATGCCAGGTATTAGCACTAATGAATAAACAACAGCCTACTGCAGCGATCTCATTTGGATTTATCAGTTCCTGGACTCTCTGCGTGCTTGTATGCCAATGTGTGTGACGGAGTCATACCCTCATGATGTAACCCGAAGTGGTTCCTGTTTTCGTAGAGCTCATTAGGAGGATGGTAACAAAACAGGAGCCTGGCAGGGAGGTGAGAGAGGGAAACTGGGAGGACTTGTCAGTGCCCAAAGCCTGCTGTTCCACACCATGATTGATGAATTGTTGCTGAAGGGTGTTGCCATTTTAGAACATCCTGTTCTTGACTATTCTGAAGAAGAAGGTATTAGCAGCCTGCTGAGGCGGCTTCATTTAACCTTTCTGTGCCCAGGAGTCCCTGGGGCTCTTTCTAATCCTATAGCATACTCGGATGTGATGTAGTATACAGAATAAGTGGTATCTGATGCCAGAGGCAAGCCCCATCAGAAAGGAAACAAAGGGGGCACTTAATATCTATCCCTGCTGCAACCAGAGTCCATGGCATGACTCTTATCAGAGCTGAGCAGGTACAAAATTCAAATTATTCAGAGATGAAGGTCCTCATGCTATCATGGAAGGGAGGTTAGAGGTCATCTTTTCCCCCTACTCAAAGAAATATCACATAGGTGCCCAGTGGTTCTCAGTCTACTGGTCTTTCCACTGCACCACACTCCTTCCCTTCTCTAGTTAATTCTGGACCCACTCACTTTCTGCCAGTCAGCTTAGGAACAATAATACATATACAGTTATAGTGCTCTATGTGGTGGAGCCAACCTCAACAGTAATAATATGACTCATCTCAAATTATTTTATTGGTTTTATTTTAATGTGAATGAATATGTGAGAAAGGTTTATAAAACACAATTTAGTAAGTCAACACAAAAAAAGAGGCAGGCACTTGGATTGGTGCAAGACATTATCTGTCTTTTTAATTTCTTGTCTTCTAACCATGCTAGATTCTCGAATGCCTAAGAATTCGAAATGGGAATAGACAGGGGGGGAAAATGTATCTGCAATGTGAAAATAACGTAGGTGGGGAGTTGATAAAGTGGAGTGAAAGACACAGGAAGCTTGTACCAGATGGCAGGAGGTGAGGAGGAGAAGGCCTTTGACCTGAGCGTGGCCAAACTGACTGAAAGGACAAAGGAGGCCAGTGTCAGCAAAGCAGAGGAAGGGGACCAGGGAGGATGGGGGTGGAGAGGTTCAGAGGTAGGTCTGAGGCAAGTCAGGCCAGGGCTTGGAAAACAAAGGAGCAATTTTGAAATGGGTTATTAACAGGGAGCCACTAGGTTTGGTGGTGACTTGGAGGAAGGCAAGAGGAGTGATTGTATTTTTTTCTACGTGGGAGAAGTGAGTGGTTGTCCTGAAAACTTCCATTTTTCTTTCAGGAATGGACAAAGAGGCAGAGACCTTAGGGCTTGAGTTACTTGGATACATATACCTAAATTAGAGTGGACCTCAAAGATCATCCCAGAATGAATCAAATCTAACTTTCCTATGTCTTCTTCAGCCTTTGGTCTTTACTGCCCCCTCCCCTTTCCCCTTCCCCTTACCCCACCCCATCCTTCCTAGAATCAATATATAGTGGGTGTTGCTTGTAAAAATACATAGAGCACTGGGGGAGAAAAGAGATAAGAATGGCTAATTAATATTTAAGGATTGGAATGGAAAATATTGAACAGAAATTGAAAAGGGAAAGGGGATGGAATTGTGGGTAGGGAGGTAATGGGACAAGAGATTTAGAAATGACCAACCCCTGGTCTCCCAAAAGAGAATCAGGAAGAAGAGAGAAGGATGCAGAAATAAAATTGTTGAATTGTAAAGTGAATAAATGCAGACTTTGAAGGAGAAACCTGACCATCAAAAACCATGGGCGATTTAGAAAGAGATGGTAGAGGACTGTGATTGTCAGGCTTTTTTTTTTTCATTAAATTCTGATTTGAGAGAACTTTGGAAGAATAAAGGAGATAAGGGCTAAATAAAAAGGACAAGGTTAAAAATACACTCTGGAGAGACCTGGTCTGGAAGGAGCCCCAGACTCTGCTTCCAGAGGGCACAGACTGGGCCAAAGACTTGTGTTCACAATCCTGTCCATTGACAGCAGGCATTACCTATTGCTACTGATCCCATCCCTTCCACTTCCTAACCTGGCTAAATGATTTTTGTTTTCTTGGATCAGAGGCTCCCATTTTTTCCTTTAGTCCTTGTGATTCTCCCTAGCCCACTGGCTAACCTTTGTTCAGTCTTTGCATGGCTAGGAGCTGCATCCTTCCAGTCTGGAAGTCTTTTGGAAGTACTAGACTCCTATGGTGCTTTTGTAATGAAGCCAACCTAGTTTTTCTTGGCTTGAGGCAGGATTTCCAGCCTAGCCTTTCTGGAGCATTTGAGCAGTGAATGAAGAGGTAACTACAGGGATTGGTGATTCTCTTCCAAGCCTTATGGTCTATAGAGGAATTATTTACTCCAAGCAAAAACTTTATGACAGTTAAAGAAATACAAATCCTAGTGACGCAGCTGGCAGGATTATTAACACCATGGCAAAGAGCTGGGGCTTGAAAGACTATGTAAGTAGCAGTTTTCCCCATGAGTAATGACTGTCCATTTTTCATTGTCATTCTCTAGCTGTCCTGGAACCACTTCAGTGGCTCAATTACCTTGTCTAACCACTGAAGAACCAGGGGACCAAGGCACTGTGACCCACTCCCTCCTCCAAAGGGCCCAGGCCTGGACCCAGGTGTGCTGTCCAACTAGGTTCAGTCCTAGGAAGCCTGGCTTCCAAAGAAATGAAGGGTGACTAGGTGACCTTTTCTCATGCTCTTTTAAGTTCTCCATCCTGGATGTCCCATGTCTTGATGGGACCTTTTTACTTTAAAAACATTATTTATTTAAAGCACAAATCTCCTGACAAAGTTGGAGGGAATAAAAAGGTACTCAGTGTACAATGTCAATGTCAATCAGATAAGGGATGCGTATTTGTTCCTTTTCACAAAAGAAATATTAAGGGATAAAGAAAACTCACAGGGCTTATTAACAATATGACTTAAAACTGAATCTAGGAACTTAACTTGCAACAACTAATACAAAATCTCATGGGAGATGGATACTTAAATCTCTTCACATCATAAAGCAGTTTCTGGGCCTACTGACTAAGCGTTCCATGATTCACCTTGGTTCTGTACTGTCCAAGCAGCTCCTCATCCAATCTTCTGCCAGGGGTCATTTTTTCAGATAAAGAAATTTCTCTTACTGCCAGTTACCCCCACTTGATCAACCTGATGAACCTCTGGACCTCTTAAACTCCTATGGTCTTCTCTAAGGTTGGATATGTTCATCTGAAGAAAGAGGTTCAGTCTTCTCAGGAAACACAAGGTGGCACCATGCTTGGCATGCAGTAAGTGCTTAATAAATGCTTGTTAATTGATCCTCCTCAAAAGCCAAAGAGTTGACTGGGGGCCCCAGGTGCAAGCTCACATGGTTGAGTCTGTGATAGCCATGGGAACAGCTGTCGTGTGGCCAGGTCATCCAATCCCTCACCTTCTCACTACAAGTTTCAGAGTTACATGATGCCCCCTGGAGAAGCAAAGAAAGATTGAGTCAGAAGCTATCCCTTCTTTTAACTGATTTAGTCCCTACTCCCCTATGGTCACAGGGCAGGAGAACAACCAAAGGAGCATGTCATATGAAAATACCATAGCCTATGATCACTCCTTATTATAAAGGTTGAGGCCCCATTTTTCATTTTGACCACCACTATTTTATATTTGTATTTTTCAATCTTAAGTGTATCTAAATTAATTCATTTCCCTATATTAGATCTCTGGGACATCAATGATCTCCTAAGCCAGTTCCCTTATTGTACAAATGAGAAAACTCAGACCCAGAGGAATGAAGTTATGGCAGTAAAAAGTGACAGAGTCAGGACTAGAACCTGGCTTAACTTATTTCTTCTCCTCACTCCCTCTCACACCTGTTTCCTTCACACCATTTGAAGAGTTTCCAGTTTCACCTCTCTTAGTGCTTTCCTTTTTGCTAAGCTCTTCATTGAGAGGACCTACATGTTAATCCCTTTCTGTTAGTCTCCATGGTTTTTTCCCCATTTACTCCACAGGACTCCTCCCTTTGGCAACCAGCATCAGCTGTGGCATTTTCACCCACAACCGCTATCGTCATTAATGTTCCTATTAAGGCAGAGTGTCCTGTTAATAATTTTATTCATCCTTGTTCACCCTCCTCTCCTTCTGTTCCTTCTTTCAATGATTAAAAAAAAAATTCTCCTTTTAATTGTTTTTAGCTTTTACCTCCTGCATTTAATGTATGGCCCTCTCACGATCCTTTACCAAGTCAACAGCTCCAGGTCATAAAAGTGTTTGGCCACAGAAATTCACTAAATATCTGTTGAGGTATGGAGGGGTTTTGATCCACATCAGTAGAGGCATGACCCACATTATGAGATAGTGAATATCCCTGCAGGTGTTCTTATCCTAAGGTTCAACATGAACTTAAAATTTTTTTAATAACTACATTTCAGTGTTATTGCTTCCCATTGCAATTCTATGTATTTTATTTCACTTAAAAATATTATTCTAAAAAGGGGTAAAGTCTTTACCAGACTGCCAAAAGGTCCCTCTCTCCCCCATACACACACCCCTATTCTAAAGCATTGAAATATGCTCAACAGGTAGGCTTCGTTTCAAAGCCACAGAACGTGGAATCTGGGAGACTAGAGCCAGGAGTCTGGCCAAGAGGCAGAAGGTTGCATTGACGTGGCATTCATCTGCTGACAAACTACCTTTGGAGTATGCTCTTAACGAGCCTTCAATAGCACTACAGGATAAGAATCTGCCCCCAGGCATCATGTCACATTTGAGTCATTTCATCAAAGTCTGGGAACTTGGAGTTTACTCTCCTTCCCTAAAGGCCCTGGGCAAAGTCTAACTCTGTTGCCCTGTGGCTCCTTTCTTTTTCTACTTATTATTCTTTATCCACCAGATTTCACTCTTCAGCTGAAGTAAATATGATTCCCTTCTCTTCGGGTTAGCCTGAAGTTATATTATATTTTTACTTGATGCCTTGTGCCCATTTTCCACAGATGAAAAAACAGCCGCAAACTTAATTGTGACTTGGTCCATATCAATGGCAGGCACATGGTAGACTAACACATCTTCTGTTTTCAAGGAAAAAATATGTTAAAACCCTTCCATGTCCTTTTCACAGTTGCAGCCCAAGGCAGTCAATCACTATTTATTGAGAAGCTACTGTAGGCAGAACTCCCTGCTCTGGGCAGAGGTTTATATTTATTCAATTGATTGATAAATATTTGAGTGCCTTGTACTAGGTTGCATGAAGGACACAAATGTGGCATTTGAGGCTCCCATGGACATACCGATCCTCAGAAACATACCCTGGGGCTGGAGGTACTTCATAGGTCAGCCCTGATTTAAAACTCTGTCAAGAGCCCCCACTGATATACTCCACTTGTCTAGGCTAGCCAAAGGATACATTACATTAAAGCCAAAGACATTATAACAAAAAGTATAACTAATTCTAGGTGATGCCCATCTGACCTGATGAGAGATACCCTGAAACCCAAGGGAGATTAGAATTAAGGAAGCCCTCCTAAACCAAGACACATAGTCCCATTAGGAAGTTATAATTAAGGTGAAGTTAGTTTACTTCTCCTAAGTAAACCAAAAGCTCAATGGTGCTCAAGAATCCCCATTAAGGTCCTTGTACTCCTGTGACTAGCTAAGTCAGTCAACAAACATTTACGTACTTACTATATGCCTGGCACCACCCAAGTTCTGGGGATACAAAAAAAGACAAATCCCTGCTAACAAGGAACTTACATTTAACGGGGGAGACAACATGTAAAGAAATAGGAATATGAAAGATACATGGAGAACATGCAGAAAGTAATCCTAGAAGGGTAGATTCTAGAAGCTGGGGACACTAGGATACTAAGATACTATGTATCTTGCAGAAAGTGAGAGCTGAGCTGAGTAAGAGATTCTAAAAGGTCAGGAGGAAGGTCTGAGCACAGCCAGAACAAAGACACAAACTGAAGAGAGAAGGGTATATTGTGGATGAAGAACATTAATAGGCTAGCACTATTTTTCTTAGAGTGTGTGAAGAGTAAAGTTTAAAAGAATTGAGAAGGTAGGAAGAAACCAGGTTATGAAGGTCTTTAAATGCTCAACAGATCTTAAAGGCATTTGATCCTAGAAGTAATTGGAAACCCCTGGAGCTCAGTGAGCAAGGGAGGGAAATGGTTAGTCATTTTTAATCTGTAGAAAAATTACCTTGGCAGCTATGTGGAGACTACATTGTAATGGGAAGAAACTTGAGGCAGAAGGTTTTTGTAATAGCTCAAGTGACAGCTGATGATAATTTGACTAGGTTTGTGGATATGTGAGTTGAGAGAAGGGGATGTACAAGAGATGTTGTAAAGGTAGGAACTACAACATTTAGTAACAGATATACATGGGGTGAATGGGAGTGAGGAGTCAAATGTAATGCCCTGGTTGTGAGCCTGAGGGATCTGGAGAATGCTGTTGCCCTTCCTAGAAAAAGGAAAGTTGGGAATGGAGGAGAGTTTGTGAGGCAATGATAAGTTCTGTTTTACACATACTGAGTTTGAGAAGCCCTATAGGATATCTAGTTCAAAATGACAGTTGGTGACATGCAGAAATCCAATCTTTCCAGCCCTCCCAAAGAAGGTAAAGCAGTTTGCAATCGACCCTTTGGTAAATACTGACACTGGTATCCAAGTTATATTACGTGAGCCCTTCCTACCTCAGAAGGTCATAGAAATTCATCTTTACTCTGGTGTCTTATTTGTCCCTCAGCCCAAGTTTACACACATAGACTTTGGGGATGATGCGGAAGACAACACAGGGGCAAAGTGGCACTGGTTTATATAAGCCAATTATTATCAAATCTGTCTATGTATGTGTACGCATATTATGTAATAATAGCTTTATTGCTGTTATACATGTGGACCAGCCAGGCTATACTTGGTGCCATCAATGATAGGACATATGGTGAAGACAGCCTGATCTCCATGGGAGATGAGTGACTGCTTCTCTGTTTTGCATGGCAGACATCTGGAAATCCAGCTCACCTTTCCACATTAACAGAATGTCCCCTCACCCAGAAATTCTTATGGGAAGAAAGTCCAGGAATGGGTTTTTGCTGATCTGAGTTCCCAGGTGAGCCACACTCCTGGTTCAAGGTGGGAAGCAGGGACCAGAGGACAGCCTAAAGCTGTCCATGGCATATACTCCATTCCTGATCAGCACCTTCAGCCATGAGACCCTCTTCCATCTATTCAGTTTACTCAGTCTCCAAAACTATAGGGTTGAAGTCCCTTATTAAACACTGTTGTCTTAGGTTTCCTTATTTTTCAGAGGTCTCTTACCCAATACAGCTGAATGGTGCAATGGTTAGAGTGTTGGGCCTGGAGTAGGAAAACCTGAGCTCAAATATGACCTCAGACACTTACTAACTATGTGACCTTGAGCAAGTCACTTAAGCTCTGCCTATTTTCTCAACTTAAAATGGGAATAATTATAGTATTTAACTCACCAGGTTATTGTGAGAATCACAAAAGATAATATTTGTAAAGCACTTAGTACAGTTGGCACTATATAAATGCGAGCTGCTGCTCCAACTACTACTACCAATGGGTCACTGCCTCCATCCCCTCTTTAGGTTCAATCCTGATCACTTTCAAGTTATAGATGGTAGATGATCAGATTACCTTTCAGGATCAGACAGAAACTCCTTCCTTGGTCTCCTACTTCTCTTATAAGAGGTTGCATGACTGGGAAGGTACATTTAAGCTAGATTGTGTGGAAGATTGTTGGATGGCGCATCAAAGGATTTGATCTTTATCGTCTAGGCACTGGGGACAGCCTTTAGAAGTTCTGGGGCAGGCAGGGAATATTAACCAGGCAGGCATGTACATGATGGATTGGAGGGGGAGAGAATGAAGACACCAAAACAAGTCCAGGAGGCTACTGCAGTATTCAAGGTGTGAGGAGATAAAGGCCTGAACTAAGGTGGTGCTAGTAGAAAAGAAGGGGTGGATAGGAAGAAAGAATTTGCAAGAGTTTTTGTTGTTGTTGTTAAACAGCCTGAGTTCCTTAAGCATTCAAAATCCAAGAAGGATTTATAACAGGGGTGGGGAACCTGTGTCATGAGATAACATGTGGCCCTCTAAGTCCTCAAGTGCAGGCCTTTGAAGGAATCCAAACTTCACAGAACAGATTTGGACTCAGTCAAAGGGCCACACTTGAGGACCTAGAGAGCCGCATATGGCCTTTGTTTCTCAGCCTCTGTAATGCCATTGCTCCACAGCTGGTAGTTATCATTTCTTCCTCTCAGATTTGACTTCTAAAATAAATCATAAATTTGCCTCTTCTGAAGCTTGTGTCATACTCTTTGATCCCTGACATCTGAATCCCTATTAAAATGTCTCTTGGAGTCATCTCTAGTGACATTACAGTAAGGGTTCCCACAGAATAATCCCATTTCATCTTGCCTTTGAATTTTATTTGGATGATGAATTGTCCTTTGAATGTCTCTGTGATCCCTCTTCTGGCCCCCAGAGACTCTGTGTGGGTCTTGCTCTGCTTCCCTGCTATCCCTCCCACTTTCCTTCTGAGATCAGGAAAGAGAAGATGCTTCCCTACAAGAAAGAGCACTGTCTACCTTCCTCATTCCACCTCTCTGCGTCCTTGCACTACTTCCTTTACTACCTAGCCCTTCTACGTGTCCTTACTCCAATAGTAGCTCCCACATACAACTTCCAAAATGCTTCCCTCAGAGTTGTCTAGGCCTGTAGCTAAATGAAGAAGGGAAATGACCATTCTCTCCTACTTCCACCATGGAAGGCTGATGCTCCAGGATGATCCCTTGCTTTAGACCAGAGAGTTTTAGCCCTTTTATTTTTTTTTTAATGTCATGGGCCTGAAATCTATGCATACTATGAAATGCATAGGATTTCAAACAAAATCAGTTATGTAAAAATAGATTATCAAAATATTAATTTCAAAAGTTCTCAGAATGCCCCTCTCCAGGTTGGATAAACTGTACCCCTCTCTGATGCTACTTCCAGCCCCTGGCCCACACCTTGTTTTCCTGACCTTGCTCTGCACAGCCTGGCCCTGGGTTCATGCCTTTTTGCTCCTGGACTCTGTTTATCACTTTCAGGTTAACCCTCTGAATGTGGACTTTTGTGAACTTTTGGTTATGACCTCATCCCAACTTTCTATTTACCTGCTGGGATATGTATTTGGACCTTTGCTTCTCCCCCACTTCCCTGTTTCCTGACCTGTTAGTTGCTCCAAATCTGGGACATGCATTTCCCCCTACCACAAAAAAATAAAAATTAAAAAAAGCTTCTCCTTCCCCCTTTCCCCCCCACAAGAACCAGATAATTACAACTTGATGCTACAGATAATGTAAATGCTATCATGCCCATTTTACAGAGAAGAAATCAAGACCCAGAGATGTTAAGTGAATTGGCCAGGGTCACCCAGCTAGGAAGTGTCAGAGCCAGGTCTCTGACACTGTGTTCTTTCCACCCCACCTCTTTCTTAGACTCCCCTGAACACTCTGAAAGTAGATCTGACATTCAGCAAACTTGAGTGGATCTCCGGAAGAAAAAAGCACCAACAGGGCCTCCTGGTCAGCACCCGAGCCCTGCTCAGCTCCTCCCCCTCCAGGCTGCTCTCCAATTCCTCTGTTACTTAACTCCTTTCCCCGTTCTCTCTTCCCCCGCCCCCTCCAGTCATTTCCTGCAGTGATGAGAGCTTCTCAACTTCATGGTTGTTCCCTTGGCTGTTAGCCATCAGGGCTCACAGTTCAACCAAAATAAAATGCCTTCTATTTGTAGGGCATGGGACGGGGGAAAGAGTGCTGATGATGATGTCAGAGGACCTAGGCTCAAATCCCATCCGTGAAGCAGGTCACTGAACTTACATGGGCCTCACTTTCTTCACGTGCAAGATAAGAGGACTGGTCTCAATGTTATCTGAGGTCTCTTACAGCTCTAGATGGAGGGTAATATGACATTTAATAGTCAGAGGCACTCATTTTATATTCATTTTACATTTTACAACAACAATGAGGAAAAAAAAGAAAACTACTAAACTTGGATGCCACAGGGGTTGAGTTGACCTCTGTGAGCTTAGGAAAATAATTTCACCTCTCTGGGATACTGTTTTCTTCATCTGCAAAATGGCCTGCCAGGTCCCTCCTAGCTCTGGATCACTGATACTCTGAAGGGAGATTGAGGCCTCTGGGGTAGAGCTCTGGAGATAACTTGGACCCGCTCAGGAAGCAGATGGTTAAATTTTCAGTGTGAGTATTTACACCTTGGAAATTGACAAATGCTACAAATCAGGGCTTGATTTATTATTTTGTGGGTCATCTAGACTTAAGAAAGTGATAGAGAAAACTAATGATGCAGATTAAACTTAAACAATTATTTGTGGTGGGAGTGGAGGTAAGGTGTTAAATTGTTACACATTTACCGCACACCCCCAGAGCTAGAGTTCAATTCCAGGCAAGGTTCTTTTTACTGAGGTACAAAATCAAGCTTTCCCCTGTCACGCGGAAGCAAAATCAGAAATACTGAGGTTAAAGGCTTTAATCTTGCCTTCAGGTACCACTGCCAAGCTGCAGTTCTGTGGTGTCTTGACAACACTGAATGCCTATTTTCCAGGATCAGAATACTTAGTTTGAAAAGTAGCTCCTCACTGCCGCTTTCTGCACCCTTCCCCTGCTTCCTCTATCTCCTTAAACCATGGATTATGAAGGTGAAAGCTTACAGTAATGTGAAAGGATCAGGTGTAGATCATAGAAGCTGCTCACACTTTGTAACTGAGCCTGGGTTCACTTTCAACATAGGAAAGCTCTACTATCCCTCAAGGAGGAAGCTTACTTTTTGGTTTTCGTTTTTGTTTTTTGCTACAAGGTTCCCGATACAGTCTCACCTGCCTCCTCATTTGAGGAAAGGGGAGATTCAGGAGAGCTCTTCTCCACGGAACCTTTTATAATTACTATATTTCCTTGTATCCAGCCTATCCCATCCCTGTCATTCAGGGCAGCAAGTCATCTTCTCCTCCCCTTGCTGGAATGAGATCGCAGTTCGCTTTGAGTAACAGATGGATTTCACTGACTTGCTCTAAGGTTTGCTGACTGTCCAGGCTCCTGAAGACATTTAATTGAGGTTAGGTCATGTGCCCCAGGTCACCCAGCAAGCTGGCAATAAATCCAGGATTAGAGCTCCCTGCCCTGCCTCGTTTCCAGCCTGTGGCCAAGTACCCTAAGCCAGACTGCCCCTCCCCATTTTTAAATATAAGAACACTGACTTCATGAGCACACATGACAGCTATTTTTTAGTTTTTCTTGGCAGCTCCCTGTAGTAAGCTTTAGGGACATTTGGAAATTTTGCCAGGTTCTCCCCACCCCACCCTTTCCGGGGCTATTTGGGACAAGGTGTTCAGTAAATCCCCAAAGAGTCACAAAAGTATCACCTTTGGTTTGCCCAAAATAAGCAGAAAGTCACAAGGGCTATAAGAGACCTTATGTGGTTTTCTAATAATAGGCAGCATTCATAAAGTGCCTTAAAGTTTGCAAAGGGCTGTATCTATGTTATCTCATCTGATCCTCACAACAAGTGAGGCAAGTGCTATTATTATGCCCATTTTACAGATGAGAAAATAGGCAAAGAAAGGTTAAGTGACTTGCCCAGGCTCAGTATCTGAGGTAGGATTTGAACTCAGCTCTGCCTGAGTCCAAGCCATGTGTTCTATCCAGTACACCATCTACCTGCCTTTTCCTAGTCTAGAAAAGCTTCTAGAAAAGTGGGCAAACTCTGGCAGGCATAATTGGTATGTGAGCTCTGGAGCTAGCATGCTTACTTGCAGTTTTGCAAAGGTGAGAAATCTGTTTTCTCACAGACAGAAAGTAGTGGACACACAGGCAGGCTCAGCAAGGCTTTTATGGCTAGGGGGATGGGAGGGGGAAGGTGCCTTGTACACATCTGAAAGTTACTCAGAATAAATGGCCATACCCTGCAAACAACACAGAAAATATTCCCAGCAGTGACAGTGCTAGAAGGCCAGTAAGCAGGACAGCTGCAACACTGAGACCAAGTTGGCTTTGGGACTCTGTTGGTAACTGTGGAGCTTCATAGGCTGTGGTTACTGTTACTGTTAGAAAAATGGAATTCAAGTTATTGGGCTAGTTAGTAGACAGGACTCCATGGTACAGTTGGCTAGAGTTTTTCTGCTTAAAATAAAGTTTTGAACCACATGTGTATAGTAACACATGGTTACAATCAGATTCTTGAAACTCTGTTTGGGTCCATCATCCACTCTAATTCTTAGCTCTGAGCCCTCACTTCTATTGTATCTTCTCCTGTCCAAAACCAATTCAATACATGACATCATTAACAAGTTTCTCCACATTTTTTTTTTTTTGCTATTTCTTCTGCCTTAAATCTTCTCAAGAATCTTAACTAAGATGCAAAAATCTCAATCCAACCTGAGTTGAACTGCTCAGTTGACCCAATCCCTGAATCCTGGCACTTTTATATTGACACATCTAAGACTTCTGAGCAACCTAAAGCATTGCTAATTATGCCCTTTAATGTCTTTGCTACTCCTTTCATTTGCCTTTAAACTGGTGATCCTAGTCTTTTAAATTAGGACACATAGTCTGACTAGGGACATTACTTTTGCTAAAACTCATTCAAAGGACACTTTCTAGTTTTTTTAATTAAGATATCTTAGAAAATTATATGTAATTACCAGAATGCATCTCATAGATCATCTGGCCCAACACCTTTTAATAAAAATAAGGTCATTTGGGCCCAAGGAGATTACAAGATTTGTTTTTGGCCACAAAGGAAATAAG
Organism: Notamacropus eugenii; assembly: GCF_028372415.1. Taxonomy (NCBI): domain Eukaryota; kingdom Metazoa; phylum Chordata; class Mammalia; order Diprotodontia; family Macropodidae; genus Notamacropus; species Notamacropus eugenii. The sequence goes on from NC_092876.1 coordinate 102,787,640, forward strand.
CAGCAAAGTTAAAGTTTGGTTGCAGTATGCCTTATTTCAATGCCAGAACTTTTTCTCCAGGGCCATATTGCCTCCATCAATTGCCATCATATCTCCATGTTACTCCTCATCCTGATTTTGTCCTCAGCAACTTCAGTCCATGAGTGAAAACTCCCCAGCCTATTAATGGGCCACTTATACAGGATGTAGAAGGGAGTTTTGTTACCATATAATTGAATCCTTTACCCAAGCCCAACTTGAACCTTCTTCTTGAATAACTCTATGAAATCTCGAGATGGTCAAAATTTAGTGCTTTCAAGGTGGCAACAATTTTTTTCCAAGAATGCTCTGCTCCCTTAAAGCTGTTATTCAACTTGATTTTTCTGATGTGTGAGCCTTGGTAGACCAGGCTGAAAATAATTTGTCCCTCCATCCATTTATTATAACACTTTGTGTAGAACTCTCCTTTGCCCTTGTCATATTCTATTTTGTATTATCATGGGTGTGTCCCCCACAGGACTATAAGCTATGTGAGGGTAGGAACGATATAATTTTTTACATTTGTTTCAAAACACCTATCTTTCTTGTATGTAGTAGACACTTAATAAATGTTTCTTGAGCTTTTGGGACAGTCTTTAACAAAAACTGATGGGAAAACTGGAAAACAGTATGGCAGAAACTAGATATTGACCAACAACTTACACCTTATACCAAGATAAGATCAAAATAGGTACATGATTTAGATATAAAGGGTAATACCATACACAAATTAGGAGAGCAAGGAATAGTTTACCTATCAGATTTTTGGAGAAGGGAAGAATTTATGACCAAATGAGATAGAGAGCATTATAGAATTTAAAATGAATAATTTTGATTGTTACATTTAAAAGTTTTTGTTCAAGCAAAACCAATGCACCCAAGATTAGAAAGAAGGCAGAAAACTGGGAGAAAATTTTTTTACAGCAAGTATCTCTGATAATGGCCCTATTTCTCAAATATATAGAGACCTGAGCCACATGTATAATAATACAAGTCATTCTACAACTGATAAATGGTCAAAGGATATGAATAGGCAGTTTTCAATCAAAGCTGTCTATAGTCATATAAAAATGTTCTAAATCACTATTGATTATAGAAATGCAAATCAAAACAACTCTGAGGTCCCTACCTTATGCCTGTCAGTTGGCTATTATGACAGAAAAGGAAAATGACAAATATTGGAGGGAATATGGGGAGAAAAAGAGACAATAATGCACCATTGCTAAAGTTGTGAACTGATCTAACCACGCTGGAGAGCAATTTGGAACTATAGCCTAAAGGGCTATAAAAACTGTACATACCTTTTGATCTAGCAATACCACTACTGGATCTCTATCCCAAAGAGATACATAAAAGGGGGAGAGGGGTGAAGGATGTATTTGTACAAAAATATTTATAGCAGCTCTTTTTGTGGTGACAAAGAATTGGAAATTCCAAAGAATTGGAAATTCCTATTGAGGAATGACTGAATACGTTGTGGTATATGATTATAATGTAACTAATTGTATATTTTAATTGTGTAATTACAATGTGTTGTGTTATAAGAAATGAAGAGCTGGGTGATTTCAGGAAAAACCTGGAAAGACTTACATGAATTGATACAAAGTGCAACAGGAGCAGAATTGGGAGAACACTGTACAGAATTACAACAATATTGTATGATGACAGCTATGAATGACTTAGCTTTTCTCAGCAATACAATGATCCATCCAAGATGATTCCGAAGGACTCATGGTGATAAAATGCCATCCACCTCCAGAGAAAGAACTCATGAAGTCTGAATGCAGATCAAAGCATACTATTTTCACTTCATTTTTTTCCTTGGTTCTTTTTGGGGGGGAATGAGGGATATATATCATTATACATGTGTATATATATATATATATACATGTATAATCTATATCAAATTGCTTGGCATCTCTGGCAGGAGAGGAGGGAGGGAGGGGGAGAGTTTGGAACTCCATATTTTTTTAAATGAAAGTTTAAAATTGCTTTTACACGTAATTAAGAAAAAAAATATTACTGTATCATCAAAAGAACCAAATGTTTCTTGAATTGAACTGAGGTTATTTCAAGGGAAGAAGTTACCAGTAATAACTATAAAATCTTTTTTCTTCAGATATTTGAAAGAATATTTCCTTGAACATTCAAGATAATTTCCACGCAATTCTCTTTGGACATCAGGGGAAGAATAAGGTGACCAAGTTGGATGTGAGTGGCAGTAGGTTGATGGTAATTCTAACTTCTTGAAAATTGAAAGGTCTCTTAAAATAATGAGAAAATAATAACTTTACCGGATAAACATGATTATAAAACATGTTATTTTGGTCATATCATTACACTGATGGGGGGCAATTAGATGGTACAATGAATAAAACACCAGTCCTGGAGTCAGGAAGACTCATCTTTCTGAGTTCAAATCTGGCCTCAGACACTTACTACCTGCATAACGCTGGACACATCATTTAGCTCAGTTTCCTCATCTGTAGAATGAACTGGAGAAGGAAATGGCAAACAACTACAGGATCTCTGCCAAAAAACAATAATCCCAGACGGGGTCACGAAGAGTCAGACACAACTGAAAATGACTAAAAAAACAATCATATTGACCTGAATGACATAATCCAGTGAGATGTACCATTGGCAACAGTCCATTTCATTAAAAAATATAGCACTTTATTTTGTATACAATATATCCACTTATAGTCAGTTATTCAATTCAATTTAGGAAGTATCTGTTAGGTATCTACCAAGTACTCAGGGAGTAAGATTAGTTGGAGATTTGGGGATCTGGAAAAAAGGCATAAATGAAATGTACCCAGGGGAGACAAAGATAGCTCAGGGAACAAAAATTCAAAAGCCCTAGCAGCACATCTACTTAACCATCCAAAACCATTTTGTGTAATTAAGGCCCAGGTTACAGTAAGACAATTGACTGAAAGCCACCAATGAATCTCACCTTAATAGATGGCAACTGTGCTAATCAACCCTTTGGATGGCAAATATTGCTAGGTGATAAAAGCGCTAATGGACTAGTGGCTAATCTGGTGCTAAAATGCTGCTTCAGGAAAAATGAATTCCCAGAAAGGAAAGACTGGTGATGTGAATGACAGGAACAGCTGGAGACACCTGAGATTTAAATGATAGGGAACAGGTTATTGAGGTGCAGAAAAAAATGAAGCCAGATATTATGGGGAGGAGGAAGGGAGATCTGCTGTGAAATATGCTTCTGAGGCTGCAGTCCATGAAGACTTTAGGAGGGATTGTTCTATTTGATCTCAGGGGCTCTGTCAACTCTTATCATTCTACAATTCTGCCTCTGTTTTAAAGGTCTGGCCCAAGGGTGGGGAACCTGTGTTCTCAAGGACACATTTGGCCCCCCTCTAGGTCCTCAGGTGAGGCCCTTTTACTGAATCCAAACTTCACAGAACAAATCCCCTTAATAAAAGGATTTGTTCAGTAAAACTTGGACTCAGTCAAAAGGCTACACCCTAGGACCTACAAGGCCACAGGTTCCCCACCCCTACTTAATGCAACCAGCATATATCAAGTGCCTAGATAGTCGAGGCACTGTGTCTGGTGAATATACAGTGCTTTCACTCTGTGAATATAAAACAGTGAATGAACAGAAGTTTATTAAGAACCAACTATGTACCAGACACTGGACCAGGCATTGAGGATTCAAAGACAACAGTGAGAGAGCCCTTGGCTTACATTATAATGGGAGATCAACACCTAGAAGGGGATTTGGGGTCAGTGGAGGGAATTTTGGACTTAGAATTCACAGGGATTGTGAATACAGCCAATTGCCATGCATTTTTTTAGTAGCAGTGGTAGAATTGATTCAATTGTTGTTCGCTGAGCAAATAGTGAAAGCTGGAAGGGATGGGCATGAGGACAGGTCGATGGCAAGATGCTCCAGTAAGCCCTGCTTTCCTACTGAATGGCTAGATATTCTGGGGCCAACTAGACAATGGTGGGATAGGTGAGTTTTCATTCAGTCACCAATCATTAGGACAGTTCATCCTCAAGAGGGAGGCTCAGAGATAAGTTGATAAAAGCAAAAGCAGATGGTCTCACACAGAATTTGACAGAATCAACAGGTTCTTTGTTATCATGCAAACAGAACATAAGAGATGACTTTAAAAATTCCTTCAGTCCATGAGCTGTTATGGTGTTCTAGAGAGTACAGGGTACATAAGCACTGGATAAGGACTCAGAATCACTAACTCCTGGAATGTAAGCTCTGGAATAGTGCTTTGTGATAGTCTACTCCAGTACTTTTTCCTCTTTGGACAGATGAGGAAGTTGAGGCCCAGAAAATGAAATGATTTTCTGTTGGTTATGTGACCAAGACAGGGAAGACTAGAACACAGGTGTTGTCTTCTACTATGGCTTATTTGAGAAATTGCTTTAGGCAGGTTTTGCTAGAATTCAATCTAACTTTTTTGGTAAAAAAAAAAAAGCTGGGCAAATGTTTTATGCCTCCATGAATTTCCTTTGCCCTCTACTGTACTTCCACCTACCCTAAGAGGCCAGTGGAGTTCCAGGGAAGTCTGAACAGTGTACTCTAGATTACTCTGCAAGGCCAGAGTATTATGAAATAAGTTCTACAACCAATCTGAATGAGTATAAAACACATGGTACTTTTTATTATATTACGATATTGAGCTAGATGACATAACCCAGTAAGACAGTACAATGTCATGGGTTTCATTTCATCATAAAATGTCCACCATTGTATTTTGTATATAATATAGCACCTTGGAGCTAAATTCGATTTAGTTCAGTTTAGCAAGTATTTATCTAGGACCTACAGAGGGCCTCGGTAGTGATAGTGGTTTGAGATTTGGGGATTCCCAGAAAGGAATGACATACTCAATTACCTGAATTTTATTTGAATACAATATGAACCTGGAAAAGACCAGACCTTGAAACAAGGCAAACCTTCTGAGGTTGTAAGGAAATAAAGGAACCTTTGAGATGGTGGACCAGGAGGGGAAAATAAAAGAGGGTCTTAGAGAAGGAAGTCTTTCCCCTCCTTTTCCTCCCCAGCATCTATCTACCAATAGTCATTGGATGTCGATAAAACTTGTGACAATTCATTTGTCTTTAGCTAATAAGCATGACACTGTCCCAGAAGACATGACTATCATTAATGGATAGAAGTTATAAGGAAAAATATTTTGGCTCAATATAAAGAAAGATTTCCTGACAATAAAGGATATTTGATGACATGTCCTCAAACTAAGTTAAAACCATCCATTTTCCCCAGTTTCTCTGTCATAGAGTAGAACACATCATCTTGTTAATAGTGAGCTCCCCCTCCCCATCACTGAAGTTCAGTGTAGACTGAATTCCCATTTAATGGAGATTCAGATTTTGGGTAAGATTTGGCCTAGATGACCTCTTAGATCACTTTAACTCTGTTATTTTATGATCCTTTGGTGCCATGCGACTTAAGCATGAAAAGCCTCCTAGAATATTTAATTTTAATCTCAACCACAAGTACCTCTTGAAGAGACTGAAAAATTCCCCTTTATTGATAAAATCAGCGCCACAGGCTCATAAGATTCTAGGTTTATACCTAGAAGGATATTAGAGATCACCTTATTCAACCTGCTCATTTTGCAGATGAAGACGCTGTGGCCCAGAAAGGGGGAGCAATTGGCCTAAAATTACTCAATTAGTAAGTGACAAAGCTCAATCCCAGCTCCTACAATATCAAACCCAATTGTGTTTCTTACCCTAGGGCAGGAAGGAACAAATTAATTAATAGTTGTACTTTCAAAATGCTTTGTATGATGAAATAGGTTGATTCTTGATTATCCAAAATTCAATTATTCCATATGCTACACTCTTGGAAGAGAAAAAAGTGTTATGCTCACAGGGAGTAGTATTTGTTGAAATGAATGAATATAAAAGAAAAATGAAAACTTTTCCACACATCATTGTCTCTTTCCTATGCATCTACAGATAGGACACAATAGGACCTAAAGAGTCTACTGTTTTGAATTGCATTCTTAATATCAACTCCAACATACCATCCACTTCTATGAAGAAATGCTATTTTCCAATTATTTATCACTAATTAAATCTTGGGTTATATTGGGAATAGCTGGGTTACATTGTTTGAGCTTCATTCTTGGGAAATCTAAGTTCTAAAAAGAGAAAGTGACTGGTTTGGTATTCATATTGGTATTTCTGCTTCCTTCCCATTTTGTCCCCCAAGATCTCAGATAGAGTTTCTCTGGTATCTGTCTATATAGCTATACACCCCTCACAGAATGTATGCCCTAACATACAAGGGGTTGCAGTGAGCCGCAGACAGATGCCTAGAATTCCTCAGTCAACTGTGAAACGGGCAAAGAAAGCCCCAAGGAAGAAAAGCAGACACTGGGCACTTTTGAACTCATCCTGTGTATTAAATAAGAATTAAATCTTTAAAACTATAGGAAAATAACAGCCAGTGTTTCTAGTGACTCAAGAGAAGGACTTCACAGGAGAGGGGGAAATGCTTGTATGCTGATAGGCTTTACTTGTTCCTAAATGCTCCCAGGCAATAATTCTTTCTCAGGAAGACCTTACAAAGGGCTGGATTTATACCTGCTGCTTCACTAGTGCCCTGTACAGACAATGTAACAGCAGATAGAAATATTTGAACTGGCTGGTTGTCTAGGGAATACTGGCTCAGGGCTCACTCACCTGATCCGTACCATCACTGGCAGGGTGTGTCCCTGGAGGGTGGCTAGAACTAAAACCGGGGTTCTAAGGGGAACTCTGAAGGTGCATATCCTCCTAGACTCTAGTTCATGAGCCTCTACTGACACGTTTCTCCTTAATCAACCAGAACTCTGTTCTTAGCGAAGGCATGTATTCAAATGGCATAGCAAGGGCAATAGTCATAAAGTACTTTTCCCGAGCACCAGAGTCATGCACTCCCACAAACACATCCATAGTCCACAAGGGGGAAAGAATAAGCACAAACTTTAAAAATGTCATGGTAGTGAGGCACCTGTGTAAGGACTAAAGAAACACAACTCTGGGAGCTCAGGGTGTCTTTGAGAGTTCCAAAGTTCACTTTTCAACAGCACTGCTATGCCAGGGCACAGTGTCCATGGTCAATAGGCCTCCTAAAACTCAATCTTCTGACCTGTTGAAACTTACAAGGTCTCAAATAATCCTTCATCAAAATTAGGAAAGAATATATAGAGAAAATAATGGGGCCCTGCTCCCAAGAAATGTGTCTGCCTGGTAATTGGCTGGGGAGAGTGGGAGGAGGTGTAATAATAACAGCAGCTAATATATAGAGAGCACCTACTAGGTGTCAGGCACTGTGTAAGCCCTTTACAAATATTATCTCATTTGATCCTCACAACAACCCTGAGAGGTAGGTGCTATTTTATCCCTATTTTGCCAATGAGGAAACGGCAAATGGCTTAAGTGACATGCCCAGGGTCACATAGTTAGTAACTATTTAAGGCTAAATTTGATCTCAGGTCTTCCTGACTCCAAATCCAGCACTCTATTCATTGTACCACCCAGATGCCTAGGAAAGTATAGACAGCTAGTACCATCTTTCTCATTATCTAGAGGCTTGCAAGGGTTTTTTGCCTCAATCACCCAAGAGGTCAATATGACTAATTGATGCCTTTCGTATGCACACTCAGTTCTGGCTCAGCAGCCAACCAAAAGGCCTTTTCTTTGCCACACAGGAAGTGGATAAGAAATAGCCAGAAAATATTGGCACACTTTCAGAAATGGAGAAGTGGACTTCTCTATATCTTCACAAACTTCCAGATGCAGGCTCACCACATACACATGCCCATAGGATTGGGTCCTCACCGGCCAGTCCCCTGTCATGCCATAAAGGACAAGTGAAAGAGCTCTTCAGCTGACTAAGTCTGAGAAGGAGATAATATACTGAAAGAAGGAACTGTGAAATGGCATTTATCACAAAGGCTGAAGATGCTATATAATGCAAGATGATACTGGTTGATTAAGGAGAAGCACATCAGTAGAAACTCATGAGTTAGAGCTTAGGAGGATATCCACTTTCAGGATTACCCTTAGAATGAGTAATGGTATAGCAATGTCTTTTAGAGTTACAATATTAGTAACTGAGGACTGGCAAGATTGGTCCCACTAAACCATGGGCTCATCGACAAGGCTCAAACTAGATGTCCTGTAGATACCTTAAACTCAATATGTCCCAAACTGAAATTATTATCTTTTCTCCACTCAGCTCTCAGTAATTTTACTCAAACACAGATCTGAGCATGTCATCCCTCTACTCCAAAAACTGCTACTCAATATAAAATTCTTGGCATTCAAAGCTATTCATAACCTGCCCCCCTACCTTTTCAGTCTTCTTATAACTTACACCCACCTTGCACCACCTAAGCATTCTTTGACCCAGTGATACTGGCTTCCTTGCTGTTCCTTGAACAAGACAACTCAAACAAACAAGGCATTTTCATTAGCTGTCAGCCATGCCTGGAATTTTTCCTCACCTCCATCCCATGGTTTCTGTCACTGGCTTGCTTCAAATCCCAACTAAAATGCTACCTTGTACAGGAAGTCTTTTCTGATTCCCTCTAATTCTAGCACCTTACAGTTTACCCTGCATAGAGGGCTGTTGTATACTGCAGGTTGTCACCATTAGACTGTGAATTCCTTAAGATCCTGGACTGTCTTTTGCCTTTCATTGAATCCCCTGCACTTCACAAGGTGTCTGGTACCTAACAGGTACTTAATAAATGTTTATTAACTGAATGGCTGAGTCCCAGCACTATCACCCAGGCAAGTTACTTGCCCTGAGTCTTCCCCTCAGTAAAACAGGTTCATTTGTACCATCAGGCTCACAGGGTTGCTACAAGTGCTTTGTAAATGATCTAGAAAGGTAAGCCCTAGTTGTATTATTATCATACAGAAATCACTTATCTAGCTATTTGACCTAGTTAAAATACCTCTGAGAACCTAGAAATAAGAGAAAAAGTCCACCCAAGTAGATGTGTGACATTTCAAATTAGATTCAAGCAAAAGGAACCAGAAAGCTCATCAGGTTCTTTACCTCTCCATATACTGTCTAGGGCTAGGCTCTGTGGAGTCCATTACTAGAAGGGTCATCCAAGCCAGGTCATGTAAGGATTGGTAAATAAAGGTCAAGGGTACAAGTCTGACTCAGATGTTAGGTATAGTTGATACAGACATGAATCATAACAAAGGTGGCAGATCAAAAAAGCAAGAGATGAGCTCCCTGCCCTGGGCAGAGTCCAAGGCACAACAGGCCCAGAGTACACCACCAGCTTTCTCTGGCAAAAGTGGGCAGAATGTCCAGGTCAAAGGGCAGTATGACAGATAAATTCAAGATAAACAGGTTGCACCTTGGGAAAATGTGGATGGCTAATTTTGCCCCAAAGTTACTCTACTCTTGGTCTTGAAATTCTAGGGATGTTACTGGGGACTTACTCAATGAGAAGTGTTCTCACAGGTTAAGGGCATCAGGACAAAGTGAGGGTCAGGAGATTGCTATCTCCACCCTCCCATCTTTATTCATCAATCATCTTCCTTCATGTACTTTTGTAGCTTTGCCTTCTTTTAGCCTAGGTTTATTAATAAATACTACTTTTAAACCTACAAACAACCTGTGTAATTTCAAAGGGGAAGGTTTTCCCCTCTACTGTTAAAGATAAAAAGGGAGCTGATATATCTCCAATGACCAGGGACTGGTGGTGACAAAAACAAAAACAAAAACATTAAAACGAGATTGGCCACCAAATATCCAAGAGTGAAAGTTTCTTCCAGTCCTTTGGGTTCTAGCACACAAAGATCAACACAATTTTGTTTGTATATTCCCCTCCACCTACTGTCAACCCCTCCCCCAACCTTAAGGTAGTTCTAACTGCCACTATCTAGTCACTATCTATTCCCCAGGTTAAAGTGATTTATTTAATGTCTCTGTGCCTTTTTTTTTTAAAAAACCCTTCCTGTCCAATGAGTATCAGAGAGCTGTACTCTCACCCTAGAAACTCCCTCAGAACCTGAACCATCCATCCACCTTGACGGTTCCTTCTCTCATTGGGGAGTTCCTCCTGGGGCCACCATTTTTGAGGACCCAGGGTTGCCAACCTTCACTCCCCTTCTGTCTGTGCTTCTGACCTTTTCAATACCATGTGTCACATTCCTTCACCATTTTTCAGCTTGAGTATTGTCTTCATTAGAATGCAAGCTCTTTGAAGTCTTATGAGTAAGGACTGACTCTCTCTCTCATATTTTGATCCCCTTTATTTAGGCCTTAGGACAGTGCCAGGAACAAAGTAAGTCTTTCATGAATCCTTTTCACCATGTCTTATCTAACCCATGTCTCTCAGAGCTGTTGTGATCAAACAAGAGAGATAATGTCTTCAAATACATTCAAAAATTAAGCAATGTACAAAATAAACCCAAGGAGCCTAATGTAATGAGGTATCACCTAATCTGTAAAAATTCCCCAATTATGGTTTTATTGTTTGCTCTGCTAAAGGTTTGCCTGTTTTCCATGTGTAATAAGCATTTTGTAGGAACGGAAGTAAAACAGGGGAGACTAAGCTATTACTCTGCAGATCTGGACTCTTTCCCGCTCACCAAAAAATTATGCTATCCCTCAAAAGAGAATTGTACCCTTAGACTGAAAATATCTGTTGTGTAAATAGATAGATATCATTTAGTCCAATATCCCTTTTGAAGATAGGAGAGAGATGGGACGATATAACCCAGCCATAGTTATGTGCCTACTCTCCACAATGTTGGACTGCCAGTTCCCCAGAGACGTGGGATGGGGCATTCCAGTTCTCCCTATGCATTCCTGCTAGTTGTAGGTCTCCTAGGACTTTACTATTCAATTCCTATGTTACACAGATAATTGTTACAAAGGAAATATCAGAATGTAATGCTTAGTTACCTTAAAATTTAGAATGAAAATTAATAAGGTAATGAGTGAAGTAGGGGGCTAAGGGGTATGCTGAGCGGTGTCAGTATGTCCTACACATCTTCCATCAGAACCCACCTAAAATAATATATAGAGTTTTCATCCTAAACTTCATTTCATATGCATGTTGTATCCCTATGGGAGAATGTAGGCTTTTTAAAGGAAGGCCTGTATTCCCATATTCCCAGTGCCACACACAAAGTTAGCACTTAATAATAATAATATACATATATATATTTACCATTTGAATGAATTGACAGCTAAGAGAGAATAAAAGGCTAATCAACCACAAAGCTGAAAATGTATTGACTAGAACTGAGGCATGTTGGCTCTGGTGGTCTCAACTCTGAAAGAGATGTAACACATTTCGGAGGAAGTGGTGTTTGCAGGAAGTGAGTGACAGCTTCAGAATTGGCCCTGGAGTGTAGTAGCAGGAAAGTGACAGACTGGGTGATACTGAGCCTGATGCACATGAAAGAAACAGTAGCACCATGCAGAACTGGAAGACCCCAGAAGACCTCCACTCTGCGATAGCAGAACCAGCAACCCAAAGATCAAAGGGCCAAGGAACAGAATCAGAGAATAACCAACCAGGCCCAGACCAGGGTAAGGAGGGACAAAGCCAGTTCTGGCTTTTCTCTGGTACTAGGCATTAGTTATCTGAGATGTGGAGATCCAGAAGACCTACACAGGATTCATTTTCTTATTGATTTTTATTGGAATCCAAGGTTTCATTTGATCTTTCTGCATTATCACCATCCAAATAATTCTTTGCTTAGCTCCAGAGTTGAAAGCCAGTCTGAATCCATTGCAATCACGAGTGATTTTCCCTTTATAGGGAACTCAAACTCGGGATAGCCCTTTGTCTCAAGTGCCCAACAGAAAACTAGCTGGATAGAGGGATATGGTTCAGTGTCCTAACTCCTCAAAATCCCTTCTTCTGACAGTGGAAAAGACAGGGATCTACAACATAAAACTCTTCTATTTCCCCCCCTCCCCACCTCTGCCTCTGCTAGGTTAAAATCTCTGGAGTTAGACAACAGAAACATTAGGAAGAGAGGCTTTTATAAAAAAGACGCATAACGAGGTTTCCTCCTCCTCTGTACTGCAAAAGAACACCAGCCATTCAGAAGAACTGGGTTCAAGCTCCGACTCTACCACCTCTGGGAAAGTCCTTCTTACCTCTCTGAGCCTCTGTGCAGAGCTGGACTAGGTTATCATGAAGCTCTAAAATTTTTCCATTATCTGAGAAAAGCAAATTACAGCTGATCCTTTGTGTAAATGTCCCAACAATTCCCCAGAAGTCATCTCTATAGAATAAAGTGAGAGGGTCCAATCTTTCTGTGCCCTTTTGTTGCTTCCATGCAGCACATCACTGCTTCTTTCTGTATATGTCACCGTTTGGGGAGGTTTATCTTTGGCCAGGAGGGAAGAGAAGGGGAAGCTGCCTCTCTTCCCCTATGAGGCATGGGAGTCCCTTCAGTGTGAGGAGAGCAAAGTCAGAAGCTAGTTCTCAAATGCCATGTGACTTGTCATTTCTTGCCCACCAGCCACTCAGCTCCACCACCTTTCCTCCAAAAGAGTCAATTCCACAGTCCTCTATACATACATACACACACACACACACACACACACACACAACACACACACACCACCAACAACAACAAATTAGTGTGATTTTCCAGTTAGAAGTCAATAAACAACCCAAAGATTAAAATTTTCCTTCCAAGAGATTTCCAGCAAAGCAGAAAAAAGTAGTGGACAAGGAGGCAGCCATGCTAGTCTCAAAATCAGCCAGATCTCAGTTTGAAGTCTAGTGTTTGTCTGGACCTGGTGACCTGGATCAAGTTATTCACTTTTTAAGCCCTCCATCCCCCGCCCCATAACTCTCTAAGACCCCACATTGTAGAACAGTCATCCAAATGCAATGGCAAAGAAAATTTTCTTTCTGGAAGTTCCCCACACCAATGAAGTAACAGGTAAGACAGAAAAACATTAGATTTCCAAGTTTCACTAACCCCAACTCCTACCCTCATGGCAGGCCTGGTTCTCCTGAAGACTCAGATAATCACTTCTTTCTTACTGTGAGTCATATGTTTGCTGAAGGACCAACTAAGAAAGATGTGTGGACTCTGTCACTTTGAAAAGGATGAGGGTGAGGGCAAGAGTTGGCCGGGGGTGGAGGAGCCAGGGAGAAAACCCCAGGCTGGAACATTATGTTCATGTCTGACTCTCTAGCCCAAATGTTCAAAGCCAAGGCTGACTAAACTCCTGAACTCTGAACTTTCCTGAACTTGCATGATGTGTTTTGAGTTGTCATAGCTTCCACTGATGTGCCAGGCTGTGGCCATCAGCGTAGACTTTTCAAGAGACAGGGTAAAATAAAGCTGAACAGCAGCTCAGCAGCATTGGAGCATAAGAGAAGTTATTATTTAGGAGGATGAGGGGTGGGGAACCTGTGGCCTTGAGGCCACATTTGTTCTGTAAAAGGCTGCACTAAAAGATCTACAAGGCCACATGTGACCTCAAGGGTGCAGGGTCACCATGCCTGGTGGAGGAGAGTGAATGCCCACCTGCTGTCCAGTGCAGGGGGTGGTATTTCTGCTTCCTCCACCTACCCCTTCATTCAAGTGGCTTCTCCTCCAGTGAGTTCTCACCTTCCCCTATCTGGTATGCCTTTTTCATTTTCCATTCCACAATTAAACTCAAAGTACCTTGGTCACTCTCATATAGCTGATAGGTAAAACATTCATTAAACACTTACTGTGCGTCAAGCCCTATATTAAGTGCTAGGATATCAATACAAGTGAGTAAGGTAATCCCTAATCTCACAGCTACAGTTCTCAACATGGACAACAATGAGCAGTGGGGAGCTGGGGAGGACTTGGGGAGAAAGCAGTACTTGAGTTGGTCTCATGTATCAATGGCCCCGGAATGTCTTGGAGATCAGTTTCAGGACAAGATAAATCAAAATCTCACCTATCAGAATCCAGTTTCCCAGCAGACAGGGTCCAAGGGTTTTATGCGAAGAGGTGAGGTTGGTGGCTAGAAAGTGTATTCCCTTGAGTTAGTTTAGGAGTTTTAAGTATCTCATTCAGTGTCCCTCTAGGCCCAAAGCAAGGGTCTGGCAGGGCCTCCTTTCTACAGACAATATTTGGATACCTGGCATCAGCAAAGGCTTTCCTCCCCCATCTCCATCCTCTACCACCATCCTGATCACTCATTATGTCTCCATTCAAGGGGAGCACCATTGAAATGATTACTCCTCCCCTACCCTCTGTTTCTACCCAGCAATAGAATGTGTTATAAAGAAAGTCCTTTAATGAAGCAACTTTGGGGATAGTGGGCTAGAATGCTAGAATGAGAGTCAGAAGAGACTTGAGTTCAAATCCTGTCTCAAACACTTAATAGTTGAATGGCCCTGGACAAATGACTTAATTTCTCTCAGCCTCTTTTTCCTCAGGTGTAAAATGGGAATAATAACAGCTTCCCCCACAGAGTTATTGTGACAGTCAAATAAAATAACATATGTAAAGTGCTTTGCCAGCCTTGAAGCACTCTACAAACGCTAGCTATTACTATGCCTGCAAGCTGCTCCCTGGTGAAAAAAAGCTTCCAACACAAAGGTTCTCCCAGAGATGCTGCATGTTTTCAAATATCAGAATGCCGCCATCGCAGAAGAATCAAGTTGTAGATGACCCAAGATACAATGGAAAGACACACAGTAGGTACAACCGGACTGCATCATGCTTCCAGAGATGACATGAGATGGCATAAGGGAAACGAGTGAGGAAACAAATGGATGACCAATGGTGTGGGAAGACTAAAAGGATGACGTGTGGGATGGGGAGTGCTACCACATGCCTGTGAGGCTGGCCGCCAGGGAGGCTGGAATTGGTTGGGCCTCTGACACTCAGGAGTGCCCAGATGCAGTAGGCTACCCACAGCAAGTGCCTGCACTGTTTGGCAGCAGTGATCTCCCTAGGGCAGGAGCCACCAGGTTACCCAAGGGACCACCCAGGTCAGAAACCGAGCAGTTGAAGCTGCCATACAGATCAGCAGAGGGATCCAGCTGGGAGTACCCTCTGTGCTTTCAGCCAAGGAGAGATGGGGAGTCCTAGTCTTTAAAAAGAGAAGAAAAGATCATACAGGCAGAGGTGGAAGGGACTTTTGAGCTCACGGAGTCCAGTCTCCTCCTTTGAGGTCCATAGAAAACAAATTATTTGCCCAAGGTCATAGCGAGTGTTGGGGCCATGATTTAAGCCTAAGTTCTCTCACTTCAAATCCAGCCTTCTTTTCATTAGGCCACAAGGTCTCCGTAAAACAGCTAAAATGGTGCGGTGCTCAAACACAGAGGAGGCAAACTAAAATAGAAATGGGACTACACCTAAAGTTCCTTGCTGCTGCATATTGACTTAGAAAATCACATCTTGGCATTATCTGTGTTGTTTTGTACTTTTAAGCTGCTAGGTGGCACAGTGGATGATACACTTGGCCTGGAGTAAGGAAGACCAGAGTTCAAACCTGGCCTCAGACACTAGCTGTATGATCCTTAATCAGTCACTTCATCCTGTTTGCCTCAGTTTCCTCATCTGTAAAATGATCTGGAGAAGGAAATGGCAACATCTGGGGTACCCCAGATGAGGTCACAAAGAGTCAGACAGAACTAAATAACAAATTGTATTTTTATTTGTTTTGTTAAATATTTCCCAGTGACATTTTAATCTGATTTTGGCAGCACACTAGAATGTTGTGGGCTGCACCGCAACAAGTGGGCATGTGTTTGACACTTCTGCTGGTTCCAACAAAATATAAAAAGACAAAGCAGGCCTCCAATGTAATCAGTGGATTCTCTGTGGCACAGCCATGAAAGAACATGAATAAGAGTGACTAAAGATGAAAAGGCCTGAAAAGATCATTCACGGAGGGAACAGACTAATTGATAAAATCACAAATCCACTGAATTACTGAAATATTGAAGTATAAGAAATGGTGATAGAACCAACGTCCTTACTTTTGCCCTTTTCCTGTTCTTTGGAGTTGGCAGATATTTTAAATAGGGCCAAGTTAAAGTTACTGAAATTTCAGGCAACAGGTCCACCTCTTGATGTATATTTCAAATTTAGTGTTGATCTTTGTTGGTGTTCAATCATTTTCAGTTATGTCCACATCTTTGTGAGCCCATTTAGGGTATGCTTGGCAAAGATACTGGAGTGGTTTGTCATTTTCTTCTCCAGCTCATTTTACAGATAAGAAAACTGAGGCAAACAAGGCAAAGTGAGGTGCCTAAAGTCACACAGATAATAAATGTCTGAAGCCAGATTTGAACTTGGGAAGATGAGTCTTCTTGACTCTAGGCCCATCATTTCAGTAACTTTAGCTTGATCTATTTCACTGTACTACCACTATTTGACTATACTACCTAGCTGATTTTTGCCTTTGCTATAACCAATTGATGATCTCCCTTTGTTATAACCAGTTAATGATCTAAATTGAAATGACTGCCTCATGCAGAGAGAAGTAAGCAGAACTAGAAGAATATTTTACAAATCTCTTACTTGACCCTCCCAACAACCTAGTAAGGTAGGTAAAATTACTATTCTCATTTTTACAGTTGAGAAAGTTAAGGCAAATAGAGGTTAAGTGACTTGCCCAGGGTCACAAAGCTAGCAAGTGTCTGAGGCCAAATTTGAACAAGATTCTTCCTTATTCCAGGTCCAGTGTTGTATCAGCTGTGCCACTAGCTGAGATAATTTACAGCTTTAAAGAACTACATAACTGTCAATATTATTCATTATTTCTATGATGCACCTATCTGTCCAGTACCCATTATATTATTTATCATTTTAATTCTTCTGACATCACATGTTCAATGACTGACAGGTACTGTCATTAGAACATTACTGTTCTAAGGATGTAAAAGGTTTGTGTTTTTACAACAATGAGCAGCTGGGAATCAATGAAAGAAATGTACAATTTCCCAGACTGGCTCTAGCACAATCATTTCTTCCTGCTCCATTCTCAATCCCATTCTTGTTCATCAGTAGCACTTGTCCAAGATATAAGAGTTCAATGTACTTTCTCCTTCTCAGGTCCATATCATAATATGAGCATTTTCATCTACTTTGTATGTACAGTATGAATAGGTAGGATAGTATGGATAGTTAGACTGATCTCTTCTACTATATATTTCAGACATGAGGCTTTGAAAGACCCTAAATTCAGTGCAGTTAGTACATTATCAATAATTTCTTAGTAAAGAAGCAAAAACAACTCTTCACAAAGATTATACACTAGTTTGAACTTAAAACAAGAATGAAAGACTGACTTAATATAAGGAAAACTATAGACTTAATCACATTTATAATAAAATAAAAATCGCATGAAATTAATAGATGTAGAAAACTATTTGACAAAAAAAGTCTGTTCCTAATTTAAAAAAAAACTACAAAATATAGGAATACATGAACCTTCACTCAAAATGCTAAATAGCATCTCTGTAAAATCAAGGATTATCATTATGTATAATGGAAATAAACTACAATCCTTCCCAAAAAATCAGAAATGAACATATAATGTCCATTGTTACTAATTCCATTTAACATAGTACTAGAAACGCTGGCTATTACAATAAGACAAAAAAAAAAAAAAGAAATTGAGAGCATAACCACATGTAAAAAAGAAATAAAATGATCACTTTTTATAAATGATATGTATGATGACATATTTAAGAAACCTTTGAGAGTTCACTAAAAATTAATTAAAACAACTAATAACTTCAGCAAATTTAAAAGACGTAAAATAAATCCACACAAATCATCAGCATTTCCATATAATATCAATAAAAACCAGTAGGAAGAGCAAAATATAAATTCCATTTAAAATCACTGCAGAATGCATAAAGTACTTGGAAGTCCACCTTCTAAGATACAAACAAGAACTCCATAAATGCTACCACAAACAGATATTTACAGAAATAAAAATAGACCAGAATAATTGGGAAAACATTAATTGCTCATGGATAGAAATAGCTAATGTAACAAAAATGCCATTACTATCTAAATGAATTTACTTATTTAATGCCACATCAGTCAAACTACAAATGGATTACTTTATAGAATTAGAAAAAAAAAAAAGAATGAAATTCACCTGGAAGGGAAAAAAAAGTAAAAAATCTCAAGAGAAATAATGAAAAAAATATTGGAGAAAAGGAAGTCCAGGGCTCAAACTGTACTATAAAATAGTAATTATAAAAACAGTACTGATTAAAAATAAAGAAATCAAATCAGTGGAACAGATTAGGTCCACAACACAAAGAATCAAATGTATCAAGCACCCAAGTTCTCAATAAATATGAAGACCCTAGCTACTGTTTTAAGGACTCACCATTTGACAAAATTGTTTGGAATATTGGACAGCGTGTAGAAGAAATTAGATTTAAACTAACACATCACATTTCATAAAAATAAGTTCCAAATGTATTCATGGCTTAGATAGGAACAGTCACATCATAAACAAATTAGAGAAACATGAAAAAAATTATATATTAGATCTATGGATAGGAGAAAGGTTCATTCATAAGCAAAAGATTTTACAAAAATAAATCTAATAAATCAAAGATTTAAAAGTTAACAATTAAGTGGAAGAAAATCTTTGTAGCAAGTTTCTTTGATAAAAGTCTCATTTCTGACCTCAGACACTTACTAGCTATGTGATTCTGGGCAAATCACTTAACCCCTCTCTGCTTTAGTTTCTCATCTCCAAGGCTGTCATGAAGATCAAATAAGACAATAATTGTACAGCACTTAGCACAGTGCCTGGCATATAGAAAGCACTGCGTAAATATTAGCTATTATTATAATTATCATTATTATTTCTAAGATATAGTGAATATGAATATTTATAAGAATAAGAGCAACTTCCCAACTGATAAATGAACTTATGACATGAATCAGCAGTTCTTAGGGGAAGAAATCTAACCTTTCTATAACTGCATGAAAAAATGTTTCAAATCTAATTCTAATTAGATTAAATGTCTCTGATCTCAATTGGAACAATGAAAGTTAAAGCAATTCTGAGATTCCACCTCACACTTATAGAACTGCCACAAATTAATTTTAACAAAAGGGTAAACTGAGGCAGATTTCTACGCAAAATAACACTTATTACCAGAGGCATGCTACCTGTCGATAAATGGGTCAATGGCTTGCCTCCATTACTGCCAAAGACTCCGAACAACAACAAAAACAGCTTCCCTTTTGTAAGGATTTGGGGAGTACAGAATGAAAAACAAAGCAGAGTAGATGACATCATGGGATTAAGGACAATATGACTGGTTACAGAACTGAGACAAAAGACACAACATGATTGGTTGGAAGTGTGGTAATGGAAGCTAGCAACCACCTACCTTCTTCTCTCATGAGAATAAGAAGTGCTCATTGTCTGAGTGCAGTTGCGAGATAATGGCCCAAACTTTTGGACAGCAAACCAGACATCCTTGAAGGATAGCTTGATGATATAAAGATATTAGGCTCTCTCTCTCTCTCCCTCTTTCTCTATCTGTCTCTCTTTGTGTGTTCACATGCTTTCTTCAAAGTCAGTTAAATCCCTTGAAGCAAGAGAGCTCGATTTCTAAAATTAACCCATTAGAGGCAAGAAACATGACTTAGGTAGTTACAGCACAAAGGCATTTACAAGACAAAATCAGTTACTTATAAGTAGGATCAATAAGAAAATGATACAGGATTCATCTTAATCTCAGAAGCAAAGATATAAAAAACAAAAATGATAAATGTTGGAGGGAACAGGAGAAAAAGGCACATTGATGAACTGTTGATGGACCTGTGAATGAGTATAGCCATTCTGAAAAGCAATTAGGAATATATACAAAATCTTATTAAATACTATATGCACTTTGACCCAGCTATACCCTTGGTAGGTCTAAACTCAGAAGAGATCAAAGAAAGAGGAGAAGGTCCTTTCCATACAAATATTTATGGCATCTCTTTTTATGACAGTAAAAAAAAAACAAAAAAAAAAAACTGGAAGCTAAGGGGTTTTCTATCAATGGAAGACCAGCCAAATAAGCTATGGCTTTTGAATGTGATGGAGTATTGTGCTAAAAACACTATTATTTTTTTCATTTCTTACAGCAATATTATGCTGTAAGAAATTGGGAAATGGATAATATCAAAAAGACAAGGAAAGACATATGAACTGATGCAAGTTGGATCAAGAAGAACCATATAACATAATATTATAACAGTGAACAATTTTAAGAGTTTTCATAAACTGATGAAGAATGAAATGACCAGAACCAGGAGAACAATTCACGCAACAATATTGTAAAAACAAACAACTTTGAAATTAAGAACTATGATCTGTACAACCATGTGATTCCAGTGGACCGATAATGAAATATACTATCCATGAGAGAGAAAGGTGATGGACTTAGGGTGCAGAATGAGACATTTTTGTATACTGACAATTAGGGAGTTTTGTTTGGCTTGACTATGTACATTTGTTCAAAGTAATTTGCTTTTCTCTTCATTTTTTTTCCAACACAGTGGGGGTGAGAGGGAGTAAAAATAGATTTCTGTTCATTTTTTTTTAAGTAGAGAAATAGAAGTGGGTGTGTATTGTTAATGTATTTTTAATGAAATGAGAAGACCTTTCCCATGTTAATAGGCCTATGTGACCTGCTAAGTCACATGGAAGCCTAAGTTATATGAATTTGAGTCACATGAAGCCTGTGGTGCGAGCTTGCTGAAGGGGTGGAATAGGAAGGGTGAAACAGGAAGAAGCAGAATCAGAGAAGAGCTGAGAGGAAGTTGGTCAGACTAGTCAGAGCTGGGAAGGACAGAGAAAGCAGGCAGATGGGGCAGCAATTAGCATGAATGGGAGAGCTTGTCTGTGGTTTGTTTAAGGGAGCTGGTTAGAGGGAATGCTTGGGGATAGTGTTGCTCTCTGCATTGCATAGATTTCTTTGCTACTATGATGAATTTGGTTTTGTGGTGTTGGGATTCAGCTTTCTGGTATCTGAATAAATGTTTTGGTTCTGTCTTCCATGTAGAGAGTCTGTTGTATTTTGTGATTCAGAACTGTGCTGTGAATATTGCATTAGTGCTACAGGGTGTTACAAATGCGGAATGTGGTGTGTACTTTTAGATGAGGTCATTTTATTGTTAGTTTTATTAAACCGTTTTTACTTTGTTGAGACTTCACAGAATGGGGGCAATCTGTGAATGGGGGCAATATAAAAACAAAATACATCAATAATACTAAAAAAAAATTATCAACCAAGGATAAAAGTATTTTGAAAACCTCCTCATCCAAAGAGAATTCTTCTAGCTGATTTAAGAAAGGTGACACTGGTGATTTCCTTGGGTGAACATATCTTTGTCTCTTCATTTTGCATCTTGATGTCAACGCATAGTAAATAACTAAACAAACTGTCTTCATAGTCCTATTTGTCAATCTTGTATGATGTTAAGGTAGAAATGGGAGGCCTCTTGTTTTAGGCAAGATTAAGGCTGCATTTTTTTTTCTGAGTCAACCAAGAATCAATAAATACAATAGGGTTTCATATTTTTCATATCCATTAGATCCAAGCCAGTTGTGAAAATTTAGTCTTACAAAAAACTCCTACGAATCCTTGACAGTTATTTTTTCATGTTTTCATCAAACCCTATATATATGGATTGTATTATTAGGGAATATTGATATATTACCCTTTATAGAAACAAGATTGCACATACCTAGGTTAACCCTAGATATCTTTTTAGTTGCCACCCCTCTATACTCCACACTGCCACTTTTTAAAAACATCAGCTATAGTCTTTCTATTCATTTGGAATCACCTCCTTGACACACCTTGAAAATGAATATCTAAGTACTTTGAAATTTGTATTGCCTTCAGCACAATTTTTTTCGGTATTTGCCAGGCCTAGAGGCCTGAGGGCTACCCGAGTCTTACCTTACCTGTCCCAGGTCTTCGGTCGGATAAACGTATGAGAGAAGAGACTTTCCGGAGTCGAACAAGGGTTAGGCTTTATTCAGGGTCCTGGTTACATGTGCAGGGGGAGCTCTTCCTTAGGAGGGAGAGAGAAATCTCCCAAGGAGGCAAAGATCTTATGGTAAGAGATTGGAAGTAGAAGTGTAAGTGGGGAGAGAGGGGAAGGGGAGAGCGAAGAGAGGAAAAACGGAGCCTTCTGTCCTGTCAGGGCCCCTCCGCGCTAAGAGAGCCTTCAGGCTTTCCTGATCCTAATTAAGCTCTCCGGCCGCGTAGTTTGCACCTGAATACCGTGCCTGTTAGATAACAATAGGTGTGCCCAGATCCGGGACAGTCTCGAGGGGGATGCTCCTTCCATCACGTTTCTCACGGGAAGAGGCGGAAATACACGAGATTGCTCGGTCTCACTCCTCGATTCCCTGGTGTTTTATGGGGGGCCTCATGAGAACTCTAAGATTTAGAAGTTCCCACCTTTACCCGCCCGAGACTGTCCACATGGAATTGAGCTTCCAATCCCAGCAGGTATTTATTTGATAAGGTCCAGTGTCTCTTCTTAATTTCATCTTCTTAATTGTCATTAACATTCCTTCACATAATGGATCAGATACTGGGGTAATGGGGCACAGATGTTATAACTACACTATTACTACTGATAACAATGTAGCACTTTGAAAGATTTGTTCCATTTCATGCCTTTTTGTTGTCTTCCTTCTGGCTTCATCTACATATCTGGCATAGATGCATCTCATCCAAAGCTCCTTTTGATTTGGTTTGGTTTACTCCCTAGTTGCATTTCTTCATTTTGCGAGGCAATGCTTCTTCTAAACATCTGTCATTCTCCTCCATCATGTATTGTGAATTAGTTTTCATTTTAAATCTGCATTACCCCAGTTGCTGTGTCTCTCTACTTAGCAAGGAAATTGTGTCACTAAATAATAGTAGGAAAAATAAATATTTTTTAAAGCCTACTAGGATCAAAACACTCTACCAGGTGCTGAGGTAATAAGACATATATCTGACTTCAGTCTAGCAAAGGAAATGGTCAATCTACTTAATTCAGTACCTTAAGGATAATGATTTTAATTTCATTGTTACAGGTACTTTATAGGGAGAGATTGAAACCTTGATAGTTCTCAACACAGAAATTTATAGTAAGTGATTAATGCTCAGTAAATTGAACTGAATTGAATTAGCAGAAAATTAGAACTGATGAGCAACCTACTGGTGATGCATCTCTCCTCACTTAGGTTGGTTCTCAGGCAACAGATATACAGTTAGTTCATTGCTAGGCACATACTCAAGAGTTCTTCTAGTTCTGTACAATGGGTCAAGATTAGTGTTCTGTTGTCATGTTTGAGAACATATAACCACCATAATATCATAATGAAGCATCTGAAGAAAATATGCATGCAAATCATTATAATATAAATTTGAATATAAGTTCATAGGAGAGAGTCAGTATGGACTGGCTTTGGATCACGAAGAACTGGGTTCAGGTCCTACCTCTGGCACATAATAGCTATGTGACATTGGCCAAGTATAACCTGTTCAGTACTCAATGTTTAGGCATAGTCTAAGGCTACAAGACACAGACAAGTATTTCATCTACAACAATGGGAAGGAATATCTGTGATGGGAGTACCCCAAGCCAATGAAATCATAGGTCTAGACAAAAGAAAAAAAAGGTTCTTGGAAAGGTATGAACAAAGTGATCATCTGTGTATGTGTGTAGTGGAGGTTAAGAAGGAGTGATAAATTGGACCCAAATAGAGAAGAGATAGAATTGCTTTTACAAAACTGCATAGTTCCCTGGGAATGAAATAGCTATCCCTTTCTCATTGTTACTTTCTCCATCACGATTTCAATATATTGCAGGTCAGCATAACAAAATTAAATGGAAATTTTGGAAGAGTTTTTGAAAGCTGTAGATGACATCTGAAGGCCAGCAGGCAACACAGAAAATGTTTGGAAACCCAGGCATGCAAAAAATATATGTACAACATTGTACAATATTGACATATTTTATCTTTTAATACTATAGTAATTCAGATGTCTTCTGTGGTATGAAAGGAGAGCCAAAAACTTTTATGCAAATTTTCCATGTCATAGAAGTGCCACATCTCCAACCCCCCAAGAGCCCCCACCATGCAGAAGGGATAACTGCAATAGCATTATTAAATATATAAGCATCTAATTTCTTAAAGCTAAACAAATTTTCAAAAAATCGAAGGCAATACATAATTTGAGAAGAATAACATTCCTCTTTCAAAGATAGTCAAATCTAATACAAATAAACAAGAGGGGAAACAAAGAAGTGAAAAGACTGCTAGAAAATATGGATTGAAAAGAAATGATAACTTTTGAGTGAGACTGCTAAAAAATATTGACATTTCTAAGCCTCACTAGCATTTTTTTAAATAAAGCAATCATGTGTTAGTACATAAAGAAATTACATAAAGCAGTTAGATGGTATAGTGGTTAGAACACTGATTCTGGGGTCAGGAAGACCTTGAGTTTAAATCAGGTCTCAGATACTTAGTAGCTATGTGTCCCTGGGCAAGTCACATAACCTCCCTCTATTTTAGTTTCTTCATTGAAAAAAAATGTTAATAATAGTACCTACCTCCCAGGCTTGTGAGAATCAAATGAGATTGCATTTGTAAAGCTCTTTGAGAACCTTAAAGTGTCATATAAATGCTAGCCATTATGTACATTACATTTTACATTATGTACAAATGTAAAAAAGCACATTATTAAATATAAGCTTTATAAACCATGATGTATTAAAATAGCAAAGAATTTCGAAAAACTAAGCAAAAGTTTCAAACTTCATGGGAAAAAATAGCACTGAATAGATATTAAGTAAAATAAATCATAGAAACAAGAAATATGTTGAAGAGAGTGACAACAATGAAGAAAGATATGAAAATTTATGGAAACAAAGGGAAAATAACATATTTGAAAATATAACACTATGTGAGAAAATTAATGAATACCAGCATGCAATTTAAAAAGGGAAAAACTAATCAATAACCAAGAAAAAGAAATCTTGAAAATTAGAGAAATTAGTGACATTTATCATAAATTTACCTTTTACTGCATATGTATATCTTTGTAATACAATGATTTAAAAATACAATTGGCACCCACTTTAAATCTTGCACATTTAACACATTATTTTTACTCCCAATTCATTTGCAATAACATTAATATTAATAACAATCCTATCTCTAACAAAAGTTCATTAAATATTTTGTTTTAGTAGCAAGATGATGCAATATATATTTTACCACTCCTCTTTGGCAATATGTTTTAGTACTTGAATTTTAATTCCGAGCACTACTACTTGAGAGATTAAAATAAATGTGGCATATCATGGCAAACTATCACTTGTATGTTTTTCTTTAAATTAATCTCTCTCCTCCACTCTCCCTTCCACTGAGAAAAGCTTTTAAAATGCAAAAATAAAGCTCTTAATACATGAGAAATTATGTGAAGTGATTTATTCCTAAGAATTGTACAAAAAGTCTGTAAGAATCTCACTGGCAATAGGAAAGGAAGCTCCTCCAGAAAAAAAAATGGATATGATGTATAAATGTATAAAAATACTTAAACTTATTAAATAAGAAATAGACATCTTAACTAAATTCCAGAAAGAAAAAACTGAACAAGTCACAAATAAACTAGCTAAGAAAATTTGTCTCAAAAAGATTTTCAAGTGAATTCTGTCTAATCATATTATTATGGACCTTAGATGTCATCTTGTCTAACACTCTCATTTTTCATAAGACAGAATTGAAAGCTAGAGAAGTAGAGTGGCTTGCATGAGGATATACAGGTAATAAGTGGAAATGCCAGAATTCAAATTCAGGATTTGACTGACACTACATCCAGGATTCTTATAACTATTCTACACTGATGCTCATGATTAAAAAGGAATAATACCTGTATTACAAAAAAAAGTTCTGTAAGATTGAGAAATATGACACTATACCCAATTTTTATGAGATAAATATGTTGCCCTTAAAATAGGAGGAATAAAGCAGAGAAAGACAACTATTAACCAATTTCTAAAAGTAATATTGATATAAGATTTCAAAATAAAGTTTTGGTAAAGAGAATACAATAAAACATCTAAAATATTCACTGTAACTAAGTTGGGAGGATATAAGAATGGCTCAATATTAGGAAAATTATTAAAATAACCATATAGCAACAAAATCATGTAATTGTATAAATAAGGTGGCAAGTCTTGATATGTTAAAAACCCAGAAAACATGGGCATGAAAAGGTCCTTCTTAGTATGTCCAAAGGAATACGTCTATAATGAAGAGGTGGCGTTATTTTCAACAAAGAAATCCTAGAAGTATTCCCAGTAAGTATAGGGATAAAGTTAGCTAAAGTAAAAAAAAAAAATTTAAGAGAAATTAAAGATCAGCAAAGAGGAGAAAAAATATCCATTTTCATAGACAATATTTTGCTTAGAAAACCCTCAAGAAAGTCATTTTCATGATTAATAGCTTCAGAAAGGTAGTGGGATACAGAATAAATCATTAGTATTTCCTTATAGTACTAACAAAAACAGGAAGAGAGACTAGAAATAGAAATTGCAATAAAAATAACTACTAATTTGCATGATTTTACATGTATAATTGATATCATATTACTTGTCTTCTACATGGATAGGAAAAGATGAGCAGGAAAGAAACTGGAAGTCAACATTTTTCAAAACTGAATGTTAAAAAATATTTTAAATAGTTGCTAGATGTATAAAATATTTGAGAGTTAAATTGCTGACATATATTAATCAAACTTCATAATACATAACAGAAGACAAATAATTAGAGACTCATTGTTCATGATCAGGCTATAGCAGTATGATATAAATTACCACTTAAATTAATTTGTAGCTAAACCAATAAAACTATCAAAGAAGTATTTTATTTCTATTGACAAAAAAATGACAAAATTCTTTTGGAGGAACAAAAAGTCTAGAATCTAAATGAAAGTATTTTTTTTAAAAAAGAAGAAATAAAAGGTACATAGCATTAACAGATCTAAAATTATATTACAAAACATTAATTATCAAACTTTTCAGTATTGTTTTAAAACAGAAAAATAGATCTGTCAAGTTAAGTAGACACATAAGACCTAGATGCTACTGGGACACAATTTCCACTAAACCTAACAATACAAAACGTTGAGGAAGTTAAGGGTAAAGGACTTATATTCAATAACAATAGAAATAATAGAAAGCTATTTGGCAGAAAATAGTTTTAGACCGTATTCCACAATAAGCTCCAAATGAATAAAGACCTAAATGTAAAAAGTCACATGGCAGAGGGAGGAGAAGCCAAAACGGCAGAGTAAAGGCAAAGACTCACCTGAGCTCTCCTAATTTCCCCCCAAATAACTTTAAAATAATATCTCAAAACTAATTCTGGAGAAGCAGAACCAGCAAAAGAACAGAGTGAAATAATTTTCCAGCCAAAGATAATTCAGAAGGTCAGCCAGAAAGGTCTGTCTCACCATGATGAGAGTGAGACAGAGCACAACACGGACTGGACTCCAACAAGCCAGCAGTAGACCTTGGGGGTATGTGCACTGGCAGAGGAGGTAGAAATATTAAATGCATTCTTTTTAGATTATAATGGAACAAAAATTACATTCAATAAGAGGCCATGGAAACACAGATTGAAAATTAATTAATTGGAAACCAAATAATCTAATCCTAAAGAATAAGCGGTCAAAGAACAAATCATAGAAACAATAAGTACTTTCATTAAAGTGAATGACAAAAATGAGGCAACATACCAAAATTTATGGTATACATCCAAAGCAGTATTTAGAGGAAAACATATAAAACATATAAAATCCTCACTAAAATAAAGGAAAAGCAGATCAATGGATTGAATATACAACCAAAAAAACAAACAAACAAACAAACTAGAAAAAGAACAAATTAAAAATCCCCAAATAAACACTAAATTAAAATCCTAAAAATCAAAGACAAGATTAGTAAAGATCAAAAGGGAGAAAACCATTGAACTAATAAATAAAAGTAGGAGCAGGTTTTATGAAGAAAATAATAAAATAGCTAAACAATGAAACAAGAAACAAGACCAAATTATCAGCATCAAAAATGAAAAGGGTGAACTCATCACCAATGAAGAGGAAATTAAAGCAATTATTAGGAGCTATTTTATCCAATTATATGCCAATTAATCTAATAATCAAAGTGAAATGGATGAATTTTTACAAAAATATAAATTGCCTAAATTAACAGAAGAGGAAATAGAACACTTAAATAACCCTATATTAGAAAAAGAAATTGAACAAACTATAATGTACTACCTAAGAAAAAAACCACCAGGACCAGATGGATTCACAAGTGAATTCTACCAAACACTTAAGGAACAGCTAATTCCAATACTATATAAACTATTTTGAAAAACAGAAAAAGAAGGAGTTCTACCAAATTCCCTTTATAGCACAAATATGGTTCCGATACATAAACCAGGGAAACCAAAAACAGAGAAAAAAAATTTTAGACCAATTTTTCTAATGAATACTGATGAGAAAAACTTTAAATAAAATACTAGATGAGGAACTTGCAGCAATATATCGCAAAGAACATAAACTATGACCAGGTGAGATTTAACAGTAATTCAGGGCTGGTTCAATATTAGGAAAAATGTTAGCATACTTGACCACATCAGTAACAAAAAACAAAAATCAAGTGATTACAACAATAGATGCAGAAAAAGCTTTTGACAAAATACAATACTCATTTCCATTTAGAAAAAAAGCACTAGAAATCATAGGAATAAATGAAGATTTCCTTCAAATGATAAATAGTTTCTATCTAAAATTATCAGCAAGTATTATTTCTAATGGGGATAAGTCAGCAGCTCTCCCAATAAGATCAGAGGGTGAAATAGAATGCCCATTATCACCACTGTTATTCAATATTATACTAGAAATGCTGGCTATAGCAATAAGAGAAAAAAAGAAAGTGAAGAAATTAGGCAGGGAGAAAACAAAATGATTACTCTTTGTAAAAGATATGGTGGCATACTTAGAGACTCCTAGAGAATCAACTGAAAAACTAACCGAAATAATTGACAACTTCAGCAAAGATGCAGGATATAAAATAAACTCATGTAAATCACTGATATTTCTATTTGTTACCAGCAAAGTCCAACAGCAAAAGATAGAAAGATAAATTCCATTTAAAATAAGTGTAGACAATACAAAATACTTGAGAGTCTACCTGCCAAGACAAACCCAGGAACTATATGAACACAATTATGAAACACTTTACACGCAATTACAGTCAGATCTAAATAACTGGAAAAATATTAATTGCTCATGAATAGGTCAAGCCAATAAAATAAAAATGACAGTTCTACCTAAATCAATTTACTTATTCAGTGTCTTACCGATCAAACTACCAAACATTATTTTATAGAGTGAGAAAAAAATAGTAACAAAACTCATTAGCAAGAACAAAAAGTCAAGAATATCAAGGGAATCAATGAAAAAAAAATGTGAAAGAAGGTAATACCAGATCCTAAACAGTATTACAAAGCAGTAATCATCAGCACAATCTGATGTTAGCTAAGAAATAGAGTGGTGGATCAGTGGAATATTTGAGGTACACGATATACAGAAGCAAATGACCATAGTAATCTAGTGTTTGATAAACCCAAAGATCCAAGCTTTGAGGACAAGAACTCACTATTTGACAAAAAGTGCTGGGAAAACTAGAAAGAAGTTTGAATGAAACTAGGTATAGACCAACATCTCACACCAAGCTAAGGTCAAAATGGATCTATGATTTAGACATAAAGGATGATACCATAAGCAAATAAGGGAGTATGGGATATTTAACTGTCACATTTATGGTTAAAGGAAGAATTTATGATCAAACAAGAAATAGAGTGCATTGCAAGATGCGAAATGCATAATTTTGATTACATTACATTTAAAAGTTTTTGCACAAACGATATCAATGTACCCAAGATTAGAAAGAAAGGAGAACCCTGGGGTGGGAGGGAATTTTACAGCATATCTCTGATAAAGGCCTTATTTCTCAACTATACAGAAAACTGAGTCAAATATCTAAGACTACAAGTCATTCCACAATTAATAAATGATCAAAGGATATGAACAGGCAGTTTTCAATTAAAGCTATCTATAGTCATGTGAAAAAATGCTTCTAAGTCACTATTGATTGAAGAAATGTAAATTAAAACAACTCTGAAATATTACGTTACACCCATCAGATTGGCTATTATAACAGAAAAGGAAAATGACAAATATTGGAATGAATGTAGAAAAATTGGGACACTAATATAGCTATTGGTAGAGTTACGAACTGATCTAACCATTCTAAAGACAATCTGGAACTATGTCCAAAGGGTTATAAAACTATGAATACCCTTTGACCCAGCAATACCGCTATGAGGTCTCTATACCAAAGAGGTCAAAGAAAAGGGAAAAGGACTAATTTGTACAAAAATATTTATAGCAGCTCTGTGGTGTCAAAGACCTGGAAACTTAGGGAATGCCCATCAATTGAGGAATGACTAAACAAGCTGTGGTATATGATTGTGACGGAATATTATTGTGGTATAAGAAATGATGAGAAGGATGCTTTTAGAAAAATCTGAAAAATTCATATGAACTGATGCAAACTGAAGTGAACAGAGGCAGGAAATCATTGTACACAATCACAATATTGTATAATGATCAACTGTGAGTGATTTAGCTATTCTCAATAGCACGATCCAAGACAATTCCTAAGGACTCATGATAAAAAATCAGAGAAAGAACTGATGGAGTCTGAATGAAGATGAAAGCATACCTCTTTTTTAAACATTCTTTATTTTTCTTGGGGGTTTTTTGGTGGGGGGGCAGTGCTGTATTTTCTTTTGCAATATGAGTAATATGGAAATTTGTTCTTCATGACTACACATGTATAATCTTTATCTAATTGCTTGCTTTCTTAGGGAGGAATGAAAGGAGAGACAGAGAGGAAAAATTTGAAGCTCAAAATTTTTTAAAATGAAAGTTTAAAATTGCTTTTATGTGTAATTTGAAAAAATAAAATGTAAAAAAAAGCTACATTATTTCTTTTTAAATATAGCAGAACGAAAGGAGTTAACCTTTCACAACAAGGTAAACCTTGATGGAAGCTAAGGATGCTAAAAAACATAAGAGGAGTGCATGCCAAGTATGTGGGACAATATTTAATTGAAGTCATATGGAAAGGTTTTAATTGCTAAGGTGAAGACTTTGTATTTTGTCCCACAGGCAATTGAAAGCCACAAAATTCTTGTGCAGTGGAGTGACCTGGCTAGAGCTGAGGAAGATTACTTTGGCGGTTGTGTGGAGGACGACTGAGTCATTTCCCAATAGATAAGTAAGCAAAGATATGAGAAAACAATTTTCTAAATGAAATGCAAACCATTCACAGCCTATGAAAAAAAGCCTCTAAATCACTAATAAATGAAATGCAAATTAAAGCAGCTATGTGGATTTACTTCACAGCCACTAAATTGTCAAAAATGATACAAGACAAAAAGAATAAATACGAGGTGGTTCTGTGGGAAGACAGGCATGCAAATGCAATTTTGTTAGAACTTTGAATTGGTTCAGCCACTCTGGAAAACATTTTGATATTATGTGGGGAAAAAAAACTTACTTAACTGTTCAAGTCCTTTGATCCTGTAATCCTTCTCTGGGTCAGGAACCTGGAGTGAGGGAAAGTTGTCAATTACACAAAAATATTAATAGAAGTATTTTTTTGGTGAAAAGAAAAAAATTAGAAACAAATTGATTGTCCATTGATTTGGGAATGGCAGAACAGATAGTAGCATACGGCTCTAATGCTATATTGTTGTGCCACGAAAAAAATAAGAAATATGAAAAATTTATGGGAAGACTTGTTTACATACACAAAGGAAAAAAGCAGAAAAAAAGAACAATATATACACTGATTTCAATCATATAAATGTTACAAAAATCACTATAACGCATCTGGATTCAAATTAAATTCACTGACCAATCTAAATTCAAGAGACTAGATAACAAAACTTCTTTCTTTCCTTTCCATAGAAAGGTGAGGCATGTACAGCTACTGAATATTACACAAATTATTTCAACACTCAGTCATTTGGTTGGTTAGTTTTGATCAATACTTTTCTTTGTTAAAAAGAGGAGTTATTTTTCTCATTTCTCAATATATACCTCCTTCATCTAGCTCCCCAAAAGTTATCCCATATAATAAAGACTGAAAAAAGAGAATAAAAAAATTGATCATCGAAATAAATCAACACATCTACCAAAACTGGCATTATATTCAGTGTTCCACATCCATAGTCTCCCAACTCAGCACATAAAGAAAAGAGGTTCATTTTTTATTACTCTTCTTTGGGACCAAGCTTTGATACATTTCTTGGTATTCATTTTCCATTAGAAGAGAGGGTTCTTGGGGACTGTGTTTATAAGAAAATGACTGTTTCAAAAGACAAAAATTATCAATAGATTTTTCTTTTAAATCTTTAAAGTAAATTGAGGTATCAGACTTCAAAAATGTCTGCTTCTTATGATAAATTATTTCTATTCTTCTACTGCATTAAAGGAAAACTGGAAAACTAGACTTTCTTCACACAAAAGTGTTACTTTTATCAATCTGCTCAAGTTTTTGAAACTTTCAACTAAAAGGTATTCTGTAAATATAATTTATCCACAGTTAACAATCGACTTAGGTGTCTGCCATTCAACCAGTCTCTGGTTTGCTTTATGGCTTGAAGTCTTTTTCTCTTCTCTTTATAAAATGCAGAAGATATTGTCTACTCCCATACCTGTGCAGTGTTTCTGAGAGAACTGATAACATAACTTCCATAAATTTGAACTACTTAGAGAAGAGTATTATATATAGTCAGCTCTATTACTGTGTTCATTTGTCACATTTTTAAAAATAATTATATAACAAAGTGTCCTCTTATTAACCAAAAGGAAAACTTTGGTGGTCATAATTCATTGTCTACATTAAGATTTAGAAGACAGACTTCTAAAAAATTTTTTTATATGATAAGGACTTCTTTGGAAGTCTGGTGAAACCTAAGAATATCTCAGGATAATATTTTTAATTTCACAAAATAAAATATATAAGAATACAAAGTTAACCAATTATACTGAAAATTGCCCAAAATTTTTTTTTAGTTCACATACTCCAGGTTAAGAATCACTAGTCTAGAATGAATTATTTGTGCATCAGAGTTTCAGTTTATCCCAACTGGCACTCTAATTTCACTTCTCTGCTCCACCAGACTGGCACATACTCTACTGTAGGTAGACATCTAAGGGGGAGGGAGAGTGGCAATAGAAGTCAGAAAATAGGTGGAGAGGAGTATTGTGAATGGCCATGAGTTGGGCAACAGTGGCAGCAATAATGATAATATCAGTGTTGATAGGGACTACCTTAATTGTCTTCAGTTACTACTTTCAAACTAAGTCTGTCCAGAAGATGCTTTACCTTAATTGACTATAGTAACTACCATAATGGTGCATATACCATTGCTCCTTTGCCTCAATTCTGGTTACAAAGCCCCTCCCCTCCTTTTTTTGGCAAGGCAACTGAGGTTAAGTGACTTGCCCGGGATCACACAGCTAGTGTCTGAGATCAGATTCAAACTCATGCCCTCCTGACTCCAGGTCCAATGCTCTGTCCACTGTACCACCTAGATGACCCTCTACAACCTCTTGCAAAGACCTGGAAGGTTACTAAGGAAGCCATAAGCTAGCCACTGAAAGCTAAGAGCTTGCTCATAGTAAGAGAGAAGCACCAGTTTCAGCCTTGGGTAAACAGATGTTGTGTGCGTTCATCCTTTGTTACTGAAGAAGACCATGCCATCATAGAAATAATGACATGACTTGCACTTGACTTTGTTTTGAGTGAGGGGAGAACTGTGCAGGTCATCAGCCTCACTTCTCCAGAGCCATCTGAATCCAGTGACCAGATATTCATCAGGATGACCGGAGATGACACAGGATGAGACAACTGGGGTTAAGTGACTTGCCCAAAGTCACACAACTAGTGAGTGTCAAGTGTCTGAGGTGAGATTTGAACTTAGGGCCTCCTGACTCCTGCACTGGTGTTCTATCCACTGTACCACCTAGCTGCCCCAAACAGATGTTACTAAGAAGAGGGCTAGTTTTTTTAGGAAAGGTCAGGTCATAAGAGGGAAAAGATCAGAATGGGGAAAGGTCTCTTGTTTCCAATTCAAAGAAACAGAAGGATAAAACCCCTTTGCCACAGATAAGAACAAAGGAAGTAGGATGCTGGTAAATGACACAATGGGTAGGGCGCTGGGCCTAGAGTAGAAAGACCTGAGTTCAAGTCCAATCTTAGCCACTGAATAGCTGTGCTGCTGTTGAGTCATTTGAGTTATGTCTGACTCTTCATGACCCCATTTGGGAATTTTCTTGACAAAGATACTGGAGTGGTTTGCCATTTCCTTCCCCAGCTCATTTTACAGATGAGAAACTGAGTTAAACAGGGTGAAGTGACTTGCCCCAAGTCATACAGCCAGTAAATGTCTGAGGTCAAACTCAAACTTGGGTCCTCCTAACTCCACTCTATCCCCTGAGCCACCTAGCTTCCCAGGGGTACTACCTGTGTACCCCTGGGCAAGTCACTTAACCTCTGCCTGCCTCAGTTTCCTCAAATGTAAAATGGGGATAACAGTATCTGCTTCATAGGGTTTTTGTGAGGATCAAATGAAACATTTGGAAAGTGCTTATTTGCATACTGCCTGGTCTATAGTATACATTTCATTTTTGTTCTCCTCCCTGTTACTTAGGAAGAAATAGCACCAGGTCTGGCCTGAACATCTATAAGGAGTCTCTCTACACCTCCCTACACTCTAAAATAGCAAGCTATAAATGATTCAGAACCTGATTGCAAGGTCCTGCCTTGGCTGCAAGCCACTAAGTAGAACCTTATGATGCTTTGACCTAAACAGTCTCTCTGTTCCTACCCAAAATAGAAATGTAGGTCTGGGCTTGTCCATCATTCAGTAAGCTGATCATTAATAATGTGATTTTTAAAATCTCCACTGAGGTTGTATTTTTCTTAAGAAGCCCCAAACTGGTTTTACCAATGTGGTTTAGTCTAGTTGGTTTAAATTCATGACAGCTAGACTCTACTCACTTAATTGTAACCTCTTTTCAGTTTCATTGACAATGTGATCCTGGTTATCTTTGAATAGTGGATGCTATAGAGGGAAAGGCAGGATAGGAAAAAAGTAGATTGAGCAGACTGTTTAATACCTGCTAGGCTTTGGATCTGAAGTGCTATATCTTTGCTCTCTGGTCTCACACATTTCCTGAAAAAATCCAAAGCCATCCTCCTTCCAATCTCTTTCTTCTCCAATTTCTTGAGAAATATCAAGAACCAGCATACTCAAGCAGGGTATGAACCATGTCATGTCTCTCTTGAGAAGGCTACCTGTGTGACTTTGGAGCAGTCACTTAACCTCCTTGGGCATCATCAGTTTCCTCCCCTGACAAAATAAGGGGGTTGGACTAGATGGTCCCTTCTAACTCTATATCCACCATCCTTTTATAACTCCTGTTTCTCAAATGCAAAGCCCTAATAAGCAGCTTTTAAAAATAAGGCATCCCAGTGTTTTTTGTTTTGTTTTTTAAAACTAGAGTCATGTGATCAGAAATCCCTACCTGTCGGGGCTGAATAAATGCTTTCCAATCATAATAATTAACTGATCCATGCCTGCTAGCATGACACCTGGTCATACTGGGCAAGGGCACAACCCCAAACCCTACTGACCTACTAGTTCATGTACTACCTAATTAGGTAAAAATGTGCCTTTGCTTAAATCTCAGGTAGTGTGTGAGGTCAGAGCAAAGCGAACCTTCAGGGTCAAGAGGGTTATATTTGGCCCACAGGCCATGTGTTGGACACTCCAAAGTTAAACCCTCTTATTTAAATGACCTTATCTTCAGTAGATCTCAATTCCTAGGCTCTCCTCTAACCTCCATAAGCCTCCAGCCCCCAAGTCACTGACTGTTCTGGATACATTACTTAGAACGTTATCTTCCCATCATAATCTATTTTGGGAAATATAATACGATAATGCTCATTTAAAGCAAACAGTTGTACTATAGAAAGTATAATATGACTCTGGGAGAATGGAGAGGGCAGAGAAAAAACAAAATTCAACAGTCCTCCACCCATAATGAGCAACTGAGCTTAATTTGGTAGATTTCACATGACAGAATCAGAATAAGAAAATCTTACGGTTGAAAGGGATCTAGAGGTCATTGAATTTCCTTCCCTGAACAGGAATTCCCTCTACAACATTCCCAACACATGTAGGGTTTGCTTAAAGAAATCCAGAGATAAAGAACCCACTACCTTCAAAAGATCCTTGAAGAGAGAGACTGTGATATTTTCTGTAAGATCTATCTCCATCACTTACCACAGAACCTGGGACATAGTAAGCACTTATGAAATACTTCAACATTTCATTCATTCATTCATTCCTAAAGTGGCCCACCTCACTTTTGAAGAGATTGATTTCTTAGGAAATTTATTCTTACCAGCCTAAATCTGCTTCTCTAAAACTATTGCTCCTACTTTTGGAGGCTAAATAGAGCCAATCTAACCCATATTCTATGAAATAACCATTCAAATTCTTAAAGAAAGTTATCACGCAGTCCTCTATTTCCTGTAGGCCAGTCTTCTCTTCAGAAGGTAAACAGTTCCTATTCCTTTGCTCAATCCTCATGTCATGTTCTCCAGTCCTCTTACCACAATGGTCCTTAAGATAAACATCCTAAAGCATAATGCCCAGAATTGATGCTTCAGGTACTTTAGGTGTGATCTTACCAGGGCAGAGTACATCAGAAAAATCACTGCTCTTGTTCTGGAAAATATGCTGTGCTCATTCTTTGTCTTCAAAGAACGTCAATGACATCACAATATTATTGTTCAGTTGAGTTTGACTCTTTGTGACCCCATTTGGGATTTCCTTGGCAAAGATACTGGAGTGGTTTGCCATTCCCTTTGCCAGCTTATTTTACAGATAAGGGAACTGAGATAAACAGGGTTAAGTGACTCGTCCAGAGTCACACAGCTAGGAAGCATCTGAGGCCAACGTTGAACTCAGGTCTTCCTGATCCACGCCCAGTGCACTATTCACTGTATCAATGACGTTTTGACTTGAAGTGAGGCAGAGCTGCACAAAGTTATCTGCCTCCCTCTTTCTTCCAGTCATCAAAATCCAGGGGCAGGACAAAAGTCAGGAAAACTGGTGAAGTCCAAGGATGCAGGAGATGATGTCAGCATCTTTGATGTTTAACCAACCTGTAAGCACTCCACAGCTCCTGCTTCAGCAGCCTTTTTGGCCATTGGAACAAACTGTCCTCATCTACTCATTCCACCCTGCTCAGTGTAGGCATCTCCCTCATTCACCAACAGGTTCGAAGCCTGTCTGCTACCATCAAACTGGTTGAGTACATCTCAATTTACTGGGGTGTGGTTGCTGCACACGCTGTAGTGTGCACCTGGTGCTCCAACAGAGAAGGGAAGACCCCAGAATTTAGGACACAAACTATGGTTTTCTTCCTTTCTCAAATCTGCATTTGCAGAAGTTGGCTTAGGAGACAAAAAGAAGAAGAGGAGGGAGGAGAAGGAGCCCGGGAAGCACAGACTTTGAGTTGAAGGAGCAAACCAGGTCATCTTGTCCACCCTCCCACTCCATTTTATAGTTGACTTCAACCTTGAACTGAGCTCAAATACCAGCTCAGCCCCTTCTTGCCTGGGTAACCTTGGGCATCCCTGGGCCTCAGTTTCGTGGGAAAAGGTGGGTGGCCCTACTACAGCTGCTGACACCCTCTGCTGGCCACAGGGAAGCCCAAAGGCTGATCCTGGTACCCAGGTGGGCTCAACTTCACTGGGACACTGGTTTCAGCATGGGCTCTCTCCCTTAGGTGATTCTTCTTCTCCATCTCCCTTTTCCTCCAGCTGCTTCATGCACAGATAAGGAGCCCTGCCAGGGATCCCACCTCAATTAGTCAAGCTTTTATTAAGTACCCGCTATGGATCAAAAACTGCTAAGCATTTGGGGATACAGAGAAAGTCAAAACAAAACAAACTCCAAACAAACAAACCTAGTGTCTTCCCTCAAGAGGATGATAGTCTAATGGAGGGGTGGGGCATTATCAGTCATAACCTACTCTTGGAGCCACCGGTGAGAGTTGAGTGATAGGTGGACACCAAAGGTGAGTGAGTAGCCCTAAAAACAGCTCAGCAGGCCCTGTTACTAAAGGTCCTAGTCCCCCCTGAACACACCATACTCCCCAAGGAAAGTAGGCTACTCTGGTTCTTAATGCAGCCAAAGAAGTCATTCAGTAATCATTCATTAAACACCTACTATGTGCTAGGCACTGTGCTATGAACTTCAGAAATATTATCTCATTTAATTTATATACAAGATTCATACAGAACTGGCGTCTTCTTACTCACTTTCACCTCATGCCCTAGCGTCCTTCAAAATACACCTCAAGTGACACACTTAACTCCCCTAGATGAGGCCTTTCTTTCTCCTTCCCTCTTCTTCCCTCCTACCAAAAAAGGGGAAAATATATGACTTGCCTAGGTGTTCTACTCTAGAACAATGGGAAAATACTCAAGGCCTGATGAAGGAGATGCAGGCTAGGTAGCACTGGGCTAAAACCACCCAATCCATTTCATTATATTCAAGTTCCTATACCTCAACCTCTGGATTTTAAAAGCCAAAATCCATATTTCCTCTCAGTGATGCTTTTTGTAAAGAATGTTTACATAGATATTGAAGTTCATATTTTAGTATATTGAAAAATTTTTCCATGGAAACCAGATGACGACAGGAAAAAAAACCCTCCATCATAAGTTCTCCATTAAAACCTGCTTCTATTCATGTCTTATGCATGCACATCCCCCATATAGATAGAGGGAATGGTACTCCCACAGAGCTACCTACTTACATCTTTATTAGCTGGCAAGACAATCAATGAGCCTGGTCCTTTGGCTAAAAGAGTCTGGCAGAGTGTGCAGAGGCTGAAGTGTGACTGTAAATCCAGGAGCTGAATGAGAAGGCAAGACCTTGAAGGCCTGCTCTATCGCTCAACAGTGTCATAGTCTGAAGAAGGTATATTAAAAAAAAAAAAAGGATATGGAAGAATTCATAGCCCAATTTCATAGCTTTGACCTTCATTAGAAAAGGTTGATAAGGAATTCTTGACCTGGAGTCTGTGATCTTGCAACAAGTCCAAACATATATGTCTGGATGGCAGAGGGTATGCATGAATAGTAAAGAAACCACCATTTTTACTCTTTAGATCTTTCTAAACACAACCAAACATCCTCCTCTAGCCTTGCAACATCACACATTTAGAGCTGAAAGGGATTTAGGCATCATCTAGTCCAACTCTTTCATTCTGCAATGAAAAAAATTGAGGTCCAGAGATACTCAAGACTTACTCAAAGTTAAACAGTAAGTAGCAGACATGGGATTTGAACTCAGGGTCTAATTCCCAATCCAACACTCATTCTACTGTACCAAAGAAAACTCTTCTTTGGAAGATTAGGCAGAGTGTGAGGTTATGTTTTCTTTAAGTTGTTCTCAGGGGAAGCTCCTCCTTTACCTCCCACTCACCTTTTCTATGCCACCAAGTATCTTAGATCAGTGTTTCTTCATTGAAAATATCTGCAGTTCTATGGGGAAAGATAATAAATGCTATTTTTTAAAAAATGTTCCATCATATTTGCAGGTCACCTTTTCACCCTAAATCACTTGATAAACTACTCTTTATCCGTATAATTAAGTCAAGACATTACTCAGCATTCCAAAAAGAACAGGGAGTAAAGAACCTACCCCAAGCTAGAATTAAGCTTTTGGGGTTTGTTTGTGGGGCGTTTTTGTCATTGTTTTTCTTTTTTCTTTTCCTTTTTTTTTTTTTAATTTCAAGCAGCCTTCAGGTACATTACAGAATTCTAGTTCCTTTTCTTTTCCATTCCATTTTCTATTTTTGTTTGAAGCAGCAAGTAGAAGCATTCACAGAACTGAAAAGAGTGCTCTTGCAAGTTTCTGAAGAGGCCCAGAGGGATGGGCGGGGTTGCTTCCCTAGGCATGGAATTACATCATCAGATTACCCTAACCAACTCACCCTAAGAGTTTTGTCTAACAGCAGTCAGGTAATAAAGTGAATTAAGTGCTGGATCTGGAGTCAGGAAGACTTTAGTGCAAATCCAGGCTCAGATACTCATTAGCTGTATGATCCTGGGCAAGTCACTCAACAACTGTTTGCCTCAGTTTCCTCATCTGTAAAATGGAAGAAATAATAACGCTTACCTCTCTGAGTTGCTGTAAGGATCAAATGGGATCATATTGGTAAGGTACTTTGGAAACCTGAAGTACATTAATACTGGTAAATCACTACTCCTTGGTTCAGAGAAAATGCATAGTTTGTTTTGCTTCCTTAAAGTCTGTTGGGGAAGAATGTTGAACAATCAAGTCGACGTGAACAAGAAACACAGCAACTTTATTTTTCTTGGAACAGGCCTGAGCTTATAATGAAGGAAAAAGGTGCCTGCCAAGAGAGTGCTTTGATTTCTGCCAATACCCCCATCCCCTGCACTTCCTATCTGAGAAAATGACCAAAGGAAAAAATTACACTTTTTGCCTAATCCAACCAACAAGGAGATTCTCCCAGTCTTTCCTAGATCAGAATGAGGAAATATCAAAACTGACCCATGAAAACTTGAAGTGAAACTTCCACCTCAGCAGCTCCTACAAAGTGGAGGTCAAATAAGTGTAAAAAGGAATCTTTCTTGGAGTCTCCTACTGCAACGTTAGTTCCCTGTTCAAGTCAGGAAAGATTCAGGATTTACCTCTGCCCAGCGTCTTTTCCATTGACCTCCAGTAACGGGAAAACTGACACTTTTATTGTGTCCACCCAGGCATACAGTAGCCATCCTTGGAGGGTACATTTAAAAAATTGTGGGAGCAAAATGCTGGTATAGCTGAGGAAAGAAAAATACAGGAAATGTCCTGAGGTTCTCTCTTCTCCCATCTTCTTTTTTGCTTTCATTCTCCTCCCTTTCGATTTAATTTGAAGTTCTTCTGTGCCAG
Organism: Notamacropus eugenii; assembly: GCF_028372415.1. Taxonomy (NCBI): domain Eukaryota; kingdom Metazoa; phylum Chordata; class Mammalia; order Diprotodontia; family Macropodidae; genus Notamacropus; species Notamacropus eugenii. The sequence continues at coordinate 102,828,843 of NC_092876.1, forward strand.
CTCCTCATACTAATAAAGACGAGTTAATGGCTCATTTACAATATATACGCACATATATTTATACTTCTATACATGTTCTTTCATCTTAAATGCTGATTACTCAGTAATGAGAAATGTGGCCCTGTTCAAATAAAATGTTATCAGGGTTTGGAAAGATTTGCAAACATACAATATAAAGAGGAAATAGATTGCTTTCCCAAAGACATCAAGTTCTTTTTTTGAAACAATAGATGGAATCTAAACTTGACTACTTGCAGATAATTCTGGCAGTAGCAGATGGCCATGGACCATTTTATCTCTTACTCTCTCCTCACGTATTATTGGGCTGGCTGAACCGGAAGTTCTCCCCCAGTAACCTCATCTCCTTGGACATTGTTTCAGCATGAGTCCATGGCCTGGGGCACTCTGGGCAGGAACCCTCTCCACCCACCCTGACATGGCTTCAATCAGGAACTTACCAGGCTGTCTGAAAAATCTTCTGTCTTTCTCATCCACCTGGAGGAAAAGAAATTGATTTTCTAGGGGCTCGCTTTCCCAGGAGAGGCTTACATCTGATTTGCCTTCTGATGAACTTGTATTTGCTATACTGAAATGTACCAGAAACTTAACAATGCCTGATCTAAGGGCAGTGTTAGGTATTTATGTGATACCAATTAAAACTGATGCCAGCACAGAATCCTAATGAACTGAAAAGGTTCTCCACAGACTCTGGAGACTTTTAATGTCTGAAGAGGGACACTTCCAGGATCCTTTCCACTTATGTGGTACTGCAGCAGGACAGAAGGCAGGATGTAACAGATGTAGTCACAGAACAAGATGTCACTGTTCTCCCTTACAATCTTCTTTTTCTCCCTGTAAAGATAATCTATTGGCTGCTAGGTTTGTGGGTTTTGTTACATTTTCAAGTTTGTAGCTGTACAACTAATCTTGCCATGGGTTGCTGATTGGGTAAGATCTTTTACCATTTAGAACAAGGAAGTGTAAAGAAAATATCCTTAAAGGAGACTAGGAAACCACACTGCTTAATGAATGACATTAATTAATAGATATTAATTAATTAATAGAATGACATTAGAGCTGTAGGAAGTCAATTAGTTCAATGTTCTATGTGAAGCATGAATTCTCCCTAGAGGGGATTGTCACGTCTGATGGCTAAACCAGGGAACCTATGCCCATAAGGCACCTCAGACTCAATGCACACTAAATTGAGCAAAAAAAAAAAAAAAACACCATCTTTTCCCCTCCCTCAAACCCAAACGTGCTCCTCTGCCTGACTTTGCAGTTTCTTTTTGGTGGCCTTACCATTCAATCTCCCATGTTCAGAACCTTGGGATTTACTTCAATTCTTCTCTTTCCTTCACTTCTCACCTTCAATCAGTTACCAAGTATTGTAGATGCCACCTCCACAATTTCTCTCCCATATGTCCCTTTCTCTCTGTTCCCACCCATGCCTCCCCTGTATGAGCTCTCCTTACTCTTCTCCATCCTTTGCTTCCTTCACGTCATCCTTTCTACTATTGCTTTAGGTCATTTGTCAGCTCAAAAATCTTTAGTAGCTTCCTATTCACCACTAAGTAAAATTCATGCTTTTAGAAAGACAGCATGGTACCAAACTGAAGAAAGCTTTGAATCTGAGTCACATTAATCCCCTGCTTCTATATGTTCTATACACATCAGCCAAATTGAACTGCTCTCCTTTACCCAAACACAGCCTGAGTTTTTCCACCTCCATGTCTTTGTCTATACCAGGGGTGGGGAACCTGCAGCCTTGAGGCCACATGTGCACAGGTTCCCCAGTTCTGGTCTATACTGTCCCAGGTGCCTGAAATGTATTTCCTCATTTAATGTAAATACCACATTTACTTAATAGAATGCTGGCTGGCTTTTAAAATACAACTCAAAAGCTACATTATCCTTGGAGCCTTCCTTAATCCCCATTACTAGGAAGAGCTTTCCCAGGGTCTTCATATGGTATTTTCTTTGTGCCTTTCTAAAGCAGCTATTATTTATTTTTGTGTATAATACTTATTTTGGGGCATGTGTCTTAGCTTACTAAACTGTAAGGCCCATGAGGGCAAGAACTGTGTCTTGACTAAATTTTTCATATCTCCCAAAGCCTAGCACTATGATCTATACAAAGTAAGGAATTTAATACATGCTTATTGGATTTGTTAAATTCATGCCTCCAGTTAGGAAGGTCTGGCTATTGTATTCCGCATGCTTTCAAGCAAGAATTCTCAAGTTCTGAATTTGTATCATAGAATAGACACAGTATAAGAGCAAAAAAGGTTTGGACACAGGAGCCAGGCTTCACTGAGTATGTCTACAAAGATGCTACAAAGGCCTATTTGCTTCCAGAATTTTCTAGGAGGCGGGACTTCTTGTAAAATGTCAAATCCAGATCTTATTTTCACTAGAGTGTCATATGTGAGTCAACTCTAATATTAAAGGCAGGACAAGATCATCAACCACAAGACATAAGAACAAAGGTAAGATGAAGGAAGAGCAATGACGTGGCCTAGCTGTGAACTGCAGGGAAACCACAGCTACAAGATAGAATGGTCTGCTGCGGCTCAGTTAACAGAAGGGACCAGAGTGGGCCACCAGAACAAGAAGTCTGGACACTTGGGACCCCAAGTTCTGATTCTGTAATGTTCTAGCTGGGTAAGTCAATCTTGAATTTCCATTTTTCTCTTTGTCAAGTAGAAAAAACAATACTTGTACATCTTATTTCAGAGGACGGTTCTAAACCTCAAATGAAATAATGGATGCAAAGTGCTTTATTACCTTGAAGTGCTAAGAAATGTAAGGCAATAAAATAACAATGACATCTATCTAGCAATTTAGGCTTTACAAACATCTTTACATTGGCTCTTTGATTCTAACAACTTTGGGAGGCAGGTGCTATTGTTACCCTCATTTTACAGATGAGGAAAATTGAGGCTGCAAAAGGTTAAGTGACTTGCCCAGAATCTGAGATAAAATTTGAACTCGGGCCTTCCTGATTCCAATTCCAGTATTCTACCTATTGTGCTACCTGGCTGCTGCCACTATTAATCAAGAAAAAGTAGAAGCAGACTACAGTACAGGTCAGGAGAGATAAAAGTAGGACTGTGTAAATAGGGCCTTTGACCCCAAACTAGAGCACAACCTCAGTGCATCTACCATTCGGCCTCCTCAGCCACACCTTCAGACAGAGACCATCATTTTTATCATACAAAGGAAATAATATTTATCTTAACACATACATGTAGTCAGATGTATACAAATAACCCTGCTGAAGACTCCATCCAGCTTCAGAGATCCGTAAATGACCCAATTTCTTCAGACGAGGTAAGTAATCTCAAAAGTATTTTGCATAATTCATTATTATCAAAGAGCATTTATTCAACCACTACAATGTGTGCCTTGTGTCTTGCTGTCTTCTTAAGCCTATCAAAAACCAAACTCGTGAACTCTTCCCCCAGACTAGCTCCACTTTCCCCTAGTCACTGAGGAGCAAACTTCGATTCCTGCCTGTCTTTCTGCACAAAACCATAATCGAGTTCTGTTTATTCTTCTGTAAAAACGCAAGCTCAATGAAGATAAGACCTTTTATTTTTGGCTTTATATCCCAAGCACTTAGTACAAGGCCTTGCATATAATAAATAACAAATAAATGTTTAATAATAATAATGTTTAATGCTTAATAAAGGTTTGCTGAAGAAAAGACCTTAGAGGTCATCCGATGCAATATTACTCCCAATTCACTTGGGACTTAGCATATACTACCTGGTGGGTAGGTAAGTGGCACAGTAGATAAAGTGCCAGGCCTGGAATCAAGAAGACCTGACTTCAAATCTAGCCTCACATACTCACTAGCAGTATAAACCTGAACAAGCACTTAACTCTGTTTGCCTCAATTTTCTCTTCTGTTAAAATGAGCTAGAAAAGGAAATGGCAAACCACTCTAGTATCTTTACCAGGAAAACCCCAAATGAGGTTGCGGAATTAGACACAATTGAACAATAACAACACCTGGTATTGTTACCTTTTGTTTTTTTGTATATGATCCATCTTCCCAGCTAGACTGTAAGCTTCTCTAAGAGGAAGGAAGGGAACAAGTATTTATTAAATACCTAATATGTGCCAGGCAGGGCACTGTGCTAAGCGCTTCACGAATCTCATTGGGGCCTATAAGACAAGGCCTATAAGATAAGACATATCTTAATCACCATTTATGACCTGGTTTCAGACTCACTATGCCACTTCATAACCTTCTCCATGTCAAGTCATCTGCTTACCAGTCTCCACTTCCAATCATTTTCCAATCCTAGATCTGAGAATAGTATTCAGCTCAACAACTACCATTCCTGGGAATCAATTGTCCTATGACTCTGGTAACCTTTTGCTCTGACTTTTCTGTTCCAAACACTCCACCCTAGCTACCATTTGTAACAGAAAGCACCCTGATATACACAGGGAGGCCTGCCATCACAGATTCTTAGATCTGCTTTTCTAAAAGGAAGGGCAATTTTTGAGGGGTCAACAATCACTTTAATCAAGCACATGTGTCATTCACTTAGTTCCGGGGAAAAAGTCAGCACCCTGAACTCCAGAGATAATACAGAGAAATCAAAATCAACAAACATGGCTTCCAACTATCTGACATAAGCAATATGTACATCACAGATCAACAGACAGATTCAACTGTCTGACCATTACATACATACAGAGTTACCAGAGGGAAAAGCACCAACATCTCAGTTTTCAAATCCAGGAGGCTGCTTAGTGGCTTCCCAGAGTCTCATCTGGCACACAAACATTCTTCCAAAATTAAGCCCCAAAGTAAAACCTCACCTCAGAGGCTTTATACACATTTTAGAGTCAGTGGGCATCACCACCCTTGAGAACCAGTGCCTCATTAGAAAACTAACAAAAGGTATGGGCCTTCTTACAAATCTCCCCAGGCCCATTAATGGGTGGGAAAGATCTCCTTTAATCACATTATTCAATCAGAGGCACTTGATTATACTAAAACAAACAAAAAAAAATGCATTATCAACATACCATTACCCTCCTTCTATGTCTTGTCTTCTCCTGTTAGAATGTTAGCTCCATGAAATCAGGGACCACTTTGATTATTTCTGCCTCCAGTGCTGGAGAAGAAGTGAGGCTGGTGACCTGCACAGCCCTCCCTCACTCAAAACAAAGTCAAGCGCAAGTCATGTCATCATTTCTCTAAGGACATGGTCTTCTTTGGCAACGAAGTTCAAACACAATAGTGTGAGTAGATGCGGCTGGCTAAATGGGGACCCAGCTAGCTTGGTAACTGAACTCCTCCTCTCCAAAGGAAGGTAAAACTTGGATGGCCAAAAGATGCCCAGTTGATGTGGGTTTTACTGGCCCCTTTCCTTTCTTCTCTTCTCCCTCTCCTCTCCCCTCTCCTCTCCCCTCTCCTCTCCCTGTCCTGTCCTGTCCTGTCAATGGGCCCCTGCCTAAGGGCTCCTCTGGACCCTCCTGGCTTTAGAGTGATTATCAATTGTAACTCTTGCTGTTTCTCACCCAGCCTGATGTCTTTCTTTTTCTTAGCCTCATTAAAGGGTCCATGTCCTGGTTACTTCTTAAACAGTACAATTCAATGAATTGGTGTCACCTCACCCTAACTGAGTACCTGCATAGACCTTGCCCTAAAGGGGCCAAGTTATCCCATTGCATCCTGGGCATCTCCAGTCATCCTGATAAATATCTGGTCGCTGGATTCAGATAGCTCTGGGGGAGAAGTGAGGCTGGTGACCTGCACAGCCCTCCCTGACTCAAAACAAAGTCAAGTGCAAGTCATGTCATCATTTTTCTGATGGCATGATCTTCTTTAGCAACAAAAGATGAACACAATAGTGTCTAGAACACAGTAAGTGCTTAATAAACAATTTTTCATTGATTATGCCTCTATACTTTCAGCACAGACACACTGCATGCTTCACAAAATGCTTGATAATGATAATGATGATAAAATGAGTAAATTTTTCAAACATTCATATGATATGCACATTAGTAGAGGTGATTCTTCTTTGCGGTAGAAAGTAAAAGATGCAGTGTGTGAGCCGACTATCCATGTAAGATGAGGACAGGAGAAAGTTATCCTCCTACTTCCTAGCTGGACAAGAAAATATTCAAGAAGGTAGATCATACAACAGGAGTTTAGTGAGTTTTGTGGGAGAAGATACAAGAGGCCAAAGACATGGATCCATAAAGATAACAGTCATTAAGAATAGGACAAAAAATTAAAGGGACAAATAAACAACATTTTCTGGTAACAAATATTATTACCTTTTTATTATGAAGAGACAGATTTGAAGAAATTAAGTCCAGTTGAACTCCTTTCAACAAACATACTCACTGCAAGGCACAATTCAATTCCACAAACATTTATTAAGCACTAAACCATATGCTTAGCACTGTGCTAAGCACTAGGGATTAGAGAGACACAAATGGATCAGGAATTTAGGATTCTAGAACTTAGATTCTGGAAGGGAGAAAGGGTAATAATACGTATATAGATGAATATATATGGAATAATACAAAGTAATTTCAAGAGATAGAGAACACTAACAAAAGAGGATTGGAAAAGGTTCGCTATAGGAGGTGGTGTCTGAGCAGAACTTGGAAAAAAGATCCAGCGATTTCAAGAAACAGAAACGAGGGAGGGAGTGGATTTGACACAGAGGGAAAGGCTTATGAAAAAGTCAGGAAGCATCTTAAATATAACACATCTAAAGCAGAACTCATTATCCCTCCCCCTCCTGACTTTCCCTTCTTTCTAACTTCCCTATTACTGTTTAGGGTACTACCCTCCTCCAGGTCACGCAGGCCTGCAACCTAAGTATTGTCTTTGCTCACTCTCACTCATCCTTCCCATCCAGTCTGTTACATCTTATCGAAGCTGCCTTCATAGCATCTCCCATAAATCCTTCCTTCTTGCCACTGATACTATTACCACCCTGGTGCAAGTCCTTATCATGCTACACCTAAACTACTATGTAGCATTTTCCCTGACTGATCCTAAGTCTGGAACACTCTCCCTCCTCAGTGCTGCCTCCAAGGCTTTTCTGGATTCCTTCAAGTTTCAGCTAAAATCGCAAGTCGGTCAACAAAATCCCAGTGCCCACCCTCCGACGTTATCTCCCATTTATCATCTATCCAATTTATCTCATTTGTACATAGTTATTTGCATGTTGTCTCCCCATCAGACTGTGATGTTCTTGAGATCAGGGACTGTCTTGTTCTTTTGTTTGTATCCCTGATGCATAGCACAGTTACCTCACATACATGCATTTAATAAATCCTTGTTGACTGATTGACTAACTGACTGGAGGCAGAAGATGCACTATCAGGAATAGGGAAAAGATAGTCACCCAATTTATCTTAAGTAGAAAATGTCTGAAGATAAATAAAACACAGTCTCTTCCTTCAAGGAGTTAATTATCTATAACATTTACACAAACAACTTTAATATAAAATAAAAGTAAATTGAAATCACACTGACTCTGAAGCCAGAGAATCTAGGTTCAAATCTCATCTCCGACTTTTTTAACTTTTATGACTTTGTTCAGTAACTTTAATCTGAGTCTCCGTTTTCTCAGCTGTAAAATGAGGGGGCTAGGCAACATAATCACTTATAACTCTAGCTCTATGATCCTATGATCATTTCCAGTTCTACAACTGTGATCCCATGAAACATTAAGTCTGCAAGAGACACACAGAGCTGTGTGAGGTTCAAGGAAGTGATTGTTTTCAACCTTGAGGACCCTGGAAAGTTTCAGGGAAAAGGCGGCATTTGGTCTGAAGGATGAATGGAACTTCAGCCAGCAGATATGGAAGAAGGATATGCCAGGCACAAGGTATAAGCAAAAGCATGGAAGTGAGAAAATAAGGCCTACATATAAAAAAGACACTTCGTAGTACATTCATATGAATTTTAAAGTACGGAGGGAGAAAGGGAGTTGCACAATATACATGTATTGAATCAGGATCACAAATTAAGGCCAAGTGAAACACTGTCCCTGTCTCCATAATCCCCCCAGGTCAAATCCCTGGTTACTCTGCATTCCTTTGGAGTCACAATCACTGTTTTGCATCTTGATTCTGGATGGGGAACTTAAGGAGCTCCATGGTTTGAAAGAGAGTGGAGGAGAAATAACAGAAATGATCATTTCCCTCAGTGGGACAGTAGATGCATGACTGTTTATGAGAGGAAGCCCTTTTTCCTATCATCATCACAGCTGTAAATTCTATGGGATTGCTTTTTCCCAATGCAGCATTCGGTGGATAGACTTGGCACGCTTCTAAGAAGCAAGAAGAAAATGGTGTCACAAAGGCCTTGACTCACCCCATCCCCCCACGCCCCATGCCAGCTGCCCCTGTACATATCATTTCCTCCTCTGCTGAAGGAAAAGGTCAGCCTCTGATGCTTTTGCCAATTTTTTAAAACCAAAAAAGTGCCCTTCAGCAAGAGGGGGTGGAGGTAATTTTTTAAATGAAAGAAATAGCAGAAAAGAACACATGGGAAAAGATACCCTGAAGTTAGCTTCAGGATTCTAGATCACGTGTGCTTCTTTGTAATTTTTTTTAAAATTAAGACAAAATGAGAGGACCTGTTTTGTGCCAAAGCAGTGTGGCTCGTTAGAAAATGACACATTCCTCCCAGAGGAAACTCTTATGCTGTAAGTTTAAAAGACGATGGAGGCAGTGGTGATGATAATAGCTCACGTTGATACAACGTTTAAGTCCATCAATTCAACAAGCATTTTTTTTAAGGTCTACTTATATGAGATACCATGTTAGTCACTGGGGATATCAAGGCAAAAGTGAAATAGCCTCCATTATCAATGAACTCACAGTCTACTGGGAGACCCAACAGACATACAGTTAAGTAGAGAAAAATGAATTTTGAGGAAGGAGAAAGCACTAACAATTGAAGCGATCAGGAAAGAAGTAGCAAAGCAACAGCAATGCAGCAATGCTCTGTGCTGCAACATAGCTTAGGCAGATAACTGAGGGAAGAGTGAACTGGGGCAGGACGTGTGTGTATATGCCTGTGCCTGTGCCTGTGCCTGTGTCGTGTCGTGGCTGTGGCTGTGGCTGTGGCTGTGGCTGTGTTGTGTCTGTGTCTGTGCCTGTGTCTGTGCGTGTGTCTGTGCGTGTGTCTGTGCCTGTGTCTGTGCCTGTGCCTGTGTCTGTGTCGTGTCGTGTCTGTGGCTGTGTCTGTGTTGTGCCTGTGCCTGTGTCTGTGTCGTGCCTGTGCCTGTGTCTGTGTCTGTGCGTGTGCCTGTGCCTGTGCCTGTATCTGTGTCTGTGTCTGTTTGTGTGTCTGTGCCTGTGTCTGTGCCTGTGCCTGTGCCTGTGTCTGTGCCTGTGTCTGTGCCTGTGCCTGTGTCTGTCTGTGCCTGTGTCTGTGCCTGTGCCTGTACGTGTGTCTGTGCCTGTGCCTGTGCCTGTGTCTGTGCCTATGCCTGTGTCTGCGTCTGTGTCCTTGTGTGTCTGTGTCTGTGTAGTTGTATAGCACTTATAGGAGTGTTCCACTCAGCCTTAGGGAAAGAGACCAGTTCCCAACCCAGGAAATGCTTCATACAAAGAGTTGGCTCCTGAATGTAGTCTTGAAGTAAGTCGGGGTTCCAAGAAACAGAGATGAGGAGGAACTGTACTCCAGACACAGCAAGAGGGCTAGCCTAGGCATAGGCACTAAGACTGAGGCAGAACTGAATTTTGGAAATACATAGGAAATCTAGCTGGATAGAACAGAGAATGTGAAGCAAAGAGATATTACCAACAAAGTCCAGCAGCAAGAAATTGAATTCTGTTTAAAATAACAAATATAAAATACTTGGGAATCTATCTGCCAAGACAAACCCAGGAACTATACGAAGAGAATTAAAAACACTTTTCATACAAATAAAGTCAGATCTAAACAATGTTAGGTTAGAAAAATATTAATTGCTCATGGGTAGACCAAGCCAATAAAATAAAAATGACAGTTCTACCTTATTAATTTATTCAGTGTCATGCCAATGAAATTACAAAAAAAAAATATTTTTTAAGGCTAGAAAAAGTAATAACAAAATTCACCTGGAAGAACAAAAGATCAAGAATATTAAGGGAATCAATGAAAAAAAAAAAAACGTGAAGGAGAGTTGCTTAGCAATACCAGATCTCTAATTGTACTACAGAGCAGTAATCATCAAAATAATCTGATACTGGCTGAGAAATAGTGGTAGATCAGTGGAATAGATTAGGCACACAATTTATTCTGTAATTTTATCTCTGACTTTTTGTGACCCAACTTGGGGTTTTCTTTGCAAAGATACTGGAATGGTTTGCCATTTCCTTCTCCAGTTCATTTTACAAATGAGGAAACTAAGGCAAACAGGATTAAGTGACCTACCCAGGGCCACACAGCTGGTAAGTGTCTGAGGCCAGATTTGAACTCAGAAGGATGTCTTCTTGACTCCAGGTCTGACATTCTGACATCCTAACCATTGAGCACCCAGTTGCCTCAGATAAAGAATACACAGCAGAAAATAACCATAGTCATCCAGTGCTTGACAAACTCAAAGATCCAAGATTTGGGGACAAGAAATCCTACTTCCCAAAAATTACTGGGAAAACTGGAAAGCAGTTTGACAGAAACTAGGTATAGAACAATATCTTACATCATATATCGAGATAAGGTCAAAATGTGTACATGATTTAGACAAAAAAGTTTGTCATTAGCAAATTAGGGTAGCTTCAAATATTTTGCCTGTCAGATTTATGGATAAGGGAAGAAAAATTATGAGCAAACAAGAGCACAGAAGGATAGTTTGTAATTATATCAAATTAAAAAGTTTTCATACCAAAAAAAACCCCAAGGTAGACAAGATTAGAAAGAAAACAGGAAACTGGGGAAAAATTGACAGCAAATTTCTCTGATAGTTTTCATTTCTCAAATACATGAAGAACTGAGTCAAATTTATAAGAATAAAAGTCATTTCTCAACTGATAAAAGGTCAGACGTATGAATAGGCAATTTTCAAACAAAGCAATCAAAGTTATCTACAGTCATATGAAAAAATCCTCTATTATTAGTTATTAAAAATTTTTGCTATTGATTAAAGCAGTGCAAATTAAAACAACTCTGAGGCACCACCTTATTATACCTTTCAGATTAGCTATTATGACAGAAAAAGAAAATGACAAATATTAGAGGGAATGTGGAAAAATTGGGACACAAATGCACTATTGGTGGAGTTGCAAACTGATCCAACTATTCTGGAGAACAATTTGGAACTATGCCCAAAGCACTATAAAACTGTGCATACCCTTTAATCCAGAAATACCACTAACAGGTGTGTACCCCAAAGAGATCAAAGAAAAAGGAAAAGGATCTACATATACAAAAATATTTATAACAACTTTTTTAGTGGTAGCAACAAATTGGAAATTGAGGAGATGCCCATCACTTGGGGAATGTGATAGAATTCTATTGTGCTATATAAGAAATGATGAGGGAGGTGGTTTTGGAAAACACGGCAAGATCTATATGAACTGAGAAGAACTGGGATATCATTGTGCACAATGAAGCAATGTTTTAATGATTATCAACTGTGAAAGACTTGACTACTCTGATCAATACAATGATGCAAGATAATTCTAAAGGACTCGTACTGAAAAAATGCTATCCACCTCCAGAGAGAGAAGTGGTGAACTCTGAGTGCAAACTAAAGCATAGTTTTCTCCCTGGTTTTGGGGAGGGTTTTTTTTGCTTTTTTTTCAATTTAACTAATATGGAAATATGTTTTGCATGATTTCACATGTATAATTGATATCATATTGCTTGCCTTCTCAGAGGATGGTGAAGGGATGGGAGGGACAGAGAGAATTTGGAATTCAAAAATTTAAAAGAAAGGAATGTTAAAAATAAATAATATTTTTTAAAAATAAATCTGGCTTCAACTTTACCTTCTAGTCTTATTTAATATTATTCTCCACACACTCTGCAATTCAATCAAACTGGACTACTAGCTATCCTCCAAACTCAGCATGCTATCTTCTCCTTCTGTGTATTTGAAAATTGTCCCTACCCTCACCTTCAGCCCACCACAGCATCCCTCAAAGTCTAGGATATATTCCCTCCTCATTTCTGCCTCTCAGAATCTTTAGCTTCCTTCAGGACTCAGCTCAGATATCTCTTCCTCTTTCACCATCCCTTCAAGTAGTTAGTTTTCTCTCTTCTCAAATTTCTTTGTACATATTTATCTGTGTACATGCTGCCTCTCCTCAGCAAAATATAGGTTTCTGGAGGACAGTTACCATCTCATTTTTGCCTTCATATCTTTAGTGTCTGCCTAGGACACATGACCTGTCCATAGTTACACAGCCAATATGACAGAAGTGAGACTTGAAATCAGGTCTTTCTACCAATACTATCCACTTCTATCCACCACACAAGTAACCCCTACACCTTACATGTGGTAAGTGATTAATAAGTGTTGGATGAATTGAATTTTTTTGAATGCCAAGTAATATGGTACAGAGAAAAACAATAGGAATTGATAGAGGAAGGAGATCTATGAGATCTCCTCATCCAAGGATATTGAAAAAGTAATTTAGCCATCAGTGTATTATAGCTTCACCAGCCCTATGGGAACGAGGAATAAATTCAGCAGGGACAACTCCAATAGGCTAGATTGAATGTGACTTATTAAGCTTCATCATGTCATCCCCAGTACTGGCACATACTGTATGTGGATACCTGAGTAGCATAAGCCATGAGTCCAGACCTACACAAACACCTGTAAACCACAGCCTCAGACATCACAATAATGACCCAGTGACGAGAAACCCAAGATGACAGACCCAAGAGGAAACATGGTACGGTGGAAAGGATGTTGGATCTAGAATCAGAAAATTTAGGTTCAATTCCCACTTCAGTCACTGTTAATCTGTGTGACCTTTACATCCCTGAGTTCCAATGTCTTCATCTATAAAGTGAGAGAATTGGGTTAGAGTAGGGGTTCCATGATCTTGTTTGTTTTTTTACATTTTGATAATCATATTTTGGTAGAATTGATTTCCTTTGTAATCCTCTATATTCTATTATATGCATTTAAAATCATTTTGAGAATGGGTGCTTAGGCTTCAGCAAACTGCTAGAGGAGTCCATGGCACCAAAAAGATTAACAGTCTCTGAACCAGATGATCTCCAAGGTATTTTCTTGTTTTGATCTATACTCCTATGATCTATGAGCTTGGGGAATATGAGGATGTTGAGGAAAGCTACACTATATATCACAGCACGTTTGCCTCCCACCCCCTGCAGCCCTGCTCCCTTGCCCATAAAATGATCTCCTACCCACAAGAAAAGTACTTTCTGATGATCCCACTCTATCTCACCCATACCCAAAATGGTGGCTAATCTGTGCATTTCCCATTTGCAATCCTACACCCCAGGAACTTAAAACCAAGATAGCCAACAGTTGTCCTTATCAATTGCTTCTGCAGCTGAAGGAGCTACCAAAGGAACTTTCTAACAGCATCCATACTCAGTCCCCACCACAATACCCCAATTTTCTGAGAGTGCAGAGGAGTTATGGATAGGAGTCTGGGTAGACAAAGGGGGTCAGTCAGAAAAGTAGTCACTATGCGGAAAGAGAAGATGGAGCAGCAAAGATCTGACAGAGACTGCAGATCTAGCCACAGACACACACAACTCAAGATCTGGGACATTAGAAACAGCATTGTTAATTTAAATGAAGGAAACACCAAAGCAAGTTCTGATCCTGAGCCCAATTCTGTACTCTGTTCTGGGTATGGGAAGGTTACATGACCATAATAAAAAATAGGTCAGAAGATTCCATGTGAGCTCTGCCCCTGAACAGGACAGGAGCAGAAGTGTCAGGATCGGGGAGTGGTTTTCACAAGGTAGGGCCTTGATCAAATTAGAATAAGTAATAAATTGAAGACATAGCATCTTTGACTGAGATTATCTCATCGCAGAAAGGTCCTCTGAGAACAAGGTTTCTAATATCTCTTGGTTTTGAGATTCAACATCAACTTCTTTTAGATGATACTCTTCTTGTCTGAATGGTGGTGTCCCACTGGAAAAAGTTCTCCATCAATATTCCTATATACAAACTAATTCACATTTATTGAGTATCAGTGATATGGAGGAGAAGGGAGATTGGGGGAATACATTAGATGGTGTCTCATGAGAAAAGATACTCCCAATACTTCCAGGTACCTTAGAACCCTGGGAGAAGAATAGCCTTGCTCTGAGGATCTGACCTGCTAATCTGAATGTAGATTGGGAGAGTGAACCTACAGCTTGTATGTGCTATGTGTTTGTTGGACCTCATCTGAGCAGCATTTCTGGGAACCCAGTTGAGAGATTCTCTACCTAGCACTCTCTTTATTAGATTCTCTAGTTGGGGAATCATTTAAAGAACAATTGTCCATTTTTTTCTCTTTTGGTTTATGATGTATTATACACTGAATTTTCTCAGTGATTACCTTTACAAATCACACTAATTTCTTTTGAAATAATTTTTGCATAGTCAAATGTTTAAGTCCTAAAATCTATTGTGTTACTGTTCCCAGAATGAAAGTTACAGCTAATATGAGAAGTGTGGGTTTTACATCCCAGAATACTGGTACCTAGCTCATAAATGCTCAATTATTTTCTTTTTCCTTTAAACAGATCTAGACCTCTTGTTTTACTGAAAGAATCTCAAGAAGCTAGAGAAAGTCTACAAGCTTAAATCTGATCTACAAGTATGGGTTCCAAGCATAAATGGGACTCTTAAAGGAAAGAAAGAATGAACGCCACAATTCCTCCTGGATCTAGTACCAGTTTATTGTACATGGAATCTATCCAGGGGAGAAGGGGAGTAAGGGCAGGGGGAGGGGGAGGGGGTTGTCCAGGGTCACTTCCAGGATCTTAAATCCCTTTGGGAAGAATCCCACAGGGTCTGAGAAGGTCTGTAGGGATCAAGTTTCCTCCCAAAATAAGAAGTTGGATTTTCTTTGCCTTTTTCTTTTCATTATTACCTTTGGGTTAGGGAAGAACCTACTGAGCACTAAGACAGGTGCTTATTAAGTACTAAGAAAGCAATAATGTCTAGTAAATATAAAATGATCTTTGCTGAATTTGAAAAACTGCATTGGGGGCAATTGTGATTTCCTGTGCTTGTGCAACTACATGAGATCTTTGCCACACTGGCTATTTGGACACTCTTTCCTGAATGGTTTGTTTGGTTGGTTATTGTCCTTTGTTTCTGAAGAAAACTAGTATCACATCACTATGTTAGAGTCGAGGCACAGTATTCTAACTGTGGCTGATCAGACCTTCATGGCACTAGGAAAACAAGTGAAAGGACACTTGTCTGCCTGGAGCCTCTGAGAACTGTTTTAGATTGGAGATATGGATAATGTGATCAAAAAAGTACCCTGGCCAATTTGCCAAGGTCGACATATTTTTAATGATATTTGGGATAAGGAGGGTAAGATTTAATGGAGAGTGTTAAGGCTATGCTTATTCATAGAAAACAAAGAACCAAGTCAATTAACCACCTGTGAAATTTTACCCAAAGAATACTCAAACAAATCAATTTTTACATGAAATATCCACAAAAAATTGAGACATGTCTTTTTTTTTCTTTAATTATAGAGATAATTGCCTCAGTCCTCCATTATGTCTATGTAAACATAGCTTCATAGTCAGCTACAGATGTTGGGGAATAATAGTGAGAAAATGATGATTTTTGTTCATGAAGTAACTAACTTGATACCTCTCTGCTTCCCTTATCTGGTCATTTTTTTGATGGCTATGATTGGATAAGTTACTTTTTGCACCTATAACCTTTATCACTAATGAGCTCGGTTAAGTTAACCAGTAGCCAAGAGAAAACTGTGATCACCAATTAGAGTGATAAAAGAGATCTTATAAATTATGTAGTCACTTATTTTATAGGTTGGAAAACTGACTCTCAGAGAGGTGAAAGAACTTGCCTAATATCACATAACCAGTAAGGGGCAAACTTGAACCCAGTTCATGTAACACCAAAACTTCCTGCTGCACCACATCAACCAAATACATTTTTCAACATGGTACCATTACCATGAATGCCTGCCATCCAGGCAGGCAGAGAACCTGTTATTGTTCAATCAGCCTTATACATCTGTCTCAGATCCTCCTGAAGAAATTCTAAAATTAGCTGTCAAAAAAATACTATTCCTTTTTCAGATTTGTCTGTTTTTTCTGACTCATAGGTCAAGGGGACATCTTCTGTTTCTGCCTCCTATCTTCCCCTAGCATTACTTGAAGAAAAAAAACACACACACATGAACACATACACTTGTGTGTATCTATGTGTGTATACATATATAATGCTTCCTTTTCCTTATCAGTAGAAATGTTTCCTCATTTGTTACTGACACCTCTCATGTGACCAAGGGGAAAACCGAAAACAGATGCTGTGGTTTGGGCGGAGCAAAAAGCAGTTTCAGAAGATGGTCACTAAGTCCCCAAGACCCAGAGAATCTCTTTCCAAAATATGGTTGAGCAGTTGCTGATCTATAGTTTCACATCTCATTCTTGATGACTCAAAAAGCTTTTCACAGAATCTTCCAACAAAACCTCAGTTAGCTGTTCCCACCTAATTTATAAGTTTTCTGAGGGCAGAGGACACATGTTACACTTCTTTCATATCCCCTAGGAATGTCTAGCACCTTGTAGATAGTCAATACATATTGTCTAACATTATCACAACAATCCTGTAAGGAAGCCATTACATATAACCATTTTATAGAGATCACAAGAACAGGTAAGGTTGTTTTTTATCTGAGTAGTAAGATAGTAAACCCTAAAGCTGAAAGATCTGACCTTAGTGTGCATTAAGAGTGTGCTTGAGGTCTTCATAGTATCTCTCTCATTGTGCTGTGTCTCTTCCGTTTCATTTCAGCCTTCTCAACTTGTCTAATTACCCTACATAATTTAACAAGCACTTGTCAACAATAGAACTTGGGCATTTAATGTTATTCAGTATCTATACCATCCATGTCATCTATTAGTTTTTCCTTCCAATACTCCATTGTACTACCCCCAGCTTTGACCTGGGGAAGCTTCACCTGAGACCACACCCACACTGCTTCTCAGGTGATGAGGGTAGTTTCCATGGAACTCTCTTCACTTTCCACAGGGTTATATTTCTTCTCTGAAACCAAGAAGAGGTGAAGGAAATTATGCAATCCCTTGGCTCCACACTGCAGTCAATGACCAATGACCCCAACAGGGTATGAGAATCTTGACCTATCAAGTGCCACTTCCTGTATGTGTCTTGTCCTAGATCTTCTACTTATTCATGCTTTTCCATCCTGATATCACCTTATATTTATTTTGTATTTATTTTCAAGAGCACTTGTTGCTTTCCCCCAATACAATGCAAGTTCCTTGAGGAAAGGTACTGCTTCTTTTTGATCTTTGTTTCTCCAGCACTTATCAAATAGTATTTGATAATTGCTTATTGAACTGAATTGGACCTGTACCTGGGTTTTCTCTATGTGACCAAGGGACTACAAAGAATCCTAGATCCCATTCCAATAATCCAAAGCATAAAGAGCTAAGATCTATGGAAAGGATTGTAGGACTTGGTGCTAGAAGGGATTATAGAGTTCATCTAGTCTAGGAACTTTTAAAAAATTATATGCCATTGGCCCCTTGAGCAGTTTAGGGAAGCTTATAGACCTCTTCTCAAAATAATGTTTTTAAATGCATAAAATAAAATTCATAAGATTATAAAGGAAACACATTGAAACAAAAATGTATTTTTTTTCTCATTCAAGTTCATTGATCTCCTGAAATATCTCCATGGATCGATCCTGTGGACCTCAAGTTAAGAACTCCTGATGTAGTTGAAACATATCACTTTATATGGAAGGAACCTGAGGCATAGAGAGGAAAACTGGGTTGCCAAGATCATATCATTAGTAAACAGCAGAGTTTGAATTTGAACCTGGGTTGCCTGATTCCAAATCTAATGGACTTTACCCTATACCATGTTTCTTATTCTGTCAACTTAGTTTTTGCATTTCAGTGCCATATATATGTCCTTAGCTTTTTACATAATTATAGAACTGAGTGGGATTAGAGGTCATTTCATTCATTTTTGTTACATGCTACCTAGACCACCCCTTAGATACTATTACCTATTTAGATGTTATAGAAAGGATTGTCTAAGTCTGATGTGCATTAGTGAACATTCAACATTTGTCAAATATGCCCATTGGGTATTATAATATGGCTCATTAGGCTGATAGGCTCCTCTTGGCTGGGCAGTGAGTAATGAGGTGGAGCAATAATTTTGAAATAAAAGTTATTTGAACTTTGCATGCAGTGATTCATTGGCTTTAGGTGCATTCTATCAATGTCAGTGGGTTGTGGGGTTTTTTTTTGTATCTTCTTACCAGGCATGGTGACCCATGCCTTTAATCTCTGCTACTAGGGAAGCTGAGGCTGATGGATGGCTTGAGTTCAGGACTTCTTATACACCAATATGGTGAGACCCTTGTAGCAGAGGGCCACCAGGCTGCCAAAGGAGCAGTGTGGCCCAGGTCAGAAACAAAGAAAATTAAAGTTGCCATGCCAATCAGCTTTGGGATCTGGCCCATGAGAAACCACTGCACTTCCAGAGTGTGAGATAAGTAAACAGTCTCCAAAAAAAAAGTCTCTTTGTACACTATTTGGGTGTTATTGGGTTTATTATTTGTTTGTTTGTCAGAATACATTATGTCCTTCTTGCCTACTCAAAAGAAAAGGCTGCTAGGTAGCATGGTGAGTAGAGAACTGACTCTGAAGTCCAGAAAACTCATCTTCCCAACTTTAAATTTGGCCTCAGACACTTACTACCTGTGTTTTCGGGTCTCTCTGGAACAGAAATCTCCTCCACTCCGTTGCTTTGTAGCTTCTGCTGCTCCCGAATTTGTTGGGAGTTCTTCTCTACAGGTATTTTATGGGCTGTGGGTTTGGGGCTAGCATATGTGTATCTTTCTACTCCACCATCTTGGCTCCTCCCCCCCCCCCCCACTTACTACCTGTGTGACCCTGGGCAAGTCACTTAACTCCGTTGGCTTCAGTTCCTCATCTGTAAAATCAACTGGAGAAGGAAAGAACAAACCATTCCAGTGTCTTTGCTTAAAAATAAATAAATAAAATATAAAAATAGGAGAGTCAAAAACAACACTCAAAAGAAACATTAATTTTGAAAGGAATAGACTACTTGAAGTATGAAATGGAATTTCTAAATGGAAAAAATTGGCCAAGTTTAACCCTTAAATATACTTTGATATTTATCTGGGTTTCCTGTAATATTTTAAGCAGGTTCATTTACAAAATCCAATGTCTTTCAAGGCCAGTGTATCACAGAATCACAGAACTTCTGAGATGCTAAGTACTAGTTCAAATAATAAGTATCCTCTTTACAACAATAAGGATAAAAAGTATCCTCTTTTTACAACATCCCCCAAAAGTGGTTATCTAGCCTTTGCTCAGAAAGCTCTAACACAAAGGGACCTTTTACCTCTGGACACATCCTAATTCATTTGGGGACGGTTCTGATTGTTAAGACGCTTTTTCTCATTGAACCAAAATTTGCCTTCATTTCTTCAAATGCTTCTTCTTTCTCCTCCATCTGGAGTCACACAGAACAAGTTTAATCCCCCTTCCAGACAACATTGTTTTCAATACTTACAGAAAAGTATCATATCCACACCTATATCTCTCTTCTTCAGATTAAACACCTCTTGATTCTTCAAATGATCCTCATATGGAATAAACTAGAAACCTTCACCACCAGAAGATGCTTATCAATGTCCTTCATAAAATATAGCATTAGAAGAAAAATGATTTTAATTTGTATAAGGCTAGCTGTCCTCAAGAATCTTACTCAGATTAGTGTTCCACGTTAGGAGCTTGGATGAAGCTTCGTGTGGCCCATCATGGAGTTTATATGTTGTAGGAACCTATGGAGAACAGAGCCATAACTAGGGCAAGACAAATAGGGCTTTGACCCAGGTCAGTAGAACTGACCACAAGTGAAAAATGTTCCCCAATGAAGAAACCTTAAAGGACCCTAGAAAGAAATTGTATGTCTCTAGGGAAACAGGCAGAGAAATGGCCAAGATAACCAGATGACCTGGGCATGAGAGAGAAGGCAAGACCACAGCCCTGCTGGTAGATTAGCTGGCATGTTTTGAGAAAGACTGAGATTAAGATACAAATTCTATCCCACCAAGTCAATTCTCTCAGTGCAGGCATCAGACAACTCTCTAGGGGCTGACTCACAGCTCTCTTACTGCAAAAAGAGGAAGGACAGTCATGGTCAGTGAGTGCCTCCCTCTTTCACCACTCCCCACTACTACCTGAAGTAAACAATTATCATAACTGTGAATGGGATGAACTCACCTATAAAACAAAAGAGGTTAGGAAAATGTATCATAAAATGAAATCCACTTAAAAAAAGACTCACACAGGGTTAAAATAAGGGATCGGAGCAAATCTATATTCCTCAGCCAAACACAAAAAAGGAGTAACAATTATGATTTCAGACAATGAAACAGCAAATACAGGCGTTATTTATAAAGATGAAGAGGGAAATAACATTTCACTGAAAGATAACATAGACAGTGAGTTAATTTCAATGCTTAACATATAAGTACCAAATGGAAGAACTTCTAAGTACTTAAGTGAAAAATTAAATTAACTACAAGGAGAAATAGATAACAAAACTATAACAATGGGGGACCTCAATTTACCCCTATTAGCTCTAGATAAATCTAACCAAAAAGGAACAAGGAAGAAGTTAAGGAATCTTGAATAGAATTTTAGAAAAATTAAATAAGATAGACCTCTGGCAATTATTGAATGGAAAAAGAAGTACACAAATGCGTGTATATGCATATATTTTTCAGCTGTTTATGGCACCTTTGCAAAAAATGATCTTGCCTTATGACAAAAAACAAACTCAGAAATGAATAAAAGCAGAACTATTACATACATTCTTTACTGATCAAAATCAATGAAAATTATTTTAAACAAAAGTTCACTGAAGAAATAGTAAAAAAAAAATCAACTGAGACTAAATAACTTAATCCTAAGGAACAGGTGACTCAAAAAACAAAACAAAGAAATCACAGATTATTTCATTAAAGAGAATCAAAGTAATAAGACAACATTCCAATTTTTTAGATGCAGTCAAAACAGTCCTTAGGGAAAATTTATATCTTTAAAACTTTTATCGAGAAAAAAAGAGAAAGATCAGATGAAAAACCATTTAATGTAACTAAAAATATCAGAAAGTCAACAAATGTAAACTCTAAGTCCAACATCAAAATAGAAATCCTGAAAACTAAATAAGAAACTAACAAAATAGAAACCAATTGAAGTAAAAAATAAAACTAGGAACTGGCTTTTTGGAAAATAAATAAAATGTAAAGTTAATTTTATTAAAAGAAAGAAGAAAACAAATTACCAGTATCAAAAATGAAAAGAATTTGCAACAAATGAAGATATAAAAGATGTTATCAGAAATTATTTTGCACAATCATATGTCAACAAAATCAACAATTTAAATGAATATTTTAAAAAATACAAGAAAACTAAGTTAACAGAACAAGAAATAATGAATTTAAATAACTGAATTTCAGTGGAAGAAATTGGACAAGTCATAAATGGACTTCTCAAGAAAAAAATTCTGGACCAGATGCACAAATGAATTCTAGCAAACATTCAAAACTCAATTAATTCCAATGTTACAGAAAGCATTTAAAGAAGAGTAAGAGAAAGGATGCTACCAAATTTCTTCAATGGTACAAATATGTTCCTGATACACAAACAGAAAAGAAACCTAGAAAAAGAAAGTTACAGACCAATATACCTAATGAACATAGACACAAAAATTTTAAAGAAAATGTTAGCAAAGAGGATAAAGCAACTTATTCCAAAGATTATACACTGTGACCAGGTTGGACTTATACCAGAAATGCCGCATTGGTTTATTAGGAAAACTATAAACTTAACCATATAAATGACATAATCAATTAAAAAAATTCTATGATCATATCAATAGATGCAACAACAAAAAAAACCTTTTGACAAAAATACAATACTTATTTCTATTTTAAAAAAACACCACCATGGGGGCGGAGCCAAGATGGCGGAGTAGAAAGATGCACATACACATAGCTCCGAACCCACAACCCATAGAACATCTACAAAGAAGTAACTCACGGCGAATTCTGCACCCAGAGGCCACAGAACATTGGAGCGAGAGAGATTTCTGTTCCAGAGAGACCTGCAAACCTCTCGCAGAGGGTCCTTCGCTCCACGGACTGGGCGCCGGGACTGGGAGCTCAGTGCAGCCCTGCCGCGGCCGCAGCACCAAGAGGAAAAGATCCGAGCAGGCTTCAGGGATGGAATCTCCAGCGGCCACGCAGGTCCCTCCACCCACAGGTGACAGGGGTCGGTGAGAGGGTCTCTTTGGCGGGTTGAGAGGGGAGTGGGGTGCCCCCATAACTCAGGCCCCCTCGGGAGGCAACAGCGGAGACGGGAGCAGACCAGGACTCCCCAAGCAGGCAGGAGCCTGGATCCATTGTTGAAGGTCTCTGCATAAACCCCCTGAGGGAACTGAGCCTGTGAGGCGGCCCTGCCCTGCCCTGAGCACCTAAACTTAATCACACACTGAATAGCAGCCCTGCCCTTGCCAAAGGCCCTGAGGCTGGCAAGCAGCATTTGAATCTCAAACCCCAAGCGCTGGCTGGGAGGATCTGGAGGCGAAGTGGGTGTGAAGAGAATATTCAGAAGTCAAATCACTGGCTGGGAAAATGCCCAGAAAAGGGAAAAGAAATAAGACTACAGAAGATTACTTTCTTGGGGAACAGGCATTTCCTCCCTTCCTTTCTGATGAGGAAGAACAATGCTTACCATCAGGCAAAGACACAGAAGTCAAGGCCTCTATATGCCAGCCCACTCAGTGGGCTCAGGCCATAGAAGGGCTCATAGAAAATCAAGTTAGAGAGGTGGAAGAAAAGCTGGGAAGAGAAAAAACACCACCACTAAAAAACACAGGAATGAATAGACCATTCCTTAAAATTATGTATATAAAACCAAGAGCTACCAGTATATGTAACAGAAATAAATTAAAATATTTTCCCATAAATTAAGGTATGAAAGAAGGATGTTCATCACACCATTTCTGTTTGACAGAGTATTACCAGAAATGCAGGCTATAACAATAAAACAAGAAAAAAGAAATTGAGATAATAACCATAGTTAAAAAAGAAACAAAATTATCACATTTTGCAGATGATATGGTCAGAAACATTGTGGGTTTAGTTCCAGACCACTGAAATAAAGTTATTGCAATAAAGCAAGTCACATGAATTTTTTGGTTTCCCACTGCATATAAAAGTGATGTTTACATCACTTTACATTACAATCTATTACATGAGCAATAGTATTACATTTTAAAAAGCAACATACATACCTTAATTTAAACATACTTTTCTGCTTAAAAAAAAAAAAAAAGCTAACCATCATCTAAGCCTTCAGAAATCAATCTATTTGCTAGCAGAGGGTCTTGCCTCATTTTTGATGGCTGCTAACTGATCAGGGTGGTGGTTGCTGAAGGTTGGGGTGGCTGCGGCAATTTCTTAAAATAAGACAACAATGAATTTTCCCACATTAATGGACTATACCTTTCCTTGAACTCTTAGAAGCCATTGTAGAATTATTTATTGACTTAATTTCAATACTGTTGTGTCTCAGGGAATAGAAAAGCCCAAGAAGAGGGAGAGAGTCCAGGAACAGCCAGTCAGCAGAGCACGGGGGAACACATAGAACATTTATCGACTATGTTTTCTGTGCCCAAAAACAATTATAATAGTAACATCAAGATCACTGATCACAGATCACCATAACAGATATAATCCTAATGAAAAAGTTTGAAATAATGCAGGAATTACCAAAATGTGACACAAAGACATGTTGTTAAACAGATTTGTTCAATGAAGGATTGCCACAAACATCCAATTTATAAAAAACACAATATCTATAAAGTGAAGCACAATAAAATGAGGTATGCTTATATACGTAAAGCACCCTAGAGAGTTAACAAAAAATTAATTAAAAATAAAACTTCAAAAAGCTTGCAGAATATAAAATAAATCTACATGAATCATCATCATTTCTATTGTTTTCAAAGAGGACCAATGACAACATGGGGTGATGTCTCCAGTCATGCATGAACTGGATTTAAATGAGGCAGAGTTGCCTAAAGTTGTCAGCCTTACTCTCTCTTCCAGAGTCATCAAAGTCCAGTGGCAAGATAGAAGTCAAGATGATTGGCAGTGGCTCGGGATGCAGGGGGCAACCTTGGTATCTTCCATATCTGACCAAGCTCTAAACCACCATGCCTAATCTGAATTAATGCCTAATATGTGTTAATTGCTATTGGAATCTGTAAAATTGTCATTGTAATCTTCTCATTCTTCTGGGAGAGTCTTCACATGCTTGGCACCGACACTTTCACAAGGCACTGATGGGTTTGAAGCCTGTAGTTGCCTTAGGATGGGTTAACCTATCTGCCCAGACAGCGTACTGAGGGTACCTGCACCACATGCTGTAGCTTCTTAGAGCGTCAGGTAAACACCAAAGGTGGAAGAGCAGCACTGAAAAACAAGCCCTCATACCAGAGGGGCTAGTCCTCCTTGAATATCCCATCATTTTTATTTAATGTCAATAAAACCCAACAGGAAAAGGAAGAAAGAAAATTTGCATTTAAAATTACTATAGAATGTATTAAAAATACTGGGGAGACTCCCAACATACATGCAAGAACTACATAAGTACAAACAGCCATTTAAAGAAATACAAATCATGGATAGGATGAGTCAACATAATAAAATTGACAATACTACCTAAATTAATTTACTTAGTCAATGCTAAGTCAATCAAACTACCAAAGGACCACTTCATAAAATTAGAAAAAATAAGGAAATCCATAGAGAAGGAAAAAAAGATCAAGAATTTCAAAAGAAATAATGAACTAAGTTCTAAGCCCTATTCATACACTAATTCTGGTTATCTTCTTTCCTTTCTGTAAAATGAGGAGATTCAGGTCCTTTCCAGCTCTCAAAGTCTGTGAGCCTATGAGCTTTGGACTCCATATGACTTTACATCAGCTCTGTCTCAATTTCAGTAAAACATGAATGAGCTTCCTTCCACTGTGACCCTGTTGAACTTTTTAAGTCTCTGGGGTTTCAGTTTTCTCCTCTGTAAAAATCAAGGAGTTGATCCCTAAGTTTTCTTCCAGTTCTACTGCATCACTTTGAGGTTTTTGAGAAGGTTAACTTCAAACCTTCTTTTAGTCCTTTCCCCAAAAGCCATTGTTTGCTCCACCCTCCTCTCTATTCCCTTCCCCAATAAGTCTTCTTGTGTTCTAAATGTGAAGGACTAATTTTAAAAAAATAAATCTATTTGTTTTACATAAATTTATAATCTGTTCCTCTCATTGCCCCTTATTGAACAATAAATAAATAAAAACAATAAATAAATAAAAATTGTCCATTTCATCATTCTTAAAGTAAAATAACATTCCATAACATTCATACAGTATCATTTCTTTAGCCATTGCCCAAAAAGAAGATGCCTATTAGTTTTCCTACTCGAGGTCGCCACAAAAAGAGCTACTATAGTATCTTTGTACATACAGATCCTTTTCCTCTTATAAAAAAAACATTCTCTTTGGGGTGTAGGCCTGGTAGTGATATAGCTGAGTCATGTGACAGTAAGGGGGTATAGCTCCAAATTGCTTTCCAAGATGGCAGGATCACTTCACAGCTCTACTATGAGTTGACAAATAGGCCTATCTGCCAATCGGCTTAGGGTGAGGTAGGACTTCAAAACTGCTTTCATTTACATTTCTCTAATTATTACTTTGAACATTTATTCATACAGTCATTGATAGCGGGGGGCGGAGCCAAGATGGCGGAGTGAAAGCAACGACTCACCTAAGCTCCTGGAAAAACTCCTCTGGATATCTCTGAGGGGAGAGTCTGACCAGACTTTGGAGGTGTAGAATCCAGTGGGTGACGGACTTTGACGGATTCGGAGCCCAGGCTGGACCGGAGGGTCCACGGGAGGGATCTGTTCCGCGGGGGTAAGACCCCGGCGCACAGCGCAGCGTGGTCGGCGCGGCAGGGCGGAGGGGACCAGAGGAGCCCGAGAGTGGTGGGCGAGACCAGCAGAGCAGGAGATAAGCCAGGCCGAGCCAGTGAGAGCCGCTGAGTGCCAGACATCAGCGCAGCAGCCCTTGAAATCTTCAGCCTGAAGACGGACTTCGGTGGGTCACTACATGAACTTCCAGGAACTGGGATGGCAGAGTGATCAGTAAGTGCTCTCTCCTCCCCCCTGATGACCGTGAGGGAACCATAAAATTCTTCCCCAGATTAATCCTGGATCAGCGGGAACAGCAGAAGGGGGCGGGTGGTCTCATCACACCAGAGGCTGGAAAAGTGGCAAAGGGAGATTCTTCCTACGGTAGCAGAGACGGCTGGAGGGACAAATGACCCAGGGCAGAGAAAATTCGCACTGAGACCCAGGCAAGCCTCAGAGCCGGGAGACGAGCCCAAGGAGGGGCGGGAACACGCGTTAGCTTCTAGGCGTGCCCCAGCCCTCCAGGGGAAAAGGGAAGACAATAGGGAAGCTGGGATCACCATCCCCTGACCTTGCCTTTGCCTCAAGTCAGCTGAGGAGATATCCTGAGGACAGACCACCCCTCCCACATACCTAACAAGCTAACCCCAGGGTTGATCCGGGAAACAAAAAACAAAAGCCTGCTTTTAGCCTAGACACACATCAGCTCAACTTAAAGATCTGTACCTTCTGACTGAAAGAACCAAAAGCTACAACACTCAGCCAACATCATGAATCGGAAAAAGCAG
The DNA here is from genome assembly GCF_028372415.1 of Notamacropus eugenii. Classification (NCBI taxonomy): domain Eukaryota; kingdom Metazoa; phylum Chordata; class Mammalia; order Diprotodontia; family Macropodidae; genus Notamacropus; species Notamacropus eugenii. Next base: position 102,855,852 of record NC_092876.1, read on the forward strand.
ACGAAAAGTGAAAAAACCATAGAATCTTTCTATGGGGATAAGGACCAAAACACAAACACCAATGAGGTTAGAGCTGAGAATGTACTTCCATCTGAAACCTCAGATGGGACTATGAATTTCTCGCAAGCGCAACTAGATTACCTGGAATGTCTGAAGAAGGATATAAAAGAAAACCTGGCCAATGATTTTAAAACTATAAAAAAAGAATTCTCTGATGAGAACATCACCCTGAAAAAGAAAATTGAAGAAATGGAAAAGGAAGTTCAAAAATTAACTGGAGAGAATAATTCCCTAAAAGGAAGAGCTAATCAAATGGAAAAGGAAACCCAAAACCTAATTGGGAAAATTGATCAGATGGAAAAGGAAACCCAAAACCTAACTGGGAAAATTGGTCGAATGGAAAAAGAAGTACAAAAATTAAATGGAGAAAATAGCTCCTTAAAGGGAAAAATTGGTCAGATGGAAAAGGAGATGGAAAAGCTAACTGAAGAAAACACTACGATGAAGATTAGAATTGGGCAAGTAGAAACTAATGACTCAATGAGGCAACAAGAATCAGTCAAACAAAATCTAAAGAATGAAAAGATAGAAGAAAATGTAAAATATTTAATTGGAAAAACAACTGACCTGGAAAATAGATCCAGGACAGAAAATCTAAGAATTATTGGCCTGCCAGAAACCCATGATGAAGAAAAGAGTCTGGACAATATCTTCCAGGAAATCATCAAGGAAAACTGTCCAGAAGTACTAGACTCAGAGGGCAAAATAGTCATCGAAAGAATCCACCATTCCCCTCCCGAAAGGGATCCCAAATACAGTCATTGATAGCTTGCCTGTCTTCATTTGAGAACTGCCTATTCATTTCCTTTCCCTATTTTTCTATTGGGGAAAGGCTTAGTCTTATAAATTTGAATCAGTTCTTTATATATATTGGATTTCAGAATAATTTTTAGATTTTTTTTATTAATTTGTTTTCAGTTTTCAACAATCACTTCCACAAGTTTTCTCCCCTTCTCACTCCCCTCCTCCCCCCCCAAGATGATATGCAATGCTATATGGGTTCTATACATATATTCCCATCAAACACATTTTCACATTAGTTGTGTTGCATAGAAGAATCAAAACGAATAGGAGAAACCATGAGAAAACACAAAACAAAACATAACACAACACAAGAGAAAATAGTCTGCTTCAGTCTGTGTTCCAATTCCATAGTTCTTTCTCTGGATATGGATGACATTTTGCATCAAGAGTCCTTTGGCAATGTTGGGCTAAGTTCTTGTACACTGTGGCTGTTACTGTACACAGTGTTCTTCTGGTTCTTCTCACTTCATCAGTTCATATAAGTCTTTCCAGGTTTTTCTGAAGTCTGCCTTTTCATCATTTCTTATGGAGCCATAGTATTCCATTACATTCATATACCACAACTTACTCAGCCATTCCCCAATTGATGGGCATCCCTTCAATTTCTAGTTCTTGGCCACCACAAAAAAGAACTGCTATAAATATTTCATACATGTGGGTCCTTCTCTCTTTTTTATCATCTTTTTGGGATATAGTCCTAGAAGCAGTATTGCTGGGTCAAAGGGTCTGCACATTTTTGTAGCCCTTTGGGCATAATCCCAAATCACTCTCTAGAATGGTTGGATGAGCTCACAGCTCCAACTCTCCCACATCTTCTCCAACATCTATCATCTTCCTGTTTTATCATGTTAGCCACTCTGATGTGGTGTGATGTGGTAATTTATTTTGATTTGCATCTCTCTAATCAACAGTGATTTAGAGCATTTTTTATATGAATATAGATAGTTTTAATTTTAATTTCTTAATTTCTTTAATTTCTTAATTTAAATTAAATTAAAATTAATTTCTTAATTTAATTTCTTAATTTAAATTAAAATTAATTTCTTAATTTAATTTCTTGCTCTGAAAACTCCCTGTTCATATCCTTTGACTATTTATCAATTGGGGAATGACTTGTATTCTTGTAAATTTGACTCAGTTTTTTATATACTTTTGGATCTAAGAATTTTATCAGAGAAACTTGTTCCAAAGATTTCTTTTTCTCCCATGTATGTGTTTCTCTTCTCATTTTAACCACATTAGATTTTTGGCTAATTATTCTAACTAGATGCTAAGGGCAAGTTTCTTCCTATAGTTTGGGGATAAAGGAGTCGGTAGCCTCCTCGGTAGTATCCTTGCGCTATCCTGGGGCCTCTATCTCCCTTGATGGGGTGGTGTCTGCCCCTCCCTCCCAACCTCAGAGGAGCATGCCCTTCATGTCATTTGCCTTGGCCATGTGCCCTGGTCCTTGATCCAGGGGTAAACTTCTTAGTTACAATTCTGGAATGGGGATGGGGTGGGGATACAGGAGACAATTGTGGAGTTTACAAACAGATTTAGAGTCAGAAAGCAGAAAAACTAGATTCAAGTCCCTACTTTTAGTCTCATAGGCTATGTGACTTTAGACATTTTAAGCCTCAATTCTATTATCTTTAAAATGGGGCAAAAATACTTGTCATTATATACTACACAGAATTGTGGTTGCCAAGAAAGTACTTTCTTATCTTTTCTTTGGCTTGATTCTCCTCTTTTTTTCTGTCCTTTCTAATCTCTGGTGTCTCATTGTTTCCCAGTATCTGACACAGCAGATAGGTGGGAGTTTTTAACGACCTGTAATGTGCCATACCCTGAATTAGGTACTGGTGATAAAAACCAAAAATGAAACCATCTCTTCCCTCTAGGAACCTAGTTTTGATTGCCAGAGAAAACACATACTTGCTGTACATAAGAGTATACAAAATAAATGTAAGCTAGCAGGAGCCAGAGAGGCATTAGCAGCTAAGGACCATCAAGAGTTCACAGGCCTAATGCCTTGAAAAACTTGACCGCTGACCATTGTTTTCTTATCCCCCACGCCCTTGGGTCTCAATTCCCTGTGAAGTATTCCTTCTTCTTGCTTCTACCATCTGCCTATTTCTCACCCAAGTGCTGTGCCTGAGACTCTAGAATCCTGTCACTTTCTCATTTGCATCTCCCACCACCTAGAGAATTAAATGTTTTGTAAGGTGTGTTTGTTTTGGTTTTTTTTTAAATCTCTTTCAAGTTCTTTCTGAGCTCAAGGGGAGGTCCCTCTTTACTGTTTCTTGATAAGGTGGCTGGACTGTTACTTTTTAAATGTAACTTTCAAGGTCTAACTCTAATAGAAGTATACCCTTAGGAGACAATCGAGAAGGCCATTTGTACTAGGGTAGCAAACCCACTTTTCTCTGCTTATAGCCACACAATCACACCAATGACCTTCAGGGTGAGATCTCAGGGTGAGAAACTTCTTTTCTTCTTACAGGAGTGACACAAGGAAACACTCTGAAAAGTACTGGACTCTATTTGATGATACAAAATTTTAGCCTAAAAATTCTTAATGTTTAAAAGAAATGAACAAATACATTTGGTTCAATTTAGCAGAGAAAAAGAAACAACTTGATAAGAACTTTTATTCTATACTTGAGTTCCACATTGTCAATAGGACTCAAAACATCCTCCCTCAATGTCTTTCTCCTTTCTCCTTCATCGTTTATACCATAAATGATACTTGTTCTGCTTACTCATCCAACTGTATCAAAAAGATCCTGCGGTGAGGTACTGGATAAGGTTAACTGTCTCATGTTTCAATGCAAATTAAAGCCTTTTCACTCTTGCAACAAGATCTCTGCAAGGTCCAAATATTATGTTAATGGAACAACAGAGCATGTAAAAGACTCTTCTAGTCCAACAAAAACAAACAAATAACAAACCATCCATTTTCTTTCCAATTTCTCTCACATCTGCTACAGGTGCATATTTTACTGAGCACAGCACATAGTACGTGTCCTTTCCCACCCCCTCACCATTGCTACCTTCAAATTCTGAGTAATTTGTATTTTAGTTTCACAGGAAAAGGGTTTCATCAGCCAAGTCTGTGAACTCAACAGTCATTCTCTTCAACAACTGAAAATGAACTTCATTAACCAAAACTCAGCTGGGACAGCTTTCCTCCTTTCAAAGAAATTTTGCTCTCTGTTCTATAGAAAGCTTCTAGATCACCATCTGCAACATCTAAAGAACTTTTTCCAACTCAACAGGCTATAAGCACCCTCAAAAATAACAATCTTCCAAGAATGATTAATGCAGACAACTGTTCTTGAGACATGCACAGGATGCCCAGTGGATCACAAACTACTGTGGAACGAATATAGTCGTAAGGAATGATGGACAGCCACTGAGCATTAACCAGGGGGAACAATCAGAGCTTTGCCCTAAGCTACTGACATTTATAAGATACAGCACTTGTTAAAAAACAATTGAACTTAGCATCTGCTTAGCAAGAGTAAATTTGTTAAAATAAAAAGTTGCTGAAAGGTTTTTCCTCCACACTGCAACCTCCAGCCTGAATCCCAGTTGACCCATCCCCACAAAGGTTCCTCCTTGCTCCCTCACATGGCAGCAGTCTCCCTAGGAGAAGACTCTGGCTAACAGGACTGTCTATCTTTGGGGAGATAGTGTCTATCCCCTTACTACAGGGAGATGTCTCTCCCTGACTAGAATCTTTTTCCCCAAGGTCTAAGGTATCTGTCTGAAATTTCTCCCCAACTCCATTGAATTTATCGTACAAAGCTGATTGGAGTACACCTTTCATGCTGCTTGTCCTAGGAGCCAGAATCTCTGTTCATGGATTAAAGCACCCAAAGGCTAACATTTTCATTAAAAACATAGAATTGGAACCTACCACTAAATGTGCTATAAGAAGCAACAAGGTGTTTGTTGATGCTTGTCTGGCCAAGAAACAGAGAAAGTAATCTAACTTCTTTCCACATGACTGTGAGGCTGAGAACCATCCTAAGCACTGGGTATCAGGAAAGGGAACACCATCGTCAACAGGGTAATCATAAAACAGAATTAGCTTGTCACTACTGCAAGATGTTCATCAAAACTCAATGTGATCCCAAATATGGAGAACAGGCAGCAATTAGACAGTGAACTGAGGTTAGGTTATTATAGGATCATAGAATTAGTAGGGCTCTCATGGCCATCTGGTCCAATTCCCTCATTTTACAAATGAGAAATCTAAAGTCCAGGGAGATTGCGACTTGTCCAAGGTGGCGCTGGGCACAAGCACCACAAGTAGGGAAGGCAGAAGAAACATTTAAGTAGGAACAGTCATAGGCCCATCTGTAGTTCATGGAGGAAGAATGGAATAATGAAAGAATGCTAAACTTAGAGTTAGATGACCTGGGTTCAAATCTCTAGTCTCACATTTACTGAAAGTGTGATCCTAGGTGAATCACTTCGTCTCTCTGGGACTCATTTTCCCCTTCTGTAAAATAAAAGGGGTTAGCCTAAATAATTTCCAAGGTCTCATTCAGCTCTAACATGCTTTCATTCTGGGGAATTCACATTTAGGGCTTCTCATCCCTTTTCTTATCCCCCCACCATACACATACATCCATGCATGAACAGACCCCTCCTATTTCAGTGCTTTCCCTCTCCATCCCTTGAAGAATTCTTCCCTACACACAAAATATTCACTCCTTCTCCAATTCCCTAGTCTTGAGAGTCCAGGACCCACCTAAGTCTAGTGGCACACCCAGGTTCAAGACCTTTCTCCATCATTTCATCATAACAACGGTCTTAGAGAAATCCAAATCCTAGACCTCCAGCTACAACTTTATAGGAATTGGAAACACCATGGCAATTTGACAGGGGAGATGCTTTGGAAGTAGGTGAGCACTGGCATCCCTCTCATTGAACTTCACTGGTGGCCATCTAATCTATCTTCAAAGAGGACCAGTTCTGGTGTTAAAGGTTACTAGCATCATCATGGCCTTGGCCAATGCAGAAGATGGGGAAGGCTAGGAAGTATTCATAGCAACCACATCAGCCTTAAATTCAGTTACTGACAGTGAAATGGCTGTTTTTGAGCTTCAGGTCCTCTCTGAGTTGAGGAAGCAGTCACAAATAGCAATGTCATTCAGATTGTGGCTACAGCTGCTGCTCATGTTGCTCATACGACAAATTTCAAGCATGCATGATATGGAAAGAATAAAAGATCTCATGTTGAGTTTTTCATTCACACCCATAATCATTAGTAGCTTTGATTTCTGCAATAAAGTACACAGATATGCATAGATGAAATATTTAAATTATATATACATACATACTTTTGTACATAAATACACACACACACACACATATATATATATATATATATATATATATATATATGTATGTTTGTTGAAGGAGAGCTATAAAGTACCTCTACTAAAATCTTTCTTGTGGACATCATAATGTGGAAGTAATCTTAGGCTCTAGAGGGCTGTGCCCCTAGGGAATAAGCTCTTGAAGGCCCTATAAAGCTACAAAACACATTAATCCTGTGCTACAAAGAATACGTCAGCTGGCCAGGGACTGGTGAATTCTTTGGCCAAAGCAACTCTCAAAAACTGTCTAGCAAGAAATCCACAGAATATAGTAAATATAGTAAACATAGTAAATCTGAATTGGTGAAGGGAGCAACCATATAGACAACATTAAAAGATACTTTTGTACATGGAACTTAAATCAAACTAAACTTAAATCAAAAGACCTAGGTTTGAATCTAAGCTGTACCACTTAATAACTATGGCACCTTAGAAAGATCACTTCATCTCTGAGTGCCACAGTTTAAGAACACTGATGAGCTAGAGAGTGTCCAGAGGATAGAATCTAAGGGTTGTGAAAGGTCTTGAGCCTATGTCACACAAAGATCACTTGAATAAAATATGATTTGTTTTTTGGGGTTTTTTTTTTAATTTGGAGAAGAAGTCTCAAGGAGGACATGATATCTGCCTTCAAGTATTTGTAAAGTTGTCATACGGAAGAGGCTTCAAAGGCTAAAACCAGAGAATATGGGGGTAAACTTAAAAAGAAAAGACAAAATTAGCCTTGATGTCAGGAAGAAATTTCTAACAATTAGAGTTGTCCAAAAATGGAATTGGATATATAAAAAGTTGGTGAGGTCCCCCTACCATAGAGGTTTCCAAGCAGAGCCATTCATCAGGTGGAGATCATTTTTCAGGTATGAGTTAGACCAGGTGGGCAATGAAGTCCCTTCCAACTCTAAAATTCTGGATTTTAGTTCCCTTGTCCACAAAATGAGGAGAGAGATTTGAACTCTAAAATCTCTTCTAGCTCCAAATCAGATTATATTGAAGGACCTATAAAGCAGTGAGGTTGAGCCCATAAGCCATATGGGAAAACTGATTTTATTGTTTAAATATCATACTAGGTGGAGTGGAGACTGTATATAGGTGTGTCAGAAAAGATACTCCAACTCCTATCCAAAAAGGTATCTCCACCTGACAAATGGCTCTGCTTGGAAATTTGACATGAAAACATGACCTTTCAATATTTTAACTTTATTTGCAAGGCACTATTCATGGAGAGAAAGACACTCCTGGGGATATGTTCACCTTTCTCAGAAGCTCCAAAGGGCACATGCATGCAGCCTTGGCATACATCTCAGAGTCAGCTTCTCTGTGCTTCAGAAAAGCAGGCTTAGCTGGGATCGTTCTTCCTACAGCCTGCTAAGCCTCCAAGGCTTTCAGTGGAGTGGGAGGGAGAGGGGAGAGAAACAAGATCCCTTCAGAAAGAGATGGACATGGATTGGAGTTCATTTGTAATGATAGCCTCTTTCTGGGACAAATGATCTGCTCATTTTTCACTTGGGACAGGATGATACAGCATTCCCAATGCTGTGCTTCTAATCTGCATCCTCAGTGCTTGCTTTGGTGACTCATTTTTGCCATTTCAGACTTATGAAACTCACATTCAAATGAAGCTCTGTTAGGTCATATCAGTATTGAGATTCTACACCTTTATTAGTCAAAAATGATATTTCTATCCCAGCTACCTACCTTCTTCTACCTACACCCTAACCATTGGGTTTTCCATCACCTGTGACATAACTCCCATAGAAAAGTAATTAAATTGCAATGTTACCATGAGCTTTGGTAAGCATCAAAGGAGAACTTCAAGGATGGAACTAAAAGTGTCAAGAACACTGAAGACTGTCCAGATTTCCTAATCACAAGAGCACTATTTGAAGAACAATTATCCCATGAAAAATGGCCTCCAGTCACTCCTCTCTGATTCATCCTCTAAAATGATATTCCTAAAGCAAAGTCCCCCACCACCACCATGTCACTCCTAACTCAAGAAACTTTAGTGTCCCCTTATTACCCCTGGGACAATATGCAAACTGATCTGCCTGACATGTAAAGCCTTTCACAATCAGGCTCCAGGTTATCTCTCTAACACTGTTTCACACTATTTCCAATCACGCACACTACAACCCAGGCCAATGGGTCTACTTGATGTTCACCATACATTACACCCCATCTCCCATCTCCATGCATTTACACAGGCCATTCCCCCCGTTTAGAATGCTTTCTTTTCCCACTTCTGCCTCTTGGAATCCCTAGCTTCCTTCAAGGCTTGGCTCAAGTGCCATCTCCTATAAGAAGCTTTTCTTGATTTCCCCCCAGTTGTTACAGCTCACCACCTCACTCTCAAAACGACTTTGTACTTTTTCTCTCTATATTTTGCTTTTGCTTACCTACATGAATTTATTTCTCCATGTGACAATATAATCTCTCTAAGGGTAGAGGCCATTTCATACTTTTCCTTGTGTCCCCAGGAGTTAGTTGGCCCTTAATAAAGGCATATTAAGTCAAAATGAATTAAATGAAATAAATTGAATGGAAAGATTGCCTTGATATTTTTCAGATATATAGCAATAAATGTTTAGTATTACTGGGGAGGCCACACATGGTCTAATGGAAAGAGCTCTGGATTCAATCAGGAGAGAGGTGGCTTCAAATCCTACTTCTAACATTGATTAATGGTGTGACCAAGGGCAAGTCACAATATCTCTGAAATTCAGTGTCTTCATCTGCGAAATGGATTGTGTCACACCTACAGCATCATGGGGCACTTGTGAGGACCAAAGGAGATAATGTCTTAAAAGGGTTCTGCAAAACTAAAAGCACTGCAGGGTATCCCTAAAGTCTTCATGTGGTTTTAAGCTAACAATAGGACACCTTTAGTAAGGGTTAGCTATTATGTTATGCTATGTTATGTTATGTTATGTTATGCTATGGCTACGCTATGCTATATGCTGTTATGTTATATTTGTAATAAAATAATATTATATTGTATTACATTATATTACAATTACATTATGTTACATTATATTATATTATATTGTATTATATTATATTATGTTACTACTCCATACTCTCTGTATTTAAGAGCAAGTTGATTCTATAATTCTACTAAAGTGTCAAATTCTCACCCCTTTGAAAACAAATTCATAGGACTGAGAGCTGGAAGACACCTTTGTAGTCATCTAATCCAGCTCCCTCATTGTATAGATGAGGAAACTCAGGACCAAAAATGTTAACTAATTGGCTCAAGGTCACACACATAATAAATATCAAATATAAGACCCTAATCTAGGTCATGAGGCTCCCAATCTTGTGAGTTTTCTATTACATCATTCTATCTTTGACAAAGTAAACTACGTCTACCAGTCAACTCTCATTCCTACCCAATAATAATTTGTATTTGTATAACAGCCATTTGTATAACACATTACAAAATGCTTTAAACATTTTACTTCATTTGAGCTTGACAACAACTTGGGCCTATTATCCCTATTTTACAAAAGAAGATACTAAGGCTGAAAGGTGAAATGACTTCTTCACAAAGCCACTAAGTATCAGAATCAGGAAGACCTCAGCTCAAATCCTGCTTCAAAGTCCAGTACTCAATGCACTCTGTGGTGCAGCCTCTGCTGAACTTTATGCCTGGTATTCACCTATCAGATATCAGGCATAGCTGTAAGTCTTAGGTTATAGGCATTTTGGCATTTTGACGAATCTTCTCCTCTAATGAACAATCCTGTCTACTATCCATGTTACTTAGCTGCTTTGCATGTCAGAAATTCCTGGCATCTTACTATAATCTGAATGTCCTAATAAATACTAGCAAATGTTTAATAGTTAATAGCTCAGACTTCCTTTTTTTAGGGGGTAAGATATTCTAGATCATATGTCCATTCCAAAGAAAAATATCTTCCATATGTTTCTCAGGGACTTATTCAGTTCTACTATTTGCAGAGTAGAGTCTTTATCCCAAGTCCTATTCCTGCCAATGAGTCAGGACCCTGAGCAAGACTATATCTCTCTTTTAGGATTCTAAGGGCTTGAAGGGTTGGGAATATCATTTTAAGGCTATCAGTTCCAGCCCCCATTCTTGTGTATTCTTCCCAATATTAACCACTAAGTACAGTTAACATTTTCCTTATATTACTAATATTCTCCAGAGATTAGAACGGTGATACCTTATTGAAAAAGATCAATCAAAATGACAACCTTCCTATAGCCCAAGCCTTACAATGGTAATGTGGTATCATTTGGCCAATTAATATCAATTACCTTTTACAAAGAGATTTTATTGAGCAGATATAGAAAAAACAGATTTTCTCCACATCCCATTTCCAAATATATGTTAGTTACACATACTCCCTGGTAAAAGTGGGTTCAACTGTTAAAGTTACTACAAAGCATTTTTCTACTAAGTTCACTTCCAATGTAGCAGCACAGCCAGTGGATGACTTCCTATTACTTCCTGGTTGCCTTCTATCCACTACTATATAGATACTCACCAGGCATTACTATCTACAAAATCAGTGTGGATTCCAGATCCCAGATGTCTAGTGGTTTCTTCTCCTAACTATTCAAAGTTCACAAAGTTGTATTCCAGTCTAATATTCCACCTAAGTGTAGGAAAGAACTAAGAGGCAAAGCACAGAACTGTATTCACAGGTCACATATTGGCCCAAGTAGAGAAGGCCAGAAGTATCTTCTCACCCAAAAACTCACAATAAGCCTTCTCAAATGAGCCAGGCAGGGATAAAGGGGTAAACTGTTTCTGTGGGAGTTTTTTGTCTACCTCTCAGTTTCAGTTCAGTAGTCAATTAAAAAGTCCCTTCTTCACCAGGAAGTGTATCAGAAACTTTCAGAATACTTGTACATACTCTAAATAGGAGCACAAAGCCCTCCAGTTACATGCCATCATGTTTTTCTAGATGCAGGCTCCTCTTTCACATGAGCTAACAATGAGCAGAGCATGATCTGGACATGGAGATCCCACTGGCCAATCTCCCAGCTATATACACAAAAAATTTTCATTAAGTACTTACTTTTGCACAACATACTGTAGATACATAGATTAAACAGACACAGTCCCTCCTCTCAAGGAACATACATGTAATTGATATGACCCATACATAGATACCCATATGCAAGATAATTTGAGGAAAGAGCACTATTAATTGGAGGTGAAGAAAGGTTTTGCTTGGTAGACAGTAACTGAACAAAGTCTCCCATTGCATCCTGGTCCATCTCCAGTCATTCTGATGAATATCTGGTCACCGGATTCAGATGGTTCAGGAGAAGAAAGTGAGGCTGATGACTTTGCTTAGCTCTCCCTCACTCAAAACAAAGTCAAGTGCAAGTCATGTCATCATTTCTTTGATGGCCTGGTCTTCTTCAGAAACGGAGGACAAACACAGCAACAAGTAGCTGAACAAGGTAGTTAGGGGTTCTAAGATGTATAGAGTAGGAAGAAGTACATTCTAGCCTTGCCTATGCCAAGGCACAAAGATTGAAGATGGAATGTAAAATTTACGCAACAACTACTAGGCCAATTTGGCTAAAAAGTAAGGTGAATGAAGGGAGGTATTATGAAATGTAGGTAGAAGACAGATTATGGAGAGTTTTAATTGCCAAACTGAGTCAATTTACAATCACTGGTGCTTTTTAACCTTGAGAATGACATGGCTAGACCTGTACTCTAGAAATATGATTGAGATATTTGTGTGGAGAAAGGTCTGCAAAGGGGAGAGACTGGAAGCAAGGAGAACAATTGGGAGGATATTGAAATAATAGAAGGGAAAGCTGAGAAGGGTCTAAACTAGAGCAGTGATTGTGCAAGTGGAGAGAAAGGGAAAAGTCAAAGACATACTGTGAAGGTAAAATTTAGAAGAGTTAGCAACCGATTGGCTATAAGGCAATGAGAGAGAAGAGTCAAGAATCACAACCAAGTTCAATTCTCCTAGAAATTTTTAATTTAAACTCCTGCCTCAGAAGGGAAGAACTTGCCAAGGCATTCATTCCTTATCCATAGCCAGGCTGACATTTTTCAGAGCTAACAGTGTGCTCTGTAGCCTCCTGACATGCTCAATTTGTGTGCTCCTTTGAATATTCTTGAAAATGGTCAAATAATGAGGGGAAAACAATATGTGTCTAGGCAGAGTGGGTTCTCCTCATCCTGACACAAGTCACATTAATGCTAATGAGATCTGGATGCTAAAGTCATGAATTTTAGGGGGAAAATTGACTCCTCTCTACTGAAACATATTTTATTCTCATTAAGTCCACCATTTTTATTAATATTAGCAATAATAATGAGAATTAGGCAGGCTGTTTTCTTGCAGAAACAATGATTGATGGAAGAGGGGAAGAGTTTAATGATTCAGACCAAAGAGTTGGTTTGATGGATCCATGAGGTCAAAAATATTTTTATAATAATATTAAGATGTTATTTGCCTATCAAAATATTCCTTCCTTTTCCAATACATATCTGTGTGAAGCTGGATTTTCTTCATATACTTTAATTAAAACCACATTATCAGAACAAATTGAATGCAGCAACATATGAGAATCCAATTGTTTTCCATTAAGCTAGACTTTAAAGATATTTGCACAAAAAAATGTACAAAACTGTCATTCTTTTCACTCAGTTTTTTGGTTTTGGAAAACATAGAGTTATTTTTACAAAAATATTTTATTTATGTTAACATGTAATGTGCTTTTTTTTTTAAACCAAATTAACAAGATAGACTGAATTAATGGGAGAGATGTTTGGGATTATTCCAACTCCTGAGTGTTTCCACATGGCCATGAATGATTACTGAGAAAGAGTTCGTCACTTCGGTGTGAACAGAAGTTCTTATGTTAACATCTGGAAGCCTGCAAACTGATAAAAATGGTCAGGGATAATTTGGCTAGGGATTTCCCTTGCCTTGGTATATCAACAGCAATATCCATTTTAATAATAGATTTATTCATTTCCATAGACATCGTGGTATAAATACCATAAATGAGACCCTGTCTAATAAATATCTTTATATTTGGCTAAATTGTCCTTCCCTGATATGACTGAATTCTTGGGAAGATTCTTTGGAATTTTTTGATTTCTGCATGCTTTAAAGCAGTCTGAGGAAGGGCCTTATCACATGTCGTATGAGGAGCAATTGAAGGAAGCAGGAATGTTTAGCCTAGGGGAGAGAAGACAGAGGAGACATGATAGCTATCTTCAACATCTGAAGTGCTATCATGTGGAAGAGAGGTTAAACTTGTTCTGCTCGGTCTAGAGAGAAAGGACAAGAATGACAATTGGAAGGTGAAAAGAAGCAAATTTAGGCTGTCAGGAAAGATATTCTAACAATTAGAGCAGTCTACTTCAGGAGATATAGTGAGCTCCTCTTCTCTGGAGGGCTTCAAGTAGAAAGAAGATAACCATTTATTTACTGGATAAGTTGTGTGGATTTCTTTTTATGCAAGAATTGGACTAGATGGCTGTTGAGGTTGCTTCTGAGCCAAAAGTTGTGTGATCTCATAAAATATTTGTTTATATTTATGTTTCCATGTGTATCTTGAGAAGAATTTATCCAGAGAATTATTCTAAAATTGTGATATATCCAACAAACATACTATCTGGAAGTGATCCCTGCCTGCCTCTAGGATCTTCTATCTCTCAGAATCTCCTGAAAAATGCATTGCCATCACAAAGGTTTTGTCATCTCTGCCTCTCGTAACTCCTTCATATGACTGCAGCTACACTATGGTCAAGGGGGAATGTGAAGCATTGTCAAGGCAGCACCTTTGCCTGGCTGAAGACTGCTGCTCATGGTCATTTTCTGCCTGAGTAAACAAACCAGATCACTGATGTGAAGAGGGGCTATGACTTCACAGACTTCACTTGTTACAAAGAGATAGTTGTCAGCTTCCCATAGACTTCTTGTCTTCCATTAAACTTAGCAAATATCTCAAGAAGAGGAAAAGGGTTTTCTGTCTGTTTGCAGGTATTGAATGGCAAGGCAAAAATGCCATCTGATGTCATTATCAGAAAAGAGTTGAGAAATCCCAAGGGCAAAGAAACAAATCAGTTCAGGAAGAAGCTGGCTCTTTATAAGTAAATGTTTTCAGAGATGAAGACGCAGAATCATAAAGAGTCCTCTGCAAATAGAGGCTGGAGGTACCAATCAAAGAATAATTTGCAAAGTGGACAGAAAGTTACTTGCCACAAAGCAGGCTTTCTAACCATACCTACATCCATGGATGGTGATATAGTCCAAAAATCTAATAGGCAATTTATTAAATTCCTATTATCTCTGTTGTTGACATTTTCAGTCACGTCTGGTTCTTTGTGACCCCACATAGGGTTTTCTTGGCAAAGATAGAAAAGTGATTCACCATTTCCTTCTCCAGTTCATTTTACAGATGAGGAAACTGAGGCAAACAGGGTTACGTGACTTGCCCAGGGTCACATACCTAGGAAGTATCTGAGGCCTGATTTGATCTCATGGAGATGAGTCTTCCTGATTACAGGCCTAGTGCTCTATCCTCTTCACCATCTAGCTGCCCATCTTACTAAACCTAGCTCCCTTCAAAGCTCCACCTATAGTGTTATGCCATAATGCGACTTTTCCTAACCTCTTCCCTCAACCCCTGTTATTTGGTACTCTACTTTTCTCCATAAAAAATAATTATGCATGGCTGCATGCCACCTTTTTTTTGTAAGTAGTATTCTTTCTAATTAATGTAAAGATAATTTTCAATATTTAATTTTGAATTCCGAATTTGTTCTCCCTCCCTGCCTCCCATACTCTCTTCCTTCCTCTCCCCAAGATGACAAGTAATTTGATAAAGGTTATACATGTGCAATCATGTAAACATATTTCCACATATTGTGAAAGAAGAAATAGAACAAAAGGAAAAAGCCATGAAAAATGAAAAACAAAAAAGTAAATAAAGAATGTCTTGTTCTGCATTCACAATCCATAATTATTTCTCTGGATGTGGATAGTATTTTCCAACATGACTCTTTTGGAATAGTCTTGGTTCACTGTATTACTGAAAACAGTTAAGTCGATCATAGTTGATCATCACACAATGTTGTTGTTACTGTGTACAACATTCTCCTGGTTCTGCTCACTTCACTCAACATCAGTTCATGTAAGTCTTTCCAGGTTTTTCTGAAATCTGCCTGTATATCATTTCTTATAGCAAAATAGTATCCCATTACATTCATATGCCACAACTTGTTCAACCATTCCGCAATTAATGGGCATCTCTTCAATTTCTAACTCTTTGCCACTACAAAAAGAATGCTATAAATAGTTTTGCATAGGTAGACCCTTTTCTATGATCTCTTTCTACAATCTCTAGTAGTGATATTGCTAGATCAAAGAGTATGTACAGTTTCATGGTCCTTTGGGCATAATAACAAATTGCTCTCTAGAATGGGTGGATCAGTTCAGAGCTCCACCAACAATGCATTAGTGTCCCAGTTTCTCACATCTTCTCCAGCATTCATCATTTTCTTTTTCTCTCATGTTATCCAGTCTGATAGGTATGAGGTGGTACCTCAGAGTTGTTTCAATTTGCATTCTCTAATCAATAGTGATTTAGAACATTTTTTATATGACTATAACTTTACTTTCTTCCTCTGAAAACTGCCTACTCATATGCTTTGACCATTTCTCCACTGGGGAATGACTTGGATCCTTACAAATTTGATTCAGTTTCATATTTGTGCGTATATATAGATATACATATATATGTATATATGTATGTGTTTATATGTGTGATATATATATATATGTATATATATATATTTGAGAAATGAGGCCTTTATCAGAAACACTTGCTGTCAAAATTGTTTCTCAGCTTTCTGCTTTCCTTCTAATCTTGGTTGTATTGATTTTGTGTAAAAACTTTTTAACTTAATGCAACCAAAATTATCCACTTTACATTTCATAATGTTCTCTAGCTTTTTTTGGTTATAAATGCTTTCCTTCTCCATAAATCTCACAGGGAAACTATTCCTTCCTCTCCTAATTTGCTTATTGTATCACCCTTTCTGTCTAAATCATGTACTCATTTTAACCTTATCTTAGTATACAGTGTGAGACATTGGTCTCTGTCTAGTTTCTGCCATACTATTTTCCAGTTTTTCCTAACAGTTTTTGTCAAATAGTAAATCCTCATCCCAGAAGTTGGAATCTTTGGGTTTGTCAAATACTAGATTACTATAGCCATTTACTACTGTGTCTTGTCCATCTAATCTATTCCATTGATCGATCACTCTATTTCTTAACCAGCACCAAATAGTTTTGATGACTGCTGCTTTAAAATAAAATTTTAAATCTGGTATGGCTAGTCTACCTTCCTTTGCATTTTTTTCATCAATTCCCTTGATATTCTTGACCTTTTGTTCTTCCAGATGAATTCTGTTATTATTTTTTTCTATGAGGCGTATACTTTCAAAGAGATATTTGTGCTTCAAAGAGAACAGCCATGCTCATTGTTCATACTACCCTCATCCATACTAACAGGAGGCTATGTGAGGTCGTAGTCATTCTCAGAACCACAACACTGATATATAGTGGGATCTGACAGAGTGACATTCAACCGTTGAATAAGCAGTAAAAATTTGCAAAACTACCAAGGAAGATATAATCAGTAGGGGACAGATCATATACTGCTTTTGATGGACTTTTTCCACAGCAGGCAAGCTTCCATTCTACTGTGAAAGAAAAAGTTTTCCTGACTCCCCTCTTTTTTCTCTCCCTTAACTCCCTCTCAACATTTCCCTTTCAAAAATCTAACTATAGCTAGAATGTCAGCTGTTAAGCCTTTAAAAATTATGGAATATGTTTGGATATGAACTAAACAAGATATCTATACAGTCATCCAATGGAACAGTTAAATGATCTGAGCCATGCTCCTCTAGTGAATAAATCCTTGATTAGACTGAATATTGACTGTGGATGCATATACCCACACACAGCTGCAAAGCCACTGTGTGGTAGATTTTTATCTGGATACATAAGGTTGCTGCTGTGTAGCTCCCCATTAACATTAATGATGGCAGAGCTGACAGTGACTCACCACAGCCCTCATTTAGAAAAATATAACCCTTGCCAGGGCCACAGAAGGATGCAATCGATTTACCACCAAACTAACCCTTTGGTCTGAATCATTAAACTCTACCCCCCTCCCCTTTCCATCAATCATGGTTTCTGCAAGAAGACAGCCTGCCTAATTCTCATTATTATTGCTAATACTAATAAAAATAGTGCGCTTAATGAGAAGAAAATGTGTTTCAGCAGAGAGGGGTCCATTTTCCCCCTAAAGTTCAGGGCTTTAGCATCCAGATCTCATTAACATTAATGTGACTTGTGTCAGGATGAGGAGAACTTGCTCTGCCTAGACACATATTGTTTTCTCCTCATTATTTGACCATTTTCAAGAATATTCAAAACAACAACACAAATTAGGCATGTCAAGAGGCTACATAACACACTGTTAGCTCTGAAAAATGTCAGCCTGGCTATGGGTAAGGAATGAATACCTTGGCAAGTGCTTCCCTTCTGAGGTAGGAGTTTGAATTAAAAATTTCTTGGAGAATTGTACTTGGTTGTACCAACCATGGAATGTGTCCCTTTCCACAAAGCTCTACAACTAAAAAAAAAACATATGTAGGCCTAATAGCAATGCAGTGAGTCCTACTTTCCTACTACCCTTGAGAGAATGAGATGGAGAGCCTGTCTTAGAGAGGTAGGGTGACTTCTAGGAGAATCAGTGAGCAATGACTATAACTACTTAAGGCCTGGGATCTGAGGTGACTGCCAGTCTATCCCTGTAGTCAGGCCAGTTCCATGAACATAGTTACCTAAATTCCAGTGTAGACATGCAGGCAAAGATGATCACACACTACTTATTACAAAATTCTTGAAGCCTGACCAGGAGCATTCAGTCTTGCTATCATGTATTACTTATGCTTGTATGCTCTTGCTTGTTTCTCCCTTCAAAGGTATTTTTATCCTCTCACACATGTAATAGGCAGTACAGAGGCCTTATAAGCAATCTTCTCTTTTTTCCTGTTGCCCCTAAATTCTAGATACCTTCATTTGCTCAGCCCCCACCCCTTGACAAACATCCTCCTCCTAGATCCAGCTGTTATTAACAGATCACTTAGACTCTGTCAAACTATACAAAATGCAAAACATATCAAATAAAAAATAGAGCTGGATCTATTTTCCAACTATGCATATATAGGCAATGTAAAATAGTATTTGAAACAATAATTTATGCCTGAAACCACAAACCCATGTACATAAAGGCATCACTATCCCAAAATGAGGAATTCCAGAGAGGTTTGGTCACCAAGGATAATATACAGAAATGTACAATGTGGCACTTTCAAACCAGAGAGTACTCAAAAAAGTAGTTTTGACTGAATAAACATGAAATACAGAAATTAGATTTAGAAGACCTCAGTTCTACTCTGACACCTAGAAGGTCAACTTTCTCCCTTCAATACTAGGCTGATCAGCCTGAGTTATTCACTAAGAGAACATAGTCAATGGACTGAAAACAGAAAAGGACTCCAAACCTGTGGCTACGGGGCACAACAGCCTAAGTTGTTTTTGACTTTGAGTCAAAAAGTAATGAATTTGAATCCTGCCTCAGTTACTTATTGGCTATGTGACTTTGGACAAGTCATTTAACTTTTCTCAACCTCATTTTCATCAGCTAGAAAATGGGTAAATCATAACAGCACCTACCTCACAAGGCTGTACTTACTGTAACCTCCCTCTTCCTCAGAGTGTGATGCTATATCTAGCAATATAATTCTCACTCCTCTTCTTAATTTCCCTGTTTCTGTCAATAGCATCACCATCCTTCTAGTCATCCAAGTTTACAGCCCCAAAGCCAACTTTCATCTTCACTTGTTCTTGCCTTCCTCCTATATCCAGTCAGTTGTCAAAACTTGTCAGTTTTACCTGTATAACATCTCTTAAATCTGTCCCCTTCTCTGAATCAGTTAATCAATAAATATTTCATAAGCATCCCACTATGTATAAAGTGCTACACTAGATTCTAGGGGTACAAGTGCAAAGAATGAAGCAATTCTTACTTGAAAGGAGACTATGTTCCCAAGGGAAGTTGGGGGGACAGAGGAAGAGGTGGCAAATACATATCTAAATATACAAAGTATGAATTTAAAGAGAATAAATTTTAAAGTATGCAAAGTAATTAAATTCAAAGTTATTTGGGAGAAAAGACACTAGCCACTGGGAGGACTCAGAAAGACTTCATGTAGAACATGGTACTTGAAATGTGTCTTAAAGGAGAGAGGGACTCTAGGAGGTGAGGGTTCAAACCCTCATCACCTCTCACCTGGACTACTGCAATATCCTTCTGATCTATTTCCTCTCTCATTCACACTCCATAGAGCTGCCAAAATAATTTCTAGGATACACACCTCCCTAAGTCATTTCATTGCAACAAAGGCTTTAGTGATTCCCTATTACCTCTGGCACAAAATATAAACTCCACTATTTGGTATTTAGAACTCTTCACAATCTTGTTCCAAACTACCTTCTCAGCATATTACATTGTACTCTTCTTTCTTTCAGAAAAGCCTAGCCTACTAGCCTAGCCTAGTGCTTTTTCTCACTTTTCCTTGAATGTCAGTAAAGGACTTCCCCCTTCAGTAGGAAGAAATGAGCTAAAAATGGCTATTAAGTAAAGGAACTCAAGGGTAAGAAGGGGGTTGGCATCCTCACCTCATGACATTCCACTTCCCATCTCTGTGTTTCCCCTGTCTGAAACTTTCCTTCCTTCTGCCATTTTGAAAGTAGCTTTCTTCAAAACAGAACTCAGGTACCTCTTTCTCTAAGAGGCTTTCCCTCCTCAGTCCCAGAAATTTCTAGAGCCCTCCCTAACCCCTCTGAAATTGCCTGTATTTCCTTTATATATATTTGTATTGCGTGTGCTGTTTTCAAAATAGAACATAAGCTCTTTGAGGTCAAGGATTGTTTTATTTTTGTCTTGATATCCCAAGGGCCTAGCAGTGTTTGGCACAAAATAAGTGTTTAATAATTGCTTGTTGATTGTATTGCTATGTTGATGTATATTGGATAGATAGATAGATAGATATAGATATATCCATCTATATCATAATAAAAATATACTATCTCTATAGATATACTTTATCATAGATAGAGATATACTTTTGAGCCACAGCTACTTTGTGGTTTACAGAGTATTCTTATAAGGCACAGTTCTCTTTAGTGAAGAGGAATCATTTGTCCTTATTTCTTCTCTTCTTTCTTTTCCTACATATGAAGGTATAATAATTCAATAGAATAGATTTCCATTTGTGATCTCATCAATGTAGATACTCCCTCAGTATTACAATTCACAAAACCATCCATGGCTTCTCATCCTGTAGAGTTCTATTCCGTGTCTTTCCACAGAGGGTCTACAAACATAACCTTGACACATAAGGATGGTGCATCTGAATGTAGATCAGAAGCTTGCATGTTTGTATTATGCCTAGGTCATGGTGCACTTGTGTTTTATTTAGAGGCATGTAGGTAACACAATAGATAGTGCACTGGACATGGAATAAGGAAGACCTGAGTTCAAATCCAGCTTCAGAAACTTACTTGCTGTGTGACCCTGGGCAGGTGTAATGGCAATCAAATTAGGATCTTTTGCTGTTTTTGTTTTACTAAAAGTGCCTCTGATTGAATAATGTGATTAGGGAGGATCTTTCCCACCCATTGATGGGCCTGCCCATAGTGGGAAACTTGATTAGGGGAGTTGTTTTGTAGGAGGGTCCCAAGTATCATTTGTTTCTTCTATTGAGGCACTGGGTCAGAGGGTTATGCTCTCTGGCTCTAAAAAGTGTATAAACACTCTGAGGGTGAGGTTTGATTATGGGGGCTTAGTTTTTAGAAGAAGGTCTGTGTGCCAGATGAGACTCTGGGAAGTCACTAAGTAGCCCCCCTGGCTTCTTTGAAAACCCAGATATTGGTGCTTCCCTCTCTGGTAAAGATATATATATGTTAGTGGTCAGGCAGTTTGAAAGTACTGTCTATTGATTTCTGATTTCTCCAGAATTTTGACTTTGATTTTCTCTGATACCTGTGCTTAAGTAAAATGGTTGTTAACCCATCAAAAGTTTTCTTTCCTTTTATGAATACAGATCTAAAAACCTGTGATACAGGTCCCCCTGTGTATGTTGGGGGGATTACTGTTACAGCAGGTCATGTAAACCTTTGTTTGCCTCAGTTTCTTCATCTATAAAATGGAGATAATAATAGCATCTACCTCCCAAGGATATTATGAGGATCAAATGAGATAATAATTGTGAAATGCTTAGAAGAATGACTGACACTTAAGAAATGTGGATTTCTTTTCTACTAGCTCGTGACAAGCTTCTCCATGTTTTTTAGTTAGACTGGTTCTTGGACAAGGGATACAATATCACATTAAGATCATCTACCAAGGGTTTTCCAGCTTGGTAGAAGTTGTCACATCTTTTATTCACTGGCACAGCATTTGAGAATAGGCAATATTCCCAGCATGGAGGGCGACTATGAATATACCAGCATAGTTTGGAATCGCAAAGTATAACATACTCTCCATATAGAAGGCAGAAGAAAAACATTTATTCAGATACCATAAAGTCAAAACCCAACACCAAAAAGCCAAATCTGTCATAGTAGCCAAGAAGCTATTCTCAAGCCTCCCCACCTTTCTGGGCCTTCCCATAAACAAACAAACAAACACTCAAGAGCCTAGCTGTCTGCTTGCCAGTGTCCTCTCTCTCCCTCTGCCCTAACTGTTCTCAATAACCTCCTCTCAGTTCTGCTCCACCCTTCTTGTTCCAGCCATTCAGCAAGCACCTCCCACCACATGTGACAGGTTTCCATGATTTAAGCAGGTCACATGGGCCTATTAATGAATGAGAAAGATCTTCCCATTTAATTTACTGTTACAGGGTCACCTTCCATATATGAAGTCATCAAATAACCCTTGCCAAGAAGGAACAATATATAGATACAGTTATATAGATATGTTTAACCTCACTGGCAAAAAATTATAATTAAATATATATGAAATCATGCCCTTTGTGACAAGCAGTGTTGCATGATGGTCAGTCTTGGTGCTATAGTCAAGATAGCCAGGTTTAATGTTGGGCTCCCATATGGACCAGCTGTCATTTCTCCACCCTGAACTTCAGTTTTCCTATGCACTGAATAGCAATGATATCTCCATTACCCACTTCAGGACTGCTATAAGGAAAACATTTTATAAACCTTAAAGTTTATGTTGTTCAGTCATGTCTAACTTTGTGACACCATTTGCTATTTTCTCAGCACAGATACTTGAGTGGTTTGCCATTTCCTTCTCTCACTCATTTTACAGATGAGGAACTGAGGCAAATCTGGTTAAATGACTTGCTCAGGGTCACACAACTAGTAAGTGTCTGAGGTTAGATTGAACTCATGAACATGAGTCTTCCTGATTCTTAGTCCAGTGTTCTATCTACTTCACCACCTCCCTGCCCTAAACTTTACAGTACCATATAAACATGAGTTACTACTATTGTGAAATAATTATATTAATAAAAATTCATTCACAACTGCTAGTGTTATCAAATCCTCTAGAAGCATTTTTATTTGTTTTTTGTTTTTTATTTTTTACAAAACTCAGTGGGAGAAAAGTATGATTAAAGGAAGAAGAAGCCCATAGATCAGGACCTCCAAAGGATAAGAACCTGAGCCAAGAAAAAGGCTGCTCTATCCATTCCTTATTTTGCTTCTGTTTCTTTTCCAGGGAGACCATTCTTTAGATTATGACATATGCCACAAAAGTGGTTTACAGGGAGTTGAAAACACAGTTACGTTCCAGATATCCTAAAGTACTGAGAAAAGTGGCAGTTTTTATTAAGGATCTTTTGTTGTAAAGTCTTGGGGAGTGAGAAGAGACATCTCAGGCAAATGTCATTCTGATTTTAAAAAAAAAATAGACAATAGAGATTGTGAAAAATAATAGCTGACAATTCTGTCACACTTTAAAGTTAATAAAGCATTTTATATACATTACCACAAGAGGCCTGTGAAGCAGGTACTACTCCTATTATTCTATCCATTTGCTCTTCCTCCTTGTGACCTTTTGCCCCTTAACCCTTCAGTTCTGACTCCTGCAATAGTCTTTGGATTCACAGTTCCTTCCATGCCAATCTCTCTTTCCCTTCTGGTCCTATGAATCTAGGAAACTAAGCTTTAGAGATGTAGGGCCCCTGATTTCAAATCTAGCGTTCTTTCCCTTATACCCCTGCCTTCTCAGATCACTAAGTAATAGAACAATTCCTGGAAATAGTCTAGACTACATTATTAAAGGGATAATGTGTCAGCTTTTAGAAAAGGAAGCATTAACTACTAAAATCTAGCATGGTTTCACCCAAAACAAATAATGCCACTCTAATCTCATTTCATTTTTTGACATGATAACTAAACTAGAAAATCAGGAAATATGAAGACATAGGTTACCTAAATTTCAGTACAGTATTTGACAAGGTCTCTTATGCTATCCTTGTAAACAAGATAGGAAGATATGGACCAAGTGATAGTACACTAAATGTATTCAAAATCAGTTGAGTGATGGAACACAGAGTTGGATTAATGTCAACTTGTATAGACCTACATTTCTGTTGTTCATTCTTCATTTTCAAAGAGGACCAATGACATCACAGGTGATTTCTTGACTTGCTCATGATTTGGATTTAAGTGAGGCAGAATTTCTTAAAGTCGTCAGTCTCACTCTCTCTTCCAGAGTCATCCAAGTCCAGTGGCAAGACAAAAGTTAGAGTGACTGGTGATAAACCTTTCTTAGAGTGCCCCAGAGTGATCTGTCTTTGGAACACTACTATTCAACATTTTTATCAAGGATTTAAATAAAGGCATAGATGGCATAGTTGTCAGATTTGCAGATGATACAAAGCTAAGAAGCACAACTAACATGTTGGGTCCTGATCAGTGGAGAAGAAGATCTCAACAAACTAGAAAAATAGAGTGAAAAGGAAAAGAATTAAATTAGTAGCAAAGATGTAAGTTATTCAATTGAAATTTAAAAGTCAGATTCAGAAGAACAGGATGAAAAGGGAGAAGAGGGACATAACTAAGAGAGGGATCACGTAAAAGATCCAGGATAGGGAGTAGATTATAAATTCAATACGAGTCAATGAAATGACATGACAATCAAAAAAGCTTTACTCTGTCCAAACAGGTCATATCTAGACTATTATGTTAAGTTCTGGAATTTTAGGAATACCATTGACATGCCTGGAGGACATTCAAAAGAAAGCATCCAATACAGTGGGATGTCTGAAGGTATTATATAAAGAACTGGTTAAAAGAACTAGGAATCTTTACCTTGAAGAAAGACTTAGGGAGGGGACTTATTACATGTCTTCAAGAATTTGAAGAATTGTGATGTGGAAGTGGGCAGGATAAGCAATGGAACAACGGAGCACCAGAAGGGAAAGAAAGATTGGCATGACAAGGAACCCTAAGCTCAAAGACTATTGGAGGGGCCAGAACTGAAGGATGATGAGTCAAAGGGACACAAGGAGAAGTTAATCTGCATCTTGCCATTTGCTAGTATTGTGAATTGTGGACAATGAAGACATGGGGAAATGAAAGGGAAAGGGGAAAAGAAAAAGAAAAAAAGGGAAGTGACTAGGGAAGAGAGAAGGGAGGAAAAGAGAGAGGGGGAAGGGGGCTGAAAGAGAGATGATCGATTCTAATAACCCAATATCTTTCCCCTACTTGAAGGAACCTTAATCCCACAGATGTAATTGTAAATCTAGACTGACTGTACACATTCCTTGTGAGGAGGTAGGACTCATCAGAGGGAAAAGTCATCTGAGTTCAGGTACAAGTCCTCTCTCTATGCATTGTTGGATATAATAAACTTGTTCTATGTACCATGCTTAGTTATCTTAGTGTATTCGAGGGAACTAAAGATAACTATATGAGTGCTAGAAAGAAACGAAATTCAAACATGACATGAGAATACCAGATGGAGACAAATATGAGCCACAGAAATTATAAAGTGTATTGCTTCATGAGAAGTCTTCCAAATTTCTGGATCCATGTGAGACCAGAGCAAAGCTGGGTTGTTTGGAGTGTTTCGTTTTGTTTTGTTTTGTATCTATATGATAGCCTTCACGCTCTCTTGATCTGTAAAAACTGGCAACATAGACAATATTTCTCATAAAATTATTCTGACTTTTACCCATCACCTTATCTTCTATAAGATAATGGTTAATTTATCATATGGTTTTTTTTCCTTTTTAATTAGACAAGTATAAATTTCCTGAATTGGCCTTCCCTTGTCCATATATAAATGTGTATTTTGGAATGGTGATTGCTTTAAAAAAAAAAAAAAGCTTTTAAGACACTTCCCAATATGCTAAGATTCTGAAAAAAAAAAAAAATGGAGCTAAAGGCCCTGATATTATATGGACTAGTTATTTTAGTTCCCTGGGATACAAGTCTTCAAACCTTAGAACAAGTATCCCATTTAAGTCGTCTTTTATCAAACCATTGCTTTTCCCTCCCAAAATGTTAACTGTCCTTATTTGCAGTTTTGTGGTGGTTGTTTATGTAAAATTTTAAAAAGAGATGCATCAAACAGCACCAGTTTTTATGTCACCTATTATTATCTTTCCCTCCCCTATCAAATAAAGAAATAACATTTTATTTCATCCAATCTCTTGTTCCTTTCTGCCTTTTGCAACTGCATCCTATTTCCTGCTTTCACTTCTCTGTTCTTCCTTGGAGTCTTTGTTGCTGTCTCAAGCTCCTCCTTGGTAATTTGCCCCAGTTTCCATCTTTGGTCATAATCCCATTTTTATGTGAGCTCTTTGTTAGGTGAACTAGGTTTCCTCCCATCTTTCCTTCCTTTTTAGAGTGCCCAGGGAAGGTAATTTTTTGTTTCCTCTTATCTTTTCTCTTTATACACTTCCAATTCTTTAGGAGTCCTTTATTCTTTAAACCCAGTGATTTTATAGATTTTTTCAACTATTCCTTATTGAGACCTGCTTTTTTCCTCAATTTTTAAACATTTTTATTTAAAGTTTGAGTTCTAAATTCTAACCCTTCCTCCCTCTATTCTTCCTCTCCCTCCTCCCTGAGACAGTAAGCAATCAGATATAGGTTATACATGGGTAATGATGTAAAACATTTCCATATTAGTCATTTTATATTAGAATACTCAAACAAAAGGAAAAAATTAAAGAAAGAAAGTGAAAAACAGCATGCTTCAGTCCGTATTCAACCAATATCAGTTCTTGTTCTGGAGGCGGACAGTATGCTTCATCACAAGTCCTTTGGAAGTGGCTTAGATCATTGCATTGCTGAGAATAGCTAAGTCATTCACAGTTCTTCACTGAACAATACTGCTGTTACTCTATATATTTTCCTGTTTCGGTTTGCTTCATTTTGTATCAGTTCATGTAAATCTTTCCAGGTTTTTCTGAAATCATCCTGCCTATCATTTCTTATAGCACAATAATATTCCATTGCAATCATATATCACAGCTTTTTTAACCATTTGCCAATTGATAGGTATCCCTTTGACACAAAAAGAACTACTATGAATATTTTTGTAGAAACTTTTCCCCCTTTTTTGAATATCTTTGGGACACAGACCTAGTATCACTGGGTCAAAGATGATATACACAGTTTTATAGCTTTTGGGGCATAGGTCCAAATTGCTCTTCAGAATGGTTGGATCAGTTCACAACTCCATCAACAATGCAGTAGTGTTCCAATTTTCCTTCATCTTCTCCAACATCCAATATTTTCCTTTTTTGTCATATTAGCCAATCTTGATAAGTATGAAATGGCATCTCAGAGTTATTTTAATTTGCATTTCTCTAATCAATACTGATTTAGAGCATTTTTTTTTCAGAAACCTGCTTTTTTAAACTTCATTTGCTGAAATTAACAGCCCAATCTGTCTCTGCCCCCTGAATTATTTATAATCCTCCTAAGGCATACTGAATCATTTTCATTTCAATAACTAGTTAACCTAAGACCTCCTTAAACATTCATCTTTTTCAATATCTGGAGCTAACCAGCTACTATTAACAGATGTTTATTAATGACTAGCCTAAAGTTATAATTTTAAAAACCAGACTGCACTTAAATCCATATTTTAATTATTCTTCTGTCATTCTAAGTGTTGAATTTGGCTAGAATTGCCTAGGCTACAAAAGTCCTCCTTTGTTATTTGATAAACAGCCCTGAAAGTCAGACTGATTTTTCAAAAAATAAAAAGTTATAAGGATCATTTCTGTCCCTCCCCCCAGAACACTACTTCCTTACATAAGCACAAAGATTCCTTTCATTTGTATAAGTACAATCTTTGGACAGCACTTAGCATGGAGCCATGTGCAATTAGGAAGTTAATAAATAATTTTTGATAATGACTTTGAAGATTCTTGAGTAGCTGTGCTAAAAAAAAAACATACAACATATAGAAGACATTAAGTGAGTAAGAAGATTGTATGACAATGCTAATCTTTTAGGAACAGAAACACAGCAAGGCAGATTCCTTTCAGTGCTTTCTGGGAAATCAAGGTAGATGCCCCATCAATGATATTAAGCGCCTTTGGTTCATCAAGGGGTGGGAACTTACAGCCTGAAGGCCACATGTGCCCCTCTAAGTCCTCAACTGCCGCCCTTTGACTGAATCCAAACTTCACAGAACAAATCCCCTTAATAAAAGAGTTGTTCTGTAAAACTTGGACTCAGTCAAAAGACCACACCCAACGATCAGGCTGAAAGGTTCCCCATCTCTGGACTCCATACTATAATCTGAAACTTTTGTTCTCCCTGCCACCAATCCACCTCTGGCTTCCTCCCTGTACTAGTATAACTTCTGTCCTCACACTCTCTTCACTGGTTCCCCAAAGAGTTCACCCTTTCATATAAACACTTAATCCCTAGTTACCATGTTTTACTTTTTTCTTTTTTTTCCCATTTCACAAGCTCAGAAGGCCACTGCTTCTGACCTTCCCCTGGCTCCCTATGTTTCCTTTCACTTCAGTTTCTTGGAACCCTATGATGTGACAAAAGGCCATGTGGTAGTGTGAAAAGAGCATTAGACTTGAAGTGAAAAATCCAGATTCAAAGCACAGTTCTTAAGTTTACTAGCAGTGGGATGCAAGCTCAGTAGGGAAACAGCAAGAGAGCTCCTAACTACCAAGATGAGTTCAAGTCATCCTCCCCAAACTACAACCTGGGATACTAGAAGAGCTGGCAGATGTGATTTCTAGAAAGTTACTCCTGAAAAATCAGGGATATACAGAGAGACACTACATGACTGAGAAAGAGCAAATGTTGATTCTAATAGCAAAAAAAAAAAAAAAGAGGAGGAAAGAGTGAAGTCCATAAACTATATAACACAGAACTCCACTTTAATTTCCCATAAAATTCTCAAACACTTTTTAAAGGAGGTCTAGTAGAGACTTAAAAGGGAACCTTCAGAGAAGAATTGTTGAAAACAATATTCTCTTTTACTAGGCATGCTTATGGAAAGATCAGTTGATTTAACTGGAGGCACCTGGGCGACAAGGATCAGATACTATGGCAACACCCACTCCTCAAACCGGCTGACAACACCAAAATGGAACGTGGAAGAAAGGACATGGGAAAAACACAACTGAATTAAGTTGGTACCCAAATCCGAAATTTAGGTGGGATCCTTTGCTGCCAAGGGGATCAGTCAGAAGGAGGGAAAGTGAAGAAAGTGCTTAAGCCAGCTAATGCTAAAAAGAATCTCATCAGGGCCAAACGGATGAGACTACATCTTTACAGACACAATTTTAGGTTTGTCTTGTGATTTCATTTCTTTTCAAGACTGTCAAAGTTATTACTTTAACCTGATTTCACTTATATAAAGATGTTAGGGCAGAGAAGCCAAAACTATACAGTGTTATTTATCCATCACCCACCTACCCCATCAATTGGAATGGCTCTGGGACCCATATACCCTAAAGGACAGCTTTGCTGATCTTTCTAATTCCATCCAATCCAACAAATTTTTATTAAATACTTACTATAAGAAAAGTACTGTGCTAGGCAAAGCAATAAGACAAGGTAAGAGTAGTCTGGCAGGGGAAACTCTAAACCAATCTTGATACAACCATTACTACCCATTTGTTTCTCCTAAAAATGTATTTAGCAAATTTTTTACTGCCTGAAGTAAAAGGAGAAATTTATAACCCATACAACTGAAATCTACAGATAATTCTTACATGCTAGCTTGCTCTCATTTTATTCTCTAACGGTTTGCCAGTCACCACACTGATACAGTTGATCCAGGAAGAGGCGAGTCCCTAAAGCAACCTAGTTGGTCCAAGAAGAGCATGAGATATAGGTCAGACCAAGAAGCTAAGGGAAAGGAAAAGGCTGAAGAAAATGAAGCAGGAGAGAACATTTGAGTATTTTGCTATCAAGGAATCAAAAGGAATTACATAAGACCAATATGTGCATTCCTGAAAGAGTCTGTTCATTCTGGAGAGGCTGGGGAGAGGAAGAAAGAGACACAGAGAGAAGGAAAAGGTGAGGGAGGATCAATTGGCACTAGGCCTACTAGGCCTTGTGTAGGATTTGAAAAAACCATGAACCATTTGTGGCATTTACTTCCAGAAACTTCACTGAACACAATATGAATGAAACTCTGATAAACAGGCATTTATAATAGATGAATTTCCAAAATCCTAGGCATGACACAATGGAAAAGGTATTCTGAAGGTATTCTGAAGCTGTACAACATGGATCTGGACTGCTCAGCACTGAAAATTACATGGACAGCTAGGTGGCAGTGTGAATAGAGCACTAGCCCTAGGGTCAGGAGGACCTGAGTTCAAATTTGGCCTCAGATATTTACTAGCTATATGGCCCTGGGCAAGTCACTTAACCCCAGATGCCTCCAAAAACAAAATGAAAAATGATGAAATCTTTGTGAGGCAGAGGGGTAGGGGGGATTTGAGGGAACATTTTAAAAAGTGGAGTTCAGAAAGCATGAGAAAATTCTATGAATCAAGTCTAAAAATCATGTAGAACAAGATATTTTACTAAGAAGAGCTTCTGTTCAGAATCACATCCAGTTCTTCCAGAAAATTATAAATTAGGCAATTCACATGAAAGAGATTAACCTTTGCTATCACTTTGGTTAAAGTCTCAGATAGCACTGGCCCATAGCCACACATACCACCTGGCATTCAGACCCTGCCAATTCTTACAAGCTAAGTGGGGTCAAGCTGGGTCAGTACAGGAATGGAAGACCTCCAAGGAATGTCAACGGATTGGCAGGTGATTCAATACACGGCTTCATAGTCTGTTTCAGGTCTCTTAATGTGCCTGACCAGAAGAAGATATATCCTCTACTGATAGAACACCCCCAGTTACCCATTCAAGTTTCATTTTCTCCATGACAACTTGCTTTTATCACTAGCTAAAGTGCTGTTCGGTGGTTCCTTTTTTTTTATGGAGATATCTACCTACAGCAGGTAAAACTAAAGACCCTTAGCTATGTGCATACAACAGAATCCAAAAAGAACAATTTTGTTGATCTGTTTTTATTAAGGCAAACTTTTGCTTCTCAGACCCTTTTGTGCATCAGGTCATGGAAAATCAGACCATGTAAATCTTCTGGTCAGTTTTGCCTCTGTCACTTGTGTATGCCCACTATCCCAAGAGTACTCAAAATACTCATTTCCCTTCTGTCTTATGCACATCAATAAAAGTGCTTTCAAAGGTTATACTGCAGACATGTTGGGTAATTAGCCTTTCTTTGAGAGCATTTTCCATCTAAGTAAATGCTAAATTGTTAGAAAATAAAGTCTCTGGGTACTTTGCATATATAAATTGAAAAGCAATTTGTGCAAAGGATTGCAAGAAACCGATAAAGGAGATGATTAGATCACAGACTTAGATCTGGAAGGGACTTCAAAGGTGATTTAGTACAATTTCTCAGTTTACAACCGAGGAAATCCAAAGTCAGGGAGGTTCAATAATTTGCCAAAAACCACATGATACATACATTAGTGTCACTGAAACTCAAAGACATTTCCATATAGTCATGTATTAAATAGAGCACCATAAGGGCACCTTCATCTCCAAAACACATGTTTTCTGGGAATCTTCACTGTTCTAGGTGATGTGAGAGATCCAAGAGAAATAGAGTTTGACCTTAAGGAGACTGCAGTTGTACTGAAGGAAGAGAACCACAGGAAGACACTGAAATAACAATAAAATGCAGTAGTGTGGGCCAGTAGAAAACACATGGCCAAGGCAGTAAGTTGTCTCCCTGTTAGAGGAGCGAGTGAAAGGGATGATGGAATGTTTTTCTACTCAGGGCTGTCAAAGGAAATGAAGAATTTTTTAAAAGAACAGAAGAAAAACGCTTCAAGAAGAAAACAAAGAAGAAAAAAAATAATCTGAAAAGGCAGAGAACCTAAACCTGCATCAATATATAAAAGGATGGAAGAATATAATGGGATAAAGAAAAACGATGACCTCCTGAGTAGGGTGTACAATACAGAGTACCCCAAAAGTCTTAGTGTACCATTGGACTTTTTAAATTTAAATCTATACTAATATTTTTGGGACACTGTGTATGATAAGTTTGCAAAACATCTCCCTCACAGCAACTAGTGTAAATAATATCATCCTTGTTTTATGGATAAGGGACCTGAAGCCCAGAGAAATAAAGCAATTTGACTGTACAGTTAATAAATGCTGAAGCCGGAATTTAGACCTAGTTCTATTGACTCCAATTTCGCAATTTTCCTAATAAAATATTCTATGACTTTCTTCACCCCAATGAACATGTGACTTGATTGTGATAATATGAAACATAGCATTAGATTTTAAAATGATAAATCCTCGGGGAACAAATGTTTTCTAGGGAGGCATTGGGATGAAGAGAAACAGCATTGGAGGAGAAGGTCAAAGATCAGAGTTCTTGTTTTAAAACTGTCACATACCAGGTGACCTTGGCTCAGTTTCTTCATCCCTAAAATATGGGTAATCATATCCACCTTGCCAATCTATCAGGGTCATCATGAATATCAATGAGATAGAGTATATAAAAGCATTTTGAAAACTTTACAGTACTATTCAAATGCACAGGGTTTTTTGCTTTTTCATTAATCAACAAGCATGTGTGCTAAGCACTTCCTATGTGCTAGGCACTGTGCTGAGTACTAGGAAGAGGCAGAACGTTTTTACAAGGAATGAGGCTCATGATACCTACTGGTCTACAAGGGAGAGCCTCTGGAGAGCTATAAACAAGTGTAAAGAAAACGCTAATCCTATTGCTTGGGAAGGAAATAATCAGAATTCAATCACTAGGCTAGGAAAAATGAATGAATGAATATTTATTAAGCACTATGCTAAGCACTTACTATATGTCACTGTGCTAAGTGCTAGGGACACAAGTAGAAAAAGTCAGAAAATTCCTGCTTTCAAAGATCTCACACTACAATGGGGGGAAATAACACTAACAGAAAGTTCACTTGAAGGTGACAGAAAGGCCCAGAAGTCCTAAGGGTTCAGAGCCCAGGCAGATGGCAAGGTCCAGGCTCTTGGGCAATATCAGTATATCAAATAATAATGCTGGGGAAGAGGAACAGGGCATAGAGACAGAATTGATGGTAAAGACTACAGGACCTTAGAAGGCAGTAGGAGAACAGATGGTAAAGTCTTGTGGTCCTCCATCTCATCAGAAGGAATAAAGTTGGTGACTCTCAAGTCACCCAAGCCTTGTGAATAAACAAGCAGCCTAAATGGGTTCCAGGATGACCCGGGACCAGGAGAGGCGCATCCCCAGTGGTGGTGGGTTCTGTCTCCTGGCCCTTCTATATGAGTTCTGTTGGGGAAGGAAAGGAGAATATGATCACAGCCATTGTCTAGGTGGTGATAGAGCACTTTTAAAACTATCTGAAAGGATCTGTTAAAAGTCCTACAAGTAAGATGTTTTTAAAAGATCCACAATCAGATGTGTTAGTCTAAATTGGAAGGGATTCAAGAACACATCTGAGTTCTAACCCAGGCTCAGAAGTACCTAGCAGGGCCATGACTAAGGTGAGGGTAGCCAGGGTTTTGCCAAATAAACATCAGCATTTGGGAAGGAAATTCCCTATGTGGTGATTTAGAGACAGCCATCATTATCTGAGGCCAGAAAAGGATGGGGGTAAAGATTGAACTGCTCCTTTTATTTTTATTTTTTTTTTAACTTAAGTATCCCCAAAATGAATATTTCATATACACAGGAGGATACAAAAAGAAGAATATCCATGAAACCACAAATCTTTATTTCATATCACTTGTTTGTTTTTCAAGTACATAATAAATTCCACATATGACTTTCAAAACTGTTCTACTTGTCTGTGCGTCTTTCTGAACCTCCCTCTATTCTCTTCTGTGCATTTTTCTGTAATGTTTCAAAGTGGGCTGCCACTGTACTCACTGTAGGATTCTTCATGGCAACTCTGCATCTCCAACCGCTCACACTATCTTTGCTACACATGAAAAAAAATTTTAGTTCTGCTTCTGGTACTTAGCCCTAACCTAGAACACAATCCTATGTTACTTCTTTTGTTTGTTTGTTTGTTTGTTTCACATATAAATCTTGCCTAAGCATTATCTTAGATAGTCAAGTTGGAATTAATCTGAAAACAACTTCTATTTCAAATCTAAACTTTTAAGCCAGTAGTTATCTAACTTTAATCTAAAAGCATAATCATTCTTCAAAGCCTGGCTCGGAATACGAAAGTATCTCCTCCCATCTTTCTACTCTGTTATCTTCTCTCCTTGTCTCTCTCCCTCTCCCTTTCCCACTTTGGTTCTTATTCCTTCTATCTTTCTTATACTTTCTTCAATCAAACAGCTATACTCACTCAAGAAAAAAAAAAATCTCCAAACTTCCTTCTATCAGATTCTCAAGGAGATGGGAAGAAAAGGTTATAAAACTCCATTGTCAGATTCTTGTCTTATCTTTTTAGATGCATTACAAAAAACAAATACATCCAAGACATTTACCCAGCTTCCAAATATAAACCCCAAAAGGATATGAAAATTCACTACATACCTCTGAATCTGAATTATAAATTTATGAGTTTTTTATCTCTTTGGGTTAGGGGAGATGCCAAAATTCTGGGTAGTGGCTTAGCCTTCCAAATCTGAGTTTCAAAAATCCCTAAGGCTCTAGTACAAATTAAGTGCTCATTAATTATAATCTTCTAATTCCTACTAAACAGACTAAATTCTTCAGAGAACATTATTTGAATAAAATTTCTTGGAATTGTTTCTTTGGAAGCATTGCATGGAGCCCCATACAAAGTAGCACATAGGGTATTAAGTAATATGTTGGGCCAGAGTTTATGTAATTCTTCAGTTATTGCAGTATTTCTTTACCAAAATGGCACATCTACTTCACAGGTCACATGCAAAAGTATAATGAGCATATGAACTAAAAAGCTACTGACCCAGGTCTGCAGAGCGACCAAAGGAGACCCAGTAGTGTGCCCAATTCCCATTTTCTAAAAAGCACAGAGGACAGTACACTGGAGGCCAAATGGACATCCAGGAGCCATGCTATGGGGAGTGCTCAAAGCTGCCCTTCCTAGCTCTGGTCAGCCCCATGGGATCTTCGGGGGCTGCTTCTGGCCTTGTGTGACCCTTAGTGGGAGATGCCACTAAGCCAGAAGAGCTGAGGACTCAAAGCAACCTGTTCTTCTGAAACTCTCTTCATTTCCAACTTTGAATTACATGAGAGATATTTTGAGCTATTTCCTAAGAGTCAGGTATGCCCATCTCTCTCTCACTCATCCTTTGTTGTGGTCCTGAGCATATGTCCTGCCTTGGCTTGTCTGAGCCTGAGTCCCTCCCTAGATTTGCCTCTTTTGTGTTTCCTGATCTTAGGTGAAAGAAAATCACTGACATGGCTATGTCCAGGATTATAGGCAACCTCATGAGGTTACTAGGTCCAGAGGTGCCATGGAGGTTAGAGAGGTACACAGGGGAGAATGCCCAAGTGCCAATGAGAGGACTAGTGCAAGCATGACCATTTTGCCAACAGAAGTAAAAGGGCAGTGACAAGGCAAAGTGAAATGCACAATGCCTCATAGTAGTCCTGGAAATTATTCTCTGTTCTGGTGAAATTGAAATACTCTCCCAGAAAATTGTTCTAATAGTTTTGAGTTAGTTACTAAATCCTGTTCTGTTGATGGACACTTGTGGGGTTTTTTAAAGTTTAGCTTTTCCTCCATATATAGGAATAAATTACCATTTGTCATTGCCCTCATAGATTTCTTGGCAAAATGACCATGTTTGAGCCAGTCCTCTTGTTGGTAGCTGTCTTTTCCAGAAGTGCTGGAATAGTTGCTGGGGATTCTCCACTATATTCCACTCCATGAGACCTTTATGGGATCTTTGGACCTATTAAACCTACAAGGTTACCTGTAATCCTGAACATATCCACCTTGCTGATTCTAGTTCACCAAGATCAATCAAGAATGAACAAATGGATCTAAATATTTTACTCAAATAATACTCTCTGAAGAATTTATTCTATTCAATGGGAATTAGGAGATTATAATTAATGAACACTTAATTTGTATTAGATCATTAGGGACTTTTGAAACTGAGGGATTTGGAAAACTAAACCATCGCCCAGAATTTTGGCACTCTGCCCCATTTCCAAGAGATAAAATGCTCATAAATTTATAATCCAGATTCAGAGGCATATAGTGAATATTCACATACTCTTTTGATTATATTTGGAAGCTGAGTAAATCCCCTGTGTATTATATATTGAATACTTTTTTACTCCTCCCTTTAGTTCCTTGATATGAGCCATAACTAAAATCATTCCCTAAAACAATGGATTAGAGGGATTTGACAAGCCAAAGAATATGAGATGGGAAGCCTAATGTCCCTCCCAGCACTAAATATAGCCCATATCACATGCCTGGGTATAGAATAGGGAATATCATAGTACTCTGGCCTCTGTGGTCCCAGCCACAGCTTCTCAAAGCTAGAACGATACATAGACTCTCATACCTGGAACTCATCTAGCTCAACCCCATCAAGTTCACTGCACTACAATGTTTCATGAC
Source organism: Notamacropus eugenii (assembly GCF_028372415.1). NCBI lineage: Eukaryota > Metazoa > Chordata > Mammalia > Diprotodontia > Macropodidae > Notamacropus > Notamacropus eugenii. The sequence goes on from NC_092876.1 coordinate 102,892,281, forward strand.
CAATAGAAATCTATTTCAAAAACACTTATATAGAACTTATTATAAAATATCTTTGAAGCCCAAATGAGAGTCTAAACTCAACAGAGTTAAATGGTCCTTGCTCTAAGAACACTAAGTAAATAAAAACCCAGACTTAGAATCATAGTATTTAGAACTGGAAAAGTTTCCATAAGGATTTCAGATTATCAAAGTGTTCTGCATATATTAGCTCATTTGACTATCTAACTTCTACTTGAAAACTGCTAATGGGAGTTAGCACTGGGAACAGTCTGTTTCATTGCTGTATCACCATATTCATCATAAAGTTCTTCTGCAAGTTTAGCTGAAATCCCTTTATAACTTTTGCCCAATGGTTTACTCTAACCTTTGGTAGAAACAGAAAAGTGTTATTTCCTCTTCTGCGTGATAGTCCTGATCTACCTGTTGTCTTCCTATTCCCTTCTCTTCTCCAGATGAAAAGTATCCCCAGTTCCTTCAACCATTCCTCATAGGGCATCTCCCCAGACTCCTTCTTTGTGTTCTCCCATTTATCAATACACCTGTGAAAATGTGATGCCTAAACTTAGCTGCCATATTCCATGCAGAGTTTGAAAAAAGCTTTGAACTCAAGGGACCAAGATACTAGGCATAAGCTCTTCCATTAACCAGCTATACTTCAGACAAGTCATTTAATTCCATTGGGCCAAAAGAGATGGCATTTGAACCAGATGACTTTTAAAGCTCCTTCCAGCTCTAAAGTCATCTAAAGATGACTGCTAAGCCTTGACCAACATAGAATACTATATAGGATGCTTACTCCTCATGGTCTGGAAATTTTATTTCTGTTATTAGAACCTTATAGTGTGTTAGCTTTTATAGTCATATCCCAATAGTGGTTCACATTAAAGTTTGTGAACAGCTAAAATTCCCTAACATTTTCTACAAATACTGCTACCAAGTCAAATCTCTTCCATCCTATTCTCAATGTAATAACACAAGTGCAAGACTTTTCATTTATTCCTGTCAAATCTGATCTTTTAGATTTTAGAAGACATAAGTACAACATGCCAAATTTGGTTTGAATCATGATTCTGTCAAAAGATATTCATACCTTTTACCTTTGTGTCAGAAGTGCACTTAATAAATATTTTTATTTATTGTCCACTCATATTCTCTTCTTCTGGGCCAAGTTCAGCTGAAAATATTTAAATCAGCACTACTAAATCAAATTTGATCTCACAGCTACCATCTTCATCTTCCCTTCTATGTCTTATTAGAGACTCTGAATCCTGACCCAGACAAACATACATGAAACATCTTGCACAGCATGATAATACAAGGGCAGATAATCTAAAGAAAGTTCCATATTGCCACTATCATCACATCTTCCAACCTCTCCCATTTCTTCCTGGCATTCTCAAGCCAGGCCAAGATGTTATTCACTCTTTGTTTTCAAAAAGCACCAATAACATCCCAAAGTTAAGGTTAGGGTATAGTGTGTTTGACTGTGGCTGATCAGTCCAAAACAAGTTTGGAAGCTCTACCACAGGTCAGACACAAGTGTGTCTGTTAGAACATTTGGGATGTTGATGTCTCTGGATTTGAGTAGTTCCCATTTCCTTTGTGCTAGTGCGATTCTGCCTTGCTTATGGAGTATAGCGCCTTCTTTGATGCCATGCTATGCGGTCTTGTGCCAGCATATTCCATGTTTCACGATCGATACTAAAATTCTTCAGAGAGACCTTGAGAGTGTCCTTGTACTACTTCTTCTGACCATTATACGAGAGCTTGCTTTATGCAAGTTCTCCATAAAACAGTCTTTTATCAAGCATGCATTTGGCATTTGGGCCATGTGAGTTTAAATACTTGGCAGTTCAGCTCAAGAAAGGACCTCAGTGTTCAACACCTTTTCTTGCCAGGTAACCTGCAGAATCTTCCTAAGACAATTCAAGTAGAAGCAGTTAGCTTTCTGGAATGAAGCTGAGAGACTGTCCATAAACTGTTCATAGCATAGAACAACAAAGTCAGCACAGCAGCTCTCTAGACTTTCAGTGTGGTAGACAGCTTAATGCCTCTTCTCTTCCACACTTTCTTTTGGAGTCTTCCAAACACTAAGCTAGCTCTGGCAATTCACGCAACAACCTCATCACCTATGTAGACATCCTTGGAAAGTATAATGCCAAGTAAGTGAACCTGGCAGGGAACAGGGGGAAAGGAGGAAGGAGGTCTTCACATACTTGGGGTAGACATCCCCCTAACTCACCAATGGATTTGAGGCCTGTCAGTTACTCTCCACCTGGTTTAACCCATCTGCCAAGATGATTTTACCAGGATATGCTGCACATACTATTGCTTCTTGGAGCCACGGGTGCAAATTGGGTGACAGATGGAAACCAAGGGTGGATGAACATCCCTGAAAAGGGCTTGGCAGTCCTCATACCAGAGGTGCTAGTCCTCCCTGAATATCCCATATACCCTACAAGGTCAATTAATGCACAGCTTACCCCACCAATAACCTCTCTTGCCACACTCCAATACTCACCTCACCAAGGCTGTTTTAGGCATCTTCTAACTTCCATCATGCACTGGCATTCTGTCCTCCCCTTTCCTCCTGCCCAGAAAAATTTACCTCTATCTTTATAATCAATCATTCCTCATCTACAGGCCACAATTTTAAGACCTATGCAAAGAACTTGCCCACATGAACAGCAGCACCTCTCCCCATCCCAGTCCAAACTACTGACATGTTTATATAAAAGAAAAATTAAGAAGACAATTTATTTAAATTACCAAACAATTCATTTTTCAAAAGTTGTCACAAAAAATTCATTTTGATAGCAAACTTCCAATGCATATAAAATGATTCAATTTATAAAAATATTTACATTTTACAAAAATATTCAAACTGAACATTTTAGGAATACTTTCACTTCCTAAAGTAAGTGAATACCTTGGTAATTAACAGCTGGGTTTTTTGTTTCGCTGGGTTTTTTTTGCATCACATCTGAGTCTTTTCTCACCTGGTACCTGATATAAACCAGATCAATGGAATGCATACAATTGCAACTTATATATGAGCATAGAGATCAAGTTTCTTAAATGTTGCTGCTTTTGTTTTCAAAGTAACTGAGCAAAGAGAATGGTATCTTTGGTGAAAATCTTATGCTGTCCAATTTGATGAGTGCCTCAGGTGGCTCACTACATCAGCCATGCTTCACTGTATTCTCATTCATCTTCTTGCCAACCATCACTCCAGGCTTCTCCCCCAACTCTTTATAATTCTGGACCTACATCACATCACTCCTGCCATTGCCACTGGAAATGGTGTAACAATCTATTCTCCTGGGGCTCCACTCACGCATTTCTGTGACTTTCCAAACCAAAACACCCCATTCCTGGCCACCACTCTTCTATATGATATATGGGTTGTCTTCCTGTTAACAGAATAAGATCCTTGAGAGTAGAGAATGGGACAGTTTGATTTGCTTATATATATTTGTATCCCCAGCACTTAATGTCATTCTTGCTGCTCCTTCATTCTCTTACATTTCATCATGATGATGACAATGATGATGATGATGATGATAGCCAGCATTTACATACAGTACTTTAAGACTGGCAAACATGCATGTTATTTTTGGATATATATTCATAACATATATTATATGCATAATATAAATGTATATTTATATATATATATATATATATATATATATATATATATATATATATATATATATATATATATATATATTGGTCTGGAAACTTCTTTTCCTTACCCTTGTAATGTTGAGTTTTGTGTAGTGCACCTTCTACTCTAGTATCCAAAAAGAATCAGTGACACATTTATTAACTCTAACAGAAACTATACCACTTTGTTGTGAAGGCCCTTTAGTGCAAAGGGCAACAGGTTAGGGTCTAGAGCCCAGAATTCTGGTCTCAGAAATGTAGGAGTCAGTATAGAGTACCAGAAAAAGCTTTGGATTTGGGAATTAGGGGATCTGAGTTCAAATCCTAAGTCTGTTACCTTTTGTGACCATGAACTTATCACTTGAACTCTTTGGGTCTCAATTTCTTTTAATGCTCACAACAACTTTAGATATTATTATATTTATTTTAAAGATAAGGAAACTGACGCTGATTAAGGTGATTAAAGGACATCCCCAGGGTCATACAACTATTAAGTATCTAAGGCAAGATTAGAATTCAGATCTTTCTGAGTCCAAGCCCGACACTGTCACCTCTACCATCTAGCCACTATTCATATTAAATAACAATGATGTTATTAATAATTATTATTTATACGTATATACTAGGATATTTTCTAAGCCACATTCATATCTATGGCCTCATTTTCATGCTCATAACAACTCTTTAAAGTAGGTATGATCATAAATTTAGAGTTAGAAGAAGATTTAGAGTTCATCTAGCCCAGCTCCCTCCTTTTACAGATGAGAAATTGAAACCCAAAGAGTTCAAGTGACTAGCTCATGGTCACAAGACAACAGACTTAGGATTTGAACTCAAGTCCCCTAATTCCCAAATCCAAAGCTTTTCCTGGTACCCTATGCTGACTCCTACATTTCTGAGACCAGAACCCTGGACTCCAGACCCTAACCTGTTGCCCTTTCCACTAAAGGGCATTCACAACAAAGTGGTATAGTTTCTGCTACAGTTAATAAATGTGTCACTGATTCCTTTTGGATACTACAGTGGAAGGTGCACTACACAAAACTCAACATTACAAGGGTAAGGAAAAGAAGTTTCCGGACCAATATCACTTCCTCTGATCAACAGCTTTCTTCACTTCATTGTTCACTACATTGTCTACACTTCCCTGTTAGTCACTGTGAGTCAAGAGTTCTGTGTTGTGCCCAGCTGCAGACATGCACTGCTAGCTCCCCATTTGCGAGTCCAACATATTTGTGGGGCCCAGAAGCTAAATCCATCTAACCAGGCCTCTTTCCTCTGTTGCTGTGAAGCATCTGAGTTCGACAGTCTTTGGGGATTTCCCCTCAGCCACCTGTTATTGTGGCCATGTGCACACACAGCCTAATCGGTTTGTTTTGATCAGTGTGTTCCAAAGGGGAAGCAAGGCTATATTTAATTTAAGGCTTTTTTAAATCCTCCTTGAATATTTGGGTGACTGTAGAAAAAAACCTGGAACTTTTCCAGCCTCGATTCAAAAACACTTCTTCCATTTTGGTTGTTACTTTACAAAGAACATACAAAATATAACAGTGTACATCCCACAAGTGTCACATGACTGACTGCCATTCCCTACTTTGGGTAGTTACAGGTCCAGACAGTTGTTAGCTTAATTTTGCTGGGTGCCCTTGGGAAAGGGCAAAAGAAATGAAAAACAAGACACATATCCTGAGATATAACTACGAATCAATTCACCTGCGGCTAAAATATTTGATGGGGGTTGGGTGGTGGGAGGGGAAAAGGAACTCTCAGTGCCCTTATCCCATATGTTGTTTGGAAGGAGGGGCGGGTTCTGTAAGGTGTTGTGGGAAATGGGCTAGGGGTGGCGCCACAAGGGAGTGAGAACCAGTAAAGAGCCAGTAGAAAACAATGTCATGCCAGAACAGCAACCACTGCAGAGAAAGAGTACGTTGTCCCACCCTTTGTCAGTACCAGGGAGCAAAGCCCTGTTTGCCCTATGTTAGTGAAAGCTCTGTTCCTCTATGATTTAAAATAGCTGGACATACTGAACACACAAGTGGTAAACAATTAGGGAATAGGAATAATTAAGGACAGGCCTGAGAGAAACTTCATTCATTCATTCACTCAGTAATCAACCACAGGCTCCAAACTGCCCTTCATCCTAGCCCTCATGAAGCCTACAACACTGAGTAATAACCCCTGGTATTTATATAGCACTTTAAGGCTTACAAAGTTACTTAACATATATTATCTTATTTGTTCCTCACAAAAAACTCTGTGAAGAAAATGGTGTTATTACCCTCCCTTTTACAAATGAGGAAGCTGAAATTTAGAGAGGTTAAATGACTTACCTATGAACACACAGCAAGTGTTAAGAAGCAGGATTGAAACTCAGGCCTCCTCTAACAACAAGCTGAGCTCTTTTTCCATTACACCACATGGCTCTCTTAACCTAGTTAGGAAATGTGTACTAGAATTATATATAGCCCTAATTAGTTGTATGCAGAACACTATAACAGATACTCTATCATGTTACCAAGGAAGGTACTGACAGTAGCTACTCTGAAGGAGCTCACAACTTTTATCTGTTCTATTTAAATACCATATTTCACCACATAATCATCACCACTGCATAATCGTCACACCCTGTGTGTGAGTTTTTTTAAGTCTAAATTGGTTTATAACCTTTTGTTGCATAATTGTTGCATGGTATGATTGTGTTCTTTGTGCCACTTAAAAAATAAACAGAGCAGCAATGTATTCACCAGTGGCATACGGATATACATTTCTCTCTTGCACATTGTGAACCCCAGCCTAGAATTCTCAGTGCACACACATTGTCAGTACTCAATTTTAATGCATATTTATGAGTTTCTGTGCATCCTAATCTTGAACCAAAGACAGTTTAGTAATAAGTTATTTTTAAGCAATACCAACACAATTTTTAAAAGTTTCACATAATAGTCGCACTCCACCCAAAAATTATGTGGTGAAATATGGTAGTTCACAAAAGTTCTATAGAAAAGTTGTACAAAAAAAGGCAATAATTACAGGAATAGGAAAGGATAAAGGACAGGCACGATTATTAGAATCACTGGAAACTTACTAGGATCCTTCTGATATGTCAGGTGCTAGAGCCCTACACCTTGACAGTGTGGGAAGGGGAGTAATATATAGTACAGTCTAGTAGAAAGGTTAACTTAAGGCCAGGTGGGAAGGGCTTTAAAAAGCAATAGGAAGCCATTAGGGTCTATTGAGTAGGAGCGACAAGGTGAGACTTGTGTCTTAGGAAAACCACTTTGGTAGCTGTGAGGAGGACAGATTAGAAAGCAAAGAGATGAGTAAGGGAGACCAGTTAGAAAGGTCTTACAGAAGTCCAAGGAAGAGATGATAAATAACTGAACTAAGGTTATACTACTTCCCTTCACAGACTCAACATAAAAGCCAAAATAAGCTATCACTATCTCATACTTTCTCATAGGACATTGACTCAATATTTTTTGCATTCCCAACTCGATCAATAGACACAACTCTTCAAAACGTAGTTGCAATGTACCTTCTCCATGAAGTTTTTCTTGATTCCCTCAATCAGAAATTATTTTTCCCTCCATAGACTCTCAGAACGTTTGTCTCTTCTTCACTTTTTCTTGTTCTATTTATTATAGTCATTTGTGTATATTTTATGGTTTTCACTAGATTGTAAGCATATGGAGGGGCAAAGATTATGTCTTCTTTATTTTGAGCACCATTCCTTATACAAAGGAAATGATCGAATTGCAATTTGCTGTTGAACTTGCCATGCCCAGACACAGGCACAAAGCTAATTGCCTAAGACTGAGCTCAGACAGAAGACACTTGCTTTCCTCCCTCCAACCTGGGTCAAACTGTGAAGGAATGCTGGGATGGATAGTCCCTTCCCCCATATACCACAGACAAGAGCCATTTTATGCATTTCCTATGCTAATGACAGAGTTTTAGAAATGTTAATTTTTGAAAGTCCAATGATTGTCGGGAAGAAAATTACACAAAAGATGAAAATCATTGGAAACAGGCTTCTGAGAAGGGAAGAAGTTGAGTAGTTTGAGACAAGAAAGAACTGAGGAAGTCAGGAGGGGTCCTGAGATTGAAAAAGGATGACTTTGTAAAGACTTTTGGGCAAGAGAAAAAGCAGCCACAAAGGGTGTCTGGAAGCTGTCCAAAGGGCAATTTAGCCTGAAACAGAGGAATGTACCTGGAGGACCAGAGGATTTTGTTTTGTTTCCTCAAAGACCAAAGGAATTGAAATCTAGTTGGAGAGGAGTCACCAAAGGGTAGAACTAGGAAGAGAAACCAGACTTCGTTAAAAAAAAAAAAAGAAAGAAAGAAAGAAAAAAGCCTTCAGTTCTCAGGGAACCAGACAAGAAAGGCCTGAGTTGTGAAAGGGCATGAATTTTGTAGCCATGCTATATACCTATAATTCACCTACCTTAATGTGGTTTGCACTGGGGAATTCCTCAGAAAGTAGTTTCTGACCTAAATGGCCAGCTGAATGTCATGTTGTTGAGGAAGCAAAACAGAAGCAAGTGAAGGAACTAGGGAGAATATCATGGAAGGAGCACATTTTTAGTCAGAGGGCTGGGATCAACTCTCAACTCTGCCACAGAGGTAGCATCATGACCTCCCTGGACTTGTCCCTTCATCTGAGAGAAAGAAAGGAAGAAAGAAAGAAAGGAAGGAAGGAAGAGAGAGAGAGAAAGAGAGAAAGAAAGAAGAGAAAGAAAGGAGAGAGAAAGAGAGAAGAAAAAGAAAGAGAGAAAGAAAAGAAAGAGTATGTGGGAAAGAAGAGGTGGAGTTAGATAAAGACACTTTAACTCCCACCCTTCCATTAAATTTCTGGTGGTGGCAGTGGAAGTAATTGGGTGGCAAATGCCAAGAGTTCCAGAGTGTTCCACTGTTGCTCCCTAGGCATCTAGCCATTAGAAATCCTGTTCTGGGGAGTACACCTCACTTGGTTTTGACTTTCCAGTTCAGTAACCTAGCTACTAGACCATACTACCTCTCTGAACTATGAATAGGAAAAATACATGAAAATATTTTAAAATATTTGTAGAGTTTTGCTTACTTAATAAGCAGAAATATTTCAACCTAATTTTAGATGATGTAACTGAATTCTGTCTGGAATGATACTACTATCTGTTTCAACTGTAAGAAACCACTGCAGAAACACATCCAGATTGATGGCGTGAACTGCACCTTCCTGATTTGCACATTGGCAAAGCAACAGGCTGCTTGAATAGGCACTGACTGACACAATCTCTGATCTGGTGTGCCACAGATTTCTCAACTGACTTACCCATTTGCAACTGGCACAGATCTATCTACCCTGCTAGGGCAGGCTCAACAGTCAGTTTTGAAAACTTGGTCACAAGAACCAAAAAGATCACCTTGCATCTGCCTCCTTGCCCCAAGATATGAGCAACATGAAAATTACCACTGGTCCTTGTGAAGTCCAAAGAACGCAAATTGGAGTCTAAACCAGGTTCTACCCTGCATTTGCTGAATTGCCTTGGGCAAATCGCTTCACACCTATACCTGTTTCTTCATTTGGAAATAGGATAATAATCTCTTCCCACTACCTATTCATTAATTAATGATTGGGAAGCATAATATCTGCCATACAGACTCACCTTGTCCCATGGAAGTACCATACAGCCTTCAAAGAATATCTTTTGTGTAACTACCCTTGAAGCAGAATTATATTAAATTGACTGTGCCCTACAGCCTGAATGATTTCTAGGTGGGAAAAGGTGTCTTAGGAAAGAACTTAAGGTTCTAATAACCACAGAGAAAAAAAAAACAACAGTTTTAATACTATTTAAAAAGGAGGGATAGGGTGGAGGGGGAGGGGCTCAAGGGTACGTATTATATGATCCTAAGTTTAGAAATGAAAGGGATATCAATGGTTATCTAGTCCAGCCCCTTAATTTTACAAATGAGGAAACTGAGGGCTAGAAAAGTTAAGTGCCTGCCCAAGGTCACACTGGTAGTCAGAAACAAGATATGAACCCTAGTACTCCCATTACAGAGTCAGAGTTCTTCCCACTGTAGAATGCTACTAGCCAAGCCCTTCCTCACTTCCCTACCAAAAAGGAACAATGATCATCACTCAGACATAGCTATCTGCAAGACTGATTAACTGTCTCATCACCATGTAAAATAGTTTTTGCATGTTAGAAGACAAAGGTCGCTAACTAACATCCCCTGACTTTAGAGTGAGCAAAGGTTAGGCGTTTTGTTGATCAATGGCATTGGTTTAGCACTCTAAGGTGCCCAGAGAGAAAGCATGCATATACAGATACATAACCAGGAATAACTTCTCCTACCATTAAAGCCACTGAGGGAGTGGGGGACATAAGTCTTCTGACTGGATACTCAACTGGATTCTTTTATCTTTTTCTGTGAATGTAGAATATCAGTAAATTATCACAGGTGGTATGGTTCACAGTGGATTAACAGACTAAGTATGAAAGGCAGCCTGACATAGTCAAGAGCCAGAGTCAAGAAGAACTATGTTTAAATCCTGTTTCTGGTACATATTGACCATGTTACCTAGGCCAGGTCATTTAACTTCTCATCACCCTAAACAACTTCAAGACTCTAGGTTTTGAAGTAGTTGCCTATCTGCATTAGTAGAGAGAGTTTCCTTATGGAGAGTTGTTTCAGTATCAGTGAAATAACAGGTATGGACATCAAAAAACAAATAGGGACAAAGTAACATACGATAAGCTCTGAAACTCAGTTTTAAGTGGCTATATGATACTTGGCAATCAGATGGAGGTGGAGTCAGAGTTCCCACAGCATCAGATTCTAGATTGTTTTGTGTCTATCATCCTGCATTTCATCTACCTTTCTCACCACACACGCCTCAGAAAAGGGGGTTCTGTTGGGACTGGGAGGGAGAAAATAAAAGGGGAATTACCCTGTGACAATGATCCTGTTGTCTTGAGCCCATGCATTTTCTTATTATTATGTAAATTATTATCTCATGGGTTTTCAGGGAAAAATCTTTGGTGGTTTGGTGAACTTATCTGACACAGTCATAAATCTTTCACATATAAAGAACAGTCTTATGTATAAATAAATGTACATGGGATCACTTTCGAAATACCAAACAATGCATCTTCAGAGCGCAATCTAGATCTCAGGTCTCTCAGTGACTGCAATTGTATCTCCCATGAGAATGTATCTCCCTAAGAATGTGTTTTGTAAATTCAAAGATTCTCTGTCAAAGTCAAAATAGGTAGTTGGCAAGGTTAACTAGCCTAGTAGCTTATTGAGTGAGCAATCAGACATGACCATTGCAAGTGGTCTGACCTTTCTGGAATGACCTAACAACAGAGAGAAGAAAGGGAAAACAAGGAGAAGGATGCAGTTTGCGATTCATCTTTACAAAGGTTAGGATTTCCATCCCCATATGGATTCCATAGTCTGAAAACTGGTGGCACAGTTGATAGAGACATGATTTATAAGAAACTGAACCTAATTCCTTTTGCTACTATACCTCAGAGTGAAGCAGAAACAAAATATTTCTGGTCTGAGCTCTAAATTTCCAGTGATTCAGCTTGATTCACATCTCTGGATTTGGGAGTGTAACAAGACAGAAGGGAACCCTTTTTCCATCCCCTTGGCTAGATTCTGCTGTGACAAAAAGGGTAAATGAGCTTCCTTCTACAGGGAATTCCCCTGACCCTGGCAAAGAGGTTTCTTTAAGCCACACAGAAAGTGATATTAGGAGGCTTCAGTTACAGAACTATTCTAACACAATGAGGTAATTTTGCCAGGAGGAAAGTCACCCTCAATACTTGACCTCTTCTTCCACATATACATACTCTCTACCCACAGTCCTCTTTATTAGTGCTAGGTGGCCAAGGTGATAAACAAGTATAGCAATAGCATGCAAAACTCCAGTTATTAGGATGAAGAAAACTGTATAAAATCACCAATATATGCCAAGAGTTTTCTGCCAAAGATTTACCACAGCCCATGAAACCCACCATGGTAAGCTAAGTTTGTTTTACCATTTCACTTGTTCTCATTATAGGTACCTTATCTAAGTTGCTTAAAATCCAAAATCAGTTAGAATCATAAGATGATACTTAGATAATAATAGGCTGCATTTTATATAGCTCTTAAAAGTTGGCAAAGCACTTTATATATGGGGAAAGTATTCTCTGACCTCCCTCTTCCAGAGTAAAGCTGGCTACATCTCTTCCCAGGAGATCTAGGTACTTTTGAGGGGTCAGGGTATTCCAGTATGGTCTCCCTGTTCACTGTTACCCTGCAGTGATTAAATGTAACCCAGTTACACTGAACTAATTAATATCAATTAGGCTTTAACAAAAGAATATTTACTTCAAAGATATGACAAGAACAGGAATTATATAGCAAATAAAAACAAGTCTACCCAATACCTCAGGGGCATATTCTCTCCTTCATACTGCTTTAGTCCCTGGAGAGACAGGCTAAAAAGATTCTCAGTTTCTACATAGCATTGGTCCAAACTGCTAGATAAGTCCTTGTCAAATGAGCCTTCATTTCAGCTATAGCTGAACTGTCTCCCAAAGGTCTTTTTCATCCTTAGGGTATTGATACTGGGTTGGCTACAGAACCCAACATGGGCTTTACTCACAGACTTCTGAATCTTGAATGGTTCCCTCTTCTGAATTTTCAAAACTCACAGAATCACTGCTTCCAGAAAATCTCCTTCACCCAAGACAAAAGAACAAATGTGATGGCAAAGAACCAAGCCACATATTCATAGGCACAGTTGGCCTCAAATGAGGAAGGCCTCTCCCCTTACAATACTGTTTCTCACCAGAGTGCTGCCAGACTGGAAGAAATCTCACCAAAAGGTCAAATCAAAAACAAGAGGAAGTGGACTAGTGCCTTTTTAATGCCCTCCGTTCCAGTTATGCAGCCAGAGTAAATCAAAGAGGCTTCTCTTTATCATGTGCTAAGCAGACCAAAACTAGTTACAGACTCCAAAATCTCAAAGGTCCTTCCACTGTCTGTCATCTCAAATCATCCCATAAAGAGGCTCCCCATGTACCGAAACAGGCTCTTCCACATGGAGATTTGCATCGGCAGCACTCTGCACAGACTCATAAGGACTGGTTCTATTGGTTAGGCCCCCGTTCCATATGCATTGTCTCATTTAATCCTTACACTAACTCTCTTAAGACAGGGGTCAGTAAATTACTGCCTGAGGACCAAATCTGGCCAGCTACCTGTTTTTATACAGCCCTACAACCTAAGAAAGGTTTTTGTACTTTTAAATACAATAAAAACTTTATTTTAAAATGTAAAAAAAAAAAATCTTATCTTGGGATTTATTTTTTAAAAAAAACAACAAGCAGCCAGCCCACAGGGATTTAAACTACCCTAAGATATCGAAATCAGCAGGCATTTATTGACTGCCTACTATGTGCTAAGTACCTATGCTGGGTATAGGAAATAGTGACAAAATGAAACAGTTCCTGTCCTGAAAGAGATTACATTTGATCCAGGGAGACATGTGCATACCTAAGTATATACACAACATTTACAAAATGAATCCAAGGCAGTTTTGGAAGAGATCTGAGTGGATAAGGAAAGGATTCAAACAGAAGGTAGTATTTCAGCTAAGTCATGAAAGAAGTAAGGGATCGTCCTAGGTGAAGGGGAGTGGGAAGTGATTTGTAGGCATGAGGGGACAACCGGTGCAAAGACATGGAGACAAGGAAATGAAGAAACAGCAAGAAAAACAGTTTAGCCGGACTTCAGTATGAGAAGGGGAATAACGTGTAATGAAGCTGAAAGGACAGGCTGGGGCCAAGTTATGAAAGGTTCTAAACACCAAACAGAAGGGTTATATTTTATCCTATAGAAAATAGAGAGCTAGGTGCTATTATCATTCTCATTTCATAGACAAAGAAACTAAGGTTCAGAGGTTAATTTCCTTAGAGTCACACAAGTATCTTAAGAGAGATTGGAACTCATCCTAACCCCAACACTATATTCATAATGCCATACTGTATGCATTCTATGAAGCTGCCTATCTGGTTTAGCCCATTGCCAATCATTCTGCAAATGCTGGATAAATCTATACCAATCTTAGACTTCTCTCACTGCCAAAACCATTTATTTTATATCCATTTCACCTACTGACCATAATATTTTAAAAGAATGCTTTCTAAACTTAAGGACATCTTGCAAGCATTTTTCACATGACTCCAAGAAAATGTCTTAGGAGAAAGATCCCTTTGGCAGTCTACAGTGAAAGCAAATATATATATATGTGTATATATATATATATATATATATATGTATATATATATATATATACATATATATATATATATATATGTATATATATATATATATATATATATCTGCTCTTTTAGCTCCCACTAAAAAGGAGTCGTATGTTTTCTTTAAGCTGGATTCTCACCCATCATTTTTCTAGTAAATTAGGAGCAAGAATAAAGAGCAGAATTCCACTTTGTAGGACTATTAAGAATTTGTTTCTTTTGGAGCAAATAATTTTGAGCCTGGCAACTAAAACTGAAAAGCAAATGCCTTGGGAGATGGTTTAAACGCTCCATTATTTTGGCAAAGGAAGGTACATTCTTTCCCTGTCACTCACTAACAAGTCCAGCAGATTGAAGATGAAGGGGGAAGGGGGATAATGAATAGGCCAGATGAATAGAGGCCTCCCTCCTAAGCATTAGAGCCACTACAGCTTTCACTTGACTTGTTGGGTATAAGAAGTAGGCCTATTTGTTGCTTAATTGGAGGCCCAGTTATATTTTCAAAAGGCATTCAGACTTGACACCACCACTTTCAGGGCCATTTTAAAAGAAGCTAACAATAAGTGCCAATCATGCAATCTCAAGACTGACTTCTTATCACCAAGTAAGCATGAGAAATATTCCTATTTCTCCAGTTAAAGATCACAGATTATAGAGTTTCACAGTGGTAAGAGGCATTGGAGATTATCACCACGGGTCCCAAAACACTTAGCGGTAAGTTTTCATGGAGATCCTTGAAGAACTTCCATTGCCACTTAGGAGTCCTGCAGCCATGATCAATGGGCTATAGAATACCAAGGGTGGCATCTGCCAAAACACCACATTCCATTAAGAAGTTTGGGACTAGTTCATTCTAGAAATCCCTCTATTGTTTAAGTAGTTCAACTAACTGAGCAATTTTCTTCCCCTACTGCCAATATGCCATTGCAACCTACCTTCTGTCATACTGGTTTCCCCAATCCTGGTCATCCAGTCTCACCACCTGAGATGTGAACAGTGATACTCCTACTAAGATACCTCCTGAAGCTTCATCTCTACTTCTCCAAATACATTTCAACCTCATTTACTACCGTCCAAGCCCATGACACTGAGTCCTTTGGTAGCCCTGCCCTACTCTCAAACAACATTCAGTTGAAATATCCAACTAAAACCCAAATTTCCATTCCCCATGAATTCCTCCACAGGACCAAGAAGTAATTTTTTTTGGTAACTTCAGTTTTATTGATCCATTTTGTTTTTACATTATATATTTTTGCAGGTTATCTCATAAAAAATAAAACATTTCAGTAAAACTAATAACTCCAGAATTTATCTTTTTCCCTTTTTTTATCTTTGCCACTCTGATGGGTATAACATGGAGTCTCAAAATTACTTTGATTTGCTTTTCTCTAATTGGAAAGTAACATTCCCCACTGCTATCTCCCACCTTTGTCTCTTTGATAACCCCTCTAAAATTTCTTTTCACTTTTGAAAGTCCATTATGTATTATCATTAAGCACATCATTTATACTAGCTTCCCGTCAACTTCTTTTCAATCCACTTTACACACAAGTTGCCAAAGTGCTTTTTCTAAAGACTTAGCAGGTCTGACCATGTCATTCAACTACATAATAAACTCCAGTGGTTCCCTATTGCATCTAGAATCAATATAAGTTCCTCTTTTTTCCTTTTAAAAGCCCTTCTGTATCTCGCCTCAACCTACCTTTTCAACCTTAGTTATACATTGACTCCCTTTCCCTCACTTCATAGTCCAACCAAACTGGACTTTTTGCCTTTCTTTACAACACTCCCTCCATCTTAGTCTCAACTCCTTCGTACTGACTTTGACCATGCTTGAAATGTACTCCCTTCCTCACTTCCACCTCTTAAAATCTCTGTTTCCCTTTAAAACTCTCTTCAGGAGCCACGAAGAAGCCTTTCCTGTTTCTCCCAATTTCTTTGGTTTTGCTCTCCTCCTCCAGAATAAGTTTGCTTTGTATTTGTTTACATATGCATGTGTTGTTTTCTCCATCATTTCTCTCTTTGAATCCTGGTGTCTAGCACAATCCTTAGTCCAGAGCAGGTGCTTAGTAAGTGCTAGCTGTTAACTGAGTGATTGACCCTTGTTATCAAGGACTAACCTTCAGGCAATTCTCCTAACTTTCTCTATATATTGATCAATTAATTTAGCATCACATTAATTTCATTTCACAGTCAGACCATTTCCTTAAGTATGTGCTCACCTCTAAAGGACTTGGCACTTTCTGATGTCAAAGTAAACATTGAGTGCTCCCTTGTTTCAAGAAGGATAAGTGAGACATCAGGTCAAAAGTGTGTCAGTGAGGGTTAGCCACTGAACCAGGAAGTAACTCTGTGCTCTGACTTACTTTTCCTTTCTCTCTCTGAAACATTTCACATATAACAAGAATATCCTCTCTAGGATTTCACATGGGGAGTGGTAGAGAGGCACCTTCCTGTAACCCAGAAGAAATGGCCACTGTTCACCGCAGCCACAGCAGGGGCTTGGCTAAGTGAACTTGAGTTTGGGCTGCTTGCTACTTCTGTGTTTCATTTTTCTTTCCCTAAGCACAGGTAACTGAACAATGACCTTGAGATGAACATTTCCAGCCTTAAAGGCAAACTTCTGAGTTTAAGAGGTTGGGAATTCCTGGGCTCCTCAGCTGGTGCTGGTTGAGAGCCCCGCTCAAGTCCCTGCCTGGTGTATCAGAAGATGTGGGCCTAGAAAGAATTATCTGAAAGACACAAGCCAAGTCAAGTATAAAGTGTGAATTCTGCAGTCCTTACAAAATCCTTCACATTTTGATGTTTTAACTATCAACCTATGTTTTAAGTTACTGCTTCATATTTAAATTTTTGCCAGTGAATGCTTATGAGTCTGGTTTTTTTATCATTTCCTTTGTGTGGAAGAAAAAGGTCAATGCCCTATAACTATTCCATATTGTACTTTTGAGTATCTTTCTACATCCCTTCAGGGAAACCTTAGATATGAGCCAATCAATCCTAATATATGAGCCAATCAATCTTAAGATATGAGCCAATCAATCCTAAACTTTGAGATTATCCCTGTGTCTCTGGAGTGGGGATATAACAAGTCAGAGTTCAAGAAAAAGAGCCTAACCCATCTGTGCAGGGGCCAGGCACCCACAGAACTAAACCTGACTGACATATACATATCCAAAACTAGCGGCTTCTTAGTAGAAAAGGGTAAGGGTTATGACCCAGACCCACCAGGACTAGCAAACTGTTAAATAGATATTATCACTCTACTAGATTAAAAGCTCCATGAGAGGTCCACTCCACCCCTCTACAGCAATATTTCTCCTTTAAGTTTGATAAAAAAAAAATGGAGATGCCAAGAGAAAGGCTCAAACTGGATGGTGCATATGGGCTACCTAATGACAGAATTCTCTAGGCAGCAAAATGTTTGGCAAGCTAGAAAATGCCTGTTTCCAATATTTCCATATTCTGTCCCTTTTTATATGTAAAAAGCCTTGTTAAGTAAGGGTATGTCTTCCCTCAGACCTATGTCAAAAACACTACAGTTTCCATGAGGGCCCTAGGAGTCTTGGCTGAAAAGAGCATTTTGAGTATCTGTGAATTTCCAAAGGAGGTCAAGTAAAATACTGTTTTCATAGAAATGTCTGCTTTATTGAATAAATGAGATTGGAAAGAAGATTTAAATAGTTAGGTCGTATCTAGTCAAGTTCATAATTATTTCCCTTTTAAAGTTTCTGAATTTTAATTCATTAGTAAAAGGACAAAAGCTGGCTAAGTTTTGAGAATGAGGAGCAGGGAAAGGGTGACAGTGGCATGTTTTATCTCCCGCCTATTTAAACAAGCTACATATTTTCCCCCACAAAATTCATATTGGAGGGGAAAAAAATTCCATTCTTGTGGAATGACCTTGATCTTGATCCAGACTATAAAAAAACCTGTCTATAACAAGGGATAGTGTCAAAGTATTTTACTGATAAAAGCCACTAGCTTGATAATACGCTCCACTTTTCTGTGAAAGGTGGAAGGAAGACTGAGAAAGGAGTATTTTACAAAGTGACTAAACTTGCAAAGAGCAAGGATAACAGCAAGATAGAGGTCACAGAAGGAGCATTACTAACATTTATCAGACAGGCCCTGGGTCCCAAAAAGATTTTGCCCTCTCTTTCCCTTCTTTCCTGCCACATTCCTTTGCCCTCACTGAGTGTGTCTATTCTCTTCAGGGTTCTCCTGACTACTCTCAAGAAAACATAGTTTGATTTTAACTACTAACCTAAAGAAGGCTGCTATCAGGAAATTCCTGCTAAAGAAACCAAGAATTTACCCAGAAAATAAATACAGCAAGTGGGTTGAGCATGTGACAGTGCTTCTCTCCTTGTGGTTATACAGGCCATCGCAGGATTTCAAATCAAAGCTCCAAGCGTTTACTGTCTTAACTGTTGTGGGCCTAGCATGGCATTAAGGAAGGGGGTTAAAAGTACCACTAAAGGTAGACTGTCCCTGCCCTCAAAGACCTGACCATCTAGTTGAGGAGAGGAAACTGACCCCCCAAAAGAGCAAAAAACCAAACAATTAAAAGAGCAATACTTGTAACCTGGGACTGCTTTTCTGTAGGAAACTCCAGTCAGAGAAGGTAGCTCACACCTGCATCACAGCAGGGTCACAAATGCTCTCAGGAGGCTTTTGGCCTCCCCTAATGTGCACCGTCCCCTCACGTGCTCCTCGCCGTCTCACGGTAAAGTTCTTGCATGAAGGGCTGCCTCTTCCCTGGAAGGAAGGAGGACCTCCACCACCTCTCTTTTACCAGAACCCCAAGGCAGAAGGGGGAGACTCCCCCCGCTGAGGAGGGCCTGCGAGTTCCCGGAGCCGTGGCAGCGCCCGTCCGGGCCCGCACAAGCCAAGCCACCAGCCTGCACCTCGCCCTCGCGATCCTGACTCGGGCTCCGATCTCCCTGCGCTCATTTTTCACTTCTTCGAACGTCGCGAGTTGGCCATTCCGCAGCTCTAATGATCCTGGGGATTCTTGGTAACAGGGAAAGCGGAGGCGGGCATCGTGAGTGACTGCGGCGGAAGTGAACTGAAGCCGGTCGGGTCGGAGGGCCCGCGGCTGGGCCTCAGCGTCTCCATCGGGAAGGACTTCGCGGTCCGTCGGCGGGAGGAAACGCAGGGCTAGAGAGGACGTGACTTGTCCAGGGTCCCCCAGATCCTCCAACTCCAGGGTTGTCTCCGCAGTAGCTGACGGTCTCATTTTTTTCAGTATGGTCAGGATTCCTGTTGGAATGGTGGGGGAGGGGAGGGAGGGGAGAGGGGAGGGAGACCCCTCACTAAGTCTTTCGGACCAAAGCGATGTGACAAATGCCCTCTCGGTGTTCCTGAGACAATCTGCTTTGTAACCACGGCTTTACCGAATGAATTCTTGCACTGTGACTGGTGGCGAGTCATCAGAACTCAGGTTAGTGGAGGTGGTTTTGCAGGGAAACGATGTAAAGGCCCGGGCAGAAAGGCACTGTGGGGATTTGCAGGGAGAGGAGAGGGCCAACAGCGCGATGAGGAGGAGCCAATGGCAGGGAGGAGGGGCGGGACAGGAAGGGGCGGAGTAAAGACGGGGAGGGGGAGCCAGGAAGGACTGGGACCAACGGAGGGGGAAGGGAGAAGGCAGCGGCGCGCGGGGCACTGTGGGAGCCAGCTCGAGACTCAGGCAGGGGCGGGAGCAACAGCACGCGGAGAGGAGAGCGGCGGCGCGCGGAGCACTGTGGGAGCTTGCGCGGGCCGCCTCAACTGGGGTCCTCGAAGCCCGCGAAGAAGAAGGGCGCCAGGCCGCACCGGTTCCTGAGCTCGCCGCTCCCGATGCGGCCGTCCTTGTAGAACCACACCGCACAAGTCCAGCAGGCCCACCCCGCCTCACCCCGGCCGACCACGGTGGGTGAACCGCCTCCAGAAAGAAGGCCTCCCGCCCCCGACGCCTGGTGGGGCCGACTCCGGGTTTTCCGCCCTCGGCTGAAGTGGTTGAGGAAGGGCAGCCATGTCTGACCGCAAGGCCGTGATCAAGAACGCGGACATGTCGGAGGAGATGCAGCAGGACTCGGTGGAGTGCGCCACCCAGGCCCTGGAGAAGTATAACATCGAGAAGGACATCGCGGCCCACATCAAGAAGGAGTTCGACAAGAAGTACAACCCGACCTGGCACTGCATCGTGGGCAGGAATTTCGGCAGTTACGTGACGCATGAGACGAAGCACTTCATCTACTTCTACATGGGCCAGGTGGCCATCCTCCTGTTCAAGTCTGGCTAGAGCGATGCCCGGGACTGCCGCCCACCTTGCCGGTGCCAGAGCCTAGACCTTGTGCCTCCCGCGCGAACACCTCCGTCTTGAAGCCTTTATGGCGTGGTTGGGTAGGGCCTCCTGTGTACCAGTTCGTTGTGGTTATAAAACAGTTTATATTTGTATTTATTTTCTATTCCATACCCATCCTTCACCCCGCCTCCTACCCTCCCCCCACCAGAAAAAACCAATCCAATTCCTTATTTTAAAAATAAACCTGTTGGAGAAAAAAAAAGTGGATATGCACTCAACTCCAGCTCTCCTTTGTCTGATTTTTGCGTGTGTTTTCTTTCTTTAACCTTTTCAGAGTTAATATTCAACTCCTCTGTGTTAGAATTGTACATTCTCTGAAAAAAATGAAAAAGGATCTGGATAAGTGAAGGTTCCAGAGAAGATGATGTATTATGTACTGACCCTGCTCACCCTTTCTTCCATACCCACACCCCTCCAAAAAATAACGTTCAGTATTTAGTATTAGTGAGCCCATCAATTTGGATGAGCTACAATCCCCAATTCTTGTAATAGGCATATGAAGTGTGTTCTCTAGAGCAAGTGGCAAGATGGAAGGTGTGCAGGTGTACAGCTGCTATGGGGAACAACTAATTCTCATTTGGAGATAGCTGCTGTGTACAAAGATGAGTCCAGGCAGTTTGGCCTCAGTAGTTAAACATAGCAAACAATTCTGTGGGCCAGAAAGCTGGGGTCAAAGGGAAGGGAAGTTCTCTTTAAGTCGATAAGCTGCTGAGATGATCGTAAGGAGAGAGTACTGGTCCAAAAGATGTTATCAAGAAAATTTCAGAAGTGAAATGATTGCCTCCCCTGTTCTTGACTTCCTACCAACTTCCTTTATACCTCTACCAGAAGTGTCAGGCTATGGGAAAAGAGAGGGAAGTCTTGAGTGCAGTTCTTCCATTTGGAGTAAACAGGCTATCATGAATACAGGCCAGAACACAGAATACCTTTTGGAATTTGTTTTTTAATGGTTCTCTTTCATGAATGTGGATAGTACTATACTATGTGGTATGCCAGCACCCAAAATATATATAAGACTGAATAACTGCAAAGCAGGAAGAGCCCGAAATAGGGACAATAGTACGATGCCAGTATATGTGGTGGCTCTCCTATATAACTCACCAGCTCTGCAGCCCATTCATGAGGTGAAATCTTGATAAGAATTCCCAGGATCAGGGCTTAGAATTGTGAAGGACAACCTCAGAGATCATCTCTATTCCCATTATTCTATAGATAAAATTAAGGACCAAAGGAAGTGATTTGGTCCATGCCCAACAACTTTGCACTACAACAACAAGTGATGTTAAATGAGTTTTCACACACAAAATATAAAACTCCAAAATAACCCCTTTCATCCAGAACTAGGCACAGAAAGGAGAAGGCCTTTCTCCCTTCTTGGAGAAATAACCCTTTGAAAGACAGACCTTTAGAGCTGTAAGAGTTGATCATCCAACCCAATCCATTTGTTTTACATGTTAGGAAACTTGGCAGTAAAGTGATTTGTCCAAAGTCACAGCAAATAGAAATGCTAGTATCTGGTCCTAGGTCCTCTGACTCCAAATACAATGTTTTTTCTTCACCACACCACCATCTTTCAGCAGCCTTTTGTAGCCACCAGCAAATCAGCTTCCTTATTCTTCAAAAGTTATTCAGAATGATAATAGTGATAGATGACATCTACATAGCACTTTAGAGTTTAAAAGCCATTGGCAAACATCATTTTATTTGTCAGATGATTTAAGTACCCTGTAAAAAAGTTAAGTATTACCCATTGTCACACAGTCTGAAGCTGTTTCTGAACCTGAGACTTGCTCTCCCGATGTCCATCACTCTTACCACTTTGTAAAATAGGACTGCCTATTTAAAAAAAAAAACAAAACAACATACCACTCATTTGGCCACAGCTGGCCAAAAAGAAAAAAGCCATAGAAACGAAATTAGGCATAAACATGGCCATAAGAACAAACACTCATCCTGTCTGCACTAACATTTTGTTGTGGGAGGCTTTGTAAACAAAGAAACCACTTCTGTCCCAGGAAAATCTTCTTCCAGGTAATGTCCTACCCAGTCAGTCAACGCAGAGTTACACAGTCTGGCGTCTCTCACTATTTAACCTCAGAAAGATTTTTGCACACACCAACAAATACATATTGGTGAGTACATTCACACAAATAAATATAGAATGTGAAGACTGTTGTTTAGTCATTTTCATGTCCAACTCTGTAATCCCTTTTTGAAGTTTTCTTGGCAAGCATACTGAAGTAGTTTGCCAATTTTTTCTCCAGCTCATTTTACAGATGAGGAAACTGAGGTAAACAGGGCTAAGTAACTTGCCCAGGTTCACATATGTGGTTAATGTTTGAGGCCAGATATGATTTCAGGTCTTCTTGACCCCAAGCATGTCACTCTAACCATTGTGCAACCTCGTTGCTTTTGAAGATAGTAACCTGCATTATTTACTATAGGTTTCATTGCCTTCATCACCATTTTCTTCATGAATTTCATTGCAGTTGCCTTTTAGGTGATGAGATTCTAAGACATGCAAGCATGCTTTAAAACAACGTGCCCAAAGACAAAATAATATTGGAAAATTGCAAACATCAACAAAAAATAAGTGACTTAAAAGTCTATTTTAAGTCTGGAACTTCATGTACTAGGGCCAGATTGGGGGAGGTCTTGAATGTCAACCCTTCCAGGTATATCTTATGGTGTCTTTTCCCCTTCAAGGCTGCCCTTTGAAATTATTTTTCAACTGGTTTCACATGATGGAAAATGTGTGGGAAAGGATAAGGTGAGTGGATGAAGGGAGGCATAGTGTAATTTGTTCCAAGTCCCCCTCTCTAGAGGTGGCTCTGTGCCTCATTCCCCACTAGGGACAGCCTCGATGGAAAGCATCGAGTATGGTGGTAGGAATCCATTTGCTAAAAACAAAGGAGCTTCTGTGTACAGAAGGCCTGATTTACTGGAACTGTGCTGTGTGAGCAATGGCTACCATTGGTCCTAATAATCCTAAAAGGCTCTGAAGTCTTCAGGAGCCACTTGTGCCACATTCCGACATGGTGATACTGTGAATTTGGGCTTCTCAGAGAAAGCTGTGGAGACAGATGTTCCCTGTGCCTGGATGGAAATACCAAAAAGCACATGAGTTTCCTTAAACCATTCCAAATCTTTTCTGTCCCTACCATCTGGTTTAGAGGACGACCAAGTGATCTGGTTTGTCTTTTTTGTTCTTCTAATTGAAAATCCAGGGCTGCTCCTCCATCATCTAATAAGCATTCAAAAGGAAAAACGCTCAGGGAAACAGTATATTCACCTTGGTAGAAGAGTCGTTCAAGGGAGCAGTAGTTGAAAAGCTTGGGAAATGCAGCCTGATTATTTAACAATTTGCTCTTTGGGAACAGTACAACATGAAATTTATATTGAAATTTTGGGTTACTGTCAACAGCCTTATCTCCTTGGAGACAGATTCATATAGGATAGAAACAGGAGCTGGGGAGTGGAAGTTAGTTCTGGACTTATGATGGCTTTTCCCCTCCCAATGTGAGCCATTTGCCCAAGAATATACTTGCTGTTTAAATGAGCAGCAAAGCAAGAAATCCCTGACAAAATTACATGTATGGATGCTTCAGAAAGCATAAGCACCTCCCTCCCTTCACTGCAGAGGCAGGAGACTGTGGGTACATATATTGTCATACTGTGTTGCTGTATTGGCTAATTCTGTTAAATTTCTTTTATTCTTTTTCATGGGAAGAGGATGAAATCAAGGTTATATAAAACCAAAAAAAAAGATGTAAATTTAAATTTTATAAGTTTAAAAGATAGTGGTCATTTCCCCTTTCCCCACTTCCCCTTCCAAGCCACCTTCTTTAGGCTAAACTTCTCCTGTTCTATCAATCCTTCTAGGCCTTTTTTGAACTAATGACTGTTAGAATAAGAATCCAGATTGAGAATGGATACTAACCACACTTTAATCACCCACTCAGTGCTGAAGTCTGTAATGGGGGCTGCTAAATAACTCAGGGATAGAGTGCTGGACCTGGAGTCAGGAAGAACTGAGTTCAAACCCAGACATTTACTGGCAGTGTGATCCTGGGCAAGTCACTTAACTTCTGTTTGCCTCAATCCACTGGAGAAGGAAATGGCAAACCACTCCAGTATTTTTGCCAAGAAAATCCCATAGAGAGTAGTGCTGTGATCTACGGGGTCACAAAGAGTCGAACAGGACTGAACAACTGACCGCCGACAGAAGTCTGAAAGGTTTCAGAGCACTTGATTCATTGTTTCATAACTTCTGCCAACTCTTTTCTTAAGTGTGTTTTGTCTCTCCAGGAAGACTGGAAACTTCTGGATCCTGTCTTCTTAGGGACTAGGGCCTCAGATAAATCCTGCCTCATAAACTCCCTAGTTGTGTGAAGCTGGTCAAGTCACTTAACTTCTCCCAGATCAGATTCTTCATCTGAAGAAATGACCATAATAATTGTGCCTAACTCATGGGGCTTTCATGAGGATAAAATAAGCCCATACATGTAAAGTGCTTTTACAAACCTTAAATTGCTACATAAATTTATTATTAATATCCTTATTGGCTTTTTGTCATTTTCTTGGCAGTTCACCCACAATGCCTCACACAGTGCCTTACACACAGTAGTTGCTTGATCAGTGTTAATGGCCTCAATGATGAAAAAGCATTTTACTGGAAGCCAGAGGATTTTTTTTTCCACTTTCACATCTTAGTTACCAAGGAATTTTAGGAAAACCCCTTCTTTACTATGTAATGTAACTTCACAGGGTTAATGTAAAGAAAATACTTTGTGAGCCATGGATGTGGTATGGAAATTAGAATTAGTATTTTTCTCATTACCAAAATGTTATCTGCCCAAGACAGAATAGTGTTGGAATATACCAAGCCTACTCTAGAATCAGAAAAACCTAGGCTCCAGCCTGTCTCTGATTTACCCAGGTCTTGTGATCTTGGACCATTGCCACAGGCAACTTTCTAAGACTATAAAGTGTATTAGTAGAGTGAATTTCCCTACACCAATGAATCCACTGGCCTAAACAGAAATACGTATATATTTTTCTAATAATTAGAACGTTGCCTGTCAAGTCATATATGTTGTTGTTTTGTGGTAGAAGTTTTGGGGTTTGGTTTGGTTTGGTTTGTTTTAATAATGTAGAAAGAATGTATATGTAGGACCTATATCAGGTTGCACCCCATCTTGTCAAGGGGGGAGGGAGGGGAGGCAGAGAAAATTTAAAACTTATGTAAGTGAATGTTGAAAACTAAAAATTAATTAATTAATGATAATAGCGACTCAGAAAGATGATTAATGGGAGACAATGTTATACAGTGGGAAGAGAACTGGTCTCAGAGTCAAGAGGACCTGGGCTCAGGTTCCATCTGTGATAGGTATTAATTGTGTAAGCCTGGGCAAGTCACTAGTACCCCATGGCCATTTTCTGAGACTATAAATTACAAAACAGCTGTAGCCCTGCAATGGTAAAGAGAGTTTCTTAACTGGGAGTTCCCTATACCTATAAAGTCACAGATTCAGACATGCCCACTTCCTTAAAGAAAAAAGAAAGATGTCTACCAGGACATGGAATAGTGTGATCCCAGTTGGTGGAGGAAGTATCCACAGTAATGAAATAATAGATTCAATTCAATTAATAGGCAGCCAATCAGTAAGCACTTATTAAGTGCCTACTTGTGCCAAGTACTAAGCATTACTAAGAAATTCGAAAGACACTCCCTGCCCTTCTGGGGCTCACCATTTAATGGGGGAAACAGCATGTAAACAACTATAAATAAACAAGCTATATACAGGATAAGAAGGAAAGTAATCAACAAAGACTCATCTTCCTGGCCTCAGACACTTCCTAGCTGTGTGACCCTAGCAAGTCACTTAACCCTGTTTGACTTAGTTTCCTCATCTTAAAATGAACTGGGAAGGGAAATGGCAAAGCATTCCAATATCCGTGCCAACAAAACCCCAGATAGGGTCACAGAGAGTCAGACATGACTGAAAACGACTGAACAACAAAACAATCCACAGAGTGAAGGTAATCGATTTAAGAGGGATAGGGAAAAGCTTTTGGCAGAAGGTGGGATTTATCTGGGGTTTAAAGGAAGTCAGGAGGCAGAGAGGAGGAGGGAGGGCTTTCCAGACATGGAAATGTCTACAATGTGCCAGGTCCTATGCTAGACACCGGGGTTGTCAAAAAAAAAAAAAATCAAAGCTGTTCTTGCCCTCAAGGAGCTTTTATTCTACTGGTTATAGATGGGTAAAAATTGGAAGTATCATCATTACAAGTCTTTCTATGGGCTCCACCTGCCAACTATTCCACTGCAACACTGGACTCCTTATCTCATCAGAATGACTGAGCACAAGTAGTGATGAAAGAGGCTTTACATAGAAGCCATTTATCATGCCCCACATAATCTGGACAACTGTCCTAATTAGGCAAAAGAAATCAGCTCAGCATCTTTGAATCTTTATAGCCTCAAAAGAAGTCAGAAAAGCAATGAGAAGATGTGTTGGATTGGTGAAAACCTCTTTTTGACACTAGTCCTAAAACAAACCTAGGAGAAGCAGTCCAGATATACTCCTCCCACCCACCCCCTACCCCCCAATCATTTTGAACCACTTGAGAATTTATTAATTTGCAACAACAGTTGAATTGTTCAGCCTTGCTGTTTCATGATTATTGCCTGAAGCTGTCATGGTAGCACTTCCCAGCTCCTTCCTATAAAAATGCCAAGACAATATTTATCAGCCTGATATTAACCTGATCCCCTTGCAGGTTTTGAGATTTAATTCAGGGTAATAATAAAAGCTGACATTTATGCAGTTCCATAAGGTTTACAAAGCACTTTACTCCAATACATTATCTTATTTGGTCCTCACAACAGCCCCATAAGGTAAGTAGTACAATTATAATCATCCAAAGTTTACAACTGAGCCACCAGTTGTAGTGACCACCAGTCCTGTAGTGACTAACTTTAGGCCACCCAACCAGTGAGTGAGACATACTTGGGATTCAGACCTGCCTCTAGAATCCATAGCCCATGAGCCACTCAGACAATCACAGTGTATCCACTACTCCAAGCTACCTGCACAGCTTTTTCCATTGAATGTTTGTGTGATCTTGTGGCCATATAGAAAAAAAACTAGAAACTGGTATCTTGTTCACTTAGGCAAGAGAAGGAGAGGGCCTGATGCTTTCCCCTTTATAATCAAAGTAGTCTTAGTAAGTACCTAATATTTTTCTTCACCTCTTCTATTTACAATGCAAGGAAGAGCATACTAATGACTGCAGTCCTGAACGAGAAGTCAGAGAATGAGTTCCACCTGCAGCTCTCCATCGTTGCTAGGTAATTAACCTCTTCTTTGCCTTATTTTCTTCATCTGAAAATGGAGATCGTTTTATGTGTTTCATGGGAGCATCCTGAAGTTCAAATGAAATAAAATATGTAGCACCATTTACAAGTTTTAAAGAACTGTATAAACATCGATTAGTATTATTAGTATTTCATAGCCTCCATCTAGGAGACCAAGCAAGTAAGATCCAGGTTTGAAATTGTTGCAGACTTTAGATCCTGTACATGGAGATCACTTGAAAGCAACTGTTAGAATGACGAGTGTTTTCTTCTTCCCATAGCAGCTAGTTGGGTGACCTTGGGCAAGTCACCTCTTTGACCTTCCATTTCCTCTTGAGGATCTATTGAGGACCTGGACATTGAAGGTGAATGGCTAGTCCAATTGAAATAACATGAATATTGTGGAATATTATTGCACCATAAGGGACAGTGAAAGTGAAGAATTTAGAAGCATGAGAAGATGCATATTAACTGAACTGATACAGAGTGGTATAAGTAGAACTAGGAAAATAACATATACATTGACTACAACAAATGGTAAACCCCATTGTATTACTGTAATGACCAGAAATTTGGCTGTAGTGAAGTGTTGAGAAAATTTCTCCCTCCTATCTGTACCGATGTGGGCATTTAATATTTAATTTATTATTTATATGTATTTAATTTATTAAAATTAATATTCAATTTATATATTTAATAGTGAATATGCTACCATGTACAACATGCCATTTGACTTTGCTGACCAGTTTTTCTTCTTTTTATTCATTATTAGAAAGGATGATGGCTGGATGGGGGAGAATATATTGTTAAATAAAGGATATGTAAAATAAAAGATATCAATTAAAAAACTTAAACAGTTAATAAAAGAAGAGGTAATACAGGAATAAACTGAGGGCTCAGGCTATATATTTCTGTGGTTCCCTTCAATTTTAACATCATGTGGTGTAGCCCGAGTCTACTTTACTTTTATATGCTCTCACTATAGGAAAGGATAGAGATAAAGGACTTTGATTTCATTGGGTTAGGTACTTCCTCAAGAACTCTATCAGTGCCAGTCAGTACTTACTCTACAGCTTACAGTCTTATGGAGTTGCCTAGAATAATGTTGGGTGAAGTGACTTTGCCCAAGATCACCCAGGCAGTATGTGTCAGAGGCAGCTTCTGAACTCTGCTCTTCCTGGATCCAAAGAAGCTCTCTTATCTTCCTGAGGTGAAGGAGTAAGCCCTAAGAAAAGAATTAGAAGTCTGCCTTCAAAGGCACCATGACCCAGTAGATTTTAAATCCACATTATAGCTTTTCCCTTTCCCTTCTCCTTCCCCATACTCTCCCAATTCTTCATCCCTCTCAGCCCTCTTGCCCCCCTTTTCTTTTTTGACCGATTTTGTCCCTCTCCCAACATATTTCCCTCTCAATAGTCCTCCCTCCTCCACCCTGGGCTCCCAGCTATTGCCATACTAAACCTGTTTCCCTGACTAGGGGAGCAGATAGGTGTGGCAGAGGGTGTACCAGTGTCAGACAGGTCTGGTGGGGATTGGAGATAACAACAGCAAGACAGGGTGAGGGATGCCTAATATTTTGACCCCATCTCCTGTAGGACAGCTGAATTTTGATGGAAGAAGATAGGATTGTATACAGTGAATGACATGAGACTGAAAGTTAGCAGGCCAAGTGTGTGGCCAGAACCAGGTGGTATGCTTTTAAAATTTGATTCCAGACCTGTAATCTTACTAGTGCAGAGAATTCTCAGTGAAAAAACTCCCTTTATCAATGCAAAAGGATACCTCTTCGGCAACTTATAGTCTTGGGCCAGGGCACCAAAATGTTAAGTAACTTGCCCGCTCATGCTCATACAACTAGTGTATAACAGAAGAATTGAATGAGGTGTTCCTAACTCCCAATCCTCTACGCACCCTGCTGCTTGTCATGGAAAGAGCCTTAAAAGTCTGGAGCCACTAATTAGATGCACAATCTTGAACAAATCATCAGATCCTTCTGAGGTCCTCATTTTCTTCATCTACAAAATGAGAAGTTTAGACTAGACCAGAAATGTCAAACTCATGGCCACAAAACTCCCCAGTATTGCCCAAGTATAATTGGGAAATGTTTAAGATGACAAATAAGAACACAATACAGCACAGAGAATGTTCATTTGTGGTTTTCTAAGTCAGTATGGAGGTAGCAGGGATCCTTTTCTATTTGAGTTTGACACCGCTGAGCCACCAGACAGTCTCTAAGGTACTTTCCAAGTCTATAATCCTATAACTTTAGAAAACAGGTGGAAATTAGCTACTATGTTTTTCCCAAACCATAGAGGACATCAGTCTTTTGGCTGTCACATCAGACTATTGATTCATATTGAGCTTGCATTAAATTAAAATAGATGCTAGGCCTTTTGCACAAGAACTATTATCTTACTATATATCCCCCATCTATTCCTCGCACAGTTGATTTTTTGACTCCAGGTGCAGGACTTTACGTTTGTCTCTATTAAGTTTCAAGTTTGTCTCAGAGAGGCAGCCTGAATTACTGAAGACAGAGCCTGCCTTTGGAGTCTACTAGGCCTGGATTTAAGTCATGCCTCTGGCACATTTCCAGCTGTGGAATTGTGACAGGTCACAACCTCACAGTGCCCCAGGTAAATCTCTAAATTTACAAGCTATAAAGCAGGTGCTGATCTGAATTGGTAAAGGAAGTTACCTCATTTGGGAACCTTATAAAACTGAAATCACAAGTCTGCTTCTCCTCCCCGCCAACAAAGAAAGCTTTACCTTAATAAGTCCTAATGCCTTCTGAGATATTTTTATCATAATTCTATGATCTAACATGTGAGATATATGTATATGTACATATATCTCCCAGATATTTATGTCTTCTGCAATATGGTAAACATTCAACTTACAGTAAAGATATTGACTTTTTATAATACATTTAAAAGACTAGAGCCAAGGATAGATCCCTGGGACATCCTACTAGAGTTTTTTTTCCAATTGAACACCAATCCATTAAACACAATTCTTTGGGTCTAAATCTTTCAATAAGATCTAAATCCACACCAACCATGCAGCCTGTATCTTTCCATCTCGTCTACAACAGTATCATCAGAGATTTCATGAAATGGAATCCAGGTGCACTATGTCAACATTATTCCATGATGTAATAACATAATAAACTGGTATCAGGATCTATTAACAATGTTCAAAAGGAAGTGAGATTAATCTGAGATTTTACTGATGAACCCATGCTTACCTTTCTAAGCATTCATACATCATACCTCTAATGTGTTCTAGAATTTTGCTCACAAGCTCACCAGCCTATAATTTAAAGACTCTATCCTCTTCCCTTTCCTGCATATTGGTAACTTTTCCCATATCTAGTCCTCCAGTAGTTCTGCTATTCTTCATGATTCCTCAAAGATCACTGACAGTGATTCAGCTGCCATATTAACCAATTCTTTCAATACCTTAGAATATAATATTTCTGCTTCATGAGTGCAAATCATTGAGAGGAATTATAGCTCCCAGTCTAAAGATCACTCTTTTTGGCAGAAAAAGGAACAGAAGCAGAAGAAAAATTGAGTATATCTAACTTCTCTCAGATGTCCTTTTCACCTACTCATGCACCATGAGCAGGGATCATGTCTTCTAAATCTTCCTGTTTCCCTCTTTGAAGCTACAAGCCCCTAGCCTGTTTGTTCAAAAGCTTCAGTTTGTTCTGAACTTTAGTGCTTCTCACACTATCCTTACAGTGCAATGCTGATCTTTCTTATTTTAATTTTTACTTACCAAACCTTGGTTCTATCTTCTGTATGTGTCTTTTGAAAATCTAAGTTGACTAATAATAACTGCTCATCCAATCAGATGATTTAAATCTTTCCTTCTTTTCTTCCTCCTTGAAGCTATTTGTGTATTTAAAAGCATCCCATTTCTCTTGGACTGACTTTTCCTTTTAGGCCATGGGATTGTACTCATCCTTTCTTTGAGCTCTTTAAAATCAGCTCTCCCAAAATCTAGGTATATCACAACCTATGCCTGATTTTTTCTTTATGATAAATTATGAATACTTGTAGACAGTAAACTTTCAAGGTTAGTATCAGTCCAATTTTGACAACCAGACCCTACTTACTGGTCAGAATCAAGTCTATAATAGTGGCTTCACATACTTTTCCTTCTACCTTTTGAAGAAAAAAAATTATCACCAAGGCAAGTCATGAATTTCTAAGTTATTCTACTTTTAAAAGACAGAGAGGTCCAACAAATGTCTGAAGAGTTTGTTTATCATGTCTCCATACCAGGCTTGGAATCTGTTTCCCTAACTCTTCATGTATTTCTTCCATGGAGTTGGTAGAATAATTCCACCAATACTGCTTTGTTTTCTCCCTTCGTTGACTCTTATGCAAGTTATCTCCACCATTCTTCCTCCTTATCACATTCTTAATATATAGAGGTACCCTACTACCTTTTTTTATCTAATCTATTGATTTCAAATAAGCTATGCCCTTTCATAGTCATATTTTAGTCATGAGCCACATTTATCATCTCAATATCTCTGAAGCTAAATAAATAAAACCATCTAGACACCTCTGAGCATTAAGGTGTTTGGGTCATTTTATTTATTTCCCATTCTCTATGCATTTATGCATAGTCATCTAAGGCCATAAATTATTTTTGGTTTTATTTTTAATTTTTTTTTACAGTCTCTGTGTTTTTTTTACTTCTTTCATTCCTCTCCCAGCTCTGAGATTTCCTTCATCTTTATGGACTTCTCTCCAACCCTGGGCCATTGATGAACCATTGTTGAGTTCCTTCTAGAATCTCTTTTTGAGGAAGGGCTCAGACCAGCCCTCCTTCATTCCTTTCCTGGTTCTGCTTCCAATTTTTCAGACTTCACCACTATGACTCAGCTACCTTC
Source organism: Notamacropus eugenii (assembly GCF_028372415.1). Taxonomy (NCBI): domain Eukaryota; kingdom Metazoa; phylum Chordata; class Mammalia; order Diprotodontia; family Macropodidae; genus Notamacropus; species Notamacropus eugenii. The sequence goes on from NC_092876.1 coordinate 102,924,875, forward strand.
TTACCCTGGAATATCCCTTAGCCTCTGGGGACTTCCTACCCTGAAATATCCCTCTGCCCCCATAACCCTCTTCCATCATTGGTGAGCTCCTCCCAAAACCTCCATTTTGAGGAAGGGTTCAGATCAGTCATCCTTCATTCTTCTCCTGGCTCTGCTTTCAGCTCTCTAGACATCATTGACTACCATCCCTTTCTTTTCAGCTCTCTTTCATGTCCCATTATAATATAATCCCTTTTAGGACTAGGATTGTCTTTCCTCTTACTTATTTTTGCATCCCTAATGCTTAGCTCACACAGTACTTGGCATATAGTAAACACAATAAATGCTTCTTAAATTAACTCAGATGTGAGCTACTAATACTCTCCAAAGATGTTACTCTCCCTATGATCTATTGTGCTCTATGGTGTCTGGCCTGGTTGACCCATGGAAGTAGTTTACTTCTTTTACCCTCCATGATAGGTTTTCTAGGATGCAGAATTTTTGAGATATAGCTTCTCTCTTCCCCCCTTAAGGTTTTACATAAAAGAAGACAAAGTTTTCCTATAGGACTTGATTGGCCCCAGATTCCCTGACACAGCTTCCCAGGGTTATCTTAGGGCATAAAAAGTCCCAGCCATAAGATATCTAGGCTTCTTGGACTTTGTAAATTTCTGAAGGTTATTGAATTACCATATATCCTTCACCATATCTTGCCCAAATGATCATATAAGTTTCCATGTGTACATGAGGGATACTGCTTCCAGAGAAGCTAAGTGTCATTTATCCTTGTTGCTTTTTCTTGCTTATTTGGGAAAAGTAAACCTCCATTTGTTAGCAATGTTAACAAAACAGTGTTAACTTGCCTTATTTTGTCCCAGCATCAAATCCTACCTAAGAGAGTGCTGGTACTATCTTCTATTAAAGCACTATTAGTAAAATGTAAAGTCACAAAGCAAATATACTCTTACCAGTTCCAATTATAAGCATCCCAGACTTGGAAGTAATTTGGTACAGTGGAAAGAGTCAGAGGCCCTGAGACTAAGTCCCTATTTACCTACTATCTCTGGTCTAGGTAAAATCACTTTCTCCCTATGGCCCTTACTTTTCATACTTCTAAAATGATGTCTTTAGACTTTATTACCTCCAAGATCTCTTGCAGTTCTGGTCTTATGGTGGTAGCTAATAGTTGCTAAGTCTGACAAGTTGTTTGGCATTGGCAGAAACGTAAGCATACCTTCTTCATTTTCTGTAAGTCAATGGACAATTATCCCCACCTTTCAGATTTAAGGAAACAAGATGCTCAGTTCTCTACCATTCTTGCCACTAGTCTTGTGACTAACTCTTGACTATGTATCATGACTATTTGCTGCATGTGGGGCTCCTGAGAGAGGCTTTATATGTAATAAGTGTAAGGGTAGAAGCTTCAAACAAGCTAGGCAATGTAACAGAGCGCAATGTAGGTTTTCCTTTTACTGAGATTTTCCTTGCCTTTTCTTGCTGTTTGTTCAGATGTCATTTAGATTACAATTAGAAGATTCCTTCCAAAACTCTAATATGGAATGTAGCTTCCCTTAACCATCATCCTCAAGAAAGTCACATGTAGAAATCCATCTTCCAGCTACTTCTCATCCCTTCTTTTCCCTTTTCTCCTCCTTCTTTGATGAATAAAAATGAATGAATGAAAAAGCATTTACTAAGAACTCACTATATGCAAAGCACTATGCTAAACATTAAGGATACAAAGAGAAAAACAAGACATTCCCTGCTGTGAAGTTTACATTCTAATGAGAGAGACAATACATATAAGAGGTTTCAACTACACATCAGATGGAAAGGTCCTGTGGTCCTTAAAGGACAATGGTAATAAATCTACTTTAATGTTATATCAAATTCTGATTCCAATCCATTTGACAGTACCAAGAACTTTCTTTTCTGGGTCTTCAATAGCTGTCACCATAGCACCTACAAAAGCATTTTCCAGGTCCTACCTCCACAAGGGTTGCTTCCAGGGAAGATGAAAGCAGAATTGGTACTCTGGGAGCATTCTGCCAATCCTAAAGCAATTGGATTCAGAATCCTAGGTTTTCTCCATGAGTATCTAAGAGAAGGTCATGGTCAAGATTATAGCAGTGGTTTGACTTGTCTGGCTTAAGCTGTTTCCTTTCTCTCCTTCAGGGTGGATTTTAAAAGAGGAAAGGTAATTACTGAATAATAGTGGCACAGAGAGGGCCTAAACATGGCAGTGGGGAACAAGGAGTATCCAGACAGCCTCTTCGAGAGTGCCAAAAGATGTGGAGTCTTCAGGACAAAGCGAGGTGTCAGCGAACTCCAGATGTATGGAATCTATGATAAAGAGGCATGGGATGAAGGGGAGCTTATAAACAGTAAATGAGGCTAACAGTGTAGAAAAAGGATAGGGGCCAGGGAGGGTAAATTACATAAAGATGAGAGTATGGGAAGAGAAATCACAGGACAGGAATTTTTAAGTCAGGAGAAAAGCTAGCAGGCTTAGAATAGTATTAGGCAGGGAGGTCTTTGGGGAGGGGGAAAGGAGAGATAGAACCTCTGGTCCTTTCCCCCTACTCAGCTAACTTCCACTGCTTAATCAGTCAACCCCCGGAGGTTCCCTGTTACCTCCAAGATTAGATATAAAGTCCTCTGTCTTTTCAATAACCTTTCCCCTTTCTACTTTTCCAGTCTTCTTACACTTTAGTCCCCTCTGGGTAATGTGGATCCATGACAATGACTTTCTTGCTGTTCCTTGATCTAAACACTCCATTTCTCAAGGCATTCTTCTCAAATCCATGCATTTTCACTGTCTCCCACACCTCGAATACTCTCCTTCCTCATCTCCACCTCCTGACTACTCTGAATGCCTTCAATTCTCAGTGAAAATCCTACCTTCTGCAAAAAGTCTTTTCTGTAATGCTAGTGCCTTCCCTTTGAGATGATCTTCAATTCACCCTGTAGACAGAAAGAGGTTGGACTAGATGGAGTTGTTTTTATATAGTTGTTTGCATGTTAGCGATTTGCATGTTGTCTCCCCCATCAGATTGTAAGCTCCTTGAAGGCAGATACTCTCTTTGTATCTGAAATGCTTAACACAGTAGTAAAGCACATAGTAGGCATTTAATAAATATTTGCTGACTTAACTTAGCTGTCACTCCATTTCTTTCCCCTTTCACAGGTACACCCCCCAGCCCCCACCCCCCACCCCCGCCACACGGACACACAGGGGCATGGGATGATCAGTCCTAGGTATAAAAATCCTAGAATCTCAGAGCTAGAAGGGACCTCAGAGACTATTTAATTCAAACCTCTCTTTTTATAGCTGGGGTACCCCAAATCCAGAGAGATGAAGTAAAATACCCCAAATCCTGCTTAAGTAGCAGAGCTGGAATCCAATCCTACTTCCTCTAACTCCAAATCCAATGCACCGCCCCCCCCCCCACTTTCCTATATATAACACTATACCTGGAGAAGCATCCCTTCTATGACACAGGCAAATGGTCATCCAGCCTTCACTGGAAGACTTCAAATGTCTTCCAAGTCAGCCCATTTGTCCTGTGTGCAAGTTGTTGCTTTTTAAAATTTTATTTCCTTTTCTGATGGATCACTACTACTTCCATTGGCTATCTTGTTGCTTATATGATGTATACCAAGAACTTAACTCTAATTGTCAATTCCCATCCTCCTGCTCCCCCTCCATTCCAGTCAGCCTCCCCATGGCCTCAGGGAAGAATTTGGCATAATTTCCAACTCTCAATAAGTCAACAAGCATTCATTAAGCTCTTATTCTGTGACAGGCATTTTCCTAAACTCTGGGGATACAAAGAAAACCGAAAACTAGTTCCTACCCTCAAAGAGCTTACATTTCAGTGAGAGAGACAACACTTAAATAAGTAAGTATCTTAAAGATAAATAGAGAGGGAGTGGAGGAAGGTCATCTGAAAAGGGAAGGCATTATAAGATGAGAACAATAGAGGTGGGATTTGAACTGAGTTTTGGAGGAAGCTGAGAACACTAAGAAGAACAAAATAAGGAGGAAATGGTTGAGAAGATACCTGAATGATATGAGATGAGGACAGGGAAGAGATTTCAGCAAATGGCTTCAATTTTCTCTGCGAATTATGGAATAAGTAGTGAAGTGTGTCAACTCATTAATTGTTACAAAAAGTTCTCAAACTGAAAATATTCCAACAGCTAAATTAATATTTATAGGTAGTCTAAAAATTGCCTTCAACGCCTTTTTCTGCCACTCTTCCACTATCTCTCCTAAAGTAGGAGGGGATCATGTAGGACTGAAAACCATGTGGTACTTATATCTGCTCCCTGAGTCATCCTGGTCCGTGAATATTGCCTGAAATTCTTACCTTGGCTTGTGTATGCATTGTCTCCTCAAGGATCTCCTACAGGAACTGTACCTCATACTTCTTTTGTAAATACCCATTAAATGAATTAGACAATGGTTCTAACTAGGCAATATATAAACAAATGGATATACACAGATCATAAGTGTGGCACAAATAATCTGGACCTTCTTAAGAAATTTAGAATATGAAAAAAAATCACTGAATGATGGGCTTCTTCTGAAACCACTTCATGAAGAGCATAGGGCTTGAGCTGGCTTTTCAGGGAGAGTCAGATTTAAGTTGGTGGAGAAGATGGGAAAAGCATTTCAGCATGAATAAAGGTTTGTAGATGAAATGAGGATGACATGGACGGGCAATGGTAATGATTGATGAGAGATGTGAAGAGATGAGTTCAATAAGAGTGGATGTTCCACTGGGGAGTAATAGGAGATAAGATTAACTACATGCTAATGCTGAGCATTGTGTCAGGCTCTTACAAAGCATAAAGGGGCTGGATACACTTTCAGGAATTTCTCACTTCTCTCTAGCATTGCCTCCAATCTGGAAACTTCATTAGCTGCCTTGACCCTGTAGTGTTACCAGTTCCCCTTGCAAGTTTACAAGGTTCAAAGAGTGAATTAGGTTTATTTACAGCTAGAAGAAAACAAAAATTTGTGGAAAATAATGTCATCTCTCTAAGAGTAATCCTCCCCCTTCATAAGCCTGTATAGGTCTAGTTTCATACAGGAATGAACTGGGTAAGTCTCCTAATAGATAATGTTGCCTCTGATGTAGCTTCCAGTATGTTTCTTCCTTTCTCCCTTTTCTGCAGATCCAGGAGGATTGGCTATGGTTGCTCCTCGATGGGGTTCCCCTCCATAATTCCTACGGCATACAAAGAGTCGCAGTCCTCACTCTATCTGCAGTTCTGCATAGCTCCCAAAAATGTGCTGAGGGTTGTCCCACTTCCTGCCGAAGTTCTCTTGCAGAGTGTCACTCTAATTACAGGTCTTCAGAAGTTGGCTTCAGGCCTCTTCTGTCACTCTTGGCATGTCCCAGCGAGTTCTACAGTAATGGAAGATATTCTAGAGCTCCTTTGTCTTAACCAGAGACATTTGGCCTCCTTGTGTTCAGTTCAAGCACAGGGCAAACAAGGGGCTCCACTCAGGATTTCTCCCTTGGGCTATAGTTATGCCAGTCTTTTGCCTCATGGAAGCCTGCCCAGTGTTCAGGAAAACCCCACCCTCATGACTTCTCAGTAAGTCTACATTCTTAATACCAAGTTGGTCTGGGTGAAGTCGTGCTCTTATATTTTCATTCTCTCAGTGACTAGGTCACCTCCTTTTACCCACATCAGCATCTCCCTTGGGTTTAGGGACCTGGCAGAGTCCTGTATTTCCCACAAACTATGAAAAGAAAAGTTTTCAATCTCTCATTACATCAAAACTCATGTTTATAAAACACTATATGGTTTATAAAGCATTTTCTTCATTATAAATCTATGAGGAAGATAGAATGAATATTATTATATCCAAGTTATAGATAAGGAAACTGAGGTACATAGAGGGGAAATAGTATCCCCAGGATTACACACTATTATGTGTCAGAACCAGAACTTTTATAAATTCTTTGACTCCAAGAGGAGGCCTTACTCCCATATGTCATGCTGCCTCTTCATATAATCCAAGGAAAGCTTTTTAAGACTAAACAGTATCTAGACTTATTCTGACTTGAGGCATTATTTTAAAGCTGTTTAAAGGGGAATATTGGGAGAGTTCAGTTCAGTTACTGCCTCTGTTTGAACATCTGAGGTCCACCGTATAGATTTGTTCTAAAAGACAAAGGATAGACCATCCTTTAGGTTCATAAGCAGGAAAATAGCAGTTTAGGAAGGTCACACTAGCATCAGTGTTTGGAGCAGAAAGGCACTGGAACTCTAAGGAACCATGACAATAATCCAGGTAAGAGGTGAACAAGGTATTTGACTAGAAGGATAGCAGGGATATTAGAGATATACAAAGTTAAGCTACGTCTTACTGAGAATTGATAGTTTATTGAATGCAAGAAGGAATTAAATAGAACTGGGTTGAACCATGAGAATACTAAAGCTTTTGATAGATATGGGGAAACTGGAAAGGGAAGTCAACAGAGGAAGTGAAGAGAGCTAATGAATTCAGTTTGAAACATTGACCTGAGATGACAAGGGAATATCCAGGTAGAGATAGCTTTTGAAGATATTCAAAATAGGCACTTAGAGATATAGGCCTGTGACACAGGTGAAGGATCAGACTTGGAGATATAAATTTGGGAATTTTTAGGGGGAGAAAAAGATAGTTGAAGCTATGAAAGTGTATGGGCTTTAAGATGATACAGTTGATGTAGCGCTGGGCCTGGAATCAGGAAGATCTGAATTCAAATCCAGCTTTAGATATTTACTAGCTATATGACTCTGGGCAAGTCACTTAACCCTATTTGCCTCAGTTTTCTCATCTATAAAATGAGTTGGAGAAGGAAATGGCAAACCAGTATCTTTGTCAGGAAAACTCCAAATGTGGTCACCAACAGTCATACACAACTGAAATGACTCAACAACAACAAAATAAAGAGAAAACAGAATTTTTAGAATTGTTTCTCCAGAACCATGTCTAATTAGGAGATGGGAGAAAGACCATGAATCTGGAAGCCTCTTTCTTCACTGTATCTGCTGCTTACTTGTTCTTATAGACAATGTGATGATGGTAATTGCTCCAGTTCCAACCCTACTGCATTCTTGAACTTTCTGTCTATGTTCTGAGGGTAACTATAAAGAGAAAGATAGATTCTGTAGGGAATACTTCTGATACTTCCACTATCTTGCATTTCAAAAGCTATCTTCATTCTGAATTTCCATACTTCCCCAAAACAAGCATCCAACTTATCTTCCCAGCCTTAAGTCACACTACTGTTCTTTGTGTGCCCTATGCACCAGCCAAACTGGAAAGCTTACCTTTCTGTGAACAATGTCGGACATTCCTGCCTCTGTACCTTTGCTCACCTCATTCCTGATGCCTAGGATACCCTCCTTTACATTTTGCCTGTTGAAACCCTGCTCAACCTTCAAGACCCAGCTCAATTCCTCCCACAAGAAACAATCTTCCCATCTGTGAACTTGAATAGTACTGGGTTTTTACCTCTCTCATGGCATTTTCAGCTCTTTATTTTGGTATATGTTTATTTGGATACATGCCATGTTTACCAAATTATCAGTTCCTGGAGATCAGGGATCATGTCCTATTTTTTTTTTTTTTGTTCACCTCAGCACCTATATATCGCCTTATTGTGAGAAGCACTCAGTAAATATTCATTTAACTGAATTGAATACATTGAATGAAAACAGAAGAGAATGAAAAAGCCAGAGCAGCAGTCTGAAAAAAGGATGGTAAAGGCCTTTCTATTCTCCCCTGTTTTCCTGTAGCTCTGTTTAGGGAAACCCTCAACTGAAATGTTAAACCCTCCTGCCTCTCCTCTATCTCCTCCATGGGGTCCACACCAGACATATCTAAAAGAAATCAACCCATGCTCAGTAGCTGCCAAAGCCAGCAGGGAAAGAGAGATATTCTGCCTTAAAAGTTGAGGGCTTAATTTGAATCTGGCTGAACATGAAAGAAGTCTTTAAAAATTAATCAGCTAATAGCCAAGTCTCTCTAACTCAGCCAGTGTGTATCAGAACCAGTCTCAGATTCTTTATTGTCCTTTAAGTCTTTCAGCTGTCTCTGCATTCTCCACTTCTGACAAGAAGCTTCCCAGAAGCTCTTAGATTCCATCAGTAAGGCTTTGTAAGAAAACCAACATTCACCTCTCTTGTAACGAATTCAAGGAAAGACCACAATTTTAGCCAAGAATTCTCCTGAGTTTTCATTTCAATATCGAGTGAACTGAGAAAATGCCAAATTGAAGTTTATGGAGAAAGGAAGGTACAGTAGAAATCTGAACCAAGCCCTCCATAAAATGGACTGATGTGCTTCCATAGGGCTGCTCAATCGCTAGTAAGCAGAGCAGACTGAGGTGAAATGATCAGAAAGTTTCTAGAAAGGTCACCCTCACATACCCACTCCAATATTAACTCTTCATAATACTTAACATTTTAGTGATTCATTCCTTTCCTCACTTAAGACCTGGAAAAGACCTTAACTTAAAAAGACCAAGGTCTCTCACTGCATCTGAGGCCATCTCTAGTCGTCTGGATTTATATCTGGCCACTGGACCCAGACAGCTGTGGAGGAGAAAGGGAGGCTGGTGACTCTGCACAGCCCTGCCTCCCTTAAATCCAACTCTCTTGCAAGTCATGGCATCACCTCCCTGATGTCATGGATCTTTTCAATAAAGGCAGACAAACAGTTATAACAATGTCTCCCTAAACAGAGAAGTAATAATACCTACAGTAACTACTTCTAAAGGTCAGACAAATATTTCAGCATATGTAAAAGACTTTGAAAAATTATTTTCTTGTTTTTCAGTCAAGGCCTGTGTGAATTGATGTGAATCAGGTAATCATCTGAAATTTATGATTTTGAAGAGTTGCCTAGAGAGCCTGAAAAGTTAAGGGACTTGTTACCTATACAGGTACTCTGTGTCAGAGGCAGGTCTAGGACTTGGCTCTTTCTTACTCCAAGGTCAGCCCCCTAATTCCTTCTCATTTGCAAAACCCTAAATATCAACAAATCATTACAGAATTTATTTTCTGAGGAAGTCATTAACCTTGTTTGCCTCAGTTTTCTCATCTGTTAGATGAGCTGGAGAAGGAAATGGCAAAGCACTCCAGTATTGTTGCCAAGAAAACCCCAAATGGAGTCACAAATTCGGACACACTTGAAAAACAACTTAACAACAAAATGTATTTTTTTAGTCATTTATTTGCTGGTTTGTTTTGGCCCAGAACTGTGTTTTAGTTGGTGTAAGAAGCTCCTTTGTGAAGAATTTCCCTCTATTAGTTCAGATCAGCAACTGTTCTGGAACATAGTCCTAGTTGTGGGAGGCATTTAAAGGTTAAAATACTCGCGGCAGCTGGATGGTGCAGTGAACAGAGAACCAGGACTGGAATCAGGGAGACCTGCGTTCAAACCGAATCTCACACACTTACTAGCTCTGTGACCCTAGGTAAGTTACTGAAGAAAAGATGATATAAAGATGCATTTGGACTGCTTTAGGACTGCATAGGATATCTTGTAAAGGGTGGGTAGTTTTGCATACTTCCTCACCCTCATTAGAAAGTAAGTTTTTTTGAGGGTTCAGCTCTTTAATTTTGACTTCGAATGCCCAGTCCTTAGCACCTACAGAATGGGTGATTACAAATTTTTTTTTTTACTTAATTGACTGTTCAAAATATCAATCATCAATGATTACTCCCCCAGAATCATTCAATCAATTAACACTAATTAGCTTTTACCAAGAAATATTTATTGAGATGATACAATTAGAACAAAAGTGTAAACATTTCCCCCCAATTCTTGGTGGGTTCAATTGCCCTGTACCCCCTTGGTTCCTGAGAAGGGTAGGCTCGAACCTAAAGGTCTTACTACAAAGCATTCACCCCTGCCTAATTCACTTCTACTGCTACGATGAGTCAAGCAGGTTGCTAAAGTCTTTATTCTTTCCCGTGTCCAGCTTCCCCCAAATTCTGACATACACTCTCTCACTAGACCTTCAGCAGCTCCCCCATGTAAGCCGTTTCTTCAGCCCACAGCACTCCTTCACCTACGTTAGGCAAGAATAGACAAAACAGAAAAGCTGCCCACAGCAAGGCCATGCGCTCACGGCTTTATGTTGACCCAGGTGGGGAGAGTGGGCTGCTTGTGCTGGTGCTATATCTCTCAGAAACATCAGGGTCCCATGCTTAAGGTTTTATACCAGCAGGGTGACAGAGAGACTCCTCCCTGATCCAAAGACCCGCAGCAGCTCATCTTTGCTTCCACAAGAGAACAAGCTTGAGTCATCGGAGCCTTTTGTATACATGCTTAATTCTAGCTCAGAAACCATTCAAGATAGGGGCCTGCACTTCTGGTAAAGCATGTCTCTTGTGTCTTGGATGTCAAAATGAAGTTCAACCCTTTTTTGTTCTCCAACCAAAGCAAAAACTACAAGAGATAAGTCAACACATTCTCCCACGTTCATTGGAAGATCATGTCTTCTCTACTTAACAAGGAGCTAAGATAGAAATAACATCAGCTCCATGCCCATCTAGAAGGATGATGAAGTCTTAGTGGTTTGAGGTCACTACAGAGATCAGCTGAATTCCAAAGTAATTCAAGTTTACAGAAAGAAATATATCATCTGCATTGAGCATGTGCAGTGTGAAAAAACGAATGGCACAACTGTCTGTCTATGTGGGCATTCACCCTAGTAATGTGGTTATCAACAGGCTAAAAATAGACAAAATTCATAAAAAGATTGTTGAATATAAACCCAATATTAACAAGTTGGAAAGGAGAGGGACAAACTTAAAGTAAAAAGCCACTGAGAAGATTGAAGGATAAAATGATGTCTTGTGAAGGTGTAGTTAAACTGCTAAAATTAAAAAAAAAAATGCCTTTGTTCCTACCCAGAAAGCAACCAAGAAATAGTCCTATGATACTTGGGGATTCTCTGAATTCTATATGGGGCATTGCATCAATCCAAGCACATTACACATGCTCCTGATATCTGAATTCTCACTGACCAATCCCCTATCACAATTGTCTCCCATCATTCTTCAACAGGTGGAAGAGGTAAGGATGAGAATTATTACTTCAGACCTGATTCTCACCTATATGGTAGGACTGGTGACTAAATTGGCAATAAAGAGAAACTTGGAAGACAGTGACTATTCCCTCTTAAATTTAATGATAAAAATGGAGAAGACAGCTGGATGTAGACTGATCCACTTCCTAGATTTGGGGACAACTGGTTTCAAAGAGCACAGAGAAAGAATAGGCAGGATACCTGTGCTCAGAATTGTCCCGGAGAATGTGATACCAGAGGGATGGCGTCCTCTGGAGAATGACAGCCTCGCGTTGTGATGAGCACAGACAGTTTAAACAAGGAAGAAAGATATTAGCTGCCAAAAGAGACCAATGCCAATGCACAGAGAGCATATCAGTCAGCTGAGACGACATGTATAGAGGATAAAAGCAAGAGTGGGTAACCATAGATGAATATACAGATGTTGTCACAAATGACAAGAAGGGTGACTGGTTTTTAGCCGTATTGGGGGTCAAGAGAAAGGGATCAGGCCAGTCATCACTCAGCGTGGATATGATGATAAAAAAGAATGAAAGGAGAAGTCGTCACCACTCAGCTCCTCTTTTATGTCTGTTTTCTCTACGAAACAGAAACCTCCTCAGACCAGGAAGAACAGAATAAAAAAATATTTTCAAGGATTTAAACTTGATTAGTTAGACTACCTAGTTAGAATTACTAGGTCTGGATGATGTCATTTATTCAACAAGCATTTATTAAGGGGATACTGTGTGTCAGGCACTCTACTAAGCACTTAGAATACAAAATTTTTTTAAAAATGAAACAGTACCCAACTTCAAGGAGTTTATTGTTAACTTCAAGGAGTTAGCGGGGGAAGCTAATCCCAGAGGACTGAAAGAACTGGAGGATTTTATTACTGAGCTGCTGTAAATGATCTTTTAAAAATCATAAAGCATAGGAAAGATATGGCCAGCAAGAAGACAGTCAAGAGTCCTGATTTTCAAAAAGGAGAAGAGGGTAGATTCTTCAGACTCTAACCCAATGAACTTGACTTTGATTCCTAGAAAAAAAATAGAATATATTATTAGTAGATTCATGAACACTTAGGAAAGGAAGCAGAAATAAGTAACAGCTAGCATGAATTCATCAAGAATAATTCATACCTGTCTACCTTCATTTCCTCTTTTGGCAGGGTAACTAAACTAGTAGAACAAAAGGGTTTTGTCACCATAATATACCTGAATTTTGGAAAAGCATTTGGCAGAGTTACTTAAGATACCCTTTTGGACAAGAAGGAAAGGTATGAGCCAGATGATAATATATTTAGGTGTAGTCCAAATTACTTGAATAACTAGACTCAAAGTCAGTAATGAATCCAAAGAAGTCCTGGAAGAGAGTCTCTATCAGAGTGTTACAGGGATCTGTCCTTGAAATTATTCTGTTTAGCATTTTTAAGGCATACTTATTAAGCTTATGGATGATATGAAACTGAGAGCCATAAGATCTTAACATTTTAGAACAATGGGGAAAATCTAATAAGATGGAATTTAATTGGAATAATTTAGCCAGTCAACAAGTATTTATTAAATGCCTAATATTGTACCAGCACTATCCTAAGCACTAGGGAGACAAAGAAAGGCAAAAATACATCCCTGGTTTTAGGAGCTACATTCTAATGAGGGAGAAAATATATAAATAACTAAATACATACAGTATGCATGCAATGTAAATGGAATGAAATCTCAGATGAAAGGTAGTAGCAGTCAAGGGAAAGTAGGGGAATGGGAAAAGCCTCCTGAAGAAGGTGGGATTTGTCTCAAAAGATATCAAAGAAACTACATGTCATAATTAATGCTAAGGCTTGGAGATAGAAGAGGGAGAATCATGGATGAGGGACAAGTAGGCCAATGTAGCCAGACTGTAGAGTGTGGAAGGGAGTAAAAGTGTAAGAAGAGTGGAAAGTTGGGAATGGACCAGGTTGTAAAGAGTTTTAGTAGCCAAAGAGAGGAATTCATATTTGATTGTGAAGGTAATAGAGAACCTTTGGAGATGGTTGATTAGAGGGAATTACATGGACCGGCCTATGCTTTGGGAAAATCACTTTAACAACTGAATGGAAGATGAATTGGTGGGGAGAGGTTTGAGACTGGGAGGCCAATCAAAAGATGATCACAATATTAAGAGCATGAAATAATGAAGTCCAGAGCCAGGGTTGTGACTGCTTGAGTAGAGAGAAGAAGACAAATGAAAGAGATGTTGTGAAGATAGGAATGATAAGACATGATGACAGATGGCTTATAAAGGGTGAGTTCAAGTTGAGGATGACACTATTTGTAAGCTTGGATGCCTGGCAGTCTGAGGATACCCTTCTCTATAACAGGAAAGTTGGGAAGAGGTAAAGGTTTAGGGAGGAAGAGAACTAGCTCTCTTTTGGATAGGATGAGTTGGAGATGTCTACAGAACATCCAGGTCATGACATCTAAGAGATGAGGTGACAAAGGAGGTCAGGGGAAAATTTAGGGCATAATGTCCTGTGCGTGGCTTAAAAAATATCAGTATCACAAGTATAGGATGGATGAACAGTGGATAGAGTGACAGACCTGGGGTCAGCAAGATTCATCTTCATGAGTTCAGATCTAGCCTCAGACACTTACTAGCTGTGTGACCCTAGACAACTCACTTAACCCTGTTTTCCTTATCTGTAAAATGAGTTGGAGAAGGAAATGGCAAGCCACTCCAGTATCTTTGCCAAGAAAACTTCAAATGGGGTCACAAAGAGTAGACTACAACTAAAGCGACTGCACAACAACAGAATTGGTAAAGCATGGCTAGACCACAGCTCCTGTGAAAAAGGCCTGAGGAGTTAGCACACTGCAAGCTCCAAATGAGTCAGTCGTGTGACTTGGCAGCTAAAATCCTAACGAGATCCTAGGCTGCATTAACAGAAAGTTGGTATTCAGAAATAAGGAGGTGACAATCCCACTGAACAGACCGTATCTGAAGTATTGTACTCTGAGCTGCGTGTCTTTTTTTAGGAAGTACATTGACAAATGTCCAGAAAAGGGCAACCAACCAAGAAGGTGAGGGGAACGGGAAGCATGCCACGATAATAATAACTTGCTCACTGCTTTATGGTTCGTAAAATGCTAAGCTATGAAGCAGAAATCTGTCTTCTCTCTCCCACCCAAAAAAACGAGTAACAAATTGTGGAAAAGATTTGATATTCACAATGATGTCAAAGTCTGCATAAGATTCCCTAGGTTCATAAAATGTACAAAAGGAAAGAATGCTGGAGATGGGCTAGTCTAAGCCTTTCATGATACTTAGGAGGCAAGTGAAGTCACTTGGCTAGTAAGGAGCAAAGCTGGGATTCAAATGCAGGTCCTGATTTTGTCATTTTCTGAAAGCTTCTAATCCAAGACTGTCTTCACTTGAAATGGGAACTCATCAGCTATGTGCTAGTAAATGTTTAGCAACTAGCTCTACAAAAGAAAAAATGTGTACAGAACATCCTCTTAAGTTTAAGCTGCATTATTACTATTTTCTCCATCACTTTATATCTACATAATCAACAAAACAATAAATAAATCTCTGATTTGTGTAGTTTGTGGATTTCCAAGTCTTGAATGCTCACACTGAAACTCTAACAATCACCTCTCAGAAGCCAGTGGAACTGGCTCCAGCCCAAACTGGACCTCGCTCAGTTATTTCTATTTTAACATAGTTGTCTAGAATGTTAGAACTGGAAGAGACTTTAAAAATTATCTAACCCAAACTTCTCATTTTGCAAATTAGGAAACTGAGGCCAAAGAGATAAAAAGCATTAAAGATACACAGTGTCAGTGACAGAGTCCAATAGAACCCAAGTCTCCTGTTTTTTCCATTACACTCAAAAAAGTAAATAACAATAATGTGGAATTTTAGGTTTGCATCAAGTCTGAGAAGCCTACGACTCCCCTCTTTGCTTACCCGATATTTCTCACCTTGTCAATGGACTTCTGATGAGGGGGAGCTGTCATTACACATGCTCTTCTGTGCCTGAAAAGTGTATCAACTATACAGTTATATCATTAATGTTTAAGGAATAAAACCGTAAAGTAACTGAGGGAGAAGAGGAAAATAGCAGGCATTGAATCACATCCTGTAAGTTTCATTCCTTTCTCACCACTCACCTTATTAGCCCATCTACAGATCTTTTCAGCTATGATACTCACATATATATATATTTCAAAGGACTCCTAAGTTCTGTCCTTGCCATTCCCAGGTTTAAAAAAAAAGTAGATCAATCAAGTCAATAAGAATTTAAGGGCCTAATATGTGATAAGAACCCATCTGTCAGTTCTTTAGAAAGAACCGCATCCATCCAGTATAAGCAATGTCTACTAATTTTAGAAATGGTAGGAAAGAGATAGGCCTGGGGCTGTTGAGGAAGAGGAATACTTTTCCATTAGTTCTTCCCTTTGGGGCATCAGGGAAATCCTGCCAGGTACCTACTCAGTCTCCCGATTAGCCAGACTCCCTACTCTCCACCAATCAGAGGGTCTATGTATTCTCTGGGAAAACTTGAGGGCACATGCAAGTTTTGGAGAGGTTTTGTATGACTTAACAGGAGACTGGTCACACCAGGTTTACATTTTGGTGAAACAACTCTGGTTGAAGCAACATGGTACGGACTGTACCTGTACAGTAAGCATTAAACCAATATGTGGATATGTGAGGAAAACACAAAGGGGGCCACCAGTCACACATTGCTGCTATTTGGAGGGATAAGACAAAGAGGGGAATGTTCAATGTTTAGAGAAATTTGACAGGAACCGGGAAGAGGGAGTAACCATCTTCCATCTCCTCTTTCTGCATTCATTTCTCCTTGACCTCAGTGCAGAGGTGATTTCCTCCAGCTGAGCAGTGAATACTGTGTGTCAGTATGTTCCATACACCATCCCTGGCTGCTGTTGACTCTGCTTGTCAACCCTAGCATAAGACACAAAAACAACTATCTACCTCCTGGTCATTCCAGGGTGAATTCCTTCTGAAACATCCCTGAAGTTTCTTTATCTCAATCCTTGTGAGAACACAGGAAACCCCGTTTCCCCAACTCCTGAAATATCTGCCTCAGGAAGGAAGGGATATTGTCTTTGTGATGCCTCTGTTTTGCTTGAGAACTAGGTCGATAGCTCTGTTTTGTGACAACTCTATGAAAGCAAAACAGTTATTAAAGCAAACCGATCCAAACCTTCCCTGCACAAGACACGTTTCTGGAATACCATCCAAATCCTTTTCAATGGCAACAAAATAGATATAGCGTACAATTCCGGTGCCACATACACACATACGAATGTATATAAATATATGTGCGTATATGTATAAATGTATTATGTGTATATATAAAACACACAGGTATGTATATGTGTGTGTTCATGTATGTCGATGCATATTTATATTTGTACATGGATATATCTATAACTATATCTTAAAATTAGGCCCCTACTTTGAGAAATATGGAGCCACATGCAAGGAATAAGGCAGAATGTAATAAACAATTATTATATCTCAAGTTTTACAAAAACTTTAGATTTTGCAATGTTTTTGCCTGAGAGAATAATCCACTGATCTAACTTTTCATCAGGAAGGCTTTGTATTGTGTAGAAAATATGCCAAACAGAAAGCCGTTCAAATACATTCTAGAACCACATATACAGATGCAGTCTAGAAATAGGAATATGTAGGTATAAGTGAATTAGGGCACCCTAATTTTTACAATAAAGCGGTAAAATATAGTGGGTGGAGAAGAGGCCTTTTGACTTGTTTGGAAGTCTAGAAGAACTGGTTCATGTTCCATCTCGGTCACATACAGCCTATATGACCCTGGACCAGTCACTTATCAGTGTCACATAATCCTCAAAGACCAGAAGTTACAAAGCAGGTAGAAATCTGTTTTGATAAAGAGTTTCCTTAGTATTATTCACTGTTCCAATCAAATCACAGCTCCAGTTGAAAAACAAAATGCATTTATTATTATATTCTGATCAAACTTAAAGTAAATTCATCAAATCTTGATTAAGAGCCTTTTTTATGCCAGCCACTGTGCTGGGGCACCGGAAATACAAACACAAATAAAACATTCCCTGCCCTCAAAAAGCTTGCATCCTTTCTGAGAAATAATAGTATTGTAAACAAGTAAAAAGAGAGTAATTTCAGGAGATCCCATCCTGATCACTAGAATAGACTCAGGCAGGATGTGGCACAAGGGGTTCCAGAAAATAAAAGTGAGAGAGAAGTGTACTCCATACAGGAACAACCACTTGTGCAAAGACACAGAGATGGGAGATGGGATGGAACATTCTTAACCAAGACAAGGGAATGGGTCAGATGACCTCTGTGGTTTTATTACCATTTTATCATTCTATTTCCCTGAGCATATGTATTTAGTTGAGTTTTCTAAAGTGAACAATATTTCATGATTTCTAAACAAGAATCTGATATAATCACAGGCACCCTGTGCCCCCAGCTGACCTATACTTACAATGTTGATAATAAACCCACCTCTCTGTAAACGTCATTAATCTTTGTCTTAAAATGAGTATGTAATGAAAACTACAACTTGGAGTCAGTATAACTCAAAAGTAGTTATCTCTCT
The DNA here is from genome assembly GCF_028372415.1 of Notamacropus eugenii. Lineage (NCBI taxonomy): Eukaryota > Metazoa > Chordata > Mammalia > Diprotodontia > Macropodidae > Notamacropus > Notamacropus eugenii. Next base: position 102,942,557 of record NC_092876.1, read on the forward strand.
GATTCTTCCTAAGGATCTATAATTATATATTTGAGATGATTAAACATTACCAAACACAAGGAATTACAATCCTTTTTATTCCAACTTCTAAAGGTAATAGTTGTATCAGGTTAGGTTTCCTAACTAGCAAACCATTTTTTTTAAGAAAATAGCTTTGACGCTGTCTTGACACCTTCCATCCTTTCCTCCCCTTCCTATACCCCCGCTTATAACCTGGTATGACACCCTCACACTGCCCACCCAAGTGGTTCTGCTTGAAGGGCCTTCTCCCTCACACCCCAACCCCCTCTAGCAGTTCCCTCCTATGTCCTCATTTAGGGCCTCAAACAAAAAAAGCCTTTTACAGGATTCTCCCAGGCACAGCGAGAGAAAAGCCAGCTTTGAGGAGCTTGCCAGAGAGGGCGAAGGCCTCTCTTTGAAAACTGTCCTCCAGTTTGCTGACTCGTGGGACTTGGCATGCTCAGGGAAAACCACCGTGGAGAAGAAAGGCCTTGGATGAGCCCCCACTGGCGGGCTCCCTTCTCCTCTTTTCATCTAGTCCAATCTGACACCCTCCAGGGGGAGTTGGCAGGGTAAAGCATGGTGAAGACTGTTTGTCAGGGCACCAGCCCTCTTCTCTAACTGTGACCCATACATCTTAAGCAGGACAGGCACTTCCCGACAGCTAAACAAAGGCTGGGAACAGGACACAAGTCCCTGCACCCTCTCACACAGAAAGTCATTCTATCCTGTCCTTTGTGTCACTCCCTTTGGGCCTACCTGACAGTTTTGTGTTTGTAGGACATGCAGAAATAAGCAGCTAAGGACAAGAGACCAGCAGAAGGTGAATAGGTTTGGCAAAGAAACAAGTATGAAAGAAAAGGAGGAAAACTTCATCTGCCTAGAAGATACATTGGCTGCTTTTTTCTACGGCAGCAATGAGGCTGTGTTAATTCAGGAGGTGAAATAGTAGAATGGAAACCTCTGGCTCTGGTTTGGATTTGGGCTCAAATACTCTTGATCTTATAATAAGTCATATGACTTTAGGGTGCCTTAACTTCTCTCTCTGCACAATGGGAATGTTGCATATTCTAGTTCTCAGAGGATGGCTGGGGACAAAGTATATACAGTAAAGAAATACTGTTGATGAAGCAATTGGTTAATTTGTAAGGGTGAATTAAATCAATCAATAAGAGTTTATGAAGTGCCTACTAAGTACCAGACACAGTAACAGGCCCTAGGGATACCAACAATCCTTCCCTTGAAGACCTTAGGTTATTTAGTAAAATGACCTCCAATAAATTCAAGATCCGTATTAATGTTAAAGTCATTACTTATAATCAAGGAATGAATGAAAGAGAGAACATATGGACTTTGTCACACCATAGATCTCTTTATTTTTCTTCCTTTGGTCTAAAATCCTTTCAAGGCCCTATATGCCCAGCTATTTTTCTTCCACCTATTAATGCTTAAATGGTTTTGACATCAAAGCCCTTAGAGATCACCTGAACAAAGCGAAGACTCTGCCAACCACAAGAGGCTAGTTGGAAAATCCAGAAGCATAGGAACAAGGAGAGAAGCCAGTGGTCCTTGGAAGCATGGCAGCCCTTGGTCACCTTACCCCACCCCTGTCTCAGCTCTCAGATCATAAGAGGAAAAACAGAACTTAAAGAAATAGTGTTGCACTCTTACCTGCTTCACCTCTTCCAAGGTATGATTTTTATTAGGTGATGCTAAACATTATGAAGAATAAGCTTCAGTCTTCTCACCTCTGTTCACACTTATAGGAAGTACTCCAACAACAAGGCTGTCTAATGTCAATGTTATTTTTTGGTCTTAAGTGATGTTTTCTGAGGAAAATTCTTAATGATTTGCAGATCAAGAGCTCCATCCTGCCATGGGAATTCACTAGTGAATTAACTAGTTCTTGGCCAGTCCAAGATGATGACATCAGAATGTTGCCCAGATTTAGAAAATGAAAGTACTTATATAGACCTCTGCAAACTACAGCCTTGGAGCCAAATTCACTCCATTGTTTGCTTTTGTATGGGCAATCATTTTTTTTTTTAGTTTTAAAATAAAGTATTGGTTTATTTATCACAAATGAGAGACATAGGAGAATTAACTAAACATGGACAATCACTTCAGTTAACTAGTTATAACATAATAAATATATACATAATAAGGATAGGGATAAGACCCATGATTTCTTTGATATTAGAAGTTCATTGAGGTAGAAATTCCCTCAATCAATGCAGGCTGGAACTTTTTCTGCAACATACAGTCATGGAGAGCTACCTAGAATGGTGAAAAGATCGTACCACCAAGATATTTCAGAGCACAGCTTACACTGCCTGACTCCACAAGGCCTTCTTGACTGGGGCCAGTTCTCTGTCCATCACATAAAATTGTCTCTAACTCTTAACCTTTTAACTAATTCATTAACTAGAAATTTATTCATTTTCTTATCTTCTACTTAAAAATCTGACCTAGGGAGTTTCAGATAAGGCACTTTGTCTACCAAAGCAAATCCATACCTTTTTTGAAAATTAGAGTCTTAGAGAGTTCCCTAGGGCAATGGGAGGGTATGTGCCATATAGCCTGGGGCCAAACAGTCAATATGGGTCAAAAACAAGGCTTGAAACCATCTTCTTAACTCAGAGATCAGTTCTCTATTCACTATATTACACTGCCTCTTTTTACCCTTTAAATAGATAATGAATTACATCATTGATTTGACCTTTCATTTTTTTGACTTTATAATTAGTTAATGAGGTAGTTTCCATTACCTCTTAGGGACATCCATCCTCACAGTTGACCCCAAGAGAAAATGGGTCTGAGAAATAGTCAAATCACTTTCCCTAAACTGAGTCCCTTGGGAGAATGGTAGGCAGGAAAATAACTGTGTGAAGTTTTGTAGGTTCATAGGGTCAAAGATCTAGAACTAGAAGCATCCTTCCCCTTTTTACAAATGAGTAAACTGAGGTCCAATGAAGTTAAGTAATTTGCCCATGATCACTTTGGTACAGTTAGGCTATGAAGCTAAATTTTATTGTTTCCAAGTAGTTTATGCTTATTTTAAGTATTTTATTTTTTATATTTATGTCTATATTTTTTATATTTAAGTATTCCAAGTATTTTAAGTATTTTATTTTTAATTTTACAAATATCTTTTATTCTTACAGCACATTCATTTTTGGACATATCCCTGTATCTTCTCCACCAGCCAGCTATGCCTTGTAATAAAGGATTAAAAAAAAAGGAATGATCAAAAAAGCAGTTCAGTATAATAAGCCAACACATCAACCTGGTCTGAAAGTATATGCAATATTCTAGCCATAGTCCCTCACCTCTGCAAAGGAGGCTGATTCCTTTGAGTAAACTCTTTACAAAAAAGGCTGAAAACACGTATAATACTGCCCAGAAAGAGAAAAACCAAACAAAAAACTTGTAGTCACAGCTAAGAAGGTTGAGGAATTAATAGAAATCAAAGGGTCCTGAAATCTTCCTCCCTTAAAGATATGGGATAAGAAGCCCTTGCAATTCTTGAAACTACAGGAAACCTAGGTAACAGGCAACCCCAGAGCTCCTAGGGACCAATGAAAGGAGACAAGTTCTAGCTTCCATGATCCCATGGTCACCATTTGCTTGTTCACACATAGTGCTCTACCAGAGCTGTGGAAACCCTTCATCTGGCTAGTCATTGCCCTCAGAATCTGCAGGCACATTATTCCTTGTTTCTCAAAGCTTCCTCACTGGAGGAAAGCCTCAATTCTTCAACAGGTCCATGGTTGGCAAATGCCAGAGTATCAAAGAAGGACATTGAAGGCAGAAATGAAGGAGATAGCAGAATACATATTTAATCCCTCCAAAAAAAAAAAAAAAAAGAAGAACCAGGAACAATCAAAAGATAAAATCCTATCTGTAAGCAAAATAAAATTCTATGAATTGTGAAACTAATGACATTAAAAATAATTTAGCATATGAAACTGAGCATTGTGTAATTATCATGCTCAAGCTTTACTCTAGAAAGGTGGTAAAGTCCATAGATTTGAGTTCATATGCAAGCTCGGACCATAAGCAAGTCACTTACCCTTTGTCTGCCTCACTTTCCTCATCTGTAAAATGAGGATAATACAGCACCTACTTCACAGGGTTGTTGTGAGAATCAAATGAGATAATCATTGTAAAGCACTTAACTCAGTATAAAAGTTAGCTATTACTATTGTTATTATCCTTCATGTTCCTTGCTAAACTGGCATTTCAAATATGCTATATTTAAATATACTCTATACCCTCTTATCCAACTTGCATTTTTAAAAATAGAAGTTTCAGGGGGTGGAGCCAAGATGGCAGAGTAGAAAGATGCATATACTCTAGCACTTCCCCCACAGCCCACAAAATACTTGTAAAAAATGACTCTCAACAAATTCTAGAGCTGCAGAAGCCACAGAACAACAGAGTGAAAGAGGTTTCCAGCCAAAGGTAATCTGGAAGGCCTGCAGGAAAGGTTTATCTCATGGGACACTGAGAGGAGTGGAGCCCAGCACTGGCCACACGGCACTGGGAGGAACAGGACCTGAACAGACCTCTGAGGCAGAATTCCCAGCAGGGAGGGTCCCAGATCCCTCAACCCACAAGCAACAAAGAAAGCTCCAAAGGTCAGTGTGGGAGGGCTTTCCCAGCTGGGCAAGAGAGGAACAGGGTCCCCTCAGCACTGGCCCCAGGCAGCAGCAGCAGGCAGCAGGTGGCTACAGTGGCCATGGAAGTAGCTTGGGTCCATTGTCCAGGCAGCTCAGCTTAAAGCCTCTGGGGGAATTGAGCAGTTGATCTAAATCTCAGCCTTGAGCACAGTACTGGGCGGGGGGGAGGGGGGAGGAGAAGCACTAGGACCCTCCTCTTGACAAGGATTCAGAAGTCAAGTAACTGGGAAAATGCCCAAAAAAAGAGGAAAAAATAAGACCATAGAAGGTTATTTTCTTGGTGAACAGGTGTCTCCTTCCATCCTTTCTGATGAGGAGGAACAAGGCATACTGTCAGAGGAAGTCGAGGCTTCTGCCTCCAGTACCTCTAAAATGAATATAAAATGGGTTCAAGCCATAGAAGAGCTTGAAAAGTGAGTCAGCAGCTTGCTAAAGGATAGCCAAAAAAATGCTGAGGAAAATAACACCTTTAAAAATAGACTAACTCAACTGGAAAAAGAGGTCCAAAAAGCCAAGGAGAAGGAGGCTTTAAAAAGCAGAATTAGGCAAATGGAAAAGAAGGTTCAAAAGCTCACTGAACAAAATAGTTCTTTAAAAGAGAGAGTGGCATTCAGGGAAGCTAATGACTATGAGATAAACCAAAAAGTTAAAAAAACAAAACCAAAAGATTGAAAGCATAGAAGATAATGTGAAACATCTCATTGGAAAAACAATTGATCTGGAAAATAGATCCAGGAGACACAATTTAAAAATTATGAGACCACCTGAAAGTCAAGATCAAAAAAAGAGCCTAGACATTATCTTTCATGAAATTATCAAGGAAAACTGCCCTGACATTCTACAACCAGAGGGCAAAATAAATATTGAAAGACTCCACCAATCATCTCCTGAAAGAGACCTGAACAGAGAAACTCCTAGGAATATTGCGGCCAAATTTCAGATTCCCAGATTAAGAAGAAAATATTGCAAGCAGCTAGAAAGAAATAATTTAAGTATTGTGGAAATACAATCAGGATAACACAGGATCTGGCAGCTTCTACATTAAGGGATCAAAGGGCTTGAAATAGGGTATTCCAGAAGTCAAAGGAACTGGGATTAAAACCAAGAATCACCTACCCAGCAAAATGAGTATAATACTTCAAGGGAATAAATGGTCACTCAATGATATAGAGGACTTTCAAGCACTCATGATGAAAAGACTAGAACTGAATAGAAAATTTGACTTTTAAACATAAGAATCAAGAGAAGCATGAAATGGTAAACAGGAAAGAGAAATTATAAAAGACTTTCTAAAGCTGAACTGTTTACATCCCTACATGGAAAGATAATATTTGTAGCTCTTGAGACTTTTCTCAGTATTTGGGTAGGTGGAGAGTTTATACACATACACACACACACACACACACACACACACACACACATATAGACAGAGAGTACAGGCTGAGTTGACTCAGAAGAGATGATATCTATTAAAAAAATTAAATTAAGGGATGAGAGAGGAAAATATTGGGAGGAGAAAGAGAGAAACAGAATGGGGCAAGCTATCACTCATAAAAGAGATAAGAAAAATTTTGTTCAATGGAGGAGAAAAGGGAGGAGGTGAGAGGGGAAAAATGAAACTTACTCTCTTCACATATGGTTTAAGAAGGGAATAACATGCTCACTAAATTTGGTATGAAAATCTATCTTACACTACAGGAAAGTAGGGGAAAAGGGGGCAAGTGGGGTGAAGGGATGATAGAAGGGAGGGCAAACAGGAGAAGAGAATAACTAGAAGTAAACACTTTTGGGAAGGGACAAGGTCAAATGAGAGAATAGAAGAAAAGGAGGGACAGGGTAGGATGGAAGGAAATATAATTAGTCTTACACAACATGACTATTATGGAAGTCTTTTGCAAAATGACACATATATTTATGTACATATATATTTATGTATTGTGTTCAATTATGTATGTGTTCGATATGTATTGAATTGCTTGCCTTCTCAGTGGGAATGAGTAGGGAGGGAGGGAGAGAAGTTGGAATTCAAAGTATTAGGAATGAATGTTGAGAATTATTATTGCATATAACTGGGAAATAAGAAATACAGGAAATGGGATATAGAAATTTATCTTGCCCTACAAGGAAAGAGAGAAGATAGGGATAAGGGAAGGGTGGGGTGTGATAGAAGGGAGGATACATTGAGGGAAGGGGTAATCAGAATGCAAAGTATAATGGGATGGGGGAGGGGAGAGATGGGGAGAAAAATTGGAACTCAAAATTTTGTGGAAATGAATGTTGAAATCTAAAAAGAAAGAAAGAAAGAGCAAAAAAATAAAAATAGACATTTCACATTAAATTATTTTCTTTTTCAGGTGGGATTTTATTTTAAATCTTTATACAGACTCTTTGCTTTTAACATGACTTTCATTTTTGAATATATTCCTGCTCTTCCCCTACTCATCAACCCATCATCCCTCATAAAAAAATAATAAAAAAGAATGCCCTTCCCCCAAAAAGAGTTCAGAATAATTAACCAGCACGTCAACTATATTTGCAGTTTCTACACCAGAAGGGTCACACTGAGGACTGCAGGCTCATAGTCCTGGAACAGGAGACCATGTTTCACCAGCCTTGTCACAACTGCACCATTTTTTGTATCTGTGGAGTTGGAATATCTGGGAGTAAGAGAATATACCATCTGACATTTGTAGATATAATTAAAACTCTCTCTCAAGAGTTATTGGACTCGCTTAAAGCTAAGCTAGTCCTGCCAGTGGTATGTTGATGTGAGGAGGAGATGGGGGCAGGGGTTAATTTACTCATGGGCAGGGAAGCCTCTCTGCATGGGGACTGCCCCATTCATGGCCTGCCCTGGCTAGTAGCTTCTGTGGGATCCATGGTCAAGGAAAGCTAGAACAACATCTGACTGGTAATTATGCTAATTCCCCTGAGCTGTCACCACTGCAAAAGCATGCACATGCGCACGCACACACACACACAGACATGTACACACATGCACACATGAATACATGTGTGTGTGCACATACACCTGTGCATGCACATGCATACACACACACACACACACACACACACACACTGCCAGTTCTGGAAGCAGTAGTAAGAAAGTCACCTTACTGGTGGCTACAGTGCCTTCTAGCTCAGGAAGGGGGTTTGGGGAAAGGGAGAAGGAGGGGGCAGGGGAGGCAGAGAAGGAGGGTTTGGACAGGCTCAGATTGAAGCATTTGTAAGCACTCATGACGGTAAGTTAAATTCCATATGGGAACACTTCACAGCACATTTCGGAAGAGGAACGGCATAAATCTTGCCCACAGCGCTGTCACACTGAGCCCATGCTGACAAGTGAGGGGAGGCTGCTGGCTTTGCGGTGGGAATCGCTGGGTCTCCTCATTAGCAGAGCGAGAAGAAGCCTGGTGGGAGCCTACTTCCCATTGCATTCATCCTCAGAATATTCCAAGGCAGAGAAAGCAGCCCCCGGCAATGTCAGGATGTCTAGGAGATGAAATAATACCATTATATTTTCAAGTATTTTGTGAGTGTCTTTAGAGGCTCAGCCTTGCTCACTCAGTGACTTTGGAGTGGGGAGGATAAGGACTAAAGGTATAGAGAGGGTAAGGACCCAAGGAATCCACTGCGTGTGTGTGTGTGTGTGTGTGTGTGTATGTGTGTGTGTAGTAAGAATAGCTCTATTTATTGCAGCAGAGAGAAGCAAGCAAGCTCCCTGCTGCCTCTGAGACCAGACAGACAGCCACTTCTAGGGTAGCTCAGCCTTTTACTATTTTTAAAAAGCCAGGCTGCAAAGCATGCCGATATTATTCCTGCATAGTATTGCTGCTTAGGACATTAAAAGGGATGGAATAAAGACCATGTAGTATAGTAGACTGAGCATCAGAAGCCCTGGACTCTGCCCTTACCTAAGTGATATCTCTCCGTGAATAATAATATTATTAACAATAATAATAGTTCTTTGAGGCTTATAAAGCACTTTACATATGGTATGTCACTACTCTGTCAGGGAAATGTTAGTATTATCATCCCCCTTTTTATAGTTGAGGAAACTGAGGCAGAAAGATTCAGGCAACCAGTGTCTGAGGAAGGATTCTGACTTAGCTGTTCCAGCTTCCAAGTCAGGCGTTCTATCCAGCATTATCCTAAATGTTTTACAGGACTAAGTTTCCTCATCTGTAAAATTGAATCATCTGATTTCTTAAAGTGTCTTCCAACTATAAAGATCTGTGATTATCCAGAGACTTTCAGGTCCATAGGTTTATTATGGAGAATAGAGGCAGGGGCAGGGTTGGAGGAGGCAGAGGAAGAGACTCTCTTAGGCTCCGAGATTTGGCACGTGAAAGGACCTTGGGTCATCTCCTCCAATCTTCTCATTTCACAAATAAGGACATGGCGTCTCAGTGACTTGACCAGGGTCACACAGGAAGTCAGTCAGCAAAGTCAGGATGTGAACTCAGATCTATCTCACTCAAACCCAGCACTCTTTTAACTGCAGCACATCTCTTTCTTATTAATAAGACTTTCAGTTTCTCCTCCCCACCTTCCTTGCTCCAGTTTTGCCTTGGTATGTGCAGACTAGAAGGTGCATGCTGGAGCTTTTTGTATGAAATATGGTTATTACAAGGTGTGGCCCCCTTAAACATCGGCTTCTATATTATTTTGACTTTATGACTTCCTGTAATATTACTGAATATTGTCATCTTGCTAACAAAGGCTGATGCATTTTTTCTTCTCTCTACCAGGTTCTTGACATTTAAGGTACCATCAAAAGGTTTCTGAGGTTTTGGGGCTATAGCTCTGAAAGTATTGTTTCCTGCTCCCTCAGCAACACAGGTATTCGTGGTAGTTTCAGACATGGCCCCACCAACCTGCCTGCCCTTGTTTCCTACTAAAGCCTGCTAGTCATCTTTCACCAAAAGGTAAACCAAATTCAATGAATTTAAAAGAAGGCTAGATATCTATCTACCCTGATTCAGAACCAATTTCAAACCTGAGTGACCTTGGGCAAAATCATTTATCCCACTCTGTTGTGGAATTAGAATTGACAGAACTTGACAATTGGTGGGATGCAGGGTATGATGGAGAAGAATTAAAGATGATTCCATGGTTTCTAATATGAGGGGTTGGATCATCAGAAAAAGGGGAAAAAACAATGAGAGAGGAAGAGTAATCTTGAGCGAATTTAGGGAGACAGGTATTCTGCAGGTATTTTGAAGGGGAGAACAAAAAAACCCCAGCTGTCCTCAAGGACAACTCTCCTTGATGTACCCTATATTTCAGCCAGTTGACCTAATCAAATTTCACTACTGCACCAGGTACACTTCTTTGTCTTGCCTCCTGCCCTACCTTGTATGATACTTATCTGTTTCCTCAACTGTCAAACCAAGGACTTGGACAAAATAATCTCTATAATCTTTTCCTGCCTCCAAATGTTAACGATTCTCATATTCCCAATACAGGGCAACCAGTCATTTATCCAGTGTCCTGTGGATGTAGTTGTACCTTTCCTGAATGGAAAGAGCAGCAATGCTTGGGTCCACTGAAAACTTTTTAAGGAGCCTAGAAATTTTCCCTACCTGCCTTGTCCAACCTGGAGCATTTATTATAATTACATACTTCATATTCATTGAGTCATGTAGTTTTTTCAAGGAGATGTCACATATGTCAATTTTACCTCTAAGACTCTTCAGAATTTAAATGCAAAACACAAGTTCTTTTTCTGTTCCATGCTAGCTGAGAGAACATTTTCCCCATACTCACCCCCAAAAAGGAGATACTGTTCAAAAATACGCTGAATCCCTCCCTGACCATTTTATGCATAAAGGAGAAAACCATGCAAGAGAAACTTCCAAACTGTATCAGATTCCATGAGGTTTTGTCTGGGAGAAGGCAAATCCACAGCTAAAATTGGATAAGAACTCATAGGCTCTGAATCGAAGCTGTACCTACCTGGTTTTTATGTGTTCAGTCCAGAATTGAAGAGTTCTCTGTTCAATGACCACTCTTGTTCTCTGCTTGGGCACCAACTGCAAAGAAATCTAGGGGTTTAGGAATGTAGATGTTCTTTCTGGTTCCTAGTCCCACCCCACCCAGGTGGGAAGCTTGGGCAGGTGGGTGACCTAAAGCAGTGTCTGTGGAAATTTTTGCCCTGTTTTCTTCTCCCCATTTACTTTCAACCCTTCCTCTATCACCCCAGTCGTGAGGTACGTAACCAGGATGGCAGGCCTAATCTGAAATCAGGCACCATTTTTCAAGAGAGGATGAAAATGAGCTGTTATTATTGGTAATAATAATAATAACTTACATTTCTATCATGATTTCCAAAGAGCTTTTGTTAACAGCAAAATTACAGAGGAAGATAAGAAAGGCCTACTGTATTGAAATGGTAAGGTTAGGGAAAACAAGCACAGGTCTTTACAACTTTCTTTAAACCACTAAAGCCCCTAGCAAATCTAATTTTCCTTGACAACCTTGTGTAGAAGTTTATCCTGTCATAGCAACTTTTGAAATATCGATTGTGGCAGCCAGACTGGGCAGACTACATACAAACCCTAGGGAACCAGGCACTATGAACTGAGCTTCTTGCATTGTGTCTGTGTGAACCCATGCCCCACTTCGCACACATACACCCCCTCCCCACCAACCACCTCCAGTCTCCAAGAGAGTAATTAAATTTCTGCGTGTCTTCATTTTCTCCTAGGTAGAGTAGGGGCAGCAACACTGACCTATCTCACCAGGCAGCTGTAAGTAGGAATAACTAATTAAAGAAAGGCTAAAGCACTCCATAATAATTAACATGGTTTCTGCTTTCATAAATACAGTAGCGATGGGTGGCATCAACATCCATGCCCGGGCAGTTGTTTCTCCCAGCTGCAGGCCTGTCAGATCTCAGAGTAGTCTTACGTCTCCTTGCCACCTGAGACTAAGTGTCATCTAGGTGGATGATTCCAGAATCATTTGCATGAGACCAAGACCCTTCTGTCCTCATGGGTCAGACAAGGAGGAAGCCTCCAGGATGAAGGCTGGTTCTTTTAGGATGGGCCATTTGGAAAATACAAATGAATCTCAAATGATTTATTTTTCTTCATCATTATTGTGAAAATATATATTCATGGTCTGTGTGCATATTATGTACAAGCAGTGCTCTCTTCTATAGAAAAGCTAATTCAGGGCTCCTCTAGTCACTTAACAAGTACCCTGTCACATCCAAGGCATCTGGAGTCTAGAGATCTGTGCCCTCCCCTTGAAGCAGCTGCCCATTTTTTTGCTCTTCCCTTCAGAAGGCTTGAGCAATGGTTGATCATTCACTCTAAATTCACAGCTTCTTCTGATCACCCTTCCTTTGTCATTGCAGTTTTTTTGCCCTTTCTCTGATGATTAAACAACTCAGATAAAAAACCTTGGGGTCATCTTTGATTCTCTTCCCTCACACCCCACATCCAATCAGTCGCCAAGTCCTGTCAATTCTACTTCCACAGCACAATGGACAACAGGTCTCTCCTCTCCATTCAGAAGGCCACTCCTCTAGTTGAAGATCTCACCTAGATTATCATAATAATATTCTAACTAGCCCCTTGTTCCTACCCTCCCCAATCCATCCTCAACACAGATACCAAAATAAAATTCTGAAGGCACAAGCCTGACCATTTTCTTCCCCCTGCTCAAAAATCTTCATTGGCTAGTACTTCTAGGATAAAAAGCGAACTCCTCAACCTACCATCTAAAAATCCTCCATAAAATAGCTCCAACTTTTCTTTCTGGCTTTATTTCCTAATGTTATCCTTCATATACTCTCTATTTCATCCAGTTGCCTCATTCAAATATTACTAAAGCACTTTTCATGCTCCTTTGCCTCCATCACACCCTTATAATATACTTATGCATTTACATATTAATTCCCTTAGTCTCCTAAATTTAAGCTCTTTCAAGACAGAGGCATTGCCTTTTTTCTTAATTTTTTATACCTAGCACAGTGCACTGAATATTTTTTGGAGGAGGAGAGTCTAGACCTGAGATTTTATTGGTATAGGCAATACTTGGTAAGGGTTCCTTTACTAATGCAGAAAATCAGAAACATGCAGTCCTAGAAATGTTGCTTAAAACACTGAAACGGTAAATCATTTGACCAGAACCAAAACATGAGTACATCTCAGAGATGGAATCTGAACCTGGTCTTCCTAAATAAGGTTCTCTATCCACTAAGCCAGGATATTTTGCACATGATGGACTCTTAATAAGTTCCTAGAAAAACCCTCTGTACTTTGCTGAATACAGAGACAAAAACAAAGTAGTGATATCTTCAAGAGCAGAGTCTATTTTATCCTGTTGTGGGGAACAACATATACACAGATAAGTAAATAGGAATCCTACCCAAAATAAATGTGACATTGGCAGGGAGATAAGGGCAATATTAACAACCAGGGCCATCAAGAAAGGCCTCCTGTCCAGAGCATCACTTAAGCTCAGTTGGTAAGAGAATTTGGGATTTCAAGAGAAGGAAGTGAAGAGGGATAATATCTGAGGAATGAGGGAAAGCTAGGGCTCGGGCATCCATGTCAGAGATGGGCTGTCTTGTATAGGAGGCTGTAAGTCTGCCATTCTGACTAGAAAGAAAAACACACAAGAGGGGGCAATGGAAAATTAGTCTGTAAAGATAAGTTGGAACTAGATTGTGAATGGTTTTAAATTCAGCAAAGGTAGGAAGTGAAAGTGAAAATTACATTAGAAAACTCCAAGAAACAAAAGAGGTCATGGGTTAAGCACAGTGTGAATGCTTTCTTAATGAAGAGACTCTGAAATCACTGGGCACAGCAAACAGCAAAGACATCACAAAAAATGAAATTAATGATACCTGAACAGACAGGAAACGACTAGCTTCAGACAAAGCAGCCATCCCCAGAAGAAGCTGTCTATGTGTAGTCAGATCGCTGACAGGTTAGAGAAAAGGTCACAGTAAATAACAACTTAGAAGAAAGCACAATCAAGGAAAAGGAGGCATGTCTTATGATTAGAGTAGCTGCAAACTGACCTATTTAAATAAGCAGTTAACGCCAAGAAATGGGGACTGATCCTGACATGACCATTTCTTAGAGAAGTTTCATGGGTGGCCATGACTCAAAAACTCTTCACCTAGTGGTCAACCTACTGATGATGAAAGAATGAATGAAAAGCATTTATGAAGCATTCAGTATGTGTCAAGGCACAGAGATAGAAATACAAGAACAAGACAATCTCTACCCTCAAGGAGCTTAGTTTCAAAGATAGGGAGAGAAGACATGGAAGAGAATAAGTGATCAAGAAAGATGGTTTGGGTTTGGAAAGGAATGGAAATGGTGACTGGAGCCATAAGGAAGTCAAAAATGATATACTTTTGCAGTAGCAATGGCAGTGTTAATTTCATTACTGTTCTGAGATCAAAAGGTGGAAAGCAGACAGAAGAGGTGTGTGTGTGTGTGTGTGTGTGTGTGTGTGTGTGTGTGTGTGTGTGTGTGTGTGTGTGTGTAAGTGTTAGGGTTAGGAGAATAGGATGGAGCTAGGTAACCTTGTTCTTGGACAACAGAGACAGCCTTTGACCAGGGACTGTTCTGGTGCCCTTTCCAGTTATAAAAGACCTTAAACTCCATTGATTCAACTTTTATAACTTTATGGCATCAAAACAGACAAGTTTAACTGAGTTAAAATAGTTGTGACAATGAGGAGGTCCAAAAAGGCTAGTAACAACGTCAGTCAGCAAATATGTGATTTCCTTGCCAAGTGGCCAGACATGGCAGCCAAGGGCAATACCGGATTAGGTCACAAGCTCATTTGTAAGACATAACAGATGTCAGGGTCCCCTGAACTCTGATAGGGGATGCCTGAGAAAACATGGATCGGTTCAGAAGGCATAGTCAAAAATGAAGTTGTATCTGACATTGTGACACAATCATTATCACCAAGCCCTTTAGTTTGTTCTGTGCCTCAGATCTCAGACAGCTTGGCATATAGCCCAGAAAAAATATAAATAAATATAAAATAATATATAATAATAAAAATTATATTATAAAAAATATGCAAGATTTTTCAAGGAAACACACCACACAGCAGAGTATGTACCTAGATACATAGGGAAAACTAAGCAGTTGTGATCTGTACCTGGGGTAATTAAGACACACCTAGAGTGTCATGGACATCCTCTTTTTGTCCACTGAAGAATAATGAAGAGATAATCTATCTACAAAAGGCATACAGCTAGTTGGCCATCTTTTTAAATTTAATTTTATTTTAATTTTTAAATTTTTTTATTAATTGTTAATTATAAAATTAATTATTTTTTCAAATGAGTATTTATTTTCTCTTCCACTTTCTAATCTCCCAATATATGCTGAAAAAAGAAAAATAAAACAATTGTACCAAATACATATGTAATAAATTTTGTGAAGCAAAACAATCGTCATATTGTCCACGTCTAAAAATGTGTCCCTTTCTGCAGGAGATGGATGATATTCTTCACCATCTGTCCTCTAGAATCATGGGTGATCATTGCATTGACCAAAGTTCTTAAATCTTTCAAAGTTTTTTGATTTTATAATGTTGTCAGAGTATAGATTGTTCTTCTGGTTCTGCTCATTTCACTCTGCATTAGTTCATCTATATCTTCCTATGTTTCTTTGAAAATACCCCCTTTGGAAGCACAATAGTATTCTGTTCCACTCATATATCATAATTTGTTCAATGATTCCCCACTTGATGAGTACCACTTTAATTCCAATTCTTTGCCACCACTAAAAGAGCCACTATAAACATTTTTGTGCATATAGGTGCTTTTCCTCTTTCTTTGATCTCTTTGTGGTAGTAGGCCTACTGGTGACATTGCTGGATCAAAGGATCTGCACAGTTTAGAAACTTCAGGGACATTAAACCAATTTGATTTCCAGAGTGACTGTGCCAATTCACAGTTCTACCAACAATAGAATATCAATTTGCCTATTTGCCCCAACCTCTCCAACATTTGTAATTTTCCCTGTTGGGATTGGAAGCTCAATTCCGTGTGGACAGTCTCGGGCGGGTAAAGGTGGGAGCTTCTAAATCTTAGAGCTCTCACGAGACCCCCCCAGGAAACGACAGGGAATCGAGGTGAACCGAGCTATCTCGAGTAATTCCGCCTCTTCCCGTGAGAAACGTGATGGGAGAGAGATCTCCCCGCCCTCGAGATTGTCCCGGATCTGGGCACACCTAGTTACCTAACAGCACGGTATTCAGATGCAAACTATGCGGCTGAAGGTTAAGTAGGATTGAGGAAGCCTGAAAGCTCTCTTAGCACGTGAGGAGCCAAGAGGACAGTAGGCTCCGCTTTTCTTCTTTCCTCTCTCCCCTCCCCCTCTCTCCCCGCTTGTACTTCTACTTCCAATCCCTTAAGATCTTAGCCTCCTTAGGAAATCTCCCCCTCTTCTTCCTAAGGAAGACCCCCCTGCACTTGTAATCGAGACCCTGAAATAAAGCTCAACCCTTGTTCGACTCTGGAACATCCTTTCTCTCATATGAGCATCCGGTTTTGGCCAACCGAAGACCTCGGAGGTGAGGTAAGAAGACTCGGGTAGCCCACACAGGCCTCTAGGCCTGGCATTTCCCTATTTTAATATAACTTTGCCATTCTAGTGAATATAAGATGGAACCTTGGAGTTATTATTGGTGATTTGGTGGTTGACCATCTTTTCCAATTTGGTTTATATCACATATCTCCCCACTTTGAAACCCAAAATGTCTGTTCCTACAGAGCTTCTTCCTACCTTTCTCTTGAAGGGTTGATTTGTACATAACTGCTCCTCAGTCATTTGGTCCCAACTCTTTGGGACCCCATGGACCAAATTTTACTGATACTGTCCACTGGATTTTCTTGGCAAAGATACTGGAGTGGTTTGCCATTTCCTTCTCCAGTAGATTAAGGCAAACAAAAGGTTAAGTGATCAGAGTCACACAGTTGGTAAGTGTCTGAGGCCAAATTTGAATTCAGGTCTTCTTGATTCCAGACCTAGTACTCTATCCACCGACCCACTTAGCTGTCTCAATAAGCCTATTGTGCTTAATAGCCATTCCCAATTATTTCTGCTTGCATTTTTTCAGATTCTTGCAAAGAGGAAATATGTACCACCTCTTTTTTCTCCCATGTTTTTTTTCTCCTGTATTGAAAGCCTAAACACAAAGCTATATCCTCTAAGAGCTTTTCCATGTCCTCATACTCAAGATCCCCTTGCCTAACTTCACCATGTGGATATTGGTCATCTCCATCCCACCTCAGTCTTTCTTTTTGGTCTTGGCACCTTGAGGTCTTTAAGTCTCCTTGCAGATAATTCTGAGACTGAACTCCTGCTGCCAATGGAGTTGTAGGAAAGTTCAGAGATCTTTTCTAAAAATCTGATCTGTAGGAGGTGTAATTTATCTCCTGTCAAAGTAGAAAAACTACAAAATTTAGAAATACTACTAAGTATAGTACTTTCTATATCTTTGGGTCAGATGGCCAAGGGGGTAGCATTGAAAAATCATGGCTGAAAGCCTGAGGTCTTTCAGCTTACCCTATTGACCTGATCCCAATTCTGTCCTGCCTTTCCCAGGACTCCTTTCCAGGGATTCTAGACACTGTTAGTCAGGTGATCAGAAGTTCCACATATGAAGTTCAGGCTTTGACTTGACTGGTATCACTAACCCTAAGAAGTCTGGCATTGACAACTAACTAGTCCCTAGATGCTTGGGATCTAGACTTTCTTGTACTCATAAGAAAGACCATCTATACTGTTCACTCTTCTCAATCAAAAGAACTCTCCCTCTTTCAGTCTTCCATAAAGCATTTAATTGTACAAGTATGTCCTCCAGGCCTATCAAAGTAATCTAGAGCAGGGCATCCATAATTCTTTTTTGTGTGTCCCTGATGCCTTTTGAAGCCTGGCAAAGACTAAAGACCCCTTATCAGAATAATGTTTTTAAATACACCAAAGAGTGCATAGGATTATAAAAGAATTATATTGAAATAAAAATATGCTTTTCCTCATCAAAGTTCACAGAACCCCTGAAATCTATCTACACACCTCTTAGGAGGTCTATTTACCTATGCACCTGAGGTTAAATACCCCAGTCTTTAATTAGAATACCTGCCAACTGGTTTTTGTTTAATTCTTTGAAGATTTTTATTAATTTTACCTCCTCTCAAACCAAAATGTCTCAAAATTGGTGGAAATGATGTATGCAAACCACCTTTCTCTACTATCTAAGTTGGAACAATACTTCAGTTTCCCATTCCTTATGAGGGTTACTAGAAGCTCAGCTTTAAAACATTGGTTATTTCTCAGTAAAAGGGATCGATCCTCTATCTGAGAAGTTGATCCATCCAGGATGACTTCACTCAGGGGTAAATACTTAATAGTAGATTCCCCAAAAATATATGACACTTTTAGTTTTAATCTGCATTATTAATGTTATCTCCATCACTTTCTTAAGTCTTGACAATCAAGAAAACAGTAAATCAAGCCCTGATTTGTAGCATTTCCTGATTTCTAAGGTGTTATACCAAAAACTTAACAATTGACTTTGCAGATCTGGTTTGAACTAGTTCCCTGACTTCACTGCAAAATTATAAGGAATACTGGCTATCCTGAGTCTGCCTGTTGAACATGACCAAATACATAGAAAAGAAATCCACACTAAAGATCTCACAGTTTTAAGGATACTCAGGGATTGAAGCTCAAGACATGTCTAAAAGGGGAGATACAAAGGAATGATCACAAATGGTACTTTTACTAAAGAAAGGGGATGGAGAGGACATTAGCAACTCCTGGCCCATATTTCTAGTTTGACATCACTGTAAAATCTTTGTGAGACTAGTCTATGCACCTAAAAGTCCTCCCCAGCAAATAAATGTTCAAAGAATTTAAATAGTTTTCTAAAGAACTAAAAACTCTAAATAATCATTTAAGTAATGCTTCAAATCAGAAATAATAAGAGAATGTAAATTAAGATGACTGAAATTTTACGTCCCACCCTATAAATTGGCAAAGATGGGAACAGCAAATGTCAGAGGGGTGGTGAGAAGACAAGCACAAAAATATACTATTGATAGAACTGTGAATTTATCTAAACCTAGAGATAAATCTAGAATTATGCAAGGAAAGTAATAGCCTTTGACGTAGCAATCCCATTGCTGAGCATATATATTAAGGAAGTTAAAGACAGAAACAGTGGCTTTATACACACATACATACACACACACACACACACACATGTTCCATATTCGTAAGAGCTCTCTTTGTGGTAGCAAAGAGCTGAAAAAAAAATCAGATACACACCATTTGGGAAATGGACAAAAAAATGGGCATGTGTATATCATGGGATACTAGAGTAACATAAGAAATCACCCATATGTGGAAAGGACAAGATTTATTATATAATCTGATGCAGACTGAAATAAGCTGAACCAAAAACAACACACATAACACCTGTAACAATGTAATGGAAAAGTCCCTAAAACGAAGTTGAACCAACTGAAAAAACCACTAATGGTCCTAGAAAACAGATAATGCGGCATACCTCTCTCCTTCCAGCAGAGAAGCAGGGCACTATTGAGGTCAAAGTATCATATGTAGTGTCCCACACAGTCATTGGATCTAATGTTTCTACTTAATTGTTTTTCTTTGTAATAGAGGAGAGTTTAATTGGTTTGGGGGAAATGGAAGTCGGGGAGAGGTATTTCTAGAAATGAGTATGATATAAAAGCAAGAGACATCAATAACATTTAGTTAAAAAAAAAATGGTCATTCACACATTGTGTTTATCCTTGATAAAAACTTAGAACAGACAAGTTTTCCAGAGATGCCTTTCTAAAGCAGATGACATCATTATAGTCACACAACTGAGAGATGGAATAAACACAGAAGACTCTCCTATGTATGTTATTGTTAATGTTGTTTTTAAGCACTTCACCCAGTGGAATAAAATGCAACCTTGAAGACTCTGCTCAATAAGGTGTCAACCACACAGAGGAAAAAAATTATATGAGATTCTATGGCAGGTGTAACTGCAGAGATAACTTTGCTCAGCAACCTGCTGAGTCTGATCTGAAGTGAGGAACCAGTCAGAAGGACATGGGTGTATCTAAAATGCTCTCCCTGTTGTCATGGTGGATGTCCTGCTCAGAGTACAAAGAGAAGGAGAATTCTCTTTTGTTAGCTAGGTTCTCCAAGTGCATAACCTCCTTGGGTAACTTCAACCCCTTTGAATATCCAATGAGGAGACTGGACTCAATGAGCTCTGAGTTTCTTGCCAGTTCAAAAAAAATGACTACAAAGAATACACACATACATGTGTATATAAGTATAATCATGTGTGTGTGTTATTCATACACATCTTAGACAAGCACTCCAATTGGACAATGTGAGGGACTTGTCATTGAGTAGTTAGCTACATCAGACTGAAGTACATTTCGGAAAGTGTTCTTCATTCATCCCAATCTTGACAAAAGCCTGTGTCTCCAACACCAGCATTTCCCAGTGATACTCTGCAACTGTGACTCTTAATAACACTGCAATCTCAAAAAAAGGAAAAAAGTGAATGACGTACCACAAAGGACAATAGAAACATCTTAGTGGCTATAAATAGATTAGAGTAGATTCTTAGCAATGACGATTTGGATGTAGGACGTTACACAGAAGACATGCTTAAGGATATGCATGACCAGAAAATGGAGTACACAATTAATTTGTCAAGAATGAGCAACAGCATATGAGCAGTTAAGATACTTGCAGCTACCTTGGAGATACTGCAAGAACCAGAGGAAGAGAGAAAAAAAAAATTAAGTGCTGGCTCTGTGCCAGGCATTGTGCTAAGGTCTTTACAAAGATTAGTATATTTGATCCTCACAACAATCCTGTAAAGTAGGTGCTATTATTATCCCCATTTTACAAGTGAGGAAACTGAGGCAGCAGAGGTTAAATGTATTGACCAGGGCCACACAGATAGTAAGTACCTGAGGCTGGATTTGAACTCTGGTCTTTTGTTTCCAGGCTCAGTGCTCCCTCTACCTTGCCACCTGACTGTCCCAAAGGAAAGTCTCCAGTGGTTTGGGGGAGACAAAAATTTCACAGGATAAGATGGGTCACAATCTGCAACAACAGACTCCATATTAAAGAAATCATTGATTTATTGAAGTATCTTTTCCCAACAAAATCAAATATCTCCTTGTCTTTAATATTTTTTCCTTCAATTCCAAAACCTGAATTATTGTAAACACTAATCTTACTTCCCTTCTAGAATTGTATATTCATGTGCTTACCATAGAGTCCAAAAAAAAAAGTATTCACCTCACCCACAAACCAAAATTTTATTATATTATCATTATAATTATATTATTATATTACCTATAAAGGTAGTAGATCACAGAGCCAGAGCCTCAGTCTTCTGGCTCCAAATTCCACTGAATCATATGGCTGCTTGCTGCTCTGCGGTTTGTGCTTCATCCTTTCCAAAGTCCTCAGGCCTCACTGTGACTTGTTATATAGCACTGCTCCACACCAAGGGGTAGTTCCTTCTCTGTGTATTGATACTAATCTTCTTGATCCCAAAAAGGTGGTTCTCTAGTAGCCAACATTAGCCCATTCCCAGCAGCTAATATGGAGTTTGTGATCTTTCAGTTAGTTCAGTTCAATTCCATTCATCAAGTACTTGGTTTGTCGTGTTTACAAGGTCCAGTACCCACTCAGTGTTGTTTTTATCCCTGCTGCCTGCGCCATCCCATTACTGCATTAAACTATGTCAGTTTTGGCAAATGCTCTGGCAAAGTGGAAAGAACAGGGAGCAAAGAGTCAGGAGACCTGAGTTCTAGTCAGCTTTGCCACTGACTCAACAGCTGGAAAGTCTTCAAGCATGGGCCCAGTGATGAATTGTTTATCTGTCATCTGAGAACAAGCCCAGCTGAGTTCTAAGAGCCTGGTCACTAAAGAAGCATCTGCTAGAGGTCAACAGTAACTCATAAAGATGAAGAGGAGTTGCCATCTATATCAATCAAGGAGGTACAAAACTCAGGCAAACTAAATCACAGTTCCTAAAGTATTTAAGTAAATGTTTTCCCTAGACTGGCCCTTGCTTTCCTTTCTACTTTTCTTATATATTGCTAGCCTCCATGAACTTTGGATCTAGCCTACTGGCATACTTAGTGTTCCCCACTTGTGCTGTTCCATCTCCCATATTCATGTATTTGCACTATATATCCCCCATGCTTGGAATGGCCTCCCTTTTCAGTTCCATCTCTTACAATTCCTGGTTTCCTTGAAGACTCAGAGGAAGCCTTGCATTCTGTATGGAAGCTTTCCTGATTTACACAGCTGTAAGCAAGGATCTCCACTGTCATCACTTCTATTTGGCATGGTGATAGAAATTCTGACTATAGCAATTAGACAAGAAAAAGGAATTGAGAAAATATACATAAATAAAGAAGAAACAAAATGATCACTTTTTTCAAATACTGGTATACTTATAAAACCATAGGAAATCAACTAAAAAAACAACAACTTCAGCAAAGTGGCAGGATATCAAATAAATCCACATAAATGATTATCAAGACTTCAGAACACCAATAAAATGTAGCAAGAAGAAATAGAAAGAGAAATTCCATTTAAAATAACTGCAAAATGCACAAAATACTCAGGCATCTTCCTACCAAAAGATATATAAGAGCTATATGAATAACACTATTAAATATTGTTTGCTTAAAGACCTAATACTTGGAGAAATATCAGTTGCTCTTGCCTAGGCCCAGCCAATATAATAAAAGTAAGAATACTACCTAAATTAATTTACTTATTCAGTGCAATACCAATCAAACTACCAAAGTATTACTATATAGAGCTAGGAAAAAATGAAATTCATGAGAAAGGAAAAAAAAAAGATCAGTAATCTCAAGGGAAATCATGAAAATACTTGGGAAGGAAATGGGCAAAGCAGTACCACATCTCAATAGTAATTCTCCAAACAATTTTATACTGATTAAAAAACAGAAAAATTGAACAATGGGAAAGATTAAGCATTCAAGATGGGAAACAGACAAACCTAGTAGCCTGATATTTGATAAACCCCAAAACCTCAGTTATTGAGGCAAAACACTCACTATCTAATTTTTTTGCTATCTGATTTTTTTTTAACTGTTGGAAAAACTGGACAGTAGTGTGGCAGAAATTAGGTATAGACCAACATCTCATACCTCACACCAAGATAAGCTCCAATGAATACATGACCTGGAAATGAAAGGTCATATCATAAACAAATTAAGGGGAAAAGGAAGAAATGACCTTTCAGATTTATGGATGAGGAAAAAAGTTCATGACCAAGCAAAAGATAAAGAGAATTATAGAGGATACAATCAACAATTCTGATTAGATAAAATTAAAAATATTTTGCACCACCAATACAATACAGATTAGAAAGGAAACAGCAAACTGGAAAAAAATTCTTTACAGCAAGTTTCTCTTATAAAGATCTCACTTTCAAGATACACAAGGAACTGATAGTAATGTATAAGAATAAGATTTTCTCAACTGATGAACAGTCTAAGGATATGAATAGGTAGTTCTCAAGGGGGAAAAAAAATCTGTCTAAAGCTATATGAGGGCAGCTAGGTGTCACAGTGGATAAGTTCTGGGCCTGGAGTCAGGAGGACCTAAGTTCAAATCTGGCCTCAGACATTTACTAGCTATATGACCCTTAACAGTCACTTAGCCCTGTTTGTCCTTGTCTGTAAAATGAGTTGGAGAAGGAAATGACAAACCACTCTAGTATCTTTCTTAAGAAAACCCCAAATGGGGTCACAGAAAGTCGCACACGACTGAAACATCTCAACAACAACAAGAAAAGCTATACTGAAAAAAATCCTCCAAATCAATAAGAATTAAATGTAAATTAAAGCAACTCTGAGGTTCCATCCCACACTCATCAGACTGACAAATTTGGGGGAGAAAAGGAAAATGGAAAATTTTGGAGTTGCTGGGGGAAAACAGGAACATTGATACACTGATGGATTGGAACATTGGTGGAACTATGAATTGGCTCAGCCATTCTAGAAAGTGATTTAGCTCCTTGTGCCCTAAATTACTAAACTGTACATGCCCCTTCGACCTAGGGATCCCACTACTAGGCCTGTCAGTAATACAGAAATGATCTCTGCCTGGTCTGCTTCACAATACTGAAATAAGACTAAAACAAGGTAACATATGTGAACATTCTTGGAAAAGCAAAAAATGTTTTAAAAATTCAACTTAAGATAATAACAATATTGACAACAATTTAACTTGGTACTAACTCTGGATAAAATTTGACAGGGCTGACGTTACCAAGATTTTTATTGTGTACAAATTTATACCTTTTTCTGTTGCCTTTTTCCTCCTAAGGCTTCTCTGAAGTCCCAACAAGCAAAACATTGGCATCCCAAGCCTTTTGGATCCATAAGATACCAGCTTCTTTGACCTTGCTTTCCTGACCACACATATACTCAAGACAGTTCTGGGTTATATGATTGAAGATTGTGAGTTAAAATATAGCCCTTGCAAAGGGCTAAAAGTTATTCTGTGGAAGAATCAAAACTATTTTCTTTCTTCCTTTGGTTTAGATGTTATGAATTCATATTTTCAATCACCAGTTTCACAAGACAATAACATGTCCAGATTGCCAGTCTGGGAGAAGTATGCTTTAAATCTATATGGCAGATCCAATTCTAATAAGGTATTTTTGTTCAGCACCTTTCATCCTAGAGACATAAAGGAATTAATGCCTTCACCTCTAGGTCTATTTTCCATCTACTGTTCACACCTCTATATATACATCTTGTGTCCCCCACCAGAACGTAAATTTCTTGTAGGCAGGCTCTGTTTTGGCTTTTTTTTTCTTTTTATCCCTAATGATTAGCACAATGCCTGAAACATAGTAGCTTCTAATAGGAATATATTAAGTACCAAATAAATGTTTTTTGTTTGAGTCATTGATCGATTTTCACTTCTGACATCCATGCCTCATAGGTAGCAAATTGCTTAATCTTCATTTTCTTTTTCCACAGGAATTGAAAAACAGATCCTTACATAAGCAAATTGTGCAGTAATACGGAATATGAGTGAGAGCCTTAAGGGGAGTGTCTATAAGTCTAACCGTCAGTCTTCTGTTCAGCTCACTAGACCATGTTTCCTCATTTTCAATGGCTAAAAATAAATGACAACAAAAGTGACAGAAATGTATTCTTTATGAAAATTTAAGTATCATCTTTAATCCCTCTCTGAAGATACATAAAGTCTCACTCTCTAGGCTCTACCCATATGCATTCCTTTAAGTGGAAGCAGGGGCTTCCCATTAATTTTGTACCTTCCATCCTCCTAATAGCTCCTTTTTCCATCATCAGTGAGTGGGCAATGGTGGCACCACTTGACATGCACTGAGTGAGAACAAAGCTGACAACAAGGCAGGATTTCCTCATTCTTTAGGCCCTCTATACTTCAGTTTCTCCATCTAAAAGCTGAAGAGTTTAGACTGGATGAGGTTCCTTCTAGCAGGAAAATCCTGTCATTCTAGCATCAGCATGTTGAGTGTACTAGTAGAATCTAAGCATTAGCAGACTCTGTCATACTCGGAAAATGCTGAAGATATGAGCCCTATGACAGAGGGACAGTTTGCCTAAGTTTGTAGAAGCTCATCAGCACCTGATAATGAGGTCTTTTGTTGCCACATCAACTCAAGTAATCCATCTACTAGGCTGCTGACAAAATCAATGACCTTTTGAAGGATATGAATTTTTGAAATATCATTATCAGCATGATAACTTAATATTTATTGATCTGGAGGCAGCATGATGCAGTGGATAAAACACTGGACATTAAGACAGGAAGACCTAGGAGGTTCAAATCTCACCTTACATATTTGTCATCTGTGTGACCCTGGGAAAGTCACTTAATCTCAGTGTGACTCAGTTTCCTTACTTATAACATCAAAGAGTTGGACTAAATGGTCTCTAAAGTCCTTTATAACTCTAAGTTTGTAATCGTGATCTTACTAAGGGCAGCTAGGTGGTGCAGTAGACAAGAGCGCAGAGTCTGGAGTCAGGAAGACATTTTCCTGAGTTCAAATCTGGCCTCAGATACTTACTAGCTGTGTGACCCTGGGCAAGTCACTTAATTCCATTTGCCTCAGTTTTCTCTTCTGTAAAATGAGCTAGAGAAGAAAAAGGCAAGCATTCTAGCTAAGAAAATCTCCAATAGGGTCACAAAGAGTTGTACATAATTAAAATGACTGAACCACAACATCTATGTTACTGTATGCAAGGAACTATGAAAGTTAAAAGACATCTTTGAGAGCTATCTGAGATATTATAATAACTGAGATTTACATAATGCTTTCACAACTGACAACAGTATAGAGATTCATAGTTTGGAAAGTGCTTTCCTCATAATAAACCAGTGAGATAGTCAGGATGGGTATTATTAAATTCACTTGCAGGAGAAGATAATTGGGAGATTTAGTGACTTGTTCATTACCAAACAGATGGCAAATCTCCGAGGCAGGATTACCACTGAAGCTTCCTAACTCCAAGTTCAGTACACTACCCATGATACCACACTACCTATAAACCAAAAAAAAAGTCTAAAATCATTAGAGCATGGCCTCTAAAAGTGGCTTCAATGATGTTTTTTTAAACAAAGAGCACAAAAAAGGCATCAAACTCTGAGTAACTGAAAAACCAATGAAGGTTCTGCAGAACAAATAATGAAACCCACTTCGTTGCTCATATCAGAGACAGGGGGCTACCAGGACAGAGTGTCATATGCACTGTCAGATATGGTTACTCTGTCCATGGTTGTTTCTCTTTACCTTAAGAGAAAGTTCAGTTTGAAGAAGGAAGGTCAGATTTGTTTGGTTTATTTTTCCCGTCAGAAATAGCTGTGATATGAAGTCAAAATATTTCAATAAAATGTATTTTTTTAATTACCACATGACAAATCTTCATTAAGGCAATGCAATTGTTATGCAATTGTCCTACGACATACAATAAGTTATTGCTGTCCTGTCCTAAGTCCTACCATTCATTTAAAAAACCTACTGCTGCTCTTGAAAACATGTTGTTTAAAATATACATAAAAAGCAGAAAAATGACTTTGTTTATTTCATTTGGCATACCAGACTATGCATTTGGACTTAGAGCCTGGATCTCAGTCGTAACTTTGCTACTTAACTAGCTGTGTGAACCCAGGAGAGATTTTTAGCACCCTGAGCCAGATTCCTTTGGTTTTACCACCTAGGGACATTCATACTTGCATGGCCACCTCATAGGATTGCTGGAAGGAAAACACTTTGTAGGTAGTAAAATGCTGTAGAAATATAGTATGAATATATACTTGTGGTGCTTTGCCCTCCCAATCCTGGCCATGACCTTGCTGAATGCGAGGCTCAGTTCTAAAGCTCCCAGATGAAACACCATCTCTACTTCTTTTCTTTTAAAGCTTGGCAGCACAGTGAGGAAACAAGGCCTGCCTGCCATAATGATGAAGGTGACAGTCTTCATGACCATCCAACAAGTCTGGTGGCCCTTTTCTCTGCTTGACCAGTTCCTTATTCTCAGCTATTCTTTTTCTCTTAACATGGCGTGTCAATGGGATGTCAGCTTGTCCTGCTGGCCATCAGACAGAACAGTCCGTACCTCGTAATACAAGAATGTTCTGCCCTGTTGTACACCCATTAAACTTCTAAGCACAGAACAGCATTATGGCTTCCAGCCCTGGGAGAAGATCAACCACTGACTTCATTGCCATTTGTTTCAAAATTGACTCATGTTACAGCCATGAAAACATTCCACTGTTTTGGCCCAACTGGCTTCCTTCAGGGATATGGGTGCACTTTTAATGCAAAACCACTGGGTCAATTCTCAGGGCTGAGAAGAAAGATACTCTGGCCATGGCAAAATTCCCAACAGCTGGTGCCACGTCTTTCAGACTGAGGACATTCTCTGCATCTGCCACCGATACTATACACATACCATTGGAGCTGAAGAAGAAACCATCTGAGGACAATAGTGAAGACAAACAAGACCTTCAACCTGTTTGGTGTTTATAGTCATTCCTTTACTGAAGTCATAATGGAGTAGTAAATCTTAGTGTATTGAGAAACAAATGGATGATAAAGTGGTGTGTCTGTGTGTTACAGAAAAGAAGGCCTCAGGAGCCAAAATTAAGAATTTCTGGCTGTAACTCTTCTATTAAATCTCCATAGCAATACATCATGTTTTTACAGCATGGTCTCTAAAATAATCATGTGAAATAAGATTGTGCAATTGATATTATCTCCATTTTACAGAGGAAGAAACTGAGACTCACAGAGGTTAAGTGATCAGATCACAGTCATACTGTTATCAAAACTGAAACCAAAACACCCTGTTCTTTCTATTACCCCACAGTGTCTTTCAACATGTGCCTTTCTGTATTAAATTCATCAACATAATTCAACTACTTAGCTTACTTACCAAGTCCTTCCTCTCAAAGAACTAACGCTGAGTAGCTGACGCTTTCCTTGTAAGTCATTCTTGGAGGTGTGTTCTATCACAGAGAAGCATGCAGTGGGCCCTTGGGTTTCTCAGGACCTCCAAGTTTGTTAAGATCAGGTAGGTAACTTTTTAGCTTCAAAGGTTACTGGGGAATTTTCATTTCCACAAATACATACTCCTTTCATCTCCTTTACTCCCCCATTGTTTAAGGAAGCCAGGGAGGTCAGTAATTGGAGTGGAGGAGGCGGGGAGTGGAGGAGGGGGGAGAGCAGTCCAGAAATGGGGGACAGCCAGAGAAAAATGTCCAGGGCTTGCTGGAATGCAACTCCCTATAATGCTCAGTATATGTTAGCCCTATGAGTAATGGGAAGGCCTTGGCATTCACTCTCTATTACAGGTCTGCACAACATAAAGCCAGGGGACTTCAGATGGCCCAGGTTGCCACTGCAAGCATGCTCTTATTTGTCACATGACCCATGGCAGTCAACCATCATCAGTCTGTCTCCAGCCCAACCTATCTACTCCAGAGAAGTTTGGCTTATTCTAATTTTGGACCCTACCTACTACAAAGTTGTGTAGGCCTGCTCTATCACCTTTTGACATCTCTTTCCTCTTTCCACTTGACTTGATTTCTAATAGGAAATATCCTTCAAGGATATTTTCATTTTGATGTCTAGTCTGGCCCTAGGGGCTAGTATGGGCTCATATGATGGTCTGATTTAGACTGGAAATCCTAAGTGTAGAAGATCAGTATCCACAATACTCATAGTCAAAGTAGAGCGAGTGAGTATCTACAAAGGCCTCAGCTTTTAGCTAGGTCCCCCTTAACTATCAGTCCATTCCTACTTTGTGACCTGTGAACAGTCTGTTCTCTGTCACAAGGTCATCACCTCAGCTTTCTGATGTCTATTCCTTCCAGGCCATATGACCTGACTTGCCACTCTTTTTACCAAGTCTCTTAAAGAATTTCCTTTCCTTAGATGCCTCATAGAATCTGTTCTCTAAGCCATGGTGCACTAGTAATAAGCAAATTTCTTCTCAAAGGTCCTCAGTAACTGATATGACTTCAAGTATGTTTCTCCTCTCTCCTCATGAAATCTGGGGAAGCTTGAATAATTCAACTTATACCAAGATACCTCTCACAGCTATTAGGTTACGGGGACTTCTGGAGGTAGGGCTATCTGAAAGACTGACTTGCCCTGCCATGAAATCCAACGTTATCACAGTCAGACCATTCCTAGACTTGGGTAAAAAAATCTGACAGTGATAACCTTCCAGATCTGATTGAGTCAAATATCTTCTTACAGGATCAGGAGTTTAGTAGGGAGCCTAGAGATTATCTGCAGGAGGTCCTTCATGATCCCCTTCAAGCAGCTTGAGACTTTCACTCTCTTACCTTCCTTCCATTCTTTATCTTATGTGTACCTATTTATTTTTATGTTATTTTTCTCCATTAGATTATAAGCTCCTTGAGGGCAGGAACTGCTTTTGTAATTTTGCCTCTTTAGGGCATTGCCAGCTTTCAGTACAGTGCCTGGGGCATACTGACTATTAACTAATTGATTGATCTAGTCCAATCTTCTCATTTTCAGATAATAGAACTGTAGCTCAGAGGGGAACTCAAGATCACATGAGTAGTAATGTGCAGAATCAGAATTCAAACTCATGACTTGAAATCTAGTGTTATTCCTACTTCACTCAACTAAATTGAATTTGGGGGGCTAAATTTTCTCTGGTTCATCCTTGGAGAAGAATCCTATTTGTTTCTCCTCTGTAGTGGTGATTGATGAGTTGACAAAATAAATATGCCTGTTGATTTCCTCTCTCAGAGAGTGAAAAAATATTTAGTAAGCACGTATAATGTGCCAGGTATTGTACTAAGCATTAAGGATGAAAAAAAAAATAAAAGACAGGCAATTAATTATGTATAAACAAACTATGCACTAGATAAATTGGAAATGATCAACAGAGGGAAGGCATTTGTCCATCTCTCTTTTTCCCTGCTCAGAACAATACATCTTTTTGTCGTAAGACGGGGTAGAAGAAACTAAAGTCTCAGCTCTTCTGGACAGCATGAGAAGTATCTCAAAATGATATGAATTATGCATTTCTTGCTTAAGGGAAGAGACCAGTTTTTCTTCCTTGTTTGGGTCTCCCAAAATACACACAGTTGTTGTGTTTGTCGTTCGTTCTCAGAGAGGACCATGGCATCAGGGAATGATGACATGACTTGCAGTTGACTTGGATCTGAGTGAGGGAAGGCTGTGCAAGTTCACTCGCTTCACTATTGCACAGAAATATGCATACAGCAGGAACCCAATAAATATTTGTTGAACAGTATAGTTTATTGAATTTGCAGTCAAAGAACCTGAGTTTAAATCGTATCTCTGACCCTGACTACTTATGTGACCTTGACAAGTCATTTCTCCTTTCTACACCTCAGTTTCCTCAACTGTAAAATGAGGACAATAGACTAGATGATTTCCAAGGTCCTTTGACTACAGCTCTGGGTCCTACAATTTCATTTGAGCAAATACTGACCTACTTCTTAAGCTTTCAGTACAAGAAGAAATTTTCCCTATTTCCCTCATGGGGAAATCCTTGGAACAAATCCAGATAAATATCAAAGGTCTTTTTAGAATACACCATTTCTGCTTTCAGCCAAAGGACAGTACTGTAAGTTTAAGCCACACAATTCTCAATTCCCTCCCTCATTCACTCTTGGGCATCCTTCCAAAAAGGATCCTCCTTGACTTCTCTTGCTTCTGTCTCAGAAAATAACTCCGGTCATTAAGAAGGCAATGCTCTATGGAGAAGCTGTAAGGAGAATAAGAACAGGATGGCAGAAAATAGTGTGTTAGGAGGGGAATTCAAGGACAGGGTTTCTTATGGAACAACTGAAATGTTCCTAAGTCAGTAGAACTCTTTGACCTTAGTTTCTTCATCTCTAAAATGGGTACTCACAGAAGTATTCTCAGAGTCAATGAGATAATATCCTAAAAATGCTATAAGTTCTTAGAAGAAAAGTTATAACATTAAGTCAAGATAGTATTATGTAAAGATAGCCCTGTAAACTCCATCCATCATCACTTTACTTTGCACACAACCAGCTTATTGAATTTTCTGATTAATAATTATGTGTACATTAGGAGGCAGGGTAGTATGGTGGAAAGAACTATCAGAAGGCTAGGGTTCAACTCTTGGTTCTGACACCTAGTAGCTATGAGCCCCTAAGGAAGATATTTCAACTTTTTGAGACTCAGGGGTTTTTTTGTTTTTGTTTTGCATTGTTTTTACAACTGTTAAATAGATATAGCTAATATTTAAATAGCACTTTAATATATATGTATATATACATATGTGTGTATATATGTATATATAAAATAATGTATATATGTACATGTATATCTGAAATATATGTATATATAGTATGCATATATAAAGTAATGTACAACAAAATATGTATATATAAAAATAAAATCTCATCTGCCCTTCACAACAACCCTGGGAGGTGGATTGTATTTATTGTTGGACCGTCATACTATTATTGCACTATGTCACAGGTAAAGAAACAGGTTGAGAGAGGTTAAGTTACTTAAGTCACTCAACTAGTAAGTGTCAAAGGAAGGAAGCTACATCTCTAAAAACACTGACACAACCTACATATGGCACAGAGTTGTTGTAAGAAAAGCAGTGCTATATAAATAAGAGCTATTATGTATGTGTCAAATATGGAGAGAGAGAGAGAAAGAGAGAGAGAGAGATTCACAGATATGCTGCATATGCATTTGCATTTCGTTATTTACATGTTTATATGCCTACACTTTCCTGTGCATCTATTTTCAAGCACCCTGTCTCCTACTGCCTGAAGATCAGGCATTGTTAGATTTCACCCCTGCCCTAGGGTGTTTCAGTACCCTTACAGGAAGCTTGGGAATATCTGGTTTCTCTACCATTGGCTCAAGTCCCCCATTAATTGTATTCTCCCGATTTTAGGGGTACCCTGTACTCCAGTTCCATTTAATCATTCAATAGATTCATTTTTACAAAGAAATATTTACTTTAACGATGTATCAGGAACAGACATACAAATATTATCCTCCAGTACCTGGGGTTTATAATTCCTTCTTACTCCAGCTCAGTCTCTGGGGAAGAGAAAGGAATAAGGTTCACATTTAAACTGAGTTCCTATATAGCATGGTCCCACCAAGTTCACCCATCCACCCCAGTCCCAAGTTTGGGTGCTGGCACCTTAGCTTCTTGGGGTTTCTCAGGGCTGAGCCAGGTCAGTAGAACCATCCATCCTGAAATCCTGCCTCCAAGGTAATCATAGGTCAAGGTCTTGGGTCTAGGGGCTCCATTACCTGTACCTAAAACTGAAAAGGATAAACAAAACAGACCAAAACCACACGTCAATTAAAGGACCATAGGGCCTAAAAGGTTGGAAGGGATAGGTGGATTTTGCCCACATCCAGGTCAATGTCTGATCCCCATGCCTCATGACACTGTCTCAGACTGGTAATATTAAAGACCTCACCTATTCCAGTTATGTAACCAATGGAAAAAGATTGCTCCCACCCATATGGTAAAGGATCACTGCATATCTTCTACCAAGGTCCCATGGGTGCTTCCAGCTTAGGCGATCTAGGAATGCACAAGGCCAAGTTATAGATAATCTACCATCTGCACTTCTTTTATTTAACTATTTATGTTTGCATATCTAGAGTGGAAACATTTAAGAATGCAGCCCATTATAATGAGTGCTTAATAAATATTGTCAATATTTTCTCATTCCATCCTCTGGTCTTCTATATTTACCAGCACTTCCATAATTTGGGACGCTGCCGATCTGCCATATGGAGAGTACAAAAACCAGATTTAAAAGTGCCCAAGAGAGAGCTATCTGTAAGAATCTGTCAATGGGGATATATAGCATTCTCCAGGAACTCAGGGGTAAAGAGGATTTAGAATGATTAAACTGAAATTTGAGAATAGATTTCAGTCAGACTCTAAGCTCATCTCACTCCAAAGTTAAAATCTATTCATGCAACCCCTACCTGTGTTCTCTTTTCCCACAGAAAGAATAGGAAATATTGGTTGTAGAAAATTATCAGAGACCAAATTTGATTCAAGTCCACTCATCATTATTCTCCAAAACTGGTATTGCTTTCATTAAGGATTCAACATTCCATGCACGATTTCTCAGGATCTATTTCCTTCACAATCTCTCAAATACACCTTAAAAAGTCCAGTTTCTTGCTAAATGCAGAAACATGGTAAGACAACATCATCTTAACTCATTTGTCAAACAATTAGAAGGAAAATGACAGATGATTCTGTTCAATATCAATATTCTGTTCAATATTCAAAGCAATCAAAGCAATAGAGGGCTTGCAGAAAACTCGACGTGAGATTCAAATAGTCCATGTTATCCAAAGAGCATTTACAGATAAAACTGGCAAGATAGCAAATAGGTGTGAAGTAGAACAGATCTGCCAGTATTTCCATGGTGAGGATTTTCCATGGTACCACAATTCCATTCTGCTCTGTGAGAAGAAGTCACAAAGGTACTTAAGATCATTAAGTCAGTAATCATGGCTGGACTTGGCCAAATGCCCATAGACAAAATCCACACTGTTAGCATCACAATTGTAAAGGCACTCAGGAAATCATTTTCAAAATATCTTAAAAAAATAAATTCCAAAATAATGGAAAAGATTATGGATGGCATTTTTATTCAAATACTTGACTCATATGGATCTGTGACTCCACTGATGTGAATGGATGTTGACTGTAAAGATGCAGATTTGATGCCCATCCATGACTGCTTGTATCATTTAGCTATAGCCTATGCCCTGCCATGAGTTTACCAGAAAGGATTCTTTGTATATATGTGTGTTTTTATACATGCCAAAAAGAAAGGTAACCAAGAAGACATCCGGGGCAGAGTCAAGATGGCAGAGTAGAAAGATACACATACACATAGCTCTGAACCCACAACCCATAGAACATCTGTAAATAGCAACTCACTGCAAATTCTGCAGCACCAGAGGCCACAGAACATTGGAGCGAAGGAGATTTCTGTTCCAGAGGGATCTGCAAACTTCTCGCAAAAGGTCGTTTGCGCCGTGGACTGGGAGCCAAGCACAGCCCTGCCACAGCCGCGGCACCGAGATGAGCAGATCCGAGTGGGCTTCAGGGACGGGATCTCCAGCGGCCACGCAGGGGTCCCTCCACCCACAGGTGATGGGGGTCAGTGAGAGGGTCTCTTTGGCGGGTCGAGGGGGGAGTGGGGTGCCCCCATAACTCAGGCCCCCTCGGGAGGCAGAAGCAGAGGTGGGAGCAGACCGGGGCTCCCCAAGCAGGCAGGAGCCTGGATCCATTGTTGAAGGTCTCTGCATAAACCCCCTGAGGGAACTGAGCCCGTGAGGCGGCCCTGCCCTGACCTGAGCACCTGAACTTAATCTCACACTGAATAGCAGCCCTGCCCTACCAAAAGCCCTGAGGCTGGGAAGCAGCATTTGAATCTCAGACCCCAAACACTGGCTGGGAGGATCTGGAGGTGAAGTGGGTGTGAAGAGAATATTCAGAAGTCAAGTCACTGGCTGGGAAAATGCCCAGAAAAGGGAAAAGAAATAAGACTATAGAAGGTTACTTTCTTGGTGAACAGGCATTTCCTCCCTTCCTTTCTGATGAGGAAGAACAATGCTTACCATCAGGCAAAGACACAGAAGTCAAGGCTTCTGTATCCCAGACCACTCAATGGGCTCAGGCCATGGAAGAGCTCAAAAAGGATTTTAAAAATCAAGTTAGAGAGGTGGAGGAAAAGCTGGGAAGAGAAATGAGAGACATGCAGTCAAAGCATGAACAGCAGGTCAGTACCTTGCGAAAGGAGACCCAAAAAAATGCTGAAGAAAATAACACCTTGAAAAATAGGCTAACTCAATTGGCAAAAGAGGTTCAAAAAGCCAATGAGGAGAAGAATGCTTTCAAAAGCAGAATTAACCAAATGGAAAAGGAGATTCAAAAGCTCACTGAAGAAAATAGTTTTTTCAAAAGTAGAATGGAACAGATGGAGGCTAATGACTTTATGAGAAACCAAGAAATCACAAAACAAAACCAAAAGAATGAAAAAATGGAAGATAATGTGAAATATCTCATTGGAAAAACAACTGACCTGAAAAATAGATCCAGGAGAGACAATTTAAAAATTATGGGACTACCTGAAAGCCATGACCAAAAAAAGAGCCTAGACATCATCTTTCATGAAATTATCAAGGAAAACTGCCCTGAGATTCTAGAACTAGAGGGCAAAATAAATATTCAAGGAATCCACAGAACACCGCCTGAAAGAGATCCAAAAAGAGAAACTCCTAGGAACATTGTGGCCAAATTCCAGAGTTCCCAGGTCAAGGAGAAAATATTGCAAGCAGCTAGAAAGAAACAATTCAAGTATTGTGGAAATACAATCAGGATAACACAAGATCTAGCAGCTTCTACATTAAGGGATCGAAGGGCATGGAATAGGATATTCCAGAAGTCAAAGGAACTAGGACTAAAACCAAGAATCACCTACCCAGCAAAACTGAGTATAATACTTCAGGGGAAAAATTGGTCTTTCAATGAAATAGAGGACTTTCAAGTATTCTTGATGAAAAGACCAGAGCTGAAAAGAAAATTTGACTTTCAAACACAAGAATGAAGAGAAGTATGAAAAGGTGAACAGCAAAGAGAAGTCATAAGGGACTTACTAAAGTTGAACTGTTTACATTCCTACATGGAAAGACAATATTTGTAACTCTTGAAACTTTTTAGTATCTGGGTACTGGGTGGGATTACACACACACACACATGCACACACGCACACACACATAGAGACAGAGTGCACAGAGTGAATTGAAGAGGATGGGATCATATCTTAAAAAAATGAAATCAAGCAGTGAGAGAGAAATATATTGGGAGGAGAAAGGGAGAAATTGAATGGGGCAAATTATCTCTCATAAAAGAGGCAAGCAAAAGACTTATTAGTGGAGGGAAAAAGAGGGGAGGTGAGATAAAAACATGAAGTTTACTCTCATCACATTCCACTAAAGGAAAGAATAAAATGCACACTCATGTCAGTATGAAAACCTATCTTACAATACAGGAAAGTGGGGGATAAGGGGATAAGCAGGATGGGGGGGATGATGGAAGGGAGGGCATGGGGAGGAGGGAGCAATTTGAGGTCAACACTCATGGGGAGGGACAGGATCAAAAGAGAATAGAAGTAATGGGGGACAGGATAGGATGGAGGGAAATATAGTTAGTCTTATACAACACAACTATTAAGGAAGTCATTTGCAAAACTACACAGATTTGGCCTATGTTGAATTGCTTGCCCTCCAAAGGGAAGGGGTGGGGAGGGAGGGAAGTAAAGAAGTTGGAACTCAAAGTGTTAGGAACAACTGTTGAGTAATGTTCTTGCCACTAGGAAATAAGAAATACAGGTAAAGGGGTATAGAAAGCTATCTGGCCCTACAGGACAAAAGAGAAGATGGAGACAAGGGCAGAGAGGGATGATAGAAGAGAGAGCAGATTGGTCATAGGGGCAATTAGAATCCTTGGTGTTTGGGGGGGGGAGGGGACAAAAGGGGAGTAAATTTGGAACCCAAAATTTTGTTAAAATGAATGTTAAAAGTTAAATTAATTAATTAATTTAAAAAAAAAAAG
This sequence comes from Notamacropus eugenii, assembly GCF_028372415.1. Classification (NCBI taxonomy): domain Eukaryota; kingdom Metazoa; phylum Chordata; class Mammalia; order Diprotodontia; family Macropodidae; genus Notamacropus; species Notamacropus eugenii. The sequence goes on from NC_092876.1 coordinate 102,979,484, forward strand.
AAGACATCCAAAACTATTGATTCAGATGTCTGCCTTCACAGCTCTCTGAACTCTTTAGGGAAAATGTTCTGAGCATTCATCCTGAGTATTCTTCAAGTCAATATGAGAATAGAGCAGAGGCCTCTAAAGATAATTCTGTATAATAGACCATAACTTCACAATCATGTAAGTGAATAAAATGTGTAAAAAAGTTCAAAATCCCACTGAACTTATTGTTTGTTAGAGATATACCTGTCAGGCTGCATTTTTTCCCCACCAGGTCAATGTTTTCTTTAAAATCAATAAATTGTCTTCCATGAATATACTATAAACCATATAAGACTTCTTGACATATGTATCCACAAATGTGGCTATTTATCAATCCTCTAATTACCAATATCAAGCAAGGCACAAAATAAACAGGCATATGCCTGCCAAAGATATTCACTCCCATAGTTGAGTACAACCTGTGCTGTTGTGTTTGTCCTTCGTTGCCATCAGAGAAATGATGACATGATTTGTACTTGACTTTGTTTTGAGTGAGGGAGTGCTGTGCAAGCTCACTAGCCTCACTTTCTCCTTGTGAGCCATCTGGATCCAGTGGCCAGATATTCATCAGGATGATTGGAGACGCAGTGAGAGACCTTGGCCCCTTTAGTTCAAAGTCTTAATAAAAAAGGGATCCCCTAAAGATGATGATGCATTCCAGATGTTCCTTTGCGTCCCAGCACTCAGAACAATGTATGCACATAGTAGGTGTTTTATAAATTCTAATTGATTAATTGATTGTATGACATTGTACTGTTTACAGCAAGTCCTGGATTATTATAAGGCCTCCTCAGTGAGGTCCAAGGCTACTCAATAGAGTGGCCTTGGAATCCACACAGGAAAAACTAAATGGATGAAGAATACATATTGCCCAGAAGGTGACATGTAGTTTTATGGACTGTCCATTGAGTCAGGTCAGGAATTATGTCATCAGGGATATCTATGAATAGAAATGGAGGTGAGCCAGCTCATATAATGAGAATAATGGATAATAGTATTCTGATTGCTACACTGAGATCCATAAAAATCTTAAAAATACCTAGGAAGTAGTCTCCAACATGTACTTTACATATGCTTATACATAGTCATCATCCTCACTGGATTTAAGCTCCTTGAGAATAGGGATTGCTTCATTCTTTGTGTTTGTATCCCTAGCACTTAGCACATAGTACGTGCTTAATAAATGCTGGTTGGTTGGTGGATTGATTGATTGATTGATTGATTGAGCATTTATAGAAGGACACAGAAAAGAATCACAGAGGATGAGAAGCCATAGATCAGTTGCGATCTTCACCTTTGAAGGGATTCAAAGTATAAAAATACTTAAGGAGACCAACAACTTTTAAAAGAGGCTAAATGAGAACTGTTCTTGATCACCTACATTAAGGAGACAAATCATTTCCTTTAACCTATCCTCAGTGCCCCATTCTCTATTTTGTTCATTTTTTGTTGATGGCTCTTCTAAGTTCACTATTAGCATTTTTTCTGTTGTGGGATACAATATTCTAGAATCCTAGAATCTAAAAGCTGAAAGGGACTTCAGAGTTCATCCAGTTCAACTCCCAACCCATTCAGGAGTCCTTTCTACAATATTACTGGCAAGAGTCTCTTTCTAATGAGGGCCAAAGCAATGCTGTCCTAATTATTGTACTCCCAAAAGCATAGGTGGCTTTCAAGACTAGTTTTTTTTAGACTTCAATTCCAGATTTTGTCAGATTTAACTTGTGGTCCATCATGTCACCCATAATCATTTTCTGCCCCTCTAGTGTGAAGCTGATAGCATCCCTTTCTTTGGTTTTGTGCAAACTGCTTCTCCCTTAAAGAATGAACCTGGATCCATCTCCTATTGCTACTAAACTTCGCTGTCCTCATACATGTCTACTCCTCTAATTTGTCAGACTTATATGGAACTTTTGTCTGGTTCATCAAAACTCAGATTACTTCATCTAATTGGGTGTCATTCACAGCTTTAATGTTTGCACTATCCCTTTATGCAGGGAAAAAGAATCAGGCATAAATATCTTCATTTCCCCTTAAATTATCTCCTCTACTTTTCTTCTCTCAGTCTATTTGGTCTTCTTACTTCAATGGCAGGCACAAAACCAACACAAATCTTAAAAAAAAAATAGAAAAGGAGGCATGGAGATACAGCTTTTTTCACTTCAATGGCTGGCACTGAAGACTTTGCCTCCATCACCATGTTGCCTGGCAACCTGGAAAATATTGTTCTGATTAAATAAAAACTGTCAGGAGTAAATTCACAATGAAACAGCTCCTAAAAAACATTATTCTATTGTGCATTCCATGGTTCAGAAATGAGCAGCAGACACCTTGGGGACAGTCCATGCCTAAGAAAACAAGCACAAATGCATGGCCACATTGGATCAGAGGTGACCTGGAAAGAGCATTGGATCTAGTATCAGAAATACTGGATGAGAAGCCTTCCTCTGCTGATTTGGCCACTCATATGATTTTGGGCAAGCTCTATACACTCTCTGAACTTCAACTTCCTTGTCTCAAACTGAAGTAATTGGATTAAATTGATCTTTAAAATACATGTTAAGTCAACTTTTTGCAACCTAGCTGCCAGAGTCCAAGGCGATTGTAGCACAAATCACAGTGGAAACATTCTAAAGCCATCAAAAAGAAAAACGATGCAATTCTTAGAATGTTAAAAGAAAAAAAAGAGGTCTATATTCAAAGATTCATCAATGACTTTCTATAGATTTGCTATTTCCATTCAGTAAAATAGCAATGCAAACACCTTCTCTATTCACAAGTAATAGACCTAAAGAAGTATGTAAATAGGGCAAGTCCAAGGATATTGTGTGGTACAGTTATCAAGAGGAGGGAAGCAGAGATCAAAAATGCCAGCCACTAAGAAGACCGCTTCCCAGAATCCTAGAGGAGACTTGAAAGGCTACCTACCTTCAGGTTCACTGGAGCCAGCTTTTATCAGCTTGGGAGAACAGATTGTTAAATTTTCCATGTGAGCATTTATATTGTGGAAATAATGTGTTACAAACTAAGACTTTATTGTTTTGTTGATTGTCTAGGCTAATAAACGTGATGGTAAAAATGTTAATACTGTAGGTTAAACTTAAGTCTTTCTGGTGTACATTATTTTTGGACAGCTGGTTATTAAATACTTACCAACACACCTCTATAAATTATTTTAAAATCCTCAATTTCACCTTCCAAGTTGTTGAGGGTGGGGTAGAGGATCAATGGAGCTATATACCAATAAGTTGCACATGTGGACAGAATTCTCCAGGGCCAGATTGAGGAACTGGGGGACAGAGTCAGGGTGGGGTGGGATCCATCCACCCACTGTGAATATTCAAAACAGTCAACTGAGATTCTACAAATTACAAGGGTTTCCTGTATCTTATTTTCAATTTATTTCAACAGGAAGTGCTAAAAGTTTAGCTTTCATATGTGCAATGCTTTGAGCTTTGGAGGGGTATTTTTGGGAGGGAAAGGGTAATGAAAAGTGTGGTCCATGCATATTCCATAATATTCCAAATTTCTAAGTAACCTCTTGCAATGATCATTTCCTAAAATGTTGAGAAAGATGAGGGCCTCTCAAAAATCATATTAAATGAAAAAAGAAAAATGCTGATAGAAAATGTTGTACAAATGCTCTATATTCTAAAACTGAAAGGAAATTTCTCCTCCCTTTTCTCTTTTGTATCCAGATTTCCTATGCCATCTTACTGAGCCAATAATCCTGTATCTTCAGGATTCTTGAAGTATCTAAGTGTCACTTGTACTTTACTTTTGATGAAATTAAATGCTGCCTTTTTGGAGATGGATGAACTATCCTGCTGATAAAACTTGTGGAGTTGTCATTTTTCATTCAGCAGCTTCTGAATTTCCCCATCATTTTCATCAAACCAGTCTTGATGTTTGTGAGTGTTCTGACCCAGATGAGTAAATGCAATGCTATACACCAAATCTCTGAAAGCTCTCCACTCCTTTTCTGTTCCACTATTGCCAACCATGTGTTGGCTCAACTTTCCCTCCAAGTTAGCAATGAATTGTTCCTCCCCAGAAAAGCACTCTAAACTATTAACGTTAACTCCTCTGATAGTAGTTTTGTCTTGGGGCCACCATTTTTTTTCACTGTGAATATTTAGCTTGGAGAAGATAAGTCTACGATCAGTCCAGCACTCTGTGCCACACATTGTTTTCATCACTCTCACATCCTGTCTGTCTCTTCTTCTTACAATTATATAGTTTATTAAATGCCAATGGTTGTTGCAAGGGTGCATCCATTTAATTTATTCTGTTTAGATAAACAGAAGGTAGCATTGGTGCATAAGATGCACAGGTCTTCAGTGATAAGTGACCATTGTTGTTGCTGTTTTCAACTCCATTCCTCCCAAGGATTCACACACTGCCAAGTTTGGCTGTCTGAGTCTACTCTAGCATTAAAGTCACCCAGAATTATAAGCTTGTCCTCTTTTGGCACTTTGATAACAAGGGTCTCCAGATCTTCATAACATTTTTCTTTGACCTCATCTGGGTGCATCATAGTGGGAGCGTAGGCACTGATGATGGCATCATGACATGTTCCTACAAGTAGCAAATGCATTGTCATGAGCCTGTTGTTCACTCCTTTGGTAGACATGCAAGCTTGTTGGCTAGTTTTGATTGCAAAACCTGTGCTAGCTTAACAATGGTCTCCTTCACTATGGCCACTCTAGAAAAATGTATATCCAGTCCAACTTCAGTAAGCTGGCCTTCATTTGCCAGTCTTGCTTCACTTAGGGCTGCTATTTGGATGGGATAGCTCTACCTCTCACAAGGGCTCTTCATTTTTCAGGTCTGCTAGATTTTGTGTTGTCTATAAGTACGCACATATTTCATCTACTGATGGAATCTTTGCAGAAGTTTTTCTATATTTTTTTGTGTTTCAACAACAGAGGTGGGTTCCCCAGATGCTGTGGCAACAAGCCAAGACTAGGTAAGCAGAGAATTTTTAGGGCACCTTTTCTAGTCCCTTCCTCACACAAGGAGATGGCAGTGTGATCCTTAAAAGGCTGCTCAGATGCCCAGGGGGCTGCCAAGTCCCACTGTTGTGTTGCTTCCAGTGAGAAGATGACCCTACGGACAGGACCACCTCTGTTCAGAGTTGTGACTACAGTGTATCTGCACCTGTTGCTTCATCACTTGCCTGTTGCCACAGGAATTTGAAATACAATGGTAGGTGATGTCTTTTAATTTATGCCTAAATTGGATTTAAGTGATGCAGTTACACGAAGTCATCATCCTCACTCTGTCTCCCAGAGTCATCACAGTCCAGTGGCAAAACAGAGTCAAGACTGGTGATGGCTTAAGATGCAGTGGATGACCTTGGCATCTTCAGTGTCTAAACAAGCTGTAAACACTCCACAATGCCTGCTTCAGCTGCTGTCCTGGCGTTGAAGCAACATGTTCTCATCCACCCATTATTCCACCAGGGGAAGTCTTCAGATCCTTGGAGTAGACATCCCCCTAACTCACCAACATGTTTGAGACCCCTCCGTTACCCTCAACTGGTGTAGCCAGTCTGTTGAAATGGTTTACTGGTGTGGCTGCTGCACATACTATAGCTTCTTGGAGCAACAGATGAGAGTTAAGTGGAACAGGTGGATATCAAAAGTGGAAAGAAGCCCTGAAAAGGACTCAGCAGCCATCATACCAAAGGTACTATTCTTCCCTGAACACACCCGACACCCCACCAGGACCAGCAGGTAAGCTTGCTTTGCCAAATCTTAGAGTTAGAGCTTGCTAGGAAGAACAGATTGTAATTATCCTGGAGAGAGTTTGGAGTCAGATTGTAAAGGGCTTTCAATGCCAAACAAAGGAGTTTTTGCTTTTTGTTTTATACAAGTGTATTGGGAGGTTGTACCAGAGGACTTCCCATGGAGTTAGGCAGGTGTTCTGGCTTTTTGCTAAAGGACACCAGTGATCAGTGGTCCCTTTGTCTCCATAAAGGGTTTGGGGCTTGGGAATTGGTTACATCAGAGATGATTGGCAACTGAACCAGAAAGAACATGTAGCCCACTCTGCAGGTTGTAAAAGGAGGGGGGAAAGTCTCCACCTCTCTTTCTTCTTTCTTGAGTACATCACTTTGGGACTCTTCTAGTGCTTTTTTTGGGCATCTAGGTAATACAATAGATAGAGTGTCAAACCTGGAGTCAGAAAGACCTGAGTTCACATCAGGTCTCAGACACTTACTAGCTATGTGACCCTGGGCAAGTCATTTAACCCTGTGTGTCTCCATTTCCTCATCTGTGAAATGAGCTAGAGAAGGACATGGCAAACCACTTCAATATATTTACCAAGAAAACCTCAAAGAGTTGGACACAACTAAAATGACTGAATAACAAAAGAGCTTTCTTGTACTTACAGCCAGAGAAGGAGGGGATTCTTCTCCTTTCCCACCCCTCCACCCCATGCCCCCAAAGTGACAAGGAGTATCAAAAACAGGTGCTTGTTCAGGTAAATCTGAGACCAGTCTTCAAATCCTGCCTGCCTCTTCTGTTTTGTCTCTTTCTCTGAGCCTAAATGACCAAAGAGATCGATGTTTCTAGCTGGGCAGCCACTGGTAGGGAGTTCCTGGGTTGGCATCAGTTTCCCCGCAGAAGGTGCTTCTGGCAATTACATCAATTCTCAGGGGAGAAGGAGCATCACTGCCAGGACAAGGCTGCAGCTGATATGATCTAAGAAATCGTTATGGCTGGCCAAGAAATTCAGACTTGTGGGCTGTGCAAACAGAGAAGGTCAGAGATTATCATAAGGGTAATGGGTCATTGTCTCAATTTTTAGTATTTGCTGGTGCATCTTATGAGTCTTTTGTGTTTTTTAAGTATTTGTTTCTTTTGTGGTAGAGAAAATATATAGTTATTTGTACATTAAGTACCTTTTCCAGAGGAAATCTTTCTAATCTCCTATGGGGAAGACCTTAGATAAGCCTTGCCTAAATTTTATGTAGAAGATTTCCCCCCAGAATTATGTTGAGACAGGCCAGCCCCACATCCACTCTTCATCCTTAGGTGAATTATGTTAGTTCTTTTTCTAAAGGTCAAGGGAGCTGTCCCCAAGAGTTGATTAGCCCTGCTGATTAAGGCTGAAACTACCAAGCTGTTGACTTATTAATGGCCTCAGGCCCCATTGAGGTTGCTTCTTAGTCACCTAAAGTCATAAAAAGGCCCATCTCCATGGAGTTGGGCCCCTACAGACAGGTGTATTAATATGGATGGAGTAAACACACCTTGCTCTAGTGACCAGATTTCTTTCCATGTGAAAATGAGAAGGGATGTGTCAACTGCATCCTTTTTGAGTATCCTTTCTATGACATCAGTAAGTTTTATTTTGTTAAATATTTATGCCAAGAAGTCATTTCATTCCAATATCAGATCAGAATTTCCAGAGGACCTTGTCTAAATCAGGCTTAACCCTTGCATGTGAGGTGGGAGCAGTGAGCTAGAGTGTACAAGAGAATATAACTCCTCTCTTCTTTGAGTCAGATGATCCCACCCCCAAGGTTCAGTTCAAACTGTGAATCTGGAACAAAAGTCTCTTGTGGGATGGCACCAGCTGGGTTTTAGGTGATAGTGGGATAAAATAGAGATCCAATGAAGACTTTTGAGAGGTGAGTGACACATCAGCTGTGTGCTTTATGAATATCAATTTGGCATCTATGTGAAGAATAAAAGGCTGGATACAGGGACACAAACTAGGATGATAAGGCTGTTCTCTGTACCAAAGCCAGCCCTCCCATAAGCACCTTTGATCCCATTACCTCCCAACTTCTCTAGCAGATTGCCCTACATCACCTCCACTCTCTTGTCTTCCTTCTTCCTATCCCCTGGCTCCTCTGCAGTATACAAATACACTTAGGTCTCCTCCCATCCTTGAAAAACTTTCACTGGATCTACCATTTCTGCTCAGCCTTATACTATATCTCCCCTTCCCCTATCAATTTGGTTTTCTCTCCTCTCCTTATCTTCTAAATTCTCTGTAAGTTAGCTTTCAGTTTCCTCATTCAACTGAAACTCTTCTCTCCACAATGACTGTTATTTCTTAGTTGCCAAATCTAAAGGCCTGTTCTCCATCCTCACCCTTCTTTACCATTCCTTAAAGTTGGATTTTGTTGATCACTTCTCTTTCTCCACTCTAGGTTTGCATAGCACTAATCTTTCCTGATTCTTTTCTCTGTGACTTATTGGATGAATTGTGTGATTTCTCAGTCTCTTTTGCAATATCTCTCCCTTTCCTGAAACACTGCCACCATTCTGGTGCAGAACCTCAAAGTCTCATGGTTGTTCAACCATAGTTATCTTTTTTGGGTCTCTCAGCCTCAAATCTCTCCCGTTCAGTTCATCTTCCATCCTGCTTTGAAAGTGATCTTTCTAAAGCACAAATCTGACCATCTCACCCCCTATTCAAATAGCTCCAGAGACTCTCTGTTATCTCCAAGATCAAATGTAAAATATATAGGTTTTAAAGTCTTTCATAGCCTGGCCACTTCCTCTGCTTCAGGTTGCTAAAGAGAGAATATGACTTTAGGAAGAAGTAGCCATGGGAGGAAATAGTAGTCTCCATCATATCCGTATCCTTAGCTTGCTCCCCTAGAGATTTGGGGGAATTTCCCATTGGGGTAAAATCTTTTAGTTGACCTGAGTTACCTCACTTCCAGTGGGAGAACTCTTTCACTCTGCATTGTCTATCATATATTCTCCTATGTATACTTGCTCTAATTTCTGTTTTGCTGTTGACTTGGATGAATGGGTTTCTTGGCTCCTACCTACATGTGTTCATTGTGGAACTGGCATTTGGTGGGGAGTCAAGCCTTGAATATAAAATTTGGGTCCTCCTTTTCCCATTAATAGATAGCAATTAGAAATTTAGCTTGAAACTGAAGTCTAAGACCTAGAGCTAAACTACCAATATTTAAGGAAGACAGATATACTTTAGCCCAGTGCCTCATCTCTCTGAGGAGAGCAGAGGGGTCAACTATTTGGCTTCAAATCCTTACATACTCTCCCAGCAGGAATTGAAGCCTCCTTTGGAGATGGGTGAGGGAAGAAGAGGCTAGAGTTGTCTATTCTGCCTTCCTTTGAGCCACACAATGAAACACCCAGGCCACATGTGGGAAGATATTCAACCTACATTTTTGTCATCTCCTTTCTCCAGTATATCTTCAGTCTTTCCCTTCCTATTAATCCCTTTCTCTTACTCTACAGAGATATAGATTCTTCCCATTCTAAAAAAAAATTTTAACTTTTGAAACTTTTTTGAAAAGTTCTCCCCCATCATATATATATTGAGAATATATATACACATATATATATATTCTAAGGAATGGTAAAGAAGAATGAGAATTGAGAACAGGCTTTAGATTTGGCAACTAAGAAATATATATTCTTCTAGAGGCTTTGTTATTCTCCCAAGCTGTTGTCTTATCTCTTCCCTCCCTTTCTAAAAGCAGCATTGTATAGCAGAGAGGATGGAGAATTCAGAGCAGGAAGATCTGGGTTCAAATACTTGCTCACTGTATGACCATGAGAAAGTCATCCAACCTGTGTGAGTCTCAGTTTCATCATTACCAAAATAGGGATAAAAATATCCATGGTACTCACCCTCATAAGGATTGTCATGAGGCCAAAAAGAGAGATTAGATATACTTTGAAAAGTTTGGGGTTTTATTGTATCAGGTAGTACTATCAGTGCCTAGAAGAAAATAAAAACTTAATAGATGTTTGTTAAATTCAGTTAAATAAAATTTCACTGTCAAACTTCTATCAAGAGAATTCTACATTGGCTATCTCTACTTCATCATCATTTATACCCCAACTCTTTTAGCCTAATTTCAATCTCCACCAATGCCTAGCATCATACCTTCTCTGAAAGATGCTCAATAAATATTTTTGTATTCTAAATTGACTTGAATTACGTGCTTCCAACATCCATCCAGAACGAGCTTAGACTTCCACTAAGATAAGTCAGGGCAGCTAGGTGACACTGGGGATAGAGGGCTGGACCTGGAGTCAGGAGGACCTGAGTTCAAATGTAGCCTCCAACATCCCTGTGACCCTGGACAAGTCATTTAACCCTGTTTGCCTCCGTTTCCTCTTCTGTAAAATAAGCTGGAGAAGGAAATGGCAAACCCCTCCAGTATCTCTGCCAAGAAAACCCCAAATAGGGCAATAAAGAGTTGGATGCAGCTGAACAAGATAAGTCAGTCTGTTCTTGAGACTAATAAATACTTAAGGATTGGAAGGGATTAGACAGAGGCCTCATCAAGAAATAATAATACCAAATATTTACTTAGCACTATCTTTGCAAAGCACTCCTACACACTTCATCTTATTTGATTTTGAAACAGGAGACTTAGGCTTCTCCCATCCCACCCACTTTGGCTGGTGGTTGTGGCCTGGGAATGATTAAGCCCCCTTGGGGCTGTCTCAGAGATACAGATCTGCACATTATAAAATGGGGGTTATGCCACTCAAACATTTAGCTAGCAGGGAGTAGAAAAAAGCTCAAACCAAAAACCACTATCAGCAGAGACAATACACACAGATAGAACCAACATGGCCCAGCAGTAGAAGGATTACTGAACAACATTTAAGTCCCTTTACATAATCCTTGTTTAAAATAAACATGTATTTCACATTCTTAGTCCAAGCTCCCAAAGGTCCACTGACAAATAAACTTGAAAAAAACAATTAAAGGATGGGAGTTCAGTCTATTAGGGGAACCAATGTAGGAAATTTACCGGAGGCTTCCTTCCTTCTTCCCTGGAACTCACTCATGGAGATTCTACCTTCTACCTCACCCACCCCATCCCTCTCCTTGAACACAGCTGTCTTAACTTGAGCTGTAAAAAGCTTTACCTTTCCTGAGAAAGAACAGCTGGGGCTTGAAACACACAGAGAAGTCTGCATCCCTCAGAGCCCAATCAGCCAGACTGGAATGACTGGGAAAGATTTGAAGAGCACCCCAGGTGATTGTTCCAGAAAATTCACAGATAAATGCAGAGGGAAGCTGACCCCATAAAATGTTACCCCCATAACATGGCTCTTGTTTCTTGGATATAAGGTGATTGGGGGATGAGCTAGGGGGAAAAAAAACAGCTTTGCAAAGCAGGACTGAAAACAAATGTCTTGAGGTCATGGTCAGTCTGGGCTGCCCATCATGGAGGAAGATGTATTCAAGACTGAACCACAAGTAGTTTTGGCAGGCTGGGTGGGATTGGAGGATTTGAAAGTCAAAAGTTAGGAGCTGAGGTCATTGCTCTGTATTTTTACATTAAAAGAAAAGCATTTAAAAATCAGCTTAATTTCTTTGGACCTCAATTTCCTTATCTGCAAAATGAAATGGTTAGACAAGTTAATCTCTAACATTCCCTGAATGTCTTTTGGAGGGAGGTGGGGGGGAGTGAGGAGGAACAAACGTTTGCTTGTGTTCTGCAAACCCAGAACACTGACACCTATAGCCTGGCAAGACCAGGGACAAGAGCCAGAGATGAGACAGTTGCCTTTGAACAGTCACGTCAGGATGACTGAGAGAATGAAGGAGGATCACAGGTCCAATAAGCACTTCTCCTTCTCCAAGGGTCAGACAATTGATGTCATCTATGGGATAAGAAATGGCCACTTAACTGCTTCTTCAACTACATTATTGCACGAAGGAAATACTACTTTTAGGGGGGCTGATTTGAAATGCAAAAGGAGGTGATATTTCTATGGACTCACCACAAAAGAAAGTTTGAAGGACTATTCTTAAATTATATTTACCATGTGGTTATTCTTTTCCAAGAATGACAAAACTTTCCACTATCTGAAGGTTCTTTCCAAAGTGATCCTACAATTCCTACATCTCAGAACTCTTTGCTAGTAGCAACCTGAGTTTTTGAACATATCTCACAAACCTACTACCCTCAGTTTCTCTGGTTCAAATACTACCCTATAGTATTTAATAATAATATTTAACTAAATATTTTTTATTTAATTAAAGGGGAAAGGCTATAATAAGGTTGAGACTGCATTAATTATAGTGTAAAGAACCTTGGCTCTGGAGTTAGAAGTCATGAGTTCAAATACTACCTCTGGTCTTTACTACATGTATGACCATAGGCAAGTCACTTAACTTCTTTGGGTCCCATTTTCTTCATCCATTAAAAATAAGATTGGATAAATGGCCTCTGAGGTCCTTTCTATCTCTGGATAGTTCATCCATCTCTAAGCATTTAATTCCATCAAAGTCAAAATACAAGCAAAGCTTAGAGAGATGCAGGATTCTTGGCTCAGTAAGAAGGAAGATGAAATTTAGTTTTATGCTGATAGTAACAATCCAAGGCGCTTTTATGATTCCCTTAAAGCTATTTATTGACCAAAAACCTGTAGAGCAACACAACTACTGCTGATGGAGCCACATTGATTAGTGATAAGGACATGATCCTAGAGAGATGAGCTGAATACTTCCACAGTGTTCTCAACAGACCATCAACAATCAATGCTGAGGCCATTGACCATTTACCTCAGGTTGAAGTCAATCCCTCTTTAGCTGAATGTCCAACTGAAGAAGAGGTTTTGAGGGCCATTAGGCTCCTTTCATGTGGCAAAGCACCTGGTGCTGATTCTATTCCAGCTGAGATTTACAAGGTAGGGGGACCATTGATCATACAAAAAGTGATTGAAATATTCCAGGTTATATGGCAAGAAGAAGTTATCACCCAGGAATTCAAGGATGCCTTCATTGTCCATCTCTATAAAGGTAAAGGGAATAGATTGTCCTGCGACAATCACAGGGGGGTCTCTCTCTTAGTCATTGCTGGCAAGATTCTTGCTAAATCTTCCTTAATAGGCTGATCCTTCACCTGGAAGATGGTTGTCTACCTGACAGCCAGTATGGCTTCAGAAAGGGCTGAGAAACAGTTGATATGGAGTTTGCTGTCCAACAACTCCAGGAAAAATGCCAGGAGCAGAACAGAGGTTTGTACACAATGTCTGTAGATCTGACGAAGGCCTTTGACACTGTTAGTTGTGAAGATTTATGAAAATTATGTCAAAATTTGGTTACCCAGAGAAGTTCATCAGTATTGTACATCAATTTCATGATGGCATGTTTACCCAGGTTCTGGATAATGGACAATGCTCTTGTACCTTCCCAGTCACCAATGGAGTGAAGCAGGGCTGTGTGCTTGCTCCCATGCTTTACAGCATGATGTTTTCAGCCATTTTGTCAAATGCTTTCAATAAGGATGAACACGGTATCAAGGTCAGTTACCATAATGATGGTAAGTTCTTCAATTTGAAAAGGCTGCAAGCCAAGACCAAAGTGGAGGGAGTGTTGGGGTATGATTTTATGTTTGCAGATGACTGTGCACTCAGTGCAGCCTCTGAAGCTGAGATACAACAAAGTATGGATCAATTCTCTGCTGCCTGTGCTAATTTTAGCCTAATAATTAGCACCAAGAAAATACAGGTGCTCCATCAGCCACCACCACACCATTCACAGGCAGAACCATCAGTTACAACAAATGGAGAAGTTTTGAATGCTGTGGATAAGTTCACTTACCTTGGTAGTGTACTTTCCAGGGATGTACACATTGACAATGAGGTTGATGCATGCATTGCCAGAGCTAGCTCAGTGCTTGGGACGCTCTGAAGAAAAGTTTGGGAGAGAAGAGGTTTTAGACTGATTACCAGACTGAAGGTCTTACAGAGCCGTTGTGCTAACCTCATTGTTGTATGCCTGTGGAACATGGACAGCCTACCAGTGCCATGCCAGGAAACTGAATTGCTTCCATTTGAACTGTCTAAGATTCTAAGGATCACCTGACGGTATAAGGTACCAAATACTGAAGTCCTTGCTCAAGCTGAACTGCCAAGCATTCAAACTATGCTTCAGAGAGAGCAACTCTGATGGGCTGGCCATGTTGTTCAAATGCAAAATGTATGCTTGCCAGAAAGACTATTTTATGGAGAACTCACATGGGGCAAGTGATCACGTGGTGGTCAGAAGAAACAATACAAGGATTCTCTCAAGGTCTCTCTCAAGAACTTTGGATTTAACTGTGCAACATGGGAGACACTGGCACAGGATGGCTCAGCATGGCGTGCCCACATCAGAAAGGGTGCTGTGCTCTATGAGCAAAGCAGAATTGAGACAGCACAAAGTAAACATAGGATGCACATATTTGGAGTATCCACCCCAAATATTCACGCGGACTATCTGTGCCCAACCTGTGGTAGAGCATTCCAACCTTGCATTGGTCTGACCAACCACAGTTGGACATGCTGAAATTTCACTTTACAATGGTGATGTCATTTTGGTCCTCTTTGAGAAGGAAGGACAACAACCAACCAACCAATCTCTAGATCTATGATGCATGCAAGGGTTTGTTCTTTCTTTTTTATTTTTTTCTTAATTACATGAAAAAAACTATTTTTAGTATTTGGGGTTTTTTATTGACTTCTAAATTTTCTCCTTCTCCCTTCCTCCCAACTCTTTGAGAAAGCAAGCAATTTAACATAGATTATACACGTGCAGTGAGGCAAAATGTATTTCCATATTAGCCACGTTGCAAAGGAAAATAGACAAAACACAAGAAAAATAAAGTTTAAAAAAGTAAGCTTTAATCAGTCAGTTCTTTTTCTGGAAGTAGATAGCATTTTTCAATATAAATCCTTTGGAATTGTCTTGGATCATTGTATTGCTAAGAATGGTGAAGTCGTTCACAGTTGATCATCATACAGTATTGCTGTTATGGTGTACAATGTTCTCCTGGTTATGATCATTTCACTTTGCATCGGTTCATGTAAATCCCAGGTTTTTCTGAAACCATCCTGATCATAATTTCTTATAGCACAATAGTATTTCATCAAAATCACAATACCACAACTTGTTCAGCCATTCCTCAAATGATAGGCATCCCCTCAATTTGTAATTCTTTGCTACTACACAAAAGAGTAGCTACAAATATTTCTGTATATGCACACATATGCACATATATGCATGCTTTTCAATTTTATTTGATCTCTTTGGAATACAGACCTAGTAGCAGTATTGCTGGATCAAAGGGTATGCAGTTTTATAGCCCTTTGGGCATAGTTCCTAATTGTTCTCCAGAATAGTTGGCTCAGTTCACAAGTCCACTAAAAGTGCATTAGTGTCCCAATTTTTCCAGTGCCCTCAAACATTTCTCATATACCTTTTCTGTCATATTAGCCAGTCTGATAGGTGTGGTACTTCAGAGTTGTTTTAATTTGCATTTCTCTAATCGATAATGATCTAGAGAATTTTTTTCATATGACTAGAGATAGCTTTAATTTTTTTCTTCTAAAAATTGCTTGTTCAAATCCTTTGACCATTTATCGCTTAGGAAATAACTCATATTCTTATGAATTTGGTTCAGTTCTCTACATATTTGAGAAATGATGCCTTTAACAGAGAATCTTGTACAAAAAATTTCCTACCTTTCTCCTCTCTAATCTTGACTGAATTGGTTTTCTTAGTGCAAAACCTTTTTAATTTATCATACAGGTAATCCATTTCATAGTCCCATAATGCTTCCTATGTCTTATTTGATCATAAATTTTTTCCTTATCCATAAATTTGACAGTTAAATATTCAATGCTCCCCTAATTTTCTTATGATATTACCTTTTTTAAATCATATACCCATTTTGACTTTACGTTGGTATATGGTATAAGATGTTGGTATATAGCTAGTTTCTATCAAACTTCTTTCTGGTTTTTCCATCAATTTTTGTGGATGTTTGGATTTGTCAAACAGCAGATTAATATGGTCATTTACTAATGTGTATTGTGTACCTAATCTATTCCACTGATCCACCACTCTATTTCTTAGCCAATACCAGATTGTTTTGATAATTACTACTTTACAATACAGTTCGAGATCTGTTATGACTAGACCACCTTCCTTCACATTTTTCCACATTAATTCCTTTGATATTCTTGACCTTTTGTTCTTCCTGATGAATTTTGTTTTTATTTTTCTAGCTCTATAAATTTATTTTGGGGAAGTTTTGATTGGTATGGCACTAAATAAGTAAATTTATTTTGGTAGAATTGTCATTTTTATTATATTGGCTCAGCCAATCCATGAGCAATTAAAATTTTTCCAGCTGTTTAGATCTGACTTTATTTGTATGAAAAGTCTTTTGTAATTGTGTTCATTTAGTTCCTGGGTTTGTCTTGACAGGTAGACCCCCAAGTATATGATATTATCTGCAGTTATTTTAAATGGACTTTATCTGTTTCTTGCTGCTGGACTTTGTTGGTATTCTATAGGAATGTCAATGATTTATGTGGATTTATTTAATATCTTCCAATTTTGCTGAAGTGATTAATTATTTCAACAAGTTTTTTACTTGATTCTCTAGGATTCTCATATCATCTCCAAAGAGTGGTATTTTTGTTTCCTGATTGCCTGTTCTTTTTCCTTCAGTTAAATTTGTTGGTTTTTTTTCTGCACCACTTTAGGTATCACTTAACCCAAAGACAAAGGGATAAGATCTCTCTGAGTTAAGACTACTATGGAGTCTAGGGAAAGCCTGGTAGGATAATATAAATTTACATCTGGGAGGAGTCTTGGAGATCACCTAGGCTATCCCCTTCATTTTATAGATGAGGAAACTGAGGCCCAGAGAGATGAAATGATGCCCCTAGCCATATAAGAAGTAATCAACAAAACTGGGTGGGATTCAAACTCCGAACACCAGATTCTAAGCCTAGCACCCTTTCTTCTACACCACTTAATTCATGTGACTCAGTTTCTCTAACTGCAAAATTAAATCAAAAGTATAGCTACCTCTATGGGATACAGAGAAGATTAGAGAAATTAACAATTTAGTGATCTTTTTTGCATGCTATGGGATTGCTAAAGTAATAGCCCAGATGTGTTTCAGCCATATTTTATGTGCAGATTGAGTTTCCTAGTGACACTGTACCTTGGAAATGCATTGTTGACCACATTCATGCCAGCAAAGGCAGATCCATGAGCCTCAAAGAAAAAGTTATTTTTGAACTAAAATCTTTGAAATTACTTCACAAAATTTGGAGTTTCCGTAGCCCTTAGTAATATTATAGCAGCAAGAGTCCGAATGAGAGTGAGTTTTCCCAACAAAATTTGGTAAAATAGCCTTGCATGGATAAGGCTTACTTGACTCTGCCTTCTCCACATAATAGTTGGTTATTAGTTAATACAGCTTGCTTTATCCATTATTTTCTTATGAATCATATATATGACATTAACTTCAGAAAACAGACTGTTGGATACATTCAGGCCACCAAAATTTTAATACACAAAGCTATCCTTACCTCCATGGGACAACAAAGGCCTGTTCTACGTTGGTTTATGCTTGGTAAGTTTAGTACATGTACATATACATATATACACACATATATATATATATATACATATATACACACACATATATATATATATATACATATATATACATATATTTTTTTCCTATACATAAGTAAGAAAGCAGCCATTCCACTTCAGTAAGAGGCAGCCATAAGGAAACCTTCCGAATTTTTCCCTGGGTCCATCTGAGTGAATGCTGGAACTAAAATGAGGGTGAGCTGGAGAGAAACCTGAAGTCTGCTACAATTGGAAAAAATGCTCTTGGACTGACTTGGATTGACCTGGCAACAAACATTTCAGAAAAGTTGAATTTTCCAGCAGTGGTTCTAAAACTTGCAAAGATGTTTAAAAGATCTACAGAGAATAGCAACCATCTCTCTGTGACTTAGGTCATGATAACCTCAGAAGCCACTCCTCTTTCATCCACTCACTTCTTCTTTCTCCTTTCACACATGCACACACACACACACACACACACACACACACACACACACACAACCTCCAGAAGCTAAACTCCTCAAGATTCAGTTTGAATTTAGGGACTAACAGAAGAAAGAGGGACCAGAGAAGTTGATGGTCTGGTTTCACTTACCTCAAATTCCCAAACACAGGTCTTCTATATGTCCTGATGTCTCATTCAATTGCTTTATGGACTGACAATCACTTTCTCTGGTAGTAAATACTTAAATCATGTTAAATACATCTAGAAGGTGCATTTGGTGGACCCAAGAGAGAACAAGCCATGCTAGTAGCTTTATTTTCAGGTCTAAAGACCATCTTTAAGACCATCTCATCATGTGAAGTGATATTGCAAAGGCCTGGTCTAGTCACTCTCCTCACTGCTCAAGAACCTTCAAAGGCTCCCTATCACCTCTAGGAAATTTGTTAGCATTAAGACTTTTCACAATCTGCCTCCAAGTGAACTTTCTGGTCTCAATTCCTTTTCATGTCCCCTACCTTCCAGATAAACAGAACTACTATTTTCTTTTTTTTTTTTCCACATTATTTCCCTTCTTTTATTTAGAATTCTAGGCATACATGTTCCAAGAACACACAAAGGACAAATCAAACACTGAAATGGTAAGAGTTAGTCTTCAAACATTATATCCAGTGATGCTACCCTTGCCTATGATCTTGCCAACATAAAACCACATGCATACCTTAGCCATCACCAAAGTATTTAACAGAGCTTCCTTGATGAAGCTACCAGTTCGAGCTGATGAGTTATTCTTTTCAGGCTCTCAATGACTCAGAGGATCTCAGTAGGACTTGGAGGAACCAGCTCACCCTTGGCATATTGCCAAAATGTGACCAATCGAGGCTTTGAATAAGTTACAGCAATGTTTAGCAGGACCATTGAGAGCCTTCTCAATGTTGTTGCAGATCAGCTGTGCCATGGCAGGAGCAAGCGGAGGAGCACACAGCTGGTCCAGGCTGTCCCTCACTCCAGAACTACTATTTTCTGATCTTTTCCTCCACCTTGGCCCCAATTTCATCTCTCACCCACCCACCCAAGCCTGAAATACATTCCTATCTCATATCTCCATCTGTTGAAATGCTTTTCTTCCTTCAAGACCAAACTCAAGTGCCTCCATTTTCATGAAGCCTTTATTTATCTCTCCACACAAAAGCAATCTTGACCTCCTCTCTAGTGGGTTTTTTTTAAATCACCTTTTTAGGATCACCCACTTACCTTTTTCCCCCCTTGAGAGGCAATCAGAGTTAAGTGACTCACCCTAGATCTCACAGTATCTGAGGCCAGATTTAAACTCAGGTCCTCCTGACTCCAGGGCCAGTGCTCTATCCAGACTTACCTGCCCCTCCATTTATTTTTAATAAATTCTACTTGGACTTAGAAAGTCCATAGTTCAAATTCTGCCTCAACCACTCACTAACTGTGTTACCCTGATCAAGTCACAACTGCCTCATTTTTTTTTTCATCTGTAAAATGAGGGGATTGGACTCAACGACCTCTCAGGTCCCTTGCAGCTTTAAAACCGTAGTCCTTTGAGTCTATGACCTCTTTCATGCTCTTTAAAGTAGAAGTCACATCCTCCTTATTAGACGGTGAACTCCATGAAAGCAACAACTATAGAATTTTCTAGTTCTTCCTCCCCAGAACCTAAAGTTGCGTTTTGCACTTTAAAAATATTTAATTTAAGCTAGCCTGGGGCTTCTTCCAGTTTTAGTATCATAAATAACGCAAAGATGTATAGGAGAAAACCAAGGCACAAGAAGACCAGGATGTAATAGACCTACGTCAATTCTGGCAATTTCCAGGTTTACTTCCCTCCATTGAAGGTGATGAGAATTCTGCTTCTTGGGTATATTATATTAGCGCAGGTAATACTAATAGGAGAGATGTGATTGCAAATGGAATAGAGCTGACTGCAGAAGTATAAAGACCTGAGCTTAAGTCCTGCCCCTGATCCATATTGACTGAGTGACCCAAGGTACGTTACTTAGCCTTTCAGAGTTCTAAACAACAGCCAAAGACCATATATTGCAGAGAAGATGCTGACCTGCATTGGCAGCAGACGTTTCCTCATCCTTCTAGCAATGAAATCACAGTTCCAGTCCCTATCCATAGTGCAAGCAGCTGAGTGATATGCTCTGTACTCAGTCTTGCTTCCAACTTACCCTATAGTCCTTACTTGTGTGGAATAACTTGAGTGAGAACAAGTCAAAAACATCTGGCTCTTAATTTAGATTTTTGTACTAGTGGTTCTAGTTGTGAGAGGTAGAGGGGGGAGAATTACAGATATATTGACAATCCATTTCCTCATTTCAAAGAAAAAAATCAATTAGCTGAGTTCTGCTGCATGCAGGGTCTCCAGACAACAACACTCCCAGGGAGCTTAACAGTTTAAGTTTTCCAGCAAATGTGGTCTCATGACTTAAACTCTTCAAGGCTGAAATTGCAATCCCAAGACACCAGACTTAAGTTAAGTCCAAAGGGCCTCCAGTATCTGATATGTCACACAGCTGCTAAGCTTTATGGCCGTTAGTAGACAGTTCAAACAGAGGGCATCCATCGGCTTCAGAAAAGCAAAGCAAGATGATATCCCAATGCTGCACGACTCCTGGGTATCGAGTGTTGGGGGCACAATCATGCCAGTCACAAAATCAGGTTTGAATTGGTCATTAAGCACCAGTGTGATTGGCAGCACCTGTCTATGTTATACTTGACTCTTCTCCTGGGGACTGGGGTTTTCAGCAGCAGGACGGCCAAGAGTCATTGGCAGGGATGAGTCAAAAGTTCCTCCAAGCTCCTGACACAACCAAGGAGCAAAGGAAAAGGGACAGCAAGTACACACAGCAGGAGTGTCTAGCCATGACATAAGATGACAAGCGGAACACTGGGTATTTACAGAGAGTCATTCATCCACAAATCCCAACCTCCTTCACAAACACTTTGGGGAAAATGCTCTAGTTGCATCATTCCCATGGGCAAAAGCTTTCCTCATTGGTGAAGAAGCTCTCTAATATGCCAGTGTACCATGTCCTGAACACCAGCATTGGACTCTGTGAACCATCCATGCTAATGATCTGGTGATGTCCAGCAAATAAAGGAGTCAAAGCAAGAGCATGCTTTTCTCCATTGGTTTTCACAGCTCACTGTCAAGGACTGGCACCCAACCAGCCTCTGATCCTTGACTACACAGGAAACAGCATGATGCCACATGTGAGGCCTAAAGCAGAGAGTAGCTAAAGCTTGACACCCTAAGGGCAAACTACACTTTCTAAATGACTCCCAAGGACTATAGTTCTCCCTTGACACAAATTTCCTCTTTGGAATGCAACTCTCTCTACAAAGAATGGCTAGAAATATATCAGTTGGTCCCTTAGGTCTTTCTACATATTCACAAGTAAAACTGAGGCCTGGAAACATATTACCTCCCCACCAGTCTGCAGCTATTTAGGTATTAGACACTAATAACTACTTCAAAAGCTGGATCAGTAGCAAGTAAAGGGTATAGTGCTAACAAGAGGATTGCTACACCTGGTCATTTCTACCTCCATATCTGTCGCATTCATTCCCTCCTCTTCATTCATAATTCTAACACCCTCATCACCTATTGTCTGGACATTTTGAAAGAGCATCTGCATTGGTCTCCTTGCCTCAAATTTCTCTACCTTGTACACAACTACCAAGTTATTCTCCTCATACACAAAGATTTAATAAGTGCTTACTAATTCTCTTTCCATTTCCTTTCCTATACTTCAAAGGAAAAGCTATGATAGGATAATAGATTTAGATTTGGAAAGAACCTTAGGGGAGATCTGGTCCAAACCCTTATTTTTGCACAAGGTAAATATACCCTCAAATTCCAAAGCTTGCCTTCTTTTCACAGATCCATACTGCTTTTATTATCCATTCAAGACTCAGTTCTTTTTCTAGCTTCCTTTATGTATTCTTAGACATACTATTAATCTTATATTAGAAAAAGTATTTATTTTGGCTGCTTCACCACTGTACCACCCACTGATTGCTACCAACAAGGACCCAGGTGAAATGCTATACAGTTTTATTGGTAGCTTGTCCACTTGGTCTTTTGCAAGCCACCTTGAATTTTATCATCAATCCTGTCTAACCAGTATTGGCAATCTTGGTTCACCATTCCCACAGTGTTGAGACATCTGCCTAATAGGCAGAATCACCAAGCATCACCCACTCTTTACATTAATCCTGGTATCCCAGCCAACAGGATCCAGATAGGTTTCTGTGATGTTATCGCCAAGCTGTGCACATCTGGCTTCATTCTGCAGGCGTCTCACTTGGGAGTGGTGTGACTGGTCTAGATATGCTGACTTGTGACATGTTGGTTGCGTTATTAACAGAATAGTCAAGACCGAATGACATCATGGTTGGTTTAGAATGGTTTACCCAGAAGAACAATCCTCTATTGTAATCAGATGGAGAAGTGGAGGAAAAAAGGAAGCATCTACATTGAAGTCAGAGTGCCCATGCCAAGCCTTAGGATTAGTAACTCCAGTGATCAATTGGTCTATGAAAATTGGGCCAAGTAGCTTCTCAAGGAATCCGACTGAGTCTTCTTCCCACATTATCCATACACTCCTTCCCTAGCTATTTGCATCCCCAGACAACATAAACAACCGGAAGAAAAATAATGGGAAAAAAGTGTAAATCTTGTGCTGAAAAGGATAATGAATGGACTAGATGATTAGCAAAAGTGTGACTTTTTCTGAAAAAATTACCAGCACATGCTGGTAGAGGCTCCAAGGAAAAATGGATTGGGGGTAGGGAGTGGACCTTTGATTTCAAGAGTATAGAGAACTACCATTAGTGGAGAATGGTCTACAATTTGTAATCCTAAAGACTGAGGCACTGAGAGGTTAAGTAACATGCCCAAATTCACTCAGACAATAGGTGGCAGAGATGAGACTAGAACCCAGGTCTTCCTGGCTCCAGAAGCAGCTATTTGCTGTCCTGAGGTATCTCTCACACAAAAGAGAGGACTCACATTAAGTTAAACAGGTGCAGAAGCTACTGGGTTACAGGAAGACTTTTTGGTAGGAGCAAAAGAGGGTGAGAGATGCGGAAGTAGAAAAAAGTGGACATTCCAAGATGGACAACACCTCACTAGAATGAAGGAGAGGTCAAATGTTAAAATTCCCTTGAGGATACAAATCCTTCTGCCCAAGGATCTTGCTGAACAGTGGATGGCTCCCCCCAGAAGGAGTTACTGCTACGAACATTTACCAACTGAGGTTTGAAAAAGTTGCTTTTAAATGAGCTTTCTAGAAGCTAAGGTTTGTTTTTAGTGTTTTCTTTAGAAAATGTCTCCTACCTAACCTTTTTCCAGGCTGCCTTTCACATAGAGGAGAATGAAAGCCAATTTCTGGAATCACTTTCTCTCCCTGACTTAAAATATAAGAGCGATACAAAGACAAAAATGAAACAATATCTGCTCTCATGGAGTTTTACCTTCTGAGTACATAGAATGTTCTCAAGCAAGCATATACAACACGCATGTGTGTATGTGTGTATGTATGTATATGAATGCCCCTATTGTATGCGCGCAGTTTGGTTCCTGAAAGAGAAGGAAAATGAAATTTGGTGTAAAGAAAAAGGATGGAATCAACTTGTAAATTAGATAGAGAATTGCCCCTCAGGTGAATGGACTTAGAAGACTTTTGAGAGAGGGGCAAAGGAATGTTTGCGATCCCTCAATTCATCTGCATGAGACTGCTTTTAGATCTTGAGAGTTTAAAACTGACAGAACAGTAAATCACATAACTGTTTAGAGGATGTGTTGGCTTCATAGCTGACAGAAAGGTACATTTCATTGATTTTACCTAATAAGGGAAAGATACGAATAAGGAGGCTTTGATTTGAGCCACTAGAAGAAATGAAGAACCCATCAGGAGATTTAAGAGCCCAGTAGGAGGTGAGTGAAAACCACCTTCAGGACAGTCAGCGGACAGGAAGGCTTCTGTACCTGAACTTGAGAGGGAGGCTTCTGATTAGAGGATAGTTGAACTCTGTGTCAGAATGTAATCATGGTTTAAGATAGTGGTGTGAAACTGATGCACACTAATTGCATGTTGACTTAGAAAACCACAAATTAACAGTATCTGTGTTGTATCATATTTTATTTGTTTTCAAATGACATTTATTTTTTAAATTTATTGATTTCGTTTTAGTTTTTAACATTCACTTCCATGAGATTTTGAGTTCCAAATTTTCTCCCCATCTCTCCCCTCCCCCCACCCCAAGGTGGCATGTAATTTGATGTAGGCTCTACACATACATTTATATTGAACCTATTTTCATATTAGTCATGTTGCAAAGAAGAATTAGAATCAATGGGAGAAACCACACATACAAAAAAAGAAACAAACAGAAAAAAGAAGAAGAAAAAGAGACACAGAACAAATAATATCCTTCAAAATGCATTCAGACTTAAGAGGGTTTTTTTTTTCTGTATGTGGACAGCATTTTCCATCACGAGTCCTTTAGAGTTGTCTTGGATCCTTGTAGCACTAAGAAGAGATAAGTCTATCAAGTCAGTCACTGCACGTTGTGGCTGTTACTCTATACAATCTTCTCCTTGTTCTGCTCACTTTCCTCAGCATCGGTTCATTCAAATCTTTCCAGGTTTTTCTGAAATCTGCCTGCTCATCATTTCTTATAGCACAATAGAATTCCATTACATTGATATATCACAGCTTGCTCAGTCATTCCCCAACTGATGGGCATCCCCTCAATTTCCAATTCTTTACCACCATAAAAAGAGCTACTTTATAAATAATTTTGTACATGTAGTTCCTTTTCCTACTTGTATGCTCTCTTTGGAATACAGACCTAGAAGTGGTATTGCTAGGTCAAAAAATATGCCCAAATTGCCCTCCAGAATGGTTGGATCAGTTCACAACTCCACCAACAATGCATTAATGTTCCAATTTTCCCACATCTTCTCCAATATCAAATTGCATTTTAATCTAGGCTCGGGAATTTTGCAGACTGTGAGTTTGACACCTCTGGTTTAAGCAACGTGAATGGCAAGATGCCATTGCTTTCTGTTGCCTCTGGTTAGAGACATAAAAGTAGAAAGGGAAAGACAAGCTTTGTATCTGCTTTGCTAGAAGCAGAAGCTGGGAGTTGATTAGACAGTGCAGTGTCCTGCTGAGTGAAGAGCTGGCTGGGCTGGTCTGTACCATACTGCCAGTCTGAGGAGCTTTGCAGTTCTCTGGCTTAAAAGGAACTATTTGTCATTATAGTATGACACTTTCTTAACACTTTTTTGAAGGCTATTGTGAGCTAAAAGAGCTTGCTGCTGATTGACCAGTTCAAGAGCAGAATGGCAAGAAAATGGTAAGGACCAGATGGGAAGCAGGTAGCAGTGATGTGGTTTTGTGTGGAAGGTATCAAGGACCTCAAGGCTTTCAGACCAGAGGTGGGAGCTGCCCTGTGTACATGGGTTTCCCTCATTCATATGTCTCCATGATACATTTCTCTGTGTGTCCTCTTTTTCCCATTGACACTGCTTATTGGTGAGAGAGTGTGATCTAGGTTGTTGTATGGACTGTGATATATTGACAATTGTTTTGTCTATCAAGAAACTGATGTAACAATCATTTGTGTTTTTTGCCTTACCATTAAGTAAATGTTTTCTATTTATGAGATGATGGTGTCATGGTGGCTGATTTTATGTAAATGGGAATCACATTACTAGTAACTCAGCGAGCTACAGTTACAAACAGTCGGAGTATATTCCCCTCCCTCATACACACACACACACACACACACTCATACACACACACCATTAGCTCTAGGATCATGAGAGAATTTTAGCTAAATAGTGACGATCCATGTCTGGAAATCCCAGACCTGCTGGTGCAAAGGCAGGTTGAAGGAGTGAGCCAGTCCAGAGAGAGAGGAAATAGTCACACCTGCACATATGTGTGTGTGTGTATAAATGTATGTGTGTGTATATATGTGTATGTATGTGTATAAATACATATATATGTAAATGTAAGGTAAATTGAGGGACTTGATACACTAGCAATTGGGGAGAAATCAGTAGAATTCTGAATGAAACTAGGGAATCCAAGAAGTAGAAGTAAAGTGGAGGTACATTCCAGGCATGGGGGAAGCCAATGCCAAGTCTAAACTTCTGCCTTAAGACTGCCCACAGAGTGTCTATCTGCAGGGATTTTAATCTCTGCATTTCTTAGGAAACAGAAGCCATATGACTCTGCTCAGAGTATCTCAAGTTGATTAATCAGAAGCTGAGCATTTTGTTGGTGTGTGCAGAGCAGCATCATATTGACACCAGGAGGTGAAATACCATTTATCCCCCATTTCCAAGCAAAGAAACAGGATGCTCTTAGCAAGGGCCAAACAACAGGCACAATTTCTTGCCTTGGATTGATTAGTGGCAAGAACTGGGGCTGAGAATTCAATAGCTGCAGCCCTTCTCTTTCAATATATTTTAGATGGAGAAATTACACTAATTAAACACACAATAGCGTGTTTCTCCTTGGATTAGGTGGTTTTGCATGGAATGGGGTATTTTCTTCAATGGTGTCTATTGAGCATAAACTTTTCCAAACCTTGAGAGTGAGAAAAAAAATGCAGCCTTACATTTATTTAACTGTTATAATGAACTGGAAAGAATATATCGGGCAAGAAGGTCATAGGCCACAGGATGGGTCCATAACCTTCGGTCCATGAGTCTCAGCATGAAACTTCTTCAGGTGATAGCTTACGACCTTCTGCAGAAACTCCAGCTGAAAAAATGTCAAAGATCTCCCACTGCCCTTCTCTCTCTCTCTCTCTCTCTCTCTCTCTCTCTCTCTCTCTCTCTCTCTCTCTCTCTCTCCCCTGTCTCTGTCAGACACACACACACACACACACACACATACACACACACTCTCTCTCTCTCTCTCTTTCTCCTATCTCTGTCACATACACACACACTCTCTCTCTCTCTCTCTCTCTGTCTCTCTGTCTCTCTCTTTTCTCTCTCTCCCTCTGTCTCTGTCACACACACACACACACACACACACACACACACACACACACACACACACACACACACAGAGGCAGGAGTCCAAGGCCAAATCTATTGCTTTTTCCACTAGCCCTTTTGTACCTTCTCAAACTGATAGAATAAAAGCAAAATAATTTCGGTTTCTTTAAAGCAGAAGGACAAGAGCGTTCAGAGCCAGGGGGGCTGGAGTGATGGGTATTCTTTTCTTTTCTTTTTCAGAATGATAGACTCTTATTCTTTCCTTCCCTTTCCCCAACACTCAGGAAAATATGATCAGAATGAGATCTGATCTGTAAAGTTTTTTTTTTACCTCCTCTGATTAAAGAGATAAACTAATGCAGACACTGCCCAGATGAAGGCTGAATTAGAGAGTCAGGCTGCCCAAAACATCATTAATTATTATTATTCCCACAGTAACACTTCATCCATCTAGAAGTCACTTATCTGGCAACCTCACCTCCCTGAAATACAACTGAGGACCCAGAAATAAGCAGAGATTTCTGGGCAACCACTACTGATGTGACCAAGCCCCTTGATCCTATCTCTTAGCTATCTTCACTTTGCCTATTTATTCTTCCTTTAGGCCAGGGGTGGGGAACCTTCAGCCTTGAGGTCACATGTGGCCCTCTAGGTCCTCAAGCGTGGCCCTTTGACTGAATCCAAACTTCACAGAACAAATTTCCTTAATAAAAGGATTTGTTCTGTAAAACTTGGACTCAGTCAAAGGCCATACTCAAGGACCTAGAAGGCTACATGGGGTCTAGAGGCCACAGGTTCCCCATCCCTGCTTTAGGCATAATTCTCACCAGTCAGGTTTTCTGATTTCTCTGTTCATCGTAAAGGTAATGAATTAGAAGAAAGTGGGGCTGGTGACAAGCAAGGAAGAGACACACAGTAAGGGAGAAGATGGAAATCCTATAAAAAGAAGACACAGAAACTCAAAAGTCTTTAATTATCCAAGTAAACCCTGCACAACTCAATACATTTCAGTACAATCATAGGACTTTAGAGCAAGAAGGAATTTTGAAATTCCTATAATCCAAATCTATCATTCTTCAGATGAGGAAGGCTCAGACAGGTGGTCAATCAGTCAGTCAGTTTTAATGCTTAATAAGCATTTATTAAGTACCTATTATGTGCCAGGCACCGTACTATATGCTAGAGACACAAAGAAAGGCCATGAGGATCTCATAGTCTAATGGGAGAGACAACATGTAAATATATATACATATATATACACACAAACAAACTCTCTACAGGATAAATTGGAAATAATCAACAGAGGGAAAGCACTAGAATTAAGAGGAGTTGGGAAAGACTTCCTATAAAAGGTGGGATTTTCATTGGAACCTGAAACAATTCAGGGAAGCCAGTAGGTAGAAAGGAGGAGGGACAGCATTCTCAGCATGGGGGACAGCCAGTGAAAATGCCCTAAGCCCAGAGATGGAGTGTCTTGTTTGTAGAAGAGACAGGAAGCCAGTGTCACTATATTGAAGAAAAGTTGTAAGGAGATTGGAAAGGTAGTAGAGGGCTGGGTTATGAAAGATTTTTGAATACCAAACAGAGCATTTTGTATTTGCTTCTGGAGGCAATGGGGACCCACAGGAGTTTGTTGAGTAAGTGGGATGGGTGACATGATCAGACTTACATTTTAGGAAAATCACTTTAGTGACTGAATGGAGGATGGATTGGAGTGGGGGGAAAGACAAAGAAGGCAGACCTACCAGAAAGTTATTTTAATAGTCCAGGCTATAATAATAGGGAAAGGGCAGGGGGAGGGGAGGAGGGAAGATAATGAATTCTATTTTGGAGATGTTGAGTTTAAGATGTCTATCAGATATCCGTTTCAAGATGTCTGAAAGGCATTTGGAGATGTAAGATTGGAAGTCAATAGAGAGGTTAGAGTAGAAGAGATAGATCCAAGAATCATCAGCATGAAGATAGTAATTAAATCCATGGAAGCTGATGAGATCACCAAGTGAAATAGGATAGAGGGAGAGGAGAAGATGGCCTAGAATGGAACCCTGAGGGGCACATACAAGATTAGTGGGCATGACCTGGAAGAGTATCCAACAAAGGACACAGAGGAGCAGTCAGAGGTGAGAAAAGAACCAGGAGAGAGTGCAGTCCCCCAAAACCCAGAAATAGGAGAATACCAAGGAAGAGAGGGTGATTCACAGCATCCAGGGTTACAGAGACATCAGAGAGAGTAAGGACTAAGAAAAGACATTGGATTTGGCAAATAAGAGACCATTAGTAACTTCAGAGAGAGCAGTTTCAGTGGGATACGGTTGGAAGCCAGATTATAAGAAGAAAGTGAGAGGAGAGAAAGTGGAGACACCTGTTATAAATGACCTTTTCAAGGAATTTAGCCCCAAAGGGCAGAAAAGATATAGGATGACAGTTAGCAGGGAGGGAAGAAACAAGTAAAGATTTTTCAGGATGGGGGAGACACAGACATGTCTGAAGGCAGTAGGGAATGACACAGGAGTCAGGGACAAATTGAAAATAAGTGAAAGAGTAGGGATGACAGAGGGGACAATCTGTTGGAGGAGACAAGCTAGAATGGAATTGGTCAAACAAGTGTAAGGGTTAGCTTTAGTAAGAAATAAGTCACCTTACTTAAGGATGAAAGAGGAGAAAGTGCCAAAAGGCAACTTAGTGAGAGGAGATGAGAAAAAGAGGAGAAGAAGGAGTTCATAGCGAGTGGTTTCAATTTTTTCTGCAAAAATGTTCTTAGCTGAGACTGTTGGGGTAAGAGTAGGGGAAGCCATGGAAAATTTAAGGAGGGATAAAAAGGTTTGGAAGAGCTGCCATGCAGAGTGATTTAGTGAATTGATAAGGGTAGTATTAGTAGGACCTAGCAGCAGTGAGGGTCCAGTTGAGGTTGTGTAACATAAATTTGCAGTGGACTCAGAATGGTCACATGATTTTTTCTACTTTCATTCAGCAGTACATATATAGGAGTGAAAGCTACAGATGGTGGGACTAGTCTAAGGTTGAAGCTTGGATGGTATAATTAGTGCTATCATAAGGGATTCAATAGAGGAGGGTGGTGTAGAGTGGAATTGGTCCACCAAAGGGTCAAGATCGGGGGAAGAGGAGAGATTGACTAATGCAGGGGAGATGATCAGAGAAAAGAACCAAGGGGTCAGAAAGATTGGAGGTGATTATGTAGACAGAGTTGAGTTTAGTAAAAGAAGTTAGGAGAGGTGAAAATTCAATAGGTTATGGTTTGATAAAGGCATTTTGGAATTCTTGAACATGGAGGTAGTACCTTTGTAGGTGACCAACACCACGGGTATAATCATTTTTATGTGTGGCTGAGGTGGGAGAGAAGAGTAGGCTGAGGAAATGAGTGATTAGGGCATTTGAGGAAAAGTCAAGATATACGCTGAAGTCTTCTAGTATACGGGCAGAAGCTGGAGAGGAAAGAAAAAGTGTGAGCCATGTGCCAAACTCATTGAGGAAGGAAGGAGAATGACCTGGAGGGTCTATAGGAACAACTGCTACCAGAATTTTGTTTGGATGGTACATGTGAACAGCATAAGTCTCAACGAATAAGTGGTTTCTGGGTGATGGAGATGCACCTCCTGCAGAACGTGGCATTTGAATTCAGTCTTAAAGGACATCAGAGAAACTAAGAGTTAAAGGGGAAAAGGAAGAATATTTCAGACATAGGAGACAGCCAGTGGAAAGGCACAGACTCAGGAGAGTGTCATATGCAATCTTTATAATAAGAGGTCAACATAACTAGATCATAGAATACATGGAGGGTAATGAAGTATAAAAAGACTGGAAAGGTAGGAAGGGGCAAGGTCAAGCTGTGAATGGCTTTAAAAGCTTAACAGGGAATTTTTATTTGATCTTGGAGGTCATAGGGAATCACCAGATTTCATTAAATAAGAGGATGACATGACTAGACCCCCATTTAGTGAAATCACTTTGGTGGCGGAGAGGAGGATGGATTGGAGTGGGGAGAGTTGAGGAAGGGGAACCAATTATTGGACATCTATTATAATAGCTTCAGGCAGGAAAGTGATGAGAACTTGTCCCATGGTGGCATCAATGTGATTGAAGAGAAGGGGACATATATGAGAGATGTTGTGAAAGTAGAAATTATAAGGTTTGACATTAAATTATGAGAGAAATGATTACTTCTCTCCTGTATTAATAACTAATTATTGAAACAGGACCAAAGTTTTCCTCCTTTTCTATTTCCTCATTCAGAAATTAACTAGTGTGGGAAATTGTAGGAAAGAACTTCTTCAGGCCAAGATCTAATTAGACAGTAAAATAAATTCTAAGGTTGGGCTAATGGGAGAATACCTGCTCATTGTGTTTACTCAGACAGATCTAGGAAAATGTGGATTTTTCCCTTTTGTCAGACAGGTGATATGGAAATTAATGTCTCTTTGACCAAGATTTGGGTGATCCAAATCATGTAACCCCTAAGACCCACACTGTTACATAGCCCATTGTAATGGTCATTCTCTCATTGTTAAACAATCAGAGTTGATTGCCACCCTCAAGAACACCCTCTCTTCCAAGGGTGTATAAATTTCGAGCCCACTACCATGGGGGTCTTTGTCATTTGATACTATCACTGACTTCTTTTTATGAATAAACATGCTAGCCTTATTATTAAAATGATTAGTTACCCAGAAGCTATGTCTCTAGAACCTTTTAAATGTCATGGGTGGATGTTGGTTCAATGAAAATGATGAGTCAAGGATATCCAAATCCCAAGTCTGTATGACAGGGAGGACAGTGGTACCCTTGAAAGTAAAAGTTGGGAAGAAGGGAGTGTTTGAATGATGAATTCTCTGTTGGATATGTTAAGTGTCAGAAGCCTATGAGACATCCAATTGGAGGTATCCACAAGGCAGTTGGTGATATGGACCTGGAGATCGGAGACAGATTAGGACCCAATACACAGATCTGAGAATCAGCTGCAGAGAGAACTATTTCTAGGATAAAGAAGTCCTAATTCCAATTAAACATGCCATTAGGTGAAACAATATTATATTAAAGGGGGGCAGTTACATCCGTGGGAATAATCATAACTGGGCAATCAGTCAGATGATATTATTTAAGGCTCCGCAACATTCCCATGGGGGCTTTGTTACAGTTTGTTTACTGGTATTGTGAAAGAATTTTGCTTAGGCTATGGTTGTCCTTCAGTAAAATTTCTTGAAAAAGATGTGACATTCACTAATTTTCCCTCACTAGCTAATAATGGTTTGAGTGTACTTCCTACCTCCTTTCCAAAGGGTAGTCACAGGAATTATTGAATCCGTGCTTGCAAAGTGCCCTCAGAACCCTCTGAAAGGGGAAAAAAAGCATCACAAATGCAAAGTGTTTTTGGAATCACAAAAAACACTTTTGAGTTAAAAAAAACCAAACACCTTTCTAAGAATACACTTTTCTTAATGACAGTTTTCCTTCCACAAACAAAGTCTTCTGGTTATTGTGGAATGAGTATCTGTTCCTTCTCATCTCACAATGTAGTCCTAGAGCCGCAACACCAGCTTCTGGTCCTATCTCATGTTCTCTAAGTCTT
Organism: Notamacropus eugenii; assembly: GCF_028372415.1. NCBI lineage: Eukaryota > Metazoa > Chordata > Mammalia > Diprotodontia > Macropodidae > Notamacropus > Notamacropus eugenii. The sequence continues at coordinate 103,011,989 of NC_092876.1, forward strand.
ACCTTTAAGTTTGAGATGCCTAAGCCTTCCTCTTCTTTACATCAGAAGTTGTGGGAAGGCCTCCTTGAACTTCAAGTTTTATTAAGTTCTATAAGACCAGAGTGCAGCTACATCAAATAACAGCACGTGGAGAAAGCATTCACTTTAGTGCTAAATTTGGGACAAGGGGACTAATAAGACAGATATTATAATGGTCCAGGTGAGAAGTGATAAGGGCCTGCCTCATGGTAGCATTTGTATGAGTGAAGAGAAGGGGATATGGATGAGAGATATCATGAAGGTAGAAGCCTGGGTTTGAAGCCTGGATAGTATTAATAGCTGGTACTTAGATAGGGGTGAGAGGTAGATACTTAGAGTTCGTACTATCCCCATTTCACAGATGAGCTACTTGAGGCTCAGAAAGGTTAAACCATTTTCCTGTGGTTACAAATCAGGTTTCAGAGACACCATACCAACCCCAGGTCTCTTCTGATTTCCAGTCTGCTATCTTTGCTATTTAAGTTTTTTAAACTCTCTGGACTTTAGTCACCTCATCTACCAAAATTCTAAAATGGCCTCTTTTCTTGCAATTTTTGTGAATTAGTTATTTTTAATTATAAGTCCATCTTTATCTTTAGGGGACATACTATGGCTATGATCCAAAAATCACACCTAAATGGCAAATTAAATAGTGTGCTACACTTACAGTTAGGAAGATCTGAGTTCAAATTTGACCTCAATCATTGGGCAAGTCACTTCATTTCTATCTGCCTCAGTTTCCTCATCCGTAAAATGAGGATAATAATAAAGCATTTACGTCCCACAGTGGTGAGGAGCAAGTGAAATAATCTATAAAGTACTTTGCAAACCTTAAAACATAGTATAAATGCTGTTATTATGTTTGGAATTCTCCATGAAAAATTCAAGCTTCTTTTTGGCACAAAATGCATTAGAAAACCTTAACAACACAAGGTTGAATAAATGAAAATTCAAGCTCTATCAACTATCCATAACAGAGACTGAGCTTTCATTTACTCAATTCCTATCTTTTTCTCAGATGCTTAGAAAACAGCAGGGGAGAAAAATTGGATGGATTTTGATCTGTGCTTTAGGCAAAGTTAGGAAATGCAGACTCCTAATTTGTTATAAAATAAAAAGCTTTCTACTGGAAATGTCTCTAGGCCCTTCAAAGCACAGTGACATGAATGCCCAGGGATGACAATGAAAATTATTTACCCTGGAATAGTTTGCATGTTGGTGCAACCAAGAGATTGAAGAATTCATTTCTCTACATCTTTTATCCCATCCCAACTCCTTCCAGTACCCAAATATTACCATGGGACAATTGAGTCATCTTTAAGCCTTTTTTAAAAAATGATTTTCTTATAAGACAGGGATAATTGCTCAGATTGCTGTGCCCCCCCCCCAAAATAAAGCTGACAGTTATGTAATTTTCCATTCAATTATTAATGCAAGCAGTTCCATTCAAAGTTTTGAAGAGTTCCCTTCTTTTTAATGGAGATATCATAAAAAAACTGTGACACAGGACAGAAGAAGTTAGCTGGAAAAGAACTGAAGCCTTGGAGATGATCGTATTAAAAAGTCTAGCCAGTAGACGCCTTAAGAGTTCCCAAGGTCTTATGGCTGTATTTACCTGGATAAATAGAGTTCTTTATTTAGGTGGTATCTCCGTAAGAACCACATGGAACTATTTGCAATGACAGGAATCCAGGTCACCCTCCATATACTGTGAATGATGACCTACCAGTTGGGGTGAGCTGTCACTGGATTCCAGGTGAAGGTCCTAAATTGTAGTGCCTTCATTTTGTTGATTATTTCCAATATATTCTATACCTGCCTGGTTTGCACATAGTTGTTTGCATGTCATCTCCTTATGAGCTCATTCAGAGCAGCGACTCAATTTGACTCTCCTTTGCATTCTGAGTGTTTAGCACAGTGCCCAGCCCATAGTAGGCACTTGATAAATTTTTATTTACTAATATTAAGTGAAGTCCTTGTTTTTAGCAAAGAGAAACAGATATTTTGACCACCTTCAAAAGGAAAATTTGGCATTTTCCTTTAAAAATAAATTTCTAAAAATCATAAGATCATTTAGAGCTTTAGGAAGCATCTAGTCAGACCCTTTTTTATTGGTGAAGTGACTTATCCAAAGTCGCACAGGTTATAATGAGCCTATCTTATCTAGGATTTGAACACAAGTCTTTTGATCACGAAGCTTGTGTTTTTTTCCATCACCACTGCCTCTCTCCCCAATGGCTATCCAATCCCATATGGATAGTGGACACACCCAAGGATCCACAAACAGATACAGACATAACTAAATTTTTAAAAATAACTATTTCATTTCCAGCTGACCTGATTTAGAAGCAGATAGGGGCTGTGAAATGCTGGTTAACCTGCTACTAACATTGTCACTAGAAGAGAAGGTAACCACTTAAAAATCAGAGCAAGCCATTTCTAACTTTGTGGATCTTCTTTAGCAGACAAGCACTCCGAACGTTTGCCAGCACCCCCACAACTGCCATTAGTGGAGAAAAGTGGAGCCCAAAGATCAGTTATCTGGACGTGCCTAGAATTTGGTGACAGCAAATATGGGGAGTATAATTTTAATCATCAGTAAGAATGGTAATTTTGCTCTTGCAAGAAAGCAGTCTATTGACCTTAAGCATTTCCCCTCTTGAAATCAGGTCTACCACCAGTTCTGTTTTGGGACCTTTGTGTCAAGGAAAGTGACTCACAAATAAAACCTATCTTCACCCTTGGTACAACGTAAACTCCTTGAAAACTGAAACATTTTTTGCAGTTGTCCTTGTATTCCCAGAGCTTTGCAAAGTGTCTGTCACACAGTAGGCGTTTATTAAGTGCCGGTTAATTGATTGAGATAGTCATGACTTTCTTGGTCTCTTCCGATTAGATTCAGAATGAAGAGGATCTTGTTTACCGTTCTTGGTCTTTGAAATGTCCAACAATCATACTCATGCAGGTAACTTTGCCATGATTCAAGACTTTAGAAGCATCATTGCCCTAAGGATAATAGTTGTTATTCTAAGATTCTTTGTGGGGTCTCTTTGAGAGATTTTTATGGAAGGCAACCTTAAGACCAAAGTCAAAGCAAAGGTTGACCGACCTCCCTCCTCTCCTGAAACTTGGTCCAAAAACTGAATATTATCCCATTCCTTTTAACCCACTGAAACAGTGTGGACTTTATTTTTTTTTAAATTTCCAAGCTCATAACTGGATCTGTGAGAAAACAAATTTGTGCCAACTTGGCCATCTATGTACCTAACTTTGAACTTTCTCCTAGAAGTGAGATATGACGTGGGGCCTGGCTATATATTTGTAAAGGGCAAAATTGCAGAGTATCTATCAGAGGAGAGATCTCTTTGTTTTTGCAAAGGGGACAGGACCGCCATTCTAAAGGATCAGGAGAATACTTGGAATGTTGTGTGAAAGACATCACTTTCTTCCAAAGCCTCCCAGAAGTCTTAAAGTATTTCCTTTATTCATTCCTGTATTTCAAGGAAAGTTACTACTACTGGAAATTTGGTGCCATGGACAACTGTCTACACAGCAAGCCTTCTGTTATGAAAAAGAACACCCAACAACTGAAAGGAGGGTTCTCAGTCCAAGGATAGATGATAGAGTTCTCAATATTAGGTAAATCCAGATGTTGGGATAGTCATGGGGGAAAAAAACTCTTAACTCAGGACACAATTCTTTGAATTAGCCTTTAACAGCACTGAAATTATCTTACATCTCCTGTACACGGTGAAGACTGATGCTAAAGTACGGTCTTTGATCCTGGTTTTGGTCTCATGTTAAACAAGATCAAAACACCTAGCTCATCCAGTGATAGGCAAACTAGGTAGACTAGGGAGACAAAAACAGAGTGATAGAATGATAGAGAGAGTAAGAGGAAGGGGGAAGAAAAGGCTCTCCATTCTTTAAAAAACAAAGTGATTTGTTCAATCATGTACATTTAGCACCATTTTTTGACTTATAAGGCCATCCATAAAGATGCCAAGTAGTTGCAAGTTTCTGGGCGATGATTATTCATCAATATTTACTTCCTTTTTTGTGTGAGTTCCCTCAGAGCCGCTGCTCTCACCCAGTAGAATGCAATCTCCTTGAAAGCAGGAACTCTGGGTTTGGATTTTTGTTGTTGTTGCGGCTTCTTGTACCTCCAGCACAGTAACTTACACCCAGTGGAACAGCTTCTTAACTGAATAATTATTGATCAAGATACATTTGGGGATTGCTGGCAGATGGAAGGACAAAAGAACTGAAGGAACAGTGGAAGAAGGAAAGAAGTAAGACTTACTCCTCGGCTTCAGCTTCAAAGAAACTGCTGACTCTTCAAAAGCTCCACACACACAACACATCCACTATCATCTGAGGAGATAATAATACCACCTTGTATTTGTAAAAGACCTTTCTTGGAGGCACTGGAAGCCATTTACAGACATTACCTCATTCTCTAATCTTCACATCAAACCTGTGAGGCAGGTAGTGCCTTGGTCCCTGCCTTAAATATGTGGAAATGGAGGCCTAGAGGTGAAATGCTCCCAGTTCTGGATTTTCAAACACCAAAAATAACTCTTTGGAAATGTTGAGGCATCTGTTCCAATGGGGGGAGGGGGGAGGGGGGAGGTGGTAGGAAGGGGGAAGGAGTGATTGTGTCAAAGCAGCATATTGTGCACAAAGCCCTGGGAAGGAAAAAACATTAGAAATAGGACCTGGAGTAGTATTTGCTCTAAGGTGGGTCCACCGTAAAAACCTTACCGAAGGGAGATCAGTGGTGGTACACCCAAAGAACAATATTCGGCAAATTGTAGTGGAAAGTTTTCAGTTAACCAAGAAGAATCCACTTTCCCAATCTCTCCCAATTGATTCATTTAACCATCCCCTACTCCCACCCAGTCCTATCGTCTTTAATCTCCTAAGCTTCTATAAGAATTTTGACAGTTGATTGTGAAGTGACTCTGACTGATAAAAGGACCCAGGCAAAGCTAAACTGCAGCAAAAAAGTTTCTCCTCAAAAGACAAGAAGTCCTTGTTTCCTAACAATAGTTTTACCTTTTGGATTAAGCAAAAATATTCTGCCCCATTGAGGCAGACACAGGAGATGGGGGGTAAGAACAGACTTATCCAAGAGCCTTGAACTCAGCATCCAAGTGTGGCGAGGGAGGAAGAGCCCCAATCTCACAGTTGCCAATGCTGTTTTACAATAAGATGCCTTCCTTCACAATGGCAGAGTCATGCCTTCCAAAGGTTCTTGACTTCTCCTTAAGTGTGTGGCTAACACGTATTACGTTACTTTTATGTATTATTTATAATATTGTCTCCTTAACAGAAGCTAGTCAAGCCTTACTGTTTTCAAACTAATAATAAGGTTTTCTGTTTTATGAACATATATGTAGGAACAGGGACTAGATCTGTGATTTCACTGAAGAGAATTCCTATGGAAAAAACTCCCTTTCTCAAATGCAGGATAGCAACTTCTCTCCAGCCTCAAATCTTAGAAACTAGCTTACAACAGTCTCAGGTAAAATGACTTACCAAGGGTCACATATCCTGTACGTCTCACCTAAGGCCAGCTTTGTCCTGCCTTATGCATGTGTAGTGAGAAGACAGGAAACATTGTCAGGGATGCTGTTGGAAAGGGAAATATCCCTTAAGGACATCTTACCACAGGATGACATTGGCTTGTAGCAGAAGGAAGAAGGTTGAGTTCTAACTCATTAAGCTCACTCCTACCGCAACAATTAGAAATGCCAAGTCTCTTTTTGCCTCATCTCTACCTGAGGAAGGCTTACTCTCCTCAACCCATCTGTAATACACAGATCTTTTCAGCATGGTAGAATGGATAGAACTCTGGATGTGGTGGAAGACTTGGGTTTGAATCTGACCTCAGAAATTCAACCCTGGGCAGATCCCTTAAATCCTCTGGGCTTGTTTCATCACCTCTGGACTCAAAGACTTCAGAGGTCCCCATACATCCAACTGTAAATCTATAGTTCTATGAACTTCTAGTTCACACTAGATGCTGGATGCTGACCATCCCCACCCCCTTCCTCACCTCTTCTGCTTAACCAAAAGCCTCATTACCATACAACCCTTGGTGTGTGTGTGGGGGGGGGGGGGGGGGAAGGAGATGACAGAAGACACACACACATGCTATTGTTATTCCCAAGGGACATTACCAATTGCCCTCTGGACCCACCTGGTCTTTCCATCTGCCATAAAGCTGACCTTCCTTTGTGTAGTTTCCTCTCATTAGAATGTAAGCTCCTCAAGAGTAGGAGGAACTGTCTAGTTTCTCTTTTCTATCCTTACTGCTCGGCATGGAACTTGGTACATAGTAGATGTACCTAAGTGGTTGTTTTCCATTCTGTTAAGATATACTGGTAAGCTATGTACTAGTGTGTGCATGAATACTGTACAAGCTGACCTTGTCATTACATGTCTCTCACTAACTTTGAGAGGCTCAATTCATCCCACAGCATTCTTTTTCCCAGAGAGGCATCCAGAAACCCTGAGCCAACACTTCAGCTCTGCCCCAAACTCTCCTCCATTCCACATCTGGTTTTTTTGTTTATACCCTATCAACTGCTATGTCCCAGGAACACAAACCTCTTACCTTCTTCCCAAGGCTCTCCTCCCTTAGTATCTTTTCTTATTCATCTGAATCTTGATAAGCAACTATCCTTCAAGGCGATTATACTCTACTCATATAGACATAAATCACCTAAGTGCTTTTAAAATTTTCATTCTTTTGACCTCACCTATTCAGAAAACAATGGAAATCATGCCAGGTGAGCACACACTTAAGATTACTCTTCCTTATCTGTCAACCCCAGACCTCTGCATGGAGGTGGTAGGCTCTCACCGACTTCATTCAGTGACATCCACTCCCCCACTCCCCACATCCGCCCATCCACCTTTGCATAATTGACCATTAGTATAAGTTAAACTACTAAGATCACTGCTGCAAATATCTAAACCACGTGAAAAACAATAGCCACAGCAGAGTTCAGTGCTTTCCCCTAAGGCACCCACCAATGTCCTCCTCCAGGTCTGGCTGGTCTTATGTGCCAATGAAATAAGCCTGAAGTCAAGATCCTATTTTACATCCCATCCCCAATCAGGAGGAGAAAGTGTTTGGGAGGACTCAAAGTACCTTCCAAAATTAGAAGTCTATCTCTCTGCCACTAGGTCCCCACTAGAGGAATAAGTAAATCCACCATGTCTGACAATTAGGCAAAATCAAAGGTTGTGTAGTACTATCTGAACTTCTAATGGCAATACTTAGTATTTTTTAAGAACTTCCAAGAAATTAGATTGTGTTTTTATGTATGCACATAGATAGAACTCAGCTATTTGCCTGGCACCTTAATTCATTAAGCTAATAAAAAGGTTAGAGATAATTTAATAAATGAAGATAGGGCTTTATTTTGGTTTTAAAATCCAATTAAATTATAATTGAACCACCAAAACTAACTGGTTCCTCAGGTATCTTCTGTAAAGTGCATACTTACAAATCATACTTGAACAAATCTTTAAGAAAGACTGAAATCCTCCACTGTAGGCTTCAATGCATGAGCATTTCCAATGCACAATGACCTTCTAAGGCCATTGTTCCATAGACCCTGCTGCTAAAAGGCATTTCTGACTCATGAGCACCTCGAGCCCCTGAGGACTTCTCAACCTGCCTTTAGCACATCAGTAAACTTGAACAAGTTGAGTAATTAAAGTACCAGACACAGTTTGAGACACTCATCCCAAGTCATCTCTGGAATGTGGCACTCCAAAGGTAGTTGGCTGATAGGGGGTTTTATTTGGTCTCTCCTTGGGGCTCAAATTTGGCCCCAGTAAAAATGTTTCTCAACAGAACAGCTTATGGAAATAGTCAAGGAATTTCCAAACTTGAGTGGACTGTACAATTGCGGCCATCGGAGCCCAACTGCAGTCACTACTAATTGTAAAAATCCTACTTCATCCTTCACAATAGGGGTTAAAAAAAAAAAGACACCAAACTATTTTAACACAATTTATATACATTTATGGCTTTGTACAATAATAGCAAAGATTGTTCTTGTGTCTGTAAGTACATCATCATCAGGCACTTCTCAGAAAATAGCTAAGTATGAACTTGAAGTCTGCAATGTTACTGAACCAGAGTGGTGAGACAGAGGCTGTGACCGCTGCCATGAGCCAATGAGTTTCCATGCCTACCCCTGGTGATATTGCTGGTCTGTGGAACACCCTCAAGTAGGAGGCTAGTTTTAATGCCAAGTTGTGTTCTGTTTGCATAAACCATGCTGCATTTAAACATAATGATTACCAAAATGAAAACAAAACAACAAAACACAAGGGTAACCTTATTTAAAATTAATTATAAATTAAGAAACCAAAGAGTTGAAAGGAAGAATTTCAAATAAAGGGATGATGGAGGGGAAAGGGAAGGGAGAAAGTATTGATAACATACATCCAGTGGTTTAACAAGTGCAAATTTTATACTGTTTGAAAATTGGTCCAATTTTAGATTTCCCATCCTCTTCTTAGGGATGCTCTGTTCATTACCAGTTTTGGGGTTACAACTTTTGCTTATAAACTTAAGCATTTTGTCAGTTTGCTAAAGCATAGCTTCCCAATTAATGCATTTACTACCTAAATATATTCCATACATCTATTACGGAAACAATACATCTTTATATTTAAAATATCTGAATAGTTCTATAATACAATATACTTTTAATAACAGTACAAACCAGAGAAAATAAATCAAACATGGCTGCATAGGTAAGATCATTTGCACATTTCACAAGCAATCATTTACAGTAATTGACAAAACTAAATTATTCCAGAAACTCAGTATTCTTAACTGAAAAAAAATTACTAGAGGTCACATAATGTTTGCTATCAAAACAGACACAATGCCCTTCATCGGACTTAACGGTGTCCCAGAGTTGTATGGGATTGATATCAGAAATTTGACACAAAGAGATTGTGAGAGAAAAAGAAATTCAAAAACATAGGCCCAAGAAAATAGGGGAAAAAAAAAAAAGTAAGCCTATCAGTCTACCTAGTAGTCAAAAGTTCACAAGGTAATTTTAGTTGCCTCTCTAATTAAAGGAATGGATGCAGGGATGGAGGGGGCCTCATGCTATGGTAAGGGGAAAGTATGTATTGTGGTAAAACAGTAATATGATGGTGCAAGGAATTTTAAAATTTAAGAGATACTTTGGCACCATGACTTGACAGGTTATACTTGATAGAGTAAGACTACCAATTAGGGAAGCTAAGATTTAAAATAATCAAACAGGCACAGTGCAAATATTGTAGTACTCAGGAGATGGGGAGACCACTTTTTGGAGTGGCCACCAATGGAGATAGCTATGTATGTGGTGGCTGGAAGGATTTTCCACGTCCTGAGATCATCAGCAACTCAGATGATGAATGCCACGGTGGGAGGCCTACAATAGAGCTGGCCTATAGACTGTCTGTCATCTACAGTGGCTGCATTTTTGTTAAGCATAGTTGAAAGGCTGAGAAAAGCCAAGAGAGATGTAATTAACATGCAAGACAAAGCAAGTGTGATGTGGGGTAAGTACACAGACAAATGCAAAGAAATCAGTGTTCCTAACAAGCCAAAATGAACACTGTTGTGCACCTGGTCTTTTATTTTGTTGTCTTGGAACATTCAAAGAATGACTTGAAAATACTGATTGATTAAATGGGACTTGAGCTCCAATTAACTTAGCCCGCAAGTACAGGTGACTGGAAAGTGTTAAAAGTGATGGGAATGATAAATTAAGTTAGTGAAAGCTGAAGAAATCTTCAAATTTTTGACTTGTACTAAGACTTTTTTTCCTTTAAGAGGCATGAATTGAGATTCTGAAACAACTTCTTTTAGTGTTGGTGTGGTAATTAAAACCCACCTGTATTATGAATAGCAAGTCTTCCATAATCAGCACTGTTCCATTTAAAAATCCTCACCCTCAAATTAATGTGCTTTGTGCACTAAGTGATCTGAGGAAAACAAAAGAAGGAGGGAGGAGAGGGAGGGGGGGAGAGGGAGAGAGAGGGAGGGAGAGAGAGAAAGAGAGAGAGAATGTGTGTATGTGTGTGTGTGTGTCTGTGTGCGTGTGTGTGTGTGTGTGTGTGTGTAAACAAAACTTCAAGGAAGGACAATAGTCCCAAACTTTTGGAATATAGCAAACATGATGCAGGGGGTCATGACCAAAACATGATAGACTTTTTGCTAATGCTAAACTGAACATTAACTTTTTTTGTAAACTCCAGTTTGTAAAAATAACAAGATTGCAATGTGGTACTGCAGAAAGAGTGTTGGTTCTGGAGTCAAAGATCTGGGTCAAGATTCCACCTCTAACATTCATCAGCTGTGTGACCTTGATCACATCACTTTGTTTCCCTAGGCCTTGAGTTCCTCATTCCTCAAATTAAGAAAGGAATTCCACTGGACCCTCAGGGGTCCCTTCCTACTCTAGATCTATGATTCTATGGCCTTTCAGATGAAGGTTCTGCATCCCCCCTTTCCTAGTCTAAAACATGATGAGACCTCTAGGAAATAAAGGTGACGAAGCATCATACAAGCATCTATCAAAGAATACTTAACACTTTGTGGTACTCACTGTTATTATGGAAAGAGAAGCAGATGAAGTTTCTAAAAATGTATATATAAAAGCATATTAGATCCTCCTAAACATGAAATACCAAGTGTCTATATCTATACATCACTTCTCTATACCCCAAATGGGACAGAAATGCTTAGTATTCAAGATCCTAATTATGACTTCATTTCTTTTTAGATTAGTCATGGAAATATCACCAAGTAGCATCTCAAAGTGTACAAACCAGTTAAGCATGTATAAAATTAGTACTAATCCAGTCAAAAATACAAAATGAACATTATGAATGCTGCCCAATACCTGTGATTCCATAAATTTACAAGCTGACTATGTAACAAAGTAGACTCTTAATTTGAAGAAAACATTACAGTTCAGTATCTACTCCCCCCCTGCCCCCCCAAAAAAATTATCACAAGTCTTAACAGCAATAAAAATCATTCATCTGGAAATCAGAACCATTTAAATGTTTGCACCATGTGCTTTCCACTCCACTTCCAATTAAAAAAAAAAAACAATAGAAAAGACCTGTGTGAGCTGGTATTTAATCTACTGTTTCAAAACCATTGATAAGTCAATTAACTCAGATGATTCCTAACAGGCTCTTTCGTTCTCATGCGAATTATGTGGCAATACGAATAAAGTCCGAAGCCATCCTGGAGCTGCTGAATGGAGATCTTGGGTCACTGTGAGTCATCAGTTCAGTTCAGAGGAACACAGGTAGTACAAATAAAAAAAGCGTAACTTACTTAGGACATGAGACCATCACGGCATTACAAAAAGTATAAACGGTTCCTTGGACCAAATGGATATTCTTAAAAACAAAAACATACAAACACGCACACACACACACGCACGCACGCACACATACACACAATTCTTTATCTACTGCTTATATACAAAACTCCAAAGCTCTACATGATCTGAAAAGTCTATTATGTGATTATATGGTGTAGTGAGTTTGGCACTTCATTGTAATGAATGAAATCTCCAATGGCACAGTCCTTATCTACAGCAGCACATAACCTGCAAACATTGGGCAAACATCCTGTACAGGAAAAGTATCTTTGCTGCCAAGTCTGACGAAAGGAAAAAAGGAACAGAGGTTTTTGCTTTTTGTTGCGTTGTGTTTTGTTTTTTTCTACCAAGAAAACTAAAACGAGGGTGAAGGACATCTTTGGACTGCTCTTCTCAGTTCCTGCTGTCAGACAAATCTGAAGTATTTTAAGCGTAGCCTGGGAAAATCAAAAAGAAACAATGAAAATACAGCCAAATTAGGACAGACTTTGCTTAACAGCAACAGACGTACTTTAAAAAACCCACCACCTTAAAGATGATAAAGCCAAAATTACCCAAAATGGCTCAAACATCTTTGAAACCATTCAATGGGGAAAATTCCACTTTTAAAAAAATCAGCATTTGATGTGTATCAAATGCACACATTTATTGAAGAGCTACTAAAGAGAGGCAGCCATTTAACTGTCAAAGGAAAATCTTGAAAGCAGTTAAAGGAATCCTCTTTACACTTAAGCTTGACGTGGAACACAAACAAGCTGCAAAGAGGGCAGAGAATGAGAAGGCATCGACTGGCTGCCCCTTACAGAGCAGCATCAAACATTTCCGAACCAGTGCAGAGTTACAGCAGTCACTGCCTTTCCTTTCTCCCCCTCCAGTCTTGTTTTCAGAGGGTAGGGTTTTGTTTTGGTTTTTTTTTTTAATATTTGGGAAACTTACCTGCTCACTAAGTCTTAGCCCGACACCCAGCTATGTGTAGTTGTCTTTACACTGTGCGGAAAACTTTGGTTAGGCAACACATTGTCAAAGTTAAAATCTAATGTGTCTCCGTCCATGAGGTCATTACGGATGATAGACTCCATGTCACAGTCCAAGCCTTCAATAAACATGCCATCTAAGTCACTAGGGAGCTTCTCCTGGTGGAGAATCCTTCCATAACCATTGCAACTGTTCACAGTAGGGTACGGGCCCACAGCATTCATCTGCATGGGATGAGTCAGAGGCACTTGCAATAATGGTTTCACTGGGTTCAAGCGGTTTAAGCCTGAAGTGTGAGACATGGTATTCACTGTGTGGGGCAAGGCACGCCCATTGACAGCAGATGTCTGTGGAGAATGTCCCGGGTGTGGGTGGGGATTAGGACTCATCATTTTGTTATGGGATGCTTGGTTACCATAGGCTGGCATCACTGAGTTAGGGGCCATCAACACATTCTGACTCATTACCCGACTGCTGGGCTGAGCCACACCAGTGTCTACAGGTGTCAAGATGTCATTGTGAGGAGGCGAGTCAGAAGTTAGCAATTCCTTCAGGAGACCCGCAGGACAGTTATATTGGTTCATACTTCCATAACTTGATTTATTATCTTGAAGTGTTTGCATAGGCATCTGGGGTAATGGGTTCATAGTGGATTGACCGTAAGTATATTTTTGGTAATTGGGGCTCGGTGAATTCATGCTCGTATTAGGTGGTGCAAATGAGTAGCAGGGTGTCTGTTGCATCATTGTAGCAGGAGAAGACTGAGTTGATACAGTTAATGATGTAGGTGACGGCAAAAGGTTGAGATTATCCAAGAGGTTTTCCATGTTTTCAGGATTGCTTATCTCTGATAGACTAGGCAAAGTAGAAGCCATCTTAGTGGTTGATGAAGGGTAGACCATTGAGTGTACCTCCCCATCACCAAGATCATCCTGTTCGGTCATGATGGGAGAAAGTCTCCCACTAATAGTACTAGCATTTGAGCTAGTTCGAGGGCGAAATGTACTCCAGTTATCAAAGTCATCGTTGCTGTGAGAGCCAGGACTTGCAGGCCACTTTGAAAACTGTGGTCCAGGGCTATCACCACTACCCTCCTGGCCAGACTGTAGAGATGCTTTTTTCTTTGCGGCTCGGCCTCGGCTTTTAGCAAATTTGCTGTTGTTATCCATGGAGGCAGCTCTTCTCCTAGGAGATTTCCCACTCTTTCCTCCCTCTGGATTAAGCATCCACCAGGAGCTTTTCCCAGTTCCTTCATTCTGCACTCGGATAAACTTGCTATGCAGAGACAAATTGTGACGAATCGAATTCTGCAAAATGAAACAAAACATGTTAGAAACAATGTACTTTCTCCATTTGCAAAACCTTTCGTACAACATAGAAATATAGGTATTTATATTATGTAGGTACAATTTTAAAAGACATTACAGTACAATTTCCAAGGACCCCATAACACAGGTACCTATTCTCAATTGTCAGAAATAATTATCCAGGACCAGTAATTAATTTGGCTTCTGAAAGGATTACAAACTAACAATGCAGACAAAACGGTAAGCAAGCACTATTTACCAATCTACTCTAAGCACAGAAAGATCATGGGATATTTTAATGTGGAAAAATACATGAACTGGTACAAGTGCCAGTTAATTCATTTTTTCCCTTAGTTCTACTTAAATAGAAGGCTTATAAGACCAATAATAACGCAAATAGCATGTAGATGTGAAATTCCAAAACCTGTTTTCATGCCACTCATAATTTTATTTTTGGTTTTATTTTCAGTTTTGCTGAAAAGTTATCTCTGATATCTAATTTACAACTTGAAAAAAAAGTGGATGGCTTATGTCATTGGGTATGTGGGAGGGAAATGAATAGGTGACTGGGGAAGGGTACCTTTGATAATAACAAAAGATGCCTAAAATTATATGATATATAGGGTTCATGAATGATTGTGTGTGGATTCGTATATATGATAAAGCCTTAAAAAACATCAGGAAAATACATCAATGTAAAAAAAAATTTCCACTATCAAATAATCCTGTTATCTAGGAAAAATCACTAAAGAAAGCTGTAATCCTCCTCCTCAGGAGGTCTCTAAAATTGCTACATATAACTGGAATCACCAACTACACTAACTGCCTTTTATAGCTTTAGTGAAATCTTGGATGGAAGTAAGGGGAGAAACCAGCCCACTTCTTGATTTTCCCTTTCCTATCTCTACAAGTCTATGATTTGGGAACTGGAAAGCTGAATTTCAAAAGAAAATACTGTGAGAACAAAATATATTCAAGAGAAAATGTTAGAAGACAAAATAACAGAGAACCTTATTCGATCTCAATAGATTACTGGATACGTTTTGTCTTTTGAAGGAAAGAAGGAATGGGGAGGAATACTTGACAAGGCACAGGATAGATCTAAGAGAACTCATTCACTAAGGCAACAACCCTAATGTGGTCTATATGTCTCTTTTGGGAAAGCCTAAGGTGACTTTGGCCAGAACAAGATTAAGACCAATTATGATGTCCCCAGAGTATATAGGAAGGACTTACTACAGGGATGGGGGAGGAGGAGTGTGGTCAAACCCACAACCCCTCAAGAAACAGAGGGATAGAAATATTTTCAAGCTTCGATTGTGTTTTTGCCTTTCTCTGTGGGATATATCAGGCAGCCCCAGCTAGATTCTGCTACTAACCAAGCCTCTAGACACAGAGAAGCAAAAAAAAACCCTGACATTTCACAGCACTGTGCTAGAGGTAGGAAGGAGAAAACATTGTCACAACTACCCAAATTCAAACTGTCCTAATAGCTTGGCCTGCAGCCTCCCGAGGACCCTGCTAGTTTCTGTTAGTCCGGGAGTAAAGTGGCCAAATTTGCTGACAACCAGAACAGATTGTGGGTTTACAGAAATGCATTGGGACTTCCCTTAGCCCCCTCTGTCTGAAGAGGGCTCATGGCTCAACTGACCTTGTACCTTAGCTCCCTTTCTCCTCTTTCTAGCCACAAAGAGGTTCTGGTTCAGTTTGTGGTGACTCAGGGATGCAGCCACAGTGCACACATCCTCATGTCATCAACTTGGGACAAACTTTAATTTTTCTGAAGGGAAATAATTATATTGGGGTCATCACAGAACAGGGTAATTTTAAATATTTCACTTCAAATTATGAACTGAATACTCTTTTCTCTTAATGTAGAAAAAAACAAGGAGAAAAACCATTTGCTTTCTCTCTCTCTCTCTCTCACACACACACACACACACACACACACACACACACAGAGCTTTGCTTTAACTGAACTAAACCTAAGAAATTTAAAATCTGAAATGTTCCCTAATTCACAGTATCATATCTAAATATTACGACATGGAACTATGTGAAAATGAGCTCCAGAGTAACCACATAGGGACTTTGGGTCACAGTTACAATCCTAAATATGGGTTTATTTGAAGTATGGCAATGTCAACATGCTGAGGGGTAGAGGAGGGCAGGAGAGTTGCAGTGAAGATAGATTCTGAAAATTACTGATTCTTCTTCCTCCCTTTTTAATCTCCTCCTCTTCATATTTACCAGGTTCTCATTGAAAAATGACAGAAAAAAGTGCTTTGTGGAATGGAATCAGTGCTTCAAGTCACTATTACTCTGTGATGATTTATCGAGGGTACTATGTTTTACACTGTTTACAATGTTTTACACTGACATTAACCTACTGCTTTAAAATGTGCAGAAAGCACTTCACGTGTGTAGAGACTCACTGAAGGTATCAATGCACAGTCCCTCAGCCCTCAGGACCTCCCTTCTGCTTCTATGAAAACCCAAATCTCTGCTGTCCTTTCCCATGGCATCCTGGGATTGAAAGGTATACCAACAACCCACATACCAAATTTTAAATCTTGCCTTAAAGGCAGAAGCCAGACATTCTGATGTTTGGAACACTTGGAATGTAAGTGGATTAACTATACAAATGTGGGGAACTTGCAGCCTCTAGGCCACATGTGGCCTCCTAGGTCTTTAGGTGCAGCCTTCTGACTGAATTCAAGTTTTACAGAACAAATCCTTTTATTAAAGGGACCTGTTCCATGAAGTTTGGATTCAAAGGCTGCACTTGAGGACCTAGAGAGTCACGTGTGGCCTTGAAGCCACAGGTTCCCCACCCCTGTGACCTAGAATATTATCCTGAAACACTTTAAAGATTTTGAACTTTACTGGCCCAACCACATAGCAAGATAAACTAATATGAAATGTATAAAGGAAAGCAATTTCTGTACTCCTGGTTACAATTAGTTTAATAGTAAAGAGGAAGCAAGATTTTCCTAGATAGTAGCTTCCTGGTTTCTTATGTTAAATTAGGAAGGCAGGAAAGGGAGGGTTTGCCTCTCCTCAGCACAAATGCTGAAGCAGAGCACTGAATCCCTCCCCTAACACTTCTGGGTTTTACGTGTGTGTGTGTGTGTGTATTTGTGTGCACGCACATCACCTACCAAACTATTTGTCTCTCCTATAGCACAGAGGCAACACTGAGTAGTGGTTATAGAATTGTCTACAGAGTAAGGAGATCTAGGGTTTGAGTTCAATCCTCCTCCAGACACAAACTGGTTGTATGACCCTGGGCAAATTACTTTACCTCTCAGTGCCCATAGGCAACTGTCTAAGACTATAAATTGCAGAGCAGGTACCAATGTGCACTGGTGAAAGGAATTTATTACAAGATAAAATTACAGGTCCGGTTAAGGGGGGAGGCGGGGAGAGAGAAATGCCTCATAGTAATCTCCTCAAAGCATAGGATTAAGCAATAGTTTTGAATTGAATTACAGAAACCACCTGGGTCACATCATTGTCCAAACTGCATTTTAAAAGTATTCTCAATGCTGGATGAAGAATCTTAAAAGGGTGACTATTAAAAAGGCCCCCAAAAAACTGCCCACATGTCAAGCAGCCCATACACCATTAACCTACATTTCCCCTCTCTAAAAATGCTGCCTTCAGAACATACAGCAATCCCTTAGTCATCAAAAATATTACAATCTAATATTATTGTAAGAGGACATTTGAGGTCGCTCTTTGAGTAACAGAGCTGTCTCTTAACTTTGCCAACAGTTAAAAAAAATTTTCCGAACAGGAAAAGGTTTGCAGCCCTGAGTTTGTTACATAAATTCCTGTTTTTCACACAGCCAGCAGGACATTAAAGAAGCTAGGATTTACTAACTAGGGGAGGGGGTGCGTGGAGTGTGGAAGAAGTAAATCTTGTGAAAATACGCACTGTTATGAATAACGTCGTGTCTGCAAATCTTCGCCAAACACAGACATGACATGACAAAAGTAGAGTTGCACCGGTGGGACTCCGCAGCGGCAAATCATGATTTTCAAGGTTCTGAGAGAGTCATTTTTAAAACTACCAACTAGCATCCTATTAAATGAGAAACTGGAAGGGGAAGTAGAACCTTATTCAAATCCTGAATATTCTGCACTGTCTAATTTGAAAGAAACCAAGTCAGCAAATCCCTTTCTTCATTTCACTAAAGTTCAATTCTTCCCCAACATGTGCTCATCTAAGCCAAGGTTATCGACAGCTTCACCCCACAACTATGTACAAGTTTTTCATTTCTCCCTATTGATCTTTCATGAAACCACGTGGCTTCCTTTCCAGAGGCAGTTCTTCAATTCGTCTGAAAGAAGCTTAGCTAACTCATTAACCCTACCAGAGTAAAAGTCCCCTCCCTATTCCATAGTATAAAAAGTTTTTTTGCACATTGCTCTGTTGAATCCATAGGTGATAATGACAACAACTAGCATTTTTACAATGTTTTATTTACAAAGCATTTTACATGCTATCTCATTTGACTCACAACAATCCTGGGAGGTGTTATTATCATCTCCATTTTACAAATGAGAAAATTGAGGCAGAAAGCTTATTTAAGTGATTTGCCCAGGATCACATGGTTAGTATTTCAGATGGAATTAGAACTGTGGTTTTTCTGACTCCAAATCCTGGTCTTTATCTTCTGTACTTCCTAGCTATGCAATACTATGAAAGACTGTTTTTGTAGATGATGGAGAGTAGTTATTTTGCATGTGTTTTGCATAATTTATATGCAAATGTTTCCCTGATAGAATGTAAGCTCCTTGAGGGAAGGAAATGTTTCCTTTGTGTCAGGGAGTCTCTAGTACCTAATTAGGTGCTTACTTGTTGAACTGAATTATAGAATACTTTGGATCACTGATTTTAAAAACTGCATTTTGGAAGTATCCTTGGTGCTGGATGAAGCTTCTTTAAAGCAATACAAACATTAAAACAAGTAGCCCATATGCTAACCTATAGTTCCCTGATCTCCAAGACACTCACTTTGCTGTCGCACTCCTCACCTCTGCCACCAGCACACACAGCGTGCACTCAACTCACTGACTGACTTCAGCAAGCCATTCAGAAGGAAATGACACACAACGTTCCAACTCACTTTTTCAGAAAGCACAAATGTTCAAAGTTAGCTGTTGTATGGAGTAGGGGAAGGGGTAGGCTGAGAATGATGGTCTTAGATAATACTCCCGCTATTTCTGAGAGACTCCCCAACTTTTCTTTTTATTCTCTCTCTCTCTCCCTCTCTCACACACACACACACACACACCCCTATACCTACACAAACCAACAAAAAACCTAAGGAGACTGATTTTGTGTGGCTTATGGAAATTTGTTTCATTACTTACTGTAGTCATACTTCACTGCTTTTGTTTTGTTTTTTTTAATTTTCCACAGTACTGAGCACAGGAGTGGAAAAATATCTGTTGATTGACTGTGGTCAGTGAAAATAAAGTAAGACAAGTACTCCAAGAACTAGTTTTGACTCTTTGGGTGCTATACAGAAAGAAATTACCAAGTCCCCCAAAACATATGTTTAGTTTGAAAAAATGGAAAGTGCATTGAAAAATTATAAGTGTTCTCAAATCACCACTGCCAAGTTTTGTGTTTCCACTGTAATACTATGGGTTCTGAAGGTTCTAACTGTAGCCAGTATTTAAAAAAAAAAAATGGAATGCTGGACAATGTATATCACAGTAATGGGTTAATGAGGCTAGTGATGGGCCTTCAGAGGTATAGCTATGCTCTATTTCAAGACAACCCACTGTCAAGGACACTAGAAATAAGGAGAAAATGGAGGACGTAGCACTGTATCTGAAAGCCCTTTCAATCCTAAGAATCGTACCCATATACTCCTGAATTCTCTGCCCTCAAATAATTCAAAGCACCTCCTAGCCCTGGTCCAGTCTTCTAAAGAATCCTGTAAGTACCTGGTGTTCCTAACATCAAGTGAAAGTAGTTTGCCTCAGGTCTATTCTAGGCTAGTGCTGAGGCAACATCCAGCCTAGGCCGCAGTCACTCTGATCTTTCAACTTCCAAGATTCTGATTCTGTTCTCCTGCCCAGCCCCCAGAGCTCTGAAACCTTGGCATCCCTGTGTCTTAGATCTCCTACACCTAAGCCTTCTGAATGGAATCCTCCACCCTATGGCTCTACGTTAATCAATCCCTCACCAGTCAACTGCCTGCTGCTTGTCTGCTGTACTCTGCCCAGTGACAAGTGATGTGGCCAGTGGTTCAGTGCCTCTTCCAAGAATGAGACGCTCATTGCATCCCAAACATGCTTTTGATAACAGAAAGCATGTGGAGAGAGAGGCACAAATTCCCCCTCTCTAGTGACTTAGTCAGTAAACATTAAGTGTCTACTATCTGCCAGGCATTGTGATAAGGGCAGAGGTTTCAAAAAGAGACAACACGATGCAGAGAGCATATCCCAATGACAGGTCAGAAACACCTTCATACACGATAGCTAATTGCACTTGCAAAACTCAGATTAAAATGTAATTGGGAAATGTTTAATGAATACAAATATAACACAAATAATGTTAATTTGAAGTTTTCTGAGTCAACATGTGGTCAACGGATCCACTTCTATTTGAGTTTGACACCACTGTTCTAGATAACAGATATTTATTTTCAAAAACTGACTTGACCCAGAAATTCACTTTCAAAACAATGTATATTTTTGTGTGATGATACAAAATCATTTTTTTGTATAATGGCTGTTTTTTATTGTATGTTTGTGTATTAGTATACAAACATAGGGCATGTGTTTTGGGTCACAAGAATCCTGGTTTTCCTTCATTCCATTTAATATCTGGCTATTAAAACAGTATGAAGTAAGATGGTTAGTGTGCTTTAAAAAAACCAAAACTTATTTCTGAATATCTTCAAAATGTCCCCACTAATTTAGGAATATAAAGTTCCCTCCCAAGATGATGCTTTTTTATAACTGAGTGACCATCGAGACAGCTTTAAATATTAAGGCTGGGATGGAATTTATTAATTCATTTATTTACTTAGTAGGGGTGGAGAGTAATGTTTTCTATGAGTTTACAAAAAGCTCATTTCCTGCCTTCTAACAAAGTTTTTTAATGGACTGTCTTAAGTATTCTAAACTTGTCACCAGTCATATATCATGGTATTCCAAAATGAAGATGCTTATTATAAAATATGGTGTTCTTATTTTGGGAAAAGGACACTCCAATGCCAGGTTCTGTTTGGCTATCCAATCATCAGAGGCATTAGCAGCTGCCAAAGTTTGGATTTATGATGTGTGTTACTTCCAGAAAGGCAATGTAAAGAGGCTTTGGGAACTAACCAGAGAAACATCAGATTCCTCAAGGGGCCAGCAGCCTAGAACTCCCATCAGTATTTATCAGGGTGGGGGCAATAGTACCATTGAGTCATCTACAAGTGAACTCCAAATTAGAGACTAGGACACAGAACTAAAAGAGCTTGCTGTTCTAGAAATTCTAGAAATTCTTTCAAAATGCTGGACAAACTAGATTCTTCCAATAGCATTTTATTGAATTTCTGTGAACTTTCTCAATAGATGTGATTGTTACACAGTCTCCAAGTGACCTTTACTCCCTCCTCCTGCTTCCTCTCTTTTACACAATTCCCTTCCTGCCTTTGCCTCTGTACATGAAAATGTAAGCTAGCTCAAAAAAAAAAAAGTAGGAATAATCTTTATTTAATAGGTTTTTTTTTCCCCTTAAGCTCTTAATAGAACAATGTTATACAAGGAGGGGGAAAACACATTTTGATTGCTAAGAAAAACACAGGACTTCCCTTGCAGAACAGTCCTTCTACTGGTTAGTTACACATATGCCATTTCATAGCAGAAGACATGCTAAATAATAGACCTTAAAGTCCAGTCTGCTGTTGTCATTAAACTCTAGAGCTGTATCATATCAAACCCACCAGTGTGCCTAGACAACCATATCCCTACTTCACCACATTTTACTTTTCTCAACCTTTTCCAATCACTTCTTTCCGAGGCTGTTTCCCTTTCAAAACCTTCTCCCCCAATTTATGCTGGAGAATTAAGGTGACAAAAATGGAACTCCTAACAACTGAAGATGTTAATGAAAAATGAAAATTGTGCAGCTAAAGCAAAGTCAGCAACAAGGACAAGCCCTTCTCATCCTCTCTCCCGATTCCCCCCACCCCCAGTGTATATATGAGCAATACCCTAACTGTGGAACACTAAAGACATTTTTCAGCTTTGCACCTCTAGAGATCTGCATCCACCTTTAAACAACTTGTCTCTTCAAGTCAGGCCATTCAACATATAAAAAGCCTTTAAATCTATCCCTTGCCAATCATTAATTACAAAAGAACATATGAAATTATGTTCTTTATGATCACAAAATCATGAAAAAGTAGAAAGGCAAGACAAAGCTATCTTCAGAAGTCCACAGAAAAGTGGTGCTTCATCTAGTTTACTAGATGACCAACGCAATACACATATGGGACTGGCTACATTCCCAGGAGAGGCTATGACCAAGAGATACTTATCACAATCTTCCTATTTTGAGGTCCATTCCCTTCACTTTTGTTTCTCTCACAGACAAAATCAATCTCAGTCACAAACGAATCACTAAGAGCTGTAATCTATGTAAGAGCCCCAAAACAAAATGATCCCCCTCTAAATATTTTTAATGTAAAAATTTTTTTAATTCCTAAGACAGAATGGTACACCTTCCCTGTAGAATTTTTAAAAGGTCAAAAGGGAATCTAAAATATAAAGGCAGCTTTTAAAGAGGCAATTGGGGAAAATCTGTAGAGATAACTTGCAAAGCAGGAGTTAATGTGTGGTATGAAGGAACAAATAAGAAAGAAAGATGTTCCCTCCTTGGTGTGGAAGCTAAGATAAAGAGTAAGTGGGGAAACTCACAAAGGAAAAAAAATGCCGTATGAGACTGCCTGATTTTTAGTAAAATTTCTCCCTTACGAAAAGCATAAATATTTCATAAGATCAGATCTTATTTACAAGGGGTTCAAAGAAACAAAGCCCATAAGTTCATACCCTTAGGATAAAAAGAAAAAATGTTAAAAACCACATCATGGACAGATAGAAAATTTACTTAAAGATATCAAAACGGCACAGACATTGTGTTTTTCAAGAGCAAGTCATTACAAGAGAAGCAGCAAGCTTCCTTTACTGTAGTTTAACTATGTCCCACAGGAAATTCCTATATCAGAGGAAGCTAGTTATGTGAGAGGAAGGGCAAAACCCTCGATTTTTTGACTAGGAAAACCTAAGTTTGTTCTCTATCATTCCAGGTCATGTATTCTACTGACTGTTAGAAATGGGGTACTCGCACACATAGAAAAGTTCAAATCGACAGAGCTAGAACTGAACCCAAATCTATCAGTGAATGTGCATTTATCAGGAGCCAGGCATCAATGACATATCCATTTCAAGTTGAGAAGGACAGATAAGACTGGCCCCTCAATTGTAAGAAATATGGCTCAGCTGTAGTTTCCTTAGGACATGGTCTGGATTTTGAGGGTCTTCTGCTCGTTCCCAGGAGCGCTGTATAAGCACTGTAACTGTGATCCTACCAAGTCTATAAAAGTTACTGATATGGGGCAAGACTGATCTATATACAAGAACCATGAAAAAAAATGTTTAAGCTTCACACATATTTGGGGGCAGATAGATGGCACAGTGGATAAAGTACTGGAATGGGAATCACGAAGACTCCTCTTCCTGAGTTCAAATCTGACTTCAGACAATTACTACCTGTATGACCTTGGGCAAGTCACTTAACCTTGTTTGCCTCAGTTTCCTCATCTATAAAACAAGTTGGAGAAGCAAATGGCAAACCCCTTCAGAACCTTTGCCAAGAAAACCCCAAGTGGGGTCCATGAAAGAGTCGGATGTGACTGAAAAACAATTGAGTAAGAACAAAACACATATATTCAAGTCAAATAGTAACATACAAGTTCCCTAAAAACAAGGATGATGCTCAAACCAAAGCCTTTACAAGGCTGTGCAATCCTAGCCTCATAATTCCTTCTCGTTTTTTGAGTAATGGCTTTTTAGCACATTCTACAAAGATTTATCAAGAGATATAAGAAGAGAAGCTGAATTCATTCCAGTGGTCCTTTTTTATTTTTTAAAGATTTTCTGACCTTTAGTTACTTACTTTTTATTGGTTTAGTTGTGTAAAAGCCTAAAATAGGCTGGCCAGTTTCTACCCATAAACTCCCCCAATTCAAGTCCAGATACAGACCTTGATCAGATGGTGACCCCTTCATTCACCATTGAGTATCTAATGAAAAGAAAGAGGTTCTATCTTCCAATTCCACTCTACCTCTCCATCATCCACTACCACCACCACCTCTTTGTCCTGGCTACTCATCTGTTTTATATTTATTATTAATAAATTAATATTAATAAATATTATTAATTTCTTCCTGAGATTTTAACTTGAGGGCCAGAACTTAAACTTGCACCACTTACGGTTGGTTTTCTCAGATACTACATAGGGGGGGAAGAATGAGATGAGAATATTAAAAGCAATCTGCTGCTGCATTGTTTCCAAATACTAATATTGTGGTCTATTTTATAGGCCTCACCTCTTCTGCTATGGCTTTATAAACACATACCATTACAATGCAATTAACTCTCATCTGTTTTTTAAATAGTGAAAAGAAGCAAAACCTAAAAGGACTAGTTTGCATGTTCCCTTACATAAAGAAGTAAAATATTTCCACTCAAGGCCTGGTATTAGGCACAAAATCTAGCTGAACATAGGGGTTTTGATTTTCTAATTACAAAAGGAGATTTTATTATATTTTGTCTCAGATTTGGTGATGAGCCCATTAAATTTGTTCAAGTTAGGTAAATGTTTATCCAAGTTGTGTGCACAGAATTGTTTGCAAAAGCCAATGAAGGTTTATGCACACCCAAATTTATAGGCACAAGTTCAGAGGTGAGATAAGGACACTGAAAATTCGGCCCATAAAATCAGCGGTCATCTTCACCTCCACATACGCAGCTCTAAGATTACTTTTATCCTTAACTTGTTTGTATTGCCAGAAGAATTCAGCACATTAAATACACAATCCATTTCTGTAAAATGCTTATAACAATATAAACGAGGTCTACGATGGTCAAACTAAAACAACACTAAAAAGCAGCCAAACGTTGGTGAATTATATGACCCATTTTCGTCCAGGAGCCCAGATGATGAAAACACAACTTCCTCCTCTCTGCGGGGGGTGGGGGGTGGGGGCTGCTATAGGCACAGGGTGTTCAACTTCATTTCAGAAGTTCTCAGAGTGCTTGGGTTTGCTTAGCTTCTTTTCTTTGTTATAAGGGGAGGGTTGATGGAGGGGGAAGGGGAGAGCAGGGAGCTTCGTATCAGAAAATGACTGATGAAAAACAAGAAGATATCAATAAAGATTTTAAAAATTGCTTACAGCAAATACCATTATCTGAGGTACAAAGAGTGCTACAAAGTACACATATTTTTCTACTTCTGTAGACCTGTATGATTATAACACAACTAAAAACAGTATTTAAAATGCAGCAGAATGTAGCACCTTAAATTCTACCTATCTGTAAGATAAACACTCCATGGGAAAGTACTTAGATTTTTTTGCACTATGAACATTTTCCCAACTTGGCCTGTTCAGTGTGACAAATGTAACATAAGCAATCCTTATGAGTGGTGAAAACACATGGTGTGGGACTACCCTAAAGAAAGTCACAGATAAACACCTCCCCTCTTCCTCCCTCCACACACCTTCCACTCCAGATATTAGATGCCCTATCCTAAGAAAAAGAAGCACTCTGTTAAATGGAACTTGTCACACATACTCTCTCTTTTGTTGTTATAAAGCTACTTTGCAGTGTAGCAAGAATCAACTCTGAAACTCCTACCTCCTCAGTACCCCCCCCCCCCTCAGTACCTGGCCCCCTCCCTACTTCTCTCTGACTGGAGAGCGTAGAAGGTGAATAATAGACAGCTCCTCCTAGATCCTCCATTTAAGAAGGGGTCCAGGGCAGTCCCTCATTATCTCCTACACAGGGACTTCATCATGCCTTTGGGCTGAGTACCCTCCCCTCCAACACACACCCCTTTGCAGCTTCTTTTTAAGTGTTATCTCTCCAATTACATGGCTAAACTCCTTCGATGCAGGGACTATCTTGTCTTTATTGGTACCCCCCATGCTTCGCCCAGTTCTTGGCACATAGTAGTAGCTGCTAAATAAATGTATACTGATTACTTGATTGACAGCAGAAGTAATATGGTACTGTACTGATTTTGTAAAACCAAGTTCCATCCCCATTTTAAGCAATCACATCCCAAGTGTGCCCTTATTTGCAAATGAACTCTCCACCCTCAAACCTCATGGAGCATTTTGTATGGAACCCCTTTGTACAAGCTGTCCCAAAGATCTTAGTACACTTTTCTGCTGTAAGTTTTTTTATGTCTCACATACTACAATGTTAAGTGCCATGAGAGAGAGAAACACTGAAATATATATCTCTCCAAAATCCTAGCATAATACTTTTATACATGGAAAGTACTCAATAAATACTTGAAATAAATTCGTTATCAAATTTCCACAACTGGGAAGTCTTGCTTGTATTTAACTTCATTCACTCAAACTGCAGTTGAGGACATCTCCTCTTCAGAAATATCAACAGTGGACAACTTAGATCTGGGATGATGGACATGACTTAGTGAAAAGCAGTCAGTGACAGGGCCAACTTGAATATCCTCATATACAAACATTTAACCACCTCCTTTGGAAACATATTATTATCACTTTTTGAAGGAATCTGACCTTCATTTAAAAAAAATAAATAAATGCACTAGTGAGTCAATTTTGTACCACTTTCTTACACATGGTCTCTGAAAAGTCAAAACCTTGGAAAAGTAAAACGTAAAAGTTCTGGGAGTAAGCCAGTAGTGAATGACAATCCAACTTTAATGACTCTTTAATATTAACTTTTTGGGGTATCAACTTTTTGAATTACACCTTCCAGAGTCAACTATGAATAGTAAACTTCACAATGGAATCTCATATCTCATCTCGATTGCCTCATTTAGGGAAATTACTAAAATTATGGCTCACAGCTATAGTTCCACAGTACCTTTAAGTAGCAACACCATAGGAATTCTTTTGGATGAGCATAAATTTTCCAGTATAACACAGAACGGGAAAAACATTTTACTAGAAATTAAAAGACCAGGTCTCATTCTTACCAGGAGCTGTGGAGTACTGGGCCAGTCAAATATGGAAACTAAAAGAGAGAGATTATCTGTAATAAAAGTTCTTTCTACCTCGCTGGGTTCTATAAAAATTAAATGAGATGCCAGATAGAAAAGCAATTTTTAAAAATATACACATATGATATAGATCTGAGGTGTCTCTTCCTCTAATTACCTTAAGTGTCATATGATGGGAAGCGCAAAGAGAAAGCACAGGTGGGGACCCAGGTGGGTTCTACTCATTACTTCCTCTAAGACCTTAAGGAAATTCCTTCTAAGACCTCTAGGTCTCAGTTTTCTCAGCTGTAAAATAAGAAGACGAACTACAGCACTAGTATCAAATCAAACAGAAAGGAGGGAGGACACTTATACTATCGCTCTACCTGCCTCCCTCCCTCTATCTAAAAGGGAGGCTGTATATGGACTTAGAAAACCACATATTAACATTATCTATGTTTTTTCATATTTTTATTTATTTTGTTCAGTATTTCCCAATTCCATTTTATTCTGGTTCAGACAACACGCAGGAGTACTGTCGGCATGCTGGACACCTCTGTGGTCCTCTCCTGCTCTGTTTCCAATCATCCTTCCTACTGGGTAAACATAAATGTTTAAAATAGAAAGATTCAAGGACTCACTGACAGATACTGCTGCCAATAATAGACTTGAATAGAAGACACAATCTCTTAAATCATTGGTTTCAGTGTTGCAGGTGAACTGATGCTTACTTAGTTCAGAAAGAAGCTGTGAAACTTGTATAGGCGACATTATATGTGACCCAATGAGTGGTCCTTAGAAGGCATTCACTTGATAGGAGGGAAAAAGAATAGACTGCACAGCACTGAGAGGGTGTTGAAAAAAATGAAGAGTAAGCAAATTTTGACAATTAATCTGGAATTCCATTTTGTTGTTGGCTTAGCTTTGATTTTATTGGCCTATCTCCATTAATGGCAAAAAAAGAAATCCTCCAGGGGGTCTTTAACCAAAA
This sequence comes from Notamacropus eugenii, assembly GCF_028372415.1. Lineage (NCBI taxonomy): Eukaryota > Metazoa > Chordata > Mammalia > Diprotodontia > Macropodidae > Notamacropus > Notamacropus eugenii. Next base: position 103,039,979 of record NC_092876.1, read on the forward strand.
GGCCTGGGACTAGAAAAGCTGCATTATGACAATTTTTTAAAATTATCTTAAATTTCAATGAAATAATTGATTGAGAAAGATAATACCTAGTGTAATCATTCTATATTTCCCATAGCTGCAAATTAAGTTGGATAAGCAGTAACTTTAGGCCAAAACACAACAGAGTTCTCTCCAAAGTATTTCTGGGCTATAATAGCACATAGTGAATCATCCTCAAATGTCAAGTTTAACTTGAGAGAGAGCTAGAGAGTGTCTTCAGGGCTGTGTGTGTGTGTGTGTGTGTGTGTGTGTGTGTGTCTGTCTGTCTGTCCTTTTTGTTTAATTCCAGTAGAAAAGAAGCTCCTTGAGGACAGGGGCTCCTTTTTATTCTTAAATTTCATATCCCCAGAACCCAGCCCAGGGCAGGTGGGTGGTGCAATGGATACAGTGCTGGCCCTGGAGTCAGGAGGACTCAAGTTCAAACACAGCCTCTGATAGTTACTCACTGTGTAACCCTGGGCAGGTAACTTAACCCCAACTGCCTCCCCTCTACCACCAAAAAAAAAAAAAAAAGAAAGATGCCAAACAGTGCCTATCCCATTTTAAAAAATGCTTTTGAACAAATGAAAGAAGTACAGTAAATTAAAATTAGCAAAGTAGGATTTGAGCCTAGGTCCTCTGTCTTCAAATTCAGAGCTCCTTCTCTCTTCAAAACCCATCCTGGCAAGCAGCAGCAAAGCATTTCAGGTTAACCGAGAAAACATCTCAACATAAAGGCTAAACTGCCAAATTTCTGGAAAGAAACAGGCAGAATCTTTATTTTCTGACTGTGTTCCACCCCCCAACCCCAAAAAGTCCTTTTTCATAGCTGCCTTCTAAGCACAGAAGGAGGGCTGCTGCTGCCCCACCACAGGGCTGGCCAGGGGCTCTGCTGACACATGCGTGCCCACCACCTTCCTGGGTTCTCGGGCTTCTTTCTGTGACCCTCAGGCTGCTGTTTGGCTGAATGATACTCTGCTTGTTTTTACACTTGCAGTCTTGTCGGGCTCTTAGAAGTTGGGTTTTAAGAGGTCAAAAGGGGTAAGCCAAGGGAAAGTTTGTTTTTAAAAGAAAACAAGATCTTCCCCTCCCCCCCTTTACCCGGAGTGTGTTTTCACACATTTATCCATCAATTATTCCAATACTTGGCTGACAAACTTAGTTAAGTTTTAAAAGTTTATTTTTGTTTCTTGAAGTCATTGTCTGGGCCTGACCATAACACCTTTAAGGTTGTTTGGAACAGCTAAGAGGAAATTGAAGGAAACAGTGTTTGACAACGTGATAGTGCTTTTGTGTAAGCTGAATAAGAAGGAACAACAAGAATGAAGTACGGATCATAGATTAGAGCTGGAAAAGACCCGGAGGGACACATTCCAACGCCTTCATTTTACAAAAGGGGGAAACTGAGGCCCAGAAGAGTGCCGTGACCAAGATCACATAAGTAGTAAGTGAACCAACTACATGCCAGGCATTGTGCCAGGCTCTGGGGATACGGGCATGAAAGTGAGATTTCCCTGTCCTCAAGAATTTTACATTCTAATAGGGAATATAATGAGTACAGGGGAGAGTTAGTCAAGTCAAGGAAGGAAGTTTTGGAAGAGTCAAAGTTCAAAATATTTAAAGAGAGGTTGGTTTGGAGAAGAAAACAGAGGAAATCACCACCAGGGGATAAAATAGTACATATAAATGACTACACAGGCATAAAATTAGCATTACACAATCAGATCAGGGATGGAAAACCTAAAAAGCATGAAATCAAGATGGTGTACCAGAAAGCCTCAGCCCTTCTTGTTCTCCCTCTTCCGTCACTGGCCCATTGTCAGTGGCCCTTTACATTTCTCCTTCCCTCCTCAACAAATAGAGTCCCTAGTACATGCTGCAACCCGACAATGAAAGTCAGAGATAAAGGGGAGGGGACAATGGCATACCACTTTTGAAAGACCTTGGAAATTGTTATTTCTCTCCATTCTACATGACCCATTCAATTTTGTGTCTAGCTTCCTCTGCTTCAATCTCTGTCATCTCCTTCCTAATCCTATAAGAAAATGGCATCTGATTCTAATCACTAGGTTTAAAATGAACAGTACAAAGCCTAATAAAACCAAATAGGAAAAAAGAACTATCTACTAATATTTCAAGTATTTTTTAAAGTTGTCCCACAATTAAACACTCATTTTATGGATTATATATTACTTTCTAAAATGTTTAAATTTTCATATAAAGATCAAATTTTGAAAGAGAAAATAGATTTAATCTCCACTGATAGTGAATTACTGGCAAAGGTTTATTTAGAAGATCTTACTTCAGAGAAGGTGGAGAACTGGCCTTTTCTTTCTCAAACAAAAAAGGAAAAAAAATGCAACATTGGGATCTTGGGATCAATTCTAAGAAGTGCACTTTTGCTTACTTATCTTGAGATTTCAAGGAACAGTTATTTGTTCTCTCAGCCTGGCTGAAACAATTTATGTTATAGCATAGACAGCTCTGTAAAGGAATTTCACTCCTTCATATAGGAAATGGGTGGCTGATTAAAATGAGATGAATATGGAATCTGCCACCTGGAGCCATAACCACATAGTTCTATGAATAGCCATGAATATAGCCTGGCTGCATATTAAATAAATTGGAAAGAGAGTCAGATGGCATCACTCAAGGAATTTGCCTTGTCAATCCTGATGCCAAGTCAGAGCAGTACCCTACTTTAGTTCCAGCTTTCCAAAGTTCACAATGGGCAAGCAGTGGCGCTTTCATGATCCACAAAACACACATCTCCCGTTAACCCAGCAAAAGGAAACTTCATGCATCGTGACTGAAATACTGAGTGACAAAAAAAGGCCAGTGGCATGCTGAGAAGTCCTGTAGGAGGCAATAGGGTCACTGGGGCACCTCTGTATCTCTAGTCCCACTAAAACATCCCAAATATTCCTTTCCACTAACACATCAAAGTAGTATAGCAGTTCCTCCTTGACAGATTCTCTGCCACCAAAAAGGAAGCAGAGGAGCAGATAGCTGGGAGGGGAATAGCTTCTCCTGTATCATTAGGGTGGTCCTTTGCAGTCCTTGCAGCTGCAGAAGCTTGAGAACACAGTGGAGGAGGCAACAGTGGCAGAGTACACCGCTAAGAATCAACTGATGGTCAGAAGAGTTGTGTTGTTGCCTTATACATGGCTCCATGGGACCTTGGGAGGTGTTTCACTTTCTTCATCTTTATGTAAACTTGGTATAAAAATATCTATTCTATCTCAACTAGTTTGTTAGAAGGTTCAAATAAGAAAGCTTGAAAACCGCAAAATAATAACCACAATAATAACTAAAATTCCTATAGTATCTACCATGTCCTGGGCACTGTGCTAAGTGCTTTACAAATATACCTGATCCCCAAAACAACACAGGATGTCAGGTGGCACTATCATACAGTAGAGGAAACTGAGGCAAACAGAGGCTCAGTGACGAGACCAAGGTCACACAGCTAGTAAATGTCTAAGGCTGAATTTGAATTTGAGTCTTCCTGATTTCAAGCCCAGCACTGTGCCACCTAGCTCCCTATAAAAGCCTGTGATTTATGAGAACTCCTTATGATAAAACTTCCTGACCCTGAGCCTAATGCTTGATAGGTGCACAGTATTATAACAAGTAATATGTGTATATAATATATATATAGAATATTATATATAGCAAGTAGCATAGAACAAATAATACCTACCTTATCTGTGTAATCTCAGAGGCTAATTGGCAAGAATTATCATAAGTTTCCCATTTCAGAATAAACCTGCTCTGGAATTTCAGAATGTCCAGATTCACTAATGGATTCTACCAATGGAAATAATTTCCACTATGATTTTTATTCCACAAATTTTAGTATGAAAGCACAGAGGGTTAACTGACAAAGCTCTATATAAGTCAACAAATGTACTCAATCTAGCAATAGACAAATTCTACATATATTTTATATATGTAGACATATATAGGTATAGATGTATAATTGTATTCAATATAGAAAGAATTTCAGATCTCACAATAGTCTGTGTGAGAACAAATACACACCTACAACTCCATCACCACAACATTCAACATTAGATTCTTTCAAGGAATATAAACTGGAATTAAAGATCAGGGGGAGGGGGGGAGGGGGGAAGAAAAGGGACCAATTTAAATAAGCTACTAAACTTCAATCATCTCCCTTCCATTTTCTCCTCTTCATTCTGTTTAAGGAAGAGAAAGAGAAAAATAAAGGCAAAAGTAGAAGAGAGTATAGGGAATACCAACTAGAAAAGAAGAAAGGGCAGCAGGGGCATTAAGAGAGAAAAAACCTTTAAAACTTGCCTTTTCTCCTTAAATTTGAAGCTTACTTATAAGTAGACATGATGTAAATCCAAAATCTGAAAATTTACACATAGCCAGGTGTGTTGGCACATACCCATAATCCTGTTGCTGGGAAGCTGAGATTGGTAGGTTCAGGAAATTCAAGCAGCAAGAGGCTAAGCTAACTATATGGGTGACAGAACTGGGGTACAAATATGTTGGGGGGACTCACCAGGGTGCTTAAGAGCGGGGAAACTGGTGGGGGTCAGACTTGGTCAAAGCTTCTGTGCCAACGAGTAGAGTGCTAGAGCATGTCCAGCCTGGGTGAGATAAGGACACCTGGTCTCCTTTTAAAAAACCAATAGAAGTCCACACATACCACCATTTGGTTAGAGGGACTTCTGGTCAATGAATATAATTCAATATTTAAGGCCAACTGAGTCCTCAAAATCATAAAGGAGAAACAGAGCTCTTTGTTACCACAAATGTATCAACTCTATAGAGTAATTTCTTTTGTCTTATATGGTATATCAAAATTAAACTTCACAGCTTTTTCTCTCAAAGCCTTGAAGTTTTAAAAGCCAAATTTCCCATTATATCCCAAGATTTCAATTTCAGAAATAACACAACATAAAAGATGAAGAGTTGAGTTTGTCCTAAGGACCCTCTAACTATTCACATCTCTTACCACACCAATAAACTATACTTTCCCAGTGTTCAGCTGGAAAGCGCCCTTTCAGAGGTCTCATTAATATTTATGCAACCTTTATTATCAACAAAAATAAGTGGCATTACCATCTAAGGGTGAGAATCTGTTAACATACATGTAAGAATGTATGCCAATAAATAATAGGTAAATAAATTTACTCTCCTATGATATTTTCCAAAGAATAAAGCTATTTCAGAACAAGTTACATTTCCATGCAATTAGATAAATATGTGAGAAGGAAACAGGCAGATTATCATAAATTATATTACAAAGGAAACCATTTTTTATAATCACACAACTGACTAAAAGGTTCAGAGAATTAACATTGTACTATGCTTATGCCTTTTTTGTTTTGTTTTTCCACTAGAAAAAGTTGATTCTCTAGAGTAAAATGTTGCTTTAAAGGCTCTCATGCAACATAATGTCTCCTCTTCATATGTTAAGATCATACAAGACTATCTGGTAGACGCAATGGAGAATGATCTTCTGATTATTAATGTCAAGTGACATATTTAAAACAGGGAGACCATTCACTCCGAAAACATAGGCACCTCTCTCCCCCTGCTCCCATCTCTCTTTCCCTGCCCCCCCCCCCCTTTCCACCTTCCCTCTCTCTCTGTCTCCTGTCACACACACACAAATCCAAAGTAGTACGTTAGGGACAAAAATTGAACACTGACATTGCAGAGTCCCTTTATCCACAATATCAACCCCCCCCCCCTTCATATGGCAAATATTATAAACACTTTGAAACCCATGGATGTAATAAATTGGAGCAAATACAGGGCATCTCAAAAATCTTAATGCCATTTTAAGTTTTAATAGCTTTAAACAGCACGAAGACTTTTGGGACACATTATAGCTATGGGACACAGAGTGAATTACAAAAACATCAAATGAAATTCAGGCACTTTTCCCACCCATCTGATAGAGTTATATGAACACGTGGCTCGTATATAACACCTCAGTCCTGTTGTTTTCTGGAAGTAGTCTTAGATCTCAGAAGAGCCCTGAAGACATACTGCTTGAAATTCTAGAAGGGAAAAGAAGAGCAAAGATCATAAAAAAAAAAAAAAAAAGCGACGGTCTTTACTTGTTACTGAAACATACCTACTTCAACTTCAAAATATAATAATGAGGATACACAGATGACTATCCTCCTTATTAAAAAAAAAAGTACAAAATGTGTTTAAATTAGTAAAACAGCTGCTCCTAGATCAGTCGCCCTTTTATCATCAACATGACTTTAATTAGTACCCATCTGCTTCCTGTTTCATGCTAAAAAAAAAAAAATCTAACTTTCACCTGTTTCAGGCAAAACTACAGTAACTATACCCATAGTAAATAAAAATACTTTCTTTCACTTATTGCAGAAGTCCTCCTCTGATACCTCATGGTGCCAAGGAAGCAACTCTGGACTCTTGGGTGGTGAACCTGCAGCCTCAATGCCACATGTGACACTCTTAGGTCCTCAAGTGTGGCCCTATTCAGTCAAGGACCTGAGGACCTAGAGAGCCACATGTGGCTTCGAGGCTGCAGGATTCCCACCCAATCTAGAATATGCCATTAGCACAAACATTCTGGAAGGTTCTGCCATTTGGAAAAAATAAGCACAATCCTAGTCTGCCCTAAACTGAGTGTAGCAAGGAGCTTCACTAAAAGGCAACTCCTAAAACAAACAAAAGAAAAATGCATATGGCCCTCAATTTCTGTTTCACTTAAGCAGTGAAGCTGCCAGAATGGTGGCAAGGAGGCCAGAGAGAGCCTAGACTCACACAACCTTCATTAATTTGTGAGAGAAAGGACAAAACTCAATGCCAAATCAGAAGAAAATCAAAATAAAACAGCAAAGAGAGGCAGAGTCAGAGACAGATGCAAAGCATCCAGGATGAGGAAGGAAACAGTTCCCCTGTCCTATGCCTTTATCATAGCACACTCTAGAGCACTCTGTTCAGTTCTGGATAACCTGCTAAGAAGCCAACAAGAGTAGTAAAGGGCCTTGCTTTCACGGAAGAAACTGAAGAAGTTCAGCCTGAAGAAGAGAAGAGTCACTGGGGGGGAGGGGGTGCCACAGCTGGCTGGCGTCAGTGATCTCAAGGACTAACACATGCAATTTCACTTGTTCTGCTTAGCCCCAGAGGCCAGAAGTAGGAAAAGTGGGTGGAAGGTGGGGGAAAAAAGGCAAATTTAAGCTTTATGTAAGGAAAACCTTCCTAACAATGAGTGCTAACCAAAGGTGGAATGGGGCTTGTCACATGAAATAATCAGTTCCTGCTTACCTGAAGTCTCCAAACAATGGTGGGATGACCACCTGCTTGGCTACCTTGTACAGCAGGGGTATCAAAGTCAAATAGAAACGGATCCCTGAAGCTACATATTAACGTAGAAAACCACAAACTAACATTATGTTGTACTGTATTTTTATTTATTTTGTTAAACATTTTACAGTTACATTTTAATCCGGTTGGCACCCAAGTTTTGCAGCCTGTGAGTTTGACACCTCTGTTGTCTTTGAGTTAAAGCTTTAGCTAACCTCTGATGTCTCATCTAAGTCTATTTGGATGTATAAGAAGATATGGCCTACAATCAGAACTCCTCCAATTTGGCCTACTTAAGTTATCAAGACAGAAAAATGAATAATGGACAAAGAAACAAAAACTGACATAGACTACCAACAATTAACACACGAGTTTAAACTGATACAAAAAAATCACCACAAGGGGCAAAACGTTTGAGAAACAGGCTGCGCAGGCTAACAATCTCCTTGTCAACAGAGAGAGACAGAGAGGGAGAGAGACAGAGAGACAGAGAGAGAGAGAGACAGAGACAGAGACAGAGAGAGAGACAGAGAGAGAGAGAGAGAGAGAGAGAGAGAGAGAGAGAGAGACAGAGAGAGAGAGAGACAGAGAGAGACAGAGAGAGAGAGACAGAGAGACAGAGAGAGACAGAGAGAGACAGAGAGACAGAGAGAGACAGACAGAGAGAGAGACAGAGAGAGAGAGAGACAGAGACAGAGAGAGAGAGAGAGAGAGAGAGAGAGCATCCAAGGCAATTTAGACTATGAACTCATTTGTAAAAATCTTTTGCAAAAGAACAAGGAAAGATTCGAAGCAGCATCACTTCATAAAACTATGAGAAATGATGGATAGAAAACATTGACAGAAAGCATAGACCCAATTTTACCAGGTCATACTCTGAATATTTAAGGATGAAAACTGGAAGGATAATAAACAGATTAAAAAATGGGAAAGGTCTCCTGAGAGTTCTGTAGCAAATTTTTTTTTCTCCACCAAAGAGAATGGGAAATACCATATTTGGACTGTAACACCACAATCCCCAACGTACTCCAAGAGTTTGCTGAAACAGCACCAAGGAAAAGAAAGAAGAGCAGCTGGAACAGGGCAAGTATCTAGGAGAGGAGGGTTGTGCAGGAAGTGGCACCATTTTGAGGGCAATGAAGGACTGATTCTTAAGATCTCCGAAAGGAAAGGAAAAACTAAGACACTAGGGGGAAAAACACAGATATTACCATACATAGTAAAGGGGGAGGAATCAAGAAGAGATCTGTAATAACTCAATCATACATTTCTTTAATGTTTCTTATAAAAATCAATCAATTAGTATTTATCAAACCCCTACTATTCCCAAGTCATGGGGCATACAAAGACAAATATGAAGTCATCTCTACTCTTATGAAACAACCCATAGTAAACTTCCATTCCACTTCAGCATATATATACTTCCACAAAAGGTTTGTGATAATTTATACAGCAAACTGGATGAATTATAAGAGAATGAAACACGCAGGCTTTCACAAATAATACTGACAACGTAAAACTTATTTTTATAGTCATATGCCTGACTGAAGGGTGAAGAGAATACATCATTTCACTATGGGGTATTTCTTTTTTTACTTGAAATAAATTATTCGGTAGCATAATATACTGTTTTAAATGTGTTGGTCCAACATGATTTCTCCCCTGTATATGTTCAGATCATACAAGCTTACCTTGAAGATGCAATGAAAAGTAGCTTTGTCCTGATTATTAATGTCAAATAAAGCGTAAAATAGAAAGACATGTGCTCTTCAAATTGGTCTGCCATAATCATATACAATGTCTAGGGGAGAATACAAATTAAAAAAGAATTCCCTAAAGATTGTGAGATTCTCCAGGTGGTCAGGTTTACAGATGACACTGTGGTGACTGCACTGAATCCTAGAACAATGCAGAGTTTCCTAAATATGATGCAAAGTAACTTAAAAATGTTTGACCTCCCTATCTACATTACAAAAAACAAGTAGGTAAAGTACGTCTATTCTCCAGACTATAAGCCCTCAAACGGACACCTCGTACAGCTAATCTATTAGTAGATGTATTTTAAACAGATTTAAACTTAAAACTGACAAAATATGCCACAACTAGATAATGAACTGTGTCCAGAAGTAAGGAGAGAGAAAGAGAGAGAGACAGAGAATGGGGGTGGGGAGTGCACTAGATTGCATTTGGAAGACCACACACCGATTTCAATGACCCTCAACCTCTTTAATTCCAATTCACCTTCTTAATACCCCACGTTCTGTCAGGAATGCTATGTAATGGTGAATTATGAAATATAATAATCTCTCAAGAATCGAAATAGCAAATCACCCAAAAAGCAATGGAAAGAAGTGCGGTAGAATAGTAAATTGGCTAGAGTAAACCAAGTGAAACCAAGTGATTAATTGCATGCACAAAGTAACGTAAAAAATAATATCAAAGTGATGTGTTGTGGAAAAAAAGGTGAACCAGTCCCAAAAAGAAGGCCTCCAGAACATGAAGCATACCACCCCCTGCGGAGAATTTATGGGCCCACATGGCTAAGCGTCACACTGAACAAGAAGGTGTGAGTAGGCTGCAATCTGCACCACTGGAAAGAGTATTCAACCATGAGAGAAAGGATCCAGCAACATACATATTGAGGCACGTAAGAAATTTCTTACAAGACAGTAAAAAAAAAAAATTCATTAGATAATGCTACTTTACTCCAAATAAGGCATAATTTAAAAATGCAAGCGTGCCCACACATAACATTATTAATTGGCTTTATGTAAACATAATGTTAGGCAAAACAACATCAAAGGAGGTAGTTACATATCATAAGAACAGTATCATAAATGGCAATCGGCCAAATAATGTTATCACCAAGATTTAACAATAATGTGTTATGGTATGGTTATTATATGTTAACATTGTTTATTTATTGTGTAACATTGGGGCAAAATCACATGCGTATTTTTGAACTGCTTTCCCTGGATAACAAATGTCCTATAATAAAAATATCAGATAATCTGAATATGCATCAATTCAGTGTTATGTGCAAAGAATATAATGAACTTTCTCCACTTTCTTCCATTTTAAATCAATATTGCAACACCAGAAGGACCAGGTGCATCAGCTGATAGGATTTTTTTTTAAAAAAATGAACTGCATCAATTGATGTATCACAATTCTTTGAAGTATTAAAGTTCCAGTTCTTCTCCTTCAAGATATCTGGATTTTCTGATGCTTAATCTACTTGTTAAATATAAGAAAGAGGTAGTTCTTAAAAACAATAGGCCTACCATAAAGAGCCACTGGGAGTGCTTAACATTATTTACACATACATATAAAGGTGTAATGGATACCTAGTAAATATTCACAAAAGAATTAAAATTCAAAAAGGGATGTTTGAAAACATGATGATAAAGCTTACAGATAAAATCCAGTTAGGCTTGAAATTCATGATTTTTACTTAAGACCCACTGGGTTGTTTTCCAGAAGGAAAGAAATTGGAGCAGTATCAGAAAATGGGGAAATGTCAACTTCACTTGTCTATTTCCTAGAACTTTCCTCCCTAACTATCTCTTGCAAAATACACACACACACACACACACACACACACACACACACACAATTTCCTTTGGTGTAAGCAGAGTTAGTTTTACAACAAAATGCTAGCTATATTAGTGCTTTGTGTATTCAATACAGAAGACTACTTGAGAAAGAAGCTTAATCAAACTAGAGCGAACAATTGGTCAATTCCTTAAGACAGCATTTAAGCGCAACTAAACTAAATAGCTCTTTCCCATTTGCAGAGAACCTGTCTTTACCTGTCTTTTTTTTTCTATCACTGGTTCCATTTAGAATTTCTTTCTTTGACAAGCCATCTAATCTTGGATTTGGAGATGGACTTTTTATTTGTTTTCAAAAAGAAAAGTTAAGTGTACTTTTCATGAGATCAGAACTTTGGTAGTTGTAGACAGATGATTATGAGAAAAGTCAGGTCAACTTGACTCAGGTAATCTCAAAGGAAAGAATATAAAACCTTACCCCAAGGGAAATGAATTCAAGCAGCTGCCAGAGTTTCCAGGGCCTGAAAATAAAACCTAAACTGACAAAATATGCCAAGACTGGCACAGAAAATCATCTTAACTATTTTGTCAAATCAGGATTTAAGCGGCAAGTCCTTTCTGTTGAGATGTTTAATTTGGTGCTTGATTTTAAGATCAATGCCTGAAACCAATTTAGAACAGCTGTTTCTTGAATATTATTACTTAACACGCTCTTTCAGCAAGCTCCCCTCCTGATTTTACCTTGTGAGCCAATTTTCCATATATAGATGAACTTACTGCTCTCTCCCTACCTCAAGGCTGTTGCCATGATCATGAAGCCCACGGCAATACAATATAACACTCTATTCATAAGGAGAGACATGCCACCTTCTTTCTGGAAAGCTTACTCTCTCTAAGTAAGGTTTTGATGACCAGAGAGGGGTAGATCTCAATATACTAAGGCTGTGGGGAAGCAGAGAAGGGGCACTTATGTATTATGGACACTCGGAGAGTGTAGTGAGTGTCTGACCACCGTGGAGAAGGCATCACTGATACACTGAAGGACTTAGTAGCCTACCTGGAGGATTAGCAACTGATAAGACTAGAGAAAGGGTTTGGGTGGGGAGGTGGGATACAGAGAGATTGGCATAGAATCAGGCCTAGATTCACATTCTGCCTCTGACACAGTGCCTGGCACACAGTAAGCAATTAATAAATGCTTGTTGACTTGCTGACACCTATTCAGTTACAGGACAAATCACTTAACCTCACGGAGGCTCAGTTGCCTCATCTATAAACAGATATAATACCTATAGGACCTAACATCCCAGGATTGTCACCAGGCTCACAGGAGATAATGTATGTTAAAGCACTTTGCAAACCACAATTGTCAACTGTCATTATCTCTCATTTGTCTTTTTCAACAGAGTTCAGATAGAAATGGTTCTGAGGAAAGTTATGTAATTATCATTCTTTTATGTTGTTTTGGAAGCTGTCTGGCACAGGGGTTAAGAACTACACACTTGGTTGGATTCAGGAAGAACAAGTTCCAGTCCTGCCTTGGACACTTAATATCTGAATGGCCCTAGGCAAGACACTACCTTTTCTTAGCCTCAGTTTTCAGAGGTAAAATGGGAATAATAATGGCACCTACCTCACAGGACTGTGGTGAGGCTCAAAGAAGATAACGTGTACAGGGTTTTATAAACTTTAAAGGACTATAAAATGATGATGATAAGTTTCTGTATACTACCCCACAGGGAGATAAAATGACTTTTTTTTTTAAATCTAGTAAAAGTATTGTGATATAAGCTAATCTTATCAAAGTATCTTAAGGACAATTACAGTCATCACCATCATCATCATCATCTCATTCTCGTCTTTTCAACAGAACACAGTTAAAAAACAGTATTAGGATAAGCTGCTCCCCTGTTATTCTTTTATATTGGATATTAAATAACTAACTCTTCTAGTTTAATACAAGTATTAAAATGTCTCTAGCCTATCTTCTTCAGGCTCACTGAACATATCCTTGGTATGATGCCAGTAGCAAACAGGGCAAAGGGAATGATATGAACCTCATCCTCAGCCTATTCCCATGTGACTGATCTCTTGTGCTGGATTCTCTCAATTATGAAATCTTTTCGTTCCACACAGCTTGGAGATTATGACTATTTGGTATGTCAACATCTACTAAAAACATCCTTCTTAAGTTTTGTGGGATCAGTGTTATGTCCAGGCAATTGTGGCTGACAGTTTAGTCTGTACTAATGCTCCTGTACCAATACAGTTTGTCGGTTAAGTTCTCAAGGACATTTTGAGGTGTGTGCATGTAATATGGGGATTTGCCAACTCTCACTCCAAGGAAGATCACACACCTCTGCTCTATAATTCCAGGCACCAGGACATGTCTTGCTAAGGAGCAGATGCTAAGGCTTTGCAAGCAGCAGCGATGCACTGCTACCATTTCCTTGCATAATTTTCATTGATCACATTAAAGGTCAAGCTCCTTTATCATCATCATCATCATCATCATCATCATCATCATCATCATCATCATCATCATCATCATCACCACCACCACCACCACCACCACTTCATTCTTCTTATCCTTTTGCCAAGGGATTCAAATAGAAAAGGTTCTGGGACAAGTTCCTATTCTACTACTCGTCTTCTATATTTAATATTCCACGGACAAGAGTGCTTTTTAAAGTAATCAATAAATAGTAACTAAGCACTTACTACGTGCCAAGCATTGTGCTTATCACTGAATAAAAAGCATTCATTCTCATAGATGAATAAAAGGGTAACGTCTGTAAGCCCGTGCCATTTGGTTCACTGAAAGCATAATCGGTACAATCCCAGCGGCAGACAGGACAAAGGGGATGATGTGTGCCTCTCATCCCATTCCTACAGGATGGTTATGTCCTCTGCTGGGTCTCAATACTTTGAACAGTTTCTATTCCAAGAAGTTTTGAGAAAAATGAGCTTTGGCTGTGGTGATATTAAAAACATTGTTCTTCAACTTTTATGAATCAGTGAGTGATTGTGGTTAACAGCTCTGTCCATGATAACGATCCAATTCCAGTAGTTTATTGGTTGTGTTCTCTAGGAAATCTGCATTTGTAGTTTGGGGATTTGTCAGCTGTCAATTCACAAAAGACAGCAAGCTTCTAGGGCATCTATCACTCTAGCCAGCAGGCTGGATCTCTTGAGTGCTCAACCTTTGCAGTCTGCAGTGAGGTGCTACAGTATCTTGTTTACTTGCACGATCTACACTGAACACTGAGTTTGGGCTCTTTAAGGATAACCCTTCTGTAATTTTTGGTGTCAATGAATTACTTATCAAAAGCTCCTTATTTCCACAAACAAATCTGCCCAAATCAGCCATTTGCTTAATTAATGCTTCTCTGCTGATGCATTTGCTGGCTGACTTCACGCAGATGTCACCCATGGAGAGCTAATTCCGTGTACCTTCAATTCTTGGTTCAATGAGACCTCCAGATTTAAGCTCAGATCCTTCAGTATTATTGTTGTTGTTGACTGCTGGAAAAATGAAAGCAAAAAAAAACAAGACTCCCATTTCTTCAGCAGTAAAATGCAGATGATGCCCTTATCTCACAGGGTTCTGGTGGGAAACAAGTCAGAAAGTCATAATCAGCTCTATAAAGACAGTCCGTTTAACTGTAAAAAATCTGCTTTGCTAACAGTTATGGAAGCAGATTCGAATTCAATGCTTTTAAAGGAGAAACCTTGCCACGACACAGGGCACTGATGGGAAGGGGGAAAGCACATGTGACATTGGTCAAGTCCCAACCTCTCTAGAGAGGTCTCAGCTTCTCCATCTGTAAAATGAAGGGGCTGGGTTAGATGGTGTCTACAATTCTTTCCAGCTCTAACTCTATGATCCTTGTGAATTTTACTTCACCTGCCTTTTTGGTGGGTGCAGAAGTTAAGGGTGCACAGACACTCACACAAGGGAAGCACAGCTCAGTCAAGCGGGAGAAAAAAAGTGTTTAGAATGTGTTTGCTGCCAGAGCAGTGAAGGAGACACATTGAACAATCTTCTACTGGAAACACTGCTTAAGTGTTTTTAAACTGAAGATTATACTACCACTTAAGATATATTTTTCCCTGCTATTTTGCCCAGCATATTACAAAACTGTATCCAGGACTGAAATAGCAGATTGCCTCAAGAGCAAATGACAATATTTGTACCAGAAATGTTGGCAACCAGCTGCACAGATGGATTTCTGCACAGCAATCTTCAAACTGGGGCTCTGAGAATAACTCCACCCACAGTTCCAAAGCCGAACTGTTGAAGCCAAAGTCAAAAGAGCACATTATTACATATTTTTATTTCACACCTCCTCCCAACTGAACACGTACCTGTCTGACCTCTGTAAGCGAAGGCAGAGCAAAGAGTAAAGAAAGAAAGAGAAAAGGGCTGGGGATGGGAATCCCTGAAAATACATAAATAGCTGATAAATGTATACCTAATTTGTAAGCATCCATGGCAATAGGAAGCAGGTAAAATACAAATTACTTTGGCCATCTAAGCTATCAGCAAGGACCAAAATAGACTGATGCAGATATCAGCCCTTCCCATACACCTTTGAGATGAAGATGCAAGTAGGAAATAATACCACCCAAAGCAAAGAGAAGGCTGCACAAAAGGAGAGAAGAGAGGAAGTAGCCTACACCTGTTGCTTAGTCAACACTCAGTCATTAAAGTGACCTTCTTTTCAAGCAGGGTTGAGAGTAAGAATCACCTTCCATTTACTCTGTATCTTGTACAGACTAATGTATATACATATTGTCTCTCCCATGAGACTTTAAGGTCAACAACTGTCCTGACCTATGTCTTACCACTAGACTCCAACGATTTGGAAGGACAGAGTGAGGATGATAACCTTCCACAGTCTTGCCTCATTTAAATCCAATTCACTGGCAAGACATCACCCTCCTGATGTCCTTGGTCCTCTCTGAGAATGAAAGACAAACAAGATTACTGAGGACAGGAAACGTTTTCAATTTTTCTTTTAACATGGTGCCTGGCATACAGTAAGAGCTTAATAAGTGCTTGTTAACTGATAGTTGATTGTTCCCGTAACACAATACTCTGGACAAAACCTGACTTACAATCCCTTTCCAATATTTTCTTCAAATTTTGAGGAAAATGTCCATGAACAGAAAAACTGCATTCACTCATGCAGCCCTTGAGTTTACCCACCAAAATTCCTATTCCTCTGTAATGTCAACCAAAGTAGGCTGGAAAAGCAGATAGAAAAGAGAAGTCTTTCACTAAAAGAGACAGTGGTTGAGAAAGGTGTCTAATTAGATCACTTCTGAGATTCCTAAGGCTTATGGGTGTTCTGTGTATGTTTTTGATGACAAGAAGAATGAGGCAAGGAGAAGAGAAAGGAATAAGCATTTATACAATGCCTATATATCAGGCACTGAGCAAAGTGCCCTATCCTATTACACACAAAGGAACTTCCAACATAGTTTTCTGTTTATTCTTAACACTCATTGCATCCTGGACATCGCTCATCCCAATTCAACTCAACACACATTTATTACTAAGCACCTACTTCAAAGCCCAAAAGGTGCTGAGAACATGAAAACAGAACCTCCCTGAAGGAGCTCAGAGTGTTTGCAATAGAAGCAAAGACAATGGGAATATAAATCCATATCATCCTTTCTCAAATAAGTAACACAAAATAAAACAAATTCTCAATACATTCTTAATCTTTTCTAGGAAACCCATACCAAAAAATTAAAGCATAGTCTAACTTTTTAGGAATAGCTGTCATTTTAAAATTTGAATTCATTAGAAACACAAAACTTGAAATTCAGGATTTGAAACGGATCTTGAAAAACTGAAGCTACCACAAAACCACTTTCCCTCCCTCACTACTCCACCCTCCCCCCCCAAAAAAATTCTGAAATATTTCAATAACAAACACAAAAACTAAAGTATCATTGTGATGAAATGCTGTCTTTGGTCGTGGCATCACTTTGAAGGAACGGAACGCTCTTCCAGCTTGGTTAATTAAACGCTAACAAGAAAAATGAAAAAAAATGCTGTTTGCTAAACGCATCAGTGTGGACTAAAAGGAAGCCTTTCAAGGTCTGTATTATTTCAAAACAAACTGCAAAGTCATCACCATAGCTGTCTTTCTGGAAGTGAAGAAATCAGCCCATGTGCTTCTGTATGTCAACAGGGAAACAGTCTTTCAGGAATCTCATTGTTCATTTCTTGCTGTGGGAGGTGACAGCTGCCCTAGAACGGCATGAGTTGAGGCATGAAAAGTCGTCAGATTTCTGGGGTTTGGTCACTAGAGCAGGATTGGACAAGACCAGGAGCAGCAGCTGTTTAAGAGATGCTAATAAATAGCAACATACAGAATCAAATGCGATTAACTCAAAACTGGGAGAAGGTTGGAGCCACAACTGTACAGGGTAAACCAGGGATTTTCATGAGACTTTTTTTTTCTTAAAGGTTAGATACAGACACACACAGAGATATAAACTGGACTGCTTCTAATTTTCTTATTCAAAAGTAATTTTTAAACAGCTAATTTTCATTTTCTGAAAGAGGACATGTGATATATTAGGAAGACTACTGTACCAGGAGTCATGAGGTCTGGTTCCAGTCTCTACGTCTAACACTTATTAGCTGTAGGACCTTGGGCAAATGATTTAACCACCTTCTTGACTTCAGTTTCCTCATCTCTGGAGGCAATTTGACTAATGATCTCTCAGGTAACATATACCTGTCAAAATTAATATTCTATAAACAAAGGCCAGAAACCAAGTACTTGCTGAAGAGAGAAGAAATTATATCTAGCATACCCTATATATACCTTTGTTCCCAGATATTTACTCTAACTAAAAAAGTAAATGTTAGATCTCCTATATCTGAGAAGAAATAAGGCACAGTGAACAGAGTGCTGGACTTGATGTCAGAAAAACCTGGATTAAAATCCTTCCTCACCAGCATACCTGCTGAGTGACAATAGGCAAGTCACTAAATCTTTTAGTGCCTCAGTGAGAAGGAAGGGGGGGAAAGCATTTATTAAATACTTCTGTACTAGAAACTGTGCTAAATGTTTTACAAACATCTTGCTTGATCCTCACAACAGCGCTGTGAGGTAGCTGCTAGTGTCATCTCTGCTTTATACTTGAGGATACTGAGGCAGAAAGAGGTTAAGTGACTTGCCCAAGATCACACAGCTACTAAGGGAGACAGCATTCAAACTCAAGTCTTCCTGACCCTAATCCCAGTTCTCTAACCACAGTAGCACTAGCTGCTCATTGGGATATTATCACCTACTTCAAAGGACAGAGTACAATGAAGACAGACAGATAGACAGACAGATACCTCCACCTTTAAATCTATAATTCTGTGATCTTACCTGAAGAACCAATTTCAAAGATTACTTTTTTCATGCCCTAGGGAAGACCTTTCTGTTCCTTACAATGCTGCCAGCCTCACACTGAAGTTCACTCCTACAGAGTTTTAGAGCCCAGAGCTTGAACCACAGACGTTAGCTACTACCAATCTACTTTAGCCCCCTCTGTGTCCCATTCCCTCCCATCCTTACCTCCACTGTACAGGTAAGTAAATAGGTTCCTTCTATATCCCTTTTTTTCTTTTGAAGGGACAGTTGGGACTGTGAATTCACTTTTCTAACAAGCTAATAATAATACTGTAGCTAATATTTATATATCATTTACTCTTTTTTTAAGGAAGGGCAGCTAGGTGGATAGAACATCCCATGACTTCAGACACTTACTAGCTGTGTGACCCTGGGCAAGTCAGTTAAATCTGTTTGCCTCAGTTCCTCCTCTATAAAATGAGCTATCGAAGGAACTGGCAAACCCCTCCAGTATCTTTGCTAAGAAGATCCCATTACATAGAGGAGGAAACTGAGAAGAGGTTTCTTCACTTGCCTCAGGTCACTGAGGGCAGGATTTGAATTCAGGTCCTCCTGACTCCAAATCTGATTGTCTAAGCACCGCACCACTTAGCTACCTCCCCTACTTGCACTTCTTAATGAAATTCTTGGCAGGTTTTGGAGGGAAACTTTTAATAAGTACTCTGACAGAATTTTCATTCTATTAAGAGTCACAATTAGCTGATTGTGCACTGCCCATTAGGCAAGGATGCCTGGATGACATGTTTAACATTAAGTGGCCCCAGATTTTTCCCCCAATAATTTTCAATATTTTCTGCCCTGAAATGGTATTCAAGGAAACCTGTAATTCCAAATATACTTCAAAGACCCATGATTTCACTGGCACCCTTCCACCCACACCAATCCAGGCACAAAAAAAAAATAGTCACCTTTCTAATTGATGGTCTTTAAAAAGAGGGATCTCTTAGATGAGTAATTTACTGTTTTAAATAGTGAATAATGAGGCCTTTATTGACACCCTCCTCCCTCTATTAAGACTCTGGCCCTCCAGAAGGTTTTTTTGTATAACTCTGTATAAATTCATGTATTTTTCTCCATGAAGCAAAATGAAAGAAAGAATCATTCTTTCATTTTTTTTTTTCCTGGATCAACAGAATAATGACTTGCACACAGTAGGCACTTAATAAGTATCTGCTGAATCTGAATTGAATAATACAAATAAATATAGTACAGCACTTCCAGTGCCTTCAAAATAAAAGGCTCCTCCCTAAACCCATATAACTATATTATGTACAAAAAAGAAAGACCTAAGTGTGATATCTGCTTTCTAAGCAAGAACTGACTGTGCCACCAACAAGAAAAAATAGCTGAGGAGTTAAGGTGACAATCAATAAGCTGGTGACAAACTACAGTATGCAGAAGCAGCAGCCACTTTTGGTGAGAGCTTCGGAAAAACTAGCTTACACAGCCTATTGTTGTTTGGTTATTTTCAGTCATATCTGACTCTTCATGACCCCATTTGGGGTTTTCTTGACAAAGATACTTCAGTGGTTTGCTATTTCCTCCTCCAGCTCATTTTACAGGTGAGGAGACTGAGGTAAACACAGTGAAGTGACTTGCCAGGGTCACACAGCTAGTACATATCTGAGGCTGGATTTGAACTCAGGTCTTAGGCCTGGTGCTCTATGCCACCCACCTGCCCCTTTACACAGCTAGATAATGATAACTAGCATTTATATAGTGCTTTCAAGTTTGCAAAATGTGTGCCATCTCATTTGATATTCACAACAACCCTATGAAGTGCTATATTCTCCCTATTTTATAGATTATGAAACTGAGGCAAAAGTTAAGAAGAAACCTACTGAGGCTGACACAACTAGTAAGTGTCTGGGGCTCAGGGGGGGCTGGAGATTTGAACTCGAGTCTTCCTGATTCCAGGGTCCAGCACTCACCCATTGTGCTACTGAGCAAAAGGCAATATATGGAGCTCATAAGGGAAATAAGGGTGAAATCTGGAGCCTTAAAGAATATTTCTCTCTGTGTCCCACTCTACTCAGAAACAGAATGCAGAATGAAGGCCAGGGGAAGGGAGAAGGGAGGGAAGAATGATTTGGAAAACAACCCAATCCTTGATGATATCTGCATAAAAAATGTTACCTTTACAGTGCTGTGCTTTTAATAATACTAAGCAACTGAGATTCACCAGAACAACCACCTGGCTACATTGCTATTTTACAAATGGAGAAAACAATATACCCAGGAAGCCTTGTATTCTAGGAGATAGGGAAGGGGAAAAGGGAGAAAAGGAAATAAGCATTTATATAGCACCTACTATATGCCAGGAACTAGGTTAAGTACCTTACAAACTTTATCTCATCTGATCCTCACAATCAATCCTGAGGTAGATGGTCTAAGATGCAATCTCTCTCCCTCTCTCTCTCTCTCTCTCTGTCTCTGTCTCTCTGTTTCTCTCTCTGTCTCTGTCTCTCTGTCTCTCTCTCTGTCTCTGTCTCTCTGTTTCTCTCTCTGTCTCTCTGTCTCTCTCTGTCTCTGTCTCTCTGTCTCTCTCTCTGCCTCTCTCTCTGTCTCTCTGTCTCTCTCTCTGTCTCTCTCTCTCTCTCTCTCTCTCTCCCTGTCTCTCTCTCCCTGTCTCTCTCTCTCTCTCTCTCTCTCTCTCTCTCTCCCTGTCTCTCTCTCTCTCTCTCTCTCTCTCTCTCTCTCTCTCTCTCCCTGTCTCTCTCTCTCTCTCTCTCTCTCTCTCTCTCCCTGTCTCTCTCTCTCTCTCTCTCTCTCTCTCTCTCTCTCTCTCTCTCTCTCTCTCTCTCTCTCCCCCCCCCATCCCCCACCCCAACCTGGAGAAGACCCTGTACAAAGAAAAGGAGATACCATTCAAATGGCTTACATCTTTAAGCAATGAAAAAATGTGAAGCCTATACATATATATACACACCCTTCTAAAGCAGTACCAACTACCTCCTTGATAGTTGTTTAACAGTCTCAACGTCCACCATAAAAGATCAAAATTGCTGACTCAATCCAATTGGCAAGGCCTGACCAACACTAGAAATACTAAAATAATTTTTTCTGCCTCCACATCCATCAAGTAGACACAATGTTAATGGTCTTCACAGTTCTTCCTTACTGCCATTTAACACAATGAAATCAAGTTTTTGTAAAGGGTAATTTTTTTAAATTGATTTTTGTTAGTCTATTAATCTCCAAATTTTTAGCCTCCCCCTCTTCATTCCCACCGTAGACTCCTTATTCCAATCATATGTGAAAAAGCTCTCATCTGCCCCAATTTTCCCATAAATTGCCACAGACTAGCCTGCACACAGAGTGCCATATTCTAAAGAAAGCTATGCTTCTACATAGCCCGGCAGTGTGTTGTATATAGGTATGATGCCAACTTTCCCCATGTATATATAGGGGAGAGTAGAGGGCGGGGGGGGGGGGGGGTCCCTACATCTCATACCCACCTCCTCAAAACAGGTTTGAAGAGTCACAGATCAGAACAATTACTGTGGATGGCCATATTCATTTTAGTGTGCTCTGAGATTCTCTGAATTAGGTATGAAAGAATGACATCCCACAAGAATGACTCATAGTCAACCCATCAGAAAGACTTTTGGCCTATGAACTTTGAGAAAGTAAAACCAGTTATGCCACTAAATTCCACAAAAGTTTCTGATATCCAAAATAAGAAGGATATGGTTAGGTACTGTGAGCTTCTCCAGGAGAAAAGTATTAGACAGTATGAACACAAGGTCTTTACAAGTCCATTCCAAAGAACAGGTTTAAGGACCAGAATTTAAAGGGTTCCTTATGTCCAGGTACAGTTTATTGCCAGGCTGTCTCCCAGACCAAAATTTTCATTTTTTTCCCTCTTTAGATGAAGGGTGCCGCTCCTAGGAAGAGCTTTATCCAGAACCTGAGCAAGTCTCTTCTGCTGATTCAGGGTAAAAAGTAAACAGCAGAGGGCCATGGAAGGCTCCCTCCAAACACAAGCCACTATCTAAGAGGCTCTGTTCATAGGCGTGAAAAAGCTCCTCTCTCTCCCAGCCCACAGAGACTTCCTCAGCTGAAAGGGCCTTTTCAAAGACATTAGGTGTGTTAGAAAATCTTCATTAAGTAATTTAATCATCTAAGCGTCTAGTACTTCAGTCCTCAAACAGAAAGGAACGTAGGGAGATGCCTGCCTGCTGAGGAGGAACATGCTTCCCAGTAGTTCATAGCTGTGAGACCATTGGGCCTGGCTTGCAGCTCTGGGGCCTCCCTTTGTTTTCTTATAATATGGATTTATTCCCCAACCCCATCCCCTTCCATTTACACTGCATATACCTTATAGTGGCTACCTGTCTGCATGGTGTGTCCCCTGGAATGGAGGTTCCTTGAGGATGGGGATGTGGTTTCTTGGTATCCCAAGCCCTTAACACAGGGCCTGGTACATAGTAAATGATTAATAAAGCCTTGTTAACTGACTAGGTGGCAAGTCAGTTGATGGTAAAAAGACAAGTCAACCCTTAACCAGGGAAAAAGCATTAGATAGACAGACAAATAGATATATCTAGCTATATACGCACACATACATAATGGATAATATAATGTAATAATGATATATGTAAAACAGTGCATGGGTATATATGTACACACACATGTGTATATATTAAAATATCTAGTGCATGAATACATATATAATATGTGTGTATGTGGCTCAAAGGGGAACAATGAACTAAAATAAAACAAATAACAATAATAATCTCCAGTTCCAAAGAAAGGAGGTTAGGGATGGAGATGGAACCTATAATTTTAGTGATACAAGCAGTTCAAAGAAAAAGAATCTCCTCCTGTCAATCCAGGTCAAGGCCTTCTCTGCAATTTACAATCTTAAGAAAGTTGTCTAGAACCTCAAGTGGTGAGATTACTTGTTCGGGGTCACACAAGCCCGTAAGGGTCAGCTGAAAAATCTGAACCTGCCTCTCTCTAAAATGAAGGGAGGGAGGAAAGGAGGGTGAGAGAAGACAAATAGACCCCCTAGCAAACCATTTTGCCTTCACCTCACCCCGAGTGTAAAAATCATCTGTATCACCAGTGCTTACAAAGAAGAGATGATACTGAGTGGAATTCTTGTGTGATTTTTATTTCCATACTAAGGAGCCATGATTTTTGTGGGTGTGAATATTGCCTTAAACAATGCAGGTAGTAAACCCTCTTTCACCTTGAAAGGAAATCTTCTTAAGTTGCTGTGTAGCCTAAAGATGTCCACCTGAGTGATAAAACTCCCCAGCTCAGTTGGGTTGGCACTTAGGTGACACAGGGACCACCTCAGTCCCACACTTGGAAGTCTGTCCTACTTGGCTGGGCCTGCTAAAGCTTTTAAGTCAGAGCAATAAAGCATCCAAGGAGGGCATCCGGAATGAGCAGATTAAATCTGGAAGTTTCTCCCAAGGTGGATAAGCTTCAAACACACACAGCAATGGAGAGTGTGTGTGTGTGTGTGTGTGTGTGTGTGTCTGTGTCTGTGTCTGTGTCTGTGTGTGTCTGTCTGTCTGTCTGCCTGCTTGCCCTACAAGGACCAGACTAGCTCATTTCAGAGGAGGCTCATCTAGAAGGACAACATTCTGTTGACCACAAATAATATGTGAAAATGCCTATTAAATTAAGGTATGGAGAAGTTGCCTACAAGAATAAAAGCACAGAGGAATGGAGTAGACTCACAATGTATAATTAGAAAAATGGCCTTATAGAGAGCAAGACAAGAGAACCTCATTTCATCAGATTAAGTGGTTTTATTGCCTTGTGAGACTTTACAAAGTCTTGGAAAGAAATCTGTGTGTGTAATTTGCAAATTCACATAATTCATTTTGGTATTGGCATGGTATTTTAAATTGTACAACACTTCTTTTAAAACATTTTTTTCAAGAAAGTGTCAACTAAGCAGTTAATCTAGCATTTATAGATAATACAGCAGTCTTAATATTCTATATTCTATATGCAAATCATCTTCTAAAATTTCTAACATCCTTAAAAGTTCAAGAAAGAGGTTTGTTAGAAGAATGTTTATGAATGCTCAATAATCAAGAATTAGAATCTATTCCTTTACACAAAATATGTTTATCAGTTTTCATCTTAAATTGACTGATAGAAACACACACATGTGCACACACAAATACATACACATTCATATATACATATATATATGTATACATATATCTTCAAAAGACCAAAAAGTCCTTAACTAGTATGTTGCTTATTTTTTCTACAGGAATTTATTTTGAGAACAATTACAAGTTGGCTGGGACTCTGTCTATATCATCATTAGCAACAATCAAATTTCTTGAAAAAGGACCCCAAACCTTAAGTGCCACCCAAACAAATCAATAAATCAACACAATTACCTACTACATGCCAGGAACTATGTTAGCTGACATAATGAAGTATAAAAACATCATTCCTGGCTTCGAGGACCTGAGTGTTTTGGAGACTAGTCTATACAGGGAGAAATAAGACATACACATTAAAGTTTATATCATAAAAGATGTATTCAAAAGGGGAGCTAAAGAGATGCTACATAGCATTGCATTATTTTTCAACATCAAGTGAACTTTATAGACAATAACTGCCATAGAATTTGGGAAGAGGAAAAAGTCTAGGTGGTTGGGGAGGAATTTAAAAGTACTATGGTATCAAGAGTTGCTTCTTGAAGGACGGGTAAAATTTGGCTAGAACAAAATGAGTAAAATAAATGAGTAAAATAAAATGTGGAGACATGGAAATTTGCAAAGAAAGAAAGGATGAGATTCAGTGACTAATTACATATGGGAGCCCAAGAGAAAATGAGGAACCAGAGGTAACTATAAGGTTTCAGGACTTAGCATCCACAGAAAAAGGGAAATCAAGAGAGAGGAAGAGAAATTCAGCTTTAGACACATTTTAAGTTTAAAGTGAACAGGGCATCCAAAAAAGATACCCAGCAACTATGACACTGGGGAAGTAAAGGTCAGAACTGCAAATATAGTTTGGGGAGACATCTACATAGATAAAACAGCAGAAGCCATGAGATTAGGTGAAATTAGATGAGATCTCCATGGAAGAAAAAATTAGGAAAGAAAATCAGAGAACCAATTGGGCTGAAACATGGGAGTCAAGAAAAGGAAGAAGAAATCATAAAAGAGACAAAGAAGGAAGGGGCAGAGAGGCAGGAGGAAAACCACTATGGTATAAAGATAGAAACAATCCTTATTGGACATGGCCTGTAAACAGCTGATCGTTTTGGTCCAATAATTGCAAATGCTGATTCAGATTGTCCCAGGAAATGTAGGGCACTCCAGAAGTGCCATTAACTCTTTCCAGCTCCTTCAAGGTACCACTTAAGAAATTATTGCTTCAGTACACTAAACTTTGTAAATGAATGTTTGGGTACACTAAATAGTACCCTAGCATCCTCTAAGAATTAATGCTGCTACCAAACTATGTAATTTATTCCCAGCAAATAGCTTATAAAATGGGAGAATCTAACTATTTGCATATCACAAATACAGATTTAAAGGAAAAGCACTGGATTAGGAGTTAGAACTCCTACATTGGAAGCCCAGCTTTACAATTTATTATCATTATGACTCTGAGCTAGTCACTTGAGTTTTTCAGGTATCAATTTTCTACACCCCAAAATGACTCTCGCTCTAAAGGCTGTATCTCCTTCATTTATTCAAAATTCTGCTCCATCTCCTGTCAGAAGCTTCCCTACATCTTGCGATGGCAATGGTCCTTCCACTATTACATCTACCAGTGTGATGATGATGATAACGCAGCAGACAATAAGAGCTGAAGCCTATAAACCTCTGATATAGTAACATATCTGAATAGTGTTGATATGTGCACAAGCATTTTGAGCTATGTACAAGATGTATAATAATATATCAGACAGTTTCAGGTTATTATTGTTGTTATTGGATGGCTTTATCATCTGGTGGCCAACAGTGGTGATGAGCTTCTCCATCTTTTGCTGGGTTGGTTTCCTGATAGGTGGACCTATAGTCAAAGCCCTTCCAAGATGGTCCAATTTGCTCAGACTTATTCTCTGCTAGCATACATAGCCTTCAACAATGTACTTCCATGCCTTGATAAATAACAACAAATAATATCTAGATCACCCTTTAAAGTTAGGATCATCAAGTTCAGAAGACCAGGGACAGTGATTAACTAATTTTTCCTATAAAGCATATAGTAACTTTGGGGGTATTTAACAAAATTTAAAATAAAAATTTCATGTTTCTACAATGCCTCTAAATTGTGGGCAAATGCAACAAAATGGATCTAACGTTAGTTGTTTTGATTATAACATCGATAACAGTTTTTATGTTATCATGACTGGCACGGTATATTTGAGTGCTAGACCTGGAGTCAGGAAACACTGAGTTCAAATCCAGGCTCAGACACTTACTAGATGTATCACAGTAGGAAAGGCATTTGGCCTCTTTTTGCCTCAGTTTCTTCATCTGTAAAATGGAGATGAAATAGCACCTACCTCCCAGAATTACTGTAAAGATTAAAATGAGATATTTTTAAAATACTATATAAATGTTACCTACTATTATCATTATGGTTATTAATAAGTTGATATAAATTTCCCTGACAAAAATGAACACTTACTCTTATTTGTCCAAATACAAATCTGAACATGTCAATATGTCTCTTTCAGTATGGTACAATGGAAAGGGGAATGGATTTGTAGTGAGTAAGATGGAGATTCAGGTGACAACTTGGAACACACACATTTACTACTTCTGAGACTTGATACACATCAGTTAACATCTCAGAACCTTGATTTCCTCATCTACAAAACAGAGAGGTCCGTCTATTCAGACTCAAAGGTCCCTTCCAGTTCTGTCTCAGACTGTCAGTATGGACCAAAGCAAGCACAGCACAGCTGGATTTGAGCATTTAATTCTATCCTCATGGACAAGATGAAAAGGGAGTAGGCCAGATGATCATCCAGTTAGCTGGCAATGAGAAGTGGTTCAATGTGTGGTGATGTCAACCATGAAGGAGCTCTCTGGTGTTGGACCCATGCTGTCCAGTGCTGGTGTCTGGTAAGAACCCACAGAAGGAAGACCTGTAAAACCTGTAGGCAACAGATGGGAGAGCTCACCATCATGGTGGACAGCAGAGCCTGCATCCAAAAGGATCTTTACAGGCTAGAATTAAGGAATAAAATGAATTAAAACTAAGACTAGGATTAAAACTAGGTTGACTTCTTTTTAAAAGGCAGATTGCTAGAGCCCTATACTTGGGGTCCAAAAAACCAACTATCCAAGTATAGAATTGGGGAGGCATGGCTAGAGTCCATATGAAAAAAAAAATCTAGGTTTTAGTGGACCAGAAGTTTAATATGAATCAATAGTATCATGAGGCACCTGAAAGACCTACTGCAGTCTTAGACTACATTAACAGACATAATATACTGGGGGAGCTGAGAGTCACATTGTACGCCATCTGTTCAGCTCTGAATGCCACATTTTCAGGACACTGACAAACTGAGGCATGTGACACTTAGTAGCTGTGTGGCCTTGAGGGAGCTGTTTACCCTCTCTGGGCTACCCTCATCAGCAAAATGAGGGTGATGGACTAGAGGGCCTCATGATGCTACAGTGTGTGTACTAGAATCCAAGACACTTGTCTTCAAATCTTTGAAGGGCTGCCATGGAGAAAGAGGATAGCACATATTCTCAGCTCCAGAGACAGAACCAGGAGCACTAGGCAGAAGTTGCCGGAAGATGCAAAACCTCCCTCTCACAATGAGAGCTATCCAAACGTGGACTGGACTGCCTTGGATGATAAAAATAATGATGATAATGATTAATAATAGTAACAGCTAGCATTTATATAGTGTTTGATAGAGCTCTGGCCCTGGGGTCTAGGGCACCTAAGCTCCAATCTGATCTCAGACACTAGCTATGTGACCCTGGGCAAGTCACTGAACTTTGTTTGCCTCAGTTTCTTCATCTGTAAAATGACCTAGAGAAGGAAATGGCAAACTATTCCAGTGTATCTGTCAAGAAAACTGCAAACAGGGTCACAGAGAGTTGGACCCGACTGAAACAACTCAACAACAACAAATTACAAATATTATCTCATTTCGTTACCACAACAATACTGCGAGGTAGGTACCATCATTATTCCCTTTTTCAGATGACAAAACTGAGGCAGACAGTGGTTAAATGACTTGCCCAAGGTAACACAGCAAATAAGGATCTGAAGCAGGATTTGAACTCGTGTCTTCCTGACTCAAGGTCTAGCATTCTATCCACTGAGCCTTCTTCTACACCTGGGATGACTATTTGTCAAAGATTTTGCAAAGGAGATTACAAATTGGAACTGATTACCACTGAGGTCTTTTCCAAACTCTGAGGATCTGTGACAAGGAGCTATATTCCAAAGCAAGTTAAAATGCTGTAACTGTCAAATAAAAAATTGAAGCTATATGAAGTTCAATCGTATTTCTGAAGCAATCAAACCCGTTCATTGATGCTAGGGCATACCTTCTTTACACAGATGTCATTTAGTCAATACAGTTAGTACTTACTTAGGTAATTGTTGTTGTTCAGTCCTTTTCAGTCCTATCTAACTCTTCCTGACCTCATTTGGAGTTTTCTTGGCAGGAATACTGAAACAGTTTGCCAATTCCTTCTCCATCTCATTTTCCAGATGAAGAAACTGAGGCAAGGCCACACAATTCGTAAGTCTGAGGCTAGATCTGAATTCACCAAGAGGGGTCTTCTCAACTCCACTCCCAGCACGTATCTCCTGAGCCAGTTAGGCAGCTGCCCCAAATAGGTACTAGCAGGGGCTAACGGGATGAGAAGCAGGGAATTCGGTTCTAAGGAGTTAGAGGGTAAGGAACAACCTGGGACTAGAGCTTCCCATGAGAAGAAAGTCCTCATGTCACTTCTTGTCAGCTTCCTCCCCAGTCACTCTTTCTTCCTTAGCTCCAGAAGATGAGTCCATCTGCTTCCCTTTCCAAGACTACAATCTATTGCTTCTTCTGTTTCCTGATTTATCTCACAAAAACCCTACCAAAAGTCCTGCAGTTTTTCTACTTCTACTTAATTGAGAAACAAGTAGTGAAAAAGGATCCCTCCTACACACCTGCCCAACCTATATTTTCAACTTGGAATCTGCAGAGAAAGATGAAGGTATATTTCAATAGAGAAAAGCACTGAACCTGGAGTCAGAGAGGGAGTCAGTGTATTGTGGTACAAATACCAGCTCAGTGAGGTACTGACTAGGTAAATCACTTAAGCAGAAGGAGAGGGAAATCCAGAGTATTCTAAGAGAAAGGAAAGTATCCCATCACTCCAGACCTATTAAATGAATGATAATTTGACTACTTATAGAAAATTCATTTGAGTTTTCAAATATCAGCAATTGTCTTAAACAGAATAACACAGTGCCATATAATTATAATAATGGTGGCATGGCCCAGTGTGATTCAAGGGTTAGCCTGGGAAACGCCTGTACAAATGGTCCTACCTCAGACACATTAGCCGTGTGACCATAGGCAAGCCTCTGAAGCTTTCAGAGCTCTAGGCAATTCTCTAAAACCACACACTGCAGGAGGGCTGCTGAACTGTACCAGCAGTAGAGAGAGTCTCCACACTAGGCTAAGCCTACATGACAGTACTAGGATCAGTTCCACCCCTTTATACATGCAAGCCCTTCTCCAGTGACATACTTATTATCATTTCATTCTTAATGTAAATGATGTGTGGCTTTCAGAGATGAGATACCACACAAAGTAATGCCTCCAAGCTGTATGTAAGAAACAAAGTTTAAGTGCTACAATTTCCCTTTTCATTTATTTCCTTTCAATCATCTGACCACTGTAGAGTCAAATTAACTTTCAAATAAAATGCAAGGCACTGGAAACTAAAACAAAATTTATCATTAGTTCCCTACAACTTTAAAGACAGGTTAGGTTCTTGCCCTAATTTAGTAAACCTCCTTTTGAAGGCAAGTATGACTGTAGAAACTGGGACATGTATAGCCAAGAGACAGCGTGAACAAGGACATATTTTGCTATCAAACAGTGCTTTAGACAAAATGATAGTAATAACTCCACTGTGAATGCCAAGGAGCTGTTAGAAGATACAGGAGATAAAGAAGAGCTTAAAGGAAAAGTGTAAGGGTCTTCTCTCTCAAGTGTCAAACCCTTCCCAGAATGAGCAATACAAAAGTTCAAAGCAACAAGCCTATTAACACATACCCCTGGGGTGGGGGGAGAAAGATGGCATAATCAGAGCATCTGTTCAATCAAAACTAAAATGAAAATGGAATTACAGAAAGAGAGAGAGACAGAGACAGAGATTGTGCCAAACAGCCACGACAGAAAGAGACGTTTATCCTTAATGGCCACCACAGTCGCATAAAATTCCAGAGTCTCCCAGTCCAGGATCCTTCAGAGAATTCTTTCTGGTTGAGGCCATAGTCCTCATCTCAACCCAACATAATGCCACTACTGTAAGCCTGGCATATTATCCATTCCTGCTTTGGTCACAGATGACCAGCCATTTTACAGCTCTCTTAGCGAGGAGCTCCACCAGAACCCATGAGAGAGGCTTTCACCCCAGGCTCACACTATCAATGCCCTTTTCAGTTGATATGTGTGATTGAGGCCAAAATCTCAAACCCATATGAACTCGCTAGCTCAGTTACTTGAAATAACGAAAAAGCCATGGCATGCTAACCCATATTTCTCCATAATTTATACGCGAGACTGCTTACTTATGGCATTTAGCAGTCTGACATCAACTGCTGACAGTTCTAATTCTAGCCACTATTCAACCTCTGTGTGTGTTGGGAGGGAGGGGAAGGGGAGTTAATTTACATATTTACATACATTTAGACACAGAAGAATACAGTACTCCTACTATTTTAAGGAAGAAGACCCTCTTAAATGATATCACTTCCATGTTTTAGTCCCTATCCCTAATTAGCTATATGACTAGGGCAGGACACTTATTATGAGTTTCTTCAAGTTTGAACTAAGGGAAATGCATGGAAGCATTTGACAGAGGAATCTCTAAAGTTTTTCACGCCAGTGTCCTTCATTTGCATTTAAGACTCCTATCTGCATGTAGATGGAACAGCCATCATCTCACTGACATCCCTCCGCTCCCCTTCCCCCACTTGCAAAAAAAGAAACACAGAAGAGCTGAAATAGACAGAGGCTTCGATCATCTGGAAAGTGGCCATTCATTTCACAAGGGCTGAGACTAGGATATGAATGCTGCCACTTTCCATTTTTCCTCCCATTTCTTGGTTATAAGGCAAAGTGAGAAGACATAAAGGATTTTAAAAAAACACACACACCCCACCAAACTTTTGTTTAAAAAGATGAAACAAAAGTATTTATCTTGATAGTAGGGATTACAAAACTGTTCTAGGAAGGAAAATACTACCGATTTTTGATGGCGATAACAGACCTCCTGACCTGGGTGAACAAGTTATTCTCACTGCCTCTGCCCCACTTGCTACACATGGCCTTTTCTAACATCACCCTTTCCACCCCACCAAAGCACAGTTAGCACTCCTATTTCTCTTTCCTGAAATTACTTTGTATGCAGTTTACACTAATTGTTATTTGAAACAATGCCTTGCATATAGCAGGTGTTTAATAAATGCATAAGGAATTAAATAACAAAACAAATCCACAAAGGGACCCTTAACATCAAATTTTAGATTTGGATGCAAACTTCTTCAGTCAAGTGAACTAACTGACAAATCTGAATGATTCAATTAATATCAATTATAATTTGTTGCTTAGTTGGTTCAGTTGAGTCCTTCTCTTTGTGATCCTATTTGGGCTTTTCTTTTCAAAGAAACTAGAGTGGTTTGCCATTTCCTAATCCAGCTCTTTTTTCAAAAGAGTAAACAGAGGCAAAGAGAGTTAAGTGACTTGGCCAGAGGTGCACAGCTGGTAAGTATCTGAGGCCACATCTGAACTCAGATCTTCCTCACCCCAGGCCCAGCACTCCATCCACTGAACCAAAACAATAACAGCTACCATTTTAGTACTTTAAAGTTTGCAAAGCACTTTGCAAAATGATTTACGTCATTTGATTCTCACAAAGACCCTGGGAGGTAGGTGCTATTACAATCCCATTACAGACAAAGAAATGAAACAAACTGAGGTTAAGTGACTTGCCCAGAGTCAGCCAGCTTGTGTGCATTCATCCTTCGTTGCCTGAGAAAACCATGCCATCAGAGAAATAATGACATGACTTGCACTTGACTTTGTTTTGAGTGAGGGAGGGCTGTGCAGGTCACCCAGCCTCACTTCTCCTCCAGAGCCATCTGAATCCAGTGACCAGATATTCATCAGAATGACTGGAGATGAGCTAGGATGAGGCAGTTGGGGTTATGTGACTTGCCCAAGGTCACACAGCTAGTGAGTGTTAAGTGTCTGAGGTGAGATTTGAACTCAGGTCCACCTGAGTTCTGCACTGGTGCTCTATCCACTTGCACCACCTAGCAGCCAGCTTGTAAGTGTTTGGAGGCAGGATTCAAATTCAGGCCCTCCTGACTCAAAGTCCAGTACGCTACCCAGCATGCCACCTGCTACTTGTAATGTTGCTGCTTGTGTGCAGTGCTCAAATATTTATACAGGAACTCACTTATTTATATACTCACATATTTCTACATATCTGCTTCTCCACTATCTCACTAATGATAGGGCAACTGTAACACTGATAACCCAAGACTCATTTCTATTGGGCTATGAAATGTGTTTGTAGCACATTTGTCTTCCTAATTATATTTTGCTAATAATACTAATATAAAAGTGAGATTCATAGGATCAGAGATATAAAGTTTGAAAGGACCTCAGAAGCCACCTAATTCCATCCCTCTCATTTTAAGAGAAGAAATTGGGCCCAGAAAATGAAATTACTTGCTCACTCAAGTCATAAAGATCAAAGGCAGGACGTGAACCCAGATTTTCGGAGCTAGGGTTCTTATTCTGTACATGCCCACAGTACACATCTTATCGGTATTAAACCACAATAAAATGTTCATGGTCTTGATGTGTAAAGCTGTGGATCGGGAGCAATCTCAGACTTAGCCATGAAGGATCCACAAAGCCTGTAATCAATAGCTGACTCTACTATAGTCATGAGCTTTTCCTGAAGTAATTGGAACAACCAAAAACCTGGAAGTTCTCCTTGAAATATAAGCTCCTGGGAGATTGAGAACTGTAAGGAACCTTAGACATATATGGCCCAGTCCTCTTATCTTAAAGGTAAATAAACGGAGGCCTGGAAAAGTTAGGTAGCTTGCAAAAGTTCATCCAAATAATATAAAATACAGAACCATCCTACAAACCCAGGTCAGGTCCTCTGATTTCAAATCAGCACGGCGCTTTTCCAAAGACACTGTACCCCTGGCTTCAGCAACGCCATAAACACAGAATCTGGTTTAAGAACAGGACACATGGAACTCTATATTCATTCATGTTTTCATAAAAATTACTCTCATTCCTAATCAGTTCTACTTAAAATAACCAACTGTACACATGTTATCCTCTTAGAAAGTACTAATTTTTCAAGCAGACCAAAGCTGGTATCTATGCGGGGAGTAAAATAGCTATTCTAGAATCACGTGTTAACTCCCTATTCTAAAAACTGATAAGTTCCTATATGACAAAATTAACCCTTTCTTATATCCTAGGCCACCTCAGGCACAAAAATTTTGCTACTAATTTTCTCATTTGGTGCTACGAAAAACTGAAATCTGTGTTCTCAAAATTTAAGAGAGGCATGCATTACTTGGTTTACTTTTTATTCAAAAAGAGTTTATCTATATTTTAATACTTATGTCCTCATTTTCTTACAAACAGGCATTCCCAGAAAGTAATTTTTGCTAATTATATCAAAATTAGAAAATGTTGAACAATATAATTTACCCTATGTTTAAAGGGAGACTACATTAATAACGCAAATACTTTAAACATATGCATCTGCAATGTGAAAAAATAAGCAAATTAAAAAACTCATTAGCCCTCAATCAGACACTTCTAATAGTGAAACTCAAGCACATTTTGAGTAGAAAGAAATATTATATTCAAGTTAAAAGTGAGTACTTATAGAATCAAATAATTAGATAGAAAAATAAAACTCCAAAGAATCCCTCAGGGAAAAAATACCATTAAATAAATAATTCTACCCTGATCAGTTATAGGAATATACTTCTATATTGTAGCTAAGTTACAGAAACCATTCACATAGATGTAGAGATGAAAGAGACCCAAAGATAGGAGTCATGTCTGATATGGAGCTTCCCCAGATCACTGGAGGAGGGGATTTAGAGCTGGACGGGACTTCAGATACCAAATGGTCCAATCTCATCTCAGAGATGAAGTAACTGAGACCTTGAGAAGTCAAGTGACTTTCCCAAAGTCATAAAGCCAGTAAAAATAGCAGAACCAAGAAAAATCCAGACTCCTGACTCCAAATCCAGTATTTTTTTCACTACTCCATGCTATTTGTTGCATACAGGACATCACCACCACCATCATCATTATGAATAACTATTAAGAGCTGGTCCATTAAAAAGCTGAATATAATTGGTGACAGGTGTAGAAACTATGGCCAGCAAACCAAGAGAATACATCCCAGAGGACACATTACCCTCCTTGATGTGTTTTATGTGAAGGCAGAACAAAAATACAACTACTTCACATGTCTATACATACATATATATGTACTGTTTGTGTATATATACACATGTGTGTATAACACCTTTACCTATACACACAACTTTGAGGTGTTTTCTTCGCAACAACCCTGTATAGTAGTTAACACAAGAACTATTACTCCCAAGTAAGAAAATGAGAGTCTGTGGGAGACTGTGACTTGGCACCAGTTGTGGTGGAATGTAGAAAGCAGAAGAGTTGGGACTGGCCCTTCAGGTCTTCTTACTCTAGGTCTGGTATTCTCCGTACAATCACAATCAGCTTTCCCATGTCCGTTGATAAGTTAGCATAATAATAAAAGTATAGACCTAAGAATATGCTTAGGTATGTTACTATAAAACTATGATAAAAAGGATAATTCAAATAATTGGCATTATTTAAATACCACTACTTTGGAAAATAACCACTGTACTAAGGTAGTCATAATAATACCTAATTGAATCCTGGCCAACAAACCATATGCTCTGAGTTCTAATAAAACTAATAACACTGAGAAACTTACTGTTACCTGTCCCATTTAGTCAAAATCCTAGAAAAACTTACACAGAAAAAAAAGTAAGGTTCATGACTGATAAAGAAAGGGACCAAAAGTAAATGGTGAAAATGGAAGTAAAAGCCAAGGCAACTTCTTTCAGAGTGACTAAGATGGTTTCATTCACTAGTGTGTGTTAAGCTTTTACTTTACAGAAATGGAGCTCTATCGCACTTTGACATTAATTCAAGGATTAGATATCAATCACACAAACTACATGTGGGCAAGACCATGCCTTAGTTATCTTGGCTTCCTACCCATCACCTAGCTTGGTGCTTTGCACATTATGTCAAGGACCTATGATGACAGTGACATGTGATTGTGCATGGTTTCACAATGATTGGAATAAAGGGAGTATAGGAAAGGCTCTAGATCCTCTGGAAACCGATCTGGGTGCCATCTTTGCCACTCACAATGTAGGGTCTCTAGATAACTGTAACTGTATGATCAAGATCAAAGTAATGATAGAAGCCCAGTCATAAGAATTACTCAGAGCAAATTATAAAATAAAAGGGATTTTAATACTCTTTTCCTGGAGTTATTTACACCATTTGAGAGCCTTCCCAGTTGGCTTTTTTCCCCTCTCCTTCACAAAGACTCATTTCATGGCACTGTTCCCACCATAACACTCATTATCCCAAGTTAAATAATTTTAAAGTAGACTAAAGTCCCATACCCTGTTTTCATATTTCAAAATAGCTATGCCTGCATTTATGTGGGTACTCTCTCCAATAATGAAGATCACAATCCTTCTGGACCTTAGTAGATGCCTTCATGAGTTATGGAAGCAACAAAAATCATCTCTCAGGGATCAGTCTTTAAGAGAAGCACAGCTCCAAACTTCTTTGGTTAATCCTCCAATGAGATTCTGTTGCCATGATCATACTAAAAACATTTCCAGTTTGGAAATAAGCTCTGCACTCCCCTAAGCATGGCAAGTTAACACATTCAATGTTTTTATTCTTTTCTAGGATCCCTATTTCCACTTAAATTACTTTGGTTCATTTCATTTTTCCAGTCTGCCTTTCCCTCATAATATAAAACAAGACTAAGTTATAAATATACAGACAGAATTGTTCAGGAGGCACATTAGTGATCACCTAAGGCAAGTCCCTCATTTTAAAAGATGAGTAAACTGAGACCTAGAGAAGATGGCCAATTTGCCTAGGGGTGATATGGCTATTAATGGGAAGCCAGGTCTCCTGACTCCCAATCCATGCTCTTTCCACTGTGCTGCCTTCTACGATCTTATTCAGTCTTGAGGGATGTGTTCCCTTGCAGTGTGATAACTCAACAAAATTAGTCCACATCTGGATACACAGGACACCGGGAGTGAAACTGTTAAAGCCAGGGGCCTTTTCCCAGTCTTCATCCTCTTTGACCTTCTAACTTTTGATACTGTTGACCACTATTCCTTCCTCCCAAATGTGTGTGTGCATGTGTGTGTGTACTCTGTCCCTGAATGAGGATCAGTTCACATGGGTTCATGGATCACTTCACATCGGTTCATGTTACATCTTTGCAGATGCCTCCCAAATCTACGTATCCACTTCCAATCTCTCTCCTGCACTTCCTAAATATCTTCCCCGGATGTGCCCTACTATGTATTTCAAACCCAACATGTCCAAAGTGGAAGCTACTCATTATTCCCTCTCCCTCCAAAACAGTCCCCTCTAAAAGTTGCCTCTCTTAAAGGCATCACCATACAGACTATGATTCAGATTCATAACCTCAGCATCATCCCTCTTTACCTCCACCATCTCTCTCACATCCATCTCCTTTCCACTCATACAGCTACAGGTAAGGGCCTTATCCTCTCTTGCCTGGACTACAGTAACGACTTCCCAATTTATCTCCTCATTTCCAGGCTCATGCTCCTCTCCAATCCACCGTACATAGCAGCCAAAATAATCTTCCTAAGGTACACCTCTGACCATGTCACTCTCCTACTCAAAAACCCTTCCATGGCTCTGAGGGAATCTAGGACAAAAGCCAAGCTCCTTAGCCTGGCATGTAAGGCCTGCCGCAGCATGTCTCCCACCTAACTTTCCAAATGATTTCATAATAGTCCCTTTCACAAACTATGTTCCAGGCAAACTGGACTACTAGCCATTCTGTGAACTTAATGTTCTGTCTTCCTCCTTCACGCATCCTCATTATGTCTAAAACACACTCCATCCTCATCAACACCTCATTTCTTCAGGGACTAATGCAGAGGCCAACTTCATGAAAGGGGGTTTCCTCAGTTGCTGGTACTCTCTCCAACCTCAAGTTTCCCTGTTTTATCCTTTACTTGTGTTATCCCTGCCTTAATCCCCTACTCCCCCTTCCCCACAAGGGAATGGCAGCTTAAGGCAGGACCTATCTCCATTTGTCTCAGCTTTGGGACCATCTATAACCCCTCTTTGTTGAATTGACAAAAATATTACTAAGGAGAAAGCACTGTAATATTTCAAAGTTAATGAAAGACCACAGGGGGCAGGAGGGAGGAACAAGCATTAATTAAGTGCCTACTATGTGCCAGGCACTAAGCTAAACACTTTACTAATATTACTTCATTTGATCTTTGGGGTAGCTAGGTGGTACAGTGGATACAGCACCAGTACAGGAGTCAGGAGGACCTGAGTTCAAATCTCACCTCAGACACTTGACACTCACTAGCAGTGTGACCTTGAGCAAGTCACTTAACCCCAATTGCCTTATCCTGGGTCATCTCCAGTCATCCTGATGAATATCTGGTCACTGGATTCAGACAGCTCTGGAGAAGAAGTGAGGCTAGTGACCTGTACAGCCCTCCTTCACTCAAAACAAAGTCAAGTGCAAGTCATGTCATTATTTCTTTGATGGCATGGTCTTCTCAGGCAACGAAGGACGAACACACACAGGAGGAAGGTACTAGTACTATCCTCATTTTAGAAATGAGGAAACCAAGGCAGACAGAAAAGCCACTTGCCCAGAACCACAAGGCTAATAAAAGTTTCTGGGGGCAGATCTGAACTCAGGTCTTCCTTACTCCAGGCCTAGTGCTAGAGTACTAGGATAGCCACTGCACCACTTAGTTATATATGTTATATGAAGGACTATTTGAATCACAATTTTTAGGACGTCCTCCTTCTAAATAAAAAGATGTCCTCTCCAATGATCTCCCTGCTCACTTTCCCAGTTGCATTCGTTCACTTTGTTTTTAACTCCGGTATTCCTGAGCACTGTAGGTCATGTTTTAGTCAAAGTTCCTTTATATAGTAGCAACACTTCCCCAACTTAGAGTATCATCTTTCAACACCTTCTAGATCATTAAGGTGGCTGGTACATGAGAATATAGATGGTGGGAGAAGGATTGATCCAGCAGCTCAAAAGCAAACTTCCTCTTCACTTCCAGGTCGGCTAACTTTTCACAATATTCAGTTAATCGACAGATCCAATTAAAAAATTAATAAATGGTAAATGTGGCAGGTAGGACCTACATGGTAAATGTTACTCTCTCATACTACAGATACCAGAGTTGAAAACTGCCACTAGTTGTTTAGAAGTTCACAAACTTCCAAACAGAGGAAACTAGTAGATTTTCAATTTTTTTAACTTTCAAGAGTATGCTAATCCCATAGCAATTTTAAAGTACTAAGACTCATCTATAACTTTAGCCAAATTTATCACCATTTTGTGATTTTTCTTCTTCTAGTATGCAGTTCAGTGTTGCCTCAAACCGCTTATAATTAATTAACCGTGATTTCTTTTTAATAAAACTTAAGTCTTTCTACCTCAGGAGACCTGAAATCAAATTACACTGGAATAATAAAACGTTTCATGCTGTGCAGTCATCTGGAGGAGGAGGAATCCTGAGCAGATGGCTGTGTCAAGGCCACCTAGAACACTGGCTAGTGAGAAACTTGGAAGTCAGAAACACTTGGGTTTATAGCATACCTCAGAGACTAACTAGCTGAGTGATCCTGGGTGAGTTAATTAATTTCTTTCAGCCTCAATCTCCTTATCTTTAAAATGGGGATGATAATAATAGCACCTACTTTATAAAGTTCTTCAGACGGTCAAATGAGATCACACAGCACACTGCAAATCTCGGAACACTCCTCAAGTGATGTCTCTTACTAGTAGGAGTAATAATAATAAAATAGAGATTATCATAGCACTTCCATCACAGCATTACATGAGAATCAGATGAGAGAAAAGTGATTTGTGATTAAAAAAATAACAATTACTAGCATTTATATAGCATTTTAAGGTTTTTAAAGTATGTTACAAGCATTATATCATTTGATCCTCACAACAACCCTGGGAGGTAGGAGTTATTATTGTATCTAGAAACATAGGTAAACAGACTTGTCCAGGGTCATTCAAACTAGTAATTGTCTGAGGCAGGATCTGAACTCAGGTCTTCCCAATTACAGGTCCAGAACTCTCTCTATTAAACTACCTATGAAACCCGCTGTCTGTCTTTCATACCTGTGTATTTGTCCCATGGGGAATACATGTTGTTTTTCTACCTCTTGTAGAGTTTTTATGGTTCTGAACAGTTGTGAATGTTAAAAAAGGCAGGGGACTATTAACCTCTGGTGAGTCTGTATATTTTGCTACTAAATATCAAATACAAATACCATATTATACATATATATGTAACATTGTACAGTATTACCATGAAGGCATACACACATATGTATACATACATACTGCATTACTCAG
Organism: Notamacropus eugenii; assembly: GCF_028372415.1. Classification (NCBI taxonomy): domain Eukaryota; kingdom Metazoa; phylum Chordata; class Mammalia; order Diprotodontia; family Macropodidae; genus Notamacropus; species Notamacropus eugenii. The sequence continues at coordinate 103,080,260 of NC_092876.1, forward strand.
ACCCACAGAAAATACAAGATTGGTACAAATAACTTGTAAGAATGTCCAAAGAGTTGGAGTTTTCCTAAGAAAAAAAGAAGCCAACTCCTCCACTGGTCACTGAGGATAGCCAGGGGGGTAATTATTCAATTAGAGCTTGGCTGCAATGCTGAGTTAACACCTATGATATTGCACAGTGCAATTTCATTACCTTCCAGGAGTCATGGGATTTTTTATATTTCCATCTGCATTCTCCCCAAATCTAAAAAGGGGACACCATGCTTCTAATTAAGACACACGTAACATCTACCATAGCGATCATTCTTCAGTTTTCTCATCTAAAATTTGTCCTAGAACCAGTCATAACTACTGATGATACATCCAAGCGTCTCCGTCTTTCTCTTTCTCACTGAGTTTCTGTCTTTGTCTCTCTCTCTCTGTGTCTCTCTCTGCTTCTCTGTCTCTCTTTGGTGGGGACAAAGAATGATGAGTTGAAGAAGGAGAGGGAAAAGGAGATAACAACCTTTTTTTTTCTTATACGTCTGTAACAGTGAAATTAAGAAATGATAATTATGATGAGGCATCTGTCTATGGCACCACCTAAAACCTGCAAGCAGCAATTGTACAACAAGGTAGTGTTTAGTGTGTGAGGTTTAGGACTTTCTGCCAGAAAACCTAAAGCATCCAAGTTGTAAAACATTGTAATAAGCAGGTAATCCTCAGCCCAGCATCCAAGTTTCTGCCCTAACCTGTTCCTTATGATTATGATTTTAAAACATCCCAGTGTCAGCAGGTTCACTGTGAGTCAGAACTGAAATAATAAATGGCTTATTTTCCATCCTGATGGAGGAAATACATCATGGCTCATTGTGGCTCACTTAACTGAGACTGTTTTTACAGGAAAATGTAAAAATAACCAGGTCATTCTGCTTTACTGTTCATATTTTTTAATTAACAAAGTTTCTTACTACAATCAATTTCTAAGAGAAAAAAAAAACACATTTTTAACACAGGCAACAAAAACAATACCCCAATAACACTTGGGAGAGAAAAGTCATGTAAACACTCAAAGAAAATTGGGTTTATGAACAATAAATATCCTGGCAAGTCATTATATTCTACTGGTCATACACTTCAGTTTGCCAAGATAACCAATTAAGTCTACTCTATCTATTGAGATAAGCAGAATTCTGTCCAGGTTTATTGCTTGCCAGTTGGTAACATGTTTAAAAGACAATCAAAACATCTCATCATGATTTACTGATTTGAGTTTGACAAAGTTGTGTGTGTGTGTGTGTGGAATTTTGATCTTTAGACAATAAGTCTCAGCTTCTTCTCAATTGCGACTAAGTACTATGCAGAAGACACATAAAGTCGTACCTTTCTAAAATGAAAGAACCTTCAGACACCTTAATATGTTTAACTTACCACCCCAGGTCCTGTCTTTAGAAACAATCTAATAAACATATATGTTATGTGAGAATTCAATAGTTACAAACAATTAAAAATGACTAATGCTATCAGATATTTTTCCTCTCTCCGTTGAACACAGATTTCTGTCACATCAACTTCAAGATCATGGACAAGACTACAACTTATAACTAGGCTAAAGGATAGTTTGCCTACACAGAAACATGGGATGTAGATAGCAAACAGTATTCAAAATAGCCACTAAAAGAAGTGAGAGTCTTCTTATACCTTATTCCCTGTCATGTACTCATTGATTTGGTGACACTGGCCTCCTCCCTGTTCCAATCCATCAATCAACATTTATTAAGCACCTACTATGTGTGTCAGGCACTGTGCTTATTGCTGGGAATACAAAAACAGTTAGGCAAAACTTGCCTTCAAGGAGCTTATTATGAACAAGACATTCCATCTCTCAGCTCCGGACATTTTCTCTGGCTGTCCCCTCAGTTTGAACTGTCTCCCTCCACAACTCCAACTACTGCCCTCCCTAGTTTCCTTCAAGGCCCAACTAAAATCCCATCTTTTACAGAAACCCTTTCCCAACTCTTCTTAATTCTAGTGCCTTATCTCAGTAAATAACTTCATATTTATTCCATATATATCTTACTTTGCATATATTTATTTGCATGAAGTCTCCCCCGTTAGACCACAAGCTTCTTGAGGGTAGGGACTGGCATTTGCCTCTTTTTGTATCCTGGGTGTTTAGCATAATGTCTGGCACGTAGGAGGCATTTTTTAAAAATCATAGCCAACACTATTTCCAAAAGGGATACAAAATATAAGTAATATATGGCATCCATTTACTTCAAGTTTTCCTTAAAGACTACTAATCAACTTATAAGCTATCTTTGATGTTCTAGGCGTGTAATACCATTTATTTATTGATTTATATGCCTACTAGGTGCCAGAAACTACGCTAGTACCAGGAATCTTCCTCTTTACCTGGCTCTTTTTCTATGCCCCGAAACAGAGCCAATGGAGGATGGCAGTTCTAAAAAGACAGATATGGGATTTTCTCAGCGTTCCTGAAAAATTACCAAGACAGCAAGAATGACTTTGAAAATCAAAGGCCACCATTAGTAGGTGATAGAAAAAGGAAAGGGCCCAACAACAGTCAAAGAGTGTTGAGACTTTAATAGTCTGGTTAAAGATGTAACACATCTACAGGACCTTTCTTTCGATTCTTCTTCTCTTTTATTAATAATGCCAAGATAGGAACTGGCTAAGGATCTTATCACTCATAAAGCAAAAGGATATAAAAAGTGTACATGGGGTTCTTATGCTCTATCCTAGCCCCTTGAGATTAGCCAAACAATAAGTTTTCCAGCTTAAAGTTGAAAATTATAGGATGCCACTAGAGCTGTCTGCAAAAAAAAAAAAAAAAAAAAAAAATCCAATCCTAGAAACAAGGCACTTTAAAGCTCCAAACACAACTGTTTTTTTAAGTCAAATAACTTTAGCCCATTTACTGACCCTGGTTTAATTCTAAGGACAAACTCCCTTTAAGAAGAAACATCCTAAGTTTGGCTTTCCAGGAACTTTCTCCTGTTGGTTATCAGTGAAGCACACTAAGGCATGTGAGAATTTCCCACTTGGGAAGGATTATGTTATAAGAAATGCACAATCATCTGCCATTTTTTGGGAAAGAACTGTTATTTCTTTCAAGTGTTCAAGTGTTGAGGCCTTCCTAAAAAAGACAGCTAACAAGAAAGTCATTCTCCATCACATAGAAACATTCAAAGAGCCATAAAATTCCAAGTTTCCTTTTTCTCTTGAGGGCGGGCTTGCACTAAAGGAAGGAAAGAACATGTAAAAGAAGTCAATGGTCAGCTCCATTCTTCCCTTTGCCTAGATGCAATAGAAAGCCATTCAGAGTCTGCTAGAAATGGGGTGTTTCCCTCTCTCTTACCACCATCCCCCAGTCACCTTGAAATCTTAATTTTTATTTTGAGCTTGGAAGAAAACACACACACACACACACACACACACGCACACACACACAGGGACTTGAGGGTTGAAACTTGAATCACATGAAAGTCTGGAACTTCAAAGTTGCAGTTTCCACAGCAACAGCCATTGAGAGCTCCCATCTGCAAATTTTAATGCTACTGTATATGGTATTTTCTCAGATTTGAGGCCTTGATATGTGGGCAGTGCGGCCAAGTTAGAGGCCCTATGAATTTGAACTTCCTGACTCCTCTGGTTAAGAGCACTCCCATTACCAGAGAATTAGCAGCAACATCTAAGACAAGGTCTCCCAAGAGGAAGCACATTCAGGTCATTTAAATGTACATGAACTTGGGCTGGTATTAACTACACACAGTAAGCTACTGATTTTCCTTTATTCTGCCCTTCAGTTACAGTGAGCTGTAAGTATAATATGCCAGAGGGATGCCAAATGCCAGGGACTGAGTACGTGGAATCTATCCAATTGTCATTTCAGTGGCTTACTTTTTTTTTGGTTAGTACTAGAGAGATAATGATGAATCAATTATCTTTTCTTCTAAAAAAATTACAATACAAAGTGGTATAATAATAATAGCTAACATTCAGATAGCGCCTACTATGTACTAGGTCTTGTTCTAAGCATTATATCTTGTTCATCCTTTCTAATTTTCTTTTTAAAAAAGTTACAATACAAAGTAATATCATTATTCTCATCATCATCATAGCTAACACTTATATAGAGCCTACTATGTGTCAGGTATTGTTATAATTTTTTATCTCATTCTATCCTCATAGATATCCTCATGGGAGATGGGTACTTATTATCCCAATTTTACAGATGAGGAAACTAAAGCAAACAGGTTAAATGACTTGCCCAGGCTGACTCAGCTAGTAAGTGTCTGAGGCTACATATCTGAGCTCAAGGGCCCAACACTCTATCCACTGAGTCACTTAGCTGTCGCTACAGAGTGCTGGTTCTTAGCAGAGACACTGGGTCTATGTCCGGAACCCCCAGGCAAACCATTTAACCTCAGCCTCAGTTTACTCATTTGCAAAATAGGAATAATAACAGCACTTAACTCACAAGGTTGTTGTGAGGATCAAATGAGATGACTTCTCCAAAGCACCCTCCAAACCTTGAAAGTGCTTCACCAATGCTAATCATGATTACTAGTCATATCTAACCACAGCCATGTTCCCTTCAGTGATTTCCAAAGGTATTTCCCAGCCACTCTAGTTCCTGCTTTCAGTGGCTACATTGGTTCAAAAATATATGTAAATTTAACCCCAGGACCAAAACCCTGAAAAGTCCCAGGCAACTAGCACAGGGCTACTCCTCACAACTATCATTTTTAATAAGAGCTCTTCCTTTGCCAATCCCCTAGTGCTTCTCAAATTCTCTCTGTTCTGGACTCTTAATTCTTGTCTCTATGTTTCCTACATGGCTCTGCAGAACTCAGTCTGGGAAAGTCTATGGAACCCTTCTCAGAAAAAAATATTTTTAAAGACATAAAATAAAATACATAGAATTATAAAGGAAATACAATTATCAAAATATTTTTCAAAAACAAAGCCCCAACTCCTGGTTAAGAATCTGTGCTCTACAAACTGGAAGTTAGACATGCTTCAGAGTCTGGGTTTGTACTGATTGCAATCTGAGAAGTCCAAGGACCTCTAAAGCATTTAGGACAGCAAGAGATATCCAGTGATGAGGTCAAGGGGAATGAGCATTAAGGGAAAAAAAGCCACTGGACTTGCTGGACTGGAAGTCAGTCATGTCCTTTGAGAAAAAAAGTTTGTCAAAGATCTGAAGGATTTATCTAATTGTGTAAAGTTAAGTAAGAATAACTCTTCCTCTGAAACAAGAAGGCAAAGGGAATGAATACTGGGAAAAGTTCTTGATCACTTTTGAGAGAGAGAACTTGAGGAAAGTGGTCCCATGGCTTCCATCTTCTGAGTGCATTAGGTGGTTAAGCCATTTTCTAGGTCATAGGGTATGGTTGAGGGCTTAAGGAATGAGGAAATAAGATAAAAAGACAAGGATAGAATAGAAAAGCTGCTAAAACAGCTGGTTCAGATCATTTATGTGCACCAAATTTAGAGGGTGAAACCTGACTGATTTTATGATATGCTCTAGTAAAAGTCCCACATCACTCCCTTATATGACAGGGTCTAACTTCCTTTGAATTAAGGAAGCAAAATGCACCTGGCTTTCAGTCATTCAAGCCATTTCATTCCAACCAATGCTCTAACACCACCCTCCTTCCATGGACCAACTCATTCTTTCATTCAATCACCCAACATCAAGCAAAAGGCAGGCGATTGCTGTGGATACAGTACTGAGGTAGGCACTGGGATGAACCCAGTTCCACCTTCCCATACAAATAGCTGGCAGCGTGTGGTTCTTTGGAATTAATAGGGATGTGAGCCTTAAAAACAAAAATAAAATAAAACCAATAATAATTTTACATTTAAACTTTGAACAACAAAATCAAATAAATATGTACTTATGACTATATATAGTCATAACTTCCTATATATGGTATACATACTATATATAGGAAGTATATGTATATATAGTACATATATACACTATGTATGAGTACATACTTTTGTCCCCCAGTTTTGTGTGTGTGTGTGTGTGTGTATATGTACATATGTATATATATGAGTATATGCTGAAAGAGATTATCTAGTCTTCATTTTACAGAAAACTGGAGGACAAAAGTATATACTCATTCACATAAATATATATATTATATATATAGTATATACAAAAGTATATACAACATATACAGTATGTATAACTTCCTAGCTTCCCTCTGCATCTCACCTCCTACTCAGCCACTTCTTATCTGCGTATGCGTTTTTCTTTTTCTGCTGCTGCAGTCAGTGTGTACGCTATCTAGCACCAGACCCTCTCAAAGTTAGCCAGTTTGACTCTGCCTCTCTCATGTGCTCTACAAGACAAGTTTCTGACTTCCCCATATTCTGTTATCTACAAGATTAGAATCCAAGTGAAAGGTTAGGAGACAACAATACATAAAATAAAGTTGAAAAGTTGGGGAGGGGACTGGGACGACCACAAGATGAAGTTCAACCAGGTGGGAGGTAATGGAAATGTCTGCTTGCCCCTACTCCTTAAAGAGCGGATCTGCGGACTCCCTGAGGCAGGGACTGTCTTTAACCTTTCTTTACAAAGTGTATCTTAAGATCTTAAGATTACTATCTAGCACTTAGTAGGTGCTTAGTAACGTGTACTAGCTATTGATGACTGACTGTGATTATATAATTATAGCAATAATAGTTCATTTTAGATGAAAGAGAGAAATGTGTCCTCAGTTTCAACTGAGTTGAGGGGAAAGCTCAGGAAGGAGACAATATATGGAATCAGAAAATATAATTAAAAGGTATTTGGAATGTAGAAGTTAAATCCAAATAACAGAACTTAAGATAATTAATAAAGGAGGAGTATCGAGGAACAGAGGTGTTCAGACTTTTCGTGAGCAGGTAGACTATAGCGCACCAACACTGTCCATGAGGCTTTCTTGGCAAAGATACTGGAGTAGTTTGCCATTTCCTTCTCCAGTAGATTAACACAAACAGAGGGTGACCTGTCCAAGGTCACACAGCTTGTGAGTGTCTGAGGCTGGATTTGAACTTAGGTTTTTCTGATTTCAGACCCCATGCTCTATTCAGTGAGCCACTTGCTTCCTTACAGAAGACAAATACATAATTAACTTTCCATTACAAATCGAGTTTATCGTTTTCTAATCTACATATTGTTAAATGTTCTATACTATAACAGTGTTCTCCAAACATTTTTGGACCATCTATCTCCATCAGTAAAATACGTATACACACATGTATACTATAACACTGGACAAGTCACATACATAGCCACTCCATGCCAAGCTTCATCAACAGAAAAAAAAAAGCCACACTTGACAATGATTTCTGTGAAGCATTTTGTTTGTTTTTATAGTAATATTTCCCCAATTCTACGCATAAACAAATTTTAACATTTTTTTTTAAAGTTGAGTTCCAAATTCTATCCCTCCCTCCTCTCTCACTTCCTCCCTGAGATGATAAAACAATCTGATACAGGCTATACATCTGCAGTCATGTGAAGTATGTTATTAATCATTCTGCGTAAGAAGAAGGAAGAAAGGAGAAAGGGAGGGAGGAAGGAAGAGAGGGAGGAAGGAAGGAAGAGAGGGAGGGAGGGAGGAGAAAGCAGTATGCTTCACTCTACTCAGACAACATCAGTTCTCTCTCTGGTGGATAGCATCTTTCATCATGGATCCTTTGGGACCCATGTTGTCTTGGATCACTGCACTGCTAAGAATAGCTAAGTCATTCACAGTTTTTCATTGTACAATGTTCCTGTTACTTTGTATGAAGTTCTCCTGGTGCCGCTGACTTCACTTCTTATCAGTTCGTGTAAATTCTTCCAGATTTTTCTGAAATCATCCTGTTTGTCATGTTTATAGCACAATAATATTCCATTATAATCATACCACAACTTTTTTCAGTCATTCCCCAATTGATGGTATCCCTTCAATTTCCAATTCTTTGCCTCTGTGAAGCACTCTGATATAATATTACATATTAAATAATATTTTCATCCTCTTCCAGGTCACTGTCCACTATTACAAAATTTTGCATAATGATTTATCTTTTAGTTAATATTCAGTTTTTTTCTATAATATCAATTTATTCCATAAAAGACTTTTACATTTCATTCCAAACTTTTTTTAAAAATTCTCCAAACTGCTGACTGTGAGAATGATTAGACTTAATAAGATAAGAACCAAAACTGTCGGGGCAGGGGGGGAGTTCTTATGGGTTTGAATATAAATTGATTCTACATATTTTGAGAGCTGAAAGAGATTATCTAGTCTCCATTTTACAGGAAACTAGGAGACAAAAGAGTGAAATGTCTTGGACACAAGATCAGCCAGAATTAATGGGACTTAGATCCTGATCTACAACCTTAAAGTACAATGTTCTTTCCATTACAATACACTGCCTCTCAAAATACCATCTTCATTTGAGCTGGGCTGTGTTCAATATGACTGTTTTTGGTGAAGATTTTACTTCAATAAAAAAGAAAGATGGACTTGGGAGTATGGAGAGAAACAAACTTAAATCCCATCTCCTCTGTTTGCTACTGGTGTAAGGCCAATCGACTTATTTGGGGGCCTCCATTTCATATATAAATTTCACCAATTTTTTTAATACAAAAATAATGGTTTATAAAACTGCTTTACACATATTGTTTTATGTAAATATAGAAATGTGTTACCATCATATAAATGTATCATCAACATTTCCATCAATATTTTTATATTAAAAAAAACAACTACGTGAAGTAGAAGATGGTGGGAACTTATTGGTAATTTAATTGAACCCTCCCTCTCAATACAGGAATTCTTTCTATAGTTTCCCTGACAGATAGCTGTTTAAATTCAAATTTCCATTTGAATACTTTTGCTGACAAAGAATTTGCTACCTAATGAAGCAATCTCTTGTAATATCATATAACTCCAGCTGCTAGAAATTTCTTATGGTGAGATCACACTGACTTCCTTTCCACCTTTATAAGTTGGTTCTAGTTCTTTCTTAGGAAGCAGCACAGATCAAAGTGTGCTGTTAATTACAATAAATAGTCCTTAAAATGTGCATTTTTCTATTTGTGCTGCTTTTGTGTGTTTTTCTTAGCCTTTTTTAGGCCAGCAAGTACCATTTCCGCTCGTCATTCTTTATAAAATAGCTTCCAGAATCCTTCCCATCCTAATTTCTTACCTGGAGGCACTTAGTTTTTTATCAACCCTTCTTGTTAAATGTGGCAACTAGAACTGGACACAACATGCTAGGCGTGATGTGACTAATGAAGTGTTCTCTAGAAGCAGTCTTCCATGCTTTAGACTGCCTGTCATTCAAATAAATACACACACATACATATAATGTATGTATGAAAAGTATATATGTGTGTATATGCACACACACACCTGTGTCAAATTCTGAAAACTAAAAAGTAATCTTTTTTTTCTTAGGAAAGAAGGGAGAGAGGAAGGAAAGAAGGAAAGCTTTAATAATAAGTATGTACTAAACACTGTGCTAGGCACTTTATACATATTTCTCAACTGATCCTCACAATTACTCTGGGAAGCAGGTACTATTATCATCCCCATTTTACAGCTGTGGATACTGAGACAAAAAAGGTTAAGTGACTTTCCCAGAGCCACACAACTAGTACGGTAATTGTCTGAGTCTGCATTTGAACTCAGGTCTTCCTGATTACAGGCCCAACACATGATTTTCCCCTGCAAATAACTGGTAGCACTTAATAGAAACTAGTGGAAGATAAACACTACTGTTGGTATTGGAGCACTTTTGACTTCTGAAAGGCTGATTTGGTTTTTTGCTGGACAGAATTATCACTAAGGTCCTTCCATGCTCAAAGATCCTTTGAATTAATATTATTTATTCATTTTAGCACAGCCTACACAGTAGGCAAATAAATTTCTGTTGAAATTACTGAATGCCTTAGGGCACAATAATATAGTTTTATATTATTAGATAAAATTAAATGTCATAAATGCTAATAAATATGAAGCAATATTAAGCAACAACTATATTACTTGTACAGTCTAGGTAATTAACAACTGGAAAACACTAGTTAGGTTCCTATGCTGACTTGCTGTAGAATTTTTTAAAACAGAACATACATAATGGCACTACAAGGGTTTTACTCCAACATTATTACCTTCCAGCGAACTGGGCTGTACGTACAATTGAAGTCATGTCTATTGTTTATAACACCAAAAATGGCATTCCTTGGCCAAGAACAAGAACAGTAATAGTAATGCTAACAGTAGTAGTGACAGCAGTTTAAATATTAAAATATTAACCTATTTAGCACCTAAAAAAAAAGAAAAAAGTCTGTCATTTTGGTAGAGAAGACACTAGCAGTACGATCCTGAGCAAGTCATTTAACCTGTATGCCTAAGTTGCCTCATCTGTAAAATGAAGATAATAATGGCATATACCTTACATGGTTGTTGTGAAGACCAAATAAAAAAAAATAACTGCAAAACACTGCGAATCCTAGAGTACAATATTTATTAATATTATTATTTTTAGAGGGACTAACCACATAGGAGAGAAATGCTGATTTTAAAACATTGAGTTTAGATATAAGTACAGATTCTCTTAAAAAACTGAATGTAACAAGAATAAATCACTCCTAATGCCTTCCTTCGGCATTAATACTTTCATTAAAGCAGCTAATAATGACAGAGAAATCAAGCCCTGTGCTCTCAGTGGAAAGGACATAGCAGAACAATCCGTGTCCTCCACGCCCTCTCATTAAAAGGCTCTTTTTCCCTCATGAAGAAAGTGAAAGGCAAGAATGAACATCCACAACTAGCTTCACTCTCAGTTCAAGTATTTAAGAAATTAAACAAATATTTAATAAGGATTTCCTACCTTCAAGGTGCTCTGAGATAAAGATGACAAAACTACCAAGTGCCTGCAAAAACTTTCCCAGATCACAATATGAACAAGTTACCTTCCTGGACAGGCTGGTTGGGAGCTGCTAAAAACAGTCCCTAAGAAAATGAAGGGCACAGCATGGCCCAAAAGCCTTAGTGCAGTTTTAAGAGAAGGCTTTGAGGACATTCTGTATAAGAAACCAGGATAAAAGCTAGCAAACAGCAAATTTAGATGCAAGGGGGGGGGGGGGGGGGTGGAGAAGCGGGGAGAGAAGACTTTAAAATGTCAGGGAAGGAGAAAGAGTGCTGGACTTTGGAATAAGGTGACAAAGAGCCATAATAATGTTGCTGTGTAAGATTCCACAGTAGCAGCTAACCCCTAAATGTAAAAAGATCACCAGAGAGGAATAAATCCAAACAAACCCATATAAAACCAAGAATATTTTAGGGGGCAAAGGGAAGCGCTCTAAGATACAAAGTACAGGGGGAAAGGTGTAACAACAGAGAAACACACCCAGGACAAGCTGGTAAAACAAAGAGAGATGAAGTCTCAGGATTGTACCACTTTACCGAAGCATTCTCATAGGATTTAGAGCTGGCAAAGCCTCTGAGTCAGTGAGTCTAACTCCTCCTTTTGACAAATGAGGAAACTATGACCCAAAGAGATTTAGTGACCTGCCCAAGGTCACATAAGTGCTAAGAAGCCGAGCCAGAATTTGAACCCTGCAGCTTTGACTTGGAATCCATTTCTCTTCCTCTCATGTCATGCTTTTTTTTCCTTTGTAAAACCATGGAAAGAAAAAATAAACAAGTTCCTCTGGCAAGAGGACTGAGCAACTGAGGAAAGGAAGGAATTACATAAAGTCAATTCAGCAATCACGGTAGTTGAATGTATGCTCACTAGACATTTTCCAGAAGTGGAGGCCAGTTTTATCTAGGCCAAAAAACAATAGATAGTAAAGCTGGCTCCCCCCACTTCGCATGATGTGGTCCCATGTATTCAAATTTACGCTATCCAAAGATGTAATTATGTAAAATGTGGTACGTATCTTATCACCAGGAGATTTCAATCTAGACCAACACAACTGCAAAGTTCTTGGCTAATAAAGTCAACAATTTTAAAACGAATTTGTAACCAGACTTCCCTGAATCTTTAAAAATTGAATAATAAGAATGATCCTAATAAGTTAACTTACTGGGGTCTACTGTAAGAAGCTCCCAATATCCCAATATCCCAATGTCTATTTGAAGTGCAGAAATAACAACAATGTGGGTTATTTACTATATTCTGATTGTTCGGTAAAGTTTTAATTCTGTTGAGTTGTCTCCCTTTATTCACTTGGCCGCCTAAAGGTTAAATGGCTAATGATGTCTATTTGCACAGGCTCACACACACGCGCACACGCATGCACGCACACACACACACTTCAGTGAACTCCCACACTGTACTCTCTATATTACATCAGTACTTAACCCACTGTAGCCAGAGAACAGAATTTTCACAATACAGACTTAAAAGGTCACCAGCTACCAGCAGGGCTGTGAACATGTGACATGGGGGCACTTTGAACAGCTCACAACTGGCCTCTGGACCTGAAACATCTGACATTTCTAACTGTGCATTTCTTCTAAATGGTGTGACCATCAAATTTGGCAGACTCCTGACTCAGTGCACTCTGCCCGAAAGGAGACAGAAAGCATGCAAATGTGACTTTCCCAGGACTCTAAATGAGAAAAAGGGCTGAACTTTATTCAATTAAAAACAGATAGTGGAGCAGTCACATTTTTAGCTGCCATATGGGAAGGGAAGGGAATAAGTAGGCATTCACCTCCCACCCACACTGTACTAGGCACTGTGCTAAGAGATTTACCAATATGATCTCATTTCATCCTCAAAACCTCCCTCTGAGGTAGATGCTATTATTATGCCCATTTTGCAATGGAAGAAACTGTCACAAAGAAGTTAGGAGACTTGCCCAGGGGTACACAGCTAGTGAGTATCTGGGGCTGAATCTGAACTTGAATCTTCCTTATACCAGACCCAGAACTTTAACCATCTGCCCCATATAGAGTTCAGTAGTCAGAAAGGAATTCATAAAAATAGAAAATGTTTAAATTGGTAGAGTCGGCAAAAAAAATTACCGAATCCTAATCCTTTAATTTTAAGGATGAAGAAACAGGGCCTAAAGAGATCAAATGGTTTGCCCAAGATCTAAGCCATCTCAAACACAACTTTTTCTAGACCAAAGATTTTTGTTTTTCTACTGTCCCCTCAGGTTTGGGGCTCTCTCTGTGTCTGTCTGTCTCTGTCTCTCTCTTCTCTCTGAGTCTCTCTTTCCTGCCTCCCCACTTCAGATGGAGTTGGGACTGAATGGTATGAGCCTGCTCTCTGGCCCCCATCTACTAGGCCATGGGTACTCTTGGTTCCCTTGCAAAAAGGCATGCTCTAGGGACCTGAGCATAAGTCGATCACAGGACAGGCTGGCCCTTGCTACGTAGAGAATCTCGTTAATGATGGTAGAACATTGGAAGTTTAAACCACTAAGTAACAGCAAACCTACATCTGAATAGGGACAGTATGACTTCAATTCCCCCAAGAACAGCCTGTATACGTAGCCTGTGCAAGCATATTCAAAGTATATATAAAAGTATGTGGCACACTCCTTTATGGTCTTCCTACTTCACAAAGTTGAAGGCAATCCTAGAGGAAGCCCTAAGTGGGACTGCTCTACATGAATTCTTTAGCTGAGGCTGCCCTCACTCCTACTGGTGACACCAGATCTGGAGGAAAGAAGGTGAGCTTGAGGGGTGGAGCTACAGAAAGAATAAATGAGCAAAGGTAGATCAGACCAAACTTTCTAAACCGGAGCACCCACAAGAGTGCTCTCCACAGTCAGAAAGGCTAGGGAGGGAGGAAACCAAATCCGGAAAGACGAAGTGACTAGGGATAAAAGAAGGGACAGTGGGATGAGGGTGTGGAGAAAGAAAAGACACTACCTGTTAACTCCAAGGTGGAAAAAAGAAAGCCTTATTCACCAAACCAAGGCGCTGGTAGTTAGCCGGACAAGCTGGGTGGTCTGCCCTATGCTTTCCTCATCCTGAGAGCTTGGGCTGCTCAAATAGTGGCACAAGGATAGATCGTTCTGTGGAAAACCCCAACTACTCAGCGACTTTAGGTTTTCATGTTTTATAGCTTAAACACTGAGCATCATTTGCAAGTATCGGAACAGTTTATGTAGATGGAAGAAGGGGAATACACAGTCCTGTCAAAATGTACCCAAAGTTAAAGAAACAGTACTACTTATTTAGAACAAGAGAAAATGAAAAGCTAAAGAAACTAATAATGTAATCAATACCAAAAAAAGGAAAAGAGAGTAGTTAATAGATGGAAAATAAAAGCATCCATTCTCATCATTTCAAAAGACTGAGGATGAAGTATATAGCCTGATTTCTTGGCAATGAAGTGCTAGGCTAGAAGTGAGGAACAAGACATACCTTTTCAGACATGGCCAAAGGATCGCTATGTTCTACTCAACTATACGTATTTATCATGTGAGGTCTTTATTAGGGGAAAGGAAAAATCAGTCTGTACAACACAGAGATGAATAAAAGGAAAAAAAGTCAACAAAATATTCTTAAAATACACAGAAAAAAAAAAGAAGTGCAAGAAGAACCTAAATAAGGCATTTCTTTTTTTTTTTTTACTAACAAGTTAAATTTAACATATGCTTTAAAAAAACCTAAAGGAAAAACCAAGTGGCAGTTGATGGTTGCATAAACAATTCTCTTTTTTGTTCTTTCTAAGCTGAAATGTTCAGGTTTGTTGACTATTGCTAAGTTCGTTTTAAAAAAAGAAAGGAAAAATTAAAGGTCTGAAACATAGATGAAAAGAGTACTGGACTTGGCAGGAGGCCTGGGTTCAAATCCCACCTCTGACATTTACTGACCATGTGACTAGAGCAAGTTACTTACCCACAGGTAAGTCTCAGTGTCCTCATCACTATAATGGGATAATAATATCTGTAGAACTAAATTCAGAGTTGCTGTGGCTCAAATGAAAAAAAATACACATATACATAATAAATAAAGTATTCTAAGTGTTTTGCAAACCTTACAAAGTGCTATACAAACGTCAGCTATTATTAGTAGCATTGCTATTATTAGATAGGGGAGGCAACATACAAACAAACATATGCAAAGCAAACTATATCACGGGATAAATAGGAGATAATTAACAGCGGGAAGGTACTCAAAGTAAGCAGATTTGGGGAGGGCTTCCTGGAGAAGGTAGGATTTTCGTTGCTACTTTATTATCATTCCAGGAAGCCAGGCAGGTCAGTAGTCAGAGCAAAGAAGGGAGAGCACTCCAAGCATGAGAGAGCGCCAGAGAAAGTGCCTGGAGCCAAGAGACAAAGTGTGTCGTTCAGTGGGACAGCCAGGCCAGGGTCACCGACTGAAGTTTGGGGCGGGGAGTAAGGTGTAAGAGAACTGAAAAGGTAGGAGGGGCCTAGGTTATAAAGAACTCTGAATGCTAACCAAAGATTTTTTGTATTTGCTCCTGGAGGCAATAGGGAGGCAGTGGTGCTTGAGGAGGGGAAAGAGGGGCCCAACAAATAGGATAAGGGAGTAAGAGACAGGGAAGAATCCAGGATGACTCCCAGGTTACTAGCCTGAGGGATGAGGAGGATGGTGTAGTCCTCTACAGCAACAGGGAACATTGGGAGAGAGGGAAGGAAAGGGGGAAAGATAATGAGTTCCATTTTGGATATAATGAGTATAAGGTGTCTTATTGCAATTCAGTTTGAGATGTCTGAAAAGCAACTGGAGAGGTGAGATAGGAGGTTGAGAGTTAGGGACTCTAAGAGAGAGCCAGGACTGTACAGGTAGGTGGTATAAACATTCAAAAAGTTGTTTTTTTTCTTTCTGAGAATTTAAACCAACAAAATTAGTTTTTAATCAGGTTACAAGGAGAGAACTGTGAATCCAAGTTGGCATTTAATAAATATTCAAATAAATATTCAAACAATGAAATGAACACAAGTATGTACTTCAGTGATTCTGTTTTGCACTGTGGGGTTCCCCCCCCCCCACCTTGGAGGCTTTTGTTTTGTTTTGCTTTGTCTTGTTTTGTTTTAAGGGAGGTTAAAATCCTTTGAGGAACAATACTGTATTTATTACTGGGACATCTACTCAATGCAAGCTCCCTTGATATGTAAAGGAGTAGTGCATAAGTGAAAATCTTGACCTGAAAGAAAATAATCCCTCCTTAGCAGGTGTGGCAACTGATTCCAAACTAAGCCTATATGAGATACTGTGATATGGGGGATAGGAGACAGTCTGCCAAAGAATGTCTGACATCTGGGTATAGAGAGGTGAGGAAGTGTGCACCACTGAGAGTACAGGAATGACTCCAAAGTCAACCAAAATACCCAGGGCATCACAGCGAATGCCAAGCTCTTTGTGGGCCTCAGGGGACTTCTCCTCCAAAAATAAATGAAGCATCAACTCTGAAGTCTAACCAAGAGGACTAACTAGGGCTCTGGAAAGTGGCCCAGAGCATGGTGCATGACAATGTCCTGGGGGCCTATCCATTTTAAGCAAAGAAACACTGCCAATCAAGCCACTGCCCAATGAGAGCAATTCTGTGAGCAGTGACTATGGCTAAGTTCAGATGTACTCTGAGAAAACATACACTGAATAACCTCCTAAAAGTGAAATCAAAGAACTGAGGGTTTTTTTCAAGCAATAATAGTCATTTAGGTGTCTCTAAAGCCCATTTGGTCACTGCTGGTGCAGACATCACCTTTATCATAACCACATCAGGGAGAAGGAACGCGGGACTGGAAGCACTTTCATTGATACTTGGAACGTCCCCAACCAACCCAGATGAGCACCTCTTCTGCAACTGAGGATGGTCTTTAGAGTTGCCTACAACTCAGGGTCACAGAGTACACAGACATCAAGTGACAGGCTGAACCCAGGTCTTCCTAGCTTTGAGACCAGTTCTCTATCCATTACACCAGCAGTTCTCAGAGTGTGGCCCGTAGACCCTTGGAGATCCCCAGGACCCATTATACATAACTGGAACCTTTGGTCCCAGTCAAAAGCTGGGACTCCCTGGTCTGATATCCTCACGTAGGACTGGGTTAGCTGTGTCCTCTCTCCACTCTGAGGAATGGGAGCTAAACCAGAGATAGGAAAAGTGAGGTTTTTCTCCTCCACAATATTCAGCTGTTTATCCTACTAAAATATAAATGGGACCTGAATATGAGGAAGAAAAGACAAGGTCAAAGCTATTTTCATAATAATACTAAGATGTTATTTGCCTATTAAAATATTTTTCCTTCTCCCAACTACATAACTCTATGAGGCCAGATTTTTTTCATATACTTCAAAAACAAAATACTGCAACAAAATGAATATTGAAGCCAATACAAGGATCCAAATGTCTTCTATTAAGCTAGATATTAAAGAAATTTGCAAAAGTAAGTAAAACATTGCCACTCTTCTCATTATTTTTTTGGTTTGAACAAGTCATTTTAAATTAAAAATATCACTGATCAACATGAAATGGGTTTATTTTTAAATGAATTAATTATTTTAGCAATTTATTGGTTTTCATTTCTAATACAGTAAATACTGATAGATATAACTCACATAAAAGCTTCTTGAGCAGGATCCTCAATAATTTTTTAATAGTGTAGGGTGTTCCCTTCAGTCAAATAGCCCTTTAAAGTTTATAAAATGATTTCCTCACAACAACCTCTTGAAGATTTAAATAGTTCAAGCATTATTCTTACATTTTACAGGTGAGGAAAACAAGGCTCACAAGGTCACAGAGCTAATACATGTTCCAGGTATGATTTGAATCCAGGTTTTTAGTCTAAAAACTAAAGGTCTTTCCATCATGTATTGCTGCCACTCAAAACAAAATCATAAATCTAAGCTTAGAAGGAACTGCAGGAAGTTATTTAGTCCAACTCATAGCTGAGCATAAGTGTCCTCTATAATATCGCCCAAGTGGTCAGTCACCAAGTCTCTGCTTGAAACCACCAATGATGAGGAATTAACTCAATGAACTTAACTGAAAATTAGCAATTTTTTCTTACTATTGAGCTAAGTGCTGCTTTTCCACAACATCTACCTACTGCTTTTTTTGTCTGCTCTGTAGGACCATGTTATACTTATTTTAGCAGGCTACTCAGGGACATAAAAAAGGAAGTTTTATAAAAGTAGAATATTCTTTAAAACCTTAGAGCTACATCAAAGCTGGAAACTCCCAAAGAGAGATAACTCATAACTAATTCACAGGCACCACCCCTCTTAATAAGCAGCTTTACAATCTAGGACTCATGTACCAAACCACTCTGCCCACATAACAGACATGTGTATAAGATAATACATGAATTTCAGATTTCATCTCTTATACAATGATACAGAGGAAGTTGAAAAGAAGGCACATACTACTAACAAAACTCTCTGCCATTTCCAAAACTTTCTCCTCCTTTCCATATTGTTTTTATAAATTACAGGGCTATTTAGAACTCCTTGATTAGAGTTCCAACACATACATCCTCCTTTCCTAATAAAACTACTGTATAAATCAACAGACGAAGGGAATTGTGAAACAAAATCTCATTTAGAAAATGGCAAAATAATGCCATAACATGCTCAGGAAACGGACCAAAGTTAGATAAACTGAACACAAATAGGGCACAATGTTAAGAAATTACGGGTAAAGGAGACAACAGATATTTTCAATCTCCCAAGCTTACTAATATAGAAGCCTGACTCTGGTTATTTTGAAAACACCCAATGAATCCTCTTTTCTCAGAGTCCTCTAAAATTAAGGCATTTTACAAGCATTTTTCAATGGAATTTAAATTGACAATCAAAGCCTAATCTACAATACTAAATGCGCTCCAACTGTCCTCTGACATTTTATATGAAACATCTGTTTGTACAACACTAAGCATGGTTTTACAGTATAGTATTATACAAAACTGATGACCATCAGAACTTATATGGAGGGAATCTTTAAAAGAAAAACATCACAGACCTTAATGCTATTTAATACTGGTATACTGCCTGAAAATGAGAGGGAAAAAATGGGGGGATGGGAAGAGAGATAAAGAGATACTTTTTTGAAAGCGAGTAATTTTCTAGCACTCATTTACTGGCCCATGAGGCAAACTTCTCTCTACTGAGGACAAAGTATGAAAACATAATTGTTTAAAGTATCCAATACTATTATGATCATTTAAAACATGAAATAGCAAGTTTTTAAAGGTTCACTTTCCATATTAATACTTCAGAGGTGGAAAGGAAGTGTCCCTTTTATATTTCTGGGACAGTAAAAAAAAATCAGCGTGGTAAGTTTCATTTTTATCCTGTTTCATTTTCTACTTATTCCATATTACTGCAATACTAATTCAGATTTGTACCTACTGGCATACCCACCTACCAAAGTCCCTACAGCAATGCTATCGTTAATCACTAATGCCTCTGAGGAGGGCCATCTCCCCTCCCATTTTGCCATCCCTCTTCCAGAGCTATGCAGTGCAGTGGGTAGAATGCGGCCAGTCAGGAAGACCTGAATTCTGCTTGTAAGTATCTGAAGCCTCAGACACACATGGTACATGTAAACTTAGGGAGGGACCAGGAAGAGAGCAGGTACTGAATAAGTGATGAACCACTGTGACGGAACTTACTAGCCCTTGTAAATACTGTTTTATCTGACCACAGCTATGGAATGCCTGCACTTAAGCCCATTTCCCAGCATTTAAAAAACAAACCAAAAAAACCCTACTATAACGAAGTTTTTCATTTATTTAGAACAGTGTTTGCATATTTATATAATTTTTAGGATTATGTGAAATCTATGAAAATTATTATCCAAGTCAACAACCATTCACTGATTACTTACCTCTATGGATTACAGTTCAAGTCCCTTGTTTAAATACACAAATGACACTACTGACTCACTATTTGCTTTGTAAAGTGGTGGTTCTTCTCTCAGGATCCCCTCCATTCTCTTTCCCACTTTACCTAGTGACCAATTCAATACCCATTTGAAAGTCTGTAAGGAGTCTGTGACCATGATGTAAGAGGGTTTAGTAACTAGTCAATAATGAGTTTATCTTTGATACTGGCCTCATTAGCACCATTCTATAAATAAATCTCTTAATGAAGTCAGTGAACAAATATTTATGTACCAGTGTGCTTAGTACCAGGAGGGGTAAAATGATTCAAGACTTCAACTATCATCTTTACATGGACGACTCCTAAATCAATCCCAACCTCCTACTCCTGCTCCAGTCCCATTTCCACAAGTCTAATGGACACTTCCAAATGGGATATCCCACCATCACATTAAACAGATTAAGCCAAAATCAAATTCACTATCCCCTTCACCAAACTAGTTCCCCCTTCTAACCTCCGTAGTAATAAATCCATGGCACCCACATTCCCCAGTACCCTAAGCTCCAAACTCATTGTTATTTGACTTCTCTCATTCACTTTCTCAAGCAAATCAGTCAGCAAGAAAAATCACTTGAATCTTAGAAATGGCTTCCCACCTTGACCCTTCATTTTCATTGCCAAAGCTGCCACCAGGGGTGTTCTGCTAGGTAAAGAGTTAATAATCAGCTTGCCAAAAAAAATACACTTTTAAATGTAATCTGGCATCATGAACATTTTCTCTATCATCTCCTTCAATCCAGACCACAGTATGTGTCTGCCTGCAACACTCCCAAATGCTATCCAAACCAGGTTAAAATGTAGCTGGGTAATAGTTTACAAAAATTAATTAAAATACAACAAAACACTTATTACATTTTGAGAAGAAATCAATACATGGGCCATAGGGACCCTCATGTACAGATTAGTGTCTCCTATTTGAGTTTTGACATGATGATCTACAACTATCAATAAAACAATAAATCAAACTCCAATTTGAAGCTCCCAGACAATTTTCACCAAAACACACACTCCCTGCATGTGTGCTGTTGGTTTATTCCAGAAAAACTGCCTTAAAACTAACTATGCCACCTCTATCTTTTACTCGGGAAGTTATATTTTTGACTGTTCTCCCTCCATCCTACACCCTGCCACCAAAATGATCTTCCCTAAAGGACTCTTTGAACAAGCCCTGTCCATCCCCCCAAACCTTCAATAATTCTTGAGATGGTATAAGCTGGACGACTTGGACTCAGAAAGCGATGAGTGCAAATCCTGCTTCAAACATTTATCATGTGACAACTGAGCAAGTCACTAGGATGTTCCACAGTTCCGGTTTCCTCAGGTCTATTATGAGAATAATAATAGCACCTGCCTCACAGAGTTGTTATGAGAATCAAAGCAGGTAACACATGTAAAGAACTCTGCAAACCTTAAAGAACTGTACATGCATGTATAACTATTACTTAATGCTGAGCATATGGCATGTGTTCAAAGAGTAGCTAAATGAATTAAAGTTGAAAATGAGGGGCTGCCTTAAAATTAAGTACAATTCTTAAGGTAAACAAAAAAAATATATTAACAGTAGGATCCCAAAACTCATACCACTAAATGAAAAATACAGAAGAGCTGAAATCCCCAATCTCCTTCCCCAACCCATACTACACAAAATACCTCCCACTGCGCTGATCCTAAATTTCCTGTGCATTTTTCATGTGTTACTTTGTATCATGATTATTCTCAGGATATATCCCAATTCCAGTTCCAAGGGAGAGATCCAGTTTTATCTAAGCTTTGTATCTCCACTAGAGTCTAGCACAGGACTCTGCACACAGCAGGCATTTAACAATTCTTTTTAATCCAATATGCTATATATACACACACCGACATTTTTCATGAAGTTCCAGTGTGGCCACTGCAGCTGCATGACTGAAGTCATGGCAGGCAGGCTCAGCTGA
This sequence comes from Notamacropus eugenii, assembly GCF_028372415.1. Taxonomy (NCBI): domain Eukaryota; kingdom Metazoa; phylum Chordata; class Mammalia; order Diprotodontia; family Macropodidae; genus Notamacropus; species Notamacropus eugenii. The sequence continues at coordinate 103,102,071 of NC_092876.1, forward strand.
TGGCTCGTGCCCTGAAACCTTAGTACACCAGGAGACCGCTTCAACACCTACAAGATAAATGAACTCCAAGGGCTACATTTGTCCGAGGTCACACTGGCCAACCACAGCAATAATCTCCAATACAATCCTGGTTAATGAAGTCCAGTTAACAGTCCTTATAAAGTACCTACTCTATACCCAGAACGCCATTAGGTTCTATGGAGGGTACAAGTCCTTACCTTCTAGACAGCTATAAGTAAATTCATTTAGCCAACAAACATTCACTGAATATCTGCTACCTATGTTAATTACACCATGTTACATGATCCCAAAGAAAAAAACAATGCTTTACTGGATTCATAATCAAAATGAGAACGCATGGCTCAGATTATCAAAGCCACAGCAATTTGAAATTAATATTTACCTATGGTTTACATATTATTTACATATCAGCCTAGCTGTGCAATCATTGATTCTTGGATCATTTTCAAGTTAAAACATCATTATCACTAATCAAGGTCTCTGAGTGTGATGTTCATATATGTTTTAGATACATCTGTATAGGAACATGTCATGCCTTACAACTATTTATATTTTTGTGATTTTAAAAATATTTGAAATTTCTTGATTTCTGAAATAAGGCTGCCCAAGGAAACAAATACCTAGATGACTGGCCGTTTGTATTGCTTTCACTAATATGGAAAGGTAGGGTTTAGTTTAATGCTGTATAAAGCACAACAATAATAACTATTGTTTAAGGTACTAGTGATCTAAAATTTAGGAAAAGATGAAATCTAAGCAAATACTTCTTGCAAAAGGGTGGAGGACCACGACACAGGGAAGGGATCAAAACTACAGAAAAATATTAAACAGTTAATGATAACAAAAGAAGGCAAATCCTAAGAACCTCTTTTCTCTGTCCCTTCATCAGACAAAGGCAAGGGTTTGGACAACTGCTCTTCCAAAACAAAAAAAGGAAATACTTTACTCAAGATTTGGAACTTTCCTATCCAAAGATTATTATGGAGGCAAAAAGGCCTATCAAGTGAGGATTAAACACAAATGTAAGACTATTATCTGTGGTTAAGCTAGCAGACTCTGATAAGAAGAATTACTCCTCTATCAACCCTTCTCCTTCAATGCACAACGTGATAAGCAAATCTCCCCATCCATCTAGGAGGATTGCACAACAGCCCTTTAGAAGGCTGTGCTTTCTTTAGGGTCATCAATCATCACTCACTGTCGGAAACAGAGCATGGGATAAGAGGAATCTTGCTCTATTCTGACATAATTCCTGGGTTTCTCATAAACTAGCCATTATCCCAAATTCTAACCGTTATTGTACAAAAAGGCTGTTCCCTCAGATACTAGAATCAACAAGCATTTATTCAAAATCTAGTAGAGCTACAACAAGGCATCTCAAGATTACAAATGAGACTAAAAGTACCTATATTTCTTTGTCATTTTGACAACTAGAGACAAAGAATCAATTGACCCTGTTGGTCCATGTGCCTATCAACTTGGTGCCGGTCTGCTTTTTCTGACCATATTTGTGATTCTATCAGTAGAAGGAGCTCCCTCCAGTAAAAAAAATTCCAGGTACCAACAGAGATCAGAATTGCTTGAGGCACTCACCAAGAGGCTGAATGACTTTCCCAGGGTCATACTGCCAGTACTGTCTTAGAAATGGGACTTGTCTTCCTACCTCTGGGCACTACTCTCTCTCTCTTTTTTCACCATACTATGCTGTTTCCATCCATGACAAAATTCTACTCATAAACATTTTTAGCTATAAGCCAGTGAATTTTAAATGTTTCGTTCCACCCATCTATCCACCTACTCCCAGTCCTAGAGACCCCACAATTCCTCATCTGTGTGCCATACTTCTCTATCCTTCTCCCCTCCCCCAGACTAAATTCAAGAAATAGTAATAAGGCATTTTATTATTTTGAAGTATACTGTCTTTCACCTCACTCAGGACTTCTGGAAAAATACTAGGGTGCCATTATTAATAGGTAACTTGAGCCCTAAAGCCTATTGGTGGAGCCTACCTCTTATGTAAGTGCAAGGTACTGGGAACTGATCGCCAAAGAGGAGAGTCCTACACAATGAGTTTGGGGACATGAGTTATAAGTACTTGGAAGTTGGGCAGACTTAAATGCTATTAGAAAATTAAAATGACCAAGCTTGACCCCAAAGAAGAAAAATGAAAAGGTACCTCCCCTGCTCCTTTGAAGATATATAAGACTATGGGTATGCATATGCCACCAAATTATTTTAACATGTTGGTTAGTTTTCCTTAATTTTTTTTAACATCCTTTTATTCATAATTATAAGGGGTAGCTCTCTGGAGGTAGGGGTATAGAAAGGGATACACTAGGAAATCTAAGTGATGTCAAGACAAAAGATGGCAATAAAAGTGTTAAAAATAAACAGATTTTATAGGATGGCAACTAGAGAGCAAAAAAATTTTTTTTCTCAATAAAGTTACATGTAATTGATTCACATCCACTAATTTTGGGGGTGATACAAGTACAAATGCCTAAAGAAAATAAGGAGTAACAGCTAACCAAGAATGTCGGCAAGAGATCCTTTCATCCAAATCTGTTCAGGCTCAAGAGAGTCGGCCACAGGGGTGGGGGGTGGGGGGGGAAGAGTCCACAAGGGGGTGGTGGCGATACAAATGGCCCAGAGATAAAAGGTTATCACGGAAAGGCCAAGAGCTCATTACAGAAGAAAAGAAATTTTTTAAAGAGTATTATAAATAAAGTTAAAGTTTATTCTGAATATAAAGAAACCATAAAATAAATAAAAGAATATAAAAAGAGTAAAATAAAGTTTAAGTTTAGTCTGAGGAACTAAAGCCCACCTTTAGAACAGGTCTTGTTATCAGTTCCAGCCTAGGACTTTGAAGGGTTTTCAAATGCTCCCTTAAATGCATATTCAAACCCCTAGGAGAGCCCAGTCTTTTCTGGAATGCCTTTCAAGGGCTTGAACTGTTCTATTCAGGTTCCTGTTGCCTGAAAATTGAATCACAAGATCAGAGAACTAGCTGGAGGGACCCTCAAAGGTAAAGTGAATCTAGTCCAATCTTCTCCTTTCATGGATAAGAAATCTAAAGCCCAGAGAAGGGAGCATCTAGTCCAAGAGCCTCTGACTTTATAAAGTTGTTTCCACTGTACGTGGGTTGGACAGAGTATAAATACCTTCTGTTCAATACTTCAATCACAAAATGTATTAATGGGTATCAAAAACTGAAATTTCAAAGTTGTCAAAAAACAAGCTTAACTGAAAGAATTAAATCTTTTGATAGCTGGGAATTAAGAACATAAAAACGCTCATACAAAACACTAATTATGGGTGTATATCTCCAGGCCACATATAATAGCAGATGTTAACATTTAGACTGAGTTACTTTTTTAAAAGGTAAAAATAAAGGGAAGGTGACTGCTTTCACTTCAAAATGCTGATACCTATGTCTAATTGGCAAAGGAAAATATAAAATTTTAAACAATTCAGACATTATCTCAAATGATTTCTTACTATGAGCAGATGACATCCTATTTTTCCATCTGCTTTTATAGTCAATAAAAAACTCTGAGAGCAATCAAAACCTCCAAGAAAATGTTTATGAGTCAAAAGAAATAGAATAAGGGGCTATGAAAATAAGGGCCTGAAGTCCTAAAATTAAGGGTCTAAATTTAGCTCCCAAGTTACACACACTTACTTGCAGCTCCTACTAATTGTTATCAGCTTAGGAGCCATTAGCTGGGTTAGCAAGAACAGTCAGTTCCTTCAAGTTCCTTTTTTTTTCTTCTATCTTCAGCCAAAGGTGTTAGCAAATCTGCTCAAATGTTTTCCCCTTTACACTCTACTCTCTACCATCCTCAATTTTGAGGAGACAGTGTGGTGGTGGGTTTCTTGTTTGTTTTTTCCAACGCATAATTTTCTCCTTGGCCTACTATTCTGTCTGCAGTAGCAAAAGAAAAGCCATATGAATTTTCTAGGAGACAGGAGCCATACTATTTGCTACAAGTAAAAGCAAAAGTGCCAAAGTCTTCTTAACACCTTCGAATCTGCTCTTAACAAATTGGGGGGTGGAGTGGGGGAGGGAGAGTAGTCCTAAAATAATTGCCATATAATTGCCCCCTTTCCCCTTAGTTTTTGTTTATTTTTGTAAAGTAAAATATCTGCTTAAAAAAAGGTGAGGGGGAAGGGAAAAGAATTAGAAGCAGAGACACTTGCATTAGTTATAAATGTGAATGAAATAACTAGCTTATTGAAAATGAAAAGAGTACTTCACTTGTAGTCAGAAGACCTGTGTTCTATTGCTTGGGTGTGTCTGTCAACTCTGGGTTTCAGGGTCTTGATCTGCAAAAGGATATTTAAGGCAGAGCAGAGGTAAGAGTCACTGACCTCAAGAGTCAGGAAATCTGAGTGTGAATACTGCTTCAGATATCTAGTAGTCATGTGACCATAGGCAACAACCTCTCAGAGATTTGGCTTCCTCATCTATAAAATCCAGTGATTCAATTCAACAAGCATTTATCTTAATTAATAATTAAGATATTCTGTCCTATCTATGTGTTAGGCATTGGAGTTCCCAAAACAACAAACAAAACAGACAGTACCATCAAGTGTTCTCACTGCACTGGGAAGGTCACCATTGCTGCCTCCAGGAGTTATAGTGGTTTAATTAGTCCTATTTTACCTACCTCACAGAAGTGCCAATTATCAAATGAGATTAGGGGAGAAAATGCTCTGAAAACTGTCAAAGGCCATATCCAAAATAAAGGTGGAAACGATTACTAAAAAGTAGAATTAGTGAAAATCACTGTTCACTAACACTGGGTGCTAATTTGGCTAAATTGCAAGTAGGTGGAGTTGTAACCTTACTTCCAAGTTACTTCAAATATTTGTGTCTTTGGTATGCCCAGTATAACGGAAATATCTATATCTATATCTATCTTTCTTTCTCTCTCTCTCTCTCTCTCTCTCTCTCACACACACACACACACACACACACACACACACACACAATACACATACACATATATGAGGTACAGTTCTTGCCTTCAAGAATATTACACTCTCTTTAGAATGATACTGATTCAACGTAATTAGTGCAGACCAGCCTTAAAATAAGTCACAACACAATAAAAAGGATTCAATCCAAAGGTCTACAATTTAATCTGCTCTGAGAGTCCCAAAGAATAGTTCTAGTGTAGCTTTCTGGAAATACAAATCCCTCTAAATGGTGCTAGAACTTAAGGTGTAAGAACAACAAGAATAAAGTTAAGAATTACCTGACATGTTTGCTCCAACTACTGCCAAGAGTGTAGAGGCAAATTGAGATCTATTCCTGAAAGTATCAAGAATAGATATGACTGAACCCATTCCTTCCCTGCCCCCCCCTTTCTGGTGCAGCTCCACAAATCAAGTGCATACCTACCTATCTAGCTGCCACTCTCTAAGGAAGGAGTAGTGGAAGGAGTAGTAGGAGTAGTAGGAGTAGTAGGAGTAGTAGTAGCAGTAGTAGCAGTAGTAGCAGTAGTAGTAGTAGTAGTAATAGTAGTAGTAGAAGTAGTAGTGGTAGCTGTTGAAGGGGTGGTAGGGGTGGTAGGGGTGGTGGTGGTGATGGTGGTACTGGCAGCAGCAGCAGCAGCAGCAGCTACCATTTCTATAGTGTTTTATGGTTTGCAAAGTTCATGATAAGTTTTTGTCTCATTTGATCCTCATAACAACCCTGGGAATGCCATTATTATCCCCATATTGTAGTTGAAAATACTAAGGCAGATAGATTTTGTGGCTTGCTCAGGATCAGACAGCTAGTAAGTGTCTTCAACAAATATGAATTCAGGTCTTTCCCACTCCAGGTCCAATACTCTATCCATTGTGCCCCTTATCTGCCAGGTCAATTCCATAATTTATAGTCAATCCACTTAAAATTCAAAAAGGTTTAAAAATACTACTGGGTGCCTGGCACTGTGCTAGGGATCCAGCAGTAAATGGCACAAATCCTTGCCCTGTATAAATTTTCAATCTAGCTGGGGAAGCCTTCTAACCAAACACTCAGGAAAATAACAGAAGGACAAGATGGCATTTAACTGAGTGCCAAAAGAAATGGCACAGAGAATGCTACGCAATTCTGAAGAGAGATCAATGAAGGCTGGAACAATCCATAAAGGAGAAGTATTTGAGTGGGGAACTTCAAAGAAAGGTAGGGATTTTGAGCAAAGGCCCAGAGAGTCTGCATGACTGGTGGGGGAAGGGAAGAGAGGGAGAGGACAATGAGAAGACCAGTCAGTGCTGGGGCAGGCTGTCTTCATCGGGTAGCCAGTGAGATAAGGCTGGCAATGGAGGCTGGAATCAGATTAGAGCCAGTAGGAGCAGCAGCAGCAAGTACTCCCAGCTACAGTTTCAGAAGAGGAAAGCACACAATGTGAAGTTGGCTCACCTGGATTACCTGCAAGTCATACACACTCTTCAGGTAGCCAGATAAGTTTCTCTTTAAGTTCTCTATGTAAAGGTTCAGGAAAAGCCTCCTTCAACCTGGGTATAAGAATGGATCACGGTAGAGGAGCCATCCCTTGCCAATACCTAGGGCTGCTGGGATAGCAGCTATACCTAAGTTTTCCAGTCCCAGTTCATTTCTTAGCTTCTGAATTGACCTTCATTGGCATATGGCAAGGTATTTACCCCTACTTAGTAGAAATGCAGTTGAGATAGAGATTTATTAGGAGTTTGATTTCCACCAAAGCCTTGACAAGTTGAGTGGCACTAAGCCCTAACAACATTACCTTTCTCTCCAACTGGATGAGTTCTCATGGTTCCTCTACCAATACCAGAAGAGACACATCCACTCCTATTTTAAGCATCTTCCCTGTCCATTTTGTTTTGCTTTGAGGTTGATGAGTTTGGAATTTTGTTTTTGTTTTTGTTTGGGGGTGCTGTTTGTGGGGCTTTTTGCTAAGGAGTTAACTGAGGGAGTTTTTGAGTGATTTATCTAAGGTCACAAGTGACAGAGATGGGAGGGTAGTAGTCACGTACCCATCCATGAGAGCACATCCTGGACCACACTTCCTCTGTATTCTACAGTAGTGGCCTAAGGCTGTGTTTCTCCCAGCCATTCATTAACCATCCTCATAAATGCACTCTATTTCTCCACAAGGTACTTAAGGAAAACTCACTAAACCAAATATTTATCATCCTCTGAATTTGTCACCTTCCTGAAGCTAGTTAACCAACTGGCCAAGCCAGTAAGACTACAATTAAAATGGATGCAATAGGACATGTGTATGCTAGCACTTTAATTTCCATTGAATAAGTATTACTGTGCTTTTAGGATCATGCAGGATGTTCTAATAGCTAATTTGTTTATGTGAGTCCCTTATAGTCAGCTTCTCAAAAAAGAAAATTAAGTCCTAATTACAAGTGATTCAAGATCCCAAAGATCGTTCTTTTTCTGATATAGTCAAGTCACCAATGTTCTAAGTGGTTTGAAAAGAGGTATGGGGGTGGATTGTGTTCATCCTTCGTTGCAGAAGACGACCATGCCATCAGAGAAATGATGGCATGACTTGCACTTGACTTTGTTAGTCATTATCAATGGGGGTAGAAATGTCCAATGAACTCTCCATGTTTCTCATATACCTGAGAACTGCTGGGATGTGTAGGAAAACCTCACAGATAGACTCATATTCAACATCATCTATAAATGACCTATTAATCTTCTGTCTGCCTTAGTTCCAAACCTCCAAACCCGCCAGCCCTTTCTCCTCTGCCTCTGTAGCTTTACTCTTGCGACCTTCCAGAAAACCTCAGCAATGCCTTCTAATCTCTATCCCTAAATATCTCTTCAGTTTCACAAATCCAAACTAAAGTCCTACCATTGTCTCATTACTTAATGCTCCAATAAGACTCATTCTGGAATTCACGTGAGAAGTAATGTCAGTTTCAAATGAATTTGTAGCCAGTACACCAGGAGTTTCCAGAGGTGTTGTCCAAACTTTCCAAGTGAGTACAGCACCAAAACTACAACAGATGCTCTGTTCTGGTGTGTCTGCCAGATTCTTTTCCCCTGTTCTTCTCATAGGATGTCACAGTATGTCCTAATAGAACATAAGCTCTTTGAGGGCAGGAACTGTTTTTGTAGTACAGTATTTAGCACACAGAAGGTGATTTTAAAATGCCAGATGAATGCACTAGTGCCCCTTTAAACATTATGAAAGCCACAAACTCTTAGCTTTCCTAAACTATAGATTGCAAGGTATTTTATGTTAAAATGCATAATTTCATTTAAAGTTAAAATTTATTTTATTATATAATTTTATAATATATTTTTATTGTTTTATTATTATATATTATATTTCTATTGTATAAAATATATAATTCTTCATAATTACATGGAGATTCTCAATCTGGAGAATCTCCCCATCTTTCTGAAGTACTTTTTGGTAGTATTATTATCATCCACATGCTGCTGACACCACCTCCCTCTCCTCTCCTGTCTGTGTGGAAAGGCTGAAGTGTGGAGTATCAAATTCTTCCCAAGGCCTTCCTTTAGAGAGGGCAGAAACTGGGCTTTCTGGCCCACTCAACTCTTCCATCTGCCACTCTGCCTGGCTTCAGCTCCACAGACTAAAATGCTCTCATGTCAAGTACCACCCCCCAGTTTCTCACCCCACTGTCCATCACCCCTTTCCCGTCTCCTTTTGTGTATTTTCTATCTCTAGATTATAGTCTCCTTAGAGGGCAGAGACTGTCTTTCTTTTCATTAATTGTATCCCCAGCACTTAACAATACCTGGCACACAGTCAGTGCTTAATAAATACTTATTGGCTTGGATTGAATTATTATCTCGATATTACTTGTAGTGAAGCTAATGCACTGTAGTGAATGGATAACTTGCCTAGATAATACAAAACCAGAAAGAAAATTCAGATCTCTTGACAATAAATCTGGAGTTGAGACAATTCACCTACATTTTCTTGAAGACTCCTTGATGTGAACATTCCAGAGGGAAGACAGCTTCTCAACGATACTAGCTTTAGTTTTGGAACATCCTTGTGACACAGTACCAGGGTGTCAAACCTTGGCATTCTGCCCTCCCAGGATGATTTAATGATGGGTATTTTGTAAAGTACCTTTCATCAAAGACTTTCCAAGCATGTTTTGTAAACATGGACCTACCATTGTTGTCTAATTATCATTACCCATACACAGAAGAGAAACTTGGGGCACAAATAAGTGGAGAAAAATTTCTTTCCCACAACCAGTGACCTCAGAGACTTCTCTTTCACAAATGCATTTTATTGAGCAAAGAAAGATGAAAAAATTTTCCTGGTGTTATAAAAGCTGGGTGGTAGGGGGGGAGAGGAAACAATAACTATGCTGGAGGCAGAGGACAGAGAAGTGAGATTCATAAAGAAAAGGACAGGAATTAATAGGCACCTATAGGAAAAATGTTGAACCTGAAGAGTTTGGACACCAACAGGGAGATCCCTCCCTGTTGAATATGCAAATAGTATGAGATAGAGATATACAGATATAGATATAGATATATACATACATATATATGTATATATATATATATATATATATATATATATATATATATATATGATGGCATTTCAGAAATCATTCTGGTTTTTTAGGTGTAGTCAAATTTCTGGGGTATCTTATAATGTAAACTGCCCATACATAGGATTAGACTGGAAGACATTTTATATTCTACATACACACTCACAAACACACTCATTCTCTCTCTTTCTCTCTCTCTCTCTCTCTCTTTCTGTAATGTCCTTTAAAATATTCTACTATAATATAGTCATGGGGATACAGATTAGGCCTCAAAGCTAAGGCAACTTGGGATCAAGTCTGATACACACCAGCTCTGTGATCCTGGGTAAGTCACTTATTTCCAGAGTGTTTTAAGTTGTGGAGAAAGTGACAATTCTGCACTATTCCAAGCTGCTGAAGGAGTTTTCCTCATCAGGAAATATTCTTTTGCTAGTAAAATCACAGGTCCCATTCCTATCTCTATAAATAAAGGCAGGTAGTACAGTAGACTTCAGCACCAAGCCTGGAGTCAGAAACGCTTGAGTTCAAATCCAGCTTCAGACATTTAGGAGCTATGGAAATCATTTAACCTCTGCCAGCCTCAGTTTCTTCAACTATAAAAACACTGTAACTTGACTCTAACACAGTGCCATTTTGGTGCTCTTTGAAGAACAAAGGATAGCAAACCAACCAACTATTGGGAACTCCCATGAAGGAAACCCCCTCTACCAGTGCAACCAAGAACCTTCTTTGCAAATTAATACCATTAAGAAATGGTCCTTTGGACTTTTAGTTTAAAAAGTAACTGTACTAAATTACTTGAGAAAAACCTCACTATTAGACAAGAACTTCTGGGAAGGGAAAACTAGGAAATAGTAAGGCAGAAATCAAGTTAAGACCTATCACTTAAACCACATGCCATAATAAATTCAAGATGGATTATGAAACCTAAATATTCAAGGTTACCCTATATAAAAAGTGAGAAGAGAACCAGATCAAGTACATTTCACACTGTATAAAGGTGAGTTCTCAACAACAAAATCAGGCAATCACAAAAGATAATATAGATAATTTTGATTACATGAAATTGAGAAGCTTTTGCATGAATAAAATTAATGTAGTACAGATAGGAAGGAAAAATGTGGACTAGAGAAAAAACTTTGCATAAAATATCTTGGATAAGGGTTTAATCTTCAAGATATATATATAGAACTAATACAAATGTCTAAGACTGGAGTCATTCCTCAGAAGTCAAAGGATATGAACAATTAGTTCTCAAAAGAAGTGCTGACTATTAATAAACTTAGGAAAGATTGCTCTAAATAACTTATAATTAGAGAAATACTCTAAAGTTGCCCAGAAATTTGGCAAAGATAACGAAAGACATGACTAGTAATGATGGAGGTTAAAAAAAAAAACAAAAAAACCCTCACCACTGTGTAATAATAATGGCCAAACTTGGCCTTGGGAAGAATTGAGATGCACCCCCCTCCCTGGATGAGCTGGGAAACAATGCATATACACTGTCAGATTAAGCTGATATGTTAGTTAGCTTTACTAAACTGATTGCTCTTTCTTTTTTATTTTTTATTAGAAATGATGGCTCTCTTGATAGATAGGAGACAGAATATACTTTATCCAGTATAAAGCTTGCTTGTATATATTTACTTGCATGTTTTCTCTCCCATTAGAGGGTAAACCCCCTGAGAGCAGGGACTGTCTTTTGCCTCCTTTGTATCCCCAATGCTTAGCACAGTGAAGGACACACAGTAGAAGTTTAATAAATGTTGAAATGAAGGTGACGGAGATAAGGAGAAAAACGATGTCAATAAAAATTTACACCCTCCCCCAAAATGTCCAACACTCCAAAATAAAGTAACGGTGAATGGTATTTGTAAGCTTATTTTAGTATCACCCTTATCTATTCTCTTATCATTCCTCTCTAAGAAATTTGTTTTTATTGATAAAGATCCCTTATCTACCTATCCCCTCTTTATGTTCTCCGGAAAAGCTACCAATACACATTTGTTGACATGATCTTTTGAACATGACTCAAAAGCAGAATAAGATAGATTTTTCCATTCCTGAGACTCCAAGTTACATGTAACAATAGCGAACAAATACAACAGTCCAATGACTGTTCACACTCTTGGAAGAAACGCTGCCGTTCATCACTCTATTACTACAAAACTTAATTCGTTTGAAAAAGACCTGTGACCAAAACCCAGACTTCCAAATATAATACTTCATTCTGTAAAACGCCTTTCTTCGTTTGTCTATTTCAAGAGATGGCTCTAGTGTTCCCAGAATGTGGAGGACTATCGAGGTCATGGGATCCCAGATTTACAGCCGGAAGAGACGTCTATTAGACGTTATCAAAGTCAACCTCCAGGCCTCGGAAGTGAAGTGATTTTCCCTGGGTCACCAAGCTAGTAGTATCTGGGGGAGGGTCTGAACTTAGCCTTGCTGAATCTGTCACTTTATCCCTGGCATCACACACTGTCCACTGCTAACTCTAGTTTGATTTCCAAAATCAATATCTAACAGTATAAAAACATAAAAATACTAACAGCTAATACAATTAATAAGGAATAGAGAAGTAGGGGATAGTGTAGCTTATGACAGACCAACATAAATATGCATGTGTGAAAGTATATGTTTTTCATCCTAAATCCTCTATTATATTAATACTCTTTTTTAAAAAAACAACAGCCCATTCAGTTAACTGCTATCTACAGAACCACCACTCAGTTCCTGAGCTTCATGACCAAAATAGCAAGATGAATTTAACTAAACAATACACAGCCAAATCACATGTATGGTGAAGGAGGTCCAAAGCACTACCCCCCAAAAAAGATCTCACCCTAGTGATCCCAGCCAAGTCCTCACTGCCATTTTAGAATTATTCCTCCATTCTGAAGCACATCAAAATCACAGCAACTTTTTATCATTATTATCAATCAATTCCCTACAATTTAAGCCAGAAACAAATGGAAATGTTAGCAAAATCTAAGAAAACTCTAGCACCTGTATTTTGTTCTATAGGACCCTTTCCGTTAACAAATGATCCTTCATTTGTGAATGGAATCGATTCATATTTATTTTATTAACCACTATCAGCCTAGGGACACTGTATTAATCGTTCTGTCCCAACCTTTCACTAGCAAAGATAACACTTAAGAAATTTACAATCTGAAGACCGGAGGAGGAGGAGGGGAAGCAGCAGGGTTGGAGAGATACATAATGCTCAAATCATAACTATTTCAAGTAAAGGAATGGAAAGAAAGGAATTACAGGAGGAAAACAGAGTATGGAGTTTGAATGGAGAAAAAAATGTTTTAAGTATCTCTTTAACAGAAGTCACTTGTTTAAATAAAAATTGTAACTTTAAGCAGCTTCTGAGGCTGTATTGTAGCATTTTTTATTTAGCGGTTCACTTGCTACCTACCTGAGAACTAAAGAAATTTCTTGTACCCTCTAAGTACAACTGGTCTGTCCTAAGCATCAGACTTAAGATCCAAATAAGAAATTAATCAATGAAAAGCCCACAAAATAGGCTGATTTCCTTTATTTTAAACCCACTGGTTTTCTTTCTAAAATATTTAAGCAAAGTTTAAGCAAACTTTCTGATTTGTCAAATTTTGGGTTTTTAAAACAAATTCTGTAACAAATTAAACAGTGAGAATTATCAATGATGGCGCTTATTACAACTGGCCAACAGTCATGAACAGAAGCCAAACACTGCAGGTGATATAGAAATACACATCAATTCAGCAGCTCCTTTTGTTTATTTCTTTTCTTTTCCTGGGGAAAGGGAGGGAAGGGGAGAGGTGGAGAAGGAAAGGTGAGAGGGAGTCATTTTTTATATAGCACTCAGTACTAGAAAAGTCATCCCAAAAGATTTGAAAGAAATACTAAATTATTCCAGCTTTGCACACCAAAAACAAAACAAAACAAAAAAAAAATCAAAAGCCCCCCCCCCCCGAGGAAACTAGTACAAATACACACATACTTAAATCCAGATGCAAGAATATGAATTAAAGCAATGCATTACAATATTTTCAACACTGATTTTTTTCTTAACTCACTAAACACTTTCTGAGAATCAAGTCTTTTTGAAAAGAAGCATGCCCGTTTGACCACATCTAGCAGAAATCCAAGAATTAAAACCTCCTTTGTATATCCTAATCTCCCATTCCAATTTGACTTTTTCCTGTCTTCCTTCAACACTGGTTGAATGAGCCAAAATTCGAATTCCATGATATCACAGGAAGAAAATCACAGGGAATTCCAAATTGAAGGATGTCAAATCCCCTGGTGGGGCCTGCTGGATAGCAAAGGGCAAGCCTCACATTTGGCAGTGCTAGCTCTGTTTGGGGGACAGAAATACTATTCACATACTTATAGACAGGATGGGTACTCATAAATCTAAGGACTTCACTTCATTATCGGGGAGAGAGGCTATTAAAATTCAATGATGCTAAGTCTAAACATTTCTGCAGTTCTTTCAGGATGCAAGCTCATTTGCACAATAAATGTGGTCTAACAACTCACTACAGTCTTATCTGTTGGCAGAGCTGAAACTGTCAGTGATGGGCTAATGAAATTCTACCCACCTCAGTCAGCTCAGAGACTATGGCATGGGGGCATTTGGTAAACTGTTTCTGTTACATGGAACAATTTAACAGTGCTTGCTGATACTCATTGTCAATGATGGCATTTTATGTTAAAAATGTTTTTGGAAGAATACACACACATATATGCATATGTATATATACATTCGAAAAGTTTACTTGATAAAAGTCAATGCAGTTTTTTCAACAATTGTAGTCTGAAAGGCAGCCCTCAGAAACCATCCAGTAATTAAAAACCTGAGGACAAATGAGAGTAAAAAAAACCACACTTCTCAATTCCAAAATCCCAAGGTGCTTTCTAAGCAGTTAAGTATCGCAATTGAGCTTTATGAAAATAATAAGTCTAATACATTCCCAAAGGGCCAGAAAATTTTTTCATTTTTTTTTTTTTTTAGGAAAAGTGCAGTCTGAAACACAAATGGAAATGCAAATAAGAAACTTAAATGCAGCATTTTAAGACCTCAAAATCAGCCAATCAAGACTAAGAGAATCAGCACTCGTGCATTTGCATGACTAAACACAGTTTTATCCTTTTCTCATGTTTTACACAAACGCATGCAGCAGTTACAGTTAATCTGGGAACCATGACTTTCAAATGCGTTTTTCAATTGTGTGCATATTTTGACTACAAAGGAAATTAAGGATTTGTTGTTTGTATGAATATACTCAGTGTGCATTAATTCCTAAGACTGAAACCACTTTTACTGGTACAAAGTGTCCCTTCCCAACCACTGTATGCATTTAACGAAAGGCCTCTTAGAAATGGAAGTATGAAGTCCTCAAATTTATCCATATTTATTCCAATAATTGTCATTAATGATTCCAAACCTGCATCAATCCAAGTGTAGTTTAAGAAAATTTGGAGATAAGGAAGGGGACAGAGAATGAGAATAACTACATCACAACTATGTTTCTACGCTGACTGTTATATTCTTTCCACTATATTATAAATTACCCTATTTTCATCCCCATGGCAAAGAGAGCAAAGTCACCTTAAGGAATGCACTGGTATCAAGTGTAACCTTTAATATTCAAACCACTTCTTATTAAGCAATTTAAAACTCAACCAGGCTGAACAGATGATCTCCTGGAATATTTACTTTTGATTTGGGAGCAAAATTAGAGCTCTAGCTTGGAAAGAGAAGGTCAAGGCATTGGAGGATCATGGCGCCATCTTGAATATGACAAAAATAGGCTACATGAAACCAAACACCCAAGGTTAGAGATCATATCATTGTAATTATAATCATAGCTGATTTCTGTAAGAGTTTTAAAAAGCTTTATATACATCTCCTCATTTGATCAGATCAACTACTTATTAAATTTGGCTCCACAAGATCAGAGATTGTCTTAGTTAATATCTTTGTATCCACCCTTTCCCTTCCCCTTCTCCCTCATCAAGCACTACATTTTGTGCATAGTAGATACTTAATGTTTGTTGAATAAATGAATGAATGAGCTTTGATGATATTAGCACCAATCTGGTGTCAAAATATACTTGCTGCAGATGGTGGCTGTCATGCTTTTATAATTCCTTTTCATCTAAATTCAGCTGTAATTTAAAAAAAAGAAAAAGGAAACACAGCTTTTTGATGGAACTAAGAGCTAACATCACAGGGCCTAACTGGGCTCTTCAAAAAATACAAATAAAAGATCTTAAAGAGTTGGAAACAATACCTAAAAAAGTGCAGTATTGCTCTTTGTCTGGTGATAAATGTCAACTGTCAAGGTGAATAATGAGTTGAAGAAATTATATATAAATTGCTACATTTTGTGTATATCCTAAAAATTTAAGGGAGTTATTTTAACCCTGTATAGAATAAAGGAGAATTCTAAATGATGGTCTCAAATACTAGTTTGCTGTATTTTAGAAAAAGGGACTTAAATCAAAAGATCATCCATTAAAAATAGCACAACAGTTCTTATAAAACAAACCCCACTTTACTAAGTACTCATGGTCTGTTTTACACAACGACATGATGAGACAAGTGAACACCCTAAAAATGCTTCAATTTTAATTCAACTAACACTTCCTCAGCACCTTCCCAATAATCAACGTGGTGTAAGAGTCACAAGAAATACAAAGACAGTATGGAATAGCCCTTGGCTTCATAGATCCCACATTTTACTTGGGAGATACAACAACAAACAACAGGAACATAGGCTTAGAGCTGGAAAGCTGTCTCCCCCATTATGGGGGACACCATAAGCGCCTCAAAGGCAGTGTCTACTGTCTTTTGCCTTTCTTACTTATTCCCCAGCCCTTAATATCCCAGAAACCCTTTAGGTCTGGCATGAAGTAGTTGCTTAATAAATCCTAATTAAATCAAAAGAAGTGCAAGCCCCTTTGTACAGATCAGGAGACTGGGTTCCCCAGATATTCAATGATTTGTCCATGATCATACAGCTATTAACTGGAAAGCCAGGATTTGAACCCAAGAACTCTGATTCTACATATAGTGCTCCTTCCACTAAATCATACTATCTCACATACACAGGCAAGTAAATTCAAAGTAGTAAAAGTAATTTAAAGAGCAGTAACAACTGGGAGATCAGTAAAGACCACTGTATCAAATAAACATCCAAGACATGAAGGGGAATAAGGTTCCTCAATTCATAAATGGTGAAAGAATTTAAACGAGCAGCTCCAAAAAAATAGCAGACTACTAACAACCATAGGGAAAATTGTTCTCAATTACTTATAATAAAAAAATAAGTCAAAATGATAACTGGAGCTTCACCTCCCATCCAATAACTTGGCAAAGATGACTGAAGATGGAAATAGTGTTAGCAGGGCTGTAGAAAAACAGATTCATTCTTATACTAATGGTGGAACTATAAACTGGACCAATCATTCTGAAAAAAAATTTGGAATTATGTTCAAAAAATGACTGAAATCTCCATACATTTACAACTTTAACCTAACCACTACTAGGTATGTGCCCCCAAGAAAGTAAAAGAAGGAAAAGTCCCATATACATCAAACTATTCATCATACTTTTTATGGCACCAAAGACATGGAAACAATTCAGGAGTAGCTAGGCAAACTGATATATAAATGTGATAAAAATATTATTATACAATAGCAACAATGAATAGAAAGAATTCAGAGAAACATGAGAAGAACTATATTGGCATCACAGCTTTAGAACCGTAAGGGACCTCAGAGGTCAATCTTGTCCAACCCCTTCTCAGCAACTGAGACCCAAGTAGGTTAAATAATTTGCCCAAGACCACACTGGCACAAATATCAGGTCATCTGACTAAGGGGCAGGTGCTCTTTCCACTCTATTATGCTTCAGAGTGAAGTAAGCAAAACCAGGGAAACAATATACACAATGACTACAACAACGTAGGACAAAAAACCCACAACTGAACACTGTGTAAGAACGAAGAAAATGTGCCTCTCTTCCTTCTTCACAGAAAGGAGAGACTGTGTATGGAATATTTTATATACCGTGTCATGGTTAGTTAGTGTGTTGGCTGTTGCTTTTCCCCCTTTTTTAATTCTTTTTTAGAATGATTTCTTTTGGGGGGAAACAGAAATAAAGATGATGTAAAAACAAAAGACATCAATCTTTGACAGAATGACAGGAATTGCAAACATACTTCACCACACACAATCATCGCACATAAACTCTACAGCCACGCCACAAATACAACCCAAAGTGGTGCAGAAAAGTCCCAGGATAATAATCATCATCATTAATGATAATAAGTAGCATTAATTTATCACTTCAAGGCCTGCAAATAGCTCTATATATGTTAACTCATTTGATTCTCACAGCACCACTGAAGAGGTAGATCTCTTTATTACAGATGACGAAAGGTTCAGGGACTTGCACAGGGTTACATAGCCTTTAAGTATTTGAGGCAGAATTGGAACCCAGATATTCCTGACTAAATCCTTCACTCAACTCAGACTCCATAAGTAATGGTATCTTTGTACAATCCCGGCCAACATTTATGTGTAAATATATGAGTCATATATTTTATTCTTGTCATATAAATCTTCGGTGATTGCTCTACTTCTTACAATCATATCGCCTACTCACATTGGTGGAATCATAATAAATTGTTGATTTTTACCAAATTAAAGGAAACTAAGAACATCATTATATCATCATTGGCACAAAATTATGACTGCCAAAAAGATATTGAATGTGTGTTAATTTTCGTGTTATCTAACATGGGTACCACACCTGTACACAATACTATTGCTATTCAACAACGGCTAAAGTGTTTCAAAACAACCCAAACCAAATCAGAAATATGCAACTACCTCAAGAAGCTACCAAAGTATGAGCCTCTAGCTAAACCATATGCAAATTATTTCCTTTGACCCTGCTTCTAAGTAGTCAAATTATCAAAAATTCTTGACATTTACTTGCATAGATTATTCCCAAATAGTTACAGAGTTATTCTGTTTTCAAGCTTTGAAAAGTCATACTGGAGGGCTATTTAAAAGTTCCACAATCATGTGATACAGTACTGCTTTAAACTGCTTCCTTAAACTGGGTGAAAGGAAATCCAAATGAACTTTCTTTCAGAGAGGCAGAATGAGCTACAACATTCTCTTGACTACCCATCCTCAGTGAGCTACCAAATTATTCAGCACTTTTCAGCACTTGTGTTCTTTCCCTTTTCAAAAGATCATAGGTTTAGAGATGAAAAGGGGACCTACATTTCCTTTAAGAAGAGTCTACCCCACACACACACCCATTTTACAGATAGATAAACTGAGGCCCAGAGAAGTACCTTCCTCAAGGTTACACAGAGAGCAAATTATAGAATTAAAATCTGAACCAGGTCCTTTGATTCCAAATCCAGAGGTGTTTAGGACAGTGGCAGCTTTAGGGAAAAAAGGAAAAATCACAAGGATTCTCAGAGCCTAGCAAAGCTACATCTAGAGGGAAGCTCATGAGGATACTAGGAAGGAAGAAAAAGATCTCAAAAGCTAGGAGTCAGAAGTACCCCTACATGTTCTCTGCAACTGTGTCTGACCACCTCTGCACTCACCCCAAGGAAATGGGTATACAAAGAGAAAATGTTCCCTTAACATGGGAGGAGGGAGGTATGGTTTTTATTAAACACTGTTCTTGCTATACCTTCTTAGTAAATCCATTTTCTAAAAGCTAATGGAGTTGAACTGATTCTGATTAATAGAGGAGCATATCACATGGGGCTCACAGACTCCTGAAGGGAGTAGTACTCAGTCCCACTCTGACAACTCGGACCTCCAATGCAAATGAGAACTAGGAGAGAGTATGCCCAAAGAGGGCAAAACAAGGAAAAGGGGCAAAATTGAGGCCACCTGGGATGAGAGTAAGCTACTTATGTCTTTGCAAGGTACTATGCCACTGGGATTTTTTTTTCCATTTCAAATAAGGTGACTTTTATTTCCTCTTGCTCTTACAAATGACAAACTTTAGTCTCTTATTAAGTTTACAGATGAGAAAAATGATGCCCAGAGAGGGGGAAAAGAAGTGACTTCCTCAAAGTCACAGAGTGAGGCAGTGAAGAATCAAGAGCAGAAGCTGGGGCTTGTGCTCTTCAGTCCAGTGTCTCTCCCCTCTCCAATACCAGGCTGCCTGTTGCCTAAGCATCACCTGTATGGGCACAGCTTCTCATAATGTAATGATGGTAACAGCTCACATTTATGGGGCATCTGCCTAGTTTGTCTCTCAAAGTACTCTCACTGTCATCCCTGGGTTGGGATCACTCTTTTCAGTTTCCCTCAGCTATAGCTAAAATGTTATTTTGCTCCCAGGTGGACAAGTGGATTAAACCAACAATGTGATGTTCTCAATGACACAAAAGCAACAGAGAAACAATATGCTTCAAGGTTAACAAGTTAAAAAGAGAAAGCAGATAGGATGCATTTTAACCTTGATGTTCATCAAATATCTACTACACATTCAATTCCATTAAAAACATTACAAAATTAGAACCTATTTAACAGATATGTCAGCAATAAAGAAAACTCTGTTTATGTAAGAAATTATTTACAGTCAAATCACAAAAAATAAAGACTTTCCTTCTACCCTCTTCCCCCATCACAGATTTTCTCTAATCTGATTAACCAGAATAGCATCTTTGCAGCTGTTAAGGTCTTGTGTATATCATTAGGATCAGACCTGCAACTAAAGCTACAACTAGTACCACTGTAATTAAGACAAACATCATCTAGCAAAAAATCAAGTCAGAAACAGTAAGATTTCCTTAAAAAACAAAAAGCTGAAGACTTAAAGATGTACAGAAATAAGTCATACTGATGAAGAAGGCAGCATTGGAATTTCCATGAACAAATGAGATGTGTCAAAAAGGTAGGGCTTGCCAGAGATAATCACCACTTCCTGTGCAGACTGGTGAGCCACACCAGCTGTGCTCAGACATCCTGGGAGGCAGAAAAGGACTTGGCATCTCCTCTGAGAAGGTCTGAATGAAGTACAGGAGAGTCCTGAGAAGTTAAGGAACCTGAGGCAACACTGAGTGGCAGCCTGACTGCGCATCCACCTAGGCTCACACAGGGCCCTCCCTCAGGAAGATGGCGCAACTTCCCGATTGATTTCAAAATGTGAAGGTTAATGAGAGGAACTGAAAAAAGTCTCACTCCCAGATTGTGATTTCTTTCACTAAGGATAGCACAGGAAAATCTGAGAAGCTGATGTTATCAGTTGAACTGTAATCTTAGACTGCGTTCAACATTTAAGCAACACCTATATCCACATATGACATTCTCCCAAAAATGTAATTTGTCCAAAAGAAGAAATAGGAATGGAGTGGGGGAGAGGAGCCACAGAGCTAGAATTGCAATCCACAAACCGTGAAAAATGGGGAAAATTGAAGATTGGTTGCTTTCAGATTGAACATACTTTACTGGTTGGCTTGACTAGTCTGAGCTGGTATCAACCACAGTCATGCAGGTGTGATATTTTGGTTCAAAAGCTATTTTCTTCATGTAGAAGTTAATTACACGTTTGATAAAAACCTCAAGTAGTGAGCTATTCAGCCTATTTTTAATTTTTTTTTCAGGAGGGTTTATTTTTATGAAATAATGGTCTGTTACTACAGGTATTGAACATACCAGTAGCAAAGCTTTACTTACCAATTATAATACACACTTCACTCCATGTTACTTCTAAATGGCTCCACGCTATTTAAGAATCTGTGTTTGTGGCTTCTGAAAAACCACACCCTAGAATTTTCTTTGTATGCAGTCTTATAGTATATGATGAGTTAGTCATGGCTACTCCAATTATTCCCCAAGTAATCACTTGTATTTGGTATCAACTTTGGGTTCAGATCTTTCAAATTTAGTTTCTTCTGGTTAGTTGAAACTTACTATTAATGCATCTTATTCCTGCACTAAAAGGTATAGACTACTAAAGCAAGGATCCTTAATTTTTGCAGTGGTCCCCTATGGTAGTCTGGTGAACCCTTTTCAGGGAATTTTTTAAAATAATAAAATACATAGTATTACAAAGGCAACCAATTATATTGAAATGTTAACAGTTCATAGACCCCAGGATAAGAACTCCTGTCCTAAAGAGACTAAATAACCACAAAGTGTAACATTTAATAATAACCATAGAAGGCTCTTCAGAACCACATAAAAATGTCAGTTTATAATGATTTATTTCATAATGATGCTTTTGACCCAGCATAATTTTCCTATGATTACTTTAATATTTTTAATATTCAAATTTTGAATTTATTTTCTTTTCAAAGCAAAGTACATTTATAAGATCCTTTACAAAAGGAAGACACTGGTCTGGGATCAGGTACAAATACTGTTTCTGATACTGGCTTCAATATTCTAGAACTAACAAAGCAAGAATGAATTTTGTGATTACAAGTCTACAGGTAACATAAATTAAATCTGTACTGTTTTATCAAGTTCTACACATCAAGTTAGCACATGTTTTTTGAAATATTTGGCTTTGGGATGCATTTGTAAACACCTCTTAATTTAATAAATGTGTTTCTGAAAAACTAAGGACAACATACGTGTCAAATCTTATTTTCTCATTGATGTATTATAAAAATGTGTTTTTGTAGAAATATTTGTTTATGAAATGGAAGAATTAAAGAATATAAAACTTAGCACATTTTTAATCACATGAAGAAAAATATTACATTTCTGATGAAATTTTTAGGGCTGCTACTAAAATAATTTTCAAATTAAGAATCCTATTAAGGCTGAACATGTCTTACAAAGAAAGAAAACGATGCAGTACAGAAGACTTCATCCATGAAATAACAAATACTGCCTAAAATATATAGCTAGCTACTTCTGGTGATATATCTTATTCTCCTGCTTTACCTTCTTGAGAAGAAGAAGTAGGTCTTATTTAAATTTTTCATCTTCCTCCAGAACCTAGGAGGGTGCTCTCTATACACAGCAAATGCTTATGTCTGCTGTTTAATATGTGTAGGACATTTTTATTAGTCAAGTAAATTCTAACAAAATTTAATCCTGGTGACTTTAAAAACACTGTTCACTTTAACTTCTTCCCCATAAAAGACATTATCCAGGCACATTTCAGCATGGTATCCCGCTGACAACAAATGTTTTTGTACATACAGTTTGAGAGTTTACAAAGAGCTTTTCCTCATAACAACTCCATGAGGCAGGTAGGGTAAACATTATTATCTTCATTTTACCAGTGAGGAAATTAAGGTTCAGAAAACTGAGGTGACATGCCTATGATTACATAATGTTGTTGTGCTTCAGTCGTTTTTCAGTCATGTCCAACTCTTCGTGACCCCCCTTTGGGATTTTCCTGGCAAAGACACTGGAGTGGTCTGCCATTTCCTTCTCCAGCTCATTTTACAGATGAGGAACCAAGGCAAATAGGATTAAGTGACTTGCCCAGGGTCACACAGCTTGGAAGTGTCCAAGGCCAGATTTGAACTCAGGTCTTCCTGACACCAGACCCAGCACTTTATCCATCATACCACCTACTAAATGGGAGAACCAAGACCAACAGGTAGGTCTCCTGACTCCTACGGTAGAGATTTTCTTCTACAATGCTCAGCACTATTCCTGCCTTCAAAATACTTGCAATCTAGCTAAGACAAGACATGTATACGTGAGAAGTTAAAATAAACTGTAAGATGACAGGCCCCAAATAAAAGGGTCTGTAGGACTTCAAATAAGAGAGAGATCATTGTGAACTGGCATCATGAGGGGTCTTGAGTTGGGCAATGAGGAATAGAGGAAGAGGAGATTACTAAAAAGAAGCAGAGAGACAAGAGGTGGGGGAAGGAAAAGATGAGCATGGTATAACTAGGGGAAACTGAGGCTACAGTGATGATAATGGAAAATGGATAAAAGAAACATTATGAACGAAGAATCAGCAGAATCAGATCTCTTGAACATAGTGAGGAGAAAAGAAGAAATTGAAGTCAATTCCAAAGAATAAATATTTATCACATGGTTATGTCTCCAACGTGACTGGAAGATGATGGGGAACACTGACAGAAATGGGGAAGTTGGGAATTGGAGCCAGTTTTGAAAGGTGAATTCCAAGGTAAAACCAGAAGAGAAGGACAGGGATAAGGCCCAGAACTGTAATTTCATTAATACAGGGAACTCTCAGCTGAGGTAACTACCTCTACCAATGTAAGTCTGCACCTTTTCTGCAACTTAAGGTCTTAGAGACTTGCCTAATGTTCTAAGACGTCAAATGACTTAAGCTGGGTGACAAAGCCAGTATATGTCAAGAGATAGTAACTGAACTGAGGTCTTGTTGGCTTCAACGCCAGCTTTAACCACCACTACTACTATGTGATGCATCTATTTACACATAACATCCTAATGTAAAACTAAAGCAGGACTGAGAAGTGAGAGAGAGAGATTTGGGATTTATCTGTATAGAGGAGATAATCAAAGTCATTAGAAAGAATGAATTTTTTGAAGAAGGAAAATTTAGAAAAAGAAAAAAAAAAAGAGCCAAGCAATAGAGTCCCAGGGAATGAACACTGTTAAATGATAAAAGGAAGAAAAGAGGCCCAGAAATACATGAAAGAAAACCTGGATGGTGGCATAACACTGAGGGGCTACTTTAAGAATAAAAAGATGGTTAACAGTGGCAAATCCTGCAGAGAATCCAAGAAGGGATCACAGGAGTATTAGCTCGAGAAGACTAGTGCCTTCTAGGGTATAATTTCAGTAGAAAGGCTCAAAGTCAAACCAGAGGATTAAGTATTAAACTCCCTATCACCATCACAAATTCTGACTCTCAGACACCCTCATGATTTTTCTGAGTAATAAAATGCTTGAAACAGAGAACACCTGTTGAATATTTCTAATTTTTGAAATGTTAAGTGAAAATTTACTAAATGAACATGATGAAAACAAGAAACACTGGTATGTGATATTTTTGGTAACAGATTTCAATTCTTAATTATAGGCAGGCCTTAATTTATGTATATACAATTTATGTACATTCCTTCCTTGTAAGTGGCCAGCCAGGAATTTTCTTCAGCCAAATAGCTTATTGATGGCCACCCAGGAACGTAGCATCCTTGGATTGGCCACCCTGCATACCTCACTGCTGCCTCAGCTCCTCACCTATAATCTACACTCAAATCCTATTACTTACCTTGGTCCAGGGTCCAGGATGGGGTCTTTAGTGGTTGGAAGAGGAAAGAGAAGAGAGGTAAAGGTAAATCTCTAAGTCTACTCCCTTCAGTCTGATTCCTGAGCTCCAGCATCAGTTCCTTAGCAGATCCTAAACCAGGGGTGGGAAACCTGCGGCCCTAAGGCCACACATGGTCCTTAAATGCAACCCTCTGACTGAATCCAAAATTCACAGAACACCTGTCCTAAACCCTGCTCAACCCCCAAAAAAACACCTATATCCAGAGTATCTTTCTTAGAAGAAACTGAAAATCCTGTATTCTCTCAAAAGCCTTTACAATAGGAGGCTGGGCACAAGTAAAATCAACACTATGGATTAATTTGTGGATTAATTATGCACTACTAATTTTAAATTAACACCCACACACACCCACACACACACCCCCTTAAGCTCCTTGTCCTGTAAGGCTAGCCTATACCTGGGCTTTCCTCTGAAGTAGAGATGAATCTAACCCTGTCCTTCTCTATAGCAAGGTTTCTTATCCTTTCCTGGCAATCTAATGAAGCCAAAAGACTCTTTCTCAGAATAATGATTTTTTGCCTACATTCATAAGAAAGGCTAAACTTCAATTAGAGGTTGGTGGAAATAGAGATATAATTTTTTTCCTCATCTAAATTCAAAGGTTTATACATCCTTGAATCCTAGGTTAAGAACCCTAGCTATATGTCTAAAGGGGAGGGGGGAAGAGAAGGAGAGTAGGGGAAGCTTAGAAATTAGACTGAACCTCTTAGTATCTTTATTGTACCCAGGTACTAGCAAAAAGTCTTAGAAAAAAACTTGAAAAGAAGCTTCCTTCCAGGACACTAGAGTTTAGACAAGCTACACGTAATGGTGCTTTTTTTGTTGTTACTGCAGCGATCCAGGGAAGGAAGCAAATCCTCCTTAAAAACAATAAGCAATAGTAATAGAAATCCCTAATGCTAAGGATCGATCAGTTCAGTATCAGGCCATGTCTCCACAGGTTTACCCAGCAGGAAGACCTGGTCCTTCACAGCTCCTCACTGTCCAAACTGTGAAGCTCTTCTCCCTGTCCCTCACTCCTCCAAAACCCTGGCCTCATCTCATCTAAGGCCTTTAACTCCAGAGTTACCACCAGTGGTTCAGACCCAAGACAGCCCTCATCCCCTTTCCCTAGCAAGTGCTCCACATCCCAGAAAGCACTGCTGAGGCAAGGGAGGAGTAAGCCATCACAAGGGAAATTTGATTCAATTCAGGGAATAGCTGACATTTGATGTGTTCCTAGTTTCCCAAGTTAGAATTATGAACACTTTCCCACAGAAACATTGTTTAATGTCATGCTTAGGTTCTAGAATACTACATTTCAAGTACATTACAAGCTAAGTGTTTGCATGCCAACCTGGAAACTTAACATTGTTGCTATGAAAAAATGGAGGACAGAAAAGCTAGAGCATTTGAATGTCTGGGAAATTGAAAATCCCTAATGGATGCAACATGACTAATGTAACAATGTATTTGTAGAACCCATACAAGACTGCACACCATCTTGGGAAGGGAAAGGGGAGGAATGGAGAGAAAATCTAAGACTTATGGAAGTGATTGTAGAAAACTGAAAACAAATAAATTAATAATTTAAAAAAAAAAAAACAAAGAAAATCCCTAATGGGTAGTGGGTATTGACTATTGGTAAATCTGACTCCAGATTTTAAGGTACTTGATTCAACATCTCCAATCTTCTAAATATGCCTATTATAATGGAAAGAGCACAAGATTTGGAGCCAGGAGACCAGAGCTGTAATCTCCGTGTGACCTTAAACAAGTCACTTAACTACCTTGGCTTTCACTTTCCTAATTTGTAAAATGAGAAGGTTGGACTAGACATGATCTTTAAAGTAACTTCCAGATCCAAATACTATGGCTTTACAAGCCATGACAGAGAAGATTGGTATTGCCAGTAGAGGTGATTTAATCCTAAACATTCCCTGACCACGAAGGAGGTATTCTGGTGGCAGCTGTTAAGTCAGCCTAGAATGTACAACCAGGAGCGTATCACAATTAACCACAAAGAAAGAGTCCACATGAAGATAACAATGAGCCAAAGCTTGACCATCCTTACCACCTCTGCCCCCTACACTGGAGAAATGACAAGGACTGCTAAGAGAATTCAGCATTTTGAGTTCCTCAGGAGAAAAGCACTCTGAATATAATGTAAAGCAACAGTAGATCTTTTTCTATTATTCACAAACGAATGGTTTAAAGCTTGATTATCCTTGCTGCTACTTCCTCCTACAATGTTCGATAAACTAAGCAAATCCCACCTTCTGAGTTCCTGAGGAGAAAAGCATTCTGAAACTGCTAAAAGTAAAATACTAGAGCTTTTCCTTTTATCCACAAATGAACAGCTCAAAGCTTAACTGTCCTTGCTACCCCTGACTCCTACATTGAATAAATTATAAAAGCTGCTAAAAGAATCCAACACTGGCAGTTTCTTAGGAGAAAAGGCTTCTGAAAATAAAGTAATATTTATCTGCAAGGAGCTATCTGCCACTGAAAACTGTCAGACTGTTCAAGAAAGTTGAAGGTTGAACTTGAAGGGAGGAAACATAAAAAATAATAAATCATTTTTATAGAGCTTTAGGGCTTATTTAAAGTCCTTTCCTTACATCAAAGCTATGCAATAACAAATGTATATGATCCCTGTTTTATAGATGAGAAAACTGAGGCACATAAGAAGGTGAAATAACTTGCTTATGGGTTAGTTACACAGATTGTAAAGTAGTGGAATAAGGAACCCTAACAGTAGTACTGTTTCCAGTAAGACTGGTGTTTTTTTCCCTTATCAAGTATCCCCAAGAGAATCTGTTGGTCCTACAATTGCCTTTGATCCTTTAAAAAGGGAAGAAAAGAAGGGAGGGAGGAAGAGAGGAAGGAAGGAAGGAAGGAAGAAAGATAGAGAAAGAATTTTCTCATTTTCTTCTTCCCTTATCCTTGCCTAGGGACAGCAACAAGAGAAAGGAGAAAGGCTGCTGAACTGATGGATTTTGGATGAAAGCAGTCCATAAGATCTAAAGGAGGTCCCTCTGGTGGTGCAGTCAAGTCCCTGCAGGTTGCTTTGGTAAAGCAGAAAACAACATGATCAGCATCTCAGCCCGATTACCATGGCAGGAATTTCCTGATCCTCCACTATATCGTGACTGTCAGCCCCAACACCAGTGTGTGCCCTGGAAAACATCCAATATACCAAACTAGATCTCCACATTGCCTGCGCTTTCCCACCTGCAAACCCCTCTGGGAGGGATACCACCGTCCAATCTTGGTCAAAATCAGACCCATTCAAGGTAAAGTCCTGATCAAAGGCTACCTCCTCCAAGAAGCCTTTCTTGATTTTACGCAGACAGACAGACAGACACACACACACACACACATACACACGTAATTTCTGTGCACTGTTTACATTTCCCTCGTGGACTTTCTCTATAAATTGTTTTAAGAGTTATTTGTGCACATGTCTCCTGTACCCTAATATAAACTCCTTAAAGGTCTATTCATTCATACCACCAAACACAGTATAATACATATATCCAACAACTGTTTGTTGCACTGAAACAAATTAAAACCATCCTTGACACTATAAAATCATAGGGTACTCTCCAAAAAGTAGGCCAGGAAAATTACCATGATGCAAGTTTCTAGGCAGTTTCCAGAAACATGCAGACCTTTTCCTGCTGCATATTTCACTCTGAAAGTGCTAAAACTACAGATGGACCAACAAATCAGTGGGCAGATGCCTGGCTGCATTCTAGGGTAATTTAACATTTGGCAGAGCTTACAGTTAGGCAGGAATAAGGAAACCATAAGGATACAAAAAGAATTACAAAGCTCTCAACTTACTATAATAGGATCTATAGACCCCACCACTGCTTAGTCAACCTCTCTCACCCCCAACCAAACCCCTGGAATTTTCTATACCCTAATCTTAAATACAGAGCTAAGTCAAAGTCCATCAATGCTTAATCCTATTATACAGCCACCAAAGAAACATTAGTTCCTAATAGCTATACAATGGGTCTCAATTTTTTGAAGTGCTATTGAAAGAGAAATTGTGCTATATATTTATTGTCCCAAAGTTTTATTTTTTAAAAAGGATCTGTTAAAAATTCTAAGCATCACTGAAATCAAATCACATTTCTTGATAAGAAGTTGGCACAACTACACGCATGGAAAATATAATGGCTTGAACTAGTTCACTACGTACATAATTTTCAATCCATTCATTCATATTGAATTCCCTGTTGCCTACAACAACCCAACACATTTATCACTCCAGAGTCCCATCAAATGAATTTCCAAACTCAGGCAAATGTCAGGATGCATTATCCTGGCCTCCCAACCGAAATGAAGACAAAAATTTTTGAAGGTTGATTAATACTGCAAAACTCATTCCTTATTTTGTTAAAAAATAATTATATCTCTACACAAACTATAGATAGGGAAAGCTCCTCAAATCATCCAAATCGTTCTCATCAGAATTAACATTACAAGTCAAATATAGTGTCCCATCTTACATCTGCACTGAGACTTTTGGGACAGCATGTATACTGTGTAGCAAGCAGTTCCATCCTTCTATTCCTCCACTTGAGATCTACTAAATTAGCTCAATCTTCACAATCTCAGTGGCAAAAAGTGAATTTTCAAATGCAAATAAATAAAAATGGAAAATGCTTTTTTGATCAACACATCAAAGCTTTCAGACCTAATATCAGAAAGTCCATCTATCACAAAACAAATGCAATTCTTCCTGAAGGCATTAATTTTAACTTTTTAACACATTAAAAAAACACACCCTAGCTCTCAACATCACCTCTTGTTTCAAACTCACATCCATGAGTATAATAATTCTAGAATGCTTTCTTAAAATCACATGTGAGAAGGAAAATAAAGTTGTCACTGTTTACAAATACTGTACTCAGCTTAAAGGATCCATTAAGGATTAGCCTCTATGTCAGGTGTGACTTTATACCACCAATCCTGTGTGCGGTAGGGTAGGGTAAAGTAAGTTAAAAAGTAGTCTCTAAACTAATACACACAAAATGCCTACTTTCTCACACATATGATCACTACTTGAACTGCTGCAAATATGGGTGGCATCATTTTGGCAAGTGATGAGGTCAAAGTATAATTATTCACCAACATTATTAATAATACTTAACAGCTTTCCAACTAATGGAAATGATTTACATGGGATTTAACTTGGGGTTCAGGAGAAGCTTTGTGCACAAAAGTCAAGAAATTATAGCGACACACAAATTAATGCCAGTGATGAACATTAAATTATATAAAATATTTATTTCCAACATATTATCAGCAATTCTAAAGCATCTTAATAAGTCTGGAGTTGCTTGTCTTTTTTGGAGCAAGTCTATAATCTAAAGGGAACAAAATGACTTCACTTTATAGACCTTGAGAACAGGGGAGTCTTTCAGATCTGAGGGAAGCTTGGTTTTAACAAGTAACACATTTATGAAAGAGAGGGAGAAAACTTGTTTCTCTGCTGCTAAAATACCCTTTTACTCAAACTGAAAATGCACTAGATGTAATCTTACTTCTACCAACTGACTTTGATGACACCTGAAAGGTTTAGTCATTTGAAAATGATGGCCTATCTTGAACCAACCAAAAGAACCAGTTTCTTAAAACCTATATTTCATAAATGATTTCCTTAATGAAAGCATCTATATATCTTCTAGCTCTAGTAAAAGATTAAAATACACATTTTATACTCGTTTTAATAAATGCTTTGTGACATTAAGAAAATTTAAATCCCAAATAAAGTCCTACTCTACCTTTATAGAATGATACTGTAACAGTTTTAAACAAGTTGTTGCCATTCTCAAGGTCCAAAAAGAGTGGATTAAGTACACACTGTATTTTGAATGTCAACATAATGGGCTTTTGTTTCTTTTTAATAATTGCAAATATTCTCAACGACCACAGTGTATGATATTCAAGTAGGATTGTTAAATGAACACAAAAAAATGTTATTAAATCAAATTGTTTTTGAGGATAACCTAGATTATTTTAATGTAAAAGAACAGACGCCTTTCATAACTTTCTCATGAAAGGAAGGGTTATATATGAGGTGGTAAAATGATACAGAACACACCTTAAAGTAGCGTTTAAGGCATGTGATTATTTTCAAATCCAACACAATGAAAATTGTTAAGGAAACAAAACGAGTTACTTGAGGAAGAGCTTCCAAATAATGTTAAGTAGTTCGACCTTTTGGTCACACGTTAATTAACTACGTGTATGACCTTTATGTAAAACAACTTTGTTATAACAATTGCCCAACAAGTCTCAGCTCTGGTTATGCTGTGAACCTCAAAATGGGGGAGGGGGGGAGGGAAGGAGACTCAAGAGAAAGACTTTTGGTCACACTAGTGAACAACTGCTATGGTTTTCAACCCTTATGATACCATTAGAACTGGCTGTGAAGAAAGGACCGGCAGGACCACTGAGGGATGGTCCTCCCAGGTTTCTGCTTCCTCAAAAGTTGCTACCGCTTATCTCAGAAGCCTGATGCAGTAAGTGAATAAGTCCCATATTGAGTCTAAAGGACAGAATGGTCTAAAACACTGTTACACCCAATCCTCTTTTAAGGAAAACTTCAGAGCATTCTTTCATGCTACTCAATTTATTTCTACCTGGTCCCCACACTGTCCTGTAACAGAAAGGTCCCTGACACCGTACTTCAATGATGTATGGCCCAAGGTGAATTAAATTAAAACCTCAGTTCTTAATTAGAAGATTTATACATGAGGCCAGCCTAAGTCGGGAAGCGCTTCCATCTTTTCCTACCAACGCAATCACAGGCCCGGAGATTGCATTTATAACCCAAAAGGGTTTGTCAGATCTCGGGAAAAGGAACTGGCCCTTTAAAAATGCTGGCTTTCTTAGCTCAGTCCCTCTCCAGGCAACCACCCCTGAGGTCCCCTCCCTCTCACCCCACCCCCTCCAAAGTGTCACACTTGAACTTTAACTCAGCTAAAGCAGCTCAGCGCCCGTAAACCCCGCCAGCTGTGGCCGCCCCTTTGCACGTGTCGGATGAGCTATCCCGGGTTCTTTTAGCTGGTGCCCAGCCCCCTGAACCCGGGGTCACTTCTGATAAATCAAAACAAAACGAGTCCTGGGTCTTCCAAGAAAACTATAAGGCCCGGACCAAAACAGCTTCCTCAAGCTTCTTTTCCTCCACCTGCCTGTTCCACACTCCCCGAAGTCCAGCGCACGCACCTATACATACACATACACTCACCCTACACTACTCTCTCTGTCACATCACCCCTGTTTTGCTGCCCCTCTAGGTTTCAGGGGAAATGGCATCACGGCTCCGCACCAATTTATGGATTACACACTGCAGAGACTCCCGGGGCTTCCAGACCCTCCCCCTGCACTTCCCTAACAATATTAAAGAAGGAATCGTTGAATTTGGACTTGGAGGACGTGGGTTCAACTCCCGGCTCTTTCCCTTTAATATCTGCTCGACTTTGAGTTTCCTAGTCAGTAAAACGAAGGAGTTGGACTAAATGACCTCTAGGTCCCTTCCAGGTCTGAGTCTAAGATCGGATGACAAGGAAATGGGCCTGCTGCGTCAAGCCTTCTCTCGCTTTCCTGGTCCCGACCCCAGCATCCACTCCACATGTATCATCACTGCATATGTACCCGTCTTTATTCCCAAAGGATCCACTTGAAAGAGCCCCCCCAGCCAAAACACACACTCACAGACACGCACAGACACACACTTCCTGCAAATCTCAGAGTTAGCCCTATACGTACACTACTATAGAGTTCCCTGCAAACAAGGACCGGACACTGGTGGGGGGCAGCTAGCTCTACAGCTGCCCCTCCTCGTGGGTACAAACCCGCACGCCTAGCTCCCCGTAGCCTCCTCCTTCTTCCCACATCCCGGAGCTGGTGGTGACCACCGCGCACCACCGCATCACCCTCGTGGCTTCCCTTGGGCACCCTCCCCCCCACTCCAGGGGTGCGGGCTCGGACGGCCTCACCTTCCAGCCGGCAGAGCTGTTGCTGTCCCCCTTATCCTTGAAGTAGGGGACGCTCTTCACCATCCACTCGTAGATCTGGGACAGGGTGAGCCGCTTCTCGGCGGAGCTCTCGATGGCCTTGGTGATCAGGTCGGCGTAGGACAAGTTGCCCCAGGCGTTGCGGCGGGACGAGCTGCTCTTGCGGGGCTGGCCGGCCAGGGGCCCCGCCGAGGCCGGGGGCACGGGGGGGTGCTGCTGGAGGGGCCCGGGCTGCGGCTGCTGCTGCTGCTGCTGCTGCAGGCAGGTGGTCTCCGGACACTGGAAGTCCGCACAGAGTCCTCCCGCGGCCGCCGCCGCCGCCGCTGCCGCCGCCGCCGCCGCAGCAGCAGCCACGGCCGCGGCCGCCGCCGCCACGGGACCCGAGGGCTGCTCGAAGTCCTCGCTCTCCTCCAGAAGGCTCAGATTGCTGATGAAGTCCGAGCTGACAGCGGCCGAGGCGGCGGACGCGGCATCCCCGGGATTCCCTGCCCCGCCGCCGCCGGAGGGGGCCGGACTGGAGGTGGCCGAAGTCGACTGGTTAAACTCCGGTCTGGGAAGGGGCCAAGTGCACGACCGAGGCCGCGGCAGAGGCTCGAAGTCCGGGTCGATCTCCACCACCTGAGGCGCTTCGGCCATGGTGACCCCCTCCCCTCCCCCCGGCCACAAGAGAGCGAAAAGGAGAGAAACCAGAGGAAGGGGTGGGGGAGGGGACTTCTCCGGAGTTAAATGCTGGGCTGGGGGTGGGGGAGGGGAAAGCGGGGGTGGGAAGGGGGGCGTAGAGAGAAGCAGGGGAGCTGGGCAGGGGGAGAGAAACCAGAACTTAACTTCGTGGGCTTATGAATTAATGCCTGCGCTTCCCCCGAGCTGCTGCTGCCGCGGCTCCGGCGGCCGCAGTGGCAATGGCAGTGGCAGTGGCCGCCGGACAGCAGGTTCGATTCGGCCCGGAGCTAAAAAGGGGCAGAATCCGCCGCCGAGGCGTCCAGCGGGCGAGCGCGGACGGCGGCGGCTGGGCGGGGGCCGCGGCCGTGCCTCCACGGCTCGCGCGGGTCAGCGGAGGCGGCCGCTGCGGCTGCTGCTCGGGCTCCTGCTGCCTGTTGAATGTGGCGGCGGCTGGCTGAGGGAGCAGCAGCAACTCGCCGGCCCACACCAGACTTACGGGATCTACTACCACCACCCAGCCGCGGGGCGGAGTCCCGGCGAGCTCCCGCCCCCCCGGCTGAGTGGCTGCTGCGCCGCAGCCAATGGGAGCGCGCGCGCTGCTCGGCAAACGCCTGGCTTGTCAATTTCGCGGGGCTCCTGTTCCAAGGGGAGGAGGAGGCAGTGGCTCAGTTTGGGGGGTGGGGGAGGTGGGGAGGAGGAGGTTTTCGTGGTTTCTCTTTTTTTTTTTGGATCCTTATTTTTCTGGTAATTCTCGAGTGTGTTTCTGTGAGACTGTGTTTTGATTTCGGCGAGGTAAATCCGCGTGGAGGCGGCGACCGCCGTTTGTTTACTACGGAGCCGAGGAGAAGCCTGGGAGGGACCCGAAGTCGCGGAGATGTGGAGCCTCTGGGGCGGATCGTGCAGCCGCCGCGGGGGTCCTCCCCAAACCTCGCCCTGCCTCTTCGTTCTTGGGGTGCTCAGAGGATGGGGAACCCCCGGGGGCAGGCGGCGGCGTGTGCGTGCAAGGTCTACAGGAATTCTAAGCGCTTTAGAAAAACTAGCGTGGAGAGAAAAGAAATGTCGTGAATTTTTGTGCAATCACCTATTTCGAGCCCCACGCGGAATTACTTCGGTGGGATGCTGAAGTCAGGCGTTCTCTCTCTCTCTCTCTCTCTCTCTCTCTCTCTCTCTCTCTCTCTCTCTCTCTCTCTCTCTCTCTCTCTCTCTCGCTGCTTCTACAACCTCCCCCATACCTACCCCGGCCACGTGCAGAACTCCGAGACTTAGCCTTGATGCCGAGGACTGACTGAC
Organism: Notamacropus eugenii; assembly: GCF_028372415.1. Lineage (NCBI taxonomy): Eukaryota > Metazoa > Chordata > Mammalia > Diprotodontia > Macropodidae > Notamacropus > Notamacropus eugenii. The sequence continues at coordinate 103,136,883 of NC_092876.1, forward strand.
AGCTCCATTAAGCAGGGCCAGCCTCCCCTCCTCCCCCTTTCTGCTTCCCTCCCTCTCCGTGAATCCTTTCCATTTCCTCCAGGAACCTAACCACCCACCTGGCAGCTGCAGCCTAAGCAGAAACTGGAGGACTGACGGAGTCCTGTCAGACCTAGGGTCAGGTCGGCTCAGCCCAGTCCTCACTGCCCCTTTCACCCACCAGTCAGGAACGGACTGAACAGAGTGACACGCTAGATGGACCTCGATCCACTCACCTAAAAATCTGAGATTGGTCGAAGAAAAGGGAAACAAGAGATCCTTGTTCCACATACCCAGGGAGGCAGAATTCATTCTTAACATGAAGTGGAACCTTTCTCTCCCCCTGTTTCATTAGCAGTTGGCTGAAAGGATTTCCAGCCTTAGTCTGGGAGGACACCTTTCCCTGGGAGGTCAGGAAATGCCTAACGGGGGTGGGAGTTGGAAGGAGGGGTGGTAAAGAGACCATATTGTTATCAGCACAAACAGTCCGGGAGGACTGGCTCTAGTATTCAATGTTTAACCTTTTGTGGAGACAGCTGATGGTAAGAAGAGTCTGAAGACCTGGGTTCTTAGTCCTGGGTCTGCTACTCTGTAACCTTGGGCAAATCACTTAACTTCTCTGAGCTATTTCCCCATCTGCAAAATGAGAGTATCGGATTCGATGACCTACAAGGCCCCCAGGTCTCACAGTCTAATATGCTGCTAATGCCATTTGTCTCCCAGTTAAAAGGGCTAAAAAGGTTTGGGTTTGGGTTTTGTTTTTGTTTTTTTAAGATGGGTAATATGCCCAAATCTCTGTGCTACATACTATCCAGCCCTACTCCCACCCCTAAAGGACCCCCAGGCTGTAATAAGATTTTTTGTCTTCTGGGCCAATCAAACCTTGACTCTTCTCCTTCCCCCTCTCCCCAAGCAGGGCAACAGGTCCAGGAAGTCCTGTAGAGGGTGAATGGGGCCAGAAGTAGAAAGACAATGGACCTTGTGTCTCAGAAAGCAGGAGAAATAGATTTCTATTTAAGTTTTTTTTTTTTTAAAGGAGGGGGTGTGGAAGACATTTCCTTCCAGAGAGACAGAATCACTTAACATAGAAGATGAACAACTGGGTTGTTTTTTTTTTAATATCTTGTCTAAATTGACAGCTGCCAGTTCTAGACAATCTCCTTTCTTCCCACCAACAATTATAAAACTGGTAAAGGGTTAGAATGTTATGGCTCTTTCTGCAAAAAAGAAGCAAGAAAGAAAGACAAATAAAAATCTCATATCCATCCCTTCATTTCCATTTCAATTGCCTTCACTCTAGTAGAGAACCGCCCCCCCCCCCCTCCATCACCTCACACCTATGTTATTTGCAATAGGCCCCTATTGATTTGGATTATCCTGATTCCTTCCTATTCCAAGCCATTCTCTTGATGTTTGTCAGACTAAGAAACCACCTTCATGTTTCGATCATTCTACAAGAACTGCCTCATTCCAAACTTCACATCTAAATTTCCCTGCTTGGCTTTCAAGTCCATCTACAATCTGGGTCTATCCTACCTGTCCCATTTTATTTTCATCTACTCCTTAACATAAACTCTTCACTTTAGAATGACTGCACTACTTTGAATAGTACTAATTCTTGCTTCCTTGTTGCTTTGTGTTTGGTTTCTTGCCCCTACCTAAAATGAACTTTTCTTTCTTTGCACCTTTCCAATTAGTACCTGTTCTTTGAGGCCTAGAGCAAGACTCAGGAAGACTTCCTGAAAACTCTAGCCCACGATGACCTCTCTTCCCTTTGAACTCATGGCCCTGATTTCCTGTTCCACTGCCTGTCGTTTAGCATGTAATTATAAATAGTACTGCCTTGTGACATCACTTATACTGTTGTTTGGTTTTTGCCATTTAACTCATATATATTACATTTTCATACTGGTATACCTTATTTCCCCAACTGCTCAGTAGATTCCTTAAATGCAGATACTGAGTATGGTACTTCTTTGTAGCATCCCACAGTGCATTATATAGAATTTGTACTCAATTAGTGTTGTTAGTAGAAAATAAGGAGGGTACAAGGAAGAATTATAGTAAAATATTTGTCACTTCTATGGGGGTGAGTTGGCAGGCAGTGTTAATGGTACAAAAAATGTTTCAATGAAACATTTAAAATATACAGAATGAAACATAAGGAAGTTCAAGGGAACACAATCAGTGAAGTTTTGTTATTCAGGTTGAATCTAATATACACCTAAAATACTAGGTAATAATTAACAATTTTGTACACAATACTGTTTTTCATTTGTTGTACACTGAAATGCTCATGTTTGTCATTTGTTAATAATAAAATATAAAAATGGAAACAATTATAGTCAAACACCAGTTCTCCAAATTCTTATGGTAGGGTTGCTGCAACCCCTGACAGGCATGTGAAAACCCTTCAGTATTTAATTACATTTCACATTTTATCGCCTTCAAATTTTTATCCTTACTCCACTACCCCTTATAAGGTGGCGTATAGAAAGTTCGAAGAATCAGAAGCCAGAAGATCCAGGGAATAGTCTCCGTTCTATCACTTACTAATTTTATTTGTTGTTGTTCAATTGTGTCCAACTTTTTGTGACTCTGGGGTTATCTTGGCAAAGATGCTAAATGGTTTACCATTTCCTTCTCTAGCTCATTTTATAGATGAGGAAACTAAGGCAAACAAGATTAAGTGACTTCCCCAGAGTCACACAGCTAGTAAATGTCTGAGGTCACACTTGAACTCAGGTCTTCCTCACTGCAGGACTGGCACTCTTTCCACTTAGCCATCTCGTGCCCCTACTAGTGGTATAGGGCCAACCACATAACCTCTACATAATAAAATAAGACTAACTTGCTTTAATTTTTAAAATATTGCCAGATCTTTTTCCCCCTAATCTGTTCAAGGAGGAGACTGAAGACAGTGTCTAGGTTCTAATATATCTCTGAATCTATGATACAACTGAAGAAACCTTTCAAATCAATAAATATTGACCATGCCCCTACTATAGCCAGGATATTGTACTAGGCACCGTGAAAAATGCAAAGCTTATATAAAACATAAATAGATATTCATCTCACTCAAGTTGTTAATTGAACATTTCCTGTAATTCCCCACCCACTGCCTCCAAGGGGGCCCTGACTTTGCTTTTCTTGAATATTGGAAGGGTTTCTGTCACTTCTCTTCAGAATCATAGGGTGCTGAGTTCCCCTACCTTGGTTACCAATGCTTAAAACAAAAAAACTTCTGAAATTCTCCAGGAGGACAAAAATCACAATCCATTTGTCTCTCTCTCTCTCACACACACACACACACACACACACACACACACACACACACACACACACACCCTCATTGTCATCATTATCATCATCATCATCCTCTTCCTCCCTCAGTAGGGGAGTAGCGTACCTTTGAATACACACCCATAGTGCCACCAGAGGGCACCCAGTAACCCAGGACTTGCACCTGGAGTTGACACAGTAAATCCAAGTCCCAATTGTCTTCATAACTAGCCATACAGATGAACAAACAAAGTTTTTAAGGAAAAATTACCTCCAAGTGCTCCAAGGCCTCTGTCTTGATAGAAAGGTAACTTCGTGAAGTAGATGGTACTCTACATTTGAAGTCAAGGAGTTCCTGGGTTTGAATCTTGCCTCTGACATTAACTGCAGTGTGACCTCAATAGGCAAATCATGAGCATTCCACTTAATTATCAATAAAGTGGGGAAACATTAAACCAGTAGTACGTAGCTCACAGGACTGTTGTAAATCAGCTCAAATGAGAATGTGTGCAAAATGACTTACAACCCTTTGAAGAAGTTGTTGGGTTAAGTGGAAAGTCTCCTGCTCTTGACTCTGAAATCAATTCACTGTGAGGTTGAGCAAATCACTTATCCACATTGGTTCTCATTGTCTGCAGCTATCAATTGGAGTTAAAATTAAAATCCCACTTCTTCACAACCCCACATTCTGAGTGTGAGATCAGCTAGGCAATCTCATTTTGGTCAAGGCTGTCTCTGCACCTTCCCCTCTTGAACATCTCTAGGGAGTTTTGCTAGTTTTCCTCAAATATATAAGTTTGATTTGGGTTGATCTTTTAAAAGGGCCTGGCACAGACAACCTCTGACCCCTTTGTCACCCCATTATGTCTAAGAGACAATTTCTCCGAGTTCTCTACCTCTTACATCATGTCTCAAGTAAAAGGCTTTCTTCTTTTTCCTTCCTTCTACATGAGGATTGGCCTTAGGCAAAAGTGTGAAATGAGGAAAGCTTGTTTTATTTGTGTTCCCATAAGCCCCATCCTGGGCCAGGTGCCCAGTACCTTCCTCTGACTCTCATCATTCAGTCATTCAACAAACATTTTTAAAGCTACTCTTATGGAGAATGTACTCTTCCAGGTACTGAGGCAAACTAAAAAATAAACAAGACATAGATAGGCTCTATTCAAGTTTACCATCTAGTGGGGTGGATAACTCCCTTCAATGGATTAGTTCCTACATAACAAGAAACCATTTCTGAGTTATACATATAGAGTTATTTATAACAGTTATTATTTTGTCAAAGAACCTACTAATAAAAGTAGATCTTGTTTTAATTGTTTAAACTGTTGCCAAATCTTTTCCCCACTTTTTCTAGAACTCCGCACAAAGAGTTTTGACTTAAAAATCTAACTTCCCGAATTTCCATTTCAAGGAATTTAATCAGAAGAGCTAAGTAACTTCATTGCCAATAAGATACACTAAAAATAAAGTAAGTAGGCCGAAGGAGAAGAAATTATCATAGATTTAGAGCTGGAAATAATGACAGATTATCTAATCTAACTCCATTTTTTTTAGATGAGGAAAGTAAGGCCCAAAGATATCAAATGATTTTGTCCAAGATCAGAGAGCCAGGATTTGAACCAAGTTCCTCTGATTCAAGTTCCAAAGATCCATTTTATTGCACTAGAGCCTCTGTAGAGAGTAGATGTGGGGAAGAAAAAAAGCAAAACGTAAAGAATTATCTGCTTGTTGAAGACAAAAAAAAAATATTGAAATGTTTTATTTCTTGGATACTAAAACATTTAAAACAGTATCAACCAGTTTTTTAGAGGGGTTTATTGCCAATATGTCTCTTACATATTATTTAGAATGTCTTTTAAAGCTCATAAATTCTTTTCACTTTTTAGTCAGCTCGTATTAGCCAGTATATGTGGCCAAACTAGAATATAGAGAAGAAAAAGTTTCAATCAGGTATAGGCAAGAAAAAGATCCTAGATGATCCCACTTCCACACCACATTTGCATCTTTTTCAAGCCTACTTTTCCATATGACAACTGTGTTATGAAAGGCAGAAAGACCAAGGTGTCATTTTAATTGATCACTTAGAAGAAACTCTTCTGTGATTACCCCTAAGCTAGGGGTGGGGAAATTGCAGCCTCAAGGCCACACATGGCCTTCTAGGTCCTTGGGTGCTGCCTTTTGACTAAGTCCAGGTTTTACAGAACAAATTTTTTTATTATGGGAATTTTTTTTGTGAAGTTTGGAGTCAGTCAAAGGGCCACACTTGAGAACCTTGAGGCCCCACGTTCCCCACCACCACTAGGCACTAGCACATTGAACTCTAGATCAAATTTTCATAAGGAAGTTGCCAAATAATTTTTACTTTATAATATATAGCCCAAATAGGTGGTTTTAAAATCCAAATCACTACATTAAAAAAAAGTTTTAATGTTTCTTGTTCCATTGTAGCACAATTATCCCAAATTTCAATGCTTCTTCCCCAGTGGTCCCCAATAGAGTTGACTAGCCATTTCTTTGGAGATACCCAAAACAACTTTTGTTTGGATCCCCAATTTAAATATAAGTTATCTCGTTGATCCTCCCAGTAGCCCAGTAAGGTAGGTGATATTTTCATCTCCATTTTGTGGATGAGAAAACTAGGAGTGAAAAATGTTAAGTTGACTTACCTGAGGTATGAGGCAGGATTCCGGCTCAGTTCTAGCCACCAGGTGAGAAATGGAGAGCCAAGAGATCCAGGAACAGCCAGTACCTTGAAACTCAGGGCGAGTGAATGAATGGGAACAATGGGAAGGAAGGCTGGAAAGGTCATAATAACAATTCATAATTTCATAGCATATTAAAGTTTGAAAAGCCCTTAACTTGGTCATCCTCTGAAACGAAAGTGTTATCATTCACACTTTATAGAAGAGAAAATTGGAATTTACTGACCATTACATGAGTATTCAAAGTAATATATGAGAACCAGGTCCGCTAACTCAAAGTCCAGCACTCTGTCCAGTCCAGTTTTGTAGACTGGTGGTACACTGGATAGAACACTGGCATTGGAGTCAGGAAGATCTAAATTCAAATCCAGTCTCCAATACTAGCTGCATAATCCTGGGCAAGTTACTTAATCCCTATTCTCTTCAGTTTCTTTATCTATAAAACAGAGATAATAATAGCACCTACCTACTGAGGTTGTTGTGAGGATCAGATGAGCTAACAATTGTAAAGAGTTTAGCACAGTCCCTACCACGCGTCAGCTATTATTTTGTTAGTGACAAATTATGAGCAACTTTTGCTTCCAGGCTAAATAGTTTGTCTTTTATCCTAGTAGCAGAAACTCTGAGGGTCTGTTCCTCACAGACTGATTCTTTTGTGAAGTCAAACTAAGCCATCTTTTGCCTCAGTTCTTACCTAGCCTTTAACTACTGAATGGGTGTTGCCTCAGACAAAGTGGGACCTATTTCTCATGAGGAAAGACCTTAGTTTAAAAAAGGCCAAAGTCTTCCACTGCATCTGGGATCATCTCTAGTTGTCCTGACCTATGTCTTGACACTGGACTCGATGACGGCAGGAGAGAGTGAGAGTGATGACTTTGCACAGCTTCGCCTTACTTAAATCCAATCACTTGCAAGTCAAGACATCACCCTCCTGGTATCATTGGTCCTCATGGAGATTGAAGAACAAACAACAGTAAGGAGACTCTGAAGATGTTTGAGCACGGAATAAAATGGTAAGACTTGTTCCTGAGCACATTTTTGTGGGCCAGCTAGAGAAGCCTGTGAGCCTGAGAAGAGCTGTCACCACATCAAGCTTATGTGCTATCTGGCCCAGCAGAGTTTTGCTCCTGGCTATCTTACTGTAAGACTTGTAATATATTCCTGTGGAAGAAAGAGATGCCTTTAATAGTGGCAAGGATAGCTGAGATATGGAACTTGAGGGATGAATTAGCACAGGCAAGCTGCATGTGGGCAGGAGATGAACCAACACTACTCCAACTTGAAGCAAAGAAGTAGAGCCCAATGGGAAAGAGAAATGAGTAGGGTTCCCAGACTCAGGGAGTATAGGGAAGGCCAGAATCTATGAGCAACAAGGTCCAAAGCAGTCTTCACTGGTCCTGAAAGTTAGGTGGACTCTGTAGGTCCAGGGAAGTGGAAATCAACTCTAATTGCATTGAGTTCTTTCCCCACTTGGGTTCATCTGTAGAGGCTCCTGAGGGAAACAAGGCCCATCATAAGAGAAAGTATTCTTTACTGTCTGTAGGTTCTAGGCTCAGCCTTTTCTGTAATTCTTGTTGCATGTTCCAGGTCTTGTTAGCCCAGAATGCTTCTGAAATTGAATACTTCCTCACCAGAGCTAGAAATGAGTCAAATTCAGATGTTCCTAGGGCCAAGGCCTCAATCCTTGAAAAATTTCCCATCCCCATCATTTTCAACAGAATACTCTCAAGGTTAAGTTCTGATCTCCATCTGTCATAAAAGAGGGGTCCAGGAGCCTGAACTAACATACAGGTAACAGTAGTTACCCACTTTGGGAGGGTGTGATGACCACTTTTTAACATTTAAAAATTCTTAGATTTCCCCCCCAAGAGTAAATTGATATCAATTGATTGAGAAAATAGATGATAACAAAAGTTACTATAAACAAAGTAATATTTTAAAGTTAATTTGTATTTATTAATTCTGAGAGTGAATAGAAACATCATGGAATAGTATGATAATTATCCATGGAGTTGGGAAAATCTAGGTTCAGGTGCTAGTTAGGATACAAAATAAAACAGTCCTGGTCAAATCATTGAATTTCTTAATGCCTGAGGTGGCTCTTTAAGTCTAAGTACAGAAGAGTTGCAGATCTATATTACTGGAAGGAGTTTCCATAATGATGAAATCACAGATGTGTACTTACACATACACATACACATACACATACATGCATGCATGTACATGTGGGGAAAAAGTAGCATATACATGTATGAAGTTTTTTTTCAGTCAGTCTACAGAAGATATGTTTTCTTATCTCTTATGGTTAGTTATATTACATATTTTGAGTTAGGTAATGATAAAAAATATTTGCCGTACAATTGAAATCATGCACTGGTTCCAATAACTGCATGGTCTCCCAAGGTTTGCTGGGCCCACAGGTTGGGAAAGGCCTATTCTTCAGGTATCTTTGTGGCCAAAAAATCCTTATTTCGACCCAAATAACCCCCTTCAAAGGCAATTAGGCTGTCCTGAGATCACTAATGCTAGATTTATATGAGGACCAGGCAGCATCTGAGTTCTGCTGACAAACTCATCAAGAAGTCATAATCAACATTGCCCCACGTGATACATCAGAGTCAGCCTTAAGTAGAAAGCCATCTTAAAAAATTCTCCTAGGACCCAAATGACTGTTAGAACTTTTATTTTCATTCCCACACTACTCCTATGGAGATTTCTACTCCCCACTCTATGTGTAACACAGGGCACACGAAATCCGCTTGGTGCTACCTACAGACCAGAGTCTTGTATTCATGTCAGAAACACAATGTGTTTTTAGCATTTTATTTCTGTTCCATGTCACATTAAAAAACTCTTAACATGCTTCCCAAAGGGAGGACATATGTATTCTCCAAGAAAACGCAGTATACAGATGGCAGCCCATTTTTGGCAGCAGGGAAGTTCGGCAAGACCTTTCAGTTATTTACTTGGAAAATGAATATGTAAGTTAGGCAGAGAGGATTAATTGCTACTTTATAGTATTGGAGAAGGATCTTCCCATAAGAGAGAGGTTCTTTACCTGGGGTCCATGAAATTTTGTTTTTTAATATATTGATCACTATATTTCAATATAATTGGTTCCTTTTGTAATTCTCTGTGTTTCATTTAATTCATGGTTCTGAAAAAGGGTCCATGGGCTTCCCCAAACTGTCAAAGGGATCCAAACAAAGGCAGGTTAAGAACACCTGCTATGGGATATTTTAGTGCTATTATTGGGAATTAGGAGTTCTAAGTGATTATTAAAAAAAAAAAAAAAACACAAAACGCCACAAAGGCCAATGGCAGAAAGGAACTAAAAAGGCATAGTGAGGAAGCATCTAAAAATTCACATCATCCTCACCAAGTATGTTGCTTGTCATTGGTTGATAGAAATCAATAGTGAGAGGCAGTAAGTGTGTACTTACATCTGCTTTTAATACAACATGTGTCGCCTCTGACTGTTTCATGGACGGGGTAAAGGCAGGAGGTAAGAGTTTATCAAATTTCAGATTTGGCTGACTCAGACAGCCCACCCATATGCAAAGTCTGCAGGCCAGAGAGGAAACGGAGAATGAAAAGAAAGTATATTTTTCCAGAAGATCATATTTCTCTATTTTATTGTAAATATAGTGATTAAAGTACCCTGTAATATTCCATATTCTAAGTTTCAACCTTAAAAAAAAGAGGGGGATTTCACATTTGTTTATTACTGATATGTTGCTTGAGGGGAAATTAGCTTGCCTCACATGCTGCCATATGTACGTTAAGTTAAGTTTATGTTTGGACAACAAACTGAAAGCAGAGTATTTGACAGTAATATTGCATTTCAGGAGCAGATTTAAACAAGACAGTCTCTTTATCACTGACCAAGACTAAGCCTGATGACAATTTTTCCCTCTCTGTTTTGTTGCTGAGATTTTTTTTTAGTTTTAAAGGGGGAATTATTCTCTCCCCAACATCAAAATAAGTGTACAAAAGTGCTATATTTATATGTGTATTTTTCACTGTACCAGGACATTTTCTAAAAACCTAGAACTCTCTCGCAAGGGACCCTTTGGGTAATAATAGCTAGTATTTTATATACCTTGCATATAGAGTCAGCAAGTTACTTTATAAGTATTATGTCATTTTATCCTTATAAGAACCCTGGGAGGTGAGTGTTGTTATTAATCCCATTTTTCAGATGAGGAAGCAAAGGCCAAGGAAAGGGTTGGGGAACCTGTGGCCTTGAGGCTACATGTGACCTTCTAGGTCCTCAAGTGTAGCCCTTTGCTAGGAGGGGGGGAACCTGTGACCTGGAATTCATCTTGAAGCCAAGGGACACACTTGAGGATCCAGAGAGCCACAGGTTCCCCATCCCTGGCTGAGGAGAAGTCCCATGACTTGTCTTTTGTCACACTGCTATTAAATGTCTGAGGACAGCAATGAATTCAGGTCTCCTGGACTTCAGGTCCTGGGTAATTTTAAGATTCACAATTTATTCCAGAAAATGGATTTCCAGATGTTGATCACCGGTCAGAACCAAAGCACAGTGGATAAGAGTGCTGGGCCTGAAGGAAGGAAATCTCACCTTCCTGAATTCAAATCTGGCTAGCTGTGTGACCCTAAGCAAGTCATTTAACCCTGTTGGCCTCAGTTTCTTCATCTGTAAAATGAGCTGGAGAAGGAAACAGAAAAATACACCAGTATCTTTGCCAAGAAAATCCCAGATGGGGTCTATAAGAGTAGGACACAACTGAAACAACCAAATGACAACCACAACGGATCTATCAGTTTCTGTGCATGGAAAGAATCCTAGAGAGAGAAAAACAAATAATAAGAGACTTAGAAATGCTTTGCCTTTCAATAACACTGCTGGTATAGAGGATTTCAAAACATTCATATCTGCTCCCCCAAAACAGGCAGGCCACTTGGACAAGATACACAAAAACCTCTGCATGTATAACAAAAGAAACCAACCTTTCAAAAATGTAGGTGTGGCTGCAACTGTTTCCAAACCCCAGGCTATCTATCAGTTGAGTTTCAAAAAGAGGGTTATCCAGCCTAGCTCAGCAGCACCCATCTAGAACCAACATCCCACTCAAGAGAGAGATTGGTCTGAAATTTGTTGCTAAATTTTTTTCTTGCTTTCAATTTCAAAGGCTTGGGGGTTAGGATTAGATGGGAACCACTGAATGTTCATTGACAATTTAAATGGTCAGATTTATTCCAAGAAAACTTAATCCCAGCACTTGTAGGATCACAAAATCTGAGTGCCGAAAGGGAATCTTAAAGGGAATCTGGTTCTATCTCTCACTCAGATCTAGACTCCTTTCTACAAAATGCCATGAAAACTATTAATTCTCCTTAATGAAGGATGGTCCAAGTTATACCCCTGACCTCATTCCAGGAACGAGTGAAATAACAATGCTTAATGTTCCCTTCTCTTTCAAATTCTAAATCTGAGAGAAATGATAAATTTCATGATGAAAAAATAAATACAAAACCATACTAAAAATCTTTTAAAGAAATCTTTGAAAAGTTATTTGAAGCAGGTATTTTAGTTGTTTTTTATAGAAGTTTACTTTAGTCAAGTTAGGAACTTCATGAAATGAGAGGAGGATAACTATGTTTTTATATTTCCAGACTTGTGGCAGAATTTTTAAAACTGTAAGACAACTTATTCCCTTCTGCTTCTGTATTTCTCAAACTAATCTGGACTTGGTGACCTTTTAGGGGTGCTGAAATGTTATTTTAGGAGGCTGGTGCCTGGACTGGAAGCATGAAATACCCCCTAAGATAAAGGAGTGGGGAGTATGGAGTGGTCTTGCAGCAATGTTAAGGAAATTTAGTCTCTTTTCATACTGAAAAATTACCACATATAATGAATATTTTTGATACATACATAATTCCATATTTAATGTTTTAGAGTAGAAAATAATCACTATTAATCTTAAAAGAACCCCAGTGTTATACAGAACAAGTTGCTAAATGTTGATTTAATCAAGCATCATTTTACAGTTAAGGGAAACTGAGACCCAAAGAGGTTCAATATCTTGCCAAGGTCAAATATTTATTTAGTGACTGGCAGAACTAGAACCCAATATTCCTTTCAGTACAAGTGAAGTTTTTTAAATCACTTTTCATGTTATAAAGCATTTTATGTACATTCTCTGATCTTAGATCAACCTGTCTCTCAGGGTAACATAAATAGCCCAGCATTGCTCCATCAAGCTGTTGAAATGTATCTCATTTTCTTCAGACTGATATCCAACCTTAGGCTAAGAGCTGGTTAATGTTCAGTGGAGGTTAATTCCATGGAGGCTGATAAAGGTGGAAACAAGTTCTGAGAGTTGACAGCATATGAATGAATCCACCACAAATTAAGGTTGCACAATGAAAAATTCCTCAGCTGATGGTTAGACTTCAAGCTCCCATGCATGCATTCAGCCTTGAATGGGACAAATTATATAACCTGTCTATCTGGACATCCTCTCCTTTGTCTTTGGGCACCTAACTCTTATAGCCTAAAAATCTGGTCCTTGCCTTTCTGCCAGTTCCCTCTCATATCTTTTCATGAAACTCTATCTTGACCCTGAAACCATTTTCCATCTCTGTCCTATTCCAGTTAATCATCCAGTGAGCCAAAGGCCATACATACCCTCAAACATATAAGATAAAATTTGCCACTTTTGTTCCCCTCCCTTCTCATTCCTGAGAAAAGAAAGAGTTCTACCCATACCATACACCCTGCCCAGACATGCTCCTCATCCCACTCCAGGGGCCAGGCTACATGAGGCAAGATAATTATTCAATGTAATCCGAACATCTAAATATCTGCCTACCTTTCCCCTTTAGTTGTATAAACCACCTTGTGGGTGACAAAAACTAAAACAATGAAATTGAAGGTGTTTTCTTGGAGTAGTGACAAAAATGCTGAATTAGAAAGCAGCGAACCTGGGTTCAAATCTCACCTTTGTGAGTTACTACCTCAGGGAAATTACTTAACCTCTCCCCGGCTACCTCCTCTGTAAAATGAGGGGATTAGATTAGTTGATCTCTAGGGTCTCTTAGGGGCAGTGAATAGTGTGCTCTAGGTCTGGAATCAGGACAACCTGAATTTAAATCCTGCCTCCTACACTTACATGCTATGTGAGCCTGGGGAAGTCATTTAGACTTGTTTGCCTCAGTTTCCTCATCTGTAAAATGATCTGGAGAAGGAAATGGCAAATCACTCCAGCATCTCTACAAAGAAGACCCCAAATGGGGTCACAAGAGTTGGACACAACTGAAATGATGGGGAAAAAAGGGTCCCTTCAAGCTCTAAATGCATTGAATATTAACAAAAAACGTCAGATAAAGTTGGCTATTAGTACAACCTTAATAATAATAATTGACATTTATACTGCTGTAAGGGTTTGCAAAGATTTTACATGTAACACTTCATTATAACTTTATAATAACTCTGTCAGATAAGTAGTACAGTAATTATTATCACCCTTATTTTAGTAATGAAAAATTGGACCTCAACAAGGTTAAGTGATTTATTTGTCCATGGTCACTCAGTGTCAAAGGCAAGGATTTGAAATCTAGTCTCCCTGACTCCAAATCTGGTACTTTTTTTACCCAACCACATTGCCCATCAAATAGAAGTATTTAAAAAAAAAAAACCTACACGTTTACAAAACTTTAAAAATGAAATTCAACCAAACATGTTGATATTTGATTTTATAGCCACAGTCATGACAGATGCTTCACCAAAGGCTTGGGTAAACACATTGAATGCTATGCGAGCCACCTAAAAGTTATGCCTCTTTCCTGTCCTTAGGAAACAACATTGAGTACATGAGCTACCTTTAGCTTCAAAGCACAGGAGAGCTAAATGCTCATGTAAGCAAAATGTTTAGCATAATGGTTTTCTTACCAAAGCTAGGGATTGTAAGTAACACTGTTTTATCAAATATACAGTAATATCTGTCCTATGTAACATGACAAGTTGAAATCCCCAAAAGATCACTTTTGAAAGGCCTTGCAGGCAAGAGTCAATCTTCTGTGCATTCTGGAGTGTTATCTTAGTTATAAGATACCACCTACGAACATCCATGAGGTGTTATGAGGATTAAGGTAATGTTTGCAAAGTACTTTGAGACTAGGATGAAAGGTTTGTACTTTGACATCAGTACAATTTCATGGGTTGGTGTTTGCTGCTGTTTGAGTTCTAACTTGGGTGAATGCATTATTTCCAAATCACAGGTATTTGTTTCTAATCAGTTTATAGGTGACTCATTTTCAGGCTATAGAATAGTTTCCCACCTTAGGTAACCGTCTTAGTTACCTAAACTCTTAATACTTCCATGTGTATTTGAGGGTAATCTATGTACTACTAATAGAATTTCAGATTAATTGGGTTAGCTCCTTTTGGTGAAGTTTTTGTAGCATTTTATGACCAGACCATGCCATTTAGCCAAGAGTATAGAAGAAGAAATAAAATGAACTGACCTAAAATAATTAAACTCTCTACTGTACTTTAAAAAACAAAAGTCACATAGAATGTTATAATGCTAGAAGTAGGAAACACTTAGAACTCATTTAAAACACTTGCCTGATAAATCAATTACTCTGTTATAAAAGCTTATATGTATCTCATCCATATTCCTACCTTCCTATCACATTATCCTTAACAATCTCCATGAATAGTTTAAAAAAACAATTAAAAGTAAAGTTAGCTGACTCATTTCAGGGAAATAGATGATAATAGTTCTCTTAGCACCTGCAGTTAATAGATAATGTTATTGTCAAAGACATAAAAACTGTTTTAAACAACTAAAGGCCTTTGAAAACTTTTAAACACCTACAATATATTTTAAATGTGTTACAATGAAAATATAATTTAAAAATACATTTATTTGGAATGCTGTTGTTGCTGTTTGACCTTCGTTCTCAATGAGGACCATGGCATCGGGAAGGTGATGCCATGACTTGCAAGTGAATTGGATTTAAGTGAGGCAGGACTGTGCAAAGTCACCAGTCTCACTTTCTCCTCTAGAGCTACCTGGATCTGGTGGCAAGATATAGCTCAGGACAACTAGAAATGACATTTATTTGGAATAGAAGCACACTGGATGGAGAAATAAGCCTAGAGTCGGGAAGACCTGAGTTCAAATCCAGCCTCAGATATTCCTGACCTGTATGACCTTGGGCAGGTCATTTAACTTCTGTCTACCTCAGTTTCTTCAGTTGTAAGATTGGGATAATAATAGCTCTCCTCTCTGCGAGGATCCAATGAGATAAGCTTTGGCACTAAGTGCTTGTTGTCTGTCCTCTCCCCCTTTGTGTTTCAAAGTTTTGTCCTAAAACAAGTACTATATTCACCTACGGCCATTTGTTTTCAAGATGGGCATTAGTGAATATTTAGCATTTTGGAAAAAAAACTAAATATTTGAGGTAACTGAGCCCTGACTTATCTTTTTTTATTTTCTCGTGATCTGGTAAAAAGTAACACAAAAGCTTTTCCACCATTAATGTCTCCAAAGAAAAGGATCACTATTACTTAAGGGGGAGGTGGGCATGAATATGATGTCTTCACCCCCACACACACACAAGATTGGAATTCCTAAAAGAATGTTTGTTTAAGGCAAGAAGGTAATAGATTAATTTTAATGTTCAGGTCTCATTAAGAGGAATTCATGTCTCCTCATGTAGACAAATTATTTCTAACAAGGCATAGCACCTGTATTATCAGATACTGTAGTTATTCCTAGATTTGTTATTCTTGGCATGTACACTATAGAATCACATGTCAATGTGTGTATGTACAAAGACGAGGGTTCTATTAAAAGAGAGAGCGAAATGCCACATAGTACTTTTTTCACAGCCCAATTAAAATATGCAGTCAATGTAGTCATTAATGGACAAGAATTGATGATCGCCGTGGAAAGTACTTATACAAACAAATTCATTCTAGACATACGTTATCTTTCTCTTCATAAACACACACACACACACATATACATATGAAGAGGGAGAGAAAGAATGTTCCCTCAATCCCCTTCAAATATGACATTCCTGCTGAGATTTATTAACTATAAGGAAATTAACAAATTGTACCCATTTTATATCTGCTTTCAGTCTAATGGGGTTTTTATTTAACTACTAGCAGATGCCTTCCTCCAAATCATTTCAGTTCAATTAAACAATCCTTCATTTAACACTTTCAGTGCAAGGCACTTACTATGCACCAACAAAACCTGGTCAAAAATGATAAACAATATTATATTTTTGTTCCCAAAGCTAATGATGAGTATTTTTTTAAATCATCAATATCCTGAAACTTTAATGAAAATGGTTAATTCAACAAAGTATTGATCTGAGATTTTATAGGAACCTGTGGTCTAGAGACCACATGTGACCCTCTAGGTCCTCAAGTGTGGCCCTTCTACTAAATCTGAACTTCACAGAACAAATTCCCTTAATAAAAGGATTTGTTCTGTAAAATTTGAATTCAGTGAAAAGATTTTATCTGAGGACCTAGGAAGCCACATGTGGCCTCTGGGCCACAGGTCCCCCATCCCTCTGGGCTCAGAAGTGTAAATACAGTCACAACCTACTAAACACTATATCTATTCCCAATCATTATCTTTTAACTTCCCAAACACATGTATCCCTCAGGTGGGATTTTTTGGCCATGGAGCATATAAACCTACCTGTTGGTTTTCTTCAATATGTGGGGTCTGGGGGAGTTCTTTTCATAATGTAGATATGTTCTGTTTCCTCCCCTCACCCCCCTCTCTGGTCTAACCTTATGTTTGTAATGCTTTATTGTCAGCCATATCAATTCTCAAAGATCACATAAGGACCCTAAATCTAGAGCTAGAAAAGACCTCAGAGGCCATATGGTCCAACTTCATTATTTTACAGTTGAAGGAACTGAGGCCTAGAGAATTTAGGTGGCTTGTCCAAAGTCACCCAGATCCTAAACAGAAGAGTCAGGAACTGAACTCAGGTCATCTGACTCCAGCACTTTTCATCCCACACCACACTGTCCATGGGCTCCAGAATTAATCAAATTGTGGGGATTCAAGATTTAAGAAGTCATGGATGGAAATTGCACAGTCAGGTGTTGGGTAGTTGGTGGTGTATATACACTTGTGATATTTCTTAAATGAATAAATATAAAGTCTATAATAATAATATATCCATCATGTATCTTAAGAAGCTACTATACCAGAAGAAGCTGAGCCTGAGATTTTAATGGGTCAAAGTGACTATATCTTTCAGTCAAATCTCTCGGTAAGAGTTAGTATCCATCTAATCCAGAAAAACATAGCATTTTATTGATTTTACTTTTTTCTTCAAAATCAGTTTTTTTAATTTACAAGGATTTATTTTCTCTCCTTCCCACCTTCCCCCAAACTGATATTTAAGTAAAATTCTTGGGTCACCAGTTGTAGTCCCATTCACTTCCCATCATCATAGGTAGCCCAAGAAGATAATGATGCGGGCTTCACTCTTCGCCTTTTCTCCCCAGCCATCAAGTCTGGATTATTAGTCATACAACCAAGATAGCTCAGGACAGGACAGACTAGCAGGGATGTGGACACAGACCAAATTGCACTGCCAATCTCACACAATCACACGAACCACCCCTCACCCAAAAAAAATTCAACCAAATTCCTCAGGGACACCTAGAGCCACAGAATATTGTACTTCACTTCTATGAGAAACAGTACTAGATCAATCCAAGGTCTTTGAAGTCCCTATGGGATAATCTTAACCATGGAAGAAAAGCTTGTTCTAGACCAGTTCTGATTCAAACACAAAGGAGTTAGTAATCTAGAGCTACCTTGGCCTAAGTTTACAAATGTGCTGGCCCATATCACCCTTCAGCTGAATTAATTCAAGTTGCTTTCAATATGGCTCCCTAATGGTGTGAACCGACTCATAAGAAACATGGTCCCCTCCTACCATTCCAGGCTTCAAACAACTTGCTCTCCTTCACATACTTTAAGATCCAGTGACATCGGCCTTCTTGCTGTTCTTTGCACAAGACACTCAATCTCCTATCTCCATGCATTTTTCACTGGCTGACTCCCATGCCTGGAATGCTTTCCCTCCTTGTCGCCATTTCCTGGATTCCCTGGCTTCTTTCAAATCTCAGTTAAAATTCTACTTTTTGTCTTCCTTCTAAGCTTATCTCTAATTTATCTCGTGTGTGTGTGAGTGTATGAACACATACATATATATGTATCTACTGATATCTACATGTCAATATTTCTCTCTATATGTATGTATGTATCTACCTGTCTTATCTCTTCTTTTTATATACCTGCTTACATGGTTTCTTCCTGTTTAGACTGTGAACTCCTTGAGAACAGGGACTGTTCTTAACCTTTCTTTGTATCTCCAGTGCTTAGCATATGCAATAAATAAATGCTTATTAACGTTTAAAAAATGGCACTGGAAGAGTGCTTCCAAACCTTCATGTTCCACTGCTCCGTCAGCCCACTACGCAACAGCTGCTCTGGCATCCTAATTTTATCCCTTCTCATCTTATGTTCAGCACAGCTGAGCTGCCCTTTGGAGCTCTTTCATCACCTCTTGAGTGACAGAGTTCTGAAACTTACTTACCAAAGACTAGGACCTGCCATCTGATATAAGACACAAGCTGAATTCAAAAGGCTCAAGGTAGGAACTTTAATTCTACAATTGCTGTCTCCAGCAACTTTTAAACAAAATTAAAAGACAAAGGTTCATAATGGCATGGGATCATGTTGTCTCTTTGTTTTTTTAAGGAGAACAAGGTAGATAGGGAAAGACTTGGGCTTGCTTTCTTCAATCACTTCTAGTGAGAAACAAAACCCAATAAAAGAGACACTCACTTTTTATAGGGGCAGACATTCATTTATTTCATAGCCCTGGATGTCCCTGCTAACAGATGAGCACTGCCCCCAAAGAGTTCGGCATCTCCAAGTAATTAAGACACCCCAAAGAACCCAGCAATGCCAAAAATGTATGCCCCTGGCGGTTCTCTCACCAACTATTTTTACAATGCCTCAAGTGGGATGGTTAGAGTAGTTCATGCCCAAACTATGATCTCTCTTAGAGCTACAATGATCCGGAATTTTTAAATGACATTTTATAGAAGAAAATCAAACTGTAAGACAGAAAATGTGCAATTAACCTTCCCCATTGGTTAGAATCTGTGGACTCTTCATATATAGCAGTTACAAACTGTCACACAAGTAGTAGTATGAAATTTTACTTCACTAAGTGGAAAACAAGGGTATTGACTTAACCACAGAATACCTGAGTTAAAGCCTCTGATTTTTTTGTGTCTCAGTTTCTTTCACTGTAAAAATGGGGTTAATACAAATACAGCCTCACAAGGTTGTTGTAAGGAAAATAGTCTATACATGTAAGTTTTTCTTATTCTCTTCTGCATAAAGACAAAACAGGGGCCATGTTTGATTAGTAATATGGTTCTTCTGCCAGAAATACATCTCACCTGGTTATCAGTATGTTTGAATACCTGAGACTTTTCCAGATCAATATGTAGAGAAAATTAATATTTCAGAAAAAAAAATCCTCCCTCCCCTTTTGAAATAAATGGAGTTTTGTTTGGCCTTTTTTTTTTTTTTTTTTTTACAAATTCAAAAGCAATGTTTGAGCTCCCCCTATTGGTAAAGACATTCAGTTTTATGATAAATGGTCAACACTACCTTATTTAGTTATTAGAGAAAAGAGGGATATCTGCTATTTCACAATTAGATATGACTCTTAAAAGACACTCCATTCTAAATAATTTTATAAATCTGAAGAGGTAATAGGTAATTCTTTAAGAACTTAACAATATTCTTTGTGTTTGGATAACTAATTCTGCCATACCTGGTGTACTCCTGCCATGTTCATCCTCATTTGTAAATGTTAACTCTTCAGTTCCTTTTGGGAAAGTCTTGAAAATGATCTTCCTTTTTTGCCTCCTGTCTTCTCTGTTTTCCTTCAAGTCTCAGCTAAAATCCCACCATCTGCAGGAAGCCTTTCCCAGTCTTCCTCAGTACTGGTGGTTTCTCCTGAAGATTATCTCCAATTCAGCCTGCATAGGTCTTATTTATACAGAAGAGTTTGCATGCTGTCTCCCTCCATTAGGCTGTGAGCTCCTGGAGGTCAGGGACTGTCTTTTACATTTCCCGTATTCTCAGGCTTAGTACAGTGCCTCCCAGACAGTAAGCATTTAATAAATAGAAGTTTGTTTATTTCAGATTAGGAGCAAAAGTAAGTTATGGGAACCAAGCAATCTGAAAAAGGCAAATCATAGCCTAGATCAGGGGTGGGGAACCATGACCTTTGAGGCCACATGTGGCCTTCTAGGTCCTTGGTGTGGCCTTTTGACTGAGTCCAAGTTTCACAGAACAAATCCTTTTATTAAAGGGATTTTCATTTTAGTATATTGTGAAAATAGATTTTTTAAAAGAGGATTCCTATGTCTAAAAAGTGAAAATTGCCCTATAAATTATAAGCAATAGCTACTGACTGCTAAATTAGATCGCTGGACCAAAGGCAGATTTAAACTGGCAGGTGTGAAGGAGAATAGTCCAGTTGGTGGGGATGGTGGCTGGGACATGGTGAGGAGGAATAGCTATGAATTAGATAGGTAGCAGTTGCCTTCATATAGGGAAACCCACGTTTCAGTAAGCTAAGTTCCACTTTAGATCGAATGTTAATTTTCCAACTTTAATTTGTACAGGAGTGTGAGAGGAAAGATACCTCTAAATTCTGGTTAAAATTTAGATACAACCAAGGGCTGAAGAGAGCAGTTCTTTGTTGATTCTCAAGACTGAGATAAAGAAACCGAGACCAAGACAAGCTTCCGAACATTCCAAACAACTGCATGCCTGCTCCACAGTGATTAGCCAGCCCCGGGGGAGAGCAAGGGAAGACACTAATTACCCAGCCATTCATGGGCTTTTAGGAGCAAAGCTCCCATTTCAGCAGAAAAGTTAGGTGTGGCTCTTATTGCATAGCTGGAGGGAAGTTGGGTATATAGGCCATTGTCAAATGGGGGCCCTGAAATTCCTTTCACTTGCAATCTGGTGCCAAATTCATATCCACAAGAATGTGAAAAAAATAGCCATACCCCTGGAAAGTACAAGGAGTATCTTATATTCATCAAACAAATTTCCAGGAAATTTACACTAGCTCTATAAAATATTTTTCTGAAAGTTCTTCAAAGGTATGCTTTTAAAAAATTGTTTTCAATCCTGCATCAAGCTTGTATTTATTTTGACAGTATATACACAGATTACACACATATATATATGGAAATATGGAGGGAAAGGTATGTTGTATGACTTTTATTGATGCAGATTTTCCCCCCCATTTGCCTATTAGGTAGGAAATAAACATTTAATAAGATACATGCTTAACATGTTCAAAGCTTGGGAGTTTTTCAGTCTGTTCTCCCAAAATGTTAATTTTAGGCATTTTAGCTTCAATTTTAATAACTGCCATTATCAGTCACACGGCAGAAAAAAGTCTCCCTCCACTGACAGCTCTTCCTTTTAAAACGAAACCTGCATATTACAATGTCACAGAAAGCAAGCGAAACTAGGATCTCTCCACAAAGTAGAGGGGCACACTGGGCTTATAAACAAAGATAACTATCAGACTTTCCAATCCCAGCATCTTGGGGGGGGGGGGGGGGGAGGGAAGAAAGGATGCTTTATTATAATTCAAGCCATTGTAATGCAAATGCTCCTTCAGTAAAAGAGCAGGGAGCCACTGCTCTGCTTAGCAGGGCCCAGGGAGAAAGAATGCTCAAGTGGAGATCATCTTAATGGAATTTCACCTATAAACACAGTTTTGTTAATCTAAATTTCTGTGAACCCAAGGCAAGGTACTCCCAGTTCTCAAAGCAAAACCACTGTCTCCTCTACACAGAAAAGTTGGAGAACTTTTGAACACAGCAGGTACATGCCCCTTCTTAGCCTCCAGGACTTATTTAGGGAAAGACAATTAGCATACACCAAAATGGGGACTCCCTCCTGCTCTGATAAACTCACCGTCCCATGCTCTCTTGACCTTTATTATTACTGACACCTGATTTCAACATTTTATACTCCTCTTATGCATTGATTACATTCTTATTTTAATTAATTAATCAATTTGTTTTCAATTTTCAACAATCACTTCCATAAGTCTTACATTTTCTCCCCCTCCCTCCTGGAGATGGCATGCAATCTTATATGGGTTCTATGCATACATCCTTATTAAACACATTTTCACATTAGTCATGTTGCATAGAAGAATTAAAATGAATGGGAGAAACCATGAAAAAACCCAACCAAAATAAAATATAACACAAGAGAAAATAATCTGCTTCATTCTGCGTTTGATACCTTAGTTCTTTCTCTGGATGTGGATGGCATTTTGCATCAAGAGTCCTTTGGGAATGATTTAGGTCCTTGCATTGCTGTGAAGGGCTAAGTCTATCAGAAATAGTCCTTGCACACTGTGGCTGTTCCTGTGTATAATGTTCTCCTGGTTCTGCTCATTTCACTTAGCCTCAGTTCATATAAGTCTTTTCTGAAGTCTGCCTGCTCATCATTTCTTATAGCACATTAGTATTCCATTACACTCTTATACCACAACTTGTTCAGCCATTCCCCAATTGATGGGCATTCCCTCGATTTCCAGTTCTTGGTCACCACAAAAAGAGCTGCTATAAATATTTTTGTACATGTGGGGCCTTTTCCCATTTTTATGATCTCTTTGGGATACTAAACCACTGATTACATTCTAATTTACATTCTATTTAGTCTCTATTCAAGTCTGTTTCCCCTTGCTAGAGCTGGAGGCAGAGTCCTCATCTTTTCCAGTCCTAATTTCTTCACCTATAAAATGGTGACAGTAATGGCACCATTTTCAGCATGTTGTTGTGGGGACCAAATGACATAATAAGCATAAGATACTTTGCAAACCTTTTAGTGCTGTGTAAATGTGATTGTTATTGCTGTTCAGTTGTTTTCAGTCACATTTGAGTCTCTGTGACTTCATCTGGGATTTTCTTGGTAAATATCCTAAAGCGGTTTCCTTCTCTTGCTCATTTTACAGATGAGGAAACTGAGGCAAACGGAGTTAAGTGACTTGTCTAGGGTCACACGGCTAGGAAGTATCTAAGAACAGATCTGAACTCAGGAAGATGTCTTCCTGACTTCAGGCCCAGCACTCTATCTATTTCACCTCCTCGCTGCACTATTACTATTATTGCAATTAATAAATAATGAATGAATGATCTAATCCAACTCTCTCTTGCCCAATGTATCCCTGCTTCATAGGATCATACATTTACAGCTGAAAGGAGTCTTAGAGGTCATCTAGACCAACCCTCTCATTTTACAGATGGGGAAAGTTAGATCCATAGTTATCCATAGTTCACAAATGGCAAAGTGTGGCAGAAAAATCCTCTGATTCTAAATCAATCTCTTTCCAATATATCACACTGCCTTCTTCAAATGACATTTAAAAATTATCTTGAAAAGACTTGTGTTTTTTGGGTGGGAGAAAAGAAAGGAATATGGGTGGTCCTTATCTATTATGCTACCAAGGTGATTTTATTGATATCTTGAAAAAAAACTTTTTATTATCCTTTATCAGTTTTTATCATCTAAATGCTAATTAAATTTCTTTACAAAGTATGAGTCTGATTGAATAGCATTACACAAATTTGAGTCTCTTGAACATCATAATGAACAAATGCTAACCAATTGTTTTCTATTACTTGATATTTCATTTTTCAAATGAACATCTTTAGCTTCAAGTTCACTTTCTCATCAGACAATTCTGTGTAAGGAGAAATGGTGTAATGGTGTATTTTATAGTCCACTACTACTTCACTTAATGCACAAATTAATTCCCCAATAGAACAGCTTTTAGACCAATAAACATTGTAATAAAGTATACACCCTTTATGAATATTCTTGATATTATAATCCATGCAGAGCACTTACAAAACAAACCCCATTTCCAATACTGGATCAAGAGTTTATAATTTGTAGTAATAATAACGGCAATTAACATTTACATAGTGTTTTAAGGTTTACAAAATGCTTTCCTTACAAGAGCCTTTTGAAGTTGGTAATATGACCGTTATTTTCTCCATTTCAAAGACAGTCTAGTTCAGGCTATCTTCACCTCTTCCTCCTGTGAGCTACTATAGCTTTCTGGTTGACCTCTCCCTACTACAATCCAGCTGCCAAAGTGATTTTCCTAAAATATAACTTTGACTGTGTCACCTTCAGGGGCAGTTAAGTGTTGAAGTGGATAGAGGGAATCAGGTCTGGATATCCTGGAGTTAGGAAGACTAATCTTCTTGAGTTCAAATCCAACCTCAGATGTTTACTAGCTGTATGGCCCTGTGCAAGTCACTTCACCCTGTTTGCCTCAGTTTCCTCATCTGTAAAATGAGCTAGAGAAGGAAATGGCCAACCACTTCAGTATCTTTGCTAAGAAAACCCCAAATGGGACTGCAAAAAATCTGCAAAAATTGAATAACAAAATGTCACTTCCCCTACTCAACAAACTCCAGTTGCCTGCAGGATCAAATATGAAGTCCTCTAGCTTTTAAAGTCCCTTCCAACATAGCCCCTTTCTCCTTTTCTAGTTCTTACATTCTACTCCTCACCAAGCACTCCATAATCCCGCTATCCCCAATCATGAAACTCTGCTTCTACACCTCTGGCTCCTGACTTCCTTGACTTCCTTAAAAACTCAACTCAAATACTATCTTGTGCCTTTCCTGCCCTCCCCTGATGCTAGTGACTTTTCTCTAAGATTACTTTCCATTTATACTTTCTACTCATATCTAGTATGTCCTTGATTACTGACAGATTATATCCCCCATTAGAAAATGAGCACCTTGAGAACAATGCTTGTGTTTTGTCTTTCTTTGCATCCCCAGCGCTTAGCACAGTGCCTGACACATAGTAACCACCTAATAAATCTGTTGACCTACAGACAAGGAAACTGAGGCACCAAAAGATTAGAATTGTACATACCACCTAGTAAATGTCAGAGGTGATATTCAAAGCCAGGTCTCCTGACCAGTGGACTTTCCACTGTGCCACACCACAAACAGTCCTACAAGTTAACTCCACTGAAACTAGTATCAATCAACAAACTTAAACTAAGTCCAAGCACTGCGTTAAAACTGTATGACATACTGCTACTTTCCATGTATCTTTCAGGACTACTTTTCACATTTAATTTTTTAATTATTTGTTTCTATTTTTCAGAAGGTGAGATCTCCGTAGTCTTAGTACATAATAGGATGGTGGAGCCAAGATGACAGAGCAACAGGAAGCAGTGTTGCAGAGTTCCTCTCCACAAATTCCTAACAGACCTAGAAAATGCACCAGACTGAATCTCAATAGGGAAATCCAGAAAAAGGTCACAGGGAGTCCTTTGTTTGTAAGGAGACTAACAAGGAGGTCTTTGGGCACTGGAGACCAGGGCCAGGCCAGGTCTTAGGGGCAAACTCCAGAGCCCAGGGAGAGGCTGTGCACCAGGGCAAGAAGAAGTCTCAGACCCACATTAGGCTATCTCCAGATCCACACAGGGGCACTGTGGCATGGACAGATCCTAACTGATGGTGTTGTTCTCCACTATGCAGTTTCAAGTGGCAGATCCAGGGCAGATTGAGAAGGGTGCCTGTGCACAACTGTGAAATTCCAGGGTAGAGAGGCTCTGGGCACTAAAGATTAAGAAAGTCTACCAATGTCTTCCTTTTTGGTGAGTGTTTCTCTTTCTTTGGCTGTCTTAAGGACAATTGGTCCAATGTTTAATATCGTACAGGATTTGGAGAGGATGCTTTCCAGATGTGTTATGGTCCATTTTACAGTTCCAAAAGTACGCATTCAGAGTTGTAACACTGCATCAGTATTAATTGCCTGAAATATGTTATTTCCATTCAACTCTGATTTCAGAATGTCGGTAAGTCTCTTAATGTGTTCTTAACAAGTACATGTACTGCTGGACTCACTGAGTCACAATGACATTGACAGTCTTACTAGTGCTGTGCTCTATGAGCACAGCAGAATTGAAATAGCACAAAAGAAATGTAGGATGCGCAAATGTGGAGTATCCGTCCCAAATGTTCACCCAGACTACCTGTGTCCAACCTATGGTAGAGCATTCTGAGCTCCTATTGATCTGATCAGCCACAGTTGGACACAATGAAACTTGATTTTATCATGGTGATGTCATTTGGGTCCTCTTCAAGAACAAAGGACCACAACCATAAATGAAATTATAAGACATAAGGAAGTTTTTGCTAAATGGAAGGATAGTTTAGGCAAAGAAAAATTTATCTTCGAATTGGTGAATTAAAGAGTTGGAAAATTTGATGTAGTCATTTCTCCAGGAGTGACAAAAAAATTTATTTCATGGAAAACCTGATCTTCTCAACTTGCAGTGCTCATGATATACATGGGCAAGGGATCCACCACAAAGATAGCCGTAGCTCAGTGTCACACCAGAGTTTACAGATGATGAAAAAGTAGAGGAATGCTAGAAAGAAATGTGGTTGTCACAAAAGTCACCAAAACACATTCACATACTCAGCGATTTCAATGTGAGGGTGAGTACTGGCCAGAGCAGTGAAAAATGTTGGAAAGAAAGACTGAAGATTAAAAGATAAAGAAGCCAAAGGTATTTAGATTACTTAGAAGCTTCATGCCAGTATACAATTAATGTTTTCTTTAAGAAACAAATTTGAAGGGGCCGAAGGGGACAAGCCAATCATCACCTCAAAATATTGAATTGATTATTTCTTAAAGACAGGAAAGAAGGGTGATTGATATGGGGATCATTTGGCATCTTCTGTCTTCATGCAGTTAGAAAAGCACCTACTTTCTACAAGGGAATACAAAATCAAAACCCCCAACCAATGCTGGCCATCAAGGATTCTACCTTTTACATTACAATTGTTATGTGGCTCCCTGGACATCATTATACCATACTCCTCCATGCCAGCCTCTATCTTTGACTAAACACTAGCTCCCAATCTAGGAATCTGGGCTTCTGACTGATGAGAGTTCACCTTGTCTAGACCAACTCAGATTCACTGTGCTGAGTCCTAATCATCTTCATGTCATGCTTTTGCATGCACGTTGTCCATCTCCTGTCCCCTTCTACCTATGGCTCCAGGGACAATAATCAAATATGTGCTACCATTCTCGGAGAGGAGGTTTCAATTATTTGTACTTAGGAGCAATAAACTGCCTTTGGAGATAGTTTGGCAGCATAGTGGATAGGAGTGCTGAGTCTGAAGTCAGGAAGATTCAAGTTCAAATCCAGCTGTGTGAATCTGGGCCAGTCACTTAACTTCTATTTGCCTCAGTTTCCTCAACTGGAAAATGGGGATGATAAAAAGAGTACCTACTTCCTGGGGTTGTTGTGAGGATCAAGTGAGATAATAGTTGCAAAGCACCTAGGAAATGGTAGGCACTTCAGAAATCCTTTTTTTCTACATCACTTCCTATCATCCCATTCTTGATTTCTGTGACTTCCTTGACCAAAATTTCCCTCCCTGGCCACTAATCTCTTGAATCTTCCTCAATTTGGCTATAAACATTATTTTTTTTGAGAATTCATACTATTTTTTTGTCTTCATCTTACTTTTTGTATTTGTATCCCCAATGCTTAGCACAGTGTCTGAAACGTAGTAAGAATTTAAAATTATTTTCATTCATTCATTCATGCATTCATGCATTTATCCATACATTTATCACAATAGTAACAGCTTCCATACAACCTAACTGAATTGTTGATCTGAAAAATGGATAGTGGATAATAGAATAACTGAGTCTAATTTCCTAGACAAGGTTAATCATGTAAAATAATGTTCGCAAAAAGAAGGCTGAAAAGCCTAGAAAGTGTCTTAGCCAACAAACATTTGATCTCCCTAAGCACAATACCAATTTAGAATAAAAAGTCTTTTGGCAAGTACTACTTACTGAAGATTTTAAATTGGATCATATCACATAACAATAAAAAGTAGTTGAAAGGAAATACATCTGCAAAATTCTTGGCCTGAGACCCAACTAAGTCATAATGCTCCAAGTGCATTTGCAGATCATAGAATAATAGATTTAGAGTTGTAAGCAATCTTGGGACGTCATCCAGTTCAACTCCATCATTTTAGAGATGAAGAAATTGAGACTCAGAGAGGTTGTGACCTCCCCAAAGTTGTGCAGTCAGTAAATATCAAAATTAAGATTCTGAACCAGGTTTTTAAACTTCAAATCCAGTGTTCTTTCTCCTGCACAACACTGATGAAAAGGTCTTGCAGCATTTCCATAGTGATCTACTATTATCATAGCACTGTAGCCACAATGCATTTGGACTCAGTCCATTATATCTAGAGTTTACAGATAGTGATTTTTTTTGTTGTTTTTTTAAAGAAATTGAAGTTCTGTGGCAACCCAGAGTCAAGCAAGTCTATTGGCACTCACATCATGTTGGTGTCACATTCTGGTAATTTTCACAGCATTTCAGACTTTTTCATTATTATTATTATTATTATTATATTTGCTATGGTGATCTGTGATCTTTGATGTTACTATTCTAATTGTTGGGACTCCATGAACTGTGCCCATATAAGATGGTGAACAGTTGATAAATGTTGTATGTGTCCTAACTGCTTCACTGGCCAGTCTTCTCCCCACTCTTCATCCCTCCTTTCCTCTGGCCTCCCTATTCCCTGAGATACAATATTGAAGAATATTACATAAACTCTATTGATAAAGTAGCAGCAGGATTTGAAAGGATTAACTTCAATTTTGAAAGAAGTTTTACTATGGGTAAAATATGATCAAACCTCATTGCATGCTACAGAGAAATCTTTCATGAAAGAAAGAGTCAATTGATGAAACAAACTTCACTGTTGTCCTACTTTAAGAAATTACCACAGCCACCTCAACCTTCAGCAACCACCACTGATCAGTCAGCAGCCATCAACATCAAAGCATGACCCTTCACCAGCAAAAAAAAAAAGGTGACTTGAGGAAGGCTCAGACGATGGTTAGCATTTTTCAGCAATAAAGTATTTTTTAATTAAGGTATACACTTCAGTCTTTTAGACATAATACCATTGCCCACTTAGTAGATACAGTATAGTGTGAATATTAAATGTACTGGGAAATCAAAACATTTGTGTGACTGGCTTTATTGTGATATTTACTCACTTTATTGTGGTGATCTGGAACCAAACCTGCAACATCTCCAAAGTATGTCTATACAAAGACATATATACTGAAAGTCACATTATTTTGAAGCTATAGGCAGTGGGGTGGGAAATTATACACATATATATACAGATATAAGATATATATTCATAAAATTTATTTATAAAATTTATATTATATGGGTGTATATGTGTGTGATGAGGATCCTTAGGACAGAGTTGTTAGAGACCACCATGGGGAGTGAGTGTGACCTGGATGAAGATCCAACAAAGGAGACTGAGGAGTAGTCCAAAAGGTAGGAGGAGAACCAGAAGAGAACAGTGTCATGAAAACCTAGAGAAGGGAAGAGCAAGACAGTGATCAACAATGCCAAAGGCTGTTAGAGAGGTCAAGAAGGAGTGAGGATTGAGAAAAGACTATTTGCCAGTTCAGAGATCACTGGTAACTTTGGAGAGAGCAGTTTCAGTTGAAAAATAAAAGTTACAAGCCAGACTGCAGAGATCTAAGAAAAGAGTAAGATGAAAGACATATATTACATATGATTTTCTAAAGGAGTTTAGCCACAAAAGGAGGAGAGATATAGGGAGAGAGATATAGAATGATGCTAGCTGGGTGGATGGATCAAGTATTTTTGAGGAGGTAAGAGACACAGGCATTTGTAGGCAGCAGAAAAATAGTTGGTAAATAGGTAGTGATAGAAGATGAATAAGAGGCTAGGAATGGCAGAGGTGGGGCATTCCGCTGGACAAAACAGTATGGAATGGGATCATGGATGCAAGTAGAGGAGCTTTGCCTTGGCAAGGAGAAGAGCCATCTCTTCATGTGAAACCAGGTTGAAGGAGAAGACAATTGCCAAAGACATCTGAGTGATGTGAGATGAGGAGGAGGACAGGAGGAAGCTCTTTGCTATAGCCTCATTTTTTTAAAGTGAAATGTGAGTCAATGTACTCAGCTGAGGGAGTGAAGGGAAGTTGTGGGAGGTGTGGAAAATCTTCTATGATGAGGGGCTGAATGAGTGGGATAGTGAATCAATTAGGGAAGGGCAAAGGGATTTCCTTGCCAAAATGAAGGCTAAGTTGATATTATGTAGTGGACCCAGTTAACATGGTTTTGTGATTTTCTCTAGTTTTGTTCAGTGGCATGTTAGTAGGAGTAAAGATACCAGATGATGGGAGTAATCCAAGGCTGGAGTTTGGTAGGGCAAGTTCAAAAGGATAAAGGAACATGGTACTATAGGGAAGAGGACAGTATAGAGCTGAACTGATTCACCAAGGGTTCAAGATGAAGAAGGAAACAGAGTGCTGTAAGTACAGGGATGATGGCCTGGGAAAGAACAGAGTGGTGAGGATGATGAATAGTTTTGGGGTTGCAAGGCAGAGAAAGGGATAGAATGTCAACAGACTATGATTACATAAAGGAATTTCGATGGTTAAGGACATGAGTGTTGAACACTTGCAGGCGATGACAAGATCAAAAGTATGGTCATCTCTGCACATAGTTGTGGTGGGGTGGAAGGGTAACATCATGAGAAATGAATAAGTTGAAGAATTTGGAGGTTAGAGTGTTTGAGGAAGTATTAATATTCATTTTGAAGTCCCATAATAAGAGAGCAGACGTGAAGGAAAGAAAGATTGAGCCAATCACTGAATTCATTAAGGAAGAAAGGAAAGGGTCCTGGAGGTCAGTTGACAACACCCATCAGAATCTTGATTGAGTGAGAAATATGAATTGAATAAACCTTAAAGGAAGAGAGGTTACTGAGTGATGGCAATGGGGAGCAAGAAGTAATCCAACTGCCCTACCATGATCAATGAAAGGACAGAGTCTAACAAGTCCTGGAAAGGGAAGCCAGGAAGCTGTCATCAGGAGGGATCCACATCTTAATGAGTACAAGAAAATGGAGGGAACAAGAAAGGGAAAGGTTTAAAATGAAAAAGAAAAATATTCTGTTACCTATAGAGCAGACATTCCAGAGATCACACTGGAAAGACTGGATAGTTTTACTGTAGGAGTGGAGATGAAGAACAGAGTTTGAACAGCGGCCAACTGGGGAATTCAGAATCACTGGGGTTAAGTGAGTATTACAGGATAGAGTTATGTTATTCATTGAGGAATGAGATCAGGTAGGTTATCATTATCCATAGGGGTCCGCAGTTCTAGGTGCTGTATTTGGGAAGGGTCATTGTTGAGCTAAAGCATATCCTGAGGAAGGAAACAGAGAGAAGGTTTGAAATCACTGTGTATTGGTTGAAGGAATTAAGGACATCAAACCCAGAAGACAGGTGAAACATGATGCTTAATCAAGGTATTAATAGATTGTCATATAGCAGAGGGACAACATTTATTCTGTTTGGTCCTAGGGGGCAGAAGGCAGCTTTCAGCTCAATATGTGGAAAGACTGTCTAACATTTGAAGCTATCCAAAATGGAATTAACTGTCACAGGAGGTAGTAATTCCTGGTCACTTACAGGTTTTCCATGAGAGGCTGGATAAATATTTGTCAAGGATACTATAGAGTGAATTTATGTTTCAGCACCATGGGTGGGGGAAAGTGGAGGAAAGGAGGGATGGTCTAGCCTAGAACTAGAAAACTACTGGGGTTACTTTTAATTTGAAAATGCTTTATGACTTTATAATCCATTGAATGAAACTGATTTCATAGGAGTAAGGGGACCAAGGGGTGTGGGAGAGAGGGGAAAGGCAGACAGTCAGAGTATTTCATTAATGGTATCCTTGAGACATCAGAAAGTGAGGAAGGCCTCCAGAACATTAAGCAGACCCCCTATGACCAATGTATGAGAAGAAATAGACAAGACTCATCTAGAATGGGCAGGCATGGGTGCAAGAAGGAAATCTGCATCATTGGAAGGAACTTCCAACTCAGTGGATTAAGAAATTCATTTGGTATGTGCATATACATTGTCTCCTACGATAGAATAGAAGTTCTTTAGGGACAGGACCTGATTCATTTTTTTCTTTGTATCCACAGTACTGAGTAAGGTACCTGCCACATAGTAAGGACAGGGAATAGACCTTCAGTGTCACTGGTCTAGGAACTCCCCAGGTGAGGGAGCTTTCCCTAACAATGCAGATTGGCACTTTCTCTGTAGCACAGGGTTTTAAGAGAGTTACCTACAGCAATGGTGTCTGTACATAAGGATCCTTGTGGGCCACATATTCACCATAACATTAACTCTGTTGTATTATATCTTGTATGTTTTTAAAAAATATTTCCCAATTACATTTTAATCTGATTTAGGCCAAGTGTTTGACCCCTCTGGCCTAGGACTGAGAGGTCCAGTGTTGTACCCAGGGTTACACAGCCAGTATATGTCAAAGGCAGGACTGGGTCGAGGCCTTCTAGTGTAGAGGTCAGCCCTCTATTCAGTACTCCCACGGTAGCTCTCCAGAGTAGGTACCAAATAAATATTGGAGGATTGACTAAGAACTTGGTAGGCAATAAGGAACAGCTTTAGGCATTAGAGCTGAGGAGTGATGTAACAGCAGCTGTGTATAAGGAAGCAATGTCTGGCAGCAGTGTGAGTTGGCATTCATAAAGATAGCTTTCATGCACTTAAATGTATGGACAATTCTGATGTTTAACCCAAAGTATTCCACAGCTGGGTGATACAGTAAATAGAGCACCAGGCCTCAAGTCAGGAAGACTCCTCTTCATGAGTTCAAATCTGGCCTCAGACATTTACTAGCTGTGTGATCCTGAGCAAGTCACTTAACCCTATTTGCTTCAGTTTCCTCACATGTAAAATGAGCTGGAGAAGGAAGTGATGAAACATTCTGGTATCTTTGCCAAGAAAATCCTGAATGCAGTCACAGTCAGACATGACCAAAGATGACTGAACAAAAATTCCACTAAGCCAAACTGGCCCTAACCCTAAATCAAGCTGTTTAAGCTACTAGCACCAAAATTTGCAAGAAAAATTCTTTCCAGTTTTTATTGTGTCAGTTTGCTCGTCTGTCTGTCAATCAAGTGTAAGATTTATAATATGATAGGGATTGGACCTGTGATTTTATTGCTATAGGGATCTCCAAGAGGAGGAAAGTCCATCTATTAATCAACATCTTCTCTGCAATTTAGAGTCTTAGAGAATTGCACTAAGACATTAAGGAATTCCCCCAAGGTCATAGAGTGAGTATGTGTCAGAGGAAAGACTTGAACCTAGTCTTCCTGGGTTCAAGGCCTGTTCTTTCTCCTCTACACCAGAGGTATCAAACACACAGCCCAAACCAGATAAAAATGTAAATAGGAAATATTCAATGAAATTAATAAAAATAGAATAAAATATAGCCTGCAGGGCTGCAGGGATCCTTATGTACAGTTTAGTGGTCTACCCTTTTCCATCTGAGTTTGATGCCACTGAACTTCACACTATTTCTCAAGATTTAAAATATTGATATAAAAATGTACTTTTGAAAGAAATACTATCCTTGATATTTAAAAATTATAGCATTTGCCTTTTAAACTCATTCAAATCTCAATTTCTCAAAGTAATGGTCACCAGGAAGAAGACACAAATGAAATTCGCAGTTTACAAAGCTCATTTTGAGAAAATATGCCAATTTCCATTAAAACTTTTTTTTTAAGTGACTACAGCAATAAAACTGATTGATTTGGATTCCACTTCTTTTTCTTTTTCTTGATAACTTTCTTGGTAAAAAGCAGGCACTGGAAGCTAAAGAAGGCAGTCATTGGTTTGGGATAATCAATGTGAGATATTTAAGGGTTTAAACAAAATAAGTGAAGGATGGATCAAAATTTAGACTACCCAGACTCTACTCATAATTCACTCATTGAAGAAATTATCAGTTTTCTCAGTCCATGTTTTTCCATTTATATAATCTCCACCCTGAATTCCAAATCTGTTGCTGAAGGACTAGGCTTGCTGCCTCTAGATGCTCTCATTCAGTCCATCTTGAACGCTTCAGCCAAAGCCGTGTCCCACTCTGACCTCATTGTTCTTCAATACATCTTTTAATAGCGCCTCATCTAAATATTAAACCAGTGTCTAAAGTCTGTGAGCTTTGTGGCCCTCTGATCAACCCACTCCATTCTACCAACCCTAAGTGAATGGGAATTCCTGATGCCTCCACTTTGGAAGAGAAAATCATTTGTCTATCAAGTCCTCATCTACTATTATCCAGGCACAGATTACTTCACTCATTTCCATCCATCAGAATGGCATCCCTTCCATTCTTATAGCCTGGTTGAAAGTCAATTCACCACAATGAAGTCATTGCTTGACAACATGGGATAACAAACACATGTTCAGCCACCAAACGTGCCATATGTTTCCTCCACAAATTTGGGAATACATTTATTATATACATCTAGTTTTCACTATAAGGAATTTGCCTTTTGCAGCAATTTGTCATTATTTTGAAGACCTATTAAACTTCCTATTGTGCTAATATAGCATTCTTAGGGGGTAATGAATCATGAAAAAAACAGACTTCCTTTGGCTCTTTTTGGGGGGGGGAAGAAAAAAGAGAAAACTGCTTAAAATGGGACATGCATTTTTTTACATGCATAATGCAGGAATTTGTTTTGTTTGACTGCATATTTATTAAAAGGACTCTATATCTCTACTTATCTGTCTATCTATTATTCAATTGTTGGGTGGAAAATAGGAGGGCAGAAAGATAAACGTTTATAAATTTTTTAAAAAATGAATTTAAAAAAGACTACATAATGACTGCTTATGATAGAAATAGGAATTCAGAAATAAAATTACCTGATCTTTTCTGTTTCCCTTCCCATAGAAGAAAAAATAGTATTGACTTATTCCATGACTTAATGATGGGGAACACATAAAAATATATAATGCAATAGTTAGATAAACAGGTGTCATGTGGCTTGTTGGATACTCTGTTTTGTAGAAATAAGCTACCAAGAATGGATCCTATTAATGATGAATAGTAAAATCTTAGTTTTATGAATTAAAGCTAAGGAAATGTGATACTAAAATAAATATGTCATACTAGCTTCCTTTAATGTGTCTCCTACTGATGTAGCTCATGGAGTTGATTCTATGCTATTTAAAATATGAAAACTCTAAAAATTTGCTATACAGCAACTAACGTAGATAGATGATTCCTGTTTAATACAATAAGACCAACAAGCTGAGGTAAGCGTGCCTTCACAACCTTTTTAAAATATAAAGTGGGATAAAAGTGCATTAGCTATCTTTTCTAGATTATTAACATTTTTTAGCCTCTCTAAATGACAGCATGACCTAATGGATAGTAGACCACCCTTTGAGTTTGACACATCGGGGTTCAAGGCCTGCCTCTGAGGTACATTAACTAGCTGACCTGGAGCAAGTCACTTACTAGCTCTAAACATAGTGCTTGGCGTATTGTAGACACTTAATGAGGGTTTATTGATTGACGATTGAACTTACCATCTTAGTGTCTTCAAGCAACTCTCTCAGAATTCAAGCTATGCAGTAACTGCTGATCCACACTTGTGGACAGCATTTTCACACCACTCTTATAAAATCACAAGTCCACACTCCAAAGACTTTCCTTTCTCCTTCCTTTCCCCACGTATCTCTTATTAGAATCTTAGAGGTACCAGGATTTTCCAACTCCTCAACTGCTACCATTCTTATTTTTGTACCCTGGAACAAAATGTTAAGACATGATTTCTTCAAATAAGGTATCAAGGAGAATCATGTTCGCATTAATTTCAAGCGGGTACGGATTTTAAAGGCTGGAAGGAAGAAAATCAGGAGAAAAGACTCCTTGACCACTGTATAGCAGTATGATTGCAGTCCCTGACTCACTAACCATCTTCCCAGGCCTCTTTCTCTTCTCTCCTTTCCATACTAGGTCTTCCTTGTCTAGCACTCATTTTTGAGGGAAGAGAGGAACAGAAGTGTCAGTTTAAAATGACTGCAAATAGAATGATGTGTCTTACTAATAAGTCTGCTTTATTCTAGTGGATTATGGCACCCATGTAGGTACTGGCAAAGCAGAGATCATTTAATAATATCATAGCAATGGGGAAAGTAGCTTATGGGTTCATCTGAAGTCCATCTACTTTCTTGTTCCTAACCACTTGAAGCCACTGAGAAGAGGGTTGCTTGAAGGGAGCAAGAGGAAAGAGCTGCTCTTTTCACACTACCATTCCACTTTCTATTTTCTATGTCAAGTCTTCTTTTTTCTTTTTTTTTTTAGGCCATGATAGGATTAGGAGAAAGGGAGGAGATAGGATATTAAAGGGTCAGGGAAGGTTATCTTGAGATAAAAGTTTGAAACGTTCTGGTGTCGACTGATTAGAACTGGAAAATGGAAAAGGGAGCAAGCTGTTGCTGTCAGAGAAATTCCAGAGATGTTGGGAATTGGAGATGGGAATAGCATCCTTAGGGTAGTCGTCTCTGCAGGGTTAGAAGTGGAGGAAAAAATAAAACAAGAATTCTATGGCCTTTCCCTTCCATTTGTCACTGGGGCTGGGGGTGGGGGAAGAGGAGGAAAGTAACAGGAGAGGGAGAAGAAAAGGTAGGAAGGACACTCTGGAAAGATTTGCACACCACAAGGCTGTAGAACAGATGGAATGCTGCCAATGCTCCAGTGTTACTTCTCCTTACTCCCTTTACCCCAAGGATTATTTTTTGTGGCTTGGTTTTCTCCAGACAAATGGTGGAAAACTCCAGGCCTATTTTTTAGGCCCATTACTGTCCCAGAACTTGGCAGGGAGAAGAACAGAGGTGGTACGGGTCTATTTGAAATAAAAATGAGCAACTACCAAGAGCAGGCTGTTCCCTCTTGCAGAATTTCATACCAGATAAGCTGTTACTAAAGTATTACCTAACTTTAATGTATCATGTGCTAATAGAGTACAAACGCTTTTAAGTCTAGCTTCTATTTACTCAGAAAATCACTTATCCTATGACCTTGGAAAATATGAGTACCTACTCTTCTTTGGAGCTAAAAATTTTTTTGTAAGAGGCTCCTCACCACTGCTGCTGTTATGGGCTTTTATGATAGTGCATCAGCAGTCCAAGAAACAGCTGGACATTCTTTTCTCTCCAAAATATTTTCCCTTCTGCCACCCTCATCATCAGTTTCCTAGTCCACAGAGACATTAACAGGCCAAGTAAATCATTTGGGACTACTTTTAGAAATGGTCTGGTCCCTGGGTTAAGAGAGCTCAGAAAGAAATCAGGGTACTCTTAGGTTTCTTAATATTTATTTTTTTAGAGCAAAAACTTGACAGCTACCATGTCCACCAAATGTATATATTTGTAAAGAAATTCATTATAAAGAGAAAAAGATTTGGTTGTCCTTTCCCCCTTCATCAAAGTTAATGCTAATTCTTGGAACAAATTCAGAAGCAATATTAAGAACTGTCTCAAAGCAAAAATCCAAGTATAGTAGAATTCTTTACAGAGACTCTTCGCTCATGACTGATTAGCTACTCTTGGAAGTACTTGAGCACATAAGGTCAGAGTGCTAAAGGATCAGTGTTTCCAACGGTACTGTCTCTTTCAGAATTATCTTCTCCAAAAAGAAAAATCAAAAAATTCTCTCAGGGAAATAATTATCATATTAGTGTTCTTACAAGCATGAGTTAATAAAAGGCAAACATTCTTCAGAAATCATATCTGAAATTTTTCTCTTTTAAAAAAACACCTGAAGTTCTCCCTGAAGGAAGTCATAAAGATCCTTTCTTCTAAAATGTTTCTAACTAAAATTGCCTAAAGAATTCAAGAAACAAAATGATTTTGATTTTATGCTATCCTTTCTTCCAAGTAAAGTTTGTGACCATTATTTTTGAAATTCTCAAATTACCTGCAGAAAAGAAGTTCCTAATATCCGAACGCATCTCCTTGGAAGATATGGTGAATTTGGAGTTAGAATATTTGGGTTCAAATCCTGGTTTTGCCACTTACTACCTTAAGTGTAGTGCCCCAAACCTGTGTGGGTTTGGGCAAGTGATTTTATCTGAGTCTCAGTTGCCTCACCTGCACAATGAAGGAGGTGGCATAAGGCTCCTTCCAACTGTAAATTCTATGATTCCCCAGGATCATAGTGATTCAATCAATATGGGTACTATCTCTTGATTTCTCCTTGACTTTTCATCCCATATTATTGTCCACATCTTTCCATAAAGCCCCCATGGTTTCCCATAAATCTACAGAATGTGTCAGAGGTCTTACTGCATTCTTTCATATAGATTAGGGGAAACCTATGTACCTCTACATTCAGGTCATCCATTTCCATTACTTTTGATTCACAAAGTATGGGGTGTTAAGGAAAGACTTGTACCTCTGGTGTGAGGGCTGCTGAACCTTTTTGAGGCAGGTTATCCACCTGCCACACAACTCTTACCTGTGGCTCCAAGAAGCTGTAGTATGTGCAGTGACCAGACCCTAGTAAAACCATTTTGGCAAAATGGATAAATCAAGTTGAGGGTAAATGATAGGCCTCAAACCCACTGGTGAATTAGGAAGGGTGTCTACAACAA
The DNA here is from genome assembly GCF_028372415.1 of Notamacropus eugenii. NCBI lineage: Eukaryota > Metazoa > Chordata > Mammalia > Diprotodontia > Macropodidae > Notamacropus > Notamacropus eugenii. The sequence continues at coordinate 103,175,609 of NC_092876.1, forward strand.
GCATGTGAAGAATTCCCCAGGGGCAGAATAGGTAAATGTGAATAATTTGTTCCAATGGGCTATGAAGATGGCAAAAGCAGGTGCTGTGGAGCCCAAAGCTTGACTAGACATCAAAGATGCCAATGTCACCCACAGCCATAGCTAGTAAGCTTGACTTCTGTCTTGACACTGGACTCTGAAGACTGTGGAAGAGTGAGGCCAACAACTTTGCACAACTCTGCCTTACTTACATCCAATGTATGCACAAATCAAAAGACATCACTTATTCCATTTTACCATTTTTACTTACCTCAAAATCCTATGGTGACAGGCAAGTGATAAAGCAGCAGGTACAGATACAATGGGAACTGTAGTCACAACCCTACCCATAGGTGGCCCAGGACCCTATGGTTGTCTTCTCACTGGACTGAAGCTGCAACTTTTGAAAGGACCTGAACAGTCTTTTGAAAGAACCACACTGCTTACTTCTTGGCATGAATAAGGGGCTAGAAAAGGTGCCCTATGTCTACTTCATCTAACCTAACCCTCGTTTGCTTAACCATGGCAGGTGGGAAATCCTACCCTGTGGTTAAAACAAACAAAAAAAAGTACAAAAACTTTTGCAATGATTTGACTCAATGCATGCACACACTTATGGACAACACAAAATCCAGTAAACCTGCAAGATAAACAGCTCTGGCTGTGAGAGAACTCTGCAGGGATCACATCTAAATAGCAGCCCTAAGTAAAACAAGGTTGGCAAAGGAAGGCCAATTTACCAAAGTGAGAGCTGGACATGTGCTTTTCTGGAGTGACCACAGTGATGGGGAGCATTGTGAAGGTGGCACAGGTTTCACAATCAAATCTAATCCAGTTAACAAGCTTGTATACCTCACAAAAGGAGTGAAAGACAGGCTCACAACAATGTAATTGCCTCTTGTAGGAAAGCACCACATCCTCATCATCAGTGAATATGCTCCCACATGCTGAACCCTGATATGGTCAAAGAAAAATTTTATGAAGACCTGAAGACCTTCATCATCAATGAACCATAAGAGAACAAGCTTATAATTCTGGGTGCTTTAATACTAGAGTTGGCTCAGACTACCAGACATGGCAAGGAGTCCTTGGGAGGAATGGAATTGAAACAGTAACAGCAATGGTCACTTACTACTGAAGACTTGTACATCTCATGACCTCATCACCAACACTGTCTTCCCTTTACAAAAATTCAACAAAACATCACGGATGCACCCTTGCAGCAAACATTGGCATTTAATAGACAACATTATTGTAAGGAGAAGAGACAAACAGAATGTGAGAGTGATGAAGACAATGTGTGGTGCAGAGTGCTGGACTGATCACAGCTTTATCTTCTCCAAGATAAATATTTGCATTCAACAAAAGTGGCAGCTCCAAGGTAAAATGACAACCAGAAGACTTGTTAATGGATTAGAATGCTTCTCTGTGTGTGAACAGTTTGTTGCTAACTTGGAGGGAAAGCTGAGCCAACACACAGTTGGCAACAGTGGAGCAGAAGAGGAGGGGGCAGCTTTCAGAGATTTAGTGTATAGCATTGTATTTACTCATCTGGGTCAAGACACTCACAAACATCAAGACTGGTTTGATGAAAATGATGAGGAAATTCAGAAGCTGCTAAATGAGAAGAAAAAACTCAACAGGGTTTATCAGCAAGATAGTTTATCTCTAAGAAGGAGTTTAGCTTCCTCAAAAGTAAAGTACAAGTGAATCTCAGAGAGATGCAGGATTCTTGGCTCAGTAAGAAGTCATGAAATTCAGAAAGTACTTTTTTGATGTCTATTATGGCTATTTATAGGCCAAAGGTCTCTGGTGCATCTCAATTACTCAGCACTGATGAAGCCACACTGATTAACAATTAGGAGATGATCCTGGAGCAAGGGGCTGAACACTTCCATAATGTTCTCAACAGACTGTTCGTCAATCACTGATGAAGTCACTGACTACACCTCAGGTTGAAGTCAATCCATCTCTAGTCAAACTTCCAACTAAAGAAGAGGTTTTGAACACCATTAAGTTTCTCTTATGTGGCAAAAAACCTGGTGCTGATTCTATTCCAGAAGAGATTTACAAGGTAGGCGATCCCCTACTCATACACAAAGCTAACTGATATCTTCCAGGTTATACGGCAAGAAAAAATGCCATACTGTCCATTGTCCTCCATTGTTCATTCTGTAAAGGAAAAGGAAATAGGCTGTCCTGTGACAATAACAGGGGATTCTCTTTTAGTCATTGCCAGCAAGATTCTTGCCAGAGTTCCCCTTGATTGACTGATCCTTCACTTATTATATGGTTATCTATCCTAGAGCCAGTGTGGCTTCAGAAAAGACTGAGGAATGATCAACAAGGTGTTGTTTGCTGACTGAGAACTATAACAGAAATACCAGGCACAGAACAGAGGTCTGTTCCTGTTTGACAGTTTAACTGAAGTCTTTAATACTATCCATCATGAGGGCTTGTGTAAGACTGTGGCAAAATTTGTTTGCTTGGAGCTCACCAGTATCATATGCCAGTTCCATAAAAGCATGCTTACGTGGGCTCTGGATAATGGACAATGCTCTTACACTTTCCCAGTCACCAGTGGAATGAAGCAGGGTTGTGTGCTTGCTCCCATGCTCTTTAGTATGTTTTCGGTGGTATCAGATGCCTTCAACAAATAAGAAAATGGCATCAAGGTGAGCTTCTGCACTGATGGTAAATTACTTAACTTGAAAAGGCTATAAGCCAAGACCAAAGTGGAGGGAGAGTTGGTATACCACTTTTTGTTGCAGATGATTGGGCACTCAATGTAGCCTTGGAGGTTGAGATGCAACAGAGTACAAATCGATTCTCTGTCACTTGTATTAGTTTTGGCCTAACAATGAACACCAAGAAAGCAGAGGTGTTCCATCAGTCATCACTACGCCATCCACACATAGAAACATTATGACAGCAAATGGAGAGATTTTGAATGCTGTAGATCTGCACAGCACACTTTTCAGACATGCATGCAGATAACAACGTTGATGCAAGAATTGCCACAGCTAGCTCGGTGTTAGGGAAGCTCCAAAATAAAATATAGGAAAGAAGTAGTAGTAGACTGACTACCAAAGTGAAAGTCTACAGAGCTGTTGTGCTGACCTCATTGCTGTAAGCCTGTAAGGACCCTTGAGATATGGTCTAAGCTATACTGTAGCAGGAACAGCCTCCTAGGACCCTCTCTGGAAGCTTCTATTTGAAGATTCTTGTGAGGCAGCCCAATCTATTTTTATACTGCTCTCATGGTTAGGAAGATCCTCCTTATGTTGTGCTGAAAACTGCATCCCAAAGGCCAACCTAAATGAAAATTCTCCCCTGCATTCAACTGTCATATGTGAACTAGAGGAGTCTAAGGCCCTTCTACTTGTTGGTATCCACTCCTCCAGCATCAGGACAGTGCATTGTTTACAACGATGCAGAAGGTCTTTTGCCAGAAAACAGCAATGGTAAGCACAGTTTTCAGTGGGGGTTGCCATACAGTAGGTGAGGGTCAGATAGTAGTTGTAATTTGGGATTTACATAGTTCTTTAAGGTTATAAAGTGTTCTACATATTATTAAGCCTTGATAAAGCCACATTAAAACTTTTGTGACACACTACATTCATTCACTTGATCCTCACAATAACCCTGTGAGATAGGTGTTACTAAAATTTTCCCATTTTCACAGATGAAGATACTGAGGTTGACAGGTGAAGTGACTTGCTGGAGTCACTCAGCTAGCATCTGAGGCAGAATTTGAACTCAGGTCACGTCTACTGCACGTAGCTGCTTTCAGAATGAAGCCCCATAAGAAAACTGAGAAAGCAGCTAAAATGAATTTGGCATCTGCCCCAGCTAGTAGCATACACTCTGGATTCTCCCCTTAGATAGTAAAACCCTTAAAGGCAGGAACTCTCTTCTGCCTTTCTTTGTATCCTTGGAGGTTTACACCTTGCCTGGCACATGATAGGAGATTAATAAATGTTTATTGACTGACTTGCATCAACAGAGATTTTGATTTCATTTTCTTCACATGGAAAGGAAGCAGAAGAAACTGAACTTAATAAAAAATGAACTACTGCGCTCACTGTCCAAATCAATCTAACTACAGCTGTTTATGTCTCAGCATTGCATGGTATCCACTTTCAGGCAAACAATCCAATCTTCCTCAAAACGATGCAGAAAACCTTAAGTTTTACCTATTAAAATCATCAGTGTCATTTTTCAAATAAAAAATGTCAAGTTCTAAAGAAATGTCTTGAGAGAAAGTTCGTAAAATTATGAGAGGTAGAAAGATTATAATTCAAAACAACTGGAGGCCAAATGATATCTGCAGAGTATTAAAGGCTCTTCCACAATATTCTGGGTTGATCCTCAAATAGTTGCAGAGATAAGGAGCTAATTATATATAGCATTTTATAGTTTACAAAGCATTTTCACAATATCTTCTGAGCTAATTCTTACAATAATCTTCAAATGTACCAGGGCAGGGAAAACAAAGTCTAAGTGTGTGTGAGCCATTATCATCTTGTTGTATAGGAAATAATTTCAGATGAAGTGATTTGATCAAGTTCTCATCAAAGGTGAAGTAATAGAGCTGACACTAGAAGCCAGCTATTCTGACCCCCATCAGCAGTGTTTTTTCACACTTGTCCCCAAATAAATAGCATGATGAAAATAATTTTAAAAGACTCAGTTATATAGCACATTTTAAATAAACCTGCTTGATGCCGTTCCTAATTAACATGTCCCATTTCCATACTTTGCAGACACTTGACCCTCATGCTTCAGGGCTCTTGGAATCTTTAGATACCTTCTAGTCTCAGCACATCACCTCCTTCAAGAGACTTTCCATGTTCATGCTGTTTGTCTCCAGTAAGCTCCTTAAGGGAAGTGACTTTCTCATTTGCTGCTCTGTAACTCCAGTACAGAGCATAACGCCTGACACAGAGATGCTCATTTTTCTAACCTATTTCTAAACTTTGAACTTTATGTTAAAGTTGGGCTCTGCTAACTGGTGCATGGAGGCACCATACCAAGCTTTGGGCTTTTTCATGCTGCTGTTTTCGAGCTAGTTCTGAGGCTCTGCAAGTTTTTGGTGTTTCCAAGATGGTGTTACTATAGTGGAAGTGCGGTCACTGCTCTCCTGATCTCTGCTCTGGTCTTTACACAGGAAGGGCTGCTGCTCTTTTGTAGCCATAAGCACCAGCACTTCTCTTGGCTCTGGAACTAGGACCAGGACCCTTGCTCCCTTTGTGACCAACTATAAGTGCTCTTCTCCAGCCTGGAACTAAGACCAGAACTGCATATGAGCAATAGAGTTGCCAATCAGTGACAGCTGTACCCAGTGCCAGCAACAGGTCCCCTGTAATCACTGTCTGATCAGCTGTCTGACCCTCTTACTCTCCCCCAGACTGAGTTTCCCAAGCTGCTGTTGCTGTGTCTGTGTGCTTTAGACAAACATTCCCTCTCATTCTCTATGGTCTGGCTTCCAACTTTATCATTCAACCAAAACCATTTCCTCCAGAGTTAATAATCATTTTTTTTTTTTTACCATAACTAATGGCCTTTTCTCAATCCTCATCCTTCTTGACCTCTCTTCAGGCTTTTGATTGTACCTTGGTCACCCTCGTTTCCTTGCCCTAACCTCTTTGCTGACCTCCAGTCTTTTATCTCCAACCATTAGACATGTTGACCTAGATGTTCCATAGTCATCTTAAACTCAATATGAACAAAACTGAATTCATTATCTTTCCCCCGGCCATTTCTCCCTTCTGAACTCCACTCATACTGTAGAGGGTACCACCATTCCCCCACTGCCAGTCATTCTTTATTCCTCAAGTCTTACCCCTCCCCAGTCCCCATATCCAATCTAATGTGTTTGTAACACCTCTCACAGGCAACCCCTTCTCTCTTCTGACTCCCAGTTCAGTCAGATAAAAGAAAGAATCAATAACAATCATTAACCACCTACTATGTGCCAGCAAAACAATAATTTAACTTTCTAAGAACAAACTTACTTTTTCAATGCTTACTTTTTTCTTTTGATATTCGAATCGTATTTGCTCACAAAATCCATGAGTTTATCCTGTGACCAGCACATTATATAACAACTAAATGGCTCGTGACTTTACAGGACACATGGACCATGCTCCTATCAGGCACACAGGAGAGCACTTAACATATGCAGAAAAGAAACCCAGAAGAATCTTCAAAATATACTGTTTATCTCTTTTCATAAGGGCTAGTTCTCTATGGAATTCCCTATGTAGTCACAGGGCATTTTATCTTGTATTTTAGATGACTAGTATTATGATACAAAAAGCAATTCTACCTTCAACTTTTGCTTGTAAAATATCATTCCTAATTGTTTTACTGTTGCCAGTATATATATCCACAGGAGGCTCCTTGAGGGCAGAGACTGTTTCCTGTTTCACTTCTGTCTTGTAGCTCCAATGCTTTAGCGCAGTACCTGGAACATTATAAATGTTTAAGAAATCCTTATTGCTTGATTGAAGTATCGCTTCTTGATGAAAAAAAATGATTGGATAGCTCTGTCTGAAATCACAATTCTCACGTCATAATTTTTAATATCTATAGAATTGAATGAAATTTTAAAACTAAGAATATGTCTTAACCACCATGGCTAATCTCCTAAACAATTTAATGTTTCTGTAATACAAATCAATTACAATAATTATTCACCACAAATTAACATGAGGGGGAATAATAAAATTTTTATATATTCTATGATAGTGTCTATCTCCAAAAAGAATAAAAATTTCCATGTTTTCAGTTGAACTGAATGCTATTTTCTTCAAGAATATTCTTTTTTTCATGGAAATAATTACGAAACCATTCTATATGTTCAACCTTTTCTTTAACAGTTAGAAATGGGTTTTTTGAAAGTCCACAAGTAACTAGTTCCATGAAATGACGAATTGGTCCTTGCTTTGGAAAATCTTCCAGGTATTTATCCAAAAATATATGTTCATGAAAATCAGCACCATCATCTTCAATACCTAGAAAATGAGCCAAAACACATATAATTTGAATGCATTCATAAATATAAAGCAGAAATATATTAAAAGCTCTAAGTCAGGTTATTGTTTTTTCCACCAATTAAGAATAAGAAAGAAGGTTTGTTCACAAAAGACTTAAAATGAATATATATATTTCCCATATATGCTTTTGTAAACTGGTCCTATAAGTAATTCTGAATTTCTTGTAACTACTTTTGGGAGCAGGAATTATTTTAATTGTACATTGTGTGAGATATGTTGAGACACACATGAAGACAGCACTCTATTTAAATAGTAAACTACTATAAGCTGAAAACAAGTATTTTCACTGAATCTACTAAATAAACTGACATCCTTTTGTGACAAATACACAGAAATACTCTTTCACATTAGAAACTGATCCACTAATCTATGAAATGCAGAGAAAGTATACTGTAAAAATATCACAATCACAATTCCATCCCTATCCCCAAGTCTGAGATGATCTAGGTACTTATTATTTTGGAAAGTCTAGGCTAGACAGGCAAAGGATTATTTTATCCATTGAGCGGGTAAAGATGGTGAAGGGGAAGGAAGAGAGTGTATAAGTGCAAGGATGAGAAAGACTGACCACGCTTCTTATTACCCTTGTAACATCAGGAAGAGGTCTGTAATTATTTTAGCCAACAATGTCTCAAGTGAAAATGCCTATTATTTCAGGTCTGAACTGCCAAAAGAATGTAAAAAAAAAAACAACCCAGAAATAAGGGATATACATAACAGGATGGCAGTTTAACCAAGAACTTAACTCCAGTGTCATTCTAATACCTGAGTGACACACACAATAAATGCAATAGGGCAAAAGCCAGTTTATAACAATAATCTCCAAACTATTTTTGCATAGAGAATATCTTTGAGTACTGGATTAAATTTAGCCATCTTCACTCTCAATTACGTTTCTACTTCCTTTGTGTTTGTGACACAAAAAAAGGTTAGGATTCTCTGCTCTGGATTCTCTCCATATCATCCCCATGAAGTCTCTTCTAGCAGTGTCTTCTGGTCCTAAATATCAAAGAACATACCAACATGGGCTCTACAATATTAAACTTCTTCCCCATTGGAGCAGCTAGGTGGTGCAGTGGATACAGCACCAGTGCAGGAGTCAGGAGGACCTGAGTTCAAATCTCACCTCAGATACTTGACACGCACTAGCTGTGTGACCTTGGATAAGTCACTTGACCCCAACTACCTCATCCTGGGTCATTTCCAGTCATCCTGATGAATATCTGGTCATTGGATTCAGATGGCTCTGGAGGAGAAGTGAGACTGGTGACCTGCACAGCCCTCCCTCACTCAAAACAAAGTCAAGTGCAAATCATGTCATTGTTTCTCTGATGGCATGGTCTTCTTCTGCAATGAAGGATGAACACACACCATCTTCCCCATTACTTCAAGTAGACTGCCTTGTATAAAATAGGTGCTCAGTAAATAGGTTGTCAGATGAATTGAGCACATCCAAATTGGCTCATTCTATGCCATGTATTGTGAAAGTGTAGCAACGAAAAGAGAACAAGGAATCAAAATAATTATAATTGATACAATTCAAAATAGAGAATTACTGATTTCAGGTTAACGTCTCATTATTTTTCCAAATGCAATTATTGTTTTGATTAAAGACAATTCTTGTGTGGGCACATATTCAGATAACAAAGCTTGTTAATTGAGTTTTTCTATACTATTCCAAAATTTCTCAACAGTCAAATTCACAAAAGGTTTAGTTTCTCCTCAGCCCAACAGTTAAGAGACACAGAAAAAAACCACCTTCTTGTACCTAGCTAATATCATCTGATAGCCTCTGAAAATCTAAGAAATGTGAAGAATTGTGGAAGAGGCAACCACTTTGAATTTTAAAAATTTAGGTGCTCCTTTAAGTGCCATAAATAGAAAAGGTTTTTTAACACCCCCCACCCCCCTTTCTTTCTGATACCAGAAAAAAACACAACACCAAGAAGATAAGTAAACAAAGCGTCATTTTCATTACACTACTCCAATGCTCACATTTGTTCAATCACTGAACTAAAGAAAAACTTAATTTATTTCATAAAGAATAAAGACTGTTTTAAGTAAAGCAACAATGGAATTTTCTTTGCCAAAGGAATGTGTGTAAATCTTCATGGAAGTTATTAATGACAAAGTGAGAAGAACACGGTATCTGATAACCTTTTTAAAAAAATGAAAATTAAATACCAAGAACAACAAAAGGAAAATAACCCCCTATTGTGAGGACCCAGGTCACAGTGCAGGTTCCTCAAAGTCTTCAGAAGTTTACAAATGTGTAGTGAAGGAGGAGATCAAATTCAAAAAGTTTCCATGGTTTCTTTCCTGTTTTTCCTTCAGATATTCAAATGTCTTAAGGAGCTGGAAACGAGACACCTCCTTTTCCCACATCGCGGCATCAATAATGTGCAGTGTATATAGATACCTGTCACATTTTTCTTTCCTGACTGATCAAAACAGATGTTTCCCCCCTTCTCAGAGACTAAACATTCTCAGTGACTTTATCGACTTTAAGATAAATTTTTGCTAGGCACTGAAATTCAAGACTGTTTGTTGAATGGAAAATAGTGGAATGGAAACAGAACTCTCATAGTTGTTATGATGATGTGCCCTGATTCACCTTCCTATAACTGTACTTGGTAGCCATCTGCACCAGGAAATACTGTTGATATTTCAGATTCAAAAGTTATACTGGGCAAAATAAAAAAAAATACAGCAATGCAAGAAGTCCAACTATCCAGAGCATATAATACAAGGTCATACCTAATTATACTGGAACACTACCATATCAAAATGTTGTTAACTTTGTCAGGGCTTATTCTCAATTTGCATAAGACTTTAACTGATGTTTCAGGAATGAGTGAAATTGTTTTCTTGAGAAGAGTGGTGTTTTCTTTAACCAATTCTACTTTGCTCCATTTTATAGTCCATGAACATGTATACAGGTATTTTAAAACATAGACAAACATATGTAACACATGAATATGTGTACAATAAAATTGTAGCATGACAAGAGAAAATTCAGTAAGAATCAAAAAAGCTTCTGTAAAATTTAACTTTCCTTAAAAATAAAGGAACAATGAAAGCTATTTCAGGACAACTTGGCATATTTTAAATTTTCCATTCTATTTATTATTAAATTGAAAATACATGCATAATATCTTTAAAAAGTATTCCCATTTCAAAATAAAAATCGATCACAGTGCTAAATAAAAATCAAAAAGCCTAAAATTCTATTTAAATTTCCTAAAACCTATGTAAAGGTTTGTCATTTTTATGCAATTTAGTGCCCTACCTTTTCTGACCCACCAAAGAAATGCAAAGGGCTCCCCTCTGAATGCAAACAACAATTCAAAAGAATATTCAGAAATTATTTGATACATTTTAGCTGATGACAAAACAGGATAAACAAATGCACTGTAGCTAGACTGTTTTCCTCTTGATTTAGGAAACTCTAGCACTCAAGGGGAATAGTCAAAAGAAAGCACCAGGAAATCAGGGCTTCCAATGGAAAGTTTGCATAAGGCCTTTCAAACTCAGCAACACATTCAATTTACAGAAAACCAGTTTCCTATAGGGGAATTAATGCTTCACTTACAGGCTGATGTAGATAAGCTGAGGTACTTTTAACTCAGTGATTTTTATATTGTGAAGATTTTAAAGTCCTGCTAAAAAATCTGTTCATCTTTGTATAATGCATTAGAAGTGCCTAACCATAACTTCCTCAGAATTTAAAAAGATGTCACTACTTAAAAGGATACAATAAATTTTATAAGCATACGACATCAAGAATAAGCATTTCCCACATCATTTTTCATGTTTCTTTAATAAGTTGCCAGGAATAAATGAAAATCTAAAAGTCTTATCTCAAATCCTGCTAAAAACTCATTTCTAGGTAATAGGAATTTATTCAAAATAATATGCATACATGGAGCTTAAATAGAGAATCTATCATTAGTAGTTTCCATTTTCTAATCTGGAAAAAAAAAAGGCATACCAGCTTCATTGTTGATTGGGAATGTCCACAGTTTTCCTTCTTTTGTCCACTGGATCATCTCTTCCAAAGCATTCTGGGGAAGTTGTTGACTTACTTTGGCTAACTGTTTAGCAAATTCCACATCCCAAAGTGTTGGTGATGTCTCTGGAGTAAACAAATTATTTCAAATAAGTGTAATCATAAAGATCTTTATCCCAAAAAGTTAAAATTGAACATTAATACTAGGTTTTTAGACTCATGCAATTTATGAGATAAAGTTCATAAGACTATTTCATTTATTAGCTATAATTAAGAAACAGTAGAAAGGTTAACGTTTTGACCCGAATGATATAAGATTTTTTCTAATATGGAGAAGGTTCAACTTCCTATTTGCTGGGAAAAAACCAAACAATTAAAAATGGTGTCTTTTCCTACAAAAGTAGTGAGCTTATAGTATTTTATGTAAGGTTGCCTTCATAACCAAGGTATAGTCTAACAGAAACTTGTGTTGGATACTGATCCTGCCCCTTATAAGCAACATAAACTTTAACAAGAAATTTCGTTTATCTGAACTGTGATTTTCTCTGCTATAAAAGAGAATTATAATATTTCCACTATGTATCTTACAGCATAGCTGTGAGGATTAAATGAAATCATATATGTTAAATACCTTATAAACCATAAAACACCATAAAAATGTCAGTAGTTATTTTGTTATTATTTTGGTTAACAGGCTTTATTATATATTTTAAAGGCTTGAGGCAAAAGTACATTCCAGAAAAGAATAAAATTTCCAAAGTCCCAGATGCCTTTTCATTTTTTCTTAAATTCACTTTTTTCTTCAAAAGAAGATCCACCTGCTCTTCCTTCTACTTGCTTCTCCCATTGAGAAAGCAAGAAAAACAAAATCTTACTTATAAACATGTATAATCAGACAAATTTCCATATTAACATTAGCTACTATGGAAATTGACCTTGATCTTGTTAATAATTATCTGGCATCTAGAACACTGTATTCCATCAAAATAAGAATTGAGGATTTCTTAGTTTTAATGACCAGTAAAGACATCAATACAAATAATGTGATTAGTGTTATTCATAACAATTCTCACAAAATCCCCAATAGAAAAACCCACTTTAATTCTTAAGACTTCAGAAGGAATCACACTGTATACGTTTTGTGTGTTTTACTACTATAAATAAAAAGTATTTATTAAGCTTCAGTTATTTTGTGCCAGGCACCGAATATATAAGGATCTTAAGTCCAAGTTAAGGAAAATAAGCACATATGTAAGTACGGATACTATAAATATAAAGAGAATAGATACAAATATATAGAAAATAGTTAAATGCAAGGTAGTGCAAATGCAATAGTTAAATGAAAAGAAGGAGGGCACCAGTATTCTGGGAAAATCAGGAAAGATTTCACAAAAAAGATGGTCCTTGAGCTGGGTCTTACAGGGCGAAAGGGTGCAGAATACATTTAGAACAGGTAAAGTGTAAAGAAATAGAACCATAAGATACAGTTATATGTGAAAAACAGAAAGAAGGCCCTTAAAGCTGAATCACAAAGTACAGGATGGGGGAGTAATATCCAACAAGCCTGGAAATATAAGTTGGGTAAAAGGCATGTAGGCCTTTAAAAGTTAAACAGAGTTGATGTTTTATTCTAGAAGCAATAGGGAGCTACCGGAGTTAACTGAGTAGGGCAGTCACATGGTCAGATCTGCACTAAAGGAAAATGACATTAGCAGCAGATTGTAGGATAGACCACAATGGTGGGGAAACTTGAGGTTGGGAGAGCAATTAGGAAGCTGTTATAATAATACAGGCAAGAAAGTGATAAGGGACTGAAATAAGGCAGCAGTTATGTAAACATAAAGAAGAGTTCCAACGAGAAATATGTTGTGCTGGTAGGAATGGTAAGGTTTCCTAACGACTGGATCTGTGAGATGATGAACAACATGAGTTAAGGATAATGCTGGGGTTAGAAATCTGGGAGACCGAAGCATGCAGTATTTTCAACTGGAAAAGATAATCAGTTCAGTTTTGGATATATCATGAGAAGTCTTCAGGACATCTAATTTAAAATGTCCAAATGGTGGTGTTGCCTTTCATCTTGTTCTCTTGACTTATAGCACTGCCCCAAAGGCTTTAAAGTACAAATAGCAGCCACTATATAGGTTGTTAAGAGTTGGTTCACTGTCTGAATGAATGAAAATATATCAATGTAATCAGATGTTATCATTCTGTATAGATAATTAAACCCATTTTTACTATGATGCAACTTTGGTCCAAATGTTCTATTCATCCCATCCATGTGGAAACAAACTAAGGAGATGAAAATTAAAGTTGAGATACAGTCTGCTTCCTTTTCCACCTACTAGGTAAGTATGGTGTCAAGTAATAATAATAAATATAGAAAATGAAAGACATGAGCTTCTCTGAACAAAAAAGGGTCAAGTAGACGGGACTCTTGGAAAGAGACAGCTTTGTCCTTCAGAGTAGTTTAAATACTTAAGTTTTGACTATGTGTTTATTTGGGGTTTGGCTATTTGTCTGACTTACCAATATTTGACAAGAATGATGTAACTAGGGGCACCAATACAAAAAAGCATCCAGGAACTTCAACTGTAACCATATTTTAAAAGAAGCAGTGCTTCAAAGACCTTGTAAGTGTGTCTACTATTCGTTTCAGTATCACCCTAGCATAGTACACCATTCCTTCTCTACAATACATGCTTTCTGCAATGTCAATATCTCAAATATATCATCTCTATTCTCAAATAACCTAGGAAATGACAAGCATTCCCCTACTTACGAATATCTCATACATACAAAGATTCACTCCCCATGAAGTTAGATACACTACGCCACAAACACAAAAAGTTATACTTTCTTGCATGTACTCCAAGGGCCGTAGTTGTGAGGGTAAGTCTATAGCATTATCTATTTTTTTGGTAGGAGGAGACGCGATAGGTACCCAATGCCTTAGTGTTTTCTTCAACCACAGTTTGAAATGTGTTTTCCCATAGAAGCATGTTTTACATGATGCTAAGTCTGTTAGGTTAGTCTATTTGTAGGTTTAACTGGTTTCTGTGGGTTGTTTGTAATTTAATCCTCACATACTAAGCAACCAACTAATTAAAAAAAACAACAACAAAACTTGTAATACAACTCAGAAGTTTGAGAGTAGAAAAAAATTAATACTAAATAATAACAAAAAAATTACTAATTCTCCCCACATTTCTGCCCTCCTCACCTCCCCCCACCAAAAAAAAAACCAAAACATAACTTATTTTCAGCTTGGTGTCCCTCTGAAGGCAACCTTCCATAAAATGTGACTGGAATTTCAACTTAATGACTTACAAGCCCAAGTCTGTATATAATGAAAATTTTAAGATGTGATTTTGGTTAAAATCTAATAAACTACATTCTATAAAAACTATAGAGATTGTATAGTAGAGAAAACTAAGTCATATTTATAATTCAAAGTGGCTTTAGAGAGACAATACATTTTCTTCTAAAAAAATTTTTTTTTTTAGCAAATCTCAGAATAAATGTCCTAAGTGGTTATTGTGCACCATTTTACTGTATATTTCAGTCTTAATTCACTATTTAAACACTGGGTTTCTCTTTCCTAAAGAAAGTCAATGAAACATGCAAACCATGTTTTAAACTAATTCTGGAGGCCACCAATGTTAGAAAACATTATTTAACATAAATCCTTCTGCTGAAGTCCTATCCTAATATCTCATTATGTCATGGAGGTGACCCTGGGTTAGCAAACATTATACAATTGGAACACGAGTTCTGGCAGTCCAAGAAGGTGAGAAGGCTGACTAAGCAAGTGAAGATAGCTTCATCACTACAAAGACAAAAAGACAGCCACCAAAGAAGCCTTTCCCAACCCCTCTTAATTCAAATACCTTGCCTCTTTTAATTATTTCCTATTTATCCTGCATATAGCTTATTTGCATTTATCTTTTGCTTGTGGTCTTCCCATTAGACTGTGAGTTCCTTGAGGGTAGGGACTATCTTTTGCCTCTTAATTGTATCTCTAGCAAATGGCACAGTGCCTGGCACACAGCAAATCCTTAATAAAGTAATCTGATTAATTTTTTTTAGTCACGTGAGCAGTGGGACAAATGAAATCAGGCCTATTTAAGAAATAAGGCAATATTTAATCCTATGCTTCTACGTAACATTTAAAAATTATTCCTTCTAATTATAATTGAAAACTAAAGAATTTAAACTAAAGAAGATAGGAGAATTTGGAGGAGAAAGACTATTACAAGGGGAAAGAATATACCATGAGTGTTTTCCTCCATAATTCTAGCTGCTATGTTGAATAACATTTTATAGTCACACTGGGGAGAATATTTAACTTATTCATCACAAAGAACAGAGAGTGTTCATTTGGGGAATTAACCACCATTTCTATCTAAGATTTAGGCCACTAACAGGATAGAATATTCAAATGCTTTGTCACTATGGATATAAAACACTGAGGTCTTTGAGAAATGAATCCTTGAGAAAAGTGATTAGTTATTGTTGTTTCATAACCAACCTGTTTCAGGTGCTTCTTCAGGAGCTGTTTCAACCACAGGGAAAACATTTAGTCTCTTCCCCATAAATAATCCTTTCCTAAAACCAAAAGGGGAAAATATATTTCCTAAGAATACTTTCATATGCTCCAATTTTAAGTTGTTTATGAGAAAAATATTTAACATGAAATGTTTTAAAGGCAGAAGTTAAAACAAATTCTATCCCAAACCAGACTGACATCTTGGTAAAGAGAAGCAATGAGGTGTATACCTTTGAATTTTTATTTCATAAGGCAATTCACTAAGTAATGCAGCTTACTTCCCAACATTCCTACTGAAAGGATTAGTACAATATGCTATTATTTTATAGTTAGTTTACTTCAATTTAAGTAATAAGAAAACCTAATGCAATAGCAAAACTATTACATCTTAATTTAGCAGTTATAACTTCAACATTAGGAATATCACTTCTTGCCTTTTTAATTGTATAAAATACTATACATTCTAATTGTAAAAGACAGCAGCTAAATCAAAACATTCCAACTTATAAAGCACGCTCAATGCTTAGAATATTCAGATAGTTTCTACTTAATAGTCTTTTAATTAGTCATAATTAATGGCACATTAATATTTTTTCCTATACTTCAAGTTCATTCTTTTTGCAAACATATTCTCCTCTGATAAACTGTTTCATATTTCACTGCTTCCTGATCTTATGTGCAGGATTTTCAAAATTAAATGCTAATGTGACATTAAAAAACCAGCTTTCAAATTCTAAATTTTGAACTGCTTTTAACCTATTCTTCCTGATTCAAAAACTTTCAACACATACTAGCTGGCTGGTAAGCCAGAAAGCCAGGGGTTCAAGTCATGTCTCAGACAAATACTAGCCATGTAGCCTTGGGTGAGTGCCTCTCAGGACTCTGGGCAACTCTACACCTTTAAAATGCAGAGCACATTCACTCAACTGCATTGGTAGTGGAAGTTTTCTACAGCCAATGAAAGCAAAGATTTGGATCATACACACATACATGTGCATCACAAATGAATATGGAAAGTAAGTAGTATAACACAGGATTTTTTAGTTTTCCTGTTTGTGTACAGTGATTTTCCATTGAAGGATAAGGCTTGGCAACCTACGGTGGAGAGACAATTTTCCATAGTCTGCAAAGCCATTTTCGACATCAGGATTCCAGGCAAAATTGGTTTTCTGCCTCTCTTTCAATCTCCAGGGCTTCAATTTCCTACCCCAAGTGCCTCTTTTTTTAAGCAGTTTTTTGGTTATTCAAAGCCCTCCAGGCCTCCTCTCAACTTAAAATAACAGCTCCTCCCCACTTCCTAGCAATTCAAACTGTCCCCACTATAGAGATCTCAACTGGGTATTAAACAATCTAATTAGTTAATTATGGTAATTCTCAATAATGTAGGAATTGCTGATCAGCTTACATCCCCAGGGTTGATCTGCATTTTAATAGGGGAGCCCATTAATATAAACAATCTTTTAAATGATGGGATCAATGCAGGAGACATTTGGAACACTGCAGTATATCATTCTATTGCTCACCTTTCAAACACAGATGACAAAATATGGCTGGAGATATGGAGATAGAAATCACTCCTTTGTACCATTCCCAGGTTTTGACTGTCACTTCTCAACCGTGACAAGTGGATCAAAAAGGGTAGGAGGTAGAAAGGCCATACCTTTTCTCTACTGTTTTAATCTATTTTAAGTTCAAGTTTTGGTGAGTTGTTCCAGTCTGTCAAGATCTTGTTAGATCCTGACTCTATCATGTAGTGTGTTAGCTCTTTCTCCCAATTTGTGTCACCTGCATGCCATGAATGTCTTTCAAGTCACTGACAAAAATGTTAATCAGCACAAGACCAAGTACTGAGCCCCTGGTGATTCACATGGAGACTTCCTATCAAGCAGACACTGAACCATTAACAACTATTCTCTCAGAATCCAGCCATTCAGTGGGTCTGAATCCATATAATTACACTCTCTTCTAGTCTCTACATCTCATCTTTTACAAAAAATTAGTATAAGAGACTCTAGCAAATATTTTGCAAAAATCTAGCAAGCAATAGCTACAAAATTCCACTTTAAAATACCAGTTTAACAGTAGTCAGATGCCAGTTCCTATGGAGGTCTTTTCTTTCTCCTTTAGTATCTCCTTCTTCTGAAATTACCTTGTATTTATTCATCTGTGCTCATATTGTATCCCTCCTAGTATAATGTAAGCTTCTTGAACCTCCAGGACCTAACACATAGTACGCACTTAATAAAATTAATTTACTGAGGGAATAAAATAGATAGACAGCTATGTGAATGGAGGAAAAAAAAGGGAAAAGCTTCTGTGGAGATAGAGTAAGACTTGATCACTGACTAAATATAGGAAGTAAGGGAAAAGAAAGAGCCACAGACAACTGGATGGAGGTACCCTCACAACAGCAATAGGAACACTTGGAGGAAGGATGGGTTTAGGGAGCTGAGGGGTTATTTTTTGGTTGTGACAAGATGAAGATATCCATCACACCACTAGCAATGCAAAACTCACATTAAGTGAGAAATTAGGGCTGTATATATAGACTTAAAAGTCATCCCTGTGGAAGTCATCACTAAGCCAGTGGAAGCTAATTAAATCATAGAACCAACAATAAAAAAAGAACAGCTTATAAGTTACCTTTATTAAGTGAAATGATCTATCATTTTTCAACAATTTCTCTGGGGCACTTTATATTTTACAATAGTAGCAGTAGCAAGGTTCAACACCAAGATTTCCCTTGCTAAGGAGAAAGATTAGGGTGTGTTAATATAATCTGGTAAGAGTTTACCTCTGTCACTAATGTACAACTGAAAACCAGGCTGCCAGATGAAGACAGCTTATCTAAGATTTGGTCAGGTTTACCTAGTCCAACTCAGGCAAACTCTAATCAGTCCAGGAGGATTTTAAACACAGCCTATAATATGAATGCTCCTAGAACAATATACGTACATGGATGCTGAATCCCCCTTCAGTAAATGGAATGGGGCAGCACAGACTGGAAGGATAGACTTCAACGTCACCTCTCTGCCTAATAATACTCTATGGGCAGTCAGA
The DNA here is from genome assembly GCF_028372415.1 of Notamacropus eugenii. Classification (NCBI taxonomy): domain Eukaryota; kingdom Metazoa; phylum Chordata; class Mammalia; order Diprotodontia; family Macropodidae; genus Notamacropus; species Notamacropus eugenii. The sequence goes on from NC_092876.1 coordinate 103,194,306, forward strand.
TACATAGTCAAAATCCATAACCAAGAGAACAGAAGGGAATTTATCATCATAGGAAGATGAGGCAAATGAAAATTGAGAATTAAAGATAAGTACCTTTTCCTAGAATCATGTTCCAAAAACTCTTTTGGAGACAAAAATCCATGTCCTTCATCAAACTGAATCTGACGGTCTGGCCTGGCATAAATTCGAGATGTAGATGACTTGGCAATCTTCATATCTGAAATTATGTCACTGAAATTTAAACAACAAAAATGGCTAGATGAGCACTGAAAATTCTAACCACAAAATAGCAATAAGTTATCTGACATGTAATGATGACTCATGCTACTTAATCGTTATATCAAAGTATCATAGATACTTTGAACTGACAGGTATAAATCAGCAACCATAAGACATCAGTTAATAGTCCCTTACTATAGCTCTTTAAACTTCTCATTTTATTTTTTAAATTGTTCTCTGGATTTCTTCATTAAAAACTATAGTAGTCCTTTAAACTTAAAATAAACCACAAGCTCTGAGTTTAAAAGAACAGAAGACAATCTCAATAAAACTACAGTCCACAGCAAAGACACTTAAAGTCACTAATTCATTGCTACATGTGAACAGCAAGAAGCTCTCTTATCTGCTCAACTTTTAACGACAGACTCGTAAACTTTTTTTCATTTCTACCTGGGACAAAGTACTATTTAGAGAGCTGAGTGAAAGTACTTAAGCTTACAGTAAGTGTTTTAAGAATAATTTTATAGATCATGAAAAACTATCCCCTAAAGTTTTTCATACAACAGGAACACAGAATCTTAGAACTTAAGTGATCATATAGGTCAACTCATCAAAATTTTTAACAGCTCTATTAATACCCTTACGAACTCTCTAAGTACTCATCTAGTCTCTATCTTTTCTCTTGCTCTGCTTTCTCTGTATTGTTTAGGTTTTATATAAGTGCTCCATGCACGAGACCTCATCCTCCTTTTTTCCCCAAACACACTTTTAAAAAGTTTTTTGTTGTTGTTGTTGAGTCTCTGCTCATTTGGGGCCTTAGTCTTCTTGATGCTACTTTTGTAGTATGCCACTTTGGAAGACTTCCTTAGTCACGTCTTTCCTTCTTTATACACATATTTTTAAACTCTGGGCTTATCAGATAGTTCTCTTTGGGGAAGCTTCATCATTCTCTTTGTGTTGGCAGACCTTCATTTCTGAAACTCTTCTTCTGAAATGTCTTCTCTTTTATAATCTCAGGTCAAAGGGATATAAATCTTTTCTCTGATCTTGTTGAAATATGCTTCCTTAAAATTTAGAGTATGTCTTATATGCCCAGATTCTCTGGCAATCATGAACTTAAAATTTTTTCCTTCATCTTATTTTATCTTTCAATGAACAAGCATTCATTTTTTCTCACCTTCCCCACCTAGTTGTCAATTTAAAAGAAAGAATATTTTTAACAAATATTCACAAGCAAGCAAAATAAATTCCCACATTATCCACATCAAATAATGTGTGCCTCACTCTGAATCTTGAATTCATCACCTCTCTGTTAGGAGGTGGGTAGCACCATAGATCATCAATCTTCTGGAAGTCTATCAAAGTTGTTTTATGGATGTTGTTATTGTAAATGTTGTTCTCCTGGTTCTGCTCACTTGACTCTGTTCGGTTTATACAAGTCTTCCTAGGTTTCTCTGATATCATTTCTTACAATCATTTATTTAGCATAGCTTGTTTGGCCATTTCCCAAATGATGGGCATCCCCTCAGTTTCATGTTCTTTGCCACTAAAAAAAAGGGTTACTGTAAATATTTTTTATACAAACATGTCTTTTTGCTCTGGGTATAGACCCAGAAAAGATCTCACTGGGTCAAAGGGAACGCACAGTTTAGTGACTCTCAAAACCTAGTTACATACTGCTTTCCAGAATGGCTATACCAATTCACACTTCCACCAATAATGAATTGTCTTTTTTCCCCCTTGCCCATCTAACATGTCATTATCCATTTTTGTCATCTTTACCAATCTGATGAATGTGAGGTAGAACCTCAAAGCTGTTTTAATGTGCATTTCTCTAATTATTAGTGATTTGAAGCATTTTTTCACATCTTGGATAGCTTTGAGAACTGCCTATTCATCTACTGATCATTTTCCAATTGGAGGAAGGCTCTATCATGAACTTTAAGATGACAAATTCTCTATAGGTTTTCATTATTTCTCTTTCCAACACAAATTTTTTTACTGATCAGAATCAGTTGTTTAATTGCAACAGAAAAATACTGAGAAAACAACCTATATGTCTAGCACTAGATAGTAGTTAAATATGTTACATAATAATATATATAATACGTTATATTAATTATATAATATATAATAATATATAGGTAATATAATATAGCGATAATGAGTAATATGAAACATATAAGGAAAAGTAACAAGAGTTGTATGAAGCAATAAAGAAAAAAATCAGCATAATCAGAACTCTAAAATCTGACTATAACTATGATCCCATGAACTATATTTTCAAAAAAAGAAAAGGAAAACATTGTGTTAAAACAGCATCTTATTCTGGTCCTACTAGAACCTCTCCCCTTCTAGTAAGCATATTAAGTTTTAAGTAGCCACTATAAAAATGCAATAGCAGAAATTAAGATGTAAAGGGGAACCTGAAAGTCATATAACAAATGGTTCCAAAGATTCAAGAAGCATAATTTACAAACTGTATCACAGTAAAGAAAATTCACATCTTGTAATATGTGCTGAATCAGCAGAAGCCATTCCAGTATTGCTCTTAGGGTTCTGGTCCTATGCTATGTTAATTCTAGACAAATTCCAGACCCCCACAGTTCCAGGTCAGCAGAATACCAAAAAATTCCTGATTCAAGATAATGAGGACATGTTAACTTAAAAGTTTTACTGATAATATTGAGATGATTTGTATATGTTAATGAACTAAGAACCTTTCCCCTACCAAACCTCTATAAAAATGAGACTTCAAACTTCTGCCCCGCCCCCACCCTCACCCCCCTTATCTGTCAGGTCTATGCTACCTAGTGCTTCCAGCTCTAATCCACCGTTATGTGAGTGATATTCTCTGCCTCACTCCCTCTTCTTTCTTCACCATCCCATTCCTTCCTCCCTGCACCAATATCTGCCTCTGTACCTCTTTTGCTGTTTGTCTCTGCCTTTACAAGCTACTTGTCCCCATGACTTCTGGGCTTAATTAAAGTATGATTAGCACCTCCTTTCCTGCTGCCAGTTGTGGTCTTTCCAGGCAAGTACCCAAAGAACAGCAAAGGCCTGTCTCCATTTCATAATGTCATAAATTAATTACACACCCAAAGACTGTGGAACTTCAGGCAGCCTAGGAAGGGGACACATAAGTATTTTCTTTGCTTTAAAAAAAAAAAAATCTAATCTATTTTGTTGTTGCCCTAACATTTTATTTTTTAAATACTTAAAAAAATCTTGAGTTCCAAATTCTCTCCCTCCTTCTAGTCCCTCCCTTACCCATTGAGAAGGTAAGCAACATATCAATTATACACAAGAAGTCAAGTAAAGCATATTTCCATATTAGCCATATTGCTGCTCTTCCCCCACTCCCAAGCAAGGAAAATAATGTGAAAAAAGTATGCTTCAATTTGTACCCAGAGTTCATTTGTTCTTCCTCTGGATATGGATAATTCATCATAAGTCCTTTGGAACTATCTTGGGTCACTGTATTGATCAGAGTACAATCACTCCAATACTACAAAAGGCAACAGTTTTGTTTTATAAGACAATTTCCAGGTAATGTCAATGTATCTTTATAAATCTGAACATGCTCCTTTTCATAAAGCTCTATTAAAAAATTTTTACTCATTTTTATGTTCAAGTTTTCTTTAAAAAACAACAATCCTTTGAATCAGATTAATTCTCAAATAATCCTAACAAGAAAAAGCTACATGTTTAAGGATTACACACATTTCAATACTTAGAATTATAGAATTTTAGACACCAAAAAGACTTTAAAGCTCAACCCATTTATTTTTATATGTGAAGAAAACTAAGATTTAACTGAGAGTTATACAACTTGTTAATAGTCACATAACTAATTGATTCTAAGAAGAACCAAGAACACAACTTTGGTTTTCACAACTCCTTCTTATATCATATTGTTGGCAGATCCACACAAAGAAAATTTTAAAGGCCATTATGATTCCTAACATTTTACTGATATATCTCAGATTGAAGGATAACAGGTAAAGAGATAGCAAGAACTGTAGAGACCATTAGTCTAATTCCCTCATTTTTAAAGATGAGGAAAATGATGATACTCTTTAAGGATGTTAAATGTCTTCCCCAAGGTAACCCAGCCGGTAAGCACTGAAGTGGGAGGTGAACTTAGGCCCTATGACTCTTAGTGCTTTTGGCACAGGACTTTTGTCCTCTTAGGGTTCAATACCCCTTGTGATCAACGGCACACAAACAGAAAAGTCTAAGCAGGTTAAGAATGCCATTTCTGGCCACTAAATATCACAAAGCTGACTTGTCTCACAGAACTATAACCCCTGGTCATCGTCTCAACAGCCTTATCTTCTATCTCAAGCCATAAGCTGCAAATATCACTGTGACTTCTCCCTTGCCTTGCCCCTTCCTCCTGGGCCACTTAGCTGCTCACAGGGCCTGGAGATGGGGCTCACTCATTCTACTCCTCCCAATGGGATGGAAAATGCTAGGACTTACTATTTGTCTGGTCAATGCCTTCAGAGGTGCACTAGGCCTTGCCTCTACATGCCTGGCAACCCCATGGTGCTGTCATCTAACCTCCCGATGTTAGATCCTAGAGAACCCTAGGCCTTGCTACCCTTACCATCTCTACACCCCCAGGTCTTCTGTGCCTTTCTATCTGCCCTTCGGCTAATACATGAAAATACTATCTCTCACAACTAGAGTATAAGCAGTGGCAATTCCAGTTTTTTCTGTTTCCCCAGAATTTAGTATAGTGCTTGGCATATAATGGGGGCTTAATAAATGCTTTATCCTTCATCTTCATTCATCTTTGTCATCATCATCAATTAATAATTTTCTCTAATATCCCAAGTTGGTGGCAACCTTCCCTTTCATGTTTCCTAACTCTCTTAATACACTCACTATATAAGCGAATTAGTTTTGTTTTTGGTCAAAATGAAATTTTATGACTTCATCGATTAGAGAACTCTCCAGTGAGTAAAAGTTCTATTAGCAATGAAGATCAACAATTGCTCTGCAAATTTTAGTCTGCACTTTGCCCGGGGCACTGAAGATTGCCCAGAGATTCCTGACTCGGAGGCCATCTCTTTAGTCAATAGGCCACCCTGCCTCTCTTCCATATTACTGCCTATATCTGTGCCCTAGGTGTCCTCCATGCCTGAAGAGCTCTCACACCTACCTCTGTCTTGGAATCTCTTGCTCCCTTTGAAACTCTGCTCAAGCATTATCTTCTACTCATGGACTTTCCTGACCCTCCAATAGTCCATGCCCTATCAACTTCTATTTATGCAGTATGTTTTATATATAGTTATGTACATTTTATCTCTGCCAAAAGAGTATAAGCCCACTGAGTGAAGAGACTATTTCAATTTTGTTTTTATGCCCTTATCCCCAAAGATAAGCAGAGTGCCTGGCACCTATTAGGCATTTAATAAAAGTTTGACTGACTGGTGTCTACTACTAGACTGTAGATAGGGCGCTCCTTAATGGATTAAAAACTCCTTGAGAATAAGGAATATGTTTTAGGTGAACTTTGTATCTCCCTCCTGGCACCTGTACCTGTGGCATAAATGTATTACAAATGAAAAAAAAAATTAATGAAACAAAAGTTGCATGTAAAACTGAAAAGTAATGTAGGAAAAAGACATCTAAAACCCTGAAAAACTGCCCAATCCAGGGAATGAGGGAACTTCTAAAAAGACAGGAATTCAGGGACAAACAGCAATTAGATGACTGAAAAAAGGAGTTCAAGAAGTATCTTGTAAGTGATCCAGTTATAATAAGTTCCTTAAAAAGAGTGAAACCATTTAAGGAACACACAGTTCATATCCCCCACAGAAAGTTTTCAAGACAGTCAGGAGGCAATGATACGCTAACAACCCTAAGAACTGGGTTAGCAGCAGCACAAAGGCTTGATGATAACACAGACAAAGGCTGAAGGCCCAAGCTAGAATCCAGGAAATGTTACAACTACTTTCATTAGCATCACAGAACTGAAGGCTCTAAATGAATTTAATTACCAAAAAAGCATAAGATTTAGTCTGGCACAGCTTTACTACATTCCAAGTCTCTCTAAATGATAATTCACATCAAGGGAACTAAGTCAATCACCATCAGGAATCAGGATAAAGGGCAAAATTGCAGGAAACCAAAACCTAACCCCAGGGATCCAATACCTAACTTCTGACTGAATCTGCCCAACTGCAAATAGATGAAAAATCCTGTCAACTTTGAGGAAGGCTCAGAAGCAGCTTTAGGACACAAGTAAGAAGAAATTTTCCTGGCCAGAAGTGCTAACTTGCTACTATACGTTGGCCCCATTTAAATAATATCATTACTAACATTTACGTATTTGGAGCTAGACTGATAAAACACCAGAACACCACAACAGCTGTATAGTTGCCTTCCTTTAACTTGCTATCAATGAGTCTGTCAAAAGAAACCCTTCAAGAATAATTTAAAGCAAATCTTTAAAGTAACATCACTCATTAAACTTCACCAAGTAGACCAAGGTGACATGAGATAATGAAAATTCAATTCAATTCAATTAGCATGTAGTGCCTATTATAAGGAAGGCATTAGGCACTAGAGATATATACAAAAACAAAGTAGCCACTATCATCATGAAAGTTACATTGAACTGGGAGGATACATGCACACATACAAATATACAACACATATACCAAGTAAAACAAAACAAAAGAGAGAGAGAAAAAGAAGAAGAGAGAGAGCAAGCTTGTGAACTAGGTTGGGAGGGCATCCAGAATAGCCTCACATAGGAAGTGGTGGCTAACCTGTGATTTGAAAGAAGTTAGGGATTTGTTAAAGCAAAGTGAAGAGAGAGGGTTGTTGGTATAACAAGAAGGTAAACCCAAGAGCCCTTGGGAGCGCAGTGCCCCATGCATATGACCCCTCTCCATACCAACACATTGACCCTGCTTCCAGCCCAGGCACTAGAGCAACCATCCACAGGAGCAGCCTCTGTGGAGACAGGGACAGACACCCCCCACCACGTCACCCACTGGGCACAAATGCCAGCCTAGCTGAAGTAGCAAGGTACCCTGAAGGAAACAGAGGTTGCATGTGCCAGGAAAGTTGTTAAGTCACTAACACCACTTCTAACACAACTTTCCTTTAGGCAGTCATGGAGATAATCCAGGATCCTTATCCCATCCCCCACAATCTACACTGGAAACCACTGATTCTGCTTCCAGGCCAGCTCCCATAGCCAACATCCAGGGGATCAACTTTCATGCAAAGTGAATGCTTCTGCAGACTAAAGACTTGCAAAAGAAAGTTCTTGACGCCAAGGTCCTTGTCACTGTCAAATGGTTCAATAACAGAAACAGATATGACTTTATCCATGGAAATGACATTAAAGGAGATGCACTATCACTTGCTTTGCTACTGTACCCTAAAACCACTGTGGCTTTCCATCTTCCTTATAGCTGAAACCACTCATCACCTTCTATTAGAATGTAAGTTTGTTCCTGAGAACTAGAACTGTCTTGCTCTTCTTTCTGTATCTCCAGCACCTCACACAATGCTCTAAAAATAGGAAGGGCTTAATAAACGTTCAGTCAACCATTAATTCCAGACTTAGAGAGCACTTGCACAAAATCACAGAGAGGAAAGATGGAATGTCCCATATGATGAATACCTAGCAGGTTAGTATAACTGGAACAGAGAGCACATGATTGGCAGTAATATGGAATAAGACTGGTAGGGTGGGCAGAAGTTGAACTATGGAAGACATGAAATCAGAGGCTGAGGATTCTGTAGTTTATCTTAGAGGTGAGAGGGAGCCACTGAAGATATTCTGTAGGAGGTAACAGTTCTCTTTTAGGAATATCAATATGTCAGCTGGGTGGATGATGAATTGGAAAGGCAAGAAACTGAAAGAAGGAAGACAAATAAAGAAGCTTTCTCAAGAGTCCAAAAGAGAAGTAGCAAAGACCTAAGCAGGGGTCAAAGTTTTGAGATGAGGGAAGGTAGGATCACTTAAGCTTAACAACAGATTGGATATAGGGGTAGAAGAATGAACAGTCAGTCATGACCCCAACTGTGTAAACTTGGGTAAGTTGACTGATAGTGATGTCATTAACAGAAGTGGGGTAATTTGGTATAGGGACAGATTTTGGGTGAAATATGAACTGCATGTAGGAGATGTTGAATTTGAGGTGATCATGGAACACCCAGAGAAATTCTAAGGCATTTGGTAATATAGCAATAGAGCTCAGTAGAGAGGTCAAGATTAGGAGTCATCTGCACAGTGAAGGCATTTGAACTCACAGTTAATGATATCACCAAGGCAGAAAGTGTAGATAAAGAGAAAAGAATAAGCTGGGCTTAAGAAGATGTGAAGATGAACAAGCAGATTTCAGACTTGGACTGAAGCCTAAGTGAAACGAGCAGAACCAGAACACTGCACAAGTAACAGTAACACTGTGTGACGATCAACTATAATTGATTTAGCTCCTCTCAGCAATACAATGATCCAAAACAATTCCAAAATACCACTGATGGAAAATACCATTCACAGCTACAGAAAAAAAAAAATGATGCCAGCAAGTAGATGAGAGCGTACTATTTTCATTTTTTTGGTGATTTTTCCCTTTTGTTTTGATTGTTCTTTCACAACATGACTAATGTAGAAATATTTTAATATAATTGTGCATGTATAACCCTTATTAGACTGCTTGCTCTCTTGGGGAGGAGAAAGTGATGGAGGAAAAAAATCTGGAACTCAAAATCTTTATAAAAATTTAGTTGAAATTTACATGAAACTGGAAAAAATAAAATACTATTAAGCTGTGGAAAAAAGATAGTAGAACATCTACAGAGATCCAGATCTATTACTGTTCATCTTTGAAACTGCCTCAGAAAGTGGAGTTGATATATACAGCACATAAGGGGAGAAAAACTAATAAGTGAAAACTGAGGAAGCAAAAATGTTCCTAGGTTAATATAACTGAAACTATCAAGACTGGCTTATGTACTTCCTCCAGCAAAGGCTGATTTCTAGTGTTTCCAAAGAGTCCACAAAATGCTTACTGTTAACCTTCTTAACCTCAATCTGCAAAAGCTTCACTTTGGCTTTTTTTTTTTTACTATAACTTTAAAAATATATGTATAATAACTAGGCTTCTATTTCTCTACAATTTACAATCAGAATTTTGTACCTATGGGAATGTCATTAGGCTGGGCATAAAGATTCTGTAATTAGTATAAGGTGTGTGTGTGTTCATCCTTCGTTGCTTGAAGAACACCATGCCATCAGAGAAATAATGACATGACTTGCACTTGACTTTGTTTTGAGTGAGGGAGGGCTGTGCAGGTCACCAGCCTCACTTCTCCTCCAGAGCCATCTGAATCCAGTGACCAGATATTCATCAGGATGACTGGAGATGATCCAGGATGAGGCAACTGGGCTTAAGTGACTTACCCAAGGTCACACAGCTAGTGAGTGTCAAGTGTCTGAGGTGAGATTTGAACTCAGGCCCTCCTGACTCTTGGCACTGGTGCTCTATCCACTGCATCACCTAGCTGTCCCCAATTAGCATATAGACAAAGATTATGAAGGCCAAAGAAGAATTTACTGGCCATGCTGTGTACACATCAAGCAATTTACTTCACTTAGAAAAAAGTTTCCTTAATATTTCCTTAAATGGAAGTTCTTCTCATAGTAGTCAATAACTATACTAATCCACTGTTTGATAAACCCAAATACTTCAGCTTCTCAGATAAGAACTCACAATTTAAAAAAACTGCTGGGAAAACTGGATGACATTATGGCAGGAACTGGGCATAGACCAACATCTTATACTATATACCAAGATAAGGTCAAAATAGGCACATGATTTAGATATAAAAGGTGATACTGCAAGTAAATTAGAAGAGCAAAAAATAGTTTACCTGACAGATCTATGGAGAAGGGAAGAATTTATGACCAAACAAGAGACAGAGAACATTATGAAATGTAAAATGGATAATTTTGATTACATTAAATGAAAATGTTTTTGTACAAATAAAGCCAATGCAACCAAGATTAGACAGGAAGCAGAAAGGTGGGAAACAATATTTACAGCCAATGTCTCTGATCAAAGCCTCATTTCTAAAATACATAGAGAACTGGGTCAAATTTATAAGATTAAAAGTCATTCCCCAACTGATAAATGGTCAAAGGATATGAAAAGGCAGTTTTCAGATGAAGAAATTAAAGCTATCTAGTTATATGAAAAAATGCTTTAAATCACTATTGATTAGACTCAGAAATGCAAATGAACTCTGAGATAACATCTCACACCTATCAGATTGGCTAACATGACAGAAAAGGAAAACAATAAATCTTGGAAAAAATATAAGAACACTAATGCAGTGTTGGTGGAGTTGTGCACTGATCCAACCATTCTGGGAGAACAATTTGGAACTCTACCCAAAGGGTTATAAAACTGTGCATATCCTTTGACCCAGCAAAACCACTTCTAGGTCTGTATCCCAAAGAAATCATAAAAATGGGAAAAGGACCCATATGCACGAAAATATTTAGAGTAGCTCTTTTAGCAGTGGCTGAGAATTACAAATTGAGGGGATGCCTGTCAATTTGGGAACGACTGAATAAGTTATGGTACGTGAATATAATAGAATACTAACATTCTATAAGAAATGACAAGCAGGTGTATTTCAGAAAAACCTGGAAAAACTTATATGAGCTGATGCTGAGTGAAGTGAGAACCAGGAGAACCCTCTATACAGTAACAGCAATATTATTCGATGATGACCATCTTTGATAGACTTAGCTCTTCACAGCAATACAATGATCCAAGACAATTCCAAAAGACTCAGGACAGAAAATACTCTTCACTTCCAGACCAAGAAATGTGGAATCTGAATGCAGATAGAAGCCTACTATTTTTTTTGTTGTATTTTTCTTTCTCTTGTTTTTCCCTTTTGTTCCGATTCTTCTTTCACAACATGACTAATGTGGAAATATGATTATATGTTTAACATAATGGCACAGATATAGCCTTGTGGAGGAGAAAGGGAGGATATTTGAAACTCAAAATCCTGGGTTGAAAACTAAAAAGAAAAAAAGATTTTGTCAGAGTTACTGTCTTCCTTTCACTTTCACTTTTAAAAAATAGCCTTTTGATGAATAAAAATACCTAACTTGTGGCATTTTTAATTGTTTTTCTGATAAATTTATATTAAACTCTATTTGACACATATCAGCTAAATGAAAAAATGATTAATTTGAGTGACACTACAAAGATCACCATTCAATTTACTGACCTTATTTTAACTGCTTCTTTTCCTTGGCGTGCTCTGAAGTCTTTCTCATGTCTCCTCAATTGATCCAGCAACTCTGACTTGACTGACTGTTTGTCAAAAGGAAGAGAATCAGCAACAGCAGCTGCAGCAGCCACTAATTCAGGACTCAATGACTGCTGACTGAAGAATGTGAAAGAAAACAGAATATTATGTACTGTTTCTTTATCTCTTAACCAAAATGTAAAATGATGGCCTTGTCATCTATCTTGCCTTTTATACCAAATCATATAGCTCCACTAGGTTAAGAGCTTAAGGAGTCAAAAATAAATTTGAGTTCCTCAATATTACTTTGTTTTTAAAACACCCATTTCTTGAAGCACATTTAACCTTAGAATGATGTTGTATTAAATAGATTTGTATGTATATATTATAAAACTCATTCTAAGTTAATGAAGTAGGGAGGTCAGATTTATTTCAGTAGAAAGTCTGAATTACACAATATTGGTAAAGATTCAATTTTATTACTTTCAAGTACAATCTAAGAACAGATAAATAATATGAGATTAACAAGAGTTCTTTGGTTCATCACTATATTAGTGGTGTTCATGTTTTTCTTCAGTAATTACATGATTGAAATTTTGTTAGATTTCTCCTCTCAAATCTTTCTCCATTCTCTTTCCAGTAACTGGTAAGACTCCTTTAATAGCCTTTTAATTAATTTTCCTGACTCCATCTGTTTCTATTCTAATCTATCTATATACCTTATTGGAATATCTTTATCAATCACTGTAGCTAAAAACATTTATTCCCTCAGTGGAAAATTTCTCAGAACTTAGCTTATTCTCTATAGACTGAGGGCTTGTCATAGGTTTATCAGTGGACCTATACTTGAAGCCTATCAATCTCAGTATGACCTACCAGAATTTATACTCCAATGGGCATAGTCTTGGAGAATCCAGGAACACCTACACATCACAATGAAGTACTGGAATTAGACTGAATGGAGAAAGAGCAACATTTATTTGTTATTAAAGAGTGCTAGGTGACACAGTGGATAGAGCAGCAGTCCTGGAGTCAGCAGGACCAGAATTCAAAAAGCTCCAATCTGAACAGTACAAATTCAAGAGGAAAAAAAAAAGTGGAGTATCAAAACCATCATACCAAAGAACATTCAAATGAAAATTCAATTTACCTCTCAGGTGAAGAATCTTCCACAGCTTTCCGACTGACACTACTTGCCCTCCCCAAATTTTTAGCTTCCTCCTTCCTTTGGGTCTTGGTTGTATGAGTCTGTGTGTCCTCTAACATGTTTGGCACACTTAATTCAACTTTCATGCCCTTTATAATATTCAACAAGTTATTATTTGCATTTTCCTTTCCATTATCCTGGCTCTCTGGAACACCATCAGAAATCTTTGCAACAGGAACAGAAGACTCATCTTTCTTGCTGTAGATCATACTGTTTGTGCTGAAACACTGTTGGATTTTGTATTCTGTCCTAGGAAAAAAATTTTGAAGAAAAGGAAAAAGAAATGTGTATATTATATGAAGGTAATACAAAAAAGTACTATTTGCTACTCTAAATGGCATTCAAAACTCTGAATCTATACTTTTTAGTCAAAAATGGAACTTTTTCCCCTTAAAACTTTAGCATTTAATAATATCACCTTTACCTGTCAATACCACTACCATTCTCTGGGTCTCCAGCTTTAGTCATCTTTGATTCCTCACATCTAATCACTTGTTAAGGCTTACTGATTCTGTCTTGAAAATATCCCTATCTATCCCTTCCCTTTACATTCCCACTACATTCCTATTCTACTCTCTGCACCTTTTATTTACGTAGACTCCTTCAACAGACTTCTACCTGAGTTCCCTGACACTGTGTTTTCCTATTCTAATCAATCCCATATACCAGAGTTATCTTTCTCATGCTTAGCTCTCTTCAGGATAAAACCCTACAAAACAAAATCTTCAATGGCTCCCTAACACCTACTAAAAGTTGTTGGCATTCAACACTTTCTAGCCTTATCTGACACCAACCTACATTTCCAGTATTTTATGTTGATTTACTTTTCAATTAGTATACATTTATTTTCTCTCCTTTACGCCTCCCCATTCTTTCATTCCCCAGTTGGGGAGAAAAGAAAAAGAAAACTCTTGCAACAAACTACAGAGTCCAAAAATACACCTTATTCTGCCTCCTGAGCCTGTCACCACCCTGTAAGAAGATGGGTGGCACAGCTCTTCATCAGTACTCTGGGATGGTGGATGGTCACTGGGTTGGTCAGAGTTCCTGAGTCTTTCAAAGTTGCTTGTCATTACAATTTTATCACTGTATACAGTGTTCTTCTCACTTTACTCTTCATTACTTCATAACAAGTCTTCCTAAGTTTTTCTAAAACTATCTCCTTCATTATTTCTTGTAGTATAATATTCCATCATATTCATGTACTGCAATTTGTTTAGCCATTCCCCACCTGGTGGGCACTCCCTCAGTTTCCAATTCTCTGCCATAATATTTCTTTGATCTGTTGAGAGTATACACTTAGTCATGGTACTGCTGGGTTAATGAATAGGCAGTATAATGGCTTTGCAAATTTAGTTCCAAATTGCTTTCCAGAATGGGTATATCAATTCACATTTCCACGAACTGTACGTTAATGTCTGTTTTCCGGCAGCCCAAGAGGTCTCATTTTCTTTACTCACTTTTGAAACCTCAGAGTTGCTTAAACATACATCTTTAAAAAAACATTCATTCATTCATTTATAGGCATTCACTTCCATAAAATTTTAAGTTCTAAATTGTCTCCCCCTCCCCAAGATGGCATGCAGTCTGATAGAGGCTCTACATATACATTTACAGTAAACATATTTTCATATTAGTTATGTTGTAAAGAATTAGAACCAACGGGAAGAACCCCACGAGAAAGAAAAAACAAAAAAAGAGAATAGTATGCTTCAATCTGCATGGAGACTCCAGAGTTCTTTTTTCTGGGTGTGGACAGAATTTTCCATCATGAGTCTTTTAGAGTTGTCTTAGATCCTAGCATTGCTGAGAAGAGCCATGTCTATCAAGGACAGTCATTGTACACCATTGTTGTTACTGTGTACAATGTTCTCCTGGTTCTACTCCACTCATTATCAGTTCATGTAAATCTTTCCAGGTTTTTCTGAAGTCTGCCTGCTCATCATTTAATATGGAACATAGCATTCCATTCCCTTCATATACCACAACTTATTCAGCCATTTCCCAAAAGATGAGCATTTCCTCAATTTCCAATTCTTGGCTACCACAAAAAGAGCCACTATAAATATTTTTGTACATGCGAGTCCTTTTCCCATTTTTAGGATTTCTTTGGGACACCTAGCAATGGTACTGCTGAATCAAAGGGTATGCACAGTTTTATAAACCTTTGGGAATAGTTTCAAGTTGCTCTCCAGAATGGTTGGATCAGTGCACAACTCTACCAGCAATGCATTTTCCAATTTTCCCTCATCTCCAACATTTATCATTTTCCCATTTTATCAGGTTAGCTAGTCTGATAGGTACGTGGTACCTCAGAGCTGTTTTGATTTGCATTAAATGTACATTTCTCTATTTCTTATCTAGAGCACATTTTCATATGGCTTTTAAGAGGTTTTTCAGCCTAATGTCTGCATATATCATGCTTCAGCCAAATGAAAAAACTCACTACTCAAAAGAGTCATGCAGGTCTTTCCTACTTCCATCCCTTTGGTCACACGGCTGAAAGGCCCATTTCTCACCCGTCTATCCTTCTAGTTTAGATACTAGCTCTTCCATGCAGCTGCTTCTGGCTTCCCCTCAGATGAGATCTCCGATACTTCCTACCATACTATGTCTGTATTTCCATACTTGACAGTACAGGTCTTCTACCCCCAATGCTTCATGTTCCTCCTGTGCATTCCTTCAAACTTTACTACAACAGCGGCAGACCTACTCCCGCCCAGCTCGGCTGGCGCGCACAATACGACGAAGGGAATCTGCTGTCCCACCACTGACTCTCTGACCCCGCTGTGGGGAGGGGTTGCCCTTTCCTTCTCCCGCCCGTTTTACAGAGGAGGAAACTGAGGCAGGCAGGGTCAAGCGACTAGCCCGGGGTCTCACAGCTCGGACGCGTCTGAGGCCGGATCTGAACTCAGGTCTTCCGGCCTGCAGGCCCGGCGCTCCGGGAGAGCCTGGCGCTGGGGAGGGATGAGCAGGAAGTTACGCTAACGGCCGGACAGGGTGACCACTAAGGGTTAAATTCAGCAAACGTGGGGTGGCTGCTCGTGCAAGAAGGAACGGGAGCTAACACAAGTCTTTACCGCTAATGTTGTTATCGATATAATATTAAAGTATCAAACTATCAATATTCCTTATCAATATTCCCCGGCCTACCCTTTACACTACAGGTAAAGGAGGCCCGCACGCCGCCCGAAAGGGAGGCCGGGCTCGACCAACACTCGCCGTGGAAGGGACAGAGAGCACGGGGTGAGGGGACGAGGAGCAGAAGGCACGGGGGCGGGGCACGAGGCGCGCGCGGTTGCCACGGTGACCTCCAGGCTCCCCACTGCGGGGAGCGGAGGGAGAGAGAGCAGGGCGGTACCTGGCCGGGCCGGGAACGGGCCACAGGCCCCGAGTCTCCATCGCCACTTCGGGGCTACCGGGGATGCAGGGAAGACGGCGGAGGAGGGGGCGGCCGGGCCCTAGAACCGAGACGCGGGAGAACATCGCGGCGGCGAATGAAGAAACAGACCGGAAGCCACGCGTTCTCTCCGCGAAACAACGCTTCCCTCTTCCGCTTGCTTCTTCCGTGTGCTCTCCCTTCCATCCGGCTACTTACGGAGTTCCGTCCCTCGGTTCCGGGGCTGCCCGGCGTCACGCATGACGTCACCAGCCTTGGGAGAGGAGCGCGCCTGCGCGGATCGGGACTTTAATTCTCTGAGCCCCACGCGCTAGCTGGTGTTTACTAGCACCTGTTAATTTTAGTGACACGGCTTCCTTAAGGCAGGGAGGGACTTTAAAGTCCAGTTTAATCCAGTTTTCTCATTTTACTGGTAATGAAACGGAGTGCCAGAGAGGTTAAAGGACTTTCCCAAGGTCACCCAGGGGGCTGGTGACCCAAAGCCTGGGTTTGACTCAAGGCCCTTGGACTTAAAATCCTGACAATTTATAAATCCAGGAGGGGATGGAGAGGGGATTGAAAGGCTGCCCCACTTTGTTTCTGCGTCCCTCAGGGGGATTTATCTACCTATTTTTTTCTTTTCTAATAAAGGGGCCACCCTCCTGACTACTTTTTAAAGAGGCGTATTCACTGAATGGGCATTACCCCACTTTGGCCTTAGCCTAAAAGGTCAAGGTCTCCCAGTGCATCCTGGGCCATCTCCAGTCATCCTGATGAATATCTGGTCACTGGATCCAGATGGCTCTGGAGGAGAAGTGAGGCTGGTGACCTGCACAGGCCTCCCTCACTCAAAACTATGTCAATTTCAAGTCATGTCAATTTCTCTGATGGCATGGTCTTCTTCAGCAAGGAAGGATGAACGCACAACCTTTGTTCCATTTTCACCTCTGCTGATCAATTTTACCTTTTTGACTCTGGGCAGATCTCATCCCAGTGGAGTCATGCCTGTCTAGCACAGACCTGATGTCAGCAAGGCCAGAGTTCAAAAGTCCCCCAAGACAATGGACAAGTCACTCAAATCTTTCTGCCTCAGTTGCCTTATTTGTAAAATAGGGATAGCAACAGCACCCCCTTTTGTAAAATGGGAATAACTTTCCCGGGTTGTTAGGAGGAAAGGAATGGTATGTGAAGATCTTTGCCAACTGTAAGGCACTATTATTAACCTTTTTTCTGGGTCTATGTTTCCTCCACTGTAAAGTGAAGGGGTTGGATTAGATGCTCAGTAGGATCTTTTTGAATTCTAAATCTTATAGTTCTGTTAAATCACAGAGACAGTTAATGTCATTTCCCTCTAAGAAGGGGAAAGGACCTTGGAGAGTGCCTTCTCTTTCAACCCTCCCCAAGTAATAAGCACACCTTTTTTTTTAAATTTTAAATTTTAATTAAATTTTTAAATTAAATTTAAAAATTTTTATATTAATAATTGATTTATTTGTTTTCAGTTTTCAACAATCACTTCCATAAGTCTTAAATTTTTCTCCCCCTCCCTTTCCACGACAGCATGCAATCTCATATGGGTTCACATACATTTTATTAAACACATTCTCACATTAGTCATGTTGCATGGAAGAATTAAAATGAATGGGAGAAACCATGAGAAAAATCAAAACATAAAATAGAAAATAATATGCTTCATTCTGAGTTCTGACTCTAGTTCTTTTTGTGGATGTGGATAGTATTTTGCATCAAGCATCCTTTGGAAATGTTTTAGGTCCTTGCATTGCTGGGAAGGGCTAAATATATTATAAACAGTCCTTGCACAATGTGGCTCTTACTGTGTATAATGTTCTCCTGGTTCTGCTTATTTCACTCAGAGTCAGTTCATATAAGTCTTAACAGGTTTTTCTGAAGTCTTCCTGTTAGTCATTTCTTATAACACAACAGTATTCTGTTACATTCATATACCACAACTTGTTTAGCCATTCCCCAATTGATGGACATTCCCTCGATTTCCAGTTCTTGACCACCACAAAGAGAGCTGCTATAAATATTTTTGTACATGTGAGACCTTTTCCCATTTTTTTATGCACCCTTTGGGATACAGACCTAGTAGTGGCATTGCTGGGTCAAAGGGTATGCATATTTTTATAGCCCTTTGGGCATAGTACCAAATTGCTCTCCAGAATGGTTGGATCAGCTCATATAAGCACACCTCTTTAAAGCACCTTCATAGCTTATTACAATTCTTACAACAACCCTAATATATGGGCATCATAAGTATTAATATTTCCATTTGACAGAAGAGGAAATAAGCTCAGTGGTTTAGTGAGTTATGTAAGGTCATACAGCTGCAGAATCCAAAACTAACTCAGCGTTCTTTCCTCTTTGCCTCATTTCCCTTAAATTAGCTCTTCACCCTACTTCCTACCCTCATTGGGCATACAATCTAGTGGTGGAACCATTTGTTTATAGCAATCAATCAACATGCATTTATAGAGTAATCTTTTATTTGCCAAAGTCATATATAAACTTGCATTTATGCTTTGCAAATTCCCTTCTTCAAGAACCTTATGGGGGTGGGTAATGCAAGGATTATTTCCATTTTATAGAAGTAACTTGACCAGGATTGTATAGTATCATATCCAAGTCTCTTGATTCCAAGTTTAGCACTCTTCCTGATACAGAATGCTACCCTAGGTGATAGCTTCAGAGACAAAAAGAAAGACAATCATTTTTCTTTCCCTTGTCATCCCTCTGGAGGGGACATGGGGGGGAAAAAGTTGAGCTTTAGGTGTCAGAAGCAAGGAGAAGCAATGCCACCAAAGCACACATTGCTGTGGCAATGTTACTATATAGATCATAATTCTCATGGAACTTTTAGCATCCCCTAAAATTCCATTAGTGGTACTGATTCTCTGAGGAAAAACTGTCCATCAGTATTCTCCTGCCCCTCTCCACTCCACCCCACCTTTACAGCAAACCGTAGTCCTAGGTTAGGAGTGAAATTTGATGATTTTGAAAATATGGCCTAAAAGCATACTTATGGAAGTTTTTCTAATATGGTATATACATGAGTGTTTGCTTTTGTTTTATGAGACTTATCATTAATTGGACATTCATGTCTTTTGGGTCTGATAAGAAATACCAAGGTTATATCATTTAATATTATTTCCTCCAAATTCTTGAATTAATCCTTGTAATGTTAATTAGAGTTAAAGATCTTCTCCCATTAAGGGGAGCTTGATTAGGGGAGATTTGTTTTGGAGGAATACCTATACCTTTTGTTAATTAATGAAACACTGGGTCAGGAGGGCTGTGCCCTCCAGCTCTGAAAAGTGTATATATATTCTGAGGTGAGGTTTTGCTTTTGGGGGCTTGGAAGAAGGTTTGGGTGCCAGGTGAGATTCTGGATAGCCATACTCCCCTCCTCTCCCGCTTCTTCCCCCTCGCACCCAGGCTTTGAAAGCCCAGATGTTGGCGCTTCTCTCTCTGGTAGTTTTGTATCTATGTTATGGTCAGACAGTGGGATCTGTCTGTTGATCTGTGATATGTGTATTGCTTATGATCAGACAGTTAGAAGCCCTGTCTGATGGTCTTTATTTTCTCTGTTGGTGAATGTAATTAAAATAGATTGTTGACCCCTCAAAAGTTGCTTTTCTTTTAGAGAAGCAGATCTAAGAACCTGTACAGCAGGCCCTCCTGTGTATGCTGGGTTGCTTGCTGCTACAACCCTCCAAATTAGCTTTTAATATGTGTATATGTCATGTATTTATGTGACATTTTATATCTATCGGCTTACAGACATGAAGATTGAAATCTTCATCTCCAAATTCACTGGTTTTTCTCTCAGAAAAATATTCAGTCACTTCTAGATCCAGAGCTACAATCCTATGAAATATCTTGCTCCTAATGGAGAGAAAAAGAAAAATGAAGTTATCTATAACTAGCAATCTATACATTCCTATATTTCTTACAGTTGTAATGTGTTATCTATAATTAAGAATCTATAAATATTCCTACATTTTCTGGAATGTAGACTGGGATAATCAACCGGCAGCCCTTGGGGCACATTCTAAATAGCACTTAGAATTGTGTCCTTGCTTCAAGGGGAAAGAAAGAAAGACTCCTCATTATGTTCTTTATGTTCCAACTGAAACTAGTACTAGTAATACATTCTTTGAAATATTTACATTGATGTAATATAGATGCATGATGAATACAAAACCATCAGTAAGGGAAAATGTGGTTTTTTCCCATCTACAAGAGTTTAAATATTACATGTTTTGGGAAGACCTGTCAGAGCCCTTTGTCAATGACAATGATGAATTCTGGCTTACCATTGGTTAAATTGGTCATGTTTTTAACAATTATAATAATACCTCATATTTATATGGGGCGCAATGGATAGAGTGCCAGGCCTGGAGTCAGGAAGACCAGAGTTCAAATGTAGCCTCAGACACTTGCTAGTTGTGTGACCCTGTTTGCCTTAATTTCCTCATCTGTAAAATGAGCTGGAGAAGGAAATGGCAAACCACTCCAGTATCTTTGCTAAGAAAACCTCAAATGGGGTCATGATGGGTTGGACATAACTAAAAATGACTAAACAACCACAACATTTATATGATGTTTATTATGTGTTGGCTACTAAGCTGGTTGGCTAAGCACTCTAGAATTATTATTTTATTTGGTCCTCACAACAACCCTGGGAGGTAGGTGCTATTGTTATCCCTATTTTACAGATGAGAAAACTAAGGCAAGCAGAAATTAAGTCACTTGCTCAGGGTCACACTTCTAGTAAGTGTCTCAGGCTAGTTTTGACCTGAGATTTTCCTGAATTCCCGGTCCAGGGCCCCAGACACTGGACACTGACCACCTAGCTGCCCCATACAACAAGTGCTACCCATCACAGGATCATAGGTTTAATGCTGGAAAGAACTTCAGAGATCATCTAATCCAATACCCTCAGTTCACATCAAGAAACTGATGCCAAAAGAGATGATGTGTCTCTTCCAGGGTCATAAAACTAATAAATGGCAGAGCTAGGATTTAAACCCATGCCCTCTGACTCCCCCTCCAGTATTCAGTAGAGTTATATAAGGTAGTAATTTTGAGGAAGTGGTAAAAATGAAACCTGAAAGTGGAAACACAGCTCTTCCCATACCCCAATCTGTTCTAATTCACTTCCCTACCCCTCCCCACTCTGGCTACAACCCTGACCACACCCTCAGTCAGTTACATATGGGCCCGCTAGACCAAGTGTTGCACACACACACACACACACACACACACACACACACACACACACACACACACACACCCCCCTTTCTGATCTGCCTTTAGCACAAGGCAGAGCAGACCAACTGGAGCCAGTCTTAAGAATGGATTCATTTGGCTTTGTCAAGGATGTCTCATGATACAGTAGTCCTAGTCTGACCAGAGGAGAAAATGACAACAATCCATACAAAGACATTAATGAAAAATGTTCATTCCACTCATCTGTCCACCCAGCTGGTTCTCATTTTCAGCCATCTCCAGGGCCATTTATAAATCTTCCAGTTCCACTGTCAAATTTCCGGACTGAAGATGATGACACACTGAGATGATTTGGCAATGTGGTACTTCATTGACAGTAAAACCAGTTGTCAGCTTGGTTGGCAGAGAAGTTACTATTTCCAAAATCTTGTTTTTGCAGATGTTAATAAGTGGAAAGATCTAAATTAAGAAAGCAAAGCAAACTTTGGGAACTTGAAGTAACTGTTGCCTTTTAAAAAACAAAACTGGAATATTGTTAATTTCAGAGGAACTATGTGTGGTGTAGGAGAGAAAATTTTAACTGCATTAATTAGGAGAAAAAAAAGGCTTTGGATTACTGGATCCATTGAGTCTTCCCTTCCTTGTCCTCCCAGATAACCAACTTCTATTTATCTATGGTAATGGAAATGAGTTTGAAACATAAATAATATTTTGAATACTTTTTTTTTTTTAAAACCAACCAATAGTCAACTTCCTCTTCTGTCCAAATTTTATCAGAGCTGCAAATGTGTGGCAAGTAGACTGATATGAATTTCACTTCCTATTCTTGTTCTTTGTCCTTGGTTTCCTGATGCTTAGGTACATGTAAGCCCAAATGAAGAGCCAAATGGCCAAAGGTCAGGGGCAAGAGCCAGACAGAACAGCAATAAGAATCTACAGAGGAAATAATCAGTTCCTAAATAATAGAGAGTTAGCAATAACGAAAAAAAACATTGTCATTGCGAAGTAAAAATTAAAACTAATATATTGCAACATCCTGGAGTTGGGGGATATTAGATATTTATTATTCAGATATTTATTATTATTTCCTGGAATGGTTCTGAGATGTTGAGAATTAATTAAGCCTTAGACCTGCTATATCTGAGTTTGTGAAATGGGAAATAAATTGATATCTAAGAAAGTGAAAATGGCCTTTGCCTTGGGAGTATAGTGCAGAGAACATAGGACCTTTTTGTGTATCAAAAGTTGGTGACATGTTCAGCCTTGAGGTTAGAAGATGCAAGTAGATATCAAATTTAAAAAAGAGTATGTTGTTCTATAAGGAAGTGGAAGTATAGAGCTGAAGTTATATGTAGACTGAATAGATGGCTGCTAGTGTAGTTAGTTATAGCAAACAATATTTAAATGCTTATTATGTGCCAGGGAGTATGATAAGCTCTGGGGATACAAAGAAAGGCAAAAACACAATCCCTACGATCAAAGAGCTCACATTCTAATAGGAGACAACGTATAAATAACTGTACATAGAAATTCACATACCATTTTGAAAAGAAGAAAATGTTTGTATAGTACCTACTATGTGCCTGACGCTGTGCTAAGCACTTTACATTTACTATCTCATTTGATCCTTGAAACAACCCTGGGAGGTAGATGCCATTATTTCCCCCATTTTGCAGAGGGGGAAACTGAGGTAAACAGGATCAAGTGACTTGTCCAGTGTCACACAGCTATTAAGTATCTGAAGCCAGAGTTGAACCACCTAGGTGCCTCTATTTCTAGTTTGTGTATATAACATGTAATTTATACTTTTGTATATATATGTAATTTATAATTTATATATATGCATACATACACATATATACATGTGCACACATACACACATACAGAGCTGGATGGGCCTGGAGTCAGGAAGAGTCATCTTCCTGAATTCAAATCTGGCCTCAGATACTTATTAGCTCTGTGGTCCTGGGAAAGTCACTTAACCCTGTTTGTCTCAGTTTCCTCATCTTTAAAACACGCTGAAGAAGAAAATGGTAAACCACTCTAGTATCTGTTCAGGAAAACTCCAAATCAGGAAACCAAAACTCTAAACTCCAACTGGGGTCATGAAGTGTTGGCTGTAACTGAAAATGACTGTACAATATATATATACTAAGTGGTAGGTAATCATTAGCCTACTGGGTAGACCAGGAAAGGCATCTTGTAGAAAGTGAGATTTGAGATGTCTTAATGGAGTGTATCGAATAGAAGGATGACATATGGTTTAGAAAAATCACTTTGTCAGCTGAATAGAGCTGGTTGAGCAGGGAAAGATTTAAGGCAGGGAAATCAATGAGAAAACTACTACAATAATTAAGACAACAGGAGATGAGGACCTGAATTATAATGATGGCTCGATAAGTAGAAAGGACATTTATGTGAAATTCTATAAAGGTAGAAATGACAAGATTTGACAACAGATTCGATGCATGTAGTGAATGCCATACATGGAAGGAGTAGGGGACGACACCAAGTTTTTAAGCTGGAGTGATAGGAAGGATGGTGGTATTCTTGATGTCAATAGGGAAGTTGAGAAAATAAAAGATTTGGGGAAAAGATAACTAGGTCACTTTTAGGCTGAATTTGAGAGAGTTAACAATAAGGAAAAACATTGTAATTGAAAAGTAAAATTTAAAACTACTATATTGCATCATTCTGGAGTTGGGGGATATTAGATATTTTTATTCAGATCTTTTCCGGGAATGATTCTGAGATGTTGAGAATTAATTAAACCTTAGACCTACCACATCTGAGTTTGTGAAATAGGGAATAAATTGATGCCTAAGAAACTGAAAATGGCTTCTGTCCTGGGAGTATAGTGCAGAGAACATAGGACCTTTTTGTGTACCAAAAACAAGTTGGTGACATGTTCAGCTTTGAGGTTAGAAGATGCAAGTAGACATCAAATTTAACAAAGAAGAGTATGTTGTTCTGTAAGGAAGTGAAAGTATAGAGCTGAAGTTATGTGAAGTTGCCTAGGGGACATATAGATCAAGATGTCCAAAAGACACTTGTTGATGAAGGACTGGAGGTAAGGAGAGAAACTAGGGCTGGATTTATGGATCTGGGAATCATTTGTATAGAGGTGGTAATTGAATCCATGAGAACTGATGAGATCATCAAGCAACATAGTGTTGAGGGAAGAGAAAAGGGCCCAGGACAGAGCCATTGGGGACCTCCAAGATTGGATCTAACCAAGGGAGCATATGGAAAGGCCAGAGAGGTAAGAGGATTACCAAGAAAGAGCAGATGTGACTAAAACTTAAGGAAGAGAAAATATCCAGGAGGAGATGGTAATCAAAAATGTTAAAGGTGGCAGAGAGATCAAGAAGGTTGACTTTGAAGGGCAGCCAAGTGCCTGGATGCCCTTCTAGTTTAGGGAAGGGGAGGAGAGAAATAAACTTTGATAAGTGCCAAGTACTTGCTACAGGCTTTACAATAGCATCTGAAATTCCCACCACTGGAACTATTCCTTAATAATAAAAGATTAAAGCATGCATCTCCGAATCCTTATTTTTCAGATGCAAACATATGAGCCAAGAAAAAGTTCACATATAGCCTCAAGGAAGACACTAATATAATTTATCAGATTAACTGTCTACTAGGAAAGCAAAGAAGCAAGCACCAGAGGGAATTAGATATAGTTGAAAGAAGTGTTCATGAGGAAAACGAGTCAATGCAAAGTTTTGATGCATGGAACACTCATTCCCCTCCCCACCTTCCCCAGAAGAATGGGCCCTTTAGGAGACGTGCAATGTGTGTTCATCCTTCTTTGTTGAAAAAGACCATGCCATCAGAGAAATAATGACATGACTTACACTTGACTTTGTTTTGAGTGAGGGAGGGCTGTGTAGGTCACCAGCCTCACTTCTCCTCCAGAGCCATCTGAATCCAGTGACCAGATATTCATCAGGATGAGTGGAGATGACCCAGGATGAAGCAATTGGGGTTAAGTGACTTGCCCAAGGTCACACAGCTAGTGAGTGTCAAGTATCTGAGGTGAGATGTGAACTCAGGTCCTCCTCACTCTTGCATTGGTGCTTTATCCACTGCACCACCTAGCTGACCCAGGAGAGATGAAGAAAAGGGTCCTGGACAGCTATTGGATCATATGAAGATACTGGGAGCCTGGGGAGCTAGTGGTGCCAGAAACCCCAAACTTCCAGTACTTCAAAATTTTGCCTGTGCTTTATTCTGTAGAGAAAAGTAAATGAATTAAAAAAAAAAGATTTATTGTTACCTTTGTATTTGAACACTAGTCATTTTTCCTTACTCCTCCCCATCCCCTTTGAACTTTCCTTTGTAATAAAGGAAAACATTTAAGCAGTCAACTGGCAAAATGCATCCACATTCCATACAAGTAGGAATCATTCTCTAGTCTCTCAAGAGGAGAGAGGTGTGTTTCAATCAATCGATAAGAATATATTAAGGACCTGTGTCCTTATGTGTCAGGCACCATCTTTAGGCATTGGAAACACAAAGAGGAAGAAGAAACAATCTTTACACTCAAAGAGAGGCAACTAGGTGGTGCAGTCAATAGGGAGCCAGGAAGGCTCAAGTTCAAATCCAGTTTCAGACACTTCCAGCTGTGTGACTCCAGGCAAGTCACTTTGCCTCAGTTTCTTCAACTATAAAATGGGGAGAATAAACAGTCACTACCTTACAAAGTTATTGGGAAGATCAGATGAGATGATGACTGTAAAACACTTAGTATACTGTCTTACATATAGTAAGTGCTATATAAATGTTAACTATCAAAAAGCTTACATTTAACAAGCGAGATATGCCTACTATATGCAAAGTGATTAACTAGGCAATATGAAAATAACAGAATAGACCCAGGCCTCAGGAAGCTTATATTCTACTGGAAGTAAATACTAAGGACTAAATACAGTATATACAGAGTAGTTTCAAGAGTGAAAGAGTAAAGACCTGGCATGGAGGTGCCGTTTGAGCAGGACTTTGAAAGAAGCTAGAGATTGTCTAAGGGGGGAGTGAATGTTGGGGAGTGGGAGCACGATTTCAAATATGAGACCACTTGTTCAAAGGGAAAGAGGTAGAAGATGCAATGTCAGGTATGGGGATGAGTTAGTAGGCCAATGTGACTATAACAGAGAGCATGTGAAATGGAATAATTTAAAATAAGATGGGAAAGAGTTAGGTAGAAACCAGTCTGTGAGAAGCTTTAAATGCCAGGCTAGATACAGAATTTTTACTTCATCCTAGAGGTGATAGGGAACCATTGAAGAGTTTTCATTTGAGGGGTGATACAGTCAGATTTGTGTTTTAGGACTTATATTTGCTGTTATTTGGAGGAGAATTTGGAAAGGGAAGAAACTAAAGGGAGACCAATTAAAGGACCATTACAATAATCCAAGCAAGAGGTAATGAGGAACCAGAGTAGATAATATATGAGTGGAGAGAAGAGGGTAAAAGCAAGTGATGCTGTAGAGTTAGGGTTGATAAATTTGGAAGCAGAATGGGAATTGAAGGAAAAGACAGAGTCAAAGATGGCTCCAACATGGCAAACCTGGGTGACTAGGAGGAATATTTTGTAGAAGAGATAGATTGGGGTGCATGGAGTAGGAAATAGAATAGACTCATTTTGGGTATCTTGCATTTGAGATGACTACAGGACATCCAAATAGAGATGTACAGCAGATCACTGGTAGAAGGGAACTGGAATTCAGGAAGGATTCGGGTGTCCTAAGTACAAAGGAAATTGATGATGCCATTGTGATAATGGAGAAAAGAGAAGAGAGCCTAGAGCATAAACTTGGATGTGAGGAGGATGATTTAGCAAAGAGGACTGAGAAGGAGAAAACAGACACATAGGAGGAAAACCAAGAAAACACAGTGTCACAGAATCAAGGGAGCAAGGGAAAGAGAAACCATCTAGAAGGAAGGGGTGACTGAAGGTGTCAAAAACTATAGGAAAGTCAGGCAGAATAAATACTGAGAAGCAGCTATTGGATTTAGCCCGTAAGAGATAGCCCTGGAAAGAGCACTTCCAATTGACTGATGGCATTATATTCCAGAATGCAAGGGGATGAGAAGTGAATTGCTACTAATTCATCAGAAGTTGCTGCTATCAATGACACTATCATTCAAAGCCCTCTCCCTTGTCTACCATGTCTAATCAAGACTTATTCCTTCTTCCTACTTTAGCCCTTGCAATATTTCTCTCATCTATCCTTTCCTTTCCATTCCTACTACCATGGCCTTAGCTCAAATCTGCATTACTTCTGACTTAGAGTATTCTGATTGATTCCCAGTTTGTTTCCTCCCCCTCTAAACCATTTACTCATTCATTTATCCATCCATCTATTCAATTAGCATTTATTAAGGATCAACTAAGCATACCACTGTGTTCTGACTGGGACTGAAAAACAACAATCCTACCCTAAAGGGGGTCTTCACTTTTCTCTCTCCTTCACCTCCCATATCTGATCATTTTGTCAAGTTTTGTCAATTCTACCTTGTCAATATCTCTCAAATCTGTCTCCTCTTCACTCGCACAGGTACAGTCAGGTCATCCCAGTCCCATCCCCATTCAATAAACTCCAGTGGTTCTTATCACCTCTAGGATCAATTACAAAATCCTCTGGTGTTTAAAGCTCTTCATAAGCTAACTCTAACTCATAAAGCCCAAGTTTCTAATCTTCTTTCACTTTACTCCCAACCATATATTTTTTGATCCAGTAACACTGACTTCATTGCTGTTTCGTGAATAAGACACTCCATCTTTCTGCTGTGGGCATTTTTCCTGGCTATCCCCCATGCATAGAATGCTCTTCCTTCTCATCTCTGCCTCTTGGCTTCCTTCAAGTCACAACCAAAATCCCATTTTCTACAGGAAACCTTTCCTAATTGTTCTTAATTCTAGTGATTATTCCCCCTGTGATTATTTCCTGCTTACCTTGTCTAAGGCTTGTTTGTACATATTTGCTTGCTAGTTCTATCCCCCATTAGACTGGGAGCTCCTCAAGGGTAGGGACAGTCTTTTGCCTTTCCCCCCAAACCCTTAGCACAGAACCTGGCACATAATGAGGGCTTTAATGAACGATTATTGTCTGTCTGACTGACACAGCCAGCAACCTAACCAGACCCTCATCATCTCTCACCTGTATTATTGCAATAGCATTTTCCTGCCTCTAGTTTCTACCCTCTCCAATCCATATTCCAAACAGCTGCCAAAGTGATATCCCTAAAGCACAGATATGACTGTCATTCTCTGGCTCAAAAAGTTTCAGTGACTTTCTATTGCCTTCAGGATAAAATATAACTCATCTTTGGAACATTTAATGTCCTTGACAATCTGGTTGCTGTCTATCTTTCCAGACTTATTACACATTGTTTCCTTTCCAAACCCTACATTATCCCTGCAGCTAACAGGATCTCCCCTTGCTCCGAAGTTGCCTTATGTTGACTTTTCTGTTTTTCTGGGTTCTACAATTATATCTTACATAGATAGTGAGATGAGTACATATTACTTGAATGAGATTCCTTTGAGTCCCTCAAAATCATTATTATAATGAAAGCATATGTTTACGTAGCATTTTATGCTTTGCAACACACTTTCCTCACAACAACCCTACAAAAAGGTATTGTTCTCATTTTATAGATGAGGACTATGAGAGTGCGGGAGATGGAATAACTTATATAAATCATCCAGCTAAAAAGTTTTGACACCAAGCAACAGGACTTAGGATCCCCAGATTTTTTTTTCTTTCTTTTGTTTCCTTTGAAAATGTCTTCTATATTTGCCTTTCTTATATTTGCTTTGTATATGTGATGTATTTATTTACATATTTATAGGTTGTTTTCCTCCAGTAAAATATAAGCTTCTTAAAGGCCAGGGGTTGTTTTATTTTTTTGTTTGTTTCTCCAGTGCCCAGCCTAGAACTTTGGGCCTCTGTTCCCTCATATGCAAATGAAGAGGTTGGACTAAATGACCTTTACTTTTCCATCTAGATCTAAGTCTATTATTTGAGGATCCCAGGACCCAGACCAGTCATTTTATTGGTAAGGTAACAGTTGATGTGGAAACTCCCCCTATTCATGCAGATCAGTAACTCCACTGTAATTAGAGAATTTCCAGGGGACTCTGAGAGTGTGGGTGACTTGCCTATGGTCACATACCAATAAGTGTTCAAGGAAGGACTTGAACCCAAGTTTTCCTAACTCAGAGGGTACTCTTCTAGTAACCCCAGTTTACTGTCCATTTAGTACATTAGAGATACAGACATCTTTTGTCTTTGTAGCCTTAGCACTTAGCACAGTCCCTGGGTCATAGTAGGTGCTTCCTAAATGCTTGCTTATTGATATGTGTGCATCACACCATAACTGTATAATATAAATTTATATATTATCCAATATATTATTGTATACAATCAATAGAGGCAAAAATAGAAGAGACCCAGGATAAAGCTTTGATATGTGCTCACAGTTAAGCAGAGCGATCTGGAAGATTATCTAGTAAAGGAGACAGCCAGATAATCAGGAATGAGCATACAAGTATCTCTCAGGGAGAAGAAAGTATCTAGGAAGACAGATCAACAATGTCAAATGCTGGTTAAAAAGGATGAAAGACTGAGCTGAGGGGAAAGGAGGGACTCAGATATCCTAGGTGGGATAACCCATTTGGCTTGGAGTTATGGGAGCCAGCTCAAAGGCTCAGGCAAGTCAATTATTAAATTTCCAGAGCGAGTATTTACACCTTGAAAATCAGCAAACACTACCACTTGGGGCTTGATTTATTGTCCTGTTTATTGGCTAGATCAGAGGTGTCAAAAAGGGGCCTCAGGTACAGGGACTCACAATAGGACGACAGAACCAGATTAAAATGTAATTGGGAACTATTTTAAAAAATAAATAAAAATACAATAAAACAGATAACATTACATTTTAAAACTAAATCAATATACAGACAGCAAGGATCCTTAAGTGTGGGTTTTTTATGAGCCCTGTTTCTGTTTGAGTTTGACACCACTCCTCTAGACTTAAAGTGATGGAGAAATGTTGTTAATGCAATCTTGTGTACATTTTTTCCCCTGGGGGAGAGAAGCTGTTAAACATTTACCAGCACACCCCCGCTCATTGGCCACAATGAATATTTGCATTTTACAAGAATAACAGCAGCTACAGAAACAGAATACATGTGACAGGGTCTTCATGAGTTGTTATGGATAAACAAATTCCTCACCTTGTGACAAATATTTTGTAATGATCCTCTCTTTGTTTTTACTAAGCAGGTCCTAGAGTGATAGTCTGTTGCTGAGCTCCTATTCAAAATCTATCCAGCTTATTACAACCCTCCAGATTTGTGCTCTATCTTCATACCAGAGAGGAGACATCAGAGTTGGACTTTAAAGGATCCTTAAGCTGAAATTACCAGAAGCATAGAATGCGGGGAGTTATAGTCTTCTGCTGCCCTCTGGTGTTCTGCTTAGACCACATTCGTAGTATTGTGTCCAGATCTGACCTCACTATTTTAGGAAAGATGTCAAGACCATAGGATAATAGGTGGATTTGTGTTCAAGATATGACCAGGATAATGAAGGGACTGAAAACCATGACATAATTGGACCAGCTGAAGGAATAGAGGATGTTTAGCATAGGAAAGGAAGGACTAAGAGGGGGCAAAATAGCCATCTTAAAGTATTTAAAACTGTCCTATGAAAGAGGAGTTAAGATTTGCTTTGCTTGGTTCTAGAATAGTCCTAGGAGCAATGAATGGAAATTGAGGTAGATTTCATCTCAAAAATTTTTTTTCTTAACAAGTAAAGTTAACCTTGGGCTGCCACAGAATGGATCGCAAAATGTCATGTTACATTCTGTTTCATTGTAGGTCACTGAGTGAAGACTGAACATGTTGAGACTATTGTAGAGGGATCAGGGACATTTGGGATCATAAAATTTAGACCTGGAGGAAACCTTAGATATAATTTTGTCTAGTTCTCCACCCCCAATTTTAGCGATGAAGAAATGAATGTCCAGAAGCTTAACCCTCACGTTATCTTATCATCACAAATGCATTTTCTCTCTTGCCATGTGACCAGCCTGTCTTCTTTTTTTTAAATCATAAATTTTAATCTTATGCAAATACCTGATACCTGGCTTTATCCACTTACTCTACCATATATATTTGTTTCTTTTAAAATAAAAATTTATTAACCTAAATGGTAGGATATCAAGCTGAGTCATTTTGAGGTAGGAGATTATATTACACAGACCTATGTGTAAAACTGGGCCTCATCTTGGGAAATTTATGATGTTCAAGTAGCCCCTGAATACTCAAAAGATCATTTCCTGAACCATAAAAAATCATATAAAGTGACAACAAATTGGAGGAATCCACATCTCAATGTAAAGGCAAAAGCTTTAGATACATTAAAAACAGAAAAGGAAATTTTAATTTGGCATTTTGAAGGCTAATGAATTCATATATCACTTGCCATCAGAATATAGGCTCCCTGAGGGCAGGAATTATCTTTTTTTTCCTTGTACTTGTACCTCCAGTGGCACCTGGCATATATGATAAATGCTTTTAAATTAGACTTGCTACATAATATGATATGAATTAGGACCTACTTATTGGAAATCCAAAATTATGAATAGTTAACACGTACAAAATTATCATGAGAGAATTTTAGCAATGCCATTTTGGGGTTTTAGAGCACATTAAAATTTTTAATCTTTTACATATTAGTGGTGAACTAGTGACTCTAGGTATTACTACTAGGCATAGAAAGGGGTAAAGAGAAACAGACACATTCCACTCCAGATGGTAAGTAGGGCTTGAATCCCACTCTCTCCTAATCCACAGAATTTCTTTTCCCATTTGCCTTTGGCAAACTATTCTCCCCATCCCAAATATATTCATCACCTGTTTTTCTTCTATATGATGATGTTTCTTAGCAGCAAGTAGTTCAACATATGCATACTTTTATTTGTGAAATAATTTTGACGGTTCAAATAAAAGCTTGGTTTGAATTTTTTGACTTATAGTTTATACTGGCATGATACTTAACACAAACTTTATTCGCATACTAAAATCATCTGCCTGATGAAAGGGCAGAACCTGTCTTCGATTTCTTTGTTACAGCACCTACTTTGTTGTCTCGAGAAGCAACATTTGTTGAAAGGAGACATTGAATGAATGTTAAGATTTTTTTTAGACTATGGAATTCCAAAGATTAGTTTGTATCAATCAATAAATCAGACAGTAAGTGTTTATTAAATGCCTACTATGTGCCTTCCACTGTGCCAGATACTAGGGATACAAAGACCAAAAATAACAATCAAATCATTGATACGCTCAAGGAATTTACAGTCTAACTGGGGAAACAACATGCAATACTTTAATACTTTTATCAAAGAGATAAAGTGGCGAATTCAAGATAGGGTTTTTTTCTGTGTGGGGGGGGAACAAGAGGGGAGTGAGGGCTTAGCAGTTGAGGGGTTAAGGAAACCTCTCATGTAGTAAGTAAGTGGCACTTGAACTGAGCTTTAAAAGAAGTTTGGGATTCCAGAAGATGAAAGTAAGGGGGAGATGTTTTCTAGAAATGAGAAACAACCTGTACAAAGTCACAGAAGTGGGAGATGGAACATCATGTGTGTACAACAGTAAATAGGTCAGTTTGGCTAAAATGAGAGGAAAGTCAAGGGTAGTAATGTGTCTTTAGCCTGGAAAGGTAGATTGGAGAGAGGTTACTTTATCCAAAAGAGAATAATTATTGGAACTTTTTGAGCAGGAGAAGAAGGACATGGTTATAGCTGTGCTTTAAAAATGTCACTTTGACAACTGTGTTCAGGAGTAAATAACATGCTGAATATATTATCTTAATGTTGTAATTAATTCAACAGACATTTTAGAGCACCCTTTTGCCAGGCACTGAGCTAAATGCTGTGGTGGTTATGAAAAAGAATAAGAAACGAGATCTTCTCTCTAGGAGCTTACCACTCAGTAGAGGAGATAAGAGAAGCGCTCGCGCGCGCGCGCGCGCACACACACACACACAGACACACACAGACACACACGCACCTGTAAATATGCCATAGAAAGAGGTAAGAGCTAGGCAAGATATTGTGTGAAAGCACAGTGCAATGAAAACTTTGTGAAAATACAGGCTTTGTGAATTTTGACCTTAATTGACTAATCATTAGTCTCCTTTTAATAGAAAAATAGGAAGGATGGTGAAGCCAATCCAACTATTGTCTTAAGACAAATAATCTTACTTTTGCTTCCAAAAAAGTATTATTTTCCTATGATATTTCCTAATGTTGTACATACAAATCATCCTCCTAATGTACCAAAAACCACTTCTTGGACATTGTTCTTTACAGCAATGTATGCAAAATACTTTGTGAACCTTAAAATGCTGGGTCAGGGATTTTTGGTAGAACTTTGAAACTATGTTGAAACACCAGTATGTTTCTTTCATTGACTATTAATATCAATTAGCCAGCCAGACTTTGCTTTTTAGATGTGTTTTTATCAAGATAGTATAGTAGGGAAATAAGATAAGACAGCTCCTACTATATGCCAGGAATGAAGTGCTTTTTACAGATATATTATCTCATTCAATCCTCACAACAACCCTGGGAAGTAGGTATTATAATTATCCCCATTTTACAATTGAGGAAACTGAGGCAAACAGAGCTTAAGTAACTTACCTAAGGTCATGCAGCTAGAAAGTATATGAAGCTCTATTTAAACAAAGGCTTTCCTAACTTCAGTCCTAACACTCTATCCACCCCATCACATAGTTGGTACAAAATATCTCTCAGAACTTGGGAGCACACTCTCCTGTAAGTACATCCAGAGTCCAGGGGAAAGTGAGTTCAAACTTAGAGTATATGTGGCACAGGAGTAACTCAACTCCTGGTTTATGAAAGTTCCTTTTTCTCTTTCGTGTGGTCATCATGAAATTTCCCTAAGGCATAGTATAGTTTTCTGCTGGGTTCCTTGCAGAGTCCTGAAGATGCCTCAATATATCTAGTTTGTCCTTGACTCCTAAAGAGTAGACATTGATCTCAGCCACTGCTATTCCAGGGATATTGCTAAGAGGCTTGTGGGATGATCCCATGGTCATCCCAACAGCAGATTTATCCCTGCCCTAAGCCATTTCTTCTCAGGGCTTTGGCTGTAACCACCTCTATTACTGAACTGGCTGGACACTAAAATGCCGAGTCCTGAACTGGTTTACAATTTGATCCAAGCCTCATGGGATAAAACCAAGTCTCCTCAACCAATTCTAATACACTTCCTGTATTAGAATATTAAAATTATTATTTATTAAAATAATTTCACATTATGGGATAGATTTTATGCCTTCCAAATTGGTTAAGGACTTCTCTACATCTAGTTTAATGACTTTGATTAATTGATTTAATAGAGATATTCTTACCTCATAAAGGTATCAGGGTATAGAAAAGTGGTCAGCAAACTAAGGGCCAGCATCAGAGGGCCAAATTAAGTCTTCCTGGTTGTGAACTAAGAATGTTGGGCTTTCTTTTACGATTCAAAACAAAGTTTTATCATATTTAAAAAAGTAAAAACTATTTTTACCTTGTGGGTGATACAAAAACAAGATGGACTGGATTTGGCCCTCAGGAAATATTTTATTAGCCCTGGGTATAGAGCATCTTACCTTTCTCATGACTTCTTAATTCTAGTGCCTTCTCTCTTTTAATTATTTCCTATTTGTCCTGCATATAGCCTATTTGTATGTATTTGTTTACATGTTGTGTCCCCATTAGATTGTAAGCTCATTGGGAGAAAGGACATTCTTTTGCCTCTTTTTGTATCTCCCAGGGCTTAGCACAGTGCCTGGCACATAACAGGCATTTAATAAAAGTTCGCTGGCTGACTTGAGGTACTTTAAGTGGGAGGTGAGAGTGATTTGATTCAAGTGACCTTCATCTTTCCATAGTGACACTCTCTGTCTATAAGTAGCTTTCTCCGCTGTTGCCTGCTGCTGAGGTCCTTTGACAGAACTCTTTTTCATATTTTCTGCTGCACTGCCATCTTCTGGTTCGATGATGATTCAAGGACTACAAATTCCCCAGAAGTACAGAGCTCATCAGGTTTATTTTGCTTTTTATTTTCTCTATAGACCCAAGACCTTTTGAGATTCAAGACCTTAGTCTGTTCAATCTGCTAGAGAAGCCCTTAGGCATTGTTTGTCTTTTGAACCATTTCCACCAAAAGTTCCTGCTAATTGAGTTGGAATGTTCAGCCAGCATTTCTTTTCCTGACACATTGAGGTAAAGAAAATTCCTCTCCACTTTCATCTTGATAATTATGGACCATGAAAATTACTCTAGGACTTCAACTAACAAAATTGAAGGGGAATTGGTAGGACTGGTGAACTTTGTCCTATCCCTGCTCTTTGAACTTACAGTTGTTTCATTTTTTTTTCTGTTGGTGTCAAGGGAACAGAATTTAAGCTTCAGATCTTCACCATTGTGACCATAAGTGAGGAAACACTGTGATAAATAGTGAATGTTTTATTGTTATCTATTTTTCCAAAAAGAGGAATTTTAAAACAGTAGTGCTAAAGCTATGTTCACATATACATACATGTATATATGTATCTGTATGCATGCATATGTATGCATGTATGCATGCATGTATGTAAATGATTATCATTTGGGCAGCTAGAATTGAAAGTAAACCACAGATGAAATTGACAATGCCAAACACTAAGACAGAATCTATTGCTCCAGATTATTATGACAAAATTATGTTTTAATATTCCTAATTTAGTAGAATTATTTCTTTGGAAGCCTGAGCAGAATTTAAATGTTCATTAACTCTCAAAACCCTGATGAGGCAGTAACCATGTAAGAATATGGTAGATGAAGACTGAAAATATGAATTGAAAAAAGATTAAAGAAGATTCCTTTGGATAGTGGTGATTGGTAAAAATGTCTTTCTAGACCTCTAGGGCTGTGCATCAAAGGATCCCTCAATAAATGATATTTGACTATGAGGGTGGGAAGAACAAGGAAAAAACTGCAGTGAGGTAGTACAGTAGTTAGTGTTGACCCTGGATTAGGAAGACCTGAGTTCAACTCTGGCCCATTTACTAGCTATGTATCTCTGGGCAGGTCACTTAACCTCTGTTTACCTCAGTTTCCCCATCTGTAAAGTGGGAATAATAATAGCACTTCCCTCCCAGGGTTGTTATGAGGATCAAATGAGATAGTAATTATGAAGTGCTTAGCACAGTGCCTGGCATATAGTAGGTACTATATAAAAATTAGCTATTATTATTGGTAGGAGGAGTAGGAGTAGCTGTAGTAATAGTAGTCATCATTGTCATAGTAATAGTAATAATTAACCTCTATCTGTCTTAGTTTCCTCAACTGTGAGTATAATCATAGTACCTACCTCCTAGGGTTGTTGTGTAATGTGCTTTGCAAGCCTTAAAGTGCTATGCAAATATCTGTTATTATTATTAGTAGTAGTAGTAGTAAATATTGCTCAAATGATATGAGAAATACAAATTAAAACAACCCTAAAATTTCATCTCACACTCATTAAACAAGAGAAACTACATGGAAGGACCATAGGAAGATGGTCACACTAATACCCTGTCAATAGAGCTGTGAATTGGCCCAATAGTCCTAGAAAACAATTTGTAATTATGATAATAGGTAACATTTATATAGCATTTTTAACATTTACACAGCACTTTTCAGATATTCTCTCATTTGATCTTTATAACAACCCTATGCTACTATTATCCCCATTTTATGGATGAGAAAACTGAGAGAGCTGTTTTTTGTTTTAATGCTCAGAGTTATATAGCTAGTACATAATGCAAGATTTAAACTCAGGTTTTCCTGACTCCAAAGGCAATAATCTATCTCCTATACCACCTAGCTATCTTAGGAACCATGTGTGAAATATGTCTCAGTTGCACATATCCTTTGACCCACTGATCTGGCAACTGGGTGTATTTTTTAAGGAAGTCAAAGACAAAAAGAAAGGTTTCATATATATCAAAATGTTTGCAGTTACAATTTTTGTGATAGAAAAACAACTGGAAACAAAGTAAATCTCCATCAATTAAGGAATTGTTCAAAAGAAAATAGTGACACGTAAATGTAACAATATGAAGACTTCACAGAAGAATGGGAAGATTTATAAGATTCAATGAATAGCAAAGTTAATAGAACAATATACATGACTACAATAGTGTAAATGAAAATAACATGGAAAATGACCTTGCAAACTGACTAAATTAAATGTAATGGTTAGTATTGTTCTCAGAGGACATATGACCAAACACAAATCCATTTTCTCTGTAGAGAGATGGGAAATTAAAAATATAGATTATTGCATACACTGGTTCTTCTGACATGATTGCTCTGTCAAGAGTAACGGGGGAAAAAATAGCCAGAGTAAAGATAAATATACAGGGTCCCAGGGAGTACAGAGCTGAATGGTTGCTATGTCAGGAGTGAGCAAGGAAGAAAATAGCCAGGGACAACATTAGGATGAAGACTATGAAGGTTATAAGGAATTCCAAAGCTCAAGCTCAGCTTTCTACAAAATTTTGAACAGTGTTAATAGAACCAATCTTTGTGATGAGAAAGGAACACCATTTTAGACTTTAATCAAGAAGAAAATGAGGAACTGTTGCCCCTTCTCAGTAAGTTAATATTCTGAAGATATTAGCCTACTATTTGCCAAAATAACTTTTCCTAAAGAGAATGTCTGATTGTGTCATTTCCCTACTCACTAAGTTCCAGTGGTCTCCTCCTACCTGAAAGATCAAATATAAACTTCTCTGTTAGTATTTAAATCTCTTTAGAACCA
Source organism: Notamacropus eugenii (assembly GCF_028372415.1). NCBI lineage: Eukaryota > Metazoa > Chordata > Mammalia > Diprotodontia > Macropodidae > Notamacropus > Notamacropus eugenii. The sequence continues at coordinate 103,232,541 of NC_092876.1, forward strand.
GATCCCTGTCTACCTTTCCAGTCTTCTTATACATTACTCTCATCTAATCACTATGAAATCCAGCTATAGTGTTTTACTTTCTGTTCTGCAATCACAACACTCTACCTCTTATGTCTATTTCTGTGTTTCTATGAGTTCCACGTCCTCCCCTTATTTCCACCTCTTGGCACCCCTGATTTCTATCAAGACTCAAGAACCATTTTCTACATGAAGACTTGTCTGCCCCTCTTCATATGCTTGTGCATTCCCTCCCCAAACTACTAAATATTCATTTTGTATAAATTATGTATATATGTGTGTGAATGTGCATGTATGTGTATACACACAAATGTGTACGTATATATGTATACACATATATACGTACACATTATGTATTTAATAACACCTCATGTAGGATATCCCTCCAACTTGCACTAGAACTGAAAAAATTAGACCTCCAAAGAGATAAATTGCTACCTCAGGCTTTGGCAGCAACCCTTTATAAAACTATTCTTTTTATTGTAGTTCCTGAGCCCCCACCGGTATGCTTCCCCTTTATTAATCAGTCACTAGACTTAGCTCTTTCAAAAAAAGCATTTACTAAGATGGCATAAGAAGAATTGGCATGAAACATTCATAAGCTTAAGATACATTCTTCCATAAACACATACAGGTTGATGGTAAGAATAGATTCAGACTTAAAAAATAATGGTGGTAAAGCAAACATATGGGAAAGACATGTTGGAAAGAGGTCACTTAAAATTACTGGGGCTAGAAATTTTATTACCTTTTGTATGTTCCTCACATACCTCCTCTTATGTGTAGTTCTTTGCTAATAGAGCCTCTTAGCTGAGGTTCCAGGCTCTTCTCCTTTCTTGATTCTATTTAAGTATCAGCAGCTGGATTCCCTCCATTCATTCTCCCTTGTTTGTATGGTCATCTACTTGCACATGGTGATAGTGTAAGATAATTTCCCCTAACTTTCCCTCTCACATGAAGAGGTTGAAGGAGGGAAGAATACATACACACACACACACACACACACACACACACACAAAGTTGGGTACAGAAATGCATTTCACTCAACAGGAAAAAAGAAGTGAAAGATGAGAAGGGGGAATTAGAGGGAGGGTAGATTAAGGAAAGAATAGTCTTAAGCAAAACAAAATCAAAGGATATACAAAAATGTTTCTGGTACAAAGAATGAGAATCTGAGGGTATGCCTTTAAATTGGAGAATGATTGAACAAATTATAGTATGTACACATGATGGACTATCACTGAAATGTGGGAAGTTTTGATTGATCTGAGGCAATCAAGTGAGCAGAACTAAACGACCAAATTATACAACAAAAATATGATAAAGACAAACAACTCTGAAGATGTAGGAATTCAGTTCAGTATAACAGCCCAACACAATTCCAGAAAAATAAACATGCTACCTACCTTCAGATAGAAAAGTAAAGGAATTCAGAGTACAGAATCATTCATGTGCATATATACATACACACACAATTTACACATGGCTAATGAAGAGATTTGTTTTACTTGATTATAAATGTTTATAACATGAGTTTTGTTTTTCTTTTATTCTTAATGGAGGGGAGAGTAGTAGGAAGGAGAGGAGAATTTTTGCTGACTGAAAAAATAAAAAGTCTTAAAAAGTAAATAAAAAACAAAATAAAATTAACCTCTTTTCCCAGTTTCCCTCCCTGAATTGAGCAAATTAAAAAAAAAAAGCCAACATAAAATATAGCTCTTAATACATATCTGCATAGTCTAGCAAAACAAATTCTTACATTAGCAATGTCTGAAAATGTATGTCTCTTTCTCATATTCAATTCATTACCTTTCTATCAGGAGGAGAATGGTGTGTTTCATCTTTATTTTTATTTTAGACTTCTGGCTTATCATTGCATTGATCGGCATTCTAAAGTCTTTCAAAGCTGTATTTTTTTATAATGTTATTATTGTATAACTTGTTTTCCTAGTTCTGTTCACATCACTATGTATCAATTCATATAGATGACTCGTTTTTCTCTGAAATTATTCATTTCATCTTTTCTTATGGCACAATAATATTCTATCACATTCATATACCAAAATTTGCTTAATAATTCCCCAATAGCAAGATATCCCCTTAGTTTCCAGTTCTTTGCTACCAAAGAAAAGAACTGCTATGTTTATTTTCTATATATATATACTTAAAATTTTTTAAATAATATCTTATTTTTTCTTTAGTTACATGTGAAGACAATTTTTAATATTCATTTAAAAAAATTTTGTGTTCCAAATTTTCTCCCTCCCTCACCACTTCCTTCCCTGAGAGAGTAATTTGTTATACGTTATACATGTTCAGCCATACAAAACATATGATCATATTAGTCATTTACATATTCTTTCCTCTTTTCATTTCCTTGGGAGTATAGGTCTAGTGAAAGGGGAACTTTTAGAAAGAATAATTTTTTTCCTGAAAGATATTTTCTTGAAGGGTGTCCTGCATTAATATTACCATTGTTTTGCTTAGTAAATAAAAAATGCTAGGCTTTGTGTCTCTGTATAACTTAGATGTGAACTTTTTTGTTTCATATTATAAAATTCAAGTTGGAAGTTACTTGGGTCAGAAAGAGTTAGCACGATAATTTTGTTTGACTGAATCTCTCTCCAAGCAGAAATGCTTGTGAGCTAGTAAATTGTCTCGGACAGTTTTGGGCTAAAATGCCATTTTCTCAGTCTCCTTGCTAGCCATGACCTAACCCTTCCGTCTACCTCAGCAACACACAGAAAGGGTCATTCCCTTGACCTTGCCATCACTCAAAAGTATTCCATTTCCTTTTTCATAAACTTGGAAAATTCTTAAACTGATCATGATCTTTAATCATTTCACCTTTTGCTATGTCTTATAATTCCTAATTCTGTACTTTGTACTCACTGTGAGTCCTCATTTCTTACCCTGCACTGATTATACACTCTCTCCCTCTCTTGACCTTTTGGTGAACCTACTCACCTGCATATTATCTTCCATTCTCAAATCACTTGCTCCATTGTTCTATCACCTATCATGCTTTTCCAATACTCTCCCCCAGATTACTCCCATCCTTTTCCTCCTTCACTTTTATTCATGTACTGCTGAATGGAGCTAGAGAAAATCATGGAACTTTCATGATTCATCATCCCACTCCCTGGAGTGTCTGTTCCAAACCTCATCTCTCTTCAAGCCTCTCACAACATCACCTACACTTTATCCTCTTATCAAAAGACTTTGCCTTATATATCAAGAAAAAAATTAAGGTAAACTTCCAAGAGCTCTCCCTTCTCTTCTCATCTCCCGCCACTAACACTTCCTTTAGTCTCTGATGAAGAGGTAGCCAAAGTCAACCCCTCTACCTACACCCTATCTTCTGCAGATTGCCCCCTTGCATCATCCCTTTTCTTTCTGTTATCTTCAGTCTCTCCCTATCTACTAACTCCTTTTTTGCTGTCAACAAACATCTCACTCAATCCTACTATCTCTACTAGTTATCATCCTCTATCTCTCCTTTCCTTCATGAACTCCTTGAGAAAGCAATCTATACTAGATGCTTCTATTTCTTCCCCTCTCATGCTCTTCTAAGCAAGCCTTAAGCAATCTGGTTCCTGACCCTATCATACAACTGAAAATGTCAGTGATCTCTTAATTGCCAAATCCAATGGCCATTTTCCAATCCTGATCCTTCTTGACATTTCTGAAACATTTGACTCTGTTGATCACCCTCTCCTCCTGGATATTCTCTCCACATTAGGTTTTTGGGACAACTGCTCTCTTCTGGTCCTCCTGTCAGACTACTCACCATCTTTCTCCTTTGCTCTTTGGTTTATTGCTTTTCAGTTATTCATCCATGTCCTTCCCTGGTTCTGTCCTGAGCTTTCTCTTCTTTTCCCTCTAGAGTAGTTCCATCAGCTCCCATAGATTCAATATTATCTCCATGCAGATGATTCCCACATCTATATATCCATCCCTGGTCTTTCTCTGGAGGTCCAGTCCTTCATCACCAATGGTCTTTCGGATATATCTAATGGGATGTCTCATGGGGCAGTCAAACAACACATCTAAAACAAAACTCAGTTTTATCCACAAACCTTCCTCTCTTCCCAACTTCCTTAGAACTGTCTAGAGCAGGGGTGGGGAATTTGCAGCCTTGAGGCCTTCTAGGTCCTTGGGTGCAACTTTTTGACTGAGATCAAATTTTACAGAACAAATCCTTTTATAAAGGGGATTTGTTCTGTGAAGTTTGGATTCAATCAAAAGGCCACACTTGAGGACCTAAAGGACCACATGTGGCCTCCAAGCTGCAGGTTCCCCACCCCTGGTGTACAGCATGTAACTTTGATGTCACCCTTACATTCTCATTAATAATCTTCTCAGATATCCAATGAGTTGTCAAATCTTGTCACTTCTACATTCACAACCTCTCTTGTATATATGTCCCCTTCTCTCCACAACCACAATTCTAGTTCAAGTCCTAATTATCTGACTGGACTATTGTAATATCCTCCTAATGGGTCTCCTTGCCTCAAATCTCTTTCCTTCTTAATCTATCCTCCCCTCATCTGCCAAGATGACTTTTCCGAAGCATATGACTGATCATGTCAGCCCTCCAGGATAAAATATCAACTCCTTTGGCACTTAAAAGTCTTTATAACCTGGCGTCTCCCTACCCTTCCAGTCTCCTTATACCTTATTTCCTTCTACTTACTCTATAATCCAATTACAAACTTTTTTCCTAAAAGCTAGAACAACTTACTTTGTGTTCTCTGCAGTTTTCATTTACAATTTCTTGAAATATCGCTCCGAAAAAAAAAAAAGCAAGTCTTCTGAAAAAAAAAAATAGTGGTTTCAAAGGAGTCCAATAATGCTCTGGACCAGCCTGGTTGTGTTTTGAATGGAGCTACTTGACTACCCTTTAAACCCAAATCATTCTGGCTTTCATTGAATGACTAAGAGCTTTTAGCCCAAGCTTCAATGGCTTGTTTGTTTAAGTTTTGATGCCTTGGAATGAATGTAAACAGAAATTGTTTTCTATTCTGGTCAGAAACTTTGAAGGTCTTCTCTTCCCAGACTGACATTTTTGTGATGGTAAATTAGGTCATCTTTTGTCTCAATTCTTACCTAGCCCTTAGTCATTGAATGGGCACGACCTCTGAATAATGAGACCTGGGAAACACCTTAATTTATAAAGATCAAGATCACCCCCTCCATGCTGGGCCATGTCCACTTATCTAGTCTTAGGTCTTGCCACTGGACTCTGACGGCTCTGGAGGAGATAGTGAGGCTGATGATTTTGCACAGTTCTGCTTCACTCAAATTCAATTTATGGGTAAGTTAAGACATCATCCTTATGATATCATTGATCCTCTTTGAGAAAGGGCCACTACCACCACCAATAATCCAATTGTACTGACTTGGGGTTCATTAAACATGACATTCTATCTTTCTTCTTTAGCTATACTTTATCCTTGGAATGTGCTGCCCCTTTCCCTCTACCTTTTAGTTTCTCTGCCTTCCTTCAAGATTCAACTCAAACCTCTCCTTCTGCATTACATCTTTCCTAGTCTCCTCAGCTGCTAATGCCTTCCCCTCTCAGAGTATCTTCCATTTATGCATGTACCTAGTTATTTACCTCATTAGAAGTTTCCCTGCTAGAAAGAAAGCTCTTTGAGGATAGGATCATATATTTGTCCTTATTTGTTTCTCCAGAACTTAGAACTGTATCTGGAATATAGTGACTTTTCTTCCATACTCTTCATTTTAGAGATGAAAAAACTGAAAAACTATCCAAGATCACATAGATAGTAAGTGGCAGAGCTAGGATTTGAACCCAGGCCCTAGAACTCCAAATCTAGGTATATTTGCCAAAGAATAATATCTAAAACTCACTTAATATTTGATGCAACTAATTCTTTCATTTTTTCTTATTATTTAATAGAAAAAAGCACAATGCTTTTTACACAGGTGTAAATTGTTGAGGCAATTAGTTGAGCTACCCTTATGGTTGTTTCCAATGCAAAGTCCTATAAAATAAGTTGTTCCCTTTTATAACACTATCTCGGTATTTTAAGGACTCTTTTGTAGGGTACAATTTTTTCCCCCTCTTACAAAGAAGAGGACAGAAGCCCTATCCATCACCTAATCTGAGACAAAAAATAAATGGGGAGGAAATGATATTGACTTGAAATAGAAAAATATCCTTTTTGCTCATTTAGAAAATTTAAAGTAGGGATGACATAAAGTTTCATTATCTGTGCAGTGTTCAGGTCACAATTTATTTACCTTTAAAAGAGACAATGACATCCTTTGTATAAACTACCTCATGGCTGGGGTAAGCAGGTATCCTGTTTTCATGGAATTATTCACTTGTTAAAAAAAGTATCATTAACCAGCATGTTGAGAAATCTGTTAGAAACTGCAATCTGTTCACCTTTTTCCATTTTTCAAAACTGATTATTCTGCTCCTAACCCCAACTAACGTCACACTGACTGCTTCAGGACAAAGATAGCCAGTTACAAGTGATAGTTGTGCAATCCCAACACAGGCAAACAGCAGAAACTGTGAACAAATTGGGGAAAACATGCAAACTTGTTTCCTTGCTTTAAATCCACATTTAAAAGCAAAAACTTGTGTCTCCAATTTCTGTTCACCCCCTGGCAATTAGAGATGATGTGGAGTTATCCTTAGAACAAAGGCACTGGAGATTTAATTCTGCAAGATCTTGGTTAAATATAATACCAAAGCTAAGTAGAATGGATGGGCATCTGTGCCTCGTTCTCTACAAGTCCATATGATCCTGATTAAGTTCTTTGAACTCCCTTTATTTATCTTCCCTTTTATAAAATAGAAATAGTGGAAGTAGTCAACAATTCAAAATGATTTTTTTGAAGTAAATATTTTTAAAAGTATCCAAGATTCTAAAAAGGTGCTGTTACCAAATACTCTTATAATGGACTACCCTATTGGAAGGAGCTCCTGATTTCTTTTAATAGACACCACACATCCCAGATAATATGTTAAAGTTGAAAACATGAAAAACAATGGTTAGAGCATGGTGTTAATAAAGTCAGGTCCTGTGCTCAATCAATCCTTTCATAGACTGGTTGCTTCACATAAAAACAAACTATCCCACGGCTAAAGACTGAGCCCCTAACCCTGACCTGTATTGTAAATACCTACCACACATCAAAAAGGGAATAGGAAGAATATGGAGAGCTTGATGTAAATCCATCTCACTATCATTTGAAACATAATTTAAGGTGCATGACTTATTAGTAGTGGATAGAATGCTGAATTTGGAGGCAGGAAGACTTAGGTTTCAATTCCAACGCAGACACTTGGTAGCTATGTGACCCAGGACAAATTATATAACCTTTCTGAGTCTTGTTTCTTCATTTGTAAAACGGAGAAAATAACACCATGGGTATTTATGAGTATTAAACAAGAATGCACTCAAAGCATTTTGCACATCTTAAAGCTCTCCATAAATGTCAGCTGTAATAATAATAACTAACACACACACACATATATATATATAGCACTTTAAGATTTCCAGAGCACTTTATAAATATTATCTCATTTTATTCTCATAACAACCATGGGAGGCAGGTGTTCTTAAGGTTATTTGATGTGTCAGTAGCATCATTGCAGTACAGGGGTGGAAGCAATCTGCAGAAGACAGGAATGGGGCACATGGAAGGGATGGTTTTAGCAAAGAGAAGAGCTACCTTTTCATCTGAGGCCAAACTGTCTACAATCCAGACAGTACTAGGGAAGTTGGGAAGACAGGAAGGCTAGGGGGGGAAACTAAGTTTTGTTTTCAATGTATGGAGTTTGAAATGCCCGTGGGACATTCCATTAGACATATCCTAAAGACTACTGGTGATGAGGGGACTGAACCTCCAGGAAAGACCAGGGAATATCTAACTTTCTCTCTCTCTCTCTCTCTCTCTCTCTCTCTCTCTCTCTCTCTCTCTCTCTCTCTCTCTCTCATATCTACATATCTATGCAAGAATCTTCTGCATGGAGATGATAATTGAATCTATGGGAGCTGATGAAATCACCAGGTGAGACTCTCTAAAGGGAAAAAAGGAGAAGAACTAGGACAGAACCATGGGGGACATGGATGGTTAACATGGATGGGTAACTGAAAAGCAATAAACTGAAGAGCAAAGGAGAGAGATGGGGAGTAGTTTGACAGACAGGAGGACCAGAAGAGAACAGTTGTCCCCAAAACCCACTGTGGAGAGAGTATCCAGGAGGAGAAGGTGATCAACAGAGTCAAATATTTCAGAGATGTCAAGAAGGATCAGGATTGGAAAAGGGGCCATTAGATTCGGCAATTAAGACATCACGGACATTTTCAGTTGTATGATAGGGTCAGGAGCCAGATTGTTGAGGGCTTAGAAGAAAGAGAGGGAAGGAAATGGAAGTATCTAGTGTAGATTGTTTTCTCAAGGAGTTCATGAAGGAGAGGAGAAATAGAGGATGATAACTAGTGGAGATAGTAGGATCAAGTGAGATGTTTGTTGACTGCAGAAAAGGAACTAGTAGATAGGGAGAGGCTGAAGATAACAGAAAGAATAATCATCATAATAGTTTTTTATTAGATAATACATTAAGATTTTTTAATGCCTTTACCGATGTTTATCTCCCTGAAAGAAGAGTAGTAGGTTCTTAGTAAGATTCATTATTACTATTTACAAAATCCATTACTTAACTAGTCCCCTAGGTGGCACAGTCAATAATGGCAATGGCTTACGTCAGGAATCAGGGAGGCTTGATTTCAAAAACTGCCTTAGACTTTTACTTGCTATGTTGTCCGGGGCAACTTTCTCAATCTCTTCATCTGTAAACTGTCATCAGTAATAGCACCTCCCGCAAAGGGTTGGTGTGAGAATCCAGTGAGATAACATCTGTATCTGTAGCTATAAAATAGCTATTATTAGCTTCTTGGTCATGTGACAACGTCCCGAGCCTTTAAAATAAACAGGCTGGATTGGATGATCTATAAGAGCTCTTAGAGATGTAAGATCTGGAGTTTTACAATTGTGTTAAAACTTAAAAGAGTCACACCCAACTTTTAAATTATCTACATTCATATGAGATTCTTAGAATTGGTGAGGTTCAACTTCATACTCGGTAAATAGCTACGGTCAAATTATTTAGGCAGTAGTGCTGAGTTTCAGTAGACGTTAGGATTAGGTTGGCCATAATATCATGCTATATTGTTTTCCAGGTGACAATATGCTAAAATGTATTTTCTATGAGGCAATGTTACAACACCACATGATAAAAATGCTCTTGGTAGGAGACAGAATGGTATTAAACTTTAAGAAAGAAACCGTGTAGGAGGAAATGAAATTAGAAACATAGTATCTGAGCCAAAGCACTTTGAATAGGAACCTTCTTGAGTATTACTCTAGACTGCCGTGGGCTGCTGTCCTGTCCAGGTATGGAAGGGATTCCTACTTTCCCCCCACCGTTATGCTCGAGTTCCTTTGGTCTCGAAAAACCCCCTTCCCAGCCCCCTTCCCAACTCTTCTCCCTCCGTTCCCCCGTATTTATAAAGTAGATCCCTTTTCTATTAGGAGCTCTCCAACACAAAGAATATGTAGACTTTATTTTTTAATGCAATCCTGAAGGAAAAAGTCATAGCAGTCATTAATGGACTCCGACTGCTACTTAGGTTTTAGTCTTACTGACATGCCATCCCTGGAGTGCCTAGAACAAAGTCCTGTCCATAAAAAAAAAAATAGATCAATCAAGTAATTTGTACTGTCACAGTGAGCATTCAATATATATGTTTTTTAATTGGAATAATATTATGAATTCTCCTTCCCAAGGCCAAATGGCTTTGTCTCAAGCCCCTTTCGGGGCGGGTACGGGGTGGGGTGGAGAAGCAGAAGATTTTTCTCGGTAATAGTTTTGCCTTCATTTCCCAACATTACATCTTAAAGTGCGATTCTTTACTTTTCCTTACTCCCACCCTCCTTGAGTTACAATTAATGTCTTCCGTCAAAGCGACCGACTTAAACAAGTCTATTTTTCAACATTCACTTTTTGCATTTTGAGTTTCAAATTCTCTTCCTCCCTCCAGCCCCTCTCCCGTGCATTGAGAAGGCAATAGTATATCTACTTTCCAGGAGAAGTCACAAAGTGACTCATTTCTAAATATGAACCCATTAAAACCTAGGCCCAGGAACTGAAAGCCACTTGAGAATCCCAAAGCCTTTCTAGAGCCAAGCACAAACCTAGTCTGCCAGATTGGATGGTTCTCGTCCCCTTCCTGCTTCCATCACATTCCCGAAGCGAAGTCCAGAAGCCTGGGGGACTGGGGGGAGAGGGGTGGGCAGGAGAACCGGATTAGAACAGGGGTAACGAGTGATTCCCCGGAAAGCCAATTGGAGCAGGTCTACACCCGGATTCCCGCCTGCACGTCCGCGACAGCAGGGAGGGGGCAGCGGCGCACGAAGCCGCGGCTGCGCCGGGGGCGCCCACGGAGATCCCGGTGGCGTGGTAGGAGCTCTAGAGGCCGCAGGCTCGGGCCGGAGTGCAGTCCCGCTCGGCCCGGGCTGCTCGCCGACTTCCGCTTTCCCCCTGGCTGGCGGAGCCGGGGAAGAAGGCTTGGAGGGGGCAGGATGGCCGGGGCGAGCGGGCAGGCCACCAGGGCTACCCTGCGGGGCGCGCCCCAGGCGTGCGTCCGTCTAAGTCTGCGGGGGCGGGGCGGCGAGGGTGTAACACGTACCCCGGGTTAAACCGCCCGGCCGGGGCCTCGGAGCGAGACGGTGCAGCTACCGCCCCAGCCCTCTCACACCGCGTAGGGGCGGCGGAGGAGGAGGAGGCAGAGGCGGCCGTCCCTGGCGCCGGGCGCATTGGTGAGCGGGGCGCGGCGCGGCGCAGGCCCGCGCCTGGGCAGTGTGCGTGGGGCGCCTCGGGGGAAGGAGGGGGCGCCACGCGCTCGGGGCAGAGTGGGAAAGGCGATTCGTCTAGTTTCCTCCTGCCACTCGGCTACCTGCGCTCTCCCGGGAACGGGGCTCCCCGTCCCTGACACGTGCCACCGGTACCTGCAGCGCTCCTGGATCTAGAGCGTGGGAGGGACGCCCCAGGCTTTGTCCCTCCAACTCCGGGCCGGGGCGAGGGGGAGCTGCACGATCCTAGCTGTGCCCCAGCCATCGGAGAGGAATACTCCCAAACAGCTGGAAGCCAGGTGCTCGCCCTCCGCGGGCCCCCTCGCCTTTTTCTGCCTCTGTCAGTCGCCGTATCCTTTCGTCCCCTGAGTTTCGCCCGGATCGCTGACCTTAGTGGTGCCGCTGTCTCTGCGCCGGGAAGCCGCCAGGTTTTATGAATGGGATGGTGCGCTTCCAAGCCGGGTCACTGGAACGTGGGGGTGGGGGGAGGCAGCTCGCGCATTGGCAACTCTTTTTTATTTTTATTTTTTTACCAGTTCAGTTCCGTGGAGGAAAATGTACCCACCCTCACCCAAATCCCAAATTTAAGACACCGATTTTCCTCAGGAAAGAGAATGGTGCCGCCTGTTGAAAACTGTTGCCACCTGAAAAGCAGCTTTTTTGTCGCTTCTTTCTGAGTTCTCCTCCATAGTAGAAACTGAGTATAAACAAAGTGAGGTGGTGGGAGTAGTTAACTTCAAACTTTGGCTTCTGGGCTGGCAGCTGAAAATCCGCTGCAAAATCTGAAAAGCTGAAAATTAGTCCAGACAGGGCCTTTCCCTTTCCAGCCTTCACCAAGTCAGAGCTGAGGGCAATTAGCACCATTTCTCCTTGCCTTGGACCTGAAAATCATTACCATTAGGTCCTGGTAAACATTTTTACTAAGTTCCGTAGTCTGACAACCAAAAGCATTGACTTAATTGCTTCAGCAGAGTTATGCTCACTGTATTCTTTTTGAAGCAGGGCTTATTCTTGGGATCTGGTCGTATTCAAAAGGTGCGTTTAACAAATGTCCGCCCTAAAGCAGCTTCGCATTTCTCTACCATCACTTCTCTCCCCCTCCACCCGATTTAAGCTACTTGGTAAAGGTGTCACAGGGTTATTGTTGTTGTTCTCTGCCATTAATTACACTGTTTTCCCAAAACAGCACAATATCAATGTAGTGATAATTTTCTATATTAATGAATATGAGTTTCCATTAAACCTTGCTGCCTCGACTGGAGGTCTTCAGTAGAAAATCTGCATTGCCATCACTCCTCAGAGATGCAGATGGATTCTTACTTGCATTGAACTAGAAGACTGTTACTTTTGGATTCTGAGTCCCCTCTTTGTCCCCTCTTTCCTTCCTCCTCTCCTCCCTAAAAACAAAACTGAATTTATTAGAAACAAAGGGGTAGAGCAGTTTTTTTTTCAGATCTCTTGATTGTGTTACTGCTTCTTAGGAGCCCCGGACATTGCTTGAGGTTTGGAACTGATCTGTTATGTGGCTTTAGAACTTTAGTTTGGAGTATGGGACAACTAATTTATCATTATTATGATTAATTATCAATTATTTATCAAATCAATTCAAATTATCAATATCAGTTATCAATGTTATTATTAACACATTTATAGTTGATAATTTTTCCCTTAGTTAACTCTTCCCTCCTAGTTTCTAGTATGACAACAGAATTCTTGTCAAGCAACATCATTAGATTTTGTGTAGGTTGTGTAATCATTGATTGCAGGGGCTCTCAATTCTTCATTGATTTATATCTGTAATGTTGTAACTTTGCAATTAAAAATAATTGGGTTTTTTTTTTAAGAATGAGATTCAGTGATACCACTCCAATCCTTTTTTAAAGTATCCCAGCTTTTCAGGGATACAAAGTACCTAGTAAGTCCTCATTATTTGAGAGACAGGAACTAGATGTTAAGTCTATAATAATCAAACTGGGTACTGCTAAAAGCTGGTTAACACTGGTTTTTCTTTCTTCCCAGGGGTATGCATTATCAACCATAAGCACTGGGTATTTCCTTTCCAAGAGGGAGACAAACAGGTGGGACAATATGAAGTCCAATCCTGCCATCCAAGCTGCCATTGACCTCACTGCAGGAGCTGCAGGTAATCTCAGGGAACATTCAATTCCTCTAGTTGTCTCATTACAAAAGGAATATATCCTTTCCATCATTTTCTCACTGCTTTTTACAATAGGATTCCTTTTGAGATCTACTGGACTATTCAGAAAAGCAGGAAAAGCAAATATTAGGTTGCTCTCACCTTACTACTTGCTTGTCTCATAGTAGGTGTTTAATAAACACTTGTTAACTTGTAATAGATCCTCCTTGGACAGTCTAGTGAAGTCTATAGACTCCTCAGAGTAATGTTTTTAAATGCATAAAATAAAATACATAGAATTATGAAGAAAACTAATTATGTTGAAATACAGTTATGAAAATATTTTTAAAACAAGTTTGACCTCAGCCTAATAATCTGTCTAGAGTTTACTGTGTATATCCATATAAGAAATTAAAAAAAGATTAATTTCAACAAAATAATGTAGTTATATACTAAATATTCCCCTTATCTCTTTGAAAAACTTCTCTACCATGTGGGAGATATTCTTACCTCAAGTTGGGAATCCCTGTCCTAAGTAAATGGCAAGCAGTTGAATTTCACCTGAATGTAGCCTTATGGTTTCCTAATTCTGCAGATTTGTCTTAGTCTCATAAGAGGTAGGCTACCTTTACAAACTTGGAAGTCTTTTTTTCTTATATCTTCTAATGAAGTCTGAGAAGGGGGGCTAACGTCCTTCATTCAGGTATTGTTGCTGCTGTACCTGAATCTCTTAAACCAAAATGAATGAAATCTAGCAACCCTGGGTGTGAATATATGTGTTTTTCATTCCTCAGTCATTTTAAGAAATGATTTTATATTTATTCATGTCAGGAAGCTTCAAGTTTCTCATTACAGGTTTTACCCCATAGGTATATAAGAATTTCTTTTAAAATGAGTGAAATTGTAATTTCCTTCTATGACGCAGGCAAGTCACTTGTCCTATCTGACCTTAGTTTCTTCATCTATAAAATGAAGGGTTTGTATTACAGAAACCTTCCAGTGTTAAGCTTCCATGTGAGATTAGGTGAATGAATAGATATTCCCTTTGGACATAGCATTTTATGTATTTAGAGGGCAGTATTTCTTTCTGGATTTAGTTACTGGGATGCTTCTTATTGTAGATCACAAACTTTTTGCTTTGCCTAATATGTAGTATTTGAGAGCAAAAATATGTAGTCACCAGGTACACCCATTGTTTCTGGTCAGCCTCCTTCACCATAATGCCATTATCAGCCAAACATATGAGAGTCTGTTGTATGGCACTTTGCTGAGTGCTGTGGAAGATGCACAGATGTATAAGATATGACTTGCCACCGATGGGCAGACCAGCAAACCTATTGAAAAAGACAACTGACTCTCAGGGAGAAATAGGAAGTGTCAAGTGTTGAGCAGGTAAAATCCCCTGGACCACCTCTTTTCCTCATACCTTGGAGAAGGCAATCCAAGACTCTGAGCCCAAGAGCTTTGGGAATATCAGTGCCACCCAGACTATCAGCTCTGCTTTCAGATGGACTTTGCAGTCATTATTGTCTTAAAGGAGTGATTCTTGTGGAGAAGGGGCCCATTATCTCCACTATTATTTTGTTGTCCTTGTTCAAGTCTTTTCATTTGAATCTGATTCCTCCTGACTCCATATGGGGTTTTCTTGGCAAAGATACTGCAGTGCTTTGCCATTTCCTTCTCCAGCTCATTTTATAGATGAAGAAACTGAGGCAAAGAGGGTTAAGTGACTTGCCCAGGGTCACATAGCTAGTAAGTGACTGAGACTGGATTTGAACTCGTCTTCCTGACTATAGGCCTGGCATTCTGTCCACTGTGCTCCCTGGCTTCCCCCCCATTACTACTACCTTCAGTCAGATACCACTAATGGGCACATAAGCCTGAGAGGCCTAGGAATAGCACTCTTTCCCCATCCCCAACCCCACTATACTTTCAGCCAAGGCCCCATAGCCATAGTCTATGGAAGCAGCTCTTGTGGCAGTGGGACTTATAGACTACCTTTGCAGGGGTACAGCACCTGCCCTTTCAGCAGTCTGAGCTACCAAAACCCTAGAAAAGAAATTTCTCACTGCCAAAGGTCTTGGCATTACCAAATGGATTAGCATCAGCAATGGATAATGGTCTTTATGAGTGGAAATGACATTAAAGAGGATGCATTGTCCTCCATTTTGTCACTGAACCCTAAGAAAAATGGGGCGTTTCCAGCTGACATGAAACCTCCTCAATGTGTTTCCCCCATTAGAATGTAATCTCCTTATGAGCAAGTTCTGTCTTGTTATTTTCTTTTGGGATCCTCAACACTGAGTATTTTACATATTTTTCTTTCTTTTTTTTTGCCTTCCCCCACTCTCTTTTTTAATGTGGAAACATGCTTTGTATGACTTTGTGTGTATAATGGGTTTCATATTTCTTGCCTTCTCAATGGGTGGGGAAGGGAGAAAATTTGAAACTAAAAAACTTTTTTTTTTTTAAAAGCACAATGTTTTGTACATTGTAAGCACTCAGTAAATGTTTGTGTTTTTTGTTTTTGTTTTTGGTTTGTTTTCCCATTGAGACGTTCAAAGAGCTGACAGCCTGTTTAAGAGAACCTTTAACCCTCACTATCCTTGGCCTGAAGGATCCTTAGAGGATCTTGGTCCTTAGAATACCCATGCTGTTCTCTGTAAGCTTCAGTGTAGAGGCTATAAGAGAAGACACTTCCCAGGGAACAGGATGAAATGAACCTGGATAGATTCAGTCAGATAATGCAGGACGTTGAATACAGATATCAAGGAGAAGCTATTGTGAAGGGTTCTGAATGAGGAAGTGAAGCATAAGTTGTATATTGAGAAGATCAATCTGATAGTCTTGTACTGAATATTAGAGGCCAGAGTTGTTGGAAGCAGGGAGACCAGGTAGAAAGCAATTGTAGGGATTGAGATTTTGTGCTGAGGTGATGGGAGTGGGGATAGAAAGAAAGTTCGAAAGAAGAAGCCAAAGGATTCGGTAGGGGATTGGCTAGAGGATGAAGGTGAAGAAATGATTAAAAAGAAATCTCCCAAGTTTTGTGGACTGAAAGAGTGGAAGAATGTCAATGCCTTTGGCAACCATGGCATAATTAGGAAAGGGATCTGTTCTTTGGGGGGGATTGAGAAAAGAATGATTTTCAATGTGGACCCAGTGCTTGAGGAGATGACATTAAAATGGGTATATCTTGGAGGCAATTGGAAATAGAGGACCTCGAGTTAGGTATTGGAACTTTTTGAGTGGTTTATCTGGAATTACACAGAAATAAGCTTAGTATCTCCTTAAGCCCCAAGTGTCAGTCTGAAGGTACAGCTAGGATGAAGAAACTGAAGTAAGTGTCTTGTCCAAGGTCCCACTAGTAGTAAGGGTCAGAGATGGGATTTGAACCTAGGTCTTCTAACTCTAGTAAGCCAGTGCTCCTTCTCTTATACCATACTTATCCCTTACCCTGATTTTTAGATGTCACTTGTATTTAATATGCTTCCAAACTGAGGAAAGGAAATTTGAAAGGGAGATGAATTCTTTATTTGATTAAATGGCAGAGTACTAGGCTTAGCATTAGGAAGACCTGAGTTCAAAATCTGCCCCATATACTTGCCAGCTGTGTGATCCCGGGCAAGTCACTTAACCTCTGTTTGCTACAGTTTCTCAGCTGTAAATTGAGGAAAATATAGCACTAGAGTTGTTGTGAAGATCCAGTGAGGTAATAATTGTAAAGCACTTAGCAAACCTTAAAGATGTATATAAATACTGGCTCTCCTCCTCCTCTTTCACTTTCCTCTTCTTCTTCCCTTCCCTGTCCTTTTGCCTTACCCTTCTTCCTCCTTCGCTCCCCATCTTCTTCCCTAATTAGTATTTTGATTTTCAATGAATTCATTTTCCCCTTACTCCCAACACTAGTGAACTTAAGCTTGTTGGTTTATAAATTGTCAGACTGGTTCCACCAAGGCAGTAAAAGCATTCACCAAAGCATTCGTGCAGATGTTTCTTCTTGGAAATTCAAAGTACTATACATACATGTGCAGTGACTTTTAATACTCTTATTGGATATTTAACCATTAAATGGAGAAACTAACAAAGACTTGTGGCTTTCCTCCTTGGTTCTCTTTCCCTTAATGCAGATGGTAGTCCTTCACCCCTTAATAGAAGATTTCATGAGTTGTCGTAGCCCAGAAACTTAAGTGTCTGATAGTTAACCTTTGGTAGTTATAGGGGCAGCTAGGTGGTGCAGTGGATAGAGCACCAGTGCAGGAGTCAGGAGGACCTGAGTTCAAATCTCACCTCAGACACTTGACACTCACTAGCTGTGTGACCTTGGGCAAGTCGCTTAACCACAGTTGCCTCATCCTGGGTCATCTCCAGTCATCCTGATGAATATCTGGTCACTGGATTCAGATGGCTCTGGAGGAGAAGTGAGGCTGGTGACCTGCACAGCCCTCCCTCACTCAAAACAAAGTCAAGTGCAAGTCATGTCATTATTTCTCTGATGGCATGGTCTTCTTCAGCAACGGACGAACACACTCTTTGGACTTAGCCAGGCTGCTCTTTTACTAGGATGGTACCTCAAGCCTTTTCAGCTTATGTAAGACCTACCAGAGCTTCAAGTTCATTGGCACAACCTTCATGAACCTGAGGTCCCTTCTATGCCATGATGAAGTATCAGAAAAGGATTTGCACATCTCACAGTAAAAGCAACAGTTCCCATCTACACTGTCCTGAACTCGGGCAACCCAGTTATCATTTGTTTCTTAGGAGCAAGATGGGTCATTTGTAGTTGTTATTTTCCCTATATTAATAGCAAAGTGAGCACTACTCTTAGAAATAACTACTTTAATGGACAGAGTGCTGGAAAGCAGGAGAAGTGAGTTTTAATCCTGGCTATTTTATGAGTTCTCTGTGACTTTTGGTAAATCACAACCTTTCTGTGTAAAATGGAGACAGTGGTGCTGCTGTTCCTATTCCACAGGGTGTTGAGGATCTGTGGGCGAGTACATAGAAAGATGCTTTGTAATTTAAAAGTGCCACATAAATAATAACAATTCACTATTTTTCAATATTGACTATATATAGGCAAATGGCAAAAGCTGACTCCATTCATTTTTACTAATAGTAAATTATTAAATCCTAAATAGAAGAAAGAGAAACTCATGGGCATACAAGAAAGAAAAAATATAGCATGGCAGATTATTTAAAAGTGATTGGCCCCAACGTAATAGCCCTCAGAACCAATCTGGCCTTGTACTTAGGTCATGGGGTGCAATCATTTTTGCTTCTTAGACCTTGCTATGGTCGTCATCCTAAAGACCTCTCTTGCTCCATTCTGTTTATCAGGGCACAAACCCCTATCACAAGCCTTTCTCAGCACTGCGCATAAGGTGACCTTTTAATCTTGTGGAAAAATACTTTGTTCTTCTCAGGGATCGATTTATTTATTTTGAAGTAAATGATAGAAAGACTTCTAACAGGTTTTGGTTTGTTGACCTCGAAAGTCCCATTGAGTAAGGTAAAGTATTAGGCAACCACACCATTTGTCCTCCCCAGCTCCTGGAAATTTATGTACACATTGTAAGTGGTATGGGGTAGAGCATTGTTTTCTAAAGTGAGATACTGGAACTCAGATTGGTATTCTGTGGTTCTTAAAATCAGAAGTGGGGATGGACATCTTGGAAGGTGAGATGAGGAGGGTCAACTTGGAAGGTAAGCGAGTTGGTTGATAATATAAAGAAAAAAAGCATTTCTAACCTACATACCACAAAATTACAAGAATAATTTGATTGACTTCAGAAGCAACATAAGTCTTGTAATTTAATTAACCTTATGTCTCGATATCAATCTATTTAAAGATGTCTCCAAAAGGGGGACCATCTGCTGGAGGCATTTTGGTTTTAATGTAGGGCTTCCTTGGTTGTTTGTTTAAACAACTTTTCAATTTAGTATCTTTTTTTTAAATTGAATCTCTTGAATTCCAAAGAGCTAAACCAAATGAATTGTGAGCATTTTGGATAGGAGTGAGTATATTCTGCTTCCATCAAGCCATAAGAAACGGTATGGCTAGAGAGAAAGCCTCAGAATAAGAAAGACCTGACTGAATTCAAGTCAATGTATTAATGACATCTGTTGTGTGACCTTGGTCAAGTCACTTATCCTCTCAATATGGTGTGACCTTGGTCAAGTCATTTACCCTCACAATGCCCCACGTCTCTAAGGCTATAAGATGAAGAGCAAATATTGATTTTCAATGATGGAAGTTTTCCTCATCAGTTATCAATAATAACACAGTACTTGTTTACAAAACAAACAAACAAACAAATAGCCTACTTCGATTTTGTGGGCAAGTTATTCAGGCTTGGTGGTTAGGACACCTGAGTTTTGATTTTGTCTGATCTATACATCCATGTGATCTTGGTCAAGTTAGTCATAGATTAAGGGATTGGATTAAATGACCTCTTAAGTGTCTAAAAAAAATAAAATGCCATGCTGCATGATTTTGAAAGGCTTTGAGAAACATTATTGGATACTAGTAACTCCTAAAAAGAAGAAAATTACAATTATTTATTTTCCCCCCATTCTCCTCTTTTATCCTTACCTCCCTTCTGCATCAGTAGGGAAAGAAAGCTTTCATGATTCTTCAAGTTTGCTTTTAGTAAATCCAAAGGGAAAGCAGTATGTGGCACAGTGGAAAGAGCACTGAACTCTGGGATTCCGGAGCCTTAGAAAAAAAAACCTTTGGCTTTGCCATGAACTGGCTGTGGGGACCAGGACAAAATTATTTTCTCTAAGCAACCTCTTCTATATCCATAAAGTCAAGGGGCTTCATTAGATGACCTCAGAGGTCTCTTTTCATTCTAAAGATTATAAGAAAAACACAAATGAACTGAGATTCTAATTTTGCTTTCGTTTCTCACACAAACACAAGCCTTATTTTGTCCTCAAAGTCTCCAAATGCTTATCTCCATACTTTTGTAATTCTTTGCTGACTATCATAAGATGCTGAGTTTTGCTAAGATGCTAGAACTCTTACCGACCTAGCATTTCTTTGAAGGACTAGTCCCAGTAGCTTCAACCCTTTGCTTAAAAGGACATCCTTGTTTAATAGAGGCAGAAAATAGTCAGCAGACCTAACAGAAAATACAGACTTTTCTTCTCAAAGCATCTAACAGTCTTCAAGAATCAGAGTGTTATATGGTGTGGCTCTCAGCCTTGGATTAAGGCTTGAGCAGGTGGTACTTAAATCCAAACTCACTACTACTTAAAGCAGAAGATGCCAGGTTTTTTAAAAAAATAATTAATCTTTTGTTTTTGTATCACCTAATTTCCCAATATATTCCTTCCCTCTCTCCCTCCCAGAGAGCTATCCCTTAGAACAAAATTAAAAAGAGGAGGGGAACCAGTTTGGAAAAACTCACCAACATGTCAGAAAAGCTGGACATCATATTTAATGCTGCACCTATTCCATAGTATTCCACCTCTAAGAAAATATTAAGGAGGGGGGAGCTGCCTTCTCATAAGCCTTGTTTGGGGCCAAACTTGATAATAATAATTTTGCAACATTCAATTTTGAGTTTTTCTTTCCAATTAGGGTTGTTTTTTAAAACTGTACTCTGCCTTTCTATTCCACAGCTACATAAAAAAACAAAAAACAGATGCAAAAGCCTCCTTTCTCATGAGAGATTCTGGGAATCAGTAGCATAACCAGAGGGGCATCGTGATGGGTGCAGAGTCTATAGCCATGAACAACTGTTGGCTTTATCCTTCCTATCAAATCTGTACATTAGTGACAGAGGAATCCAGTGATAACCTTGAGGTTGCAGTTTGAAAGTTGGGACCAGTTTTGGTAGAGAAGTCAAGTTTGGTATTGGGGGTTGGAGGGAAGACTTGAAGTTTCTGGTAGAGTTACTTAGACTCAAGAGCCTTTAAACTTTGTCCTTTAATTCTGGAATCTGTCTGTAGGATAGATCCACTTACGTCACTGGCACGATTAAGAACCCTTGACTCATTCTAGGTTGTTCATAGTGATGCTGGTCCCAGTGGCCTGGCACCTCTGCCAGGGAACTTCTTACTAGATATATTTTTTGCCATACCTCTATTTCATGCTATCCTAGACTTGGAGTTGGAAGGGACTTTAGAGGTCATCTACTATAACTTTATTTTACAAATGAGGAAATCGAGATCCCCAAGGGTTAAGTGATTTGCCAGTTCTTAGATTAATTTCATGCAAATGGTAGCACAGTGGATAGGATGCTGAATCTGGAGTCAGAAAAACCTGAGTTCAAATTTGGTCTCAGACACTAACTAGCTGTGTGATCCTGGGCATATCACTTAACCTGTGTCTGGCTCTATTTCCTTGACTGTAAAATAGCTCCCAGGGTTGTTGTGAAGGTCAAATTATATAATATTTGTAAAGTGCTTAGCACAGTGCTTGGCACATAGTAAGTACTAGTTTACTGTTGGGCATTGTTGTTAATGATAAAATAGAAGCAACCTCTGTTTAAATTGTTAAGCTTGCTAGACAGCAAATATTATTCATGTAAAAAGGCAGTTTTTTGTGTTTACTGATGAAAAGTTACTGAAGCTTGAGAGTTACTCCCAGTCTATGATTGGGGGATGTTGGGGGGACTTTGGGGGTTACATTCTCTTTTTTTTCATAACTTGATGTTTCTGTTATAGTAGTCCCTAAATATTGTATATTATTTAATTTTAACCATTTTCCTGTAACTCTACTCTTATAATTTTGTGCTACCTCTCAAAATAAGGTTGGCACTAAGT
The DNA here is from genome assembly GCF_028372415.1 of Notamacropus eugenii. Lineage (NCBI taxonomy): Eukaryota > Metazoa > Chordata > Mammalia > Diprotodontia > Macropodidae > Notamacropus > Notamacropus eugenii. Next base: position 103,254,367 of record NC_092876.1, read on the forward strand.
AAAAAAAGGCACATTTGAATTGTCCCCCCATTATTATGTTTTGGGTAGAGCCCTGGAGTCAGGAAGACCTGAGGTAAATCCAGCCTCAAGCTCTTAATACCTGTGGGTCCATGGGCAAGTCACTTAATCTTTGTCTACCTCAGTTTCCTCAGTTGTAAAATGGAAATCATAACAGTACCTACCTCCCAGGGTTTTCGTGGATATAAAATAATATTTGCGAAGCAATTAACACAGTCCCTGGTACACAGTAGGTGCTCAACAAATGCTTGTTTCCTTCCCCTTCTTATGGATAATTGAGAGCTGGCTCTAAAACAAATCTTTTGTACTTTTTTTTTTTTTAAATAAAAGAAGTATTCTTTGGCTAAACATATTGGGTAGGCAGAGGAGTTCTGACTTTTTTCTTCATATTTTAGGAGGGACTGCATGTGTGTTGACTGGGCAGCCTTTTGACACGTTGAAAGTGAAGATGCAGACTTTTCCCAATTTGTACAGGGGCCTAGTAAACTGCTGCGTTAAGACATACACCCAAGTGGGCTTTCGAGGCTTCTACAAGGGGACCACCCCCGCACTAATTGCCAACATTGCGGAGAACTCCGTCCTCTTCATGTGCTATGGTTTCTGCCAACAAATCGTGAGGAAGATAGTTGGATTGGAGAAGAATTCAAAGCTGAGGTTTGTCAGTAGTCTTTTTTCCTTTTGTTGATGATTTTTGTTTTTATATCGTATTCATTTCCAGATAATCACTTTTCCTGCCTCTCCCCATCAAGGGAAACTTCCCTTGTAACAAATATTTTAGAAGAAGAGAAAGCCACAGTTCAACCAAATCAACTGACACATTGAATCCATCTGATAGCACGTGCATCATTTTTGATACCTATAGTCCCCCCCTGCTACTTGCCCTGCTACGGCAGAAGATACATTTTCTTATCTTTCCTAGGATCAAGATTTGTCATTATAATTTCACAACATTCAGGTTTGTTTTATTATTTTTTTCCTGTTTCCATTATTGTCATTATGTATATTGTTCTCCAGGTTCTCTTTACTTCAGTCGATGCCAGTTAATATAAATCTTCCCATACTTCTTTGAATTTTTTATATTAACTATTTGTTAAAGAGCAATCATATTTCATTACATCAGGTACCATACAGCCATTTCCCAGTCGATGGGTATCTGCTTCATTTCTAGTTCTTTGCTACCACAAAAGGTGCTTTTATGAATATTTTAGCATTTATGACTCCTTTACTTTTGCTTTTGATCTTGAGATATGTACACAGCAGTGGAATTTCTCGTTCAAAGGGTATGGGCAGTAAATGCAGTCTTAATAATTTACTTATTTAATTTTTATCAGCCCCTGATGTATGCTCATCATAAATGGAGGAGCAAAATGTAGAGGTGTTCAAAGTATTTCTTAGGCATTCGCAGGCCCTTGCTTCAGGAGTTTTTGATTATAGAAAAGCAAGCTGCATTATATGTGTTTGGGAAAACAGAACTGTGGTCTCACTCACAAATCAGGGACTTATGCTGATATGTCCATGTTTCAAAATGCAGTCATAGAATCCTGGAGTGGGAAGAAATTTGGGTATTATTCTAGTCTAATCCATTCCTGAGTAGGAACTCCCTTTTAGTTTTCTGACAAGTGGTCATTTGTATTCCTCTTTAAGACTGCAAGTGACTAGAAACCCACCATCCCTTGCGGTATGGAAGATCTAATTGTTAGGAAGACTTTTCTTCTATTCTGTCAAGAAAACTGCCACTCTGCAGTTTCTACTCCCAGAGGCCAAGCAAGAGGAAAATAATACCCAGGGGTACAAAGGTTGTATATCTGTGGGTGTGTGATTGTCTTATCTAAGTCAAACCAGAAACACTTTGACTTTAGCATGCTCTGGAACAGACAGTAGCAAACTGAGTTTAAATTCAGCTTTTACCACTGGCTTTTTTTTTTCTTTAATTTTCAGCATTCACTTTGAGAAGATTTTGAGTTCTAAATTTCTCCACTCCCTTCTCCCCCTCCGCAAGACAGTATGCAATCTGATATAGGCTATACATGTCCAATCATATTAAACATATTTCCATATTAGTCATGTTGTGAAAGAAGAATCAGAACAAAAGGGGAAAACCATGAGAAAGAAAAAACAAACAAAAAAAGGAGTATGCTTCCATCTGCATTTAGACTCCACAGTTCTTTCTCTTGATGTGGATGTTATTTTCCATCATGGGTCTTTTGGAATTAACTTAGATCATTGCATTGCTGAGAAGAGCTCAGTCCCTCAAGGTTGGTCAGTGCAAAATGTGGCCATTACTGTGTACAATGTTCTCCTGGTTCTGCTCAGTTCACTCAGTATGAGTCTTTGCATCTTCATGCAAGTCTTTCCAGGTCTTTGTGAAATCTGCCTGCTCAGCATTTCTTATGGAACACTAGTATTCCATTATATTCATATACCACAATACCACCGGCTTTTTAAAAAATGTGAGGTTCTCAACTTCCCTATCAACAATTATTCCCAGTGCTTCCATTGTACCCCTTGGTAAATGGTACTTGAGGGAAATAGCTGGTTTCCATCTAAAATGTTCCCAATAAAAATACTTTTTATATTTAAAGGTGTATACCTCCAGCTTTTCAGAAAAGTTGGTTATCCTAAGTCATCTGGATAGCTGAAATTTTACTGTAATTGAATGAGGAGAAAAGTTCTGTTCCTGATTTATTCTTGATACTTTGAGAACTTTGTTATAATGTTGTCCTTTTGGAACCCCTGCTGTGGGTGATACAGTGTTACAATGATGAATGAGTGGGGTTTTTTCCTTTCCCTTCTTTTTCCTTTCTCTTTCCTTTCCCTTTTTACAGAGAACTCATTATGTGAAAACTTCTGCCACCTCTCAGACTCAGCAATTTGTTTGTAATTTTCAGTCCTAGAGAGAGCACCAAGAAGACTAGTCAGTCAACAAGCATTTATTAAGTGCTTGCTGTGTGCCTGACACTGTGCTTACTGCTGGAGACTGAAAGGCCAAAAATGAATGGATGAATGAATAAATAAATAAAATAGACCCTGCCCTTAAGAAACCTTCATTCTAAAAGGGGAGACTGTAGAGACAACTAGGTAGATACAAGGAATACAGTGTAGATGAATGGAACTCTGGGAAAGGAAAGCATTCACAGCTCGGTGAGGGGACTAGGGAAAGCCTCCTATAGAAGATGGGGTTTTTATCTTAGTCTTGAAAAAAGTCAGGGAAACTAAGATGTGGGAATGAGGGAGCAGAGAATTCTAGGTGTGGGAGGCTATTTAGCTCATATGAAGATGAGAGGTGGAATGTTGGGTTTGAGGAACTGCAAGAGGCTAGTATGGCTGGATCATAGAGCACTTGGAAGAGAGAGGTTTAAAAAGATTGGAAGAGTCAGAAAGGTCAGATTGTGAAGAGCTTTAAATACCAAAGGGATTAATATTTGATTCTGGAGTTAATAGGGAATCACTGGAGCTTGTTGAATAGAGGGATGACATTGCTGAATGTAAACTTCAGAAAAATCACCCTGGCAAGCTGCAGGGAGGATAGATTAGAGTGGAGAAAGCCTCGAGGCAGGGAGACCAATTAGGAGGGTGCTGCAATAGTCCAGGCAAGAGGTAATTAGAGCTTGAACTAAAATTGAGGGTATATGAGTGAAAAGGAAAGGATGTATGGATCTTGTCAAAGTAGAAATGACAAGATTTGGCAAAAGATTGGCTTTGTGTAGTGAGTGAGAGTGAGATGTCAAACACCTAGTGATTTGCCAGGATCACAGTACATCTGTATCAAAGACAGGATTTGAATCCAGATATTCCTAATTTTAAGATTAGCCCTCTATCCACTAAGCAGCATTGCCTCTATTATTAATAATTACCTATGTAACATCTGCATAGCTTATAAAACATCAGAAATGTAATCGTTACTAATAATATGATAGGATTGTAGATGTGGAGAGTAGGAAGGGACTTCATGTGGTATCCTAAGCCCTTCATTTTATAAATGAAGAAACAGATCCTAAGAGATTAAAAGTGACTTGTCCACATAGCTAATAAGAAGCAAAATTGAGAATCAGACCTTTGTCCTCTGACTAAAGATGCAGGATGAGTTCCACTGAACCGTGTTACCCAAATCCTTTGGCTAACCCACATTTCTCTCTTTCTTTTAAGATCAATCACCCAAGTTAAAAGCAGTAAAAAATAACATAATCACATTTATATACTAATACATATTTGATTGATAATCATTTTGACTATTAATGGTAGCTGTCAATTATATAGTGCTTTAAGGTCTCCAAAGCACTTTATGTGTGTTAACTGATTTGATACTAACTTCTGAATAGTATTAAGGTTACCTGGATAATGTTTAATCTTAGGGACAATGGGAATATTTGTAATACTTTAGTAAGGAAAGAGTTTGCAAATTTCTCCCTCTTAAGAGACAAATAAGGTCCTTTGCTCAAGCACAATTGGAAGCTTCTTCCTCTCATGCTTCCTTGGCCCATGTTTGAGGTCAAGGGGTACATGCAGGGGGTGGGGGAGCTTATAAGAGGAGAGAGTAAACAAGTTTTACCTTCTGCTCTTCAGCATTATTGCTATGTCTGGCAGCCATGGAGAGATGAGGAGAATTCCTCTTCTCCTTTCTCCTACTTTGGAATGCAGCTTCTACTAGGCAGCTTGCAGTATTCAAGGATAGGGAAAAAGCAACTCTTCACACTGACCTCAACCTAATCTCTTGGCCATCTCCAGCATACAAAGAGCCCTCTGTGGGCCTTAGTAGCAGTGTGGGGGATAGGGCTAGTAAACCTGTCACCATCAAACTCTAATTTCTCTTTTCCCCTTCCATGGAGAACCTAGTGTGAGGCAAAGAGAACAAGACTCCAGTTCTTTGCTGGAAAGTGATGGTGTTTTTTGTGGGTCTGACCTAGAAAAATTTTCAAAGAAGAAGTGAGATGGAATAGGAGGATGGAAAGGGGAGGGGGAGGAAGAGGAGAGGGAATGAATAAAAACAAAGGGAGTGACCATATTGGAAGTATGTTCTTCAGTCAACAGTATTATCCAGAGTTTGACTTTTAGCTGTTACAAACCACACTTTGGTGCACATGCATGTGTGCCCATGTGTGTGTGTGCATTTATGTTTTCAACAAGCTAAAATTACATTTGTTGTGAGATTACTATCATCCCTAACCCTTTATATTATAGTCATAAAATAGGACTTGTGCACCCTAGGTGCTTATGCAGGAAGATGAAAGGATTTTTTTAGAGATCTGAAGTCCACACTGAATCCGGAATGATCTAGTCAGGTTTTGCTACTCACTTGGATTTCTGTCAGACCCTTCATCAAGGGTGAACTGAGGAGTGTCAGATAGGCATGCCAATATGCCGGTGTATCCTTAGGTGCCTGGGTTTCCTGCGATTCAAATCAGCCCCCTTTAGCATCCATAGCTAAACCTCAGTGTGGCAGAGGGAGAAGGAGAGAGAAAAGGGCTCCTGAGAAGCCCAGTTAATACCAGTTTCTATCCTAGCCTGGCTTCACTGGACTTTTGACAAATCAAATCAGTCCTCTCCAGCTGTCCCCAAGTGCTTGTCCACTTTATGATACCATTGTCTCTAAAACTCCAGCCCCAATCTCCCTCCAAAACCTGCCTTGGGTACTGCACTGTAATGTCCAAAAGCTTATGTATTTATAGACTGTTAACCTTTGGTCCCTAAAGCTAGATAATAACTACTTAATGACCATAACTGATAGATCCCAGTCACCTGACTTTACAGGGTGGTCCTGAGAAAAGGCAACCTGACTTGAAGAGAGAATGGAAAAGTTTAAAGCAGGGGTGGGGAACCTTTGGCCTCCAGGTCCTATGTGGCCCTCTAGGTCTTCAAGTGGGGCTCTTTGACTGAATGCAAACTTCACAGAAAAAATCCCTTTAATAAAAGGATTTGTTCTGTATAACTTAAACTTAGTCAAAAGGCTGTAGCCAAGGACCTAGATGGCCACATGTGGCCTTGAGGCTGCGGATTCCCCACCTCGGGGCTAAAGTTTGGGTTTCAGCAGAATTAGGAAAGCAAAGAATTTTGCTTTGTGATATTTTGGAGGGGAGTGAGAGGAAGCTTATGGACTGGGTGCCACTCAGCAATAGAACTGGAAAGAATTATACAATGCATTTGTATATATTTATGTGCCAAAAATGTATTCTACATACAAACATTTGTATGTTTGCCTGTTTAAAAATTTAAAAGGAAATTTGCTCCCCAAGCTGTGTGTTCTCTCAGGATCAATTGTCAGGAACAAGTTCACTTGGCAGTGTCTCTGCTTTCTCCACCTATAAGCCAAAATGCGAGGCCTCTTTCAGTTAACATTGATTGACCTACCTGGTGTTTCCTAAGTTTCCTTTTGTAGCTGGTAGACTGGATCCCTTGGGTGTGAGTGAGTGTCATTATCAGTGCTAAGGGCTTGGGCATGCCTGTGCAAGACTGCTGGCCTGCTGGTGTTGTAGAGTATTCGTGGAACTTAGCAAATTCATGACTTGTCAGAAGATTCCCAGCCCTGGTTCACTGGTTCAAGGTATTTGCCATGTGCATCTGTGTGCATGTGTTAATGTGTATATTTGTGAATGTGTGTGTGTATGTACACATGCACAAGTATATTCGCATTAGTGTTGTAGAAGGATCACTAGATTAGGGCCCAGAAGACCTGGGTTTGTCCTACCTTTGCCCCTCACTAGCTTTGTGACCTTGGAGAGGCCAACTGATCTCTTTTGAGTTTCAACTTCCTCATCTATAAAATTGAGAGTTGGACTGTATGTTCTCTAAAGTTCTTTCCAGCTCAAGGACTCTCTGAGTGTATATTGGAAATGTACTGTTAGATGCCTGGGTTTCCTGTCATTCAAATTAGCCACCTTTAGGAGCCTAGACTAAGAGAAAGAACAGGGCTTGGGGTCAGGAGGATTTAGTCTAATCCTGGCTGTGACATTTACTAGTTGTGTGACCTTTGGCAAGTGATTTAATATCTCAGTTCCTTTTTTGCATTGGTGAAATGATGGTTACGGTGCCAGTAGGGGCTCCAAGGAACTCAAGGATAAGAAGAAAATTCCCAATAAATGGTCAAAAAGATATGAGTAGGCAGTTTTCAGAGGAAAAAATTAAAGCTGTCTATAGTCATATGAAAAATGCTCTAAATCACTATTGATTAGAGAGATGCAAATCAAAACTCTGAGGTACCACATCACATCCATCAGATTGGCAAACATGACAAAACAGGAAGATGATAAATGTTGGAGAAGATGTGGGAGAGTTGGAACACTAATTCATTGCTGGTGGAGCTGTGAGCTGATCCAATCATTCTGAAGAACAATTTGGAACTATGCCCCAAAAAAAGTGTGCATACCCTTTGACCCAACAATATCGCTTCTAGGACTGTATCCCAAAGAGATCATAAAAATGGGAAAGAGTGCCACATCTACAAAAATTTATAGCAGCTCTCTTTGTGGTGGCCAAAAACTGGAAATCAGAGGGATGTCCATGAATTGGGGAATGGCTGAAAAAGTTGTGGTATATGAATGGAATGAAATGGAATACTATTGTGCTATAAGAAATGATGAACAGGAAGACTTCAGAGAGGCCTGGAAAGACTTATATGAACTGATGCTGAGTGAAAGGAGCAGAACCAGGAGAACTTTGCACACAGCAACAACCACAGAGTGTGAGGAATTTTTCTGGTAGACTTGGTCCTTCACAGCAATGCAAGGACCTAAAAAATTTCCAATGAACTCTTGAGGCAAAATGCCTCCCACATGCAGAGAAAGAACTATGAAATTGGATCGCAGAATGAAACAGACCATTTTCTCTTGTGTTATGTTTTGTTTTGTTTTATTCTATGGTTTCTTCCAATCATTTTAATTCTTCTATGCAACATCACAGTTGGAAATATATTTAATAGGAATGTACATGTAGAACCTATATAACCTGCCTCAGCGAGGGAACGGGAAGGGAGAGGGGAAGGAGTGGAAGGGAGGGGGAAAAAATCCAAGATATATGAAAGTGATTGTAGAAAACTGAAAACAAATAAAAGAAAGAAAAAGAAAGCCAAAAAAAAGAAGAAAATTCCCACATACACCAAAATATTTATGGCAGTACTTTTTGTAATTACAAAGAATTGGAAACAAAGTAGATGTCTATTGAATTGGGAAATGGCTGAACAAATTGTGGAACGTGAACATAATGATAGATGATATTGTGTTGTAAAAAATAATATGGGTGGCAGATTCAAGATGGAAGTGTGAAAGCAACATTTTGCTAAGTTCCCAAAATACACCCCCTCTGAAACAGCCCAGGACCAGATGGATTTACCAGCAAACTCTTCCAAAAATTTCTACCAAATTCTACCGAGTGTATAAAAAGCAATTAATTCCAATATTATATAAACTGAAAAAAAAAATAGATTAAAATAAATTATCAGCAAGGGTATTACAGCAATTAGCAGAAAGATTACACACTATCACCAGGCTAGATTTATACCAGCAATGCAGGGCAGGTTCAATATTAGGAAATCTATAAGCATTGTTGGTCAGGTCAGTAACACAACCAAAAAAAATCAAATGATTATATAAATAGATGTAGAACAAACTTTAGACAAGATACAACACCCATTCCTATGAAAAATACTAGAGAATGTAGGAATAAATGGAGCTTTTCTTAAAATGATAAGTAGGATTTATCTAAAACCAAGAGCAAACATTATCTATAATAGGCATAAACTAGAAGCCTTTCCAGTAAGATCAAAGGTGAGCCAAGGATATTCATTTTCACCATTATTATTCAATAATTGTACTAGACATGTTACTGATAGCAATTTCAGAAGAAAAAGAAATTGAAGGAATAAGGATAGACAATGAGGAAACAAAACTCAGTTTTTATGGCTTAATTGTAACTCTTGAGAGTCAACTAAAAAGCTAATCAAAGCAATGAATAACTTTACCAGAGTTGCAGGATATAAAATAAGCCCACACAAATCATAAGTACTTCTCTATGTTAACTCTAGCAGGAGGAGATGGAAAGAGAAATTCCATTTAAAGTAATTGCAGACAGTTAAAAAAAAAAACCTCGGGATTCTACTTGCCAGGACATAATAACTTTATGAACACAATTACCACACTAATGAACACTGACCTAAATAACTGGAGAAATATTAATTGCTCATGGGTGGGCCAAGTCAGTGTAATAAAAATGACAATACTAACTAAATTAATTTATTCAGTGCCATATCAATAAAACTACCAAAGAATTATTTTATAGAGATAGGAAAAAATAACAAAATTCTTTTAGAGAGAAACAGGTCAAGAATATCAAGGGAATCAGTGCAAAAAATGTGAAGGAAAGGGGCTTAGAGTAGCAGATCTCCAATTTTATTACAAATTGGTAATCATCAAAAAAAGCAGTTTGGTACTGCATAAGAAATAGAGTGATTGATCAATGGAATAGATTAAGTACATAATATACAGAAACAAATGAGCACAGTGAACTAGTGTTTGATTAATGCAAAGATCCCAGTTCTTGGAGCAAGAACTCACTATTTGACAAAAACTGCTGGGAAAACTGGAAAACAGTATGGCAGAAACTAGGTATAGACTAATGTCTCAAACTGTATATCAAACTAAGCTCAAAACGGGTTCATGATTTAAAGTATAATATGAGAAAATTAGGGGAGGATGGAAGAAAAAAGACCTGTCAGATCTGTTGATACTGAAAGAGTTCATTACCAGCAAGAGATAAAGAGGTTTACAGGAAGTAAAATGGACAATTTTGATTACAAAAAATTAAGAAGTTTCTGCATAAAGCCAATGCAGGCAAAATTGGAATAAAAGCAGAAAACTGGGGGAAAGTTTCTCAGATAAAGGTCTCATTTCTCTGAGTGAGTTTATCAAAATAAGAGCCATTCCCTAATTGATAAATGGCCAAAAGAACAGGCAGAGGAAGAAAAGCTAGCAATAATCACACACTAACATGTTCTAAATTACTAATAATTATGGAAATGCAAATTGAAACAACTCTGAGGTGCCACCTCACACCTATCAAATTGACTAAGATGACAAAAAAGGAAAATAACAAATGCTAGAGGGGATATGGGAAAATAGGTACAGGAACGGACTGTTGGTGGAGCTGAGACTAGTCCAACCATGCTGGAAAACTTATACCCAAAGATCTAATGCATAGCCTTTGACTCAGCAGTACCAGATCCAGGTCTATAGCACAAAGAGATCAAAGAAAAAGGAAATGACTCATATTTACAAAAATATTTATATCAGCTCTTTCTGTAGTGGCAAAGAATTGGGAATTGAAGGGATACTCATCAGTAGGGGAATGGCTAAACAAGATGTGGCATATGATTGTGGTGGCCCAATTACTGGAGGTGGCCTCCGGAGTCTTTAACAACAGAGGCCTCATTGCAGCAGAGGAAAGAGAACGAAGGAGAAGGGCCAGGGCCAGGGAGCATGCTCAATTCTTGGCTGCTGCCTTAGCCAGGAAAAGACCCAGGGAGCACCCCTCCAGGGCACCCCCTTGGAGGAAGGCTGGCTACTTGGGCAATGGGAAAACCTGCTTTTGTTGCCACAAGGAGGGTCACTGGTCCAAGGAGTGCCCTTCCAGGGTACCTCCCCAGAGGGAGCTCCAGGAACTAACACCTGTGGAACCGTGCCCATGTGAACAGGAGGGACACTGGAGGAAAGATTGTCCCTCAGGTTGGAAAAGTGGTGGAGCCGCCCCCAGCACCCTGTCCTTCAGTCTTCTCAAGACTTGGAATGACGGGAAAGCCTGGATGCTGGCAGTGCTCCCACTTTTTCCACCTCTCCCGCCAAGCCCTGGGCAAAAACGAGGGCTGAAGGTATTGTTACCCCCTTTAACATGGCTAAGTTCTCTGCTTTAACCAGTTACTCTGGCCCTACCTGTCCCTTGACCCCTCAGGTCATAGGCATTGAAGGGGAAACTAAGGAATGTCTCCAGACATACTCCCTCCCCAGCCTGCTTGAGGATCTGTTGTTTAAACACTCCTTCCTTATGCCCTCCTCTGACCCTGTCCCCTTGTTGGGAAGGGACCTGATGATGAAATTGGGGAGCCAATTTTCTCTAGGTAAACTTCCCATCTCCCTTTTGCCGCTGTTCACTACATCTTCCCCGGTTTGCTTGAGAGTGTGGGAGACAGTCAGGCCAAATATTTGGGACACTGGAATTCCAGAGAGAGCTACTTCTGCCACCCCAGCCATTGTTAGTCTCCCAGACCCTAAAGTGCTCCCCCATCTCAGCCAGTATTTGATTAAGCTGAGACCTGGGAAGGACCACAACCTTTAACTGGAAAAATTCCTTAAGTACAGAATCTTTGTCCCTTGTCATCTCCTTGCAACACTGCAACCCTTCCCACAAAAAGGCCTAATTTGGCCTGAGTTGTTTGGGGTCCCATTGCCAATTTCTGCAGTTTCCTCCGAATATCTGGGGCAGACTGATTAATAAAATACTTGTAAGGATTACTGCCCTTCTGTGGAGTCAGGATCCAAATTTGTATGCTTTTTAATAGCTTCTACTAGCCAGTCTTGAAAAAGGGCAGGGTTTTCCTGTTCTAAGTAATTTCCCTAATTTTTTGAAAATTTACTTGTTTTTGAAATGCAGTTTTTAGGCCTTCTAACAGGCAAATTACCATAAGGTCTCTCTTTCCCCTGTCCTCACTCTTTTGATAGTCCCATCTGGGGTCACTCGTGGGAACAGCAGCTGCTCCTGGGGGGTATTTTATGGGATTATTGCTAGCCATACGATCCCCAGACTTTTGGGCATGTTCCCAAATTCTCCCCTTCCCCTCAGCGGTACAATAGACAGAGAAAAGAATATGCAGATCCTTCCAAGAAAGTTCAAATTGTAGGGATATATCCCTAAAACCCTCAGTAAACCTAGTGGGGTCTTCCAAGTATCTCCCCAGTTTCTCTTTAATCTGGGTGAGATCCGAAAGAGAGAACAGAACATGTACCCTGGTTGTCCCACTGGGTGGAGTAGGTACTTCTCAAGGGAAACAGCCCTGACAGCTCAATGGGGACAGGGGCTTGTGGAGGAAGATAGGAAGCCCCACTTCTTATGAGGGAGGGGCTGGGGAATGCCTGCTGAACTGCATTAGGCTCCAGGCCCAGGAGAGCTGCCTGCCAAGGGGAAAGATCCGCTGGTACCTGAGGAAGAGTAGGGATCAAAGGGGGAGATGCCCCAGAGCGTGCCACGGGAGCAGGGCCTAAGGCCTGAGTGAATATTGCCCCAGTGAGAGGGGTTGCAGAGGGAGGCACTGCAGCAAGGCCCGTAGTTGGGGCCTAAGGTAAAGTCCCCAAGGAGGAGTGGGTTACAGGCAGTGATACCGTAGAGACTGCCAGGGGGGTGGGGCCTGAGGTCTGAGTGAATGTTGCCCCAGTGAGAGGGGCTGCAGAGGGAGGCACCTCAGCAAGCCCCATGTCTGGGAACTGAGTGGGAGTTGGGAACGGAGATAGGGGAGGAAGTGAGGCCGAGACCCTTGGAGCCATAAACAGGGGGTCATCCAAAACATCCAATTCACCCCCACTTCCTTTTTGTGGGGCGGCTCTAGCTACAAGCATCTCACAATCTTTTCTGAGAGTGGGGTCCTGAGAGAATTTGACAAAGGCCCTTATGTAAGGTACTTCTATCCATTTTTCCTTTTGGAGACAATATAATTCTAACCGTGAAAGAATATCACATTGTAAGGTCCCAAACATGGGTCACACTTCATTGTCCTGCAGGTGATACTGAGGCCAAAGTGTGTTGCAAAAGAATAACATCTTTTTCTTTTTAAGTTCTTTAGAGAAGCTACATTTTTTCCAATTTTGTAAAAGACAGCCCAAAGGCAAATTCTTTGGAATTGATGAATTTTGACCCATTTCTTGGTGTGGGGCTGTAAGTCCTCCCCTCCTTAAAGGGGGGTGTGGAAGTAAGCCTTGAGAAAAAAAAAACACGAGGACAAAAATAACCAAGTTTTCCCTGATTTCCTTGCGTCCAGGAAATCCAGAGAATTGGGCACCCACTTTTGGAGGGTATGCCTAGGTCCACTGCCTCAAACACAACCAATGGACCAACAACCTGAGTCTAACTCTAGCGCCCAGAAAATTCAGAGACTGCGTTATACTGGGACCTGAAGCCAGGTCTGAAAATCTGCTCCCAAGCTACTTGGAGAGCAAGTAGGAGATAGGGAGAGGAGGAGGCTTACATACTGTCCAGTTTTAGCAGAAGAACTTGAGATTAGCAGCTTTTCCCAGTGAGGAAACCGTAAATGATGAGGTTTAGGGGTGATGGGGAACCCCAAAATACTGACAGTCGGGGTCGTACTCAAATGAATTCTACTCAAGCCTTCTTAAAGCCAAAGAAAACAAAGTTTATTAAAGATTCGCCAAATTGGGTTGCCTCTTAAGGAACCTAAGCATTTGTGATATTCACAAGCGGGCCAGATAGAATCTCAGCTGGACAGAGTCTGAGCTGGATTGCATCTGAGCACCTTCATGGAGGCAAAATGGAACTTAAATACAGAAAAGAGTATAGGAGGGATCTGGGGGGGGGGGGGGGGGGGGGTGGTCTGGTAGTCCAGGGTGATGGGAGGAGGGGTTTAGGAAGGGTCTTGAGGAGAAGTCCAAGGAGGGTCAAAGGCTGGAAACAGCTGGAGGTGATCAGGAGATATCAGACAAAGGAGGGTTTGGGTGGGAAATAGGTGAGGCAATCCAGAGATCTTGATTGGGGCCGTATGGGAATGGATGCAGATCTTGATGGGAGTGGTCGCAGCCTGGGGAATGGGGTTTTGATGGGATCAAGGGTGGGGGGGTGCAACAGAGACCTGAGTAGAATGATAATGAAAAGCCCATGGGCTTCCTGAGACTGCCGGAACAAATGGGAAGATTAGATTTGAGTGAGGAAAGGCCAGATTAAGTGGGAAGATCCAAGGGGAGCTCAAGGAGGCTCCCAGAGTCTGAACCCCATCATAGACATATGTGAGTAGGTAGATACATATCTAGCTATCTGTCCATGACTGTTTACATATATAAATATGTGTATATGTGTATATATACATACATATTTGTATATGAGGGTGGGAAGAGAGAGAGAGAAAGAAAATGAATATGAAAGGTTAAAAGGCCATTGTAGTGGGGAAGGCAGAAGCAGTGAACCACACCTAAAAAAAAATGAGTACAGGAGATGGAAAAGTGGGATGGACGGAGGGGGATGGTAACTGGTGGGAAGAGTCATGGCAGAGAAAGTCCTTTGGACCTGAGTCAACAGTTTAGGCTGGAGAGGAATGGAGACATCTTTGACTTGGATCTTAAATTGGACATTCTGGGAGGAACCTGCCAATCAGAATATGGGACCTCTGAGGTAGAGGTTCCTTTTAGTGTGAGCACTAGTCCAAGGGCTGAGTGAGCTTCTCAGGTGAAGTTTCTGTGGCCCAGTAAATAAAGTCCTGTGGAGATGAGATAGCAGTGAATGTAAGGAAGAGGAATTTCTTTCCAGACAATTCCAGCTCTCCTGCCCCACTTCCCCTGGTTCTTGGACCCTACCTCCTAAAACTCTTGTGTTCATTCTTTATATCTTCCATACATACTTTTGTGTGTCCATGTAGTTTCTCCCTTTAGAGGGTAAGGCCCTCTGGGGCGAGGACTTTCATTTTTGTCTCCATGCCTTGTATGTAGTAGGAACTGAATAAATGCTTCTAAAATGATTGGGTTTTAGATCCTGGCTCTGTACAACCTTAGATAAGTCACTTGAACTTTTTGGGCCTTCCATTTGTTCTCTGTAAAACATTGGGATTGGATTAGACAGTCTCCAAGTTGAAATCTGATCCCCAGGCCTTGCCTTCATAAGACTGTTCCCATGACCTCTCCTTAGTTTCAACCCCTTCTCTACCCCCTGCCCCCCAGATATTAGCTGCATTGGAAACGACCACATTTTCCTTGTTCCCTGAAAGGAGCATGCAATACCTTCCCCCCACCCCCATTTTACTAGAATAAAGTTTTTCCCCCATGTTCTGGGCCTCTTTGGCAGTCTAGTGAAGCCATATGACTCCTTCTCGGAATAACATTTGTAAATGAATAAAATAATAAGAACAACACAGTCTAACAGATTGTGAGCTCCTTGAGGTCAGGACTGTCTTCTGCCTCTTTTTGTATCTCCAGAGCTCAGTACAGCGCCTGCTGCTTAATCAGTGTTCATTCATTGCTTGAAAGGAGCCTGGCTCCAGGCTCGGCACACTATCCGCCACACCCTCTTGGTACCCCTAACAGAGTCTGTTGCAAATAGGGATAGCATAAGGATCCAACCAGTGATTTCATTGATATGGAGAACCCACAGGTCAGCAATTTATGGCTTAGGAAGTTAGTTGCCTAGAGCAACCCAGAGGTTGTGAGTTACTCATGATAACTCAGGTAAGTGTGTGTCAGAGGAGTATTTGAACCCAGGTCTTCTTGACTATGCCATACGGCCAACTGCAGACAGTAGGTGCTTAATAAATAAATGTTTGTGGGCAAATGCCTTGATTGATGTTCTGTTGTGTTCTTGTTCAGCGATGTGCAGAACGCGGCTGCTGGCTCTTTTGCTTCCGCTTTTGCTGCCCTGGTACTATGCCCCACAGAGCTGGTGAAGTGTCGACTACAGACTATGTATGAAATGCAGACGTCAGGGAAGATAGCAGAAGGCCAGAAGTAAGTCCCATTAGTGAGGATCCTTAACACTCCCTTGTCACGTTGGGGGAGGGGAAAAGAGGGGTCCTGTGCATTGAATGCTCTCTGTGCTGGTGGGAAGGAGGGTGAAAGTCTCTGTAGTTTGCTGCAAATATATCAAATCAAAGAGTGAATGTTAAACACAGAAATAAGCCTACTTTATCCTAATTTTCCCCACTCTAAAATACATTGATTTCTTTAGAGAGCACCAGCTTTCTCTCAATGACATTTGTAGAAACATTTTTAGTCTCTGTACTCTTTTTAAGACATTTAATCTCTCCTTGATGCTAGAAAAAGCTTACACCAAGGGTGGGGAACCTGCCACCTTGAGGCACTCTAGGTCCTCAAGAATGGCCCTTTGACTGAATCCAATTTTCCCAGAACAAATCCCCTTAATAAAAGGATTTGTTCTGTAAAACTTGGACTCAGGCAAAAGGCCACACCCAAGAACCAAGACACAGGTGGCCTTAAGGCAGAAGGTTCCCCACCCCTGGCTTAAACATTCTTGAGAATGTTTTTAAAGAAGATGTTTTTAAAGAAAGTGATTTAAAGTGTGATAGAAGAAAATATTGATGAGAATGACTTATATAAAAGGAAAAGTAAATAAAAGTAATTTCTTTAAATTAATTTCAAGGTAATTATTTTTAAAAAGTGATTTAATAGCTAGAAGAGTAGTCTGTTCTTTCCTCTTATATGTAATATTGGGGGGCCATCTCCAGTCATCCTGATCTATATCTTGCCACTGGACCCAAATGTGTCCAGAGGAGAAAATGTGGCTAGAGACTTTGTGCAGCCCTGCCTCACTTAAATCCAACTCACTTGCATGTCATGGCATCACCTTCCTGATGGCATGGTCCTCTTCTAGAACAAAGGATGAACATCGACAACGATGTAATGTTGAACACCATTCCAAAAAGAAAGAAAGAAAAAAGGGAATGTTGAGTGACAGGAATTGAAATCTTTTGTATCATGGAAGAGAAATGTCTCAACCATGAAAGGTTACATAGCATTGGGACTACTTGTTGTTTTTTCTTTGCTATTGGTCTCCAGAACAAACTTGGGCAAATCATGTAGGTTTCTTGTTATAGTTGCCCTTTCTAAAATGGAACTGATTTTGATTTCCTGGCAAATGAGCTAATGTTTGGTTAAACCCTTTGAACTTCTCACAGGAAGACATCACATACAAGTTATGTTAATTGTGGGGGCAGAACAGGTTCTCAGGTGACTTGAGTTTGAGTCCCATCTATTGCCAGAGAGTGAAGTGAGAGGTGAATTATTATTGACTATTTGGTAAATGGCCTCTCCCCAGTCCTCAATCCAGAAAAGAAACAAAACAGAAACAAGGCTTCTTGCAATAGCTGTAGACCAATGCCCCTAATGAACGCTGATCCAAAAATGAGAAATAAAAATTTGACAAAGAGGCTGCAACAACATTTCTCAAAAAATGTATACGTTATGACCAGGTTGGATTTATACTAGGAATGTAGGATTGGCTCAATATTAAGAAAGCATCAGTACAAAGGAACATTCAGAGGATTTTATCATTTAGAGCTGGGCACAGCTAGTCCAGTATAGGTCTTCTGACATCAAATCTGGTGTTCTTGCCACTACATAAGGGCTACACCTCTTTATGACAATGCTGTTTCCACATCCTGGCCTGCAAAATGCTTTGTAGATGTGCTTACAACAAGCAGCCCTACTCACATGCTTTCTCTGCTTCTTTTCTTTTTTTGTCTTTAACAAAGTAACTCAGTTTCTACTTGGCATCATGGGATAGAGACTGGGCCTTAAGACCTGCATTCAAGTCCCACTTCTGACACGTATTAACTGTGAAACCTAGGGCTGCAGCAACAGAGATTAAGTGACTTGCCCAGAATCACACAACTAGTAATTCCAATTATATTTTAATCTGGTTCTGTCAGCTGCTGGGGAGTTTTGCAGGTTGCTTGAGCCCAGCAAGCCTTGATTTTGACACCTTTTTGATAGTAGATCTTTTGAACTGCCTACAAGTAACATTTACCCTTCAATTTAACTTTCTCCCTATTTTAGTCATCTAGCCACCTGAACAAAATCCACTTGCTGCCCACCAAAACACAAGGTGTGTAAAGGAAAATTGAGGAGATAGGAATAAGAGAACTTTTAAAACAGCCTAATAAGATTCTGGTTCTTGCTAATCCACCCAAAAAGTTTGTGTAAAGAATGGGGTTGTCTGTTGTGAATTTAAGGATAAACTGTGCTTTGGACTGAAAGTGAATTGAAGTAATATTCTGATTTAGCTTTGTCCCTTTTCTGGAGGCAGAGTTAGGAGGAGGAGAGGGGAGGGTAGGAAGAGATGAAGTTATATATTTAGATAGCTAAGTGATTAATGTAGTACTGAGGCTGGAGTATCACAAGCCCTGTCTTGCTCTCAGGAGACTTCCTGGTGGGCTGAGAACAAATTTGTAGTTGGAAGAAAGGAATGGTGAGCTTGATCCAAAAAACTCAAGGTGAGACATATGCTAGATTCATCTTGTTTATGTTCTAAAGGAAAGGGTATTCCTGTCTGGGGCTGCAAGAGAAGCAAATGCTGGAAAGCTCGGTGGAATAGTGACCAGTATATGGCATTTGGAATCAGAGAACCTGGCATCTAATCTCAGCTCTGCTTTGTAGTGCATCTGGGCAAGTTATTTAACTTTTCTGGGCCTCAGCTGATAAGTGACAGATGTCATCTAGCCCAACCCTAAGGTCCCTTCCAGCTTTACATCTATGATTTTGTGATTCTAGGTATGTTTTGAGGGGAATTGAATTAAGCTCAGGGAAGCCTAGGGCAGAGATGGAAACTGATAGGGCCAGAGCAAGATTACAGTATCTTTGGGGAATGCTTAACAAAGTTAGTAAAAATATGATACAACATAGATAGTGTTTATTTGTGGTTTTATAAGGCAAGCATCTGTTTCCCTTTCAGTGTGTTACTGCTAGCCTAGGGAGTTTAGGACCCCCTCTTCTGGGACTGTGTAGATTCAATTATGTTATACTGATACAGAATTGCAGTCATATATGTTGTCTTTCCTTTTTGTCAATTTTGTTCTTCAGTCATGTCCAACTCTTCATGACCCCATTTGGAGTTTATTGTCAAAAATACTGGAGTGGTTTTCCATTTCCTTCTTTAGGTCATTTTACAGAAAGAAACAGAGACAAATAGGATTAAGAGACTTGCTCAGGGTCACCCAGCTAATAAGTGTCCCAGGCTGGATTTGAATTCAGGAAGATGAGTCTTCCTGATTCCAGGCCTGACACTATCTACTATGCCACTCAGCTGCCCCTTCTTTGTTAAAAAATCCTAGAAAATATACTCTTTGTTACCTAGAGGGAGAAGGCTGACTGGAAGGTGATTGCAGAAAGAGGGGGCTAAGAACGAGATGCATCAGAAGCCAGATTATTCTAACAGGTAGGTAAGGGACAAGTAATTCAGGTTGAGGTACAATCCTCAGATGTTTGAATTCAGGGAGCCAAGCTGGTATCAAGGTCCAAGAAAAGTCTAGGAGCTCTCGTAACTCCCAGTTGAGCATTAAAGATCAGGGAATTTTAGTCAGAATTGCAAAGAGCAAGAGCCCTGCATCTGAAGACCAAGTTCCCTTTTTACTCTGCCAAGGAAGAAGAATTGGAGGACCAGAAGGCTAGTGGAGAGATACCTTCAGAACTGGAGTCCTGAATCCTTCCTTGAATCTGAGAAAGGGATTTATTCAGAAATGATGGCTGATTATTCAGACTGACACAAGACCAGCTTCTGTATTGCTGGAAGTCAGTCAGAACCCTTAATGAATTAGGATTGTGCCACCACAGTCAGAATTGGTAATAGGCGGTTTCGGACCAATATCTTATTCCTTTGTCATTTGCAAGCTAATACATATTTATATTGTCTTTTCTCCCAGTACAGTATGGTCGGTAGTAAAGGGCATTCTTCGAAAGGATGGCCCTCTGGGTTTCTACCATGGCCTCTCCAGCACTTTACTTAGGGAAGTACCTGGATATTTCTTCTTCTTTGGTGGCTATGAACTGAGCCGATCATTTTTTGCATCAGGAAGATCAAAAGATGAGTTAGGTACGTACTTTATTTTTTGAACAGAGCACAGACTGTTGCATGTGTTTTGATTTATGCCAGTGTGGTCACCAAAGTTATGCTGTACCCTCAACATGATCCAGGCATCCATGAGATATGGTGTAGTAGCTTTGGACAAAGATGAAGTGTGTATTGACAGATGCATTGACAGATGTTCTTTGTCTAAGGTTGGGAAAAATCTCTCCGTGGTAGAAGTTTGAAGGAAGTATTCTAAAGTCACCTTCCTCAGTATAACCTTTCTTCATTAACTCAGTTAAGCTTCTTTGTGGGGTGAGTGTCTGTTTGAGGAAGGGGAAATATGGAGGAAATATTTGCATGGGATTTCTGTATGGTAGAAAAATAATCTTGGGAGAAACTTCAGTACCAAGTTATAAAATGTCCTAAAAAATACAGGATTTGATGAGTCCATTGAAGAACCTGAGTCATCTCTCAGTTCAGTATAGTCATGCTGATGTATATGGATGCTTGACTGGATCCTTACTTTTCCTAGGGACAAAGGGTGTGTCTTCTTATCTCTTCTGTGGTTAGGATAACTCTTTTTTTTGACAGCAAGGTCAATTTATTTTAAATTTTAATTTTCAGTTCCAGATTCTCTCCCTTCCTTTACCTGCTTCCCTGTCCATTGAGGAAGCAGGAAATATGATGCCCATTTTATGTGTGAAGTCATGTAAAATATATCTCCACATTAGCCATGTTGTGGTGGGGTGGGTAGGGGAAACAAAAAAAATGTGAAAAATTGTGATTCAGTTACTCAGTTCATCAGTTCTCTATCTGAAAGTGGGTGGCATTTTCATTATGAGTCCTTTGGGGATCATGACATAGCTAAGTCTTTCACATTTGATTTTCATTAGGATATTGCTGTTACTATGTACAATTTAGGCTAACCCTTCTTGAACTTACATGGCTGTTGTCTTTTCATCAAAAGTAGGGAGAGGTGGGGAACCTGTAGCCTTGAGGGCACATGTGGCCCTGTAGGTCCTCAAGTGCAGCCCTTTGACTTAATCCAAACTTCTAGTCAGAGGGCCTCACTTGAGGACCTAGAGGACACATGTGGCCTCGAGGCCACAGGTTCCCCATCCCTGAATTAGGATCTTTGGGGAGAAAGGATGAATTATAGAACTTGCAGGAGGTGGTGACAGATTAAAGCTTTACTTCCTGTTAGATATTTTTGGGAAGACGTGGTCACGTTATTCTACTTTCCCTAGTCTCCAGGACAAAGTAGTTATGTTATAAGGCTGTGATGAAGAACTGTGTAGAACAAGAACTTTCAAATGAATTTGGGACTTCTTGTCCTGAAAGATACAAGGAAAGCCAAGGGTCCAAAAACTGGAAATAATTTGTGCTGACTGTAGGTGCAAGGTGACATTTATCCCCTTAAGAATTTCCTCCTGGTGGGGCAGCTAGGTGATGCACTGAATAGAGTATCAGCCCTGGAGGACTTGAGTTCAAATCCACCCTCAGACACTTGAAACCTACTAGCTGGAGTGACCTTGGGCAAATCACCTAACCCCAATTGTGTCGCCTCAATAAAAGGCAAACATCTCCTGGGATTGTATTTTTTGACCTAAGATTTTTTCTTGAGAAACTCTCTTTGATAGTCTTTACCAGGTGTTGCCCTGTACTTCCAGTAAAATGGTGTTTTTCCGGATTTGCTTTTTAGGACCCATCCCTTTGATGTTAAGTGGTGGCTTTGGAGGCATTTGCTTGTGGATTGCTGTGTATCCAGTGGACTGCATCAAATCAAGAATTCAAGTTCTTTCCATGTCTGGAAAACAGGCTGGCTTCGTGGGGACATTTGCAAGTGTTTTGAAAAATGAAGGTGAGTCTTTGAATGTAAAAAACAGAATGCAAAACTTGTCTGTCTGGTGGCTGGCACCCCCTAATGCTTCCAGAGTTCCTTTTTAAAATCTTTTGGCTGAGAGCCAAACTTTGATGGGGCAATTCAAACCAACACCCTCTTCTTTCTCTTGATCTGCACCCTTTTTCTTGATCTGTAAGTTCCTTGAGGACCGGGATTGTTACCTTTTTTTGTTTTTGTATCCCTAGCACTTAACACAGTGCCTGGTGCATGGTAGATGCTTAATAAAGTCTGGTTGATGATTTGATAGACATGATTGATTACCAGCATTGTAGCTGTTGCCACACTCATTAGTCCTGGTTACATCTCCCGTTTGTTGCCTCCAAGTTGTTCACTAGGAGCAGTTCTAAAACTGACAATGCAGAACTTTGAGCCTGTTAGCCTCAGTTTGCTTAACCCTCAAGTGATCAGAGGACTTTGATTGGCATAAAGATGTTGAGTTCAACAAGTCCCATTGTATCTAGACAAGTTCTTGCACATCTTTTCAAGTGATAATCACTTTCAAGTCCCTTAAAAATGATAGTGAACATTAGTGACCATGACTTTACCATAACTGACCATGTACAGATGTCTAATTTTGAAGAAAATCTGTTTATCACTAGTATATCAGTAGCAATGGGAAGGGACTAGGGACTCTCTTGAGCAAAGGAAGTTCAGCTATGGGCCTGATGCTGCAGATGTTTGCAATTCTTAGTCCCCTGGAGGTTAAGTGTCAGGATTTTGTGCCAGGGCTGATATTTGGTGCTTGGAGGTTGAGAGACTAGCCTGGGGGGAAAGGAGGATGATGAGGGAAAAAGCTTAGACAGAGTATGTGCTTTCCTGTTACTGTTGTTGAGTCATGTCTAACTCTTCACGAGCCCTTTTGGGGTTTTCTTAGCAAAGATACTAGAGTGGTTTCCCATTTTCTTCTCTAGTTTATAGGGTCACACAGCTAGTAAGTGTCTGAGGCTGGATTTGAACTCAAAAAGATGAATCTTCCTGACTCCAGGTCTAGCACCCTATTCCCTGCGTCACCTAGTAGCCTGAGTAATTACTCTCACAGAATATTCAGGTTGTATCCATGAAGCCTAAAGAAAGTGGGAGTTTGGAAAGAATGAGTATACAGTAAATTTTGAAAGAGGGGATTGAATGAATGTATTTAAGAGAGTGAATCAGGGAGGATCACAGCAACGTCAGCCAGAATGAGCTGTACTCTGAGAGGCTACAAGGGTTCAGAGCAGATATCCAGATTCTAGTATCACTTTCCCTGACCCCCCCGCCACCACCCCCAAAACATAGCATAAATGCCAGTCAAGAGAGCAGTAATGAAAAGCTGTCTATCAGATACTGTATCATATAACATTTTGTACCAAGAGTTTTCTGAACTCTTCCTCAGTTCCGTTTTTGCGAAGTTAGTGTCAAGGGGAACACATTGTGACCTTAGACATAAAATATGAGTAGTAGTAGCTTATTTTTAGGATCCTTAAAATCTTTGTATGTGCATTAGATCCTTGTAAGTGTGAAAGGGTTGAAAAAAAATAACTTCCTGAGTACTCTCCTTGTGAGTTCAGGAGGTCAGTACCCATCGTTCTAACAAACCTCTTTGTACCAATTACCACTTGGCAATTCAGTTGGATTTTGTGTTCTAATTTCAAATGAACAAGAAATATGCAGAGTTTGAGTATTAGCTGTCCAAAACAGGGCCCTTAAAGATATATGTTTTGTTCACTCTGGAAAGCCCCTATGCACGTTTATTATATCAGTCACTCATTGTCAGTTCTGAATGCTTTTCGTTATGTTCTCTGCAACACTACCCAGATGGTTTGTTACACGACCACTAATATTAATCACAGTTACCTCAAGGGTGTAATGAAGGTTTCTGTGACCTCTGTTAGTGTGGTTGGAGGAAGCCATTGACTGTACCTGTAACTGTTGTTTCATATACATTTATAGTCATTTTTAGCAGAGAAACAGCATGGTGTAGTGGATAGTCAACTTGGTAACCAAGAAGACCTGGGTTCAACTTCCGTCTTTGATACATACTGACTTTGTGACTTTTGGCTTGTCACTTAACTTCTTAGTGCCCTGGGCAAGTCTCTAAGACTTTAAATTATAGAGAAGGGGCTGACCTGCCTTGGGAGAGGGAGTTCCCTCATCCAGGGTAGTTCCCATATCACTGAAAGCACAAGTTCTGTCTATCCCCTGTTGCTATCTCAAAAAAATTTTTTTTAACCATGATTTGTACTTCCATGTTTTGCCATATAGAATTTCATATTCAGTGTTAAAATGCCAAATGATCTTTTTTTGTTTTGCTTTGTCTTGTAGGGATAGCGGCCTTATATTCTGGACTGAAACCTACTTTGATCCGAGCTTTCCCTGCCAATGGGGCCCTGTTTTTGGCATATGAATACAGTAGGAAGTTGATGATGAGCCAATTTGAAGCCTACTAAAGTGTCTTGGTGGAAATAGAACTGGATCGAAAGTCTGCTGCTGTCCATCTCTAGGTTTCATTGAGTATGGAGACCAATGTAGAACTGTTTTAACGTCATAGGACTTTTCCTCTCCTCTTCCCACCAACCTCCCCTATCTTTTCCCCAAAGAACCTAAATTGTCCATCTCCTAGTTTCTGCTAGTGTTTCTATGAGAGATTAAGTGCTATCTCTTCTTCTAACCAGGAATACACCCAGTGAGCTATGTCTCATAAGTGAACCTGTCTTGAAAATGGCTTCAGATAGGTCCATGGAGACTCTTAGCATCCCCCATCTGTCCTTGTGTTTGGAGTGTGGATAGTGAAAGGGCTTGAAGTGAAGGATGTAGTTTGACTTCTTGTCTTTAACTTAGACTTCACCAGAAAAGACCTAGGGCTGATCATGTGTTTATATAGCATTAAAAGTGGATCAGAAGAAGTTGTAAATAATTATTTAAATAGCATACTTGGAATTTATGGCTTCTTTTTCAAAAGTACCAATTGAGATATGCTGAGCAGTCAATTTGTAAAATAAAATTTTCTTTGTCTCTTGTGAAACAAAATTTAATGGAGAAGCCTGTGGCTTCTGAATTGGCATGGTTTCCATATTTTTGATATTGCATAAGTTTCAGAGCTAATGTTTCCCCAGAAAATCCATTAATAGTCTTACCTGAAATAGCCCCAACAGTTGTTTTTTAAAGTGGGACCAGCTTCCGCTCTGATGTCACGCAGGTAAATTTGATCTGAAATCAAATTGTCCCAAATCTAATGACAGTATCAGTGGCATTCACCTCCCTTTTTATCTTAAATTCCTCCTCAGAAAAAATCTTCATGTTTCCATGGTTGGATTAAGCTGAATGAGGTCATAAGGGAGTGCTGGAGTGCTACTGTGAAGAGACAACTCTTGAACTTCACCATACAGGGCTGTTTGAATTTTAAAGCAGCACTTCTTAAACTGTGGGTTGTGACCCCTTATGATGTCACAAAAAATTTGGTAACAGTAAAAGGTTTCTGAGTGTGCAACGACCAAAAATTAATTAAAAACCAGTGAATTTGAGATGTTTCTGGCAGCACTTGCCTGTGTTGCATGTGCAACTTCACTGAAGCTTTGGTACTGAGCTCAAAGCATGCCCACATTGCACTGTGCATGCCCTCAGGCTATGTAGTGCCAACGAACACTGCCAGAACATGAAAAGTGGTTCTGAGTAGAAGAAGTTTAAGAAGCCCCTAGGGTACCAATGAGGACTCTTGCTTTTCGCCATTCTTTGGTCAATTTTTCTGTGGTCTCCAACTTTGGAAGAGGGAAAGGTGGAGGACATCTACTTTGTACATGTACAAAGTAAATCCCCCTGTGCCTCTGTAATCATCAACTGATGCTGGCGTGGGGGGTTCACTGCTCAATCACATAAATAGCACTGGATAAAAAGATAATCTGTCTGTGCAATGTCAATGTTAACACATCCTGAAGTTCATATGAAGTTGTTTGATCCTTTTGAAATTTGTCACAGAGAATGACTGAATTTTAGAAATGGTGCTTAATGATTTCTGATTTTTAATGTGTATGTGATGTGAATATAAAATTGCAAAACTGATTTCTGTAAGCTGTAAGAAAAATAATCTCATCTTTGTCATAGGCGTGTGTGTGTGTGTGTGTGTGTGTGTGTGTGTGTGTGTGTGTAAAATTACAGTAAGTTTATCTTAAAGGACTATTAACCTGGTTTCTTGCTAATGGCTTTTTTTGTCTTTCACCCAATGATCATTGTAATAGCTAAATTTTTTAGCACATTCATTGCGTGCATAGAATTGGGTGAGTGGGAGGGACTGCCTGAAGATATCACTCACGTATCAACCAACATGCAAAGATGAAACCAAGGACAATAGCAGTCACACATTCTATACTTGGATACTTTAGGATTTTCCATGCTGATATTCATAAGTCCTTATTTTAGCTCCTTCCCCAATGCTCTTTTTGGTGTTATTTTTTTTAAATAATGGCAAAATTTCTATTAGAAATGGATGATTAGCAATAACTGTCTTTGTCAGCAGATTTGAAAATTCTGCCTTAAAAGTGCTAATTACTTTCATTTTAATTACACTCATGAAGCTCTCTCCACCTCTATATTTCTATGTTCTAGGAGAAGTAATGATTTTGCTAAAATTAGACAAACTGCTATTAGGTTTGGTGATGATTCTCTAGGGTAGGGCTCAAGCTACCTGAGAGGCTATGGACTGACTGACCTTCGCCTCCCTCTGAGTTAGAGTTTCTTAACCTGGGATCCATTAACCTCACAGACAGATTTTAGGGATCCATGAACTTGGATGGGAAAAATATTACATTTTTATTTTCATTAACCTCTAACTGAAATTTAGCATTTGTTTTAATGCTGTCTTAGATTAGGTCATTGGTTTTGATCTACTTTCTGATTCTGAGAAGGGGTCCATAGGCTTCATCAGAAGGGATACCAAAGGGATCCAGAACACACAAAAAAGGGAACCCCCTGTTCAGAGTGAATATTTTGGCATTTCTCTTAAAATTATTTGTCATTGTCTTCTGACTAAGGTAGAGAAAAGAAACAAAATGCATAAAATACCTACCTTATTCCCTCTCGGAGGAATCTTATGCACCAAGATCTTCCTGCCCCTGTGGACCTGGTCTAATTTCCTGCCATTACCCCTGCCCTGAGCCTAGCCTTTCTGCGGAGCACATGACTTTTCAACATGCTACCTGATTCAACAGGAGTCATATAAAGTACCATGGGCGGGGTTGTCAGCTAGTCAAGTCAGGGAATAGAACTTCTATGGAATCTATTTGATGAATTTGTGTTCAAATTTGTAGTACAATTGGCACCATTTAACATCAGGTCTTGTTTTTTTTTCCAACAGAAGTATAACTTCAAATACCATGTTTAAAGAGTCTCTAGTATTTCAATCATTAAATTATTTCCTTAATACATGAATATAGTATTTGAGTTTTGCTGTCTGATAAGTTTCCTTCCTTTCTTCCTCCCTCCCTCCTTCCTTCCCTTCCTCGCTCCCTCTCTTCCTCCCTTCCTTCCTTTCATCTCTGCACTCAGAAATTTCTTCCACCTTTATACCTTTATTTCTTCCACCCTTATATGGGCAGAAATGAGATTAAATGTGAATGTGGTAATATTCCAAAGTGCTGGCTTGATTCCAGGAAGTTTCTGGGAAGAAAGATTTTGTCATAATATTTTTGACCATTTAAAATCTGTAAAAAAAATACACATTTATTGCACTTGAAACTAAACAATAGAATTTTTTTCCCTCTTGCTAGATATAATGTCACTGATTTCCGGCAATGTGAACAAGACACACATATATGTATGGGTATACATGTACATACATGTATTTACATATCTATATGTGTATATATGTGACTTGAAAGTAGTTTTAGGAGCTAGAACATCCAAGGTTGTATATGTGCATATAGATCTATCAGTCTTATTTTAATCATCATCCTTCTAAATCTTTCCTTTTATTTTACCTTTACTGAATTTTTTCCCATTGTCAACAACCTGTTCAGATGCCTTGTATGGTTAAAACAGAACAAAACAAAAGAAAATTACCTATGTTCCATTTCCTTTCCTTCACTGTCAAACTTCTTAAAAAGAGTATTCCCAAAAGTTTTCCTACAATCCTTGCCCACACATCACCACCTATTCAACCCATGCCTTAAAATCTGTTTTCATCCTCCCCAGCTCCTGACACTTTTCTCAAAGTCACCAGTGATCAGTAAATCAGCTCAATGGCATTCTGTATCCTCTTTTATCCTTCTCATGCTATACAGCCTTGTTGTAACTCCTCCTTTACCTTCTCTGACTTTGTACTTTCATGGATCTCCTCTTCCTATTCTGGTATCTCTCTTTTTTTCTACTCCTGACCCCTAAATATTGGTATATATGTGTAAATATACACACATATGAGGAGGAATCTGGTCTCTTCCTTGATAGCATATTCTACTATTTTTGGACAGATACAAGTGTTAGATAGCTAGAAAATATTGACCTTACATCGAGCCCAAATATGCCTTTATAAATTCTTTTCTTTGGGGTCAGGTAGAACAGCCCCCCCCAATAGATTTTATTTTTTCCAATTACATGTACATATAAAGATAGTTTTCAGCATTCATTTCTGTAAGATTTGGAGTTCCAAATTTTTCTCCCTCCCTCCCTTTCCTTCCCCCTTCTCCAAGACAGCAAGTAATCATGCAGAACAGTTTTAACCTACTTCCACATGACAGACCTTTAGATACTGGAATACAGTTAGCAAATGCAGTGTCAGATTTTATGTGCTTGGGCTCAAAGATCACTGCAGACCGTGACTACAGCCATGAAATTAAGAAACTTGCTTCTTGGAAGGAATGCTATAGCAAATCCAGACAACATGCAAAAAAAGCAGAGATCACTTTGCTGACAAAGGTCTGTATAGTCAAAGCTATGGTTTTCCCAGTGGGAAAATATGGCAGTGAGAGTTGGAGTCTAAGGAGTGATGAGTGCCTCAGAATTGACACTTTTGAATTGTGGCACTGGTAAAAATCAGTCAACACTTAACAGAAATTAATTTGGGTTATTTATTGAAAAGTCAAATACTAAGGCTGAAGCTTAAATACCTTGGCCACATTGTGAGAAAGAGAGGACTCATTGGAAAAGCCCCTGATGTTGGAGAAGATTGAAGGCAAAAGGAAAAGAAGAGGGCAAAGAATGAGATGGTTAGATAGTGCCATGAAAGCAATTAACATGAGCTTGGACAGACTTCAGGAGGCAGCAGAGGATAGAAGGCCTTGGTGTGTCATGATCCATGGGGTCCTGAAGAGTTGGACACAACTAAACAACACCACTACCAACAAAACCAAGCCTTCTGCTACCTCCCCTTGCCACCAGGGTCTTTGCAAGGCTAAACGTCCCCATTTTCTACCCTTCATATGGCATAATCATTTGGTCCTTCACCATCTTAGTGGTTCTCCTTTGGACACACTTCAATCTAATTACCCATGTCTTTCCAAAATTATGGCCCCTGAATTTGAACATAGTACTCTAGATGTGATCTGACCAGGGCTGGATTTGCATCCAGGTTTTACTAACTCTCAGCTCAGTGCTATATCTGTTCTGACAGACCACCTCTCAACACAGCGAACCAATGGAAATAATACTTTTGATAGCATTCTTCCTTTGAACCTGTGAGTAATAGCCCTGGTTCCTATTCTTGGAAATTCTGCCCCTTAATACAGCCCAAGACTACATTTGCCTTTTTGGCTGCCATCTCACACTATTAAATCCAAATTCCACTAAAAGTATCAGGTCTCTTTCAAACAATCTCTGATGATTTTCTTTTAACCCACTGTAAGACTTTGTATTCATTCTAATTAAATTTCATCATAGCTGATGATCTAGGCAGGAGTGTTGAACCTGCAGCCTTGAGGCCACATGTGGTCTTTTAGGTCCTCAGGGTGGCCTTTTGACTGAGTCGAAGTTTTACAGA
Organism: Notamacropus eugenii; assembly: GCF_028372415.1. Taxonomy (NCBI): domain Eukaryota; kingdom Metazoa; phylum Chordata; class Mammalia; order Diprotodontia; family Macropodidae; genus Notamacropus; species Notamacropus eugenii. The sequence continues at coordinate 103,283,997 of NC_092876.1, forward strand.
ACAAATCCTTTTATTAAGGGAATTTGTTCTGTTTGGATTCAGTCAAAGGGCTGTACTTGAGGACCTAGAGGACCACTTGTGTCCTCAAGGCTGCCCCTGTGACCTAGCCCAATATCTAGCCTGTCAAAATCTTTTTGAAAAAAGTTTTTGAAAAGCATGCCATCTCTGTCTTTATTTAGGTAATTGATGTTAAGCTGCATGGGATCAAGCACAGACCTCTGGGGCACCTTACTGGAGACCTGCTTCCAAGTTGCAGTATCCATGATAGACTGGAAAGTGCTGGATTTGGATTCCAAGAGCCTTTTCATATCCCAGCTTTTACAAATATAACTCTGAATTGGCCCATTCAACCAGAACTAAATCCAATTGATTGATAGCTTACATCCCATCATCTTTTTCACAAGAATAACATGAAATACTTTTTGAAATGCTTTACTAAAATAGTACCAACTATGTGCTAGTCATTGTGCTAAGCACTGGAACTACAAAGAGAAGCAAAGGAGTCCCTGCTTATAAAGAACTCACAATCTAATGGAGATAATAAGCACATAGATATGTAAAAAGAAGCTGTATACAGGAGAGAGAGACAGAGACTAAAATCCAGAGAGCTTGGGAAAGGCTTCTTGTATAATATGGGATGTTTATTGAGACTTAAAGGAAGTCAGTCAAACAAGGAAGGAGAGCATTTCAGGAATGAGGAATAACCAGACAGAACACCTGGATATGAGAGATGGAGTGTCTTGTTTGTGAAACAGTAAGAGGGCTAATGTCACTGAATTGAGTAGTGGGAATGGGGAGTAAGGTGAGGGGAATATTGGAAAGGGAGGAGGGGGCCAGGTTATGAAGATTTTTGAATGGCAGAGGATTCTGTATTTGATCTTGGAAGTAATAGGGAGTGAGATTGCAGATTTTAAGACAGAGATGGAATGAATATATTATGCTCAGATAAAGGAATTTCAGAGTTTATGAACATGGAAGTGGAACATTTATGTGATGGGAAAGTCAAGGGAATGACCATCTTTTGTGTGTAACAGGATAAGTGGAGGAGTAGGTCATGGGAACTGAGTAGACTGAGGAATTGGGAAGTTCAAGTATTTGATTTATAGCATCAAATATGTATGCTAAGTCCTCTAGAATGAGGGCAGGAGTTGGGGTGTAGGGAAAGACTGTGATTTGGGCACTGAATTCATTGAGGAAGGAAGAATGCTCTGGGCATTGTTAATAGCCTCTAGGATCTGCACTGGCTGATAAATGTGGTAATGTGAACCTCAAAGGAAGAGATGTTGTTCAGTGATGGTAGCAGAGGGAGTTTGGAGGGGACAGTGGGGAGCAAGAAATATTTCAAGTTGTGCCCACCATGATGTAAGATCAGGGATTATGGAAAAAGAGTAGCCAGTATTGGAAAGAGTTGTAAGGGAAGCAGTGTCATCAGAACAGTCAGGTCTCAGTTCTAGAAGATGGGAAAAATTTGAAAAAAAGGAAGAGGTTTAAGATAAAAGGAAGTTAACTCTGGAGTAAGCATTCCTTTTACCAGATTCATAACTCTGTGAGAAAAGGGACCATGTCTTTTTCTTTTCTTGTATCTCTCTTGCAGCCCAAAGTGAGTGTTCAATTCTCATTCAAAGAGTAAAAATTAACTCCCGGCGTGGTGTTACCATCGACCCTGTTAGCAAGTTCTAGTTTAAGAGAACCATTTTAGTCGACTTACCAGTTAGGATTTTTTGGTTTTTTGTTTGTTTTTAGCAATGAAGTGGTAGTGAAAAAGATTGAAAACTGCCTGTATGAAAACTTGGATCAATTAAATTGGAAGAAAATGACTGAAAAAAATGTAAAAAAGCAGATAGATCAATGACCTGTCATTGGCAAAAATGGTGCAGTGTCCCAGCATGAGGGAAAGTAACAGTCTAAGCTGTAGTTTAATTTCTCACTTGAAAGAAGCAAGATTTAGATCACTGATCATAACTTTGGTCCTGAAGAGGATTTTGAGGTTATATAGTTCATTACCCTTAGATGAAGAAACTGAAAACCAGAGAAGTTAAGGAAGCAATTGACTCAAGTTTACACAGGATAGGGTTTAGATTTTTCTCTCACATTGTCAGCTAAGTAATAATAATCCAAATAATAAAAACCCTTACATAATATTCTAAGACTTGCTAAGCTTTTTAAATATGTTCACTCATTTGATCCTAACAACCCTGGGAGATGAGTGCTATTTTTTGTTGCTCAGTCATTTTTCAGTCATGTCTGACCCCTTTTGGAATTTTCTTGGCAAAGATGCTGGAGTGGTTTGCTGTTTCCTTTTCCAGCTCATTTTACAGATGAGGAAACTGAGGCAAACAGGGTTAAGTGACTTGCCCAGGGTCACACAGTAAGTGTCTGAGGCCAGATTTAAACTCAGGAAGATGAGTCTTCTTGACTCCAGGCTTGGCACTTTATCTGCTGTGCCACTTTAGATGCCCAAGTGCTATTATTATCCTTATTTTAAAGAAAAAAAATGTAGAGGCACAGAGGTTAAATGACTTGCCCAAGGCTACACAGCTAGGGAGTGTCTAAGGCAGTATTAGGACCTATTCACATCGATACTTCAAGCACATGTAATTTTAAAAGCACATTTTATTGGTCCCTTTTATCTTAGCCATTTCTGAAAAGCACTCTTTCCTACCCCCCAGATTAAAATTTTCCCTTGTTACCAAAAAAAAACAAATAAACATAACCTCCCAATACAGTGACTATATGTGACAATGTATTCAACATCCCACCTTAATAATCCCCTCACTTTGTTCCATGAAGAGGGAGTTATTTCATCATGTGTTCTCAGGAAATATAATTAATTTTCAGTTACATAGTGTCTTTGCTTCTTTTTACTGATTGGTTCACTACATTGATTTTAGAAATTGTGCATATTATCCTTTTGAATCTGTTTATTATGTTATGCATCAGTTCAGGTAAGATTTCCTGTGGTTCTCTGAATTCTTCATATCATTTTTAACTACATAATAATATTCCATTGCATTCATATGCCATAGTTCTTTTTTAGCCATTCCTCAATTGATAGGCATCCATTTTCTTTCTAGTTTTTCACTACCACAAAGACTCTTGCTATGAATATTTCAGAATATATCACACCTTTGTTTTTGTCTTTGAACTCTGTGGGAATATGTATGCCCAGTAGTTCATTCTCTAGGTTAAAGCATAGTTACTTTTCTTGCATAATCCTGAACTGATACCCAGAATCATTGGTCTAATTCATAGCTCCACCAACAGTGTATTAGTGTACCTGTTTTCTCATAGTTCCTCCAACACTTTTCCCACTTTTGGTCATCTTCACCAGTTTGTTGGGTGTGAAGTGAAACCTCAAGAGTTATTTTTATTATTTTGAGCATATTCTTGAATGGTAATTTATAGTTTGCAACTTGGTTGAAAATACTTGTGAGGCTGGTGGGAAAGAAAGTGACTATCTGGAAGATAGAAGGTGGGTTGGTAGAGTGGAGAACCCTAGACTTTGGTCTGTACCCTTCCTTGATTTAGTTCCATAGGTAACATCTGACACTAGATGGGAATTGATTGAGATGCTCTGGCTCCATTTGCCCTGTTCCTGTTGACCTGTTTAACTTTCTTCTACCTGAACTTTGACCCTGGCTAACTCCTATACAATGAAGGCAACCAGACCCAGACACCTTGAACGGGCTCTTGCTTTTTTGCAGAGACCTTGTTTCTATATTTTACCCCAGGTACGTCACCCTGGAACCAGTGATACTGAACAACTTCTGGTACCTAATCCAAACAAGGGCAGCAGCATCCAAGTCCTCCACTGTCCACTATACATGCTCTAGACAGGAAAACTTCAGGTTTGAATGAGGGATTCTGGGAGTAAGGGTGGATTATGAGCCAGTGACTGGTATAGTTCCTCCCCCAGAAGGATATACGCATATAAACTCAGACTCCAGGAATTACCATCACCATCACCCCTCCATCCCCACCCCAGCTTTTTGTGTGGAACAGTTAAGAGGTTAAGATTCTTGATTCCTGCCCCTCGATCCTTATTAGGCAACTCAGAAAATACTTTTATCGCAAGTGGTCCAGATTACCCCCAATACTTTATGATGGGGGCAGTCTCTTATTAAAAAAATACTGGCTTTGTCTAAAACTCTATGTGAGTATGAGCTGTTATACATCTGGACCCTCCCCCCATTATATGCTGCCCTTGGACTGAGGCAAGGGTGCTGCTCATGGAGACTCCTACCAGCATCTATTCTCCTTCACCCATTATGAGAAGCAGTTGTTGTTTGTCCTTCATTCTTGAAGAGGATCATGACATTAGGAAGGTGATATCTTGACTTGCAAGTGAATTGGATTTCAGTGAGGCAGGGCTGTGCAAAGTCACCAGCCTCACTTTCTCCTCTGGAGCCATTTGGGTCCAGTGGCAAGAGATAGATCAGGATGACTGGAGATGGCCCCAGATGCAGTGAAAGACCCTGGCCTTTTTAAGCTAAGGTAAACCCATGAGAAGCAGTAAAGTTTTGTCAGCTACTCTCCTTGTGTGGTGCAGTCGTTAGTACTCATCCAAGTGGCTCCCTCCCAATTTGCACTGCAACGCCTGATATTCCCTTCCTTAAAGGCAGGCACAGTGGTGATTTTGGGTTTGTTTTTGCCTTTTTTTGTATCACCAACCCTTAGGACAGTGTCTAGCACAGAGGCCCAGTGGATAGAATGTTGGACTTGGGATTAGGAAGGCCTGAGTTCAGATACATTAGCTATGTGACCATGGACAAGTCAGTAAACTTCCATATCCTTTAGTTTCCCCATTTGTAAAATAGGGAAAATAATTGCACATACCTCTCAGGATTGTTGTGAGGAGCAAATGAACCAATATATGTAAAGCACTTTGCAAACCTTAAAGTGATATGTATATATATGTAAAAATATAGGATATATTGTATGCTGTAGTGTTATAATTTGTAAAATTATTACTGTACATGTAATTTATGGCATATTACATAAAACGCTATATCTATGCTATATTACATAATCTAGAAAACATAAAATATTTTATATTATTTACTGTAGCATATAATATATTCTATAATGTACTATATTATACCATAGATTTTATATTTTCCTTTACATCACATATATAGATTTACATAGACACAGTATGTAGTATATATTATAATATATTCTATTTTAGATATAACATATATCACTACATGTATTTTGCAATCTATAATAGGTATTACTTTAGGGTTTGCAAAGTGCTTTTATTATTATCAGTAATATATGCTAGTTATTAATAAATGCTTAATGAGTGTTTGCTAATTGATGACTGCAATAGCTCTTGGTGTTACACACACACACACACACACACACACACACACACACACACACACACACACTTGTGTCATTCCCTACATCTTGCATATTACATTCTAATTGGTGACATTTGATGCAAATATTGTTCCTCTCTCTAAATCTATGTTGCTTGAGCAGTTTGGTTATTCATCCCAGACTATTAAAACCTTCTATACTGAGTTGCTGTGACCAAAAGATGCCTCTTGTGACCAATCTGATAACTAGGCTGATTTTTGAACAGCAAAGAATCCATTTGATCACAGAAACCCCTCCTGATTAGACCAAAAGCTTGGGTTCCTTTGTCAGTGTCTTCAGGATTCCATGGTCACCTGTATGCCATCATGTCATAGAACTTAAGCAGAAGACCTACTACCCACATCCTCCATGGCTAATTATTGCACAGTTAATAAGTCAAGTATTTGGATTTTATTGGTGTGAGAGCTCCAGCCATAACGAGTAGGTAAGTCTTAATAAGTTTCCTGAGCTACAAACATGTTAAATAACTTACCCAGGGTCATGCAGCTAGTATCAAAAGCCAGATCTGAATCCAGGCTTTTCTAACTGTATAGTCAACGCTCTACTACACCAGATTGCTTCTGTTCTAGAGGTTCTTAATCTGTGAATTTTATGTTTTTAATATTTAGGTGTTTGTATTGCAACAGAATTAATTCCCTTCATATCATCATGCAATTTGTTTTATCCATTTAGAAAAGCTATTCTGAGAAGGGGTCCATTGGCTTCACCAGACTAATACCCTCATTTTACAGATAAGGAAACTGAGGCTCAGAGAAATGAAGTGACTTGCCCTCAACTAAAAAGAGGTAGAACCAAGATTTGAATATAGGTCCTTTAAGTCCACATGCAACCCACTTTTCAGTGCAGTGCATCACCTTGCTTTTCTTGAAAGTCCCTGTAAGAAAGTATACAAGAAAATGAGCATATGCATTTTACTTATAACGTTTAATAGAATTCCTAAGTACATAAAATACAAATGAATCCATTAACAAAGACATATAGATTTAGAAGATGCCTCTATATAGTAAGGGGTTCACAGGAACATGATTCTTTAAAAGAAGGGAGTAACATTTACACAAATATACACTTCTGAAGGTTATGTCTTCGTAAACAGTAATTCCACTGCAAAATCTTCTTGGTAAATATTCCATGTTTTTTGTTTATGGGGATTGTCCAATTCACTTCTGGAAAGATAAAGCCTAAGAGGCAAAAAAAATAAATAAATTTGATGTTTTCTGAACCTTGAAAAAGTAGAACTTTATTCACTGTTGAGAATTGTCTTCCAGTCTTTTTACATTTCTTCCCTCTCTAATGAAATTCAAAGCAACAAGCAAAAATGTATATCATGTATTAATCCTCCTAGTAGTTTATAGGTGCAAACTTCTTTCCCAGGTGCAATTTAAAAAAAAAAAACAACCTTCTTTAGTAGTACTTTAGTGTCAAACCTAAATCATCCTGAGTTTATATCTTCTTTTGTGACTAGCCCATTCCTTTTTTCTCTGCCCTCATATTTCCCTCCCTCGGTGGAAAGCCAATAAGTGGTACAGGCTAGATATTGTTTTGGAGGAAATAACTTAGTGAAAGACTTTATTGAATTCTTCTGAAACCATTTCTTTTGTAGAATTAAAGAAATGAACATTTTACATCTAGAGCATTAGATCCATTTCTGAGTATGATGGAACTCTAGCAGAGACTAAACCCCAAGAGTAATATTCAAGTCTTTCTCTGGAAATTTCTACTAGATACAACACTACTGTTTCTCCAGACATGAAATTAATCATTTTAAAATCAAAGTTTTCTTTTTGTACAAGGACTGATCCTTCAGCAATGCCAACAAATACACAATTTCTAGGTGACCAACTTTTCCCTCACCCCTTCACCACAGGTGAACAGAACTCCAGATGTTCTCTCCTAGGCTTGGGATACTCACACACATTGGAAATTTCTTTGGTATATCAACCTCAAAGCTGATTGTTAACTTCCCTGGTGTCAACTTTAAGTAACTGACATTTCAGTTTTCATTCTTTGAAGCCATCAGTACTCATGTCTAAATGTGAACTGATTACAAAATGATTGGCCATTCACCCAAAGGGTTCTTTCTTTGTTCTCCTCCCCTCCCCCCCGACATCTAGTTTTTCATTAGGGTGAATTTAATTTAATTAAGTCAAACTTCATACCTGTTGTCTTCTATAAAAGATGTATTGAAACAAAAGAAAAATGGACACTTCTCATATAGTATAGGAAGGGCCTAAAAATACATGAAATATATACTATGTTAAAAGGGTTATTTTTTTCTTAGCAAAATTTATTAAAAGACCTAGTTATTTCAATTCTAAAATGACTAAAGTCCCAGCCCCCACCCTTCAGTCAAATATTGGTCACTGTTATACTGGTTTAAATTATTTTAGAGAGTACTAAACAGACTGCATTAAAGACTTCATATCATATCCAAATATATCTTTGTGTATTAGAAACTTATTATATATTGAAGACAACTAATAATTATAAGTATTTAATATTTTCAAAATGCTTTTAATCCATTGTTTGATCTTAATTTTGTGAGGTTAAGAGATTTTCGTACACATACATACCCTTTACAAAAGTTTATTAGAGAAACTGAGGTTCACATGGATTAAATATCAATGGTTATATTACTAATAAGTTATGGAATCAGGACTAATGCCCAGACTTCCTGATATTTTGACCAGTGTTTTTTCCATTATTCAAATATAGTAATTGAGAGTGCAGTTCCAGGTTACTCAGTTGCATGGGGCCAGAAGGGGGTCGTCTATTCCATAAACCATCCTTAGCTGGTTCTCTTATCTTTTACTGTTTCAGTGCTGGTTAACTCTTTCCCAAAGGAGGAGTAGCAGGAATTGAGTGGAGCTAGAATTTATCAGTCAGTTTTGCTGATACCAAACTGTTACTGGTTAATAGTTCTAGAGAAGGTTTTGGTGACTAAGGGGATTGAACTTATTAGAAAAATTGGGATTTGGGACTTTGTTGTGAATTTCCATGATCTATGCAGTCTTTGTTTCCTACTTTCATTGAAAATTAAGAGTTACTTAGTTCTACATTAGGGAACTGTTAGAGAAAACGTCAAGGTAAAAATTACAAAAATTACTTCTTGTACTTACAGAACTGGAGAAGAATTTTACTTTCACATCACCAGAGAGGTGTGGACAGTTATGCAGTATGATATTTACAGAATTAGTTTCTTCATCATGAGATACCTGTGATTGAAAAATGCAACTTAGAAACCTTAATAATCAAGGTGTACAGGGTAGAGTCAAGATGATAGAGTAAAGGTAGGAACTTACCAGAAATTGCCTAAATTTTCCTCCAAACAACTGGAAAATAATGCCTCAGGCTGAATTCTGGAGCAGTAGAACCAATAAAAGGTTGGGATGAAACAATTTTCCAACCCAAGACAACACAGGAGGTTAGCACAATAGGTTAATGCCAGTAGCATTGGAGGTGGCTGCATCAGTGGCAGGAGTAGCTTTAGCTACTCTTGGGCCACAGAAGATAAGGGGGTTGGACAACTGATCAGAAGAGATTACAGGGGACCCTTTGCCGGCACCGGGTTTAGAACCCTGTTGCACTGCCCACATTCAGTTCCAGTTCACAGTCCCAAAGTGAAGAGGAACACTAGCATTTGTGGCTACAGGAAAGTAGGGGCCCTGATTACAGCTGCAGCATGGAAAAGAACACTTGTGGTCACTCACAAAAATAGGGACCCTGGTCTCAGTTCCAAGGCTGAAAGGAACACTAGCACTTGCAGGAGAGCAGCATCCTAAGTCACAATTCCAAGGCTGAAGGAGTGGCTGCAGGGGAAAAAGGTCCCTACCTGAGTAAAGACCAGAGCACAAGCCAGGAGAGAAGTGACCACACCTCTTTTTATATAATACCACATTGGAAGCACTGAAAACTTAGACACACTGAGCTTTGAAAATAGTAGTATGAGAAACCTGAAGTGTGAGACTGTGCCTTCTCCATCCTGAGAGCAAAGCCCAACTTTACCACAAAGTGAAAAGTTAAGAAATAGAAAAATGAGCAAAAACAACAATAAAAAGAATTTGATGATAAAAAGTTACTGTGGTGACAGGGAAGATCAAGACGCAAACTCAGAAGACCATGATGTCAAAACAGCTACAATCAAAGCCTCAAAGAGTTGGACACAAGCCCAAAAAAAATCCTGGAAGAGTTCAAAAAGGATTATAAAAAAATAAGATGAGGGGTAGAGGGAAAAATAGGAAAAGAAAATAAAATGATGCAAGAAAAGTAGTAAGAGAAGCTCAATGGCTTAGTTACAGAGGCACAAAAAACACTGAAGAAAATAACACCTTAAAAAGAATAATCGGCCTAATGGAAAAAGAGGTACAAAAATTCACTGAAGAAAAGAATTCTATGAAAGGTAGAATTGGCCTAATGGAAAAAGAGGTACTTTTAGTATATATATATATATGTATATGTATATGTGTGTATGTATACATATATACATACATACATACATACACACACATGTAATTCTTTCAAAATTAGAATTGGGTAAATAGAAGCTAATGATTTCATGAAACATCAAGAAACAATAAAACAATATCAAAAGGATGAAAAAATAGAGGAAAGTATGAAATATCTTATTGGAAAAACAGCTGATCTGCAAAATTGATTAAGTTGAAATAATTTAAGTATTAATGAACCTGAAATACATGATTTTTTAAAAAGAGCCTGAACATCACATTACAAGAAATTATTAAGGAAAACTGCCCTCATATCCTAGAATCAGAGGGTAAAATAGACATTGAAATATATCCACTGACCACCTCCTAAAAGAGATCCCAGTTAAAACCCCTAGGAATATAAAGGCAAATTTCAGAGTTCCCAGGTCAAGGGGAAAATATTTGAAGCATCTAGAAATAAACCAAATTCTGTGGAGTCATAGTTAGGGTCACACAAGATTTAGCAGCTTCCACGTTATCACCAGTGGAGTCAAGAATCACCTATCCAGAAAAACTGAGTATAATTCTTTAGGGGAAAAATAGATATTTAGTGAAATAAAGGACTTTCAAGCATTCCTGATAAAAAGATCAGAACTGAATAGAAAATTTGCCTTTCAAATACAAGATTCAAAATAAGCATTAAAAGGTAGACAGGAAAGAGAAAAGGTTTTGAATTGAGGACAAAAGAGAATGATGGATAATAATAGTGGCAGAAAAGGAATTGGTGAAGGAAGAGGGTGGGGAAGAAGAGTTGGTTTGGATACACATAGCTCCGAACCCACAACCCACACAACGGCTAGAGGGGACCAACTCACGGTGAATTCTGCACCCAGAGGCCATGGAATATTGGAGTGAGGGAGATTTCTGTTCCGGAGAGACCTGCAGGCCTCTCGCGGGGGGTCCTTCGTGCTGCGGACTGGGCGCCGGGACTGGGAGCTGAGTGCAGCCCTGCAGCGGCCGCGACACCGAGAGGAAAAGATCCCAGCGGGCTACGGTGATGGGATCTCCAGCGGCCACGCAGGTCCCTCCACCCACAGAGGGACCTGCAAACCTCTCGCAAAAGGTCCGTCGCGCTGCAGACGCGGAGCCCAGCCCAGACCTGCGGCGGCTGCAGCTCCGAGAGGAAAAGATCCGAGCAGGCTTCAGGAACGGGATCTCCAGCGGCGGCACAAGTCCCGCCACCCACAGGTGATGGGGGTTGGTGAGAGAGAGTCTCTTTGGCGGGTCGAGAGGGGAGTGGGGTACCCCCATGGCTCGGGCCCCCCCGGGAGGTAGAAGCTGAGAGGCAGCTGCAGACAGGGGCTCCCCAAGTGGGCAGGAGCCTGGATCCATTGTGGAAGGTCTGTACATAAACCCCCTGAGGGAACGGAGCCTGAGAGGCGGCCCTGCCCCAACCTGACCATCTGAACTTAATTCTCACACTGAATAGCAGCCCTGCCCCCGCCAAAAGCCCTAAGGCGGGAAGCAGCATTTGAATCTCAGTCCCCAAATGCTGGCTGGGAGGACCAGGAGGCGAGGTGGGAGTGAGGAGAATATTCAGAGGACAAGTCACTGGCTGGGGAGAATGCCCAGAAAAGGGAAAAGAAATAAAACTATTGAAGGCTACTTTCTTGGAGAACAGACATTTCCTCCCTTCCTTTCTGATGAGGAAGAACAATGCTTACCATCAGGCAAAGACACAGAAATCAAGGATTCTGTGTCCCAGCCCACCCAATGGGCTCAGGCCATGGAAGAGCTCAAAAAGAATTTTGAAAATCAAGTTAGAGAGGTGGAGGAAAAACTGGGAAGAGAAATGAGAGGGATGAAAGAAAAGCATGAAAAGCAGATCAGCTCCCTGCTAAAGGAGAACCAAAAAAATGTTGAAGAAATTAACACCTTGAAAACTAGCCTAACTCAATTGGCAAAAGAGGTTCAAAAAGCCAATGAGGAGAAGAATGCTTTCAAAAGCAGAATTAGCCAAATGGAAAAGGAGATTCAAAAGCTCACTGAAGAAAATAGTTCTTTCAAAACTAGAATGGTACAGATGGATGCTAAGGACTTTGTGAGAAAGACAGGTATCACAGAACATAGCGAGAAGATTGGAAAAATGGAAGATAATGTGAAATATCTTATTGGAAAAACAACTGACCTGGAAAATAGATTCAGGAGAGACAATGTAAAAATTTTGGGACTACCTGAAAACCATGATCAAAAGAAGAGCCTAGACATCATCTTCCATGAAATTATCAAGGAAAACTGCCCTGAGATTATAGAACCAGAGGGCAAAATAAATATTCAAGGAATCCACAGAACACCGCCTGAAAGAGATCCAAAAAGAGAAACTCCTAGGAACATTGTGGCCAAATTCCAGAGTTCCCAGTTCAAGGAGAAAATATTGCAAGCAGCTAGAAAGAAACAATTCAAGTATTGTGGAAATACAATCAGGATAACACAAGATCTAGCACCCTCTACATTAAGGGATCGAAGGGAATGGAATAGGATATTCCAGAAGTCAAAGGAACTAGGACTAAAACCAAGAATCACCTACCCAGCAAAACTGAGTATAATACTTCAGGAGAAAAAATGGTCTTTCAATGAAATAGAGAACTTTCAAGCACTCTTGATGAAAAGACCAGAGCTGAAAAGAAAATTTGACTTTCAAACACAAGAATGAAGAGAACCATGAAAAGGTGAACAGCAAAGAGAAGTCATAAGGGACTTACTAAAGTTGAACTGTTTACATTCCTACACGGAAAGACAATATTTGTAACCCTTGAATCATTTCAGTATCTGGGTACTGGGTGGGATTACACACACACACATGCACACACGCACACATACATAGAGACAGAGTGCACAGAGTGAATTGAAGAGGATGGGATCATATCTTAAAAAAAAAATGAAATCAAGCAGTGAGAGAGAAATATTGGGAGGAGAAAGGGAGAAATGGAATGGGGCAAATTATCTCTCATAAAAGAGGCAAGCAAAAGACTTATTAGTGGAGGGATAAAGAGGGGAGGCGAGAGAAAAACATGAGGTCTACTCTCATCACATTCCACTAAAGGAAAGAATAAAATGCACACTCATTTTGAGAGGAAAACCTATCTCACAATACAGGAGAGTAGGGGACAAGGGCACAAGTAGGGTGGGGGGGAGGAGAGAGGGGAGGGCATGAGGAGGAGAATGCAATCCAAGGTCGACACTCATGGGGAGGGAAAGGATCATAAGAGAATAGAAGTAATGGGGGACAGGATAGGATGGAGGGAAATATAGTTAGTCCTATACAACACAACTATTATGGAAATCATTTGCAAAACTACACAGATTTGGCCTATATTGAATTGCTTGCCTTCCAAAGGGAAGGGGTGGGGAGGGAGGGAGCTAAAGATGTTGGAACTCAAAGTGTTAGGATCAACTGTAATGTTCTTACCACTAGGAAATAAGAAATACAGGTTAAGGGGTAAAGAAAGCTTTCTGGCCCTACAACACAAAAGAGAAGATGGAGACAAGGGCAGAGAGGGAGGATAGAAGAGAGAGCAGATTGGTTACAGGGGCAATTAGAATGCTTGGGTTTGGGGGGGGGAGGGGATAAAAGGGGAGAAAATTTGTAACCCAAAATTTTGTGAAAATAAATGTCAAAAGTTAAATTAAAAAAAAAAAAGAAGAGTTGGTTTGGATGATTGGATGGTAGGATATATTTGGTTATAGACATGTTAAATTTGAGATGATAGGAAAAGGTAATAGCTAAAGACACACAAAGACAGATGAGGTCTCCAAAGGTGAGAATGTAAAGCTAAAAAGAACAAAGGAAAGAGGGAAATACACAATTAATAATCAAAACTATGGATGGGAATGAATGTACTCATTCATAAAATGAAAAAGGATAGCAGAATGGATTAGAAACCAGAATCTAACAAAATGTTATTTACAAGGGACACGTCTGAAACAAGAAGATACATATAGAGTTAGAATAGGAGGCTGGAAGAGAATCAGTTATGCTTTCACTGAAGTAAAAGAGGCAGGAGAAGTAATCATGACCTCTGATAAAGGAAAAGCAAAAAAATAGACCTAATTAAAAGAGATTAGCAGGGAAGCTGCATTTTGCTAAAAGGTGCCATGGACAATAAATTGATATCAATATCAAACATATATGCACCAAATGGCATAGCATCTAAATTTTAAAAGGAAAATTAAATGAGTTACAGGAGAAAATAGTAAAACAGTACTAGTGAGGGATCTCAACTTTTCCCTCTAAAAATGAGGTAAATCTATCCATAAAAGAAAACAAGAAAGAAATTAAGGAACTGAATAAGGAGCTAAATCTTGGAAAAGTTAGATATGATAGACCTCTAGAGAAAAGTGAATAACAACAGAAAGGAGTATACCCTGTTCTCTATACTGCCCAGTTATAGGTCAGTAAAGCTGATGATCCAAATGAAATGGATGAATATTTAGAAAAACATAAATTACCCAGATTAACAGAATATTAAATAGAATACTTCAGCAGGTTTATCTTTTAAGAAGAAATTTAACAAGCCATAAATGAGCTCCATAAGAAAAAAAATCTCAGGACTAAATGAATTTACAAGCAAATTCTACCAAACATTTAAGAGTAATACTAATATCATACAAACTAAAAAAATAGATAACGGAGTCCTAACAAATTCTTTCTATGTCACAAATTCAGTCTTGATACCTAAGCCACTGAAAGTCAAAACAGAAAAAGAAAACTATATTTGAATTCCCCTAATGAATGTTGATGCAAAAACTGTAACTAAAATACTAGTATAAATAAAAAGTACACTGAAGAAAGCAACTCCTTAAAAAGTAGAATTGGCGAAATGGAAAAGGAGGCACAAAAACTCACCAAAGAGAACTCCTTAAAAAAGTAAAATGGGACAAATGAAAAAGGAAATACAAAAGCTAACTGAAGAAAACAACTCATTAAAAATTAGAACCCACCACGTGGAAGTTAGTAACTCAATGAGACATCAAGAAGCAGTCAGACAATCCACATTCAGAGAAAGAACTGTGGAATTGGAACACAGAATGAAGCAGACTATTTTTTTCTTGTGTTACATTTTGTTTTGTTTTAGTTTTTCTCTGGGTTTCTCCCATTCATTTTAATTCTTCTATGCAACATGACTAATGTGAAAATGTGTTTAACAAGAAAGTATGTGTAGAACCCATATAAGATTACATGCCATCTTGGAGAGGGAGAAGGGAGAAAATTTAAAACACATGGAAGTGACTGTTGAAAACTGAAAACAAATAAATTTTTTAAAAAAGAATCAGTCAAATCAAAAGAATGAAAAAATAGAAGAAAATGTAAATACCTCATTGGAAAAACAAGTGATCTGGAAAATAGATCCAGAAGAGATAATTTAAGAATTATTGGTCTGCCTGAAAGCCATGATGAAAAAAAGAGCCTGGACAACATCTTTCAAGAAATCATCAAGGAAAATTGCCCTGAGGTCTTGCAACCAAAAGGTAAAAGTTATCGAAAAAATTCACCAATCACCTACTGAAAGAGATACCAGATTGAAAATGCCAAGGACTATTATAGCCAAATTTCAGAATTATGAGGTTGAAAAGAAAGTACTACAAGGAGCCAGAAAGAAACAATTTATATTTCATGGAACAACAGTCAGGATTACGCAGGACCTTGCAGCTTCTATATTAAAAGACTGGAGGGCTTGGAATATGATAATCCATAAGGCAAAGGAGCTTGGATTGCAACCAAGGATCAACTACTCAGAGAAACTGAGCATAATCTTTCAGGGAAGGAGATGGATATTCAAAGAAATAGAGGACTTCCAAACCTTCCTGATGAAAAGATCAGAGCTTAACAGAAAATTTGATCTTCAAATACAAGACTCAAAAGAGGCATGAGAAGGTAAACAGCAAAGAAAAGACAACATGTTATTCAATAAAGGCAAACTGTTTATATACCTGCATGGAAAGATGATATGTGTAACTCTTGAGAATTGTATCTTTATTATGACATTTAGAAGGGTTATACATAGACAGAGGGTATGAGTATAAGGTGACTTTGATGTGATTATAAAAAAAATCTAATAAAGTGGTGAAAAGGGATTGTAGAGGGAGAGGAGGAAAGGAGGAGACAGAAAAGGATGAATTATATCACACGAAGAGGAACAAAGACCTATTAGAGTAGAAGGAAAGAAAGGAAGGAGATGAGCACTTACCTACTCTCATCAGATTTGACTCAAAGAGGGAATAACATACTCAGGTATGGGAACCTAAATTACCCTATAGGAAGTGGGAAGGGAAAGGGGAAAGAAAAGGGAGGGGTAAATAGAAGGGAGGGCAGATGGAGGGAGGCAGGGTCAAAAGTAGAACTCTAGTGAGGAGGGAAAGGGAGAAAGAACAAAGAAAAGCATAAATGGGGGGAAATAAGATGAAGACAAAGACACAGATAGTAATCATAACTGTTGAATATGAATGGCCTGAATTCTCTCACAAAATCAAAATGGACAGCAGAGTGGATTAAAAACCAGAATCCTACAATATTTGGTTTACAAGAAATACATTTGAAGCAGAGGGATACACACAGAGTAAAGGGAACAGAGAGGAGCAGAATATATTATGCATCTGCTGAAGTAAAAAAAAAGCAGGGGTGGCAATCCTGATCTTAGACAAAGCAAAAGCAAAAATAGACCTAATTAAAAGAGATAAGGAAGGAAACTGCATCCCCGCTAAAAGGTACCATAGAAAATGAAGTAATAGCATTGCTAGACATATATGCAACAAATGGTATGGCATCCAGATTCTTAGAGGAGAAGTTAAGGGAGTTACAGGAAGAAATAAGACAACAAAACTATACTAGTGGGGGACCCCAACCTCCTCCCCAGAATTACATAAGTAATCACAAAATAAACAAGAAAGAAGTTAAGCTGAATAGAATTTTAGAAAAGTTAGATATGTTAGACCTTTGGAGAAAATTCAGTGGGGATGAAAAGGAATATACCTTTTTCTTTCTTTTTTAAAAAAATTTATTTTTAGTTTTAAACATTCATTTCTATAAGAATTTGAGTTCCAAATTTTCTCCCTATCTCTCCCCTCCCCCCAAGATGGTATGCATTCTGATTACCCCTTCTCCCAGTCTGCCCTCCCTTCTATCACTCTATCCCCCTCTCTTCTCCCCTTCCCCCTTATTTTCTTGTAGGGCAAGATAGATTTTTATGGTCCATTGCCTGTATATCTTATTTCCCAGTTGCATGTAAAAACAATTTTTAACATTTGTTTTTAAAACTTTGAGCTCCAAATTGTTTACCTTCTTCCCTCCCCACCCACCCTCCATGAGATGGCAAGCAATTCAATATAGATTATACATGTGTAGTTATGCAAAATACTTCCATAATAGTCATGTTGTGAAAGACTATATTTCCCCCCATCCTATCCCATGCCCCTGTTTATTCTATTTTCTCCTTTGACCCTATAGTTTTTCAAAAATGTTTACTTCTGACTACCTCCTCCCCCAATCTGTCCACCCTTCTGTCACCCCCTCTCTTTTCCCCAAACCCCCTACTTTCCTGTAGGGTAAGATACCCAATTGAGTGTGTATGTTATTCCTTCCTTAAGCCAAATCCACTGAGAGTAAGGTTCACTCATTTCCTCTCACCTCTCCCCTCTTCCTCTTCATTGCAAAAGCTTTTTCTTGCCTCTTTTATGTGAGATAATTTACCCCACTCTATTTTTCCCTTTCTCCTTCTCCAAGCACATTCTTCTCTCACCCCTTAATTTTTTTTTTTAGATATCATGCCTTTATATTCAACTCACCCTGTGCTCTCTGTCTATGTGTGTGTGTGTGTGTGTGTGTGTGTGTGTGTGTGTGTGTATGTATGTATATTCTCTCCAACTACCCTAATACTGAGAATGATCTCATGACTTATAAATATTATCTTTCCATGTAGGAATATAAACAGTTCAACTCTAATCAATCCCTTCTCTTACTTGATTTTCAAAATCCTTTTTGAGATCTTCCATGACCTGCAACCAATTCATATTTTTCTTGTAGGCTCTTGTTGTAGGAACTTTGACTCTGTTGTCTTCTTCTGGTTGCATGTTTTGATCTTCTTTGTTGCCAGAATATGATTCTATAGTCTAGAGGGTTTTTTTTACACTTTGTTCATTTTCTCAGCCAAATACTTAACTTTCTAATTCTTTATCAAGGTAGGACTCTGCTTCCTGTAGGGGTGGGGGTGGGAGTGGGGTTGGGTGTACTGTTCCAGGCTTCAGGGTTTTTGTGCAGCTGTTTTCAGAGATACTTCTAGAGACTTGTAAATTTTCAGCTCTTCTAAGGTGGTATGATCAAAAGAGAGGTGTTTACCCCTTTCCTAGATTGTACTCTGGTCTGTGAGTGACCACAAGCACTCTTTTCTGACTTGAAAATGTGAGGAAGAGTTCCTCTCCACTGCTACCACAAGTTCTGCCACACCAGAGCTCCTCCTCACCCCAGGACTGCCACCTAGCACTGTGACCCAGATCCAAGCAGGGCAATGCAAGAAAATCCTGCCTCAGTGCCAGCAAAGAGATCCCTGTAATCCCCCTCTGATCAGGTGATTAGCTGCTCAATCATCCTACCATCTGTGGGCCCAGAGTTCTAGAAGTAGTTTTCCCACTGACCTTCTATGCTGTCTTTGGTCTTGATGGGTTGAGAAGTTTGGAAACAGCCACAGCTGCCAGTGATTCAGTTCCCTAAAGCCTATTCCAACCCTGTCTGTGTCCCTGTGGCCCACACTGGACTGTGCTCCCCTCCCAGCCTGATGGGATAGACCCTTCCTGTCGACCTTCTGGGCTATCTTGGGCTAGAGATTTGTTTCACTCTGTCATTTTGTGGGTTCTGTAACTCTAGAATTTGCTTAGTCATTTTCAAAGATATTTGGAGGGGTTTAGGGGAGAACTCAAGCAATTCCCTGCATTTATTCTACCAACTTGACTCCTTCCTCTTCCCCCCCAGGAATATACCTTTTTCTTGGTTAAACATGGTAACCATGCAAAAATTGACCTTGCATTAGGGCATAAAAGCCTCACAATCCAATGTGGAAAGGCAGAAGTACTAAATGCATCATTTTCAGATGATAATGTAATAAAAATTACATGTAATAAAGGGCCATGGAAAGGTAGACTAAAAATTAATTTGGAAACTAAACAATCTAATCCTAAAGAATGAGTGCATCAAACAACAAATCATAGAAACAATCTGGCAAAGAACTGGAAATGGAGGAGATGCCCATCAATTGGGGAATTCCCCAAACAAGCTGTGTTATATGAGCGTGATGCGACGCTATTTTCTTGTAAGCAATGATGAAGGGAATGATTTCATTAAAAACCTGGGACAACTTGTATGAACTGATACAGAGTGAAATGAGCAGAACCAGAAGAATAACTTACATAATTATGATAACATTATAATGATAATCAACTGTAAAAACTTTGTAACTCATCAATACAATGTTCAACCACAGTTCCAAGAACTCCTGATGAAATATGCTTCCTACCTCTAGATAGAAAATAAATGAACTAAGAGTGAAGATTGAAGCAAGTTTCTTCCATCTCTTTTTCTTGCCTTTTTTGGGGGGAAGATGGCTAATGTAGAAATTTGTTTTGCATGACTATATATATTTGCAATGAGTACTATTTTTCTTGGCTTCTCAATGGGTTGGGGAGTGACATTATGGGAAGGGAAACAATTGGGAACTAATAATTAAAAAAATTGAATTTTAAATTAAAAATAGACTAGGAAGGATCGTAAAAACTAAACAGAGGAGTTTACATTTTATTCAAGAAACAGCTGGGGGCTACACCAGTTGATTGAATAGGGGAGTCACATGGTCAGATCTGTGTTTAAGGAAAATCACTTGGACAATAGTATGTGGGGTGGATTGTAATGGGAAGAGTTTGAATCAGGGAAATCAATTGTTAGAATATTCCAGATGAGAAGTGATGAGGGCATGATCTGAGATCATAGCTGGATGAGTAAAGGGAAGGAGTCAGATGTGAGAGATGTTTTGGAGGCAGAAGGAACAAGCTTTGGAAAATAATTGGATATGTGTGGTGAAGAAGTCCAGGATAAAACCAAGATTATGGACCTGGAAAACTAGAAGGATGGTGGCATCTTTAACAGAAATAGGTAAAAGTTTGAAGAGCAGGAAGTTTGTGGGAATGGGTCAATGAAAGATAAGGAGTTCAGTGTAAACATTTATTCTGAGACATCTCTGGGACATCCAGTTTGAAATGTGTAATAGGTAATATAAAAGTAAGGGTCCAAGAAGAAACTGGGACTGGATATCTAGATCTGTGAGTCACTTGCAGAGAGATGATAGTTTAACTAATGGGAACTAATGATATGATCAAGAGAGAGAATATATAACAGGGCAGAATCTCTCCAACTGCCTATTAGACCCTTGACCTGGGTGTCATGTAGACATCTTAAATTCAGTGTGCCCAAAACTGAATGATCATTTCCCCATCCTACCCTCTCCTTCCAAACTTTCCCACTACTCTCAAGGGTACCATCATCTTACCAAGGGTCCCCTAGGCTTGTAACATAAGTGTCATCATCTACTTCTCACTGTCTCTCACCCCCATATCTAATCTGGTCCCAAGGTCTATTTCACCTTTGTAATTTCTCTTGAATATGTTCCCTTCTCTCTTCTAGTAGTCCTACCACCATGAAGCAGGCCCTCATCTCCTCATGCCTGGAACATTATGATAGCCCACTGGTTGATCTGCCTGCCACAAATCTCTCCCAACTCTAGTCTATCTTCCAATCAGCCACCAAAGTGATTTTCCTAAAGTGCAGGTCCAAGATGTCATTGCCCTACTCAACAAACTCCAGTGGCTCCATATAAACCCCCCTCTTTGGTGTTCAGGTCCTACATAAACTAGTTGCTTCCTTCCCATTCCTACACTCATACCTTCTTCCTTAGCTTCCTTCAAGTCCCAGCTAAAATACAACTTTCTGTAGGAAACTGCTACGAATTCGTCTTAGTGCCTTCCCTCTGTTGAATATACATATATGTATATGTCTTTGTGTATAACAGTAAGCACCCCAACATACACAAGGGGACCTGCTACCACAGGTTCTAACATCTGCATTCATAAAAGGAAAGGCAATTTTTGAGGGGTTAACAATCACTTTAGTCAAGCATATGTATCATTCCTTTAACCAAGCATTTATACCATTCACCTAGTTCAGGGGAGTCAGAACCCTGAACTTCACAGAAAATACAGAGAAATTAAAGATCAACAGACATAGCTTCCTCTACCTGATAATAATACAACAGACAGTCCAACTGCCTCACCATAGTTACCAGAGAGGGAAGCACTGACATCTGGGTTCTCTTTAGTGGCTTCCCAGAGTCCTCATCTGGCCAAACACTTCCAGTTAGTAAGTTCCAAAATAAAACCCTCACTTCAGAGTCTTTATACACTTTTTAGAGTCAGAGGGCATCACATCCCTGGAGAACCAGTGCCTCATTAACAAAAGGCGTGGGCCTTCCTACAAATCTTCCCAGGCCCAATAATGGGTGGGAAAGATCCTCCTTAATTACATTTAAATAGAGGCATTATACTTCTTGATTATACTAAAACAAAAACGGCAAGGATCCTATTTTACTTGCCATTATAGTGTGTGTGTGTGTGTGTGTGTGTGTGTGTGTGTGTGTGTGTGTGTGTGTGTGTGTGTGTGTGTGTGTGTGTGTGTGTGTGTGTATTTTGTTTCTATATATAACTCTTTGCAAGTTATCTCCCC
Source organism: Notamacropus eugenii (assembly GCF_028372415.1). Lineage (NCBI taxonomy): Eukaryota > Metazoa > Chordata > Mammalia > Diprotodontia > Macropodidae > Notamacropus > Notamacropus eugenii. Next base: position 103,305,621 of record NC_092876.1, read on the forward strand.
ATTAGTTTGTGAGTTCTTTGAGGGCAGTAACTGTCTTTTACCTTTCTTTGCCTGGCACATAGTTGGTGCTTAATAAATATTTATTTGCTAACTAACTGATATCCATGAAATATTAAGCAACCTCAATTGAGTCCTCAGGTGTACTGAGTGAATATTAAATGGTGGATTGATGAGAGCACACCGATAAGAATGACACCTAGGAGAAGATGATTTTGACCTTTACTGGTGGAGGGAATGCCCTCATTGGAGGATTATTGATCCATTAAAATGAGGCAGTATTGTCCATAGATTAACATAATGTTTTATCCTCAATTTTGGTTGGTTATTTCATTTTTTAATATCAGTGGAGATGGTCATTACATTTTAAAGTAAAATTATTTGTAAACAACAACAACCTACCTGACAGTTCTTTGAAGATGCACACAAACAAGTGTAAACAATCTTGTTATTCATCATTACTACTATTTTCAGATCCTTTCCATTACCTTTTCCAATTCCTAAAGAGGAAAAAATAAAAGTTGTGTTCAGTTTATGGCAAAGGAGATAATATTTTTGAGTTAAACTTAAATTCCTTACTAATTACTTTTGTGGCTTAAAAAGAAGAAAAGGAGCAACTTATCCCAAGCAATAGCAAATGAATATTTGCTAAATTTGGTGGTACTCTGTTCCATCATTGTTAATTAAAGCAGAATTAACAGAATACATTTCAGAATGTCTTCTACTCTAGCATTTCATTTTATTTTTTTGAGCTTTTATTTAGTAATTTATTTTTTCCCAGTTACATGTAAAAACAATTTTTAACATTCATTTTTAAAATGAGTTCCAAATTCTCTCCCTTCCTCCTTCCCCATACGCCCTCACCATTGAGAAAGCAAGCAATATCAATATACGTTATACATGTGTAGTCATGCAAAACATTCATAGTAGTCATGTTGTGAAAGAAAACATAGACAAGAAAAAAAATCCTTAAGGAAAATAAACTTAAAAAAATATACTTCAATTTGTATTCAGACACCATCAGTTCTTTCTCTGGGGATGGATAGTATTTTTCAGCATAAGTCCTTTAGAGTTGTCCTGAATCATTATATTGCTGAGAACAGCTGTCATTCACAGTTGATCATCTTACAATATTGCTATTATTTTGTGTACAGTACATTTCACTTTTCATCAACCCATGCAAATCTTTCAAGGTTTTTCTGAGAGCATTCTGCTCATCATTTCTTAGGGTACAATAGTATTTCATCATAATCACATACCACAACTTGTTCAGACATTCCTCACTTGATAAACATCCCAACTTCTAATTCTTTACCATGAGAAAAGAGCTGATATATATATGTACATATACACATACACATATATATACACACATGTATATATGTGTGTATGTACATATATACATATGTGTATGTGTATATATAGATAAATTGCACACAGTTCCTTTTCCTTTTTGTTTTTTATTTCTTTTGGTATACAGACCTAGTAGTGGTATTGCTAAGTCAAAGGGTATGGCAGGGTTTTATAGCCCTTTGGGCATAGTTCCAAATTGTTCTCCAGAATAGTTGAATCAATTCACAACTCCACCAATAGTGCATTAAATCTCATTTCCCAAGTTCCCTCCAACATTTGTCATTTACCTTTTCTGTCCTATTAGCCAATCTAATAGGTATGAGGTAGTACCTCAGAACTGTTTTAATTTACATTTCTCCAATCAGTAGTGAGTTAGAGTATTTTTTCATATGGCTATAGTTATCTTTCATTATGTCTGAAAACTGATCATATCTTTTGATCATTTATTAATTGGAAAAATGGTTCTTATTTTTATAAATTTGACTCAGTTCTTTGTGTTTCAGAAATGAGGCTTTTATCAGAGAAACTTGCTTCAAAATTTTTTTCCAGTTACTATTACTAACTGTATTTCCCTCCATCCTATGACCCCCCCCCATTTATTCTATTCTCTTTCTTTTCTTACTCTATCCCTCCTCAAAAGTGTTTTACTTCTGACTACTACCTCCCCCAATCTGCCTTCCCTTCTATCATCCCCCTTTCTCTTTTCTCCTTGCCCTCCTACTTTCCTGTAGGGTAAGTAAGTTAGATTTCTGTACCCAAGTGAGTGTGTATGTTATTCCCTCTTTGAGCCAATTCTGATGAGAGTGAGGTTCACTCACTCCCCCTCATCTCTCCCATCTTCCCCTCCACTCCATAAGCTTTTTCTTGCCTCTTTTATGTGAGACAATTCACCCCATTCTACCTCTCCCTTTCTCTTTCTCCCAGTACATTCCTCTCACCCTTTAATTTTTTTTTAGATATCATCCCTTCACATTCAACTCGTGCCTGTACTCTCTGTCTATTTATGCTCTTTCTAACTACCCTAATAATGAGAAAGGTCTTAAGAGTTACAAATATCATCTTCCTATGTAGGAATGTAAACAGTTTAAACTTATTAATTCCCTTATGATTTCCCATTCCTGTTTACCTTTTTATGTTTCTCATGAGTCTTGTATTTGCAAGTCAAATTTTCTATTCAGCTCTGGTACTTTCATCAAGAATGCTGGAAAGTCCTTTATCTCATTGAATATCCATTTTTCCCCCTGAAGTATTATACTCAGTTTTATTAAGTAGATGATTCTTGGTTGTAATCATACTCTTTTACCCTCTGGAATATTATATTCCAAGCCCTCTGATTAGTTAATGTAGAAGCTGCTAAATCTTATGTTACTATGACTGTGGCTCCATCATACTTGAATTGTTTCTTTCTGGTTGCTTGCAAGATTTTCTCCCTGCCTTGGGAACACTAGAATTTGGTTATAATATTCCTGGCAGTTTTCATTTGGGGATCTCTTTCAGGAGGTAATTAGTATATTATTTCAATTTTTATTTTGCCTTCTGGTTCTAGAATGTCAGGGCAGTTTTTCTTGATAATTTCTTGAAAGATGATGGCTAGGCTCTTTTTTTCCCCGTGGTTTTCAGGTAGTCCAATAATTTTAAAATGATCTCTCCTGGATCTGTTTTACAGATCAGTTGTTTTTCCAATGAGATATTTCACATTGTCTTCTATTTTTTCATTCTTTTGGTTTTATCATTCTTGATTTATCAGAAAGTCGTTAGCTTCCATTTTCTCCATTCTAATTTTCAAGGAATTTTGGAATTTTGGAGCTCCCTTTCCATCTGGCCAATTCTACTTTTTAAAGCATGCTTCTACTCACTGACTTTTTGGACCTCTTTTATCATTTGGCCTTGTCTGTTTTTTAAGGTGTTATTTTTATGTGTCTTTTATTATTTTATTTTTGTGTATCTCCTTTACTAAACTGTTGACTCTTTTTTCATGATTTTCTTTCATCATTTATATTTCTCTTCCAATTTTTTTCCTTTACCTCTCTTATTTGATTTTCAAAATCCTTGTTGAGTTCTTCTATGACCTAAGACCAGTTCACATTTTTCTTGGAGGCTTTTGATATAGGAGCTTTGTTTTTATTATCTTATTCTGAGTGTGTGTTTTGATCTTCTTTGTCACCATAGTAACTTTCTATAGTCAAGAGGTTTTTTTTCCCTGTTGATTGCTCATTTTCCCAGCCCTTTACTTTACTTTCAAGTCTTTGTTAAAGTAGGGTTCTGCTTTCAGGGTGGAGGGAACACCATCCCAGGTTTCGGGGGCTTTATGTAGCTGTTTTATGAGATACTTCTAGGGACCTGTAAGTTTTCAGTGTGATCTAAGGAGAAGTGTTTATTATTTTCCTGGTCTACGCTCTAGTCTGTGAGAGAGGACAAGCACTCTTTTCTGCCCTGGAACTGTAGGAGGGTCCCGCATCCACTGTAGCTGCAAGGTCTGCTATGACTCAGATCCGAGTATTGGCAAAGCAACAGAGTCTTGCCTCAGTGCTAGCAAAAAGACCCCTATAGTCTCCTTCTGACCAGTTGTTCAGCCTCCTTACCATATGTGGCCTGAGAGCTCTGGAAGCAGCTGCTGCTGCTGCTGCTGCTGATTCAGTCATTCCCAATGCCTGCTCCTGTTTTGCTGGTGCTGGTGGGGCCTGCACTGGACTGTACTCCTCTCTCACCCTGGTGCAACATACCTCTCCTGATGACCTTCTAAGTTATCTTGGGTTGGAAATTTGTTTTGCTCCACCTTTTTGTGGGTTCTGATGCTCTAGAATTTGTTTAGAGTCATATTTTAAAGGTATTTGGAGGGGTTTGGTAGAGAGCTTAGGTGATTCCCTGCCCTTACTCTGCCATCTTGGCTCCTCCTCTACTTTAGCATTTTTCAAGGCAGCTCGGTCACACAGTGGAAAGAGTGCTGGACCTGAAGTTAGCAAGACAAGTTCAAATTCAGCCTTGAATGCTTAATAGCTATTCGACACCAGGCAAATCACTTATCCTTTTTGCCTCAGTTTCTTCAATTGTTAAATGAGAATAATAACATCTAAATCATAGAGTTATTGTGAGGATCAAATGAGATAGTATTTGTAAAGTGCTTAGCACAGTGCCTGGCATACAGAAGGTGCTATATAAATGTTTATTCCTTCCCTTCCTTTTTACTTCCAGATAGGGATCTAATGCAATTATATACTTTCCTGTCCCAAGGTTTTGATGACACTTGCTTTTTCTCTCATGACTCTGCCTAAATGTCCTTCTTGGTCTCCTTTGAACATTCAGCATGCATATCTTAGCCTTCATATGAAGGTACCTTTTGAAGTCACCAATATTCAGGCTGTAAAAACCTACCCACCCAACTTTATTTCTGTCTTGTTCACCACACAAATGCTTGCTATAATAAAGATGGCCTGGATGGACCTGGAACACATTTATCTAGCAGATATTTAATGAGAAGATTATTGTTTGGGTACAGATTGGTCTAAGTCTAATCCTATACTATTTTATTATATCCTAGTTCTTTCATGTGTGGCTATCTTGTTTCCCCTACTGAAATCATAAAGCCTTTGAGAGAATAACTCTTATACTTACTCATTTGTATAGTAAGATACTCAAGAAATACTAACCCGATTTTTAAAACTTTCCTTTAAACTTTATTATAGAATGTTGAGTGAATCACTACCTAAAGAAAATTTAAGATAACTTTCAAGACTGTCTATTATAGAAACATGAGCATTCTCTAATCACCTAACTCAACATATATACAACTAAAACAAAGGAAACATTTTGTTTCCAAAAGAGGAAAAATGTTTGATTAAAGAATGTTTGGTTATGTTCCATGTTTTTAACATTTGAGTCATCCTTGAACTAGAATATTTTATTGCATCTTTAACGGCCCTAGTATGCCCTCAAACAAAAGGTACAGTAATGATGAACTAGCTCTGTTTTGTAGATGTGTTGTTGTAAGGCGAATTTCACTGGCTTTAATTCAATGCAATTACAAACACTTTTTTTAAAGTGCTACCAAGTGCTAGGAATACAAAGATTGAAAATGAAATTGTCTTCAAGAGGTTTTGGTTGACTATTATTCAATATTGTACAAGAAATGTTAGCTTTAGCAGAAGAAAAAGAAATTAAAGGAATTAGAATAGGTAATGAGGAAACAAAACGATTATTCTTTGTAGATGATATGATGGTATACTTAGATAGAATCAACTAAAAAACTACTTGAAATAATTAACAACTTTAACATAGTTGCAGGATATAAAACAAAGCCACACAAATCATTGGCATTTCTACATATTACTAACAAAGCCCAGCAGCAAGAGATAAAAAGAGAAATTCCATTTAAAATAACTGTAGACAATATAAAATATTTGGGAGTCTACCTGCCAAGAGAAACCCAGGAACTATATGAACACAATTATAAAACAGTTTTACACAAATAAAGAAGGTCTAAATAATTAGAAAAATATCGATTGCTGATGGGTGGGCCAAACTAATATAATAGAGATGGCAATTGTACCTAAATTTATTTATTCATTCATTGCCATACCAATCAAATTACCAAAACAAATTTTTTTTTTCCCATTTAAGCCATGACTTTTATTTAAAAATAAAAAATTTTCTCCACTTGTGTTAGGGATGTAGCAGCATCAGGATGAATGGGGTGAGTAAGAGCTGCTAACTCTTGACTAGTCTGACTGCATAACCGACCATGGCATTGTTTTCTCTGTTGTGGGAACAGCAGGGGGTGGGGGTGTCGTTGCTCCCACAGGAGCAGACGGGGAGGAGGAGGGCTACACCAGCCACCGCACTGTGGTCACCACCAAGCTCTGCTTTGTCTGAAGTTCATTTATCCTATAACTGGTTTTTTCTTCTTTCTCTTCTTCTTCTGCTGAGATACGGTGCTCAGAGCAGATTCAGAAGTGTGGAGGGGCATCTCTGGCACCATCAGCCTGCCAAACTGGGTCGGATACTTGGTCTTCATGACGCTTTTAAATACAGGTTGGGAAAGCAGGTGTTTTAACTGTTTTTTCATTCCCTTCATCATCCTTTGTTTCTGACTCTCTTCTTGTTCGCTACGTCTTCCTCCTAGGAATACATCATCATCCAGATCTATTTCCAGAGCATCAGCAGCTTGCTGGAACCAGGCGTTGTGCTGCTTCGCACGGCTATTGTAGTACTCTTCCTTCTCGATCTGTCGTGCTAAATTTACTCGCTCCTTGATTGCTTTCATGCACTTTATTTCAATGGGAAATAATGGAATCTCCTCATTCTTCTCAAGAGTCTTGTAAATCTTCTTGAAATTGATCATGTCATCTGGTCCAATTAGCAGCAAACTGAGACCTTCCTTAGCTGCTCGAGCTGTTCGACCGCTCCGGTGGACATATATCTCTGAAGTTCGAGGGACCTGATAATGGATGACATGCTGAACATCTGGAATGTCCAAGCCCCGAGCAGCCACATCTGTTGATAGAAGAACACCATTGTCTCGTTCAGCAAACCGCTCTAGGTTTTTTAATCTTTGCTTCTGGTGCATGTTTGCATGCAAAGGAAGTGGATCTCGGTCTAGAATGGAGAGGAGTGCTGTGAGTCGTTTGATGCAGTCAATGCTATTGGCAAATACCATGGTTCTCCCTGGGTACTGAAGCAGAAAGTAATAGAGATAGAAGTCCTTCTCTTCTTTGTCGCAATGGATTTTGGTCTCTGTCAGGGTCTCTCCACAGTGGCCTCTTTCCTTGTTAGGTCTATCACCTTTGGTTTCCCCCTCATCCCAATCTTCTGTATTAGCATGTCCAGCTTGCCTGTCTTGTCTATTTTCTTAGCATTTTTCTTTTGAAATACTCTGGCAGGTGCCTGGTGGACCAAAGTCAGCGTGGCAGAAAATACAAATGTCTGTCTTTGTGGATTATACTGGCTGTCATTCAGCATTTCCAGCAACTGGGAGAGTTCAACAAAGTGGCCTTTTTCAACCATTCTGTCCGCCTCATCAATCACAAGGCACCTGAGCTGCTTGAGATTTGAGAGGTGATGATGTTGCTCTTTAATTAACTCCCACAGACGCCCACAATTTCTGGCTGGCGAGTCAGCATCCTCTGCTGTTTCTGAGGAGCCATTCCACCAACCAAGAGAGCAGTTTTGATGCCTGTAAACTTGGCTACAGCATCAATATGGTGTTTGACTTGGACAGCCAGTTCTCTAGTGGGTGTCAGAACAAGTCCAAGCAAAGGGTTATTCCTATTTCTGTGACCAGTGGCCTCTTCCTCATCAAACTCCAGCTTTTTGTCGTCTGATTCCTTTTCATCACCTGGACTGTGAGATGGGTCTTCGTCCTTCTCTTCTTTCCTTTCCACTGGCGGAGAGTTCGACATTTCATTACCGTCATCAGAAGAATCATCCACATCCACCAAGAACTCTCCATCCTCAGAATGACTCCCAGACTGCTCCTGGTTAGTCTGCTTCTCCTCCTGCCAGCGTAACACTGAGTGAATCATCGGGATAGCAAAGGCAAGGGTCTTCCCGCTTCCTGTTTCTGCAGCACCAAGGATATCGAGATTGTCTCGAATGGCAGGGGCCAAGTCCAAAGCTTGAATAGGAGTCGGAGCACTGAAGCCCAGGGAGCTCAATGCCCTAAGGACTGGCTTAGGCACGAAGAGATCCTTCCAGGCAGAGACGTCGGCTTTCTGATCATCCAACTTGGTTGTCCAACTCTTTACTTTAGAGGGAGCTTTGGAAGGAGCAGCCTGAGAAGACGGTTGTGCTTTTTTTCCTGTCTTTTTTTTCTTCTTTTTCTGAACAGTCTTGGGGGGGCTTATGGTTTCTACAGCTCCACCTTCTTGGGGACCATCCTCATGGTCTGTGTCAAGTGTATGTTTGAGTACAGCTTCCTGGGAAATTAGGCCTTCATCTGCAAGTGAAGGGTTCTCTTCCTCTTTCTTAACAGCTGTCTCTCTTCCCCGATCTGTGCCCTTCTTCCTCTTCTTCTTCGGCCGGGAAGCTGTCTCTTCTTCTACCACCCCCTCAGACACCACAGCACCAGACCTTTTCTTTCTGGGTTTTTCTTCTGATGCAAGTTTTGAGGCACCAACCAATTTATAATCATGAAGCTCTTCAAAACACACCAGGTCCTCAAGCTGCCCATCAGCAAAAACATGTGGGTCAATCTTCACTGGTTTCCACGTTCCTACAACCTTTATTCCCTTTTTCCTAAATCTAGCAGAGGGCAGAAACTGTCTCTCTTTCTTGAATTTTGTGATTCCGCGTGAAGGTGTCCGCGCCGCCGCCATGGCTCCCGCTGCCGCCTCTTCCCAAAACAAATTTTTTTATAGAGCTAGAAAAAGTAATAACAAAATTCATCTAGAAGAACACAAGATCAAGAATATCAAGGGAATTAATGAAAAAAAAAACTGCAAAGGAAGGTGACCTAGTCATACCAGACTTAAAACTATAATATAAAGTGGCAGTCATCAAAACTCTTTGGTAATGGCTAAGACAGTTGTCAATGACTATAGTAATCTACTATTTAATAAACTATTTAATAATTTACTATTTAATAAACCCAAAGGTACCAGTATAAGAACTCACTATTTAGCAAAAACTGCTGGGAAAACTAGAATATAATGTGGCAGAAGTTAGGCATGGACCAATTTTACACCGTGTACTGAGATGGTACATCATTTAGACATAAAGGGCGATACCATAAGCAAATTAGGAGAACAAGGAATTGTTTAAATGTTAGATATGGACAAGAGAAAGACTTATGATCAAAGAAGAGACAGAAAACATTGTGAAATACAAAATGGATAATTTTGATTACATTAAATTAAAAAGTTTTTACACAAACAAGGCCAATGCAAACAAGATTAGAAGGGAAGCAGAAAGCTGGGAAACAATTTTTACAGCCAGTGTCTCTGATAAAGGCTCCATTTCTCAAATATATTGATAACTGAATGAAATTAATAAAAATACAAATCATTCCCCATTTGATAAATAGTCAAAAATTATGAACAGGCAGTTTTCAGATGAAGAAATTAAAACTATCTATAGTGATATGAAAAAATGCCCTAAATCACTATTGATTAGAGAAGTATAAATTAAAACAACTCTCAAGTGCTACCTTATACCTATCAGACTGGCTAATATGACAAAACCAGAAAATGGTAAGTGTTGAAGAAGATGTGGGAAAATTGGAACACTGATGCATTGTTGATGGAGTTGTAAACTGATCAGACCATTCTGGAGAGCAATTTGGAACTATGCCCAAAGGGCAATCAAATTGGATACCCTTTGATCCAGCAATAGCACTACTAGGTCTGTATCCCAAAGAGATCATAAAAAGGGGAAAGGACCCACATACACAAAAATATTTATAAAAGCTTTTTTTTGTGGTGGCAAAAAATTGAAAATTGGAGGGTTGCTCACCAATTGGGGAATGAGTGAACAAGTTGTGGCATATGAATGTAATGGAATACTGTTGTGCTATTAGAAATGATAAGCAGGCAGACTTCAGAAAAACCTGGAAAGAGTTACTGATGCTGAGTGAAATAAGCAGAACCATCATACACAGTAACAGTAACATTGTGGAACAGTCAACTTTGATAGCTCTTCTCAGCAATACAATGATCTTAGACCATTCCAAAAGACTCATGATGGAAAATGCTATCCACATCCAGAGACAGAACTATGGAGTCTGAATGCAGATCAGTGCATTCTATTTTCAGTTTTTTGTTTTTTCTTTCTTATGGTTTTTCTCTTTTGTTCTGATCCTTCTTTCACAACATGACTAACATGGAAATATGTTTCATATTATTGTACCTATATATCAGATAGCTTGCTGTCTTGGGAAGGGGGGAGGGGAAGGAGGAAAGGAGAAAAAATTTGGAACTTAGAATCTTATAAAAATGAAAGTTGAAAACTATCTTTACATGTAACTGGAAAATATAAAATACTATTAAGTGGGGAGGGGAGGGGAAGAGGTTCTGGTTGCACCTTGACAGTAAATTGAATACCACATTACTAGTTAATCAACACATTCCTCTCTTATCATAATAATTTTTTTCATAAAAAGTCTTCTAAATTTACATGTCTTTTGAAATATAAGTTTGTTTTGAGAAGCATTTTTTGCTAAAATTAGATTTAACTCAGTCTCTTAGACCACATACGTCAATAAGCCCTAAATGAATATGTAATCTGAATATCAAAGGTCAAATCATTTAAAAATAAGAGAAATAGAAGAGTTTGCCTTTGATAATTATCATCTAGGCGAGAATTCTTGACCAAATAAAAAAAAAATAAGCTTTAATGATATTAAAGAACTTCAGCATAAACAAACTCAATGCAGACACAATAAAAGTAAAACTATCTAATGGGGGAAAAAATCTTGTATCCTATATCACTGGTAGGAGTTCAACATATATATGGACTTGACTCAAATATACAATTAAGAATCTTTCCCTAGTGGATAAGTGTTCGAATAATATGAATAGTTTTCTAAAGAACAATTGCAAATCAAAAATGCCTAGATTATACAAGTTCCAATCATTAATAATAAAGAAATGCCAATTAAAATAACTTTGCAGTTTTACCTCACACACTGCAAACTAGCAAAGTTAAAAAATGGGAGGTCAATGTTGGAGGGCCTGTGGGAAGACAGACGTGGTAATGATTGTTGCTAAAACTGAATTGGTACAATTGTTTTGAACATCAATGTGAATTTTTGAAAGAAAAGTTCACATCCACTGACTCAGCAATATGATATGCCCAGGATATCAAACAGAGAAACAAAAGGCCCATTTATGCTGAAATATTCATAGCAGTATTCTTAGCATTAGCAAAACCATGGAGACAAAGTAGGTACCCACTGACTGAGAAACAGCTGAATAAACTGTGGCATATGAATGTAGCAGAATATTGGACTAGACTCTGAAGATACAAAGAGAAAAGCAATATTGTCCCTGATTTCAAGGAGTTTATTTCAGGGGTGAGGAACCTGTAGCCTCAAGGTCACATGTGATCCTCTAGGTCCTCAAGTCTGGTCCTTTGACTGAATCCAAACTTCACAGAACAAATCCCCTTATTAAAAGGATTTCTTCTATAAAACTTGTATTCAGTCAACGGGCCAGACTTGAGGACCTAGAGGGATACGTGTGACCTCAAAGCTGCAGGTTCCCCACCCCTGGTTTATATTCTAAAGAGGAAGACCATATGCATATACAGAGGTTTATACGTTATATAAACATTTAAAGAAAACTTATGGGTAATCAATTAATCAATTAGAATATATTGTGTCCAATATGTGCCAGGCATTATGCTTTGTGCAGAGAATATAGGTTCAAAGAATAAAATATCCCCTATTCTCAAAGAATTTACATTTCAATGAGGGAGACAATAAGTACATATGAAATATATACAAATGTATTTTATAAGCATAAATTTAAAAATACAAACATACACAAAGCAGTTAAGTGCACAGTAGTTTAGGAGGGAGGGTACTTTCAACTGAGCAGATCAAAAAAAGGCTTCATGTGGAAATAGTGCTTGAGCTTCAGAATGAAGGAAGAGAGAAGTTCTATGAGGCCGAGGAAGGGGATGCGTTCCAGGAATGTGGGATAGCCAATGCAAAGGTATGGAGAAGTTCAACAGAGCAACAGAGTGTGTGAAGCAAGTTTGGCTGGAATGCGTAATATGACAGAGGAATACTGTCTAATGAGGCTGAATGAATGAATGGCACATTAATGAAGCACTGACTATGTGAAAAGAATTGTGCAGTGAACCGTGGGGCATATACATCGAAAAAGTCATTGCTCTCAAGAAGTTCACATTCGAATGAAGGAAACATTACATGTGGAAGGTTTCAAAGCAAATCAGCTGGGAAGGTTCCATGGTCTTTAGGGGACAGTGACACAATAGATTTGGGAATGCCTCTTCTTGTCCTTTTCTTGGATAAAACTATATCACTTTCTGATGCTGTACCATCTGACAGCGTTAAAGCTTGTCAGCCCTGTGAAAGGCAGGTGGTTGGCAATGGCTGGGATGGTCCTGTCTTCTCTTTCACCAAAGTTGCTTCCTTAGATGATGGCTATGAGGAAGGGGTGGGAAGCACCAGGGGTGGTCTCTAAGTCTCTGCAACTCCCAGGTTTTCTGTGTTTACCTGTCTCTTGGTAGCAGTTGTCAGATTGGTAACTAGAAAATCTCTAATAATTTTGGAGAGAGAAGTGTTGGTTCATTAATGAGACTGAAAGTCAGATTACAAAAGGGTGAGGATGTGGAGGCAATGAGTGTAGATGATTTTCTACAAGGAGTTTGGCTGATAAAGGGAGGAGAGATACAGGACAATATCATGAAGGGATGGTAAAGCCTAGTTATTGTTCTTGTTAAGGATAGGAGAGACTAGGATTATTTATTATTGCTTGTTCTTAGAGTTCAGAGAGGACCAAAATGACATCATGATGTTGGGGTCAATATATAGTATGTTCAGCTGTGGCTGATCAGACTAATATGAGGTCAGAAGGCTCTGCCACAGGTCAGGCACATATACTTTCCATGACCATTTGGGAGGGAGATGTCTCTATTCCTGCAGAAATTTACAGGTCAGAGTGTCCATTGCTTATACAAAAACTGACTGAAATCTTCTGGGTTATATGGCAAGAGGAGGTATTCCCCAGGAGTTCAAGGATGCCTCCATTGTTCATCTCTATAAAAGAAAAAGGAATAGATTGTCCTGTGACAATCAAAAGGAGGTCTCTGTCTTAGTCATTGCCAGCAAGATTTTTGCCAGAGTCCTCCTTAATAGACTGATCTTTCACTTGGAAGATGGTCATCTACCTGTGGCTTCAGAAGTAGACAAGGAATAATCAACATGATGTTTGCTGCCCAACAACTCCTGGAAAAATGCCAGAAGTAGAACAGTGGTCTGTACACAACATTCACTCATCTGACCAAGGCCTTTAAAACTGTCAGTCATGAGAGTCATGGTTGCCCAAAGAAGTTCGTCAGTATTGTATAGCACTTCCATGATGGCATGCTTGCACAAGTTCTGGATAATGGATGATGCTCTTACACTGTATCAGTCATAGGCATGTTTAAAGTCAGAAGGAAAGGAATCCATTGATAGGGAGCTGTGGAAAATTGAAAACAGGGAGAATGATTGGAGGGGATCAAGTGCACATGGAGAAGGTTTGTCTTTGACAAAGAGAAAAGCTGTATTATTGTCAGACTGGAGGAAAGGAAGAGAGAGGGCAAGAGGATGTCAAAGTGTTTTTGAGATGAAAAGGATGGGAAAAGAGAGAGTTTAATGTCGAATGATCTCAAATTTTTCAGCTATTAAGAGGCACCTTCCTCAGCTGAAAAAAAGGGAGGAAGTATGGGAGACTTGAGGAGAGAAGAGAAGATTTAGAATGGTTTCTTTGAGGAGCAATGTGGAAAATCAGTTACTTCCTTGCTGTAGGAAGGGCCCAGATGAGATTGGATAACATGAACTTGTAACATACCCACAGTCAGTATGACTATGGGACTTTCTGCATTTTCATTCAACTGCTCATGAGTAGAAATGAAGAAAGTGGATGGTACGAGTAACTTATGGCTGAAGTTTAGCAAGAGAAGTGCAGCAACAGGACAAGGTGGCAAGGGAGCCGAGTTAAAATGTTGAATTGAGGTTGTACACTCAAAAAGAAAGCAGAGTTAGAGCAGGGGTTATGATCTAAGAAAGCACTGGGGAATGGATGGAATGGGTGTCTCAAGGGCAAAGAACAGATGTAGTGATGGTGAAGCATAGGGTGAGATGAAATGACAGAAGATTATGATCAAATCAAAGAATACCAAGAGTTTGTAATTAGGGAAGTAGACCACTTGTGGGTAGTGGCAATACCTAGTGTGTGCCCATCCCTGTGTGTGGCTGAGGTGGAATGAAGGAGTAGGTAATGGGACTTAAGGAAACAGAAAATGGGAAGTTAGCAACCAAGATTAGGAGGGAAGCAGAAAACTGGGAAAGAATTTTTACAACTAGTATCTGTGATAAAGGCCTCATTTCTAAAATATGTAGAGAACTGAGTCAAATGTACAGGAATACAAGCCATTTCCCAGCTGATAAATGGTCAAAGGATATGAACAGGCAGTGTTCAAAGGAAGAAATTAAAGCTTTCTATAGTCATATAAAAAAATGCTCTAAATCACTATTGATTAGAGAGATGCAAATCAAAACAACTCTGAGGTACCACATCACACCTATCAGACTGGCTAACATGACAAAACAGGGAAATGATAAATGTTGGAAAAGATGTGGGAGAGTTGGAACACTAATTCATTGTTGGTGGAGCTGTGAGCTGATCCAACCATTCTGGAGAGCAATTTGGAACTATGCCCAAAGGGCTACAAAAATGCGCATGCTCTTTGACCCAGCAATATCACTTCTAGGACTGTATCCCAAAGAGATCATAAAAATGGGAAAAGGACACACATGTACAAAAATATTTATAGTAGCTCTTTTTGTGGTGGCCTAGAACTGGAAATCAAGGGATTACCCATCCATTGGGGAATGACTGAACAAGCTGTGGTATATGAATGTAATGGAATACTATTGTGCTATAAGAAATGATGAACAGGCGGACTTCAGAAGAGCCTGGAAAAGACTTATATGGACTGAGGCTGAGTGAAATGAGCAGAGCCAGGAGAATATTGCACATAGTAAGAGCCACAGTGCGTGAGGACTGCTTCTAATAGACTTAGCCCTGCACAGCAAAGCAAGGTCCTAAAACATTTCTGAAGGACTCATAATACAAAATGCCATCCACATCCAGAAAAAGAACTATGGAGTTGGAACACAGAATGAAGCCAACTATTTTCTCCTTTGTTATATTTTGTTTTTCTCATGGTTTCTCCAATTCGTTTTAATTCTTCTATGCAACATGAGTAATGTGAACATATGTTTAATAGGAATGCATGTGTAGAACCCATATGAGATTGCATGCCATCTCAGGGAGGGAGGAAGGATGGAGGGGGAGAAAATTTGGAACTTATGGAAGTGATTGTCAAAAACTGAAAACAAATAAATGAATAAATTTGGGGAAAAAAGGAAAATGCGAGGTTAGGGAATTTGAAGGAGGATCAACATGGAGGGTTATAACTATTTGATGGCAGGGGTGAGGGTGGGGGTGATCAAGGGAAGCCTCATGCAGAAGGTGGTACTTGAGCTGAGACCTGAAGTCCCACAGGGATTAGAAGAGGCTGAGATGAGCAAGGAGTGCATTCTAGTCATAGCACACAGCCAAGGCAAAGGCACAGACTTGGAGTGTTATATATGTAAGGAAAAGAAAGAATGACTAGAATGGAGAGGGTCATTATGTAATAAAGCTAGAAAGGCAGGAAAAGGGGGTCTGTTGTTAAGAACTTTTTTTGATCTTAGAAGTTTACTGGGGGTGGGGCAGCAATATGGTCAGACTTTAGAAAAATCTCTTTGGTAGTATATGGAGGATAGACTGGAGCATGGAGAGATTTGATACCATCTCTTAGCCACTACCTTTCTTGTGGCTACACCCTCTGTACTACCTGACTGCTGGAGATTTTGCTCTCAGGAATTTAACCATCTCATCTCTAGAATTCCTACCCTGCAGCCCTACCCAGGCCATATTGATTAGTAAGCCCACCCAATAGCCTAAAATAAAAACAACCTCCCAAAATGAAACTGAACATTACATAGTAATAAAGACCAAACTTGGTCCAAAAGGAAAGATGACACAGTAGTTCTATGGGTGTGGAATATTCGGACTCAGTTGGTGTGTTGATTAGCTTTGTTTCTTTTTCTTTTGTTTTCTCTTTCATTTTTATACTTCATTACAAGAAATGGTTCACTGGGTATAACAGGAAGACAAAGTATATTCAAAAATAAAAGTGATACAGAATAAATCTATAAAAATTTGAAAGCTAATTAAAAAAATTCTAAACTTGACAAAAAAAAAGAACATTTTCATATACCTATCACTTATGCCACACCCATAAATGAACTGGGTGGAGGTGAGGACTGTTTTCCCCAAGGCCAGGGAAGAAGATATTACACTCACTCCTTTAAATTGAAGCCAATTATCCTCACCAGAGAATGTGCCTTCCAGTCTGTGGGAGTGGGGTATTTTTGTATTTCTAGTGTACCTTGTCTGTAAATATCCTTTTGCCATAAGGTAATTGACATCAGCTGGTTGATGAAGATTGGGGAGCATATTAAAAGGGGATTGTAAGCAACAGTACTAGAAAATACATCAGCTTCTTGGGGGGAAGCCTGAGGGGAGTAGCAGTCATCCCACCCTTCCCTTTGGGGATCCAACTTTCCAGTGCAAGTGGGTGTTGGGAGAGGAAACTCAGAAAGGGAGCCACATTTACAATGTTGTTACTGTATACATTGTTCTCTTGGTTCTGCTTACTTAATTTTGCTCATGTGGTTCTTCCTAAGTTTCTCTAAAATCATGTCTTTCATAATTTCTAAGGTACAGTAATATTCCATTACACTCATTACCATAATTTGATCAGTCATTCCCTAATTCATGGGCACCCCCTTTGTTTCCAGATCTTTGCTATGATACAAAGAGCTGCTAGAAATCATTCTGTCTACACATGTACTATAGAGCAGCATAGTGGATATGTGGCTAGCCTTGCAGTTCTCAAGATCAGTGTTCAAGTCTGATCACTGACACATAATTAACTTTGTGACCATGAGAAAATTATTTAACCCCCTGAACTCCTTAATTCCAGGCACACTATAAGTGGCAAATGAGTCCATATATATTAGTGGAAGGAGTTTCCTTACCATGAATTCTCTGCACAATAAAATCAATTAATTAAATTTTTTTTTGGTGAGAAAATCAGGGGTAAGTGACTTGCCCAGGGTCATACAGCTAGTAAATGTCAATTACCTGAGGCTGGATTTGAACTCAGGTCCTCATGTCTCCAGGGCCAGGGCTCTATCAACTGCACAACCTAGCTGTTCCTTAACTAATATTTGTTTAGCTATGTACACTGGGTATAGCACATGCACATATATATAGAAATATTTGTAACCAAATTTTTCTCTTCCCTAACTTTCAATTATATTAAACATACTTACCTCGAATTGAATAAATAGTGATGGAGCTTATCTTGAGTGTTTGCTTTTGAGGGAGAGCCCAATGGTACCTGTTCGTTATCAGTTCAAAATATTCAACATATCTGCTCTGTAAGAGAAGAACCAAGTCCATGTAAGTGAACCAAGTCTAAAATAGCCATTCCCACTTTCTCTTACAAGTAATGTAAGTCTTAACAAGCAAGCATTTATAGAGAAAATACCTTGACGTTTTTAATAAGGGAGGATTCAAGAAGGCAGATAGCCTTTGCCTTCTAAGAGGTTTATGATCAATGGGAGAGATAACAAGGGAGAATAAACGTAAATGAAAATACAGGTGACATTGTTGTTCTCAAAGAGGACCAGTGGTATCTGGAGGAGGATGTATTGACTTATGCATGACTTGGATTTAAGTGAGGCAGAGCTGTGCAAAGTTGTCAGCCTCACTCTTTCCTCCAGAGTCATCAGAGTCCAGTGACAAGACCAAAGACTAGACAACTGGAGATGGCCCTGAATACAGGGGCTGGCATTGGTCTTTCTAAATTAAGGTCTTTCCCAGGCCTCGGTTTATCTGGGACAATATTCATTCAATGACTAAAGACTAGTTAAGGACTTAGACAAAAGGTGGTCAAATTTACCTTCACAAAAATACCCATCTGGGAGGGGAAGACTGTCAGAATTTCTGACTAGAACAGAAAACTTTTGCTATTTACACTCATTCTAAACCATCAAAACCTAAACAATAAGTCTAACAGACTTGGACTGGGGCTATTAGTGGTCATTCAATGAAAGCTAGAGAGATTTGGGTTTGAAGGCTAGTTGAGTAGCTCT
Source organism: Notamacropus eugenii (assembly GCF_028372415.1). Classification (NCBI taxonomy): domain Eukaryota; kingdom Metazoa; phylum Chordata; class Mammalia; order Diprotodontia; family Macropodidae; genus Notamacropus; species Notamacropus eugenii. The sequence goes on from NC_092876.1 coordinate 103,323,907, forward strand.
CTACGATATCAAAAGAAGCATGGAAGTATATACACCGTTAATTATATGAAGGCTAAGGCTTACTGAAGTATGCTAAATGACAGAAGGATGATGGGATTAGCCTGAAAACTCTTTTACCAGCTAAATGTTAAGCAAAGTTTTGAAGAAGGAATGGTTAGGTAAAAAAGAGAAGAGTGTCCTAGGAATGTGAAAATATATAGTAAAAAATTCGGAAAAGGAATAAATAAGGCTAATGTCACTTCCTAATTCCTCCCCATCTACGGTGTTTCTGCCATTCCAATACAACCGTGATTTCATTCTGTCAGTCCAGCATAGAGAGGCATTCTCTCCCTCTCCCTGACTCCTCCTTTCACCAGCAAGGATTGTTCTACCACTGAAAAGTATACCTGGATTCATTTAATCACAGAGCTCCCTGCCTTCTGTGAGGGAGCACTAGTAGAGATCTGTTTACCATTATCCCTTCTACATCATGGGAGTTAGGGGCATGTTGCCCCCCAAGATCTGGAAAATCCCCATGAAATTTTTTGGTCCTTCGTTCTAGAGAAGTCTAAATTATTATGATTTTAAAAGGTAAAATATGTTGATATTATACAATACTACACATATATTTCACACATTTCTGAATTTCTAAACTTTTTCTATGTTATCTGCTGGCCTTTGTGGCTTCCACAAAACTCCTCCCAAATTTCCACTGCAGTGAGGAAAGTTGCGATGTGGAAGGGATAACTATAATTGCTTTCAGTATTAGCCCAAGTATCAGCACATCCTGCTTCTGCATTTGGTGCCAGCCTATGGGATGATTCTGAGAAAGTGGGGTTCTAAGGAGCAGACTCCAGCATCAGGCTACCTACCACCTCAATGTGGACCCTTTTCATCTTATATTTGGGCCATTGCAACAGACTGGGGGATTGTTTTCCCTGACTCAAAGCTCTCTTCACTCATATCATCTTCCACTCAGATGCCAAAGTGAACTTCCTAAAGCTCAGGACTGACCGTGTCACACCCTTACTCAAGAAACTTCCTATTACCTCCAGGATCAGTAAAATTCTTTGTCTGGAATTTAAAGTCCTTCACATCCTGCTCCCCTACCTTCCTTGTCTTCTTACATGTTACTCCCCTCCATGCACTCCATATTTTGGTTACTGGTACTGGTCTGATTGCAGCACCTCATACATGAGACTTCATTTTTTCCAACTCTACCAAATTATACTGGCTGTTCCCCAGCCTGGAATGTTCTTCATTCTCACTCCATCCATCATTCATCAGTTCTCATTCACTGCATCGTGGTTTCCTTGCTATCCTTTAAGGCTAAACTTAAATTCCACTTTCTACACACCTTTCATCTTCCCTGTCTCCCACCTCACCCATGCCAATGCTTTCCCTCTGCTTCCATTTACATTGTTTAATATATGTATGTACATAGATAACTGCAGATTGTCTCTTCTTTAAAGGCATGGACGAAGTTGTTGCCTTCTTTTTTTATATCCAAAGTGCTTATTAGTATATCACTTAGCAAAAGCTAAGTTCTTAGTAAAATTCTTGTTGATTGACTGATTTGGCCATGGAGTAGTGATAAATCCTAGTACCGTTATGCCAGGGGTGGACTGTTCTAGAAAGCAAATTCCAACAGGCAGAATTCTAGCTCCTGGGCATTCTGCTTAGAGGACTAGAACCTTTATTATTGTTGTTATTTTTACCTCGGATCTCCTTATCTTACCCAGGTTGAAGGTAGAGTGCAGGGATGGGAAACCTGCTGCCTGGAGGCCACATGCAGCCCTCTAGGTCCTCAAGTGTGGCCCTTTGACTGAATCCAAACTTCACGGAACAAATCCCCTCAATAAAAGGATTTGTTCCATAAAACTTGGGCTCAGTCAAAAGGCTGCACTTGAGGACCTAGAAGGCCACATATGGCTTCAAAGTTTCAGGTTCCCCACCCCTGATATAGTGACTACTCTTGATCCTAATCCCAATAATGGTCAGCATCAAAGCTTTAACCTACTACACTTTTCTGACATGAGGTGACTTGTCCCTCCTTTAGGCAGCCTGCTAGCTCTCAACTCTTAGGTGTTCACCATATTAGTGCTGGATTTATTTGGGAACACCTGATTGACTTTAGCCCTACTACAACTCAGAATTTCCAAGCTCAAGTGATCCACTAGCCTCAGCCTCCCCAGCAGTAGGGGTCACAAGCAATTGAATGTGTGTGAGGTATGAAATCTTTAGAATTTACCCTGACTTCTTTTGGGATGATAACCCAACCATAGCACTTTAAAATGTGATTCTTGTAATGTGGAAGATGACTAGATACTTAGGGGAAAACTTGGACACAGAAGGCATCAAAAATCAGCTTAAAAAACTTCAAGAGTTCTCTGTCTTGCCACAGTCAAAAGAGTAAAGACCATTGCTACCCATTATCCATCAAGGGATGATTAAATTCATTAATAATATTGAATTTCTAAAGCATACTAGTAGTTTAAAAAAAAAACAAACAACTAGTTACTTTTCATTGCCCCTTTCCTGGAAGGCCTGTGCTTTGTTTTAAAAGCTCACCTGTGAAGGAGTTTCTACTCCCTGATATTTGGAGCTAGAAGCTGTATCTGTTCTTCTCTTTCCAAAATGTTGCAGGCTCTCCTTCAGAAAAAAAAGAAAAAATTTGAAAAAGTCTCAACCAGATACCAAATAGATCTCAATTGTTTTTTATTTAGTTCTCATCAAAACACACTTAAGATTTCTTTTTTTCTTTTTCTTTTCTTTCTTTTCTTTTTTTTTTTTTTACTTAAGGTTTCTAATGGAATTAATGACACCTCTGTTACTCTTGTCAATGTTGTTTGGGCTGAGACTAACTGAATTTGGAATTCCAGAACATATATGTTTGATGGAGCACACTAAATTCTTATCCTTCTTCTTACTTTCTCAGTCTCATTTAGAAACCATTTAGTACATATATTTCTGTGGCAACAGCTCTGGTTTACATAATACCTGTAAGGATGCCGATAGATCTTCATAAACTTAATTTTGTATTTAATTAGTTTTAATGTATCTTTTCTGTTATAAAAGAGATGAGCTGTTATATTCATTTTCCTGGAGAGAAGTACTAATGTGTTTAAGTTCAACAAATAATAGCAGAATTTAGAAAATAACCCACAGATCCTGGCAGTTGTTTTCCTCACTTGGAGAGAGGCATTGGCCTCTCTAAATACAAGTCTCATTCAAGCACCATAGAACATAGGCAGGCAGCAGGATATATATTCCTAGAGAGCTGGTCTCAGTGTCAGTAAGATGTGACAGCAAGGTAGTACCATAGTGCACAAAGCACTGGGTCTAGACGTAAGAAAAATGGCATTCAGATTTGGCCCCAGACACTTACTGGCTATGTTAACTTAGGAAACTCACTTAACTTCTGTTTCCTTCTGTTTCCTCATCTGTAAATGAGGACAGCGGCAATATTTACCTCTCAGGGTTGTTGTGATTTTGTCATCAGCTGCTCGAACATGTGGTTTATAGTCTAAGTCCTGCTATTTATTTGTTGCATTTAGACCCATCAACGCATCTCCCCTCCACTGAAATGAGAATAATGGCTCATCTACCTCCAAAGATTAGAAGATGAGATTAAGACTAGTATAAATGCTTGGCACTGTACCTGACATGAAGTTGGCACTGTTTAATTGATAGCAATAATGAGGATCACCATTATGATGTGGGTTCAAGACTTGCCCATGATACTTATTGGTTGTGTGACCCTGGACAAGTCACTTAATTTCTCAGTGTCCTAGGCAAATCTTTAAGGTTATAAATTGCAGTTAACGATTTTCATTGGTAGATAGAATTTTTTCGCTAGGAAATCCTTGTACCAATGAAATTATAGGTCTGATTTTTTTTTAAAGTATCTTAAAAGTTAAAAAGTACCTTAGATTTCACATATTCAACTTCCCACCCAAGTACTGTAACTCAAATAATAATCTTAATACTGTCTAATCTCTGTCGATGGGTTTTCAGGCCTGGAAAGCTCTATCTAAATAAGCAGCACAACGATATAATACTTATTAATATATTTCATACCTTTGCAGTGTTAAAATGTTTACTAGCAATAAGCCAAACCGAGATCATAGTTCCAGTCCTACCTAGAAAAGAAATTAATTACCTGATCATTGCTTAATAGATAACGGAATATCTTCAATCTTATTATTGCCAGCCCATTTACAAAGATTATAACCTGAGTTTGTTCTCTTGCCACCTAAAAATACGTATCCAAGATAATGTGCTTCAGAAATAATCAAACATTTCACAGATTAGAACTTCTAACTCATCATCTCCCCCCTCTAAGACCTAACAACAACAAGAACCACAATAGCATTTTTATATCATTTTAAGGTTTCTCAAGTACTTTACAAATATCTCATTTGATCCTCTCAACAACCCTGGGAGTCAGATACTATTATTATCCCCATTTTACAGTAGAAGAAACTGAGGTAGACAGAGGTTCAGTGACCTGTCCAGGGTCACACAGCTAGTAAGTATCTGAGGCTGGAATTGAACTCAGTTCTTCCTCACTCCAGGTCCAGTGCTTTAGCTCTCCTCTGTGCCACTTAACTGCCTCAGCTCTCTGTCAATTTTCTATCATTCTTAAGGCCCTTGATTTCTTCTGATGGAAATTATCCACCCTACTTTGTACCCCTTCTGTGCTTTTATTATAGTGTCCCAAAGTCCTCAGTTCAGTTTTAGGCTTTAATAACTTTTAATCTTTAAGTTAATCAGCTTTAATAACTTTAATCCTTTACATTATTAAAGCCTAAAACTGCATTGAGACCTTTGAGATACTCTGCATTTCAATTTGCATTACAATCATTTGTGTTCTTATCTTTCTTACTGGTGTAAGCTTCTGGAGCAAAGAGACCATTTCTTATTCATTTTTGTATGAAACACAATGTTTGCCAATGTGTTTCACTGGCAATGTGTTTCAATGGACACCACTTAATATTTGTTTGATGAATTGAGATGAACCTACTTGGTCAGATGTAGTTCAATTCTACAATATGCTCAAAAAGGGCTGTTGAGAAAAAAGGGAAAGCACTTTTCTGTTTGATCTCATAGAAGCTTCTTATCTTTAGCTAAAGAGCTGTATAACATGTGTGGCACCTACCTTAAGTGGCTGACAGTCCAGGTTCCATCTCAAGTATCATCCTATAAATATCTATGAAGAGTTATTCAAAACCCTTTAAGAAATGGAATGGAGAGAAAACATACTCTTCTAATGTACCACCTGTCAAAGTTCTCCCTGTTCCAGTATGATAGACACGTGGTTTCCATGTTTCATCTAAGTACAATATGTTACCATTGAATGACATTTTAAGTTCTAGGAAAGTCTAAATCTTCATTGACCATATTTAAACCAGGAAAAAAAACCCCAAATCTCAAAACCTCTTATTAAATGCCTGATAGGTATAATAGAAGATTCAAAGAGTACCTCCTTCTTCAAGGATTTTACTTTCTAATTCCTCAAACTAGCTTATCATGTAAAGTTAAGTAATAAAATACTTAAATAGGATATGTGTGATTGCTGTATGACCTTCCCAGAAAATACAGGGATTCAAAAGAAAAAGAGGCCATTATAGGCCAGTATGGCCAGTAAGGACTTTACTTGGTCTTCCAAGATGGAATTGGATCCAGGTAGGATTTGGAATTTGGCAATGACATTCCTTGGTGTTTTTAGTTTGGGATCCCTTCCAGGAGGTGAACAGTGGATTCTTTCGATGACTATTTTGCCCTCTGGATCTAGGACTTCTGGGCAATTTTCCTTGATGATTCCTTGGAAGATATTGTCCAGGCTCTTTTTTTCATCATGGCTTTCTAGTAGACCAATAATACTTTGATTTTTCTCTCCTGGATCTATTTTCCAGGTCAGTTGTTTTTCCAATTAGATATTTTACATTTCCTTCTATTTTTTTATTCTTTAGATTCTGTTTGACTGATTTTTGATATCTCAGAGAGTCATTAGCTTCTACTTGCTTAATTCTAATTTTTATCAAATTGTTTTCTTCAGTTAACTTTTGCATCTCCTTTTCCATCTGCCTAATTGTTCCTTTTAAGGAATTATTTTCTCCAGTTAGTTTTTGTATTTTCTTTTCCATTTGTCCAATTTTTCCAGTTAGGTTTTGTGCTTTATTTCCTGTTAGTCTAATTTTCCTTTTAAATTCTTCCATGATTTCTTTTGTCATATTTTTAAAATCATTAGCCAGTTTTTCTTCTACTTCCCTAATCTGGCTTTTAAAATCCTTCTTGAGCTCTTCCAAGAATGTTCTTTGGGCTTGAGACCAGTTTATATTCCCTTCTGAAGTTTCAGATGGGAGTACAGTTTCAATGCTACCCTCTTCAGTGTTCGTGTTTTGGTCCTTGTCCCCATAGAAAGATTCTATGGTCTTATCTTTTCTGGTTTGCTTCTTGCTCTTGATGATTGCCCTTCTCCTGGCTTTTAAAGTGGATCTCTGCTTCTGGGGCACAGGGGGCTCTGTCCCCCCATTCCTGTGTTTAGAACTTGAAGCTTTGTGTATTGTGGCCTCTGGTTCTTTCAGCTAGAGGCTAGAATGCTGTAGCTTACCTGATGCTGAGTTGGCTGATGTGTCAAAGTAGAGGCCAGGTGAAGTCTTTCTGAGTTTCCCCAGGGTTACCCTAGAGCTAGCTGTGTTAACTGTGGGGGAGGGGTGGTCTGGCCACAGGAGGTCTCCTCTCCTGAGCACAGGCAGGTTGAGTGACTGGTCAGCTAGTGTTTGCTCTAGTGTCTTCCCTATTCCCCTGGCTGTGCTGAGGCATGCCTGGGGTCCTCGTGTTGATGATTTTAGGCTCCATTCCCCTGGGGCTCAGGATCTCCTCCCAGTTCACTGAGGTCAGGCTGCCTAGGACAGCTCTGGTCCTTCAGCCACAGCAAGAGGGGACATGCCACCCTTTGCGATTTTCCTACTCTCACAGTCTAAGAGACTATTTGCCCCTTTGGCTGATCCCACTGTTCCAGGACTTTTCCTGGAGAAATATTTTATGGGTTTTTTGAGGTCAACTAGAGGAGTGAAAGAGAATTTACCAATCACTCTGACATCTTAGCTCCTGGAAGTTCAAGTAGATGACTTACAGACATTTAATCTGCAGGTTGATAATCTCAGGAGCAGTTGTTGCAGTTACCCGGGGTTCTGTAGTTCTCTGTCACTCAGGTCCGCTGGACTCCCATCCTAGGCTGATATGTTTGAGATTCTTCAGTAGGGCCCCTGCCTCAGACTGCCTGGGGCTTCCTGCTTGGCCCTGCCATAGTGAGGACCTTGCTGGTACAGCCTGTGAACTGTGAGCTCCTCTAGCCCCATGCAACAGATCCTTCCTGTTGACCTTCCAGTGTGTCCTGGGCTGGAAATCTGCCACACTCTGTCTCCTATTGTATTCTGCCACTCCAAAATTGGTTCAGATTCTCTTTTAGAGGTATCCAAAATAGTTTGTCTTAGATGAGTAGTTTGTCTTAGGTGAGTAGTTGCTCTCACTTCACCATCTTGGCTCTGCCTGCCAAGTAGGATTTGAATGGATGTGTCATAGGAAATGTAGGAAATGGAGTTGAGAGTTACTGTCTATGTGAGCAATAGAGGATAGAGAGGAGGACTGGATTTGTGATTTCATTAACGTAGGGAGCTCATTTTGCCAATGCACATCAGGCCTTCTCTGCAACTTAGAGTCTGAGAGAGCTGCTTACAGCTGTTACTGTTGTTTGTCTTTCATTTTCAAAGTGGGCCAATGACATCCCAGGGTGATCTCTTGAGTTGCATGTGAACTTTATTTAAATGAATTGCACAAAGTCATCAGCTTCACTCTCTCTTCCAGAGTCATTGAAGTCCAATGGCAAGACAAAAAGCTAGGACTACTGGTGATGACCTGGGATGCAGTGGATGACCTTGGTGTCTGCTTCAACCACCTTCACAGCCCTTGGAACATGCTTAGAGCATAGAGGAGGTGAAAGACTTGCTCAAGGTCTCATAGTCAGTATAAAATAGAGGTGAGTTGAAGACAGGTTCTCCTGACTTTAAGGCCAGATCTCTATTCATATGATGTGCTTCCTCTCTGTTGTCTGTGATTTTTAAAAAATGCTTTTATCACTCTGTAAGACCTCTGTGTTCACAAACAAAATTTCTCAGATATATTTCAAACATACTAGCCACCTTAGAGCACTCTTCTTATGTTCCTTCTGGGATAGGAAGTGTCTCATTTTCAAATATTAGGACACATCCAGGTTTTTTGAACCCAATTCCCACCTTGCTCATTGGAGATCCATCTGACTACAAAAAAGAACTAAAGATGCATTTCATGTCTTAATCAGAATAGGGAGAAGGGACCAGAGGAGCATAGTGAAGCTGTAGCATAGAAATTCACTTGAAGCCTCTTTTTCTTTCCATAGAAGATGAGTACAGCTAAATCAAAGAGACAGAAAACAATATTACCTTTGCCTCCCTTACAGTGAACTACTATGACATTTTTTGGATCCTCTTCCATCCATTCAAAAACACTGTCCACAAATTTCAGCATTTCACTGGTTGAAAGCAAATAATTTTTAGTTGAATAGAAGTATTACTTTGAAAAATTAATATCCCCCCTCCTGCTCCCCAGTACTCCCCTTCCCTCAGTAAACTTGGCATACAACCTACATTACGGTAGGAACATTGTGATCATCAATAGGGAATCTTTCTACCCTGTTATGGAAGTATGAATGGTTATACGTTCTCTCACCTAAAACAGATAATAGAAGTCAAACTTATACATCAAACTAATAAATCAATCTTACATCAAAAAATTTTAACTTTTATATTTATTTTGGGAATTTGCATTTTTCAAATGGTGCTGGCAGAAGATTCTTAAGAAGATTATGTTTGAGCGATATTAGTAGAAATAGCAATACTTTGCCACTCTCTTCAAGTACTAGCACTCTTCTATTCTCAGAAGCTCAAAGTACCGTGTGTGTGTTAAATGGAACATAGGCTTTCAGGGCCCTTTCCAGCCTTGACATTAGCAGACATGTAAAAATGGCAGTTCACTTAGCCCACATAAGAATTTGCTCATATGAGAAACTTTATTCAAGAATAGTTGCATCTTCCCTGAAGGAGAGTTTGAAACTTTAGGAACATAAGAATAGTAGTAGCATTAGTGGTTCAATTGTGCCCTGAGGTCACAACCCTAACATATAAAACCTTAGCAAATGATCTGTGGTGCAGTGCCCAAGAGGACCCATGACAGAGGTAAATACAGTTAATCAAGGGATAGAAGCAAGAAAAATATATTCACATATGTAATTTCTCAGAAAAAAAAGTACAAAGGTAGTTCCAAACCTACTTCTAACTGATATATTCTTGCATCAGAATCACCATGGAGATGGGAATGTTCCTGCTCCCCCATTCCCCCATATATTCCAGTTCCATGATATCAATGAGTAGTTGATTTTGAGAAAACTTCTCCATCTGGGATAATATGAGAAAGAGTTTATGTTTCCATGGTGATTCTGATGTAGGCATGCATAGGCTTCACCTAAAAAAGAAGCATCATTTCCTATCACTGGGGAGGCAGAGTGGAGTAGAAAGAAAACTGAGTTGCAAGTCAGGAGACCTGGATTCTAGTCCTAGAATGCTGTGTCACCTTGGGCAAGTCACTTTGTTCCTCTGGGCCTCAGTCTTCCTAACAGTTAAAACTGGCATGTTGCATTTAATGAATTTTAAAGTCTCCTTCAGCTTTAATGGTTTGCAAGTCTTTAAACAAGATAATTTTTCTTATATCCCTTATATTCTTTCCTTTTTGTGATATTTTGATTCAATACTAACCTTCTATCTTAAAAAAAAAGCCAAGCCCAATAGAAGATAAGAAGATAAACCTAAAATGGGAGTGAGGGCAAAGATCCTTCAGAAATATTCACTGGAAGAAAATGAAATTATAAGGAGGAAGGAAGGAATGAGCATTTCTGAAGTACTTACTATGTGCCGGAAATTATGCTAAGTGCTTAACAAATATTCTCTCATTTAATCCTCATAAGGACCCTGGGAGGCAGGTGCTATATTTATCCCCATTTTGCAGATGAAGAAACTGAGACAGACAGTGGTTAAGTGACTTGCCCAGGATCACACAACTATTAAGTATCTGAGACTGATTTTGAACTGAGATCTTCCGGTGTCTTGGTCCAGCACTTGATCTTCCTCCTTGATCACTCCTTCTACCAGCCTCAAATGAGACCATCTCCTGCTAGAAAACACTGACTTCAGTCAGCAAGCCATCAACTGTTTTATTAAGTAAGCTCCTATTTTGTGCTAAGTGCTTATGTTCAAAGCAGAATAGTGAAACAAATAATTCATACATACTGCACAAGTTGTAGATTTTGTAGTGGTCTGGATGTTTCGTATCCAGGAATCTTACAACTTCCTAAAACACATACAAAGATGTATATTTTCACAAATATACACATAATAAAATATAGAACCTAATCTTAAAATGAATAACTGTTAAATTATTATTATTAAATGATTAACATGATTATACTGATTCTCACTTAGCACTTTTTAATAAAAATAATAACTGGTATTTACACAGGACTTTAATTTTACATGCAGATGTGATTTGATCCTCACAATAACCTCATGAAGTGGGTAGCTTCATTTTGTACCTAAGGAAACAGAGGCTCAGCCAGGCTGAGAGATTTGCCCGTAGTGGTACCACAGCTAATACATGTCAGAGGTAGGTTTTCTGACTCTAAGTGTGGCACTCTGGACAATCTCTCAACGGAAGGTATAGAGAACAAAAGTATGTCCTCTCATTTACCACATACCTAATGCCTCTGATAGGGAATGAGTCACCTATAATGGTTGTTATAATGTTAGCTTGCCTCTTTGGCTAGGAGAAAGAGAGAGAGGTTAATTTGACCTTCCAAGAAGTCAGTAAATCATTTTTCTTATGCAAATTAGTCCCTGTTGCTCTTATTTTAATTGATCAATCCATTCAGATTGATTTCTGACTGTTGACCACTTAAGTGTTAAAATGACATTTTAAAAAATATAGCATAACACCTCCCTTATGCAGGTGATCAGACTTCTAGTAACCTCAACCATCTAGAACAGAGCTACCCCCAACCCCACCAAAGGAAAAAGCATCTGAGCAGCAAGGGAAATGAATGCCATAAGGCTCTTAAACTTTCATCCAACAATCCAAACTCTCCTTGAAGATCTTCAGAGGCAATTCATCCCATTTTTGTAGAATATTAATTATTAGGGAGGCAGCTAGGAAGTGCAATGGATAGAATGCCAGGTCTGGAGTCAGGAAGACTCATCTTCCTGAGTTCAAATCTGGCCTCTGGCACTTACTAGCTAGGCAAGTCACTTAATCCTGTTTGTCTCAGTTCTTTATCTGTGAAATGAGCTGAAGAAGGAAATGGCCAATCACTCCAGTATCTCTGCCAAAACCACTCCAAATGTGGTCATGAAGAGTCAGACAGGACTGAACAGCAACAAAAAAAGTTGTTAAGCAGTTTTTCTTTTGATCAAGGTTAAGTTTACTTCCCTGCAACATTCATCCATTTCTTCTTGTCCTACCCTTTGGGGACAGACAGAATAAATCTAATATCTCTCCCAAATGCTAGCTTTAAATGCTGTGACATAGCTATCAGACCTTCCCAAAGCAAGCATGCTACTAGCTAAAATTCCTTATGCTTTTAGTGGATCCTCATATGGCACAAGCTCAAGATCCTTTACCTTCTTGGCTGCCTCCTTCCTGTGGTCATCAGAAAGCTTACCAAATCAAACCTGACCCCCAGCCTGAAGCCTCAGGCTTCTGCTCCCAAGCTATAGAATAAATCAAGACTTTCACAAGGTTTACATAAATGTTTTAGGATAGGGCATAAGCTCCTTTGCAAATAGCACTTTTTCAGCTGAATCAGGAGACTGCTACATGAAATGTGTTGGTCTTGACTCATGGACCAAATGGCTTGGAGTGCTGTGGGCAGCATTTCACTGTGCTAATCACCCTGCCTAACAGGTATAGTTTCATCTTTTCCCTAACAGAAGGAAGGGGAAGGTTAGAGATCCCAGAGTAGTGATTGGGAAAACAAGAAGGGAAGGAAGGAGGAAGGAAACCATTGTCACCTCTGACTGAACTGAAGTATTTACCTCCTGTCCAGGAAACTCTTCAAGAAGGTCAACTACAACCCTCCTGTAAAATCTTCAAGGAAGATGAAGGAGTGAGTATTTATTAAGCATCTATGTGCCAGGCACTAGGTTATGTGCTAAGGATATAGCAAGAATAAGAAATAAGAAAAAGAAAAATAGCCCCTCCCCTCAAGGAGCTAACAGTCTAATGGGAGGAGGAAACACACAAATGGAAGCTGAAAGGAGAGGGGCTTGATGAAGGGTACCTGGTATAGGGACATGCTGTTTGTGAAGGCAAAACCTAGCAGAACAGCTGATGGAAAACAAAAGAAGTATATATAAAGTCCTTGAGGTGTATCTTACCCTGGGTAAAGTGCCCCTGTGATTACCCTTAATTGCAATTAGCCATTGCTCTGTAGCTATCACAGTCCTCTTTTAAAGAAGTTTTGTGTATTCTATATCATTTTAGTCAAATATAATGGAGGATATTGCTTCTCCTTTCCATAAGAAGACCTCTGACAGGCCAACTTGAACAAGTTGTGGAATCATAAAAGATCTTATACCAGGAAGGAGATAGGATTGGGAAACAGATTCTAAGAGATTGAAAATCCTAAGAACCTTAATGATATAAATTGCTGATCATTGGTCATAGGATATAGATCTGTAAGGAAATTAAAAATCATCTATTCTTTCCTCTTCAGATGAAGAAATTAAAATCCTAAGAGACTAAGTGATAGCTAAATTCAAGCAAAAAGTAAGTAGCAAAGTTGAGATTCAAACTCAGGTCCTCTGACTCCAAATCCAGTATTCTTTCCAATATGACAAACTATTTTTATTTTCCTAGGAAAATTCTGATGGTATTCCAGACCAAGTCATTCACTTTGACTGAAAAGTTAAGAGCTAAAGCCTACATACTGAAGAGAGGATTGGGCCACCATATTCTGGCGGAAACATATCTGAAAGGCTGAATCAGGATATTGGGGGTTGCTACTCTTGTTCCCAGGCAGTTAGGTGGCACAGTGGATAGGATGCCAGACCTGGAATCAGGAAGACTCATCTTCTTGATTTCAAATCTGGCCTCAGATACTTACTAGCTGGGCAAGTCACAACTCATTTCCTCATCTATAAAATGAACTGGAGATGGAAATGGCAAACTACTGTAGCATCTTTGCCAAAAAAACTCCAAATGGGATCACAAAGAGTCAGAAACAAGTGAAAAGGATTGAATAGCCAGTCTTGTTCCCACTGAATATTTGCATGAAAGACTAGGGTTAATTTTTAAGAGTTCTGTAACCAAAGTTTAGCACAGTGTCTGGTACACAGTAGGTGTCTAAGAAATATTTATAGACGACTGCAACTTTTTCCTTTGATGTTTTAATATTATCTGGAGAAAGCATGAAAATGCCCTCTAAAGAACCCTTATAAATATCATGTTTTAATTTCAGAGTCAGCAGGGCAGGTCTGAAATCCTTCAAAGAAAACCCACATCCCCTTCTTCAGGGAGATGAGAGGAAAGCAAGAAAAAGGAAAGATGGTGGCCATAAGATATTGGCCAGAGAGGCCAGTCCTAGAGCCTTAATGGAAGAAAAGTTGGTATAACTGAGTCACAATAGGTCAGGAGCTCTATCACTTGATGTAATAGGGAAGAAAAGCAGAGAGAGAAGGGAAGAAAACTTGAAATTTACACAGGTGAAATTTTCAGAGGTGCCCCAGAAATGACCAAAAAGAAATAAGAGGAGGGGAGCTGGTAGTAAGAAGGAAAAGGAAGTTCTTTTTGGTAGTACCAATGAAGAGGTGATTCTCAGAGATAGCATAAGTTGGCCTACACAAGTCAGGGACTGTCTATATTGATATCTTCCTTGAAATGTAAATTTGTAATGGACTCATTAGTCTATTTCCAATGAAAAATATAAAATGTACAACTCTTAAATAATGTTCTCTCTTACCTTAATGGGGTTTCTATAGAGTGACTGACCTCCAGATGATGGGAAAGACATGGCTATAACATTATCTGATAATTAAAAAGAGATTGCTCCTATTAAAAATCACTAAAAATTATGAAATGATAAGATTTGCAAACACACGTATATACATATTTAATATGTATTTATAGTCAGACCACTTATGTTCAGAAGCCCCTTTTCTTATAGAAAGTTTCTTTCAGGGAATTAAGAATCACAGAATAGAAACAAATCAACATCGTGGCCAGACATGGACTGAGATTTGGATAAATTTGTGGAATAGGATGATCATTTAGCTCCATGAGTTTCAAAGGCCATCTAGATCTAAGTTAATTCCCTAGTTGAGGTTAGTTGAAAAAGAATTTGTATCTGCTTTTATCAGCAGTAACCTTGGGACAGGAAGGGACTCAGACTAACGGTAATATCTGGTCCCAAGGACCTTTGGAAGATCAAGTCAGAGCTCAGCCTCTATAATGGTTTTAGTAACTTTCCTTAAGCCTTCTGAGATTGTCTATAACTTATCCTGTAGGTACTTCTCTGTCCATGTTATCTCTCCCATTTGGTTGGGAGCATCTTGAGGAAAGGGACTGAGTTTTATGCCTATCTGCCTTCCTAGCACATAGCATGTGCTTAATAAATGCTTTTTGACTTGATTTCCACTAATCCAGGAACTTCACAAAACAGTGACCAAAATTCCTGGGAAATTCTTACACTGATGAAGTCTTTCTGGGATCCCTAGGACCAATCATACTTTTATAGACACCATTCTAGACTGGACTATTCTTTACCCAAATTTAGGAAATTTGAAAGAGAGTAGATCACCTTTGGAAAAGCTATCATAGGAAGCTAACTAGAGGACCCACACTTTTGTTTTTCCTTGTTATGGTGACCAAGCCCAGTGTGGCAAAGGTGACTCAGTTACATGGAAAGTCCCCCAGCTATTTTTGTTACCTTCCATCCCTTGTCATCCTTCTATTGCCCAACATGGGGAGATGACCATGAGCACATAAACATGATTGCTTGACTTTGGCTTGCCTTTCTACCAGTCCATGAGTGTACTCATCAGCTTGGTAGGATCTCCTAAAAGGTCAAGATAGGTCTAATAAGGTCTGTTCACTAGCCTGTTTGTCAACCAGTGGATTTCTGTACCTTGTGTAGACTCTCATAAAGGGTCAAGGGCAAGGTCTATCTAACAATAGGACTGTATTTCTGCTCTGCTCCACCCATATTGTCCAGTATCAAGCACTATAAAACTAAGGTACTGGAGGAAGGGGGCATGTCAGATCATGAGGAAGATCTGAGGTCCACTTCATTAGAGGAGACCATGGACCTTTTAATAATGTGTCATTGACTCAGAACTCTGCCTCAGTGGTTCTCTTTCAGATGGGGCAATTATAATCCCCACAAAGAGTAGGAAGAATTCTCTTCCTAAAGTTTGCAAAACATGTTTGACAGTCAAATATCTTCTGACTGAGAGATAATAAAAATAATAGCATTGATTCCCCCTTTCCACTCCAACATCACCACCTTTCTCTCATTCTTGAATATGTGCGTAGTCTCCCACCCCCTTCCATTCCGTATTTGCAAGAGTGGAAGAAAAACTCAGTAAGAACAAAGAAAAAGGTTTTCTGGATGCAAAATGTTTTTAAAAAGCAACTTGGTTTGGATTAAACCAAGGCAAAATATAAACAGAATTATTGACAAAAGAACTTTTTTTTTTAAAGTTAGTACATGTAAACCAACAAGCCATTGTAGATAATTTTATCAAGCTGCACTAACCAGTAATGTAAGTGAGGTCCAGGTCAAATCCATCTTTCCTATAACGTCTTTTGTTTTCTGAAACCTTAGAGAGAAAAATGACAGATTTGTTAAGTATATGGCAACCTAAAAATAAAGAACACATATATAAAATTATCTAGATATTTGTCATCCTTGCCAGTACCTCCCAGAATAGGAGGCAGCTAAGTAGCACAGTAGATAGAATCCTAGGCCTGGCATTAGGAGGACCTGAATTCAAATCCAGCCTCATGCACTTAGTAGCTGTGACTTTGAACAAGTCACTTACTTCTGTTTGCCTCAGTTTTGGCTGTAAAACAGGGATAACAGCCCCTACCTCCTGGGGTTATTGTGAAGATCAAATGAGATAATATTTGTAAAGGGCGTAGCACAGGATCTGACTCATAGAAGGCACTAGATATATGGTCTCGCTAGAATAACAGACATGCTTCAAAACCCAAAAAAGGGTTTACCCACTTACCAGCTTTCTAGCTGTGTTTTCAATCTTTCTTTTCACACTGGCCAGCTGAAACACTTTTATCAGAACAAAAAGTCTTAAAGCTTTAACGAGAAATGCCAACCTAACAATGAATACAAAAGAAACAATTTTGCTTCAGAACTTGCAGTTACTTTCAGGAAAGCGTCAAAGGTTGAAGTTCATTTTTCACTTAATCTCCTTCCACCTGGGGGGACTCAGGAATCCTACTTCAAGTAGGAGAGCTACTGGACCTGGGCATTGTTTTTCAGAAGTTTCAAGGTTCTCAGCACATAGTTATCAGTGACTCCATTATCTCCAAAGTCATTGTAAGCCATTAGAAGTTGAAGTTGAGATGTCCAGATTACGTAATAATATAGGACCAAACGCCTCAGTTCCTTTCCCAACTTTGACTTTTATTAACAATGGGACCTTCAGAAGCTCATTTAACTTCCATCAACTTCAATTTCTTTCTCTGTAAAATATTGGGGTGAAAATTCTACCTGCCCTCCATAACTCACATAGTTATTGTGAGGATCGCATGAGATCATGAATGGGAAAAGCACTTTGTCAACCATTAGTGACAATAAATAGCGATGCTGTGTCCAAGTCAGGGACATATGAGTTGGGGATGTTGGCACTGAAGCTTGACCTATCTTGATTACGGAAATGTTGGGAATAGTTGGGAATAGTAAACTGTCAATCAACAAACATTTGTTAAATGCTTGCTGTGTGCTACTGTGCAAAGCACTGGGAATATTAATTTTTTTAACCCTTAGATTTGCTTTATTCACTAGTCCATTTTTCTACAACAAATATGACTGAAATCATCTGTCATAAAATTATTTACAACATTTCCAAAGGAGAGGGATTATTTCTGCCCCCAATACAGCTACTGACAGAATTACTTCCATTGCACCAGGAATATTTATAAATAACAGAAAGGACAGTCTCTGCCCGTAAGAAGTTTATATTCCAATGGGGGAAGACAATACATAAAAGGGAAGAGGAAAGCAGGGGAAATGGGAGGTGGGGAGGAATACAGAGTCACAGAATCTCAGAGTTGGAAGAGGCCTCAGCATGTTCCCTGACAAGTGATTACCCAAGATCTGCCTGAATACTTCTAGTCAGTCAGTTAACAGTTACTGAGGTCTCACTATGTGCTAAATGCTAAGGATACAGAAAAAAAAGAAGAGTTCACAGTCCTTGAGGAGATAATATACAAATAACTAGGGATGTACATCATATATACAATGATAATAGGAAGTATGTTAAAGGGACAGAATTGGGGGAAATGGGGGAGATGCCATATAAAGGTCTTCTACAGAAGATGGAGATTGAGCTGGGAGTTGGAGGTGAGGGGGGAGAACAGTTGAGGCATGGAGGTCAGCCAGTGCAAGTGCATGGAGCTGGGGGATGGTGGGAGAGTCAAGTGTGAGGAACAGTCGGCCCAGGTAGCTGAATTGAAGAGTTCACGGAAGGATATAAGGTATACTCTGGAAGTAAAGACTAGAGAGACAGGAAGGAGCCAGGCTGTGAAGGATTTTAAATGGCAAATAAAGGATTTTATATTTGAACCTAAAAGGAATAGGGAGTCACTGGAGTCTATTAAATTGGGGTGGGGAGTGACATGGTTAGACCTATGACCTAGGAAAATCACTTTGGACCAGAATGAAGAGAGACTTGAGTCAGAGAGACCAATCAGGTTATTGCTATAGTCCAGGTGTGAGAAAATGTGCCCCAGGATATTAGCTGTGTGAGTGAAGAAGAGGTCTATACAAGAAATATGGAAAAAGGAATGCTAAGATTTGACTACTGACTGGATATGTTGGGTGAGTGCAAATGAGGAGATGAGGGTTACACAGAGGGTATAAGCTTGGATGAGTTGGAGGATAGCGCTAACCTCAATAGCAGTGGGGAAATTGAAAAGGAGGCGGGGGAAACAATGAGTTCTGTTTTCACCATCGTAAGTTCTAGATCCCCATAGGACATCCAAGATACAAGACTGTAGCTCCAGAGAGATTAGAGTTGGAAGGATATACATCTGGGAATCCTCAGCATAGAGATGATAATTGAAGCCATGGGAGCTTCTGAAATCACAAAGCAAGAGAGTAGAGAAGGAAAAGAGAAAGAGTGTCCTGGAGAGAGCCAGAGTATATAGGGGAGGGTGGTGGTGGAGAGAGGGAGAAATAGCTGTGTTAGTAACAAAGTAGACTGAGGAGTAGTCAAATACATAGGAAGAGAACCAGGAGAGAGGGCAAGGTCATAAAAACCTAAAGAGAAGAAGAGGGATGTTAATAGTGTCAAAGGTATCAGAAAGGTCAAGAATTGAAAAAGGGGTATTACCCATTGATTATGTATATAAGTAAGCCACGATGTTTGCTAAGTGGTGCAGTGAATAGAGTGTCTAGCCTGGAATTAGGAAGACTCATCTTTCTGAGTTCAAATCCAGCCTTAGACACTATGTGACCCTGCAAGCACTCTCCCTCCCACCATGACTTAAGGATTTTTTCCTATGTTCAATATGACCCAGAGAGCACTGAGGTCTGGGAACCCTGTGGCATGAAAGTATTTCCTAGGGAACCCTGCAGCAAGGGATGGTATTAGGTATATAGACTTTCAAAGTGAAAAGTGAGTGGGAAGACACACATACACACAGACACACACACACAGAAACCAAGAGAGAGACAGAGACAGAGAGGCTGAGGGAGGCTATTCTTATTTCATGTCTCAGGTGGGAAAATATGAAGTAAAGCCAGTAAGTTCCTGACCACTTGAGCCAATGAGTAAACAATGTAGACATACATTGGAAATATTGAGGTTCCTGTGACAAGCAAGAAGCTTAGCAACTAGGTCCAAGGAGACTGTTGTGAAAAACGCCTGAATCCAGCAGGAGTTGGGAGGTTTGTGTTAAAAAGGAGAACTTTTGTTTCTTCACCCTAAAGTGGAATCAGGGAGAGTGAGTTCCCACACGTTGGAGTTGGGGGGATCTGAGATACACGTGTCTTTACCTGTAGTTTATTACCATTTTACTTAGTCAAATTACACTGCTTACTAAAGTATCGATCAAGGTAGTAAAATCAGCAAAATGTGAGAAAATTTGCTTTGGAGGGACTCAGCACGTAAGATAAGCAAGCATGTAAAACAGCTGCTGGGAGATCTTTGAATTGCTTCAACAACTCTCAGAAATGGGTTGGAAATATGCCAACAAATTACCAAGTCATTTATACTCTTCATATTTCACAACTGGAACTATTATTGTCATTTTGATCAACATCATCATTATAGGTAGCATTTACATAGCTCTTTACGGTCTGAAAAGAATTTTACAAATATTATCTAACTTACCCTTAGAAGATAGGAACTATTTTCATCCCCATTTTATAGATGAGGAAACTGAAGAAGATGGAGGTTAAGTGGCTTGCCTAAAGTCACACACACACTAGGAAGTAGTGTCTGAAGCTGGATTTGAACTCATCTTCTTGATTGGTCCAGTGCTATATCCACTATGACACCTAGCTGCTTATATATACACCTGTATCTCTATATCACTAAAAAGATATCAGGAGCAAGAAAATGATGTTCTAAAGAAAATCATTATAGAGTGATACTCAATGACTTTTTAATGCAAAGTTTGACATAGAAAAGAGAGAAAAGTATGTTGGAAAATGTGGTTCAGTATTAAGAAGTGAAAGAGACCAAAATAGTTGTAAATTACTATGAAGCTACACATCTGTCTTAAATATTTTCTTCAAGAAGAAAGCTGGAGGGTACTGAATATAGTGAACACTTTTTTTAAAAAATGAAATTAATTGCAGTTTAATGTACAGTCAATGATTAGTTGCTTGTGTGAAAATTATTTCAGAATCAGCTATCTGTATGTAAGCAGATCACCAATTTATGAAAGCAAAAATAAAATTAAAGATCAAATTAGAATAAGGGATGAAGAGAAAAGAAAAAAATGGTATATGCAATGGCAGTAGTTCTAATATAATCTAGTTAAGCAAGCTATTGACACAAAAAATTGAGAATTAGTCCTAATAATATTTCCTACAAACTGATGTAAAGCTGTCATCACAATAAGAAGGCCAAAAGAGCCCAGAAACTGCTTCCACCAGTGGTAATTATCTTTTTGCCAAATGGAGAGACTTTGCAGCCAGAGAAAACATGATTTAGAACATAAATCTATTTGCAAAACATTTAGGAGAAAGATATTGCTAAATAAGTAAGTAAGATATTGTTAATGTCATCACTTCACAAAACAGCACAGATAATAGAGGAAACTGAGTCTTGAGAAAGCCTCGCCTAGTCCCAATTAAGGTGAATCTCCCCAAAAACATTTGCACCATATACTTTAGTGAATTCCAGCCAGATGATAGACTTAAATGTTAAAGAGAACTATTAAAAATATGAAGAAATGGAATAATGAATTTCTTTCAATTGTGTGAAGTTAATTTTTTTCTACTCAAAAATAGAAGAAATTATTAGGGGTTAAGATAGATGTGACTGGTTAATCAAAAATTTTAAAGTTATACAAGTCAAATAATTTTTTTATAAAGAAAGATGGCATTTTAGGAAAAACATTACTCAAGATAATGTTTTGTTTTTGTATTTGTATCCCTAGTAGGTATATGGTGTCTGGCATGCAGTAGGTGCTTAATTAATCCTTACGGAATTGAGTATTTTCTGAAACAATATAGATTTATATAAATATAATATATTATATTATATGATTATATAATATAAATCTGTTTGTGTGTACCTATCTTTTGTAACTTTCGATTATGTGGTTCTATCAGTTTGCCATAGGAGATTCATCCAATGTTCCAGGAGAGCTTCTGTTAACATAATGATGGTACCAATGGAACATGTTGGTAGTCCATCAGATATTTCTTGCTTTTGCTACAAGATTAACCCATTTTCTTTCATTTTTTCATAAATTGCTTTGATAATATCCTTCATTCTCCTCCTCCTGCATGATTCCTTATCTATGCCAGGATACAGGTGGTTCATGCCCACAATGTAAGTCTCCATTGTCTTTTGGGTGATCGTTCTAAATTCTTTGGTGGACATAGTGTTCTCACAGCTAATATCCATAAAACCAACCCATATGAAAACTGGGTTATTAAAATTGAAAATTTTAAAAGATGGACCTTCATTTTCAGGGAGAAACATGTCATTAAAATAATTTGACAATTTCCCCAAAATTATTTCATCCACTTTCCTACTCTTGTTTAGCACCTTTCCCAGATTGTTTTCTATTTGTAGTGTCTTTCTAATATATACTAATTGATTAGTTATGTAGATTGTCCTTCCAACTGTATATGACAGTCTGGAAAAGAGACATTTTTCATCCACTTAATTTTTCCATTGCGGATAAATCATAAAGCCCCTTGAATGTTTATATATCTCATATAGGAATCTGTGCAAAGTTTTGAGGCTAGCTGAAATCAGCACGGTATCCTCCACAAACAAGAGAGTCTAAAAGATGTCATTACCAATTGGGAATCCTTCTTTGATTTAGATTCTGCACTAGGTCTCTTCCATAACAGTGATAAACACCTTTGGTGGCCACATCTCACCATTTATTCTTTACTTGTTAATAATCAGGGAGCATGGGAGGTGGGAAGGGCTTCAAATAAGGATTTCTTTGTTGTTATATCTTTCCAAGTATCTTTATAATTTTGACATATGCACAGAGCATATACTAGTAGAGGAGAGATTTTAAGACATTTATTATTTTAAAAAAATAGAATTCATTTTTAGAGTCTACAATGAAAACACAACTACCTTGCATTCTCTACTTTGTTCAGTCCATTGTAAGCTAGCAAAGATATGATCTGCTTTGGAATGTGGTTTTCCAAACCTGCTTGTTCCTTTTGAATACTCTCATCGAGAATGTTCTCAATATTAATATATTGTAGATAATTCTCATAAAAATATTTTATATAATACTCTGAAAATAAAGTCCTAGCTCTCAAGCCAAAAGGTCACTCTAGGTCCAGTTAGTTCAACTTCCTCATTGTAGAATGAGGTTTGTAACTGAGAGAAATGATTATTAATACCAATGATTTGGGGAGATTTGATTTCCCCATTTTTCTCTGAAGGTTGAGTTAACCTTTTTCTCTATCCAGACCCCACCCAAGTGGGGCAGTTATTGTGTTCTAATCAGGTTTGGGTAGTAATAAATTCTTTGATCAGATTTGACCAAGGCTGAGGTAAGCGGAAAAGTAAATGACTTAAAGTTCAGGTCCAGGCATTTGCTGTAATATTCGTTCTCTCATTAATTGTTAACCAGTCAGAGTTGATTGCCACCCTGGGGAGCACTCGTCTTCCAAAAGGGCATATACACTGTGAGCCTACTACCATAATTGTCTTTGGTATAATAGAGAGACAGCCAAATTTTATTAAAATGCTGACATTATTTTTAAAAATAATTAAATTACTCAGAAATTATCTTTTGAACCTTTTTAAATGTCACATAACTGTTGTGAGTGATGGACCCCTTCTCAGAAAAATGTTTTATAAAATTAATAATTGAAACAAATTCTAAATTTTAGTTAAAGGTGGATAAAAATAAAGACATTTTTTTTCTATCTAATATCAAGGATCCATTGAAATCTATGTGGTGGGAGTAACCCAACGTTAAGAACCCTTGCTTTTGAGATTAGGAAATTGAGGCCCAAGGAGATTAAGAAGTATGCTTAAGGTTACATAGGGAGGAAGTAAAGTCATCTGGGTGGTATCAAAGGATAAAATAAAAGGAAGAAAACAAATAGAAGAAAGGTAAAAAAAAAAAAGTTCCATATAAAATTTTATAACATGCTCTTTTTTGCCATCAACAACAATGGAAGTAGCACATTTGGGCATCGCTGTCCCCAGGTGCCTCCAGATGAAGTACAAATGGTACTTAAAAAAAACAACAATAGAGATGAGAAAAACAATCAGATTGGACCAAATACATGTAGTTGGTTTATTCAGGAGCTAACAATTCTGAGGCTAGGGAACACTAGATTTTCTGAAGAAAAGGTATCTGAAGTGAGAAAGCTAACAAAAGAGTATAAAAATAATCTCCCACTTTATAATTACTCCTAAAAAGGCAATTGAAAGAATTTCAGTAACTACCAATCTATATAGTTTATGGCATGTAAAATACATATTATATTAAGTATATTATGTATAATATATTTTATCTATAGAAAAAGCACATAAATTTTAAGTATTACTTGGGAATTTTCTTTTTTTTTTTGACAGTTTGGAAAAATTTATTTGTGAACAAATGCAACTGGCATTTTACATTTTAAAAAGCCAGTTTATTAGTGACTTTTCTAATTTATTCTTCTGTGTGGTACTGTTCAATTGATCTTATTGTTTGGCCAATTTGAGTTTTATATTTTAGAGATATTAATCCATTTATTTTAATTTCTAAAGCATATATCCAAATATATTTTAAAAGTATTTTCTAAAGCATGTTAAAGTATTTTAGCATAAATCTGCACATAGCAATCATTGATATTTTTCTTAATTTCTATTATATTTATTGTAGCAGTTGCTATATCACTTCTGATTTTAGTAATGAGTTGTACTTCTCCATTAAAATATTAATTGGCTGTCTATTAATTGTATTGGGTTTTTTTTAAAAAGTAGCCATTTTATTCTTCATTTTATTCATTTCTCCTCTGATCATGACAATTTCTTTTCTCTTCTTTCCTTTGGTGTATTATTTTGTTCATTTTATAATTCTTTAAAATGAAACCAATCCTCCTTTTTTTCTCTCTTTTTAATATTGTATAGTATTCAGTGCTATAAATTTGCTTCTGGATGATATTTTGGTCACACCTCATAAATTCTTATATATTGCATTTTTTGTTATCTTTGAGAAATTCTGCATAACAGTTACTTCAGTTTTTCTTTTATCCAGACATTTATAAATCATTTTCTAAATTTCATAATAATAATTTACATTTACATAGTTCTTTATAATTTGTAATAATGTTTCAGTATTATTTTAAACTCTGTATCCTATGACCCTATTTTTGTTATTTCCTTCTAGTTTTACTAAAGGGAATTGAATGATCACATTTTGACCCATAATGTCATAAATGTGCCAGTCTTGCCTTTTTATCTTCTGTTTTTCTAAATCTTTCTATGGACTCCTCTATGATCTAGTATGTTGTCAATTTTTATGAAAATTCCATGTACATTATACAATGCATATTTTTTCCAGGTTCTCTTTATATATTTATGGCATTCAGTTTCAGTTTTTGGTTTTTGTTTGTTCGTTTTTTTTTACCATTGAACCAGTCAAACCTTTCTTATGTATTCTTTTGTTTGATTTCTCACATTCTGAGAGTTCCCGTCTATTCTTCTCCCTCTCATCCTTCTTCCCTGTGAAAGGCTGGGAATAGGGTCTGCTAGAGAAGGAGGTATAATATTGATATTGAAGGGATTCTAGTCATTTATTGTACTTTGTGGGCTTTATCCAATCCAAAGATCACTCTCCTTGGTAGAGAAGATAGAATTTTTAAAAAGAGAGTTAAGCAGCTCTGTCTTCACATATTATATTCATTAGACTATTGTTTCATTTACCATAAGCAGTGATCTTATCTCTTCTTTACAAACATTTCTTTCCCCAATATAAAAAAATTGCTTTTTAAAGTATCTTAACTACCCTCGCCAACTTTAGCTCCTTCATCTCTGATATCGTCCTTGTCATGGTCCTCTTCAAAAATAAAGGACAAACACAACAAGATATTGTTCTTACAAGACAATAACATGTTTTTGTATTCATCCACCTTTACCTACTTTTTCTTCCATCTTCTTTATGGGTTCCTTTAAAAATCTAAAAAATTTTTTAAAATCCAATTTGTTTGATGAGTGTTTTGTGAATCTGTTGGTCTTTTTAGATAATTTATTTTTTCCTCTTTATTGGAAAAATTTCCCCTTTTTATCTTCCAAAATTTATTCTTAAGGCTTAAGCTTAACAGCCTTCCTAGTCTGACTGTCCCAGAAGTGCTTAACCTGGTGTCAGTGAACTACCAAGGGGTCTGAGCATAGATCTGAGGGAGGCAGTGAACTTGGATGGGGAAAAATATATTTAGTCAATCAATTAGCATTTATTAAGGACTTACTACATACCAGACAAAGTGCTAAGTGCTAGAGATGCAAAGAAAGATGCAAGATACTTCCCGTGCTTGAGTAACTTCCAATCCAATAGGAGAGACAACATGCAAATAACTATGTACACACAAACCGTATTCAGAATAAATATGAAATACTCAACAGAAGAAGGGCATTAGAATTAAGAGCAATTGGAAGAGCCTTCCTATAGGAAGTGAAATTAAAATTGGGACTTGAAGGAAGCCAGGTGAGCCAGGAGGTAGAGAGGAAGAGGAAAAGCATTGCAGGCATGAGATAGCCAGAGAAAATTCCCAGAGCCAAGAGATGGAATGTCTTGGTCAAGAAACACCGATTAGACCAAAGAGTACCTGGTGGGGTTGGGGGTGGTATAAGGTGTAAGAAAATTGGAAAGGTGGTGGTGTGGAGACAAGGTTATAAAAGGCTTTGAATGCCAAATAGAAGATTTTTAATCCTGGAGGTGATACAGAGCCATTGGAAAATATCTTTGCCTTTAATAACCTCACATTCTATTGGAAGAGATAGTATGTGTGCGTGTGTGTGCATATATAGATAAATAGATAGATACCTTTACACATATTAACAGTTTCTCTCATATACATTGATAATCATTTAATATCATTTTTGGACCTTATTAAGGTCCAGACCCTGAATTAACCAACCAGAAGAAGAGCCTGGACCTAACAGTTTCTTTGTTCTTTGAGTAGACTCAAAGAATACCTCTTCCTATGTTAACGATGCCAGATGCGGCTAACATAGCGTTCTTTCTGAGTCCCTGAGACACTATCCTGAATAATAGGACTTTTTCCGTATCGTAACATTTTGTGGGCATATACTATGTTATGGCATGTTAATGGTAAAGAACACACAGATATCCTGATTCATAATTTCAATTGACACTATGTCAACTCTCTTATATAATTTTAATTACAACTTACTCAACTAAGAAACTTCCTTTCTTGTGGTATAGTTAAACACATGTAGAGACCATAAATCTGAGGGATACAGACATCCTGGGATTGTCCTAAAACAGATTTAAGCCTGGCCATTCTTGTATCAGACAGTCAGAAGTTTCCTTCTGGCTTCATGATCATGTATCTGCTAGCTTTAAGGGAATAAACAACATGAATTTTCATACTGCCTAGCCTGTTTGCCTCTTTAACCAAATTTTCATGTTGACACCATCTATACACACACATATATATGCATATATATATAAATACATATATATGTGGATATATATAAAATAAATTCAAGGTAACTTCTGTGAAGGAAGGCTCTAGAAGATGGAAGATCAGGAAAGAATTCATATAGCAGGTGATATAACTGAGTTTTAAAGGAAATTGGGGATTCTACAAAGGGGTATATTCAGAACAAAGACAATAAGATGAAAAATGAAGTATCAAGTATGAGGGGTAAGATGACCAATTAGGTCAGACTGTTGAACGTATAAAGGGTGGTAATGTAAACTAAGGTTGGAAAGGTAGGTTAAGGACATGTTGTGAAGGGACTTAAATGTCAAACAGAATTTTTAATTGATCTGACAGTTAATAACGAAACATTGGACTTTATAGAGGAGTGACATGGTCAGATTTGTACTTTAGGAAATTCATGATGGCAGCTGTGTGGAAGATGGTTTAGGAAGAGGGGAGACAGAAGGCAGTCTAGTAGAAATTAGGCTTAGATGATCATCATATCATAAATTCAAAATAGATAGTCAGCCTGAATATTCAAGATCACACCATAAAAGACTGAGAAGCAAGCTGCATGCATTTCACAGCTATGTGTAGAAGATGAATTCTTTTTTAAATTTTTTTCTTTTTTTTCTCTCCAAATTTTATTTATTTGTTTTCAATTTTCAACAATCACTTCCATAAGTTTTAAATTTTCTCCCTCTCCTTCTTTCTTCCCTTCCCAAAGCAGCATGCATAGGCTGTACATATACATTCTTATTAAACACATTTTCATGTTAGTCATGTTGCATAGAAGAATTAAAATGAATGGGAGAAAGCATGAATAAAGCTAAACAAAACCAAACATAGCAAAAGAGAAAATAGTCTGCTCCATTCTGCATTCCAACTCCTTAGTTCTTTCTCTGGATGTAGATGGCATTTTATATCAAGAGTTCTTTGGAAATGTTTTAAGTCCTTGCATTGCTGTGAGGGACTAAGTCTATCAAAAACAGTCTTTGCTTACTGTGGCTGTTACTGTGTATGATGTTCTCCTTGTTCTGTTCATAGAAGATGAATTCTTAAACAAGGGATAGGGACAATTTCAAGAAATAAAAGATGGGATTTTAATACAAGGAAATGAAATGTTTTTGCAAAAGCAAAATTATTGCTTCTAGGATAAGAAGAGAAGTTAACCATAAGAAAGGAGAAAAAAATTGTTATTTCAAGTGCTTCTCATAAGAGTTTGGTATCCATGATATATATGAGCAATTAACAGAAATATATATGACCAAAAACTATTTCCTAATATTTAGGTAGTCAAACAATTTGAGAAAAGTTCTTAAAGAATAATTATAAATAACTCATGATCATAAGAATGAACTTTCTAAATCACAAACTTTCCAAAAAGAAGAGAAATATAAATCAAAACAACCCTGATATTTCACCACATATCCAATACATTGGCAAAGACAGGAATAGTCAATGTTATAGACACAAGCACACTAATGCATTGTTGGTGGAGTTGTGAATTAGTACAATCATTCTGGAAAGCAATTGAGAATTATGCAAATAAAATATTCAAACTATCCATATTCTTTGATCCAGAGATTCTATTTCTAGGCAATACTATAAAAAGGTCATTGACAAAAAAAAAAAAGCTCCATGGACACCAGAATATTTATATTATAACCCTTTTGTTATTTCTTTTTTGTGGTAGAAACAAAGTTGATGTCAGTCAAATGGGGAATGGCTAAACAAATTATGGGCTATGAATACCATAAACTCTTCTACACTGTAAGAAATGATGACTATGATGAATACAGAGAAGTACGAAAAGACTTTCATCAACTGATGCAGAGTGAAGCAATAGAGCCAGGAAAACAATATATAAAGTGACTACAAAAATGGGAATGGAAATAACAATAAGCATAAAATAGTAAAAAAAAAAAAAGTTTTGAAATTAGAAACAAGTTTGAGAGGAGATGGAGATCCAAGGTGTGAAACATTGCATATAATGTCAGGGTATTTCTTCCATTGTAATATTTTTTTTCTGTTCTTTAAAAAAAAATCATTGTTATAAGGTATGGTTCTCTGGGGAAAGAAGAGGGATTTAAGGAATTTTTAAAAAACTAAAGATATTAATGAGAATCTATTTTAAAAAGAAGGGAAATTTCATTCAGGAAGACAAATTAGGAATTCAGGTAAGAAGTGCTGAGGACCTAAATTAGGGTTGTGGCCAATCAAGTGAAGGAAAAGAATAGAGAAAAAGTAGGGTCATAAATACCCATAAAAGAGAGAGTATACAGGAGAATATCTCCCCTTCCTGATTCCAGAGCTGTCATAGTCATCCTGGTCCATTTTGATCTTATGTGAGGTCAGGCCCCAAGGATGCCAAGCTAAACCAGACATCCTGTAAATAGAGTCAAACTCTAAAGTGACCCATCTGATGCACCATCTTTAATCTGTTTAGTCCTATGCATCATATTTTCCCCTATCAATTAACTGCCACAGTTGTCACAATTCTGAAAGATCTATGCCTTTCTGGCATTAGACTCTAAACTCCTTGAGGACAGGGACCTTCTTTAGCTTCCTTTTGTATCCTTTGCACTCAGTACAGTGCCTGGAACAGAGTAGGTGCTTAATAAATGTTGATTGATTATAATCCAGCCAAATCTTTTTTCTTGCCTTGTGGACTTCATCTCATATATGAGCGACAGTGGAAACCTTGTGATCTCAAAAGCTATGTTTATCACTACCTTCCATGGTTGATACTTGATAACTATTAATTAGCATGTTCAAACTTTAAGAGGAGAGTCAGAGGTTTCAGGCTCTTCTTTTCATTCAAAAAATACTGATCAAGCTCCTGGGCTCACAGGTCTGTCTAGGAAAATGAGATGATATTTCTAAAGCATTTTTTTCAACCAAAAAGCACTAGCTAGCCAGCTAGTAGTAGAAGTCTTGGAGCAGTGTCATTTGAAAATTAAAATCAAGCAGAAATTTAAATAGAACTTTTTCAAACAACATGTATGGTATAGAATTATAACAATGAAAGAAGTAATATTTCTGTAAGAAGAAAACTACAAAAAAAAAAAACCAAGAAAAGCACACAACATTTCAGGACATATAAATCATATATTTCTTACTTGGGGATTTGGTGAATTCCTCCAATATCGAAACAAATATAAGTCACATCCAGCACCAGGAACAGTACAATAGCAAGGAGATCTAGCATATTGAGTATTGAAGAAAAATATTTTCGTAGTCTGTAATGCAAGCAAAGTCATGAAATTTACCTCTGGAAAGAAACACAAGGAAGATTTTCTTTTAAAGCCCCAGTTGTTTTCACCCTCACCTCTAATCTCAAGTAATTAGTTAATCTGCTTTAAGAGATTAATATGATGGCATTCTAAAGACTAAGGGGAAAACAATATGGTTTCAAAAGGTAACTTTTCACTCTAAATTTTCACATTTCCCTTGACAAAAATGCCAATGCCAGTCTAAACAACAGTTAACCATAAGAATACAATTACTGAGCGCTAATTCAGCATCAAGTAACACTTGCCATATCCGCACAGAACAGTTTTATATATTTAAAAAAATCCAACTTACCCTTCCAAAAAGACTTGAAATAGCACGTCAGCAAGGAAGAAGAGACCGAAAAGTGAAAAAGCTACATGATAGGATAAAGGTAGCTTCACACCCTTAGGAGTCAGGGATAAAGCTGCAATCAGTATTGCGATCTGAACAAAGATCAAAATGATACTAAATAACCTATAAAGATGAAAAAAATATATCAGGAAGGAAAAGTGAATCTCCTACTTCATAGCTGAGCTTGACTGAGCCTGCTACCAATTCATAGTTTTAAGGCAAAAAAAGAGAATATTGCATCCTCATTATTTCATATGAAAATCATTCAGAAAAACAAAAGAAAAAACCCCAACTTCTATTCTTTTATGTCTAAAGAGTGGGGAGAGGTGTGTCTATGGGGGTGGGGGAGAGGGAAGGTGGTTTGGATACTAGTGGAAGAAATTAATATGTTTTATATTCAGTTTTAAGCAAATTGTCATGGACATTCTTATTAGTTTGAGAGATGATTTTTTTTTCTCTTCCTCTGGCTTTTACAAGTCTAGATTTTCCATGAGAATTCTCAAACCACATTCTATAACTACATACTACATTGCCTCAGCTAGGTACTCAAGACTGATAGGCAATCCTTTTCTATATTAGTTGTTGGCCCTACCACATTACGTTCCCTATAGTGCTTGTTCCAAATCTGCCCCTTTAAGCCCCATTCCCAACCCTTCCTCCTACATACTTTCAGTGGATGACCTTTCCTCCTACATTCTAAGATCATCAAGGTTATCCTACAGGAGTTCCCCTTCTCTCCTTTTTCTCTCTGGTCTTTAGGAAGAGTAGTTCTCTTGGCTAAGGCTAATTAATCATTCCTTCCCCACTCCCTTTACCCCCCAAGAAACTAAAAATCAACCTGTGTCCTTAACCTAACATTTGACCTTCATAGTTTGGGACCTTGCTTCATCAAACACAATCTCTTTTGAATCCTCTATCTCTCCATGTTCATTGTCTCCTTTCCTTTTGCCCATGGACATGTTCAGGCCTTCACTACCTTAAAAGGCACTCCCTCAATTCTACCACCCCTTACAGGTACCATATCATCTCTATTTTCCATTTACTCCAAGTTTCTTGAATGAATAGTCTATACTGACTCTCTCTGCTTCTTGACCACCTCCATCACTCCTCAGCCCTTGCAGTATGGCTTCTATCTTTAGAATTCTAATGAAAGTACCTGACATGTATATAAGACTTTAAGGTTTGCAAAACAGATTGTATACATATATTGTCTCATATCTTGCTTCTTACCTTTACTACTTGTGTGGTGTTAGATGTCACCTTACTTCCCTGGGCCTCAGTTTCCTCATTTGTAACATGTAGGGTTGGCCACAGAGCTATAAGCCTGTAATCCTCAAAAACTCTGTCACGTAAGTGTGACAGATAGCATCATCCATATTTGACAGAGGAGGAAACTGAGGCTCAGAGGAGTTAACTGACCACCCCAATAGTAAAAGAAAGAGATAATATTTGAACCTTTTTTTGATTTCAAATCTGATACTCTTTGAATCATACTAGATGGCCTTGGTATTGATACTGATGTCCAAAAGGTCACTCACTAGTAGCCTTTTAATGACTAAATCTAATGGCCTCTTCTGTTTTCAAACTCCTTGACCTCCTTGCAACATCTTACACTGTTCACCATTACTTGCTCCACGATAATCTTTCTTCCTTTGGCTTCTGTGACACCATACTATCCTGTTTCTCTGATTTCCCTAATTTTTTTTTATTTTTTATTTGCTCTCCTACCCTCAATTGGGTCTATCCTCAATCTTCTTCTTCTCTTAAAACTCTTTCTTAGTGATCTCATCCACTCCCAAGTTTCAACAGTTACTCTTACAGATTTCCAAATCTATACCATTTACCCTAAAAGTTCTCCAGAGCTCCAGGCTTAATTCAATTAAGTCACTATTTCAAGTGCTTACTATTTGCAAGGGACTGAGCTAGGTGCTAGGGATATAGACACAAAAATTAAACACTCCCTTGGTTGGGCATCTCCACCTAATATCATCCATTAGACCCTCAAATGCACCTTGAGCTGGCCTAAGTCAGATCTTACCATCTCCCTTCACGCATCCTCTTCCTGATTTCCCCAACTGTTCTAATGATACTGCCATTCTCCCCATCTCTTAACTTGGGAGTAATTTTTAGACTCCTTCCTTTCCCTCCTCATTTACATCCAGTCACCAAGTCTTATCAAATTCTATACAATGAAAAATAACTATAGAGCTATATCCCAAGGTGTAATTCTATATTGCTAGCCATGGTTGTTTTTGTTAGCTTGAGTCTATGACTTCATCCACGTAGGAAACTCCTGTAGGGGGCTCTTTTAACGGATATATATCCATAACTTGTGTGAAATTTATGGAGAGTCAAAAAGGAGCAACAAGAGGTTAAATAACGTACTCATAGTCATACAATTAGTATGTGTCGGAAGGACTTGAACCTAGTTCGGTCTTCCTAACTATAAAGCTTGCCTTCTGTATATTATACCACTCTTCCTCTCCTTGAATGAATGTGTGTGCATACACACACTGTATATTACATACATGTATGTATATACTATATGTTACATAAAGGTATGTGTGTATAAATATATGTTATATATATGTATATATACATGTATTTGTGGGTGTGTATGTGTGTGTGTGTGTCTAGGCATTTGAGTTCATGTTGGAAACCCCTGGATTGACAATTCTCTTTACTGAAGCAGATCAGCAACTCTTCTACAGACTTAGAAATTTTTGTGGGGCTCCAAGAGATGAAATAACTTGCCCAGTCACAGCTGGTATATGTCAGAGGCATAATGTGTACTCAAGGCTTTTTTCTTCTATCCAATATGCCTCATTTTCTTTTTACATTGAATATGTGAGATCCTTAATATTTTTTGAACAAATGAAAGTATGTTTTAAGAACACACCATGATGTTAGTGTGCTAATAACATGCTAAGACAATGAGTAAATTAAACATACAATATTATATCATTTACAAACTCTTAATAAAATTTAGAAATAGCTCACCTAACAAAATAAAAAACTATTTTGTGGGTCCAAGAAATGATTTTTGATAATAAAATAAATCTTTACTAGTTAGAACTAGTTGGAATGGAATAGAAAAAAAGCCTACTATGAATTAATAAAAATTCTGAATTACATTTTAAAAGAAACTTGGTTTATTTTCTAGTACTGATAGTAATAAAAATCTTGCCCAGTAGAGGTCCTTAACAGACCTTCTTTAATTAATGTAATTTGTAATTAGCATACACATTTTATAGCACAGTGTTCAATATAGTGTAGTTATTCAATAAATATAAAACAATTCTTGAAGACATTTTTACATATTTTAAGCTTTCTACTTCACTGAGAAGATTGAGGCCACTCAATGTGAACTTTTTCAGATTCCCTGATTAATAAAGATTCAAATTTGGGAAATACCTGTATGGAGAAAGTTATTGAATTCATGTATATAAATGAGATTTCCAAGGTAGAGAATGTAGAGTCTAGTTTCCCTTTTGAGCAATAGATATGCCCTTCTAATGATCCTCAGGATATCTCTACCTAGATGGGTCACTGTAATAATAATTTAATGTCATTTGAACCTCAATAAGGTTCAGAACCTGAACTAATCAGCCAGAAGAAGAGCCTGGACCTAACATGTCCCTTTGTTCTCTGAGTAAACTCAGGGAATACCTCTTCCTATATCAACAAGGTCAGGTGGGGCTGACTTGAGCATTTTTTTTCTGTTATAGCCATTAAAGATGAGACCCTTAACCTGACACACAATCTTGAATAATGGTACCTTTTCCATATCTTAATATTTTATGGACATATTCTATGTTATGGCATATTAATGGTAAAGAAAACAGATGTCCTGGTTTGTAATTTCAATTGACACTTTGTCATCTCTCTTAAATTACTATATTTGCCATCTATTCAATTAAGAAAATTCCTTTCTCATAATATGGTTAAACATACATAGAGATCATAAATTTGAGTGACATAGAGAGCCTGAATTGGGATTGTTCTAAAACATACTGTCATTCTTTTATCAGACAGTCAGAATTCACCTTCTGGCTCCTTGTATACACAAGTTCACTAGCATTGGCTAACTTTAAGCGAATAAACAATATGAATTTACAGATCACCTAGTCTGTTTGCCATTTTAACCAAGCTTTCAGGTCAACAACTGTTAGCTCAGATTCATCATATCTAAAATCAAACTCATTATATTTCCCCAAAACCTACTCTTCCCATGGGTAACTCTCCCATTCACCTGATCTCCTGCATTTGAAAGCTTCATATTATTTCTGACTCTCCCCTTTTAGTTGCTAGATTCTGTTAATTTCTTGTCCATCCCATCTCCCAAATCCCTTACCTATTCTCTTATTCCCATTGCCATCAGATATACACCCCTCCATATATGCCATCATTATTTTCAGCCTAGAATATTGTATAACTTTCTAACAGATCTTCCTGCCTTCATACCCTTCCCATTTCAATCTAGACTTATGCTATTTCTTACTGTGTGAATAATAACAGCAGTTATTTACATAATACAACCAAAGTACTTACATATATTATCTTATTTGCTTTGCTATGGCAGCCCTCCTTTGACCCTATATAACTCATTAACATGCTTATCATGATATGTCATGTAGAGTTGTGTTGGTGTCAGAGATGTGACAAATTTCAAAAGGAATTATTTCAGACTATTATTACACGAAAACACATTTTTAAAAAAGAGGGAGCAAGAGAGGAGAACAATAATCCTTTTTAGTGCTGTGGAGTCAGTGGATAGAGGGCTACAGATGTCTAAGAGTATAAGTCAGAATTTGATTACAAGGCCAGAAAATGCCACTCTTTTAAATTTAGGCAAATCAAAAGCCACGCAGAAATGATGAGATTACCCGCCTGCATAAGAGTGAATTCTCTCCAAAGAAGGTTTACAAATGTGTTGCTGATAAGCCTAAATGAGATCAAATTTCATCACTCAGATGTCATTAATATGAGTTATCTAGGTGATTATAACCTGCCCATCTTGTGTTATCATAGCGGAAAGGTTATGGCCTGTCTGGTCGCAAATGAAGATGTTATCAAAGTACCTTGGCTGGTAGTGGTATTATTTTGGGGGAAAGATGTTTTGAAGGGTGCTAGGAAGAAATATCTCTAGAGTTTGGAAGGGGAATTTGTTAATAGATGATAAATTATTGGAAATGTCTTTTATAATCACATAGTTTACTTTATTCTAATTTCCTTTATTCTAATAATTCTAATGACCCTACTTCTAATTCCTTGTTCATTAAACAGTCTTGTGATCTTAATTTTGTCTTCTGGGATAGGACAAGGAGGGTGGAGTCAGGGAGAGGTAAAGAATAGAATGGAGGCAGGAGCTAATTTGGTGTGAGAATTGAGAGAACCAATTGGATTCCATCTCATGAACACTGACTCTTATCTTGTGCTATCACACAATTTTGTATTTCTGTGAATTCTTCATGGGAAAATAAATAGTATAAGCCATTAATTGTTTCATAAAATACAGATGGATTCAATTAATCAACATCTCCCAATTCTGGGAAAGGAAAGACTTTGTTTGAAGCTTATTTACCATCTCCCAACTTGACCAAAACCCACTCTTCAACCCTTCCCCCCACTTGGAAAATCCTTCACTTTCCTCCAGTTAGAAATGGGATTATTTAATATTGTGTCCTGGTTTATATCCCATTAATTATTTTCTTTTAATTCATAAAAATATGTTTCCTCCTGTATTCGGGGTCTAGAGCCACACTGAGGAGGTCTAGTCCTGATTTTTTATACAATTGGCATGTACTGTTGAATAATATGCTTAATAATAATCAGTATGATCAGAAGCCTCAACCTTTGTTTCCCCAGTTATTTCAGATTTTACTAGTAACACTAATCTCCAGCAATTTCCTCTGCAGATGATCTAAACCTATTAGCCTGCCAAATACATCTTCCATTGTAAATAAATGAAGTAAAGTTCTGGTATATCAGTCAGTCTTTTATGAGTTTGCTTAGCCTGTCTGAAATAATCCTTCAGATCTGGATCACCCCGCCCCCTCTTCCCATTCTTGAGCCAGAACAATTGAGAAGTCAGTGGCTGTGAGCTTCAAATTGAAGCTCAAATCTTCTTGCATTCTTTGTTTGCAGTCTTTCTTACCTGAAAGTGATGGACATCACAACAAAGTGTATAGCTTCTTTAAGCCTACTGTTGGGGAAAAAATAAAGTTAAAATCAATCATTGAATACCCTTTCAAAATTTTATTACACATTTCCACTAATTTGCATTGAATGTTTATTGAAAAGAGAACACCATTTTGAGTTGTCCTATGAAAGGGGAAAGGTAACTTAAGGAAAATTCTATTAATGATTTGCAATGAAACATTTATTACCTAAGGCCCACAGGATCTCCTGTGTATTACTGCCACACGCACGCACACACACACACACACACACACACACACACACACAGTATGATCTTTTTGCTATGAAGAATTCATGCCAGCAATACAGATCTTATCTTCTTTTCTTTGCCTTAGTAGACAGTCTTTGTGAGCTGCTGTAGATGAAAAAACCCTTATCACCTCTTGGCCCAAATGTCTGGTGACAGACTATTTTAGGAAAATCCTTGGACATATGATCTTCTGGGACCTGTCAGAACTTGCCCTCCTTAGCAGTGTCTTAAAAGATCTTTTAGGGGTGGAGTCAAGATGGCAGAGTAAAAGCTGAGACTTGCTAAAGCTCTCCCCTGAAGCCCAGCCAAATAACTGTAATAAATGACCCTAAACAAATTCTGGAGCTACAGAACCCACAGAATGAGTGAGCAAAGCAAATCTCCAACCCAAGACAGCCAGAAAGGTCAATGAGAAGTGTCTTTCACACTGTGCTGGGAGCAGAGGGTGGTCCAGCATGGGCTGCACCAGCACAGATGGGACCTGAGCAGGCCTTGATGGGGGAGGGGGGACTGAATCTCTGGCACCTGTAGCAGTTTCCAGACTTCAATACTCCAAAACTCCAAGGACAAATTAGAAGGTGAGTGGAAAAAACCTATCAGACTTGTGTGAGAGAGTAGAGTGGTCTAGCCCCAGTCCCAGTCCCAGGGTGGCAGAGGAGATGGAGGAGGCTTGGGCAGCATCAGGGACAGAGGCAGTGGCTGTTTCTGGAGCTCTAGGCCAACAGATTGTGGGGCAATAGAGTGACTGACAGTATACCCCCTTACCCCTACTGGAAGAAGAGTACTATCTTGACAAAGAGCTCAAAAGTCAAGTAAATGGCTGGGGAAATGAGCAAAAACTGGAAAAAAAAATCAGACTATAGAATCTTACTTTGATGACAAGGAAGACCAAAATATACAAAGAGAAGAAAACAAAGTCAAAGCTCCTATATCCAAAGCCTCCAAAAAAAAAATGTGAATTGGTTTCAGGTTGAGGAAGAGCTCAAAAAAGATTTTGAAAATCAAGTAAGAGAGGTAGAGGAAAAATTGGGAAGAGAAATGAGAGTGATGCAAGAAAATTATGAAAAATGAGTCAAGTGCATGTTAAAAAATAGACTAAACCAAATGGCAAAAGAGATTCAAAAAGTCAAAGAGGAGAAGAATGCTCTAAAAAAGCCGAATTGACCAGATGGAAAAGAAGGTCCAAAAGCTGAATGAAGAAAATAATTCCTTAAAGATTAGAATTAGAATTAAAAATTCCATTAAATGAAAGCTAATGACTTCATGAAAAATTGAGAATTTACAAAACAAAATCAAAAGAATGAAAAAATAGGAGATGATGTGAAATATCTCATTAGAAAACTGACCTGGAAAATAGATTCAGGAGAGACAATTCAAAAATTATTGGGCTATCTGAAAGCCATGATCAAAAAAAGAGCCTAGACATTACTTTTCAAGAAATTATCAAGGAAAACAGCCCTGATGTTGTAGAACCAGAGAGGAAAATAGAAATTGAAAGAACCCACCAATCACCTCCCGAAAGGTATTCCAAAAAGAATACATCCAAGAATATTGTAGCCAAATTCCAGAACTCCCAGGTCAAGGAGAAAATATTGCAAGCAGCCAGAAAGAAACAATTTGAACATTGTGGAAACGCAATCATGGTAACACAAGATCTAGCAGTTTCTACATTAAGGAATCACAGGGCATGGAATATGGTATTCTAGCGGTCAAAGGAACTAGGATTGAAACCAAGAATCACCTACCCAGAAAAACTGAGTATAATCCTTCAGGAGAAAAAATGGAAATTCAGTGAAATAAAAGACATTCAAGCATTCTTGATGAAAAGACCAGAGCTGAATAGAAAATTTGACTTTCAAACCCAAGAATCTAGGGAGGCATGAAAAAGTAAGCAGGAAAGAGAAATCATAATATCAATAAACACAAGGTAAATCAATTGTCCTCCTAAGACAATTTGAAAAGACTCCAGGAAAAACAGGACCTCTAGGGGTAGAGGTTTGGACTGAGTAAAGAGCAAACACTTTCAAGCTGATTCTTCAGAATCAACAAGCCCAAGGGACAGCTATGGCAGCTTCAGCCTTAGAAACTTTCATCTCAAAGAGAGTATGGGAGGGTCTGACAGCTAAATAAGAAAAGATTGAAGGATCTTCCACTGTTGAGGGATGCCACGCACAGCAATGCTAACTGAATGCACTTCAGGTTATGGCTGTGGAGAGAAGGAGCTAGCACATACCTGGTGAGTGCAGTAGTGAGGGACAAGGACCTTGTTGGCTGTGGGCACTTTCAGGAGAGCAGAGTCCCTAGTTTCAGTTCTAGAACAGCAAAGACAGCTGTAATTTACAGCCACCAGAGGACTGCAGGGAGCAAGATCATTTGCAGGACAGTGTAGCTGGGGGTCCTAGCTGTGGCTTAGGACTAGAGAACCCAAGGTTGGGCCCCCGGAACAGAAAATAACAGTAACAAGGACCTGAGGCTTGGGGCATTATTCCCTATACCTTGGGACTACAACTTGATTACACTAATAGCTACTAAAAACAAAATAAGCAAAAAATAAATGAAAATGAGTAAGAAAAGGAGAAAGAACCCAATCATAGACAGTTACTATGAGGATAGAGAAGATCTGGGTTCATATTTAGAGAAAGATAATGGAGTTAAAAAAGCAACTCTTTTTTCCATGAGAAACATCAAATGGTCTCAAGCACAAAAAGAGTTCTTAGAATAACTTAAAAAGTTAAAAAACTTAAAAATCAAAGTAAGAGAAATTGTGGGACAACTGGAAAAAAAGAGCAATCCAAGAAAACAAGAAAATTATGAAAGGAAAGTCAAAACTGGAAATAGAGAATCAAAAACTTAAGGAAGAAAATAATTCCTGGAAAACTAGAATTAGGGGGAGCCAAGATGGCAGAATAAGAAGCCACTCTCACTCTTCCTTCACAACATCTAAAAACCCAGAAAATATTGCTCCAGGAAAAACCATGGAACAGCTAAGCCAGCAGAAAGACAGGGTACAGTAGTCTTGTAGCCCAGGAAGCTTGAGGGATTAACAGGAAAGGTCCCTCTTTCTATGGTGGAAGGGGATCCTAGTACAGGCATCCCAGTAAGCCAGCAGCAAGTACCACCTCAGAAAACCAGGGGAAAATTGTGAGCCCCAGAGTGGTAGATCAGGAGAGAGTCAATACCAGGACTGTCACCCCACTCCAAATGCCTTAGCACAGGAGAACTGGTAGACTCCAGCTCAGAAGACCACTATGTGCACCAGTAGGCAGATGTCCTCCAGCAGCCAAACCTTTCAGTGCTTCAAAGCAGCCCAGGAGAGCAGACATCCCCTGGGGATGCTGCACCCCCTCCCTCAAGAACTTTAATGTTGCTGATCCTGGCTCAGCACCAGGGAAGCTACTAGATCCCTATAGTTTCCAGTTGTCAGCACCTGAGGCCCCAGTACAAAAAGCCAGAGACCAGGTCCCTGGCACCGAGCATAGGAAGCTTGGGTCAGCGCCACCTGTACTTTAGTGGGAGAGATCAACTTTAAGAGCCAGGAAATAGGCAAACAGCATGAGCAAAAAGCAGAAATTGACAATGACCACAGATTCTTACTATGGGGACAGGGAAGATCAAGACACAAATTCAGAACAGGACAACATTGTCAACATACCCACATTTGAAACCTCAAAGGGGAATATGAACTGGTCTCAAGCTCATAAACCCTTCTTGGAAGAGTTCAAGATGTGTTTTAAAAATCAAATAAGAGTGGTAGAAGAAAAATTGGGAAAAGAAATGAGATATATAAGAAAAAGTCAATAGCTTAGAAAAGGAAGGACAAAAATTGACTGCAGATAACAAATCCTTAAAAAATACAATTGGCCAAATGACAAAAAAGTACACTGAAGAAAACAACTCCTTAAAAAGCAGAATTGGCCAAATGGAAAAAGAGGCACAAAAACTCACTGAAGAGAAGAATTCCTCAAAAATTAGAACTGGGCAACTGGAAGCTAATGACTCTAGAAAATCAAGAATCAGTCAAACAAAATAAAAAGAATAAAAAAATAGGAAGAAAACATAAAATACCTCATTGGAAAAACAACTGACCTGGAAAATACATCCAGGAAAGGTAATTTAAGAATTGTTGGTCTAACTGAAAGCCATGATGAAAATGAGATCCTGGACAACATCTTTCAAGAAATCCTTAAGGAAACCTTCCCTGAGGTTCTAGAACCAGGGAGTAAAATAGTCATTGAAAGAACCTACCAATCACCTCCTGAAAGAGATCCTAAATAGAAAAAGTCAAGAAATATTATAGCCAAATTTTAAAATTATTAGGTCAAAGAGAAAATGCTGTAAACAGCCAGAAAGAAAGAATTTAAATATGGAACCACAGTCAAGATTATGCAGGACCTTGCAGCTTCTACATTAAAAGAACAGAGGGAGTGGAATATGATTTTCCATGAGGCAAAGGAGTGTGGATTACATCCAAGGATCAACTACCCAATGAAACTGAGCATAATGTTTGAGAGGAGGAGATAGATATTCAACAAAACAGGGGACTTCTAAACCTTCGGGATGAAAAGACCAGAGCCCAGTGGGACATTTCATCTTCAAATTTAAGAAACAAGAGAGGCATAAAAAAAGTAAACAGGAAATAAAAATAAAAGATGTTATTCAATAAAGGCTAACTGTTTATATCCCTACAAGGGAAGATGATACTTGTAACTCTTGAAAACTTTATCTTTATTTTGACATTTAGAAGGGGTATACATAGATGAAGAATGTGGGTATAAGTTGACTTTGATGTGATGATAAAAAATGTAATTAAGTGGAGAAAAGGGATTGTACAGGGAGAAGAGGAAGGGAGGAAGCAGAAAATGCTAAATTACATCACATGAAGAGGCAGAAAGACTGATTACAGTAGAGGGAAAGGAGGGAGGGAGATGAGCATTGTTTGAACCTTATTCTCCTCAGATTTGGCTCGAAGATGGAATAACATACCCATTTAGGTACTGAAATCTAACTTACTCTATAGGAAGTTGGAGGGGAAAGAGGAAAGAAAAGGGAGGGGATGCTTAAAAGAGGCGGGGGAAGAAGTAATAAGGGGAAAGATGAAGAAAAGGGAAAGGACTGATAGAAGGGAGGGCAGATTGAGGGAGGTGGTGGTCAAAAGCAAACCTCTAGTGAGAAGGAAAAGGGAGAAAGAAGAGAGAAGCACAAACGGAGGAAAATAGGATGGAGAGAAACACACAGATAGTAATCAAAACTGTGAGTGTGAATGGGACGAACTCTCCCATAAAACAGAAGCAGATAGCAGAGTGGATTAAAAACCAGAATCCTACAATAGGTTGTTTACAAGAAACATGTTTGAAGCAGAGGGATACACACAGAGTAAAGGTAAAAGACTGGAACAGAATATATTAAGCTTTAGCTGAAGTAAAAAAAAAAAAAAACAGGGGTAGCAATCCTGATCTTAGACCAAGCAAAAGCAAAAAATAGATCTAATTAAAAAAGATAAGGAAAGAAACTACATTCTGCTAAAAGGTACCACAGAAAAAGAATCAATATCATTATTAAACATACATGCAACAAGTGGTATAGCATCCAGATTCTTAGAGGAGAATTTAAGGGAGTTACAAGAGGAAATAGACAACAAAACTACACTAGTAGAGAAACTTAACCTCCCCTCTTAGAACTAGATAAATCTACTCACAAAAGGAATATGAAAGAAGTTAAGGAGAAGAATAGAATTTTAGAAAAGTTAGATATGGTAGACTTCTGAAGAAAATTCAATAGGGATAAAAAGGAATATATTTATATTGTTCTTGGCAATACATGGTACCTACACAAAAATTGATCAGGTATTAGGGCATAAAAACCTCACTATCCAATGAAGAAAGACAGAAATATTAAATACATTATTTTCAGATGATGATGCAATAAAAATTACATGTAACAAAGGGTCATGGAAAGATAGACTAAAAATTAATTGGAAACTAAACAATCTAATTCCAAAGAAGGAGGGGGTCAAACAACAAATCATAGAAATAATCAATAACTTCATTGAAGAGAATGACAAGGAGACAACATAGCAAAATTTATGGCATGTGAGGAAAGCAGTTCTTAGGGGAAGTTTTGTATCTCCAAATGCTCACATGAGTAAAATAGAGAAAGAGGAGATGAATTGGGCATGCAACTAAAAAAGTTAGAAAGAGGACAAATTAAAGATCTCTGATTAAATACCAAATTAGAAATTCTGAAAACCAAAGGAGAGATTAATACAATTTAAATTAAGAAAACTATTGATGTAATAAATAAAACTAAAGGCTGGCTTTGTGGGGGGGAAAACCAATAAAATAAATAAATCTTTAGTTAATTTGATTAAAAAAAGAAATCCAAATTACCAGTATCAAAATGAAAAGGGTTAATTCACCACCAAATGAAGAGGAAATTAAAACAATTATTAGGATCTATTTTGCCCAACTGTATGCCAATAAATTTGACAGTCTTAGTGAGATTGATGAATACTCACAAAAACATAAATTGCCCAGATTAACAGAAGAGGAAATAAAACACTTACATAACCCCATTTCAGAAAAAAAAATTAAACAAACCCTCAATGAACTCCCTAAGAAAACATCTCCAGGGACAGATGGATTGACAAGTGAATTCTATCACACATTTAAAGAACAAATAATTCCAATACTATATAAACTATTTGGGCAAATAAGTGAAAGAGTCCTACCAAATTCTTTTTATGACACAAATATGGTGCTGATACAATCACATTTTCACATTAGTCATGTTGCGTAGAAGAATTAAAAAGAACGAGAGAAACCATGAGAGAAACCAAGCCAAAACAAAACATAATACAAGAGAAAATAGTCTGCTTCATTCTGCATTTCAACTCCATAGTTCTTTCTCTGGATGTGGAAGATATTTTGCCTCAAGAGTCTTTTGACAATGTTTGAGGTCCTTGCATTGCTGTGAAGGACTAAGTCTACTAGAAACAGTCCTCACACACTGTGGCTGTTATTGTGTACAATGTTCTCCTGGCTCTGCTCATTTCACTCAGTATCAGTTCGTATAAGTCCTTCCAGGCCTCTCTGAATTCCTCCTGTTCATCATTGCTTATAGCACAATAGTATTCCATTACATTCATACATCAAAACTTTTCAGCCATTCCCTAATTGATGGACATCCCCTCGAATTCCAGTTCTTGGCCACCACAAAGAGAGCTGCTATAAATATTTTCGTATGTGTGGGACCCTTTCCCATTTTTATGATTTCTTTGTGATACAGTCCTAGAAGCTTTGTCAATGTAACCAAAATTAGGACAGAAGCAGAAAAGTAGGGAAGAATTTTCGCAACAAGTGTCTGTGATAAAGGCCTCATTTCTAAAATATATAGAGAACTGAGTCAAATTTACAAAAATACAAGTCATTACCCAATTGATAAATGGTCAAAGGATATGAACAGCAGTTTTCAGAGGAAGAAATTAAAGCTATCTGTACTTATATTAAAAAATGCTCTAAATCACTCCTTATTAGAGAGATGCAAATCAGAATAACTCTGAGGCAGCATATCACACCAATCAGATTGGTTAACATGACAAAGCAGGAAGATGATAAATGTTGGAGAAGATGTGGAGAGCAGAGAAGATTCTGGAGAGCAATTTGGAATTATGCCCAAAATTATGCCCAAAGGGCTACAAAAATGTACATACCTTTTGACCCAGCAATGTTGTTTCTAGGACTTCTATGCCACATGACTAATGTGAAAATGTGTTTAATAAGAATGTATGTGTAGAAACCATATAAGATTGCATGCTGTGTTGGGAAGGGAGTGGGAATGGAGGGGGAGAAAATTTAAGACTTATGGAAGTGATTGTTAAAAACCAAAAACAAGTAAATTAATTTATATAAAAAAAGAAAGACTAAGTCTATTTCCCTCAATACTATCCTGCCCCCACTGATTCTATTCTCTCTCTCCTTTCACCCTG
This sequence comes from Notamacropus eugenii, assembly GCF_028372415.1. Taxonomy (NCBI): domain Eukaryota; kingdom Metazoa; phylum Chordata; class Mammalia; order Diprotodontia; family Macropodidae; genus Notamacropus; species Notamacropus eugenii. Next base: position 103,368,652 of record NC_092876.1, read on the forward strand.
TCTCTCCTCAAAAATGTTTTGTTTCTGACTACCCCTTTCCCCAAACTTCCCTCCCTTCTATAATCACTCACTTTCTCTTATTCCCTTCCCCACTACTTTCCTGTAGGGTAAGATAGATTTTTACACCTATTTGAGTGTGTGTGTGTGTTATTCCCTCTTTGAACCAATTATTATGAGAGTGAGGTTCACTCACTCCCTCTCTTCTCCCCCATCTTCCCCTCCACTGTAAAAAGTTTTTCTTTCCTCTTTTTTGGGAGATAATTTACCTCATCCTACGTCTCCCTTTCTTTTTCTCCCTGTATATTCCTCTCTTTCACCCCTTAATTTTATCTTTTAGATAATATCCCTTCATATTCAACTCATGCCTGTGCCTTCTGTCTATATATACTCCTTCTAACTACCCTAATAATGAGAAAGGTCTTATGAGTTACAAATATCATCCTTCCACGTAGGAATGTAAGCAGTTTAACTTTAATTAGACTGTTATGATTCTCTTTTTTTCCTTTTCATGTTGACCTTGAGTCTTACTTCTCTTGAGTTTCATATTTGAAAGTCAAATTTTCTATTCAGCTCTGGTCTTTTCATCAAGAATGGTTGAAAGTCGTCTATCTCACTGAATATCCATTTTTCCTCCTCATGGATTATACTAAATTTTGCTGAGTAGGCAATTCTTGGTTTTAATCCTAGCTCCTTTACCCTCCAGAATATCATACTCCAAGCCCTCCAATCCTTTAATGTAGAAACTGCTAAATCTTACATTATCCTGACTGTGGCTCCACAATATTTGAATTGCTTCTCTCTGAAAGCTTGCAATATTTCCCCTTGAGCTGGAAAATCTGGAATATGGCTGTAATATTCCTGGGAGTTTTCATTTTGGGAGCTCTTTTGGGAGGTGTTCAGTGGATGCTTTCAATTTCTATTTTCCCTTCTCATTCTAGAATATCACGGTAGTTTTCCTTGATAATTTCTTGAAAGACAATGTCTAGGCTCTTTTTTCCCCATGGCTTTCAGGTAGTTCAATAAATTTTAAGTGATCTCTCTTGGATCTATTTTTTAGATCAGTTGTTTTTCCACTGAGATATTTCACATTTTCTTCTATTTTTTTCATTCTTTTGGTTTCATTTTATCATATCTTGATTTCTCATGAAGTCATTAACTTCCATTGGCTCCATTCTAATTTTGAAGGAATTACTTTCTTCAGTGAACTTTTGGACCTCCTTTTCCTTTTGACTAATGCTGCTTTTTAAGGCATTCTTCTCCTCATTGGCTTTTTGGACCTCTTTTGCCATTGGATCTCATCTATTTTTTAAGGTGTTATTTTCTTCAATATTTTGGGGGGTCTCCTTTACCAAGCTTGTTGACTCATTTTTCATGATTTTCTTGTGTCATTCTCATTTCTCTTCCCAATTTTTGTTCTACTTCTTTTACTTGATTTTCAAAATCCTTTTTGAGCTCTTTCATGGTTTGAGACCAATTCATATTTTTCTTGGAGGTTTTGCATGTAGGAGCTTTGACTTTGTTGTCTTCTTCTGAGTGTGTATTTTGATCTTCCTTGTCACCAAAGTAGATTTCTGTAGTCAGAGTTTTTTTCCTTTCTTTGCTCATTTTCCCAGTATATTGCTTGACTTTCTTACTCTCTGTTGAGGGAAGGCTCTGCTTCCAGTGTGGAGGGTGAACTGTTTCAAGTTTCAGGCATTTTGTGCTGCTATTTTCAGAGATACTTCTAAGGACCTATATGTTTTCAGTTCTTCCAAAATGGTGTGATCTAATGAGAGGTTTTTACTCCTCTCCTGGCCTCTGTTCTGGTCTGTGAGTGACCACAAACACTCTTTTCTGCCTGGGAACTGTGAGAATGGTTTCCTATCCACTTCTGCCACAAGCTCTGCTATGCCAATGTTCCTCCTCAAACTTGGACTGCCACCCAGGACTTCTACCCAGATCCAAGTATGGGCAAGGCAACAGAGTCTTGCCTCAGTGCTAGCAAAGAGACCCTTATAATCCCCTTCTGACCTGTTGTTCAACTCTTCAACATCTGTGGGCTGAGAGCTCCAGAAGTTTCCATTACGAATTCAGTCACTCCCAGTGCCTGCTCTTGGTTTGCTGGGCCTGGAGTTGTATTGGCAAGCACTTCTCTCTCACCCAGGTGCTTCAGACTTTCCTGCTGACCTTCTAAATTTTCTTTGGCATCTGTGGACTGAGAAGTCTGGAAACCACCACTACTGCCAGTGGTTCAGTCACCCCAAGGCCTGCTCCAGGTTTGCTGGATCCCGATTGGTGCTGACACAGCCAGTACTGGACTGCACTCCTCTCTCAGCCTGGCACAACAGACCTTTCCTCTTGACCTTATAGGTTGTCTTGGGCTGAAAATTTGTTTCACTCTGTCGTTTTGTGGGGTTTGCTGTTCTAGATTTTTTTAGAGTCATTTTTTAAAGGTATTTGGAGGGGTTTGTGAGAGAGCTCAGGTGAGTCCCTGCCTTAACTCACCATCTTGGCTCTGCCTCCCTTTAAATGGAAATGTATTTTTTTTTTTATTGAATCCTCTCTTATGTTCTGCTGTGTACATGGTAATATTTTTCTTTTCTCATTTTGTATTTAAAGTTTAAAATTTTAAAATGACAAAAAAACAACCTACTGATATTGAAAAATGGGAAATGGATAGAGGAAATGGCATTTTTTATGGCACAATAATATTCTGTTACATGAAAAATACAAGAATTTGTTAGGCCATTCCACAACCTGTGGTTATCTCCTTATTTTCCAGTTCTTTGCCACCGCAAAAAGACCTACTATAAATATTTTTGGATGTGAAGGGCTTTTTTCTTATCTCCTAATCTCTTTGAGGTGTAGGCATACTCCTGGTACAGCAGGGTCAAAGAGTATGCATAGTTTAGTAACTTTTTGGCATGGCTCCAAATTGTTTTCCAGAATTGCTATTCTAATTCACACCTTATATCTTTTTTTTCCTGCAAGCTCTCAACATTTGTCATTTTCCTCTCTTGTCATCTTTGTCAACTTGATAGGTATGAAGTAGAACTTCAGAGTTGCTTTATTTGCATTTCTTTAATTATTAGCCATTTGGGGCACTTTTCAAATGGTTGGTGATATCTTTTATTTCTTCCATTGAAATTGTCTGTGCATAACCTTTGACCATTTATCTATTGGGAAATTGTACTTTGCCTTACAAATTTGTTTCATTTCCTTATGTATCTTGGATATGAGGAGAGAAAAGGGAACATATAGGAAAGATATTGCAAAGGTAAAACTGACAGGATTTGACAACACATTGGATATTGGGAGAGGGAGAGAGGAATTGAGAATGACAGCTACATTGGGAGCCAGAAGGACTGGGAAGATGGTAACATCCTCAGCAGTAATTGGGACATTAGGAAGGCAGAAGGATTTGGAGGGAAGGACAATGAATTCACTTTTGAATATGGTGAGTTTATTTGATGAATATTGGACATCCAGTCTGACCTATCCAATAGGAAGTTGGAGTTATAAGACCGGAGGTCTGCAGAGAAGTTTGGGTTGGATAAGTAGATCTGTAAATCATTAGCATAGAGATGATTATTGAATCCATGGAGGTGAATGAAATTACCAAGTGAAATAATATAGAGAGAAAAGAGAAGAGGGCCCAGGAAAGAGGTTTTGTGGACTGTTTTGGATGAAGATGCAACAAAGGGGACTGAAAAGAGTCAATAAGATAGGTAGAAGGAGAAGCATGAGAGAGTAGTGTTCTGAAAACCTAGAGAGAAGAGAATATGAAGGAGGGTGATCAACAGTGTCAAAGGCTACAGAGAAGTGAAAAAGAGGATGAACAAAAGGCCTTTAGATATGGCAACTAAGAGATCATTGAGAACTTTGGAGAGAGCCATTTCAGATGAATGATGAAACTGAAAGATTGTTGAGAATTTTTTAAGAGTTAGAGGAAAAGAAGTAGAGACATCCATTGTAGAGAGCCTTCTCAAAGAGATTACTGACAACAAGGGAGAGATATGAGATAACTATCATGGATAGATGGATCAATTGAGGGTTCTTTGAGGATGGTGGAGGTATGGGCATGTTTGTACTTAATAGGAAAGCAGATAAGTGAGAGAATGCAGATGGAAATGGAAGCAATCAATTGGGTAAAGACAGGATGGAATAGGATTGCTTGTGAATGTAGAATAGTTTGCCTAGACAAGGAGAAAGGTCATCTTTTTGTGAGTCTCTATGGGGAGTGGGAAAAAGAAGCAATAAGGGAAGAGTAAAAGGAGTTATTTGATGTAGTAAGGGCATGCCTAGTTTGGGCAAGATCACATTAATTTCTTGTGGATCCAGTCAGCACAGATGTGTGACTTTTCTCTGACCCTCTGAGCTGGAGTAGAGGAGGCAGATGGTAAAAAGAATCCAGGGCTAATGTTTGACAAAGGATAAAGAATAATAGGACAAAAATAAACAATAAGGGAGCAAAGGATTGAAGTTACAGGATAGTGAACTAATCTATTAAAGGGTAGAAAGGAGGGATTATGGAAACTGACATCCTAGTCAGAGAAGATGGCCTGGGAAAGTACTAAGGAGTAGAAAGATTAGAGGTCATGGTGAAGATGACTGTTTTCTTTTTTCACACAATTACCACTGTAATTTAGACCCTCATTTAAACCCTCTAGTTTTTCTTTCTCTAATACTTTTTCACTGAAAGACGTATCTGGCAAAGTCACTTCATTCTACCCCCACTCTTGGGAAAAGAAATGAGAGTGATGCAAGAATATCATGAAAAAAAGAACCAAGGTTTTAGTAAAGGAAACAAACATAAAAAAAAACCTTGAAGAAAATAATACCTTAAAAAACAGAATAGGCCAAGTAGTAAAAGAGACACAAACATACAATAAAAAGAAAGACACCATAAAAAAGAAGAGTTGGCAAAATGGGAAATGATATACAAAAATTCAGTGAAAAGAAGAACTCCTTAAAAGCAGAAATGGGCAAATGGAAAAAAACGATGTACAAAACTTCACTGAAAAAAGAACTTAAAAACATGAAACGGGCTAAATCGAAAAAGAGACACAAAAGCTCACTGAAGAAAATAATTCCTTAAAAATTAGAATTGGGTACATGGAAGCTAATGACTCCATGAGACATCAAGAAACAATAAAAAAAAAACATCAAAAGAATAAAGAAGAAGAAAATGTGAAATATCTCTTTGGAAAAACAACTGACCTAGAAATAGGTTGAGGAGAGATAATATAATTGGACTATCTGAAAGCCTTGATTAAAAAAGAGCTGAAACATCATCTTTTAAGAAATTATCAAGGACAACTGCCCTAATATTCTAGAACCAGAGGGTAAAATAGGAATGGAAACAATCTACTAATCACTTCCTGAAAGAGATTCCAAAATGAAAACTCCCAAGAATATTGTAGCCAACTTCCAGAGCTCCCAGGTCAAGGAGAAAATATCACAGACATTCAGGAAGGAACAATTCAAGTATTGTGGAGCCACAGTCAGGATAACATAAGATTTAACAACTGCTACGTTAAAGGATTGGAGGACTTGCAATATGATATTGTAGAGAGCAAAGGAGCTAGGCTTACAACCAAGAATCACCTACCCAGCAAAACTGAGTATAATGCTTTGGGGGAGGGAATGGATATTTAACAAAATAGAGGACTTTCAAGCATTCTTGATGACAAGACCAGAGCTAAAGAGAAAATTTTACTTTCAAATACAAGACTCAAGAGAAGCATAAAGAAGTAAACAGGAAAGAGAAATCAATGGGATTCAATAAGGTTAAACTGTTTACATTTCTACATTGGAAAATGATACTTGTAACTCCTAACAATTTTTTCTTAGGGCAGTTAGAATAAGTATACATAGATGAGGACATGGATGGGAGTTGAATATGATGGAATGACTGTATAAAAAGATAAAAGTAAGGGGTAAGAAAGAAATGCATTGAAAGGAGGGGAAAGGAAAAGGTAGAATGGAATACATTATCTCACATAAAGAAGCATGAATGAAATTTTACAGTGGCAGAGAAGATGGGGGAGACTGAGGGGTGTGCTTGAACTTTACTCTCATCAGAATTAGCTCAAAGAGAGAATAACATACCCATTCATTTGGGTATAGAAATGTATCTTACCCTATAGGAAAGTAGGAGGGAAAGAGGATAACAGAAGGGATGGGAGGCTGATAGAAGGGAGGGTGGATTGAGGGGAGGCACTCATCAGAAGCCAAATACTGTTGAGGATGGACAGGGTAAAAGGAGAAAAAGTAGGAGAAACAAGGGAAAATAGGATGGAGGGAAATATACAGTAATCATAGCTATGAAAAAAATTTACAGTATGTTTCTCTGACAAAGGCCTCATTTCTCAAATGCATAGAGAACTCAGTTAAATTGACAAGATTTCAAGTCATTCCCCAGTTGACAAATGGTCAAAGGATACGAACAGCAGTTTCCAGAAGAAGAAATCAAAACTATCTATCGTCATATGAAAAAATGCTCTAAAAATGCTCTATTGATTAGAAGAATGCAAATTAAAACAACATTGAGGTACCACCTCACACTTATCAGATTGGCTACTATGACAGAAAAGAAAAATAATAAATGTTGGGGGGGATGTGGAAAAATTGGGACACTAATGCATTGTTGGTGGAATTTACAAACTGAACTAACCATTATGGAGAACAATTTGGAATTATGCTCAAAGGGCTATAAACTGGTATTCCCTTTGATATCCTACTAACTCTGCATCCCCAAGTGATTTGAAAGTGGGGGAGGGAAGGACATATTTGTACAGAAATATTTATAGGAGCACTTTTTGTAGTGGCAAAGAATTGGAAATTCAGGGGATACCCATTAAATGGGCAATGGCTGAAGAAGTTTTGGTAAATGATTGTAATAGAATATCACTCTGCTATAAGAAATTGTGAGCTGGCAGATTTCAGAAAAAAATCTGGAAAGACTTACATGAATTGATTCAAAGTGAAGTGAGCAGAACCAGGACATTGTACACAGTCACAGCAATACTGTATATAATAATCAACTGCAAACGACTTAGCTATTTTCAGCAAACACAGTGATCCAAGACAATTTCAAAGGACTCATGATAAAAAATGCTATTGACCTCCAGAGAAAGAACTGGTGGAGTCTGAATGCAGATCAAAGTTCACTATTTTTCACTTTCCGTATCATTTTTCCCTTGGGTCTGTGCCTTCTTTAACAACATGACTAAGAGGAAAAATATTTTGTATGAAGGCACATGTACAACATATCAAATTGCTTGTCTTCTCAATGAGGAGAGGAGGGGAGGGAGGGAGAGAATTTGGAACTCAAATTTAAAAAAACCAAACATTAAAATTGTTCTTATATGTAAGGAAAAAGTAAAATACTAAATTAAAAAAATAAAGACTATGTATCACTCAGGCCCAGACAATATAGCACACATAGTAAGTGTTTAATATATGTTTTAGAATTGAATAAACTTAGCCAAAAGATGAGCATCAGAAGGAAAATGGAAAAGCAACAGGTATCCTAGATAATTAGCTCTTAAATATTTCTGACACTTTAGTCTCAGGAGATAAAAATAATTATTTTCTTATGTTAGGATTAGGGACTTACAATATTATCAATGAGATTGTTCTAGGATTCGTATGAGGTATATACCATACACCAGATTGAATTTGCAATACTGAATAAAATGTTTAATAACTAGAAAAGGACAGCAAAACTGTGCCCTTTTTATTTCAGTTGATTAACAGGTACCTGGTACAATGTACCAGGCACTGGGCTAAGCTCTAAGGATACACAGACAGAAATGAAACAAAAATGTCATCACTAGAACTCTTCTAAACTACTTATTTTCTCCTTTTCCACTCAAGCTCTCTTATTTGATGCTTCATTATAGCCTAGAGGTAATGCTGAATTCATAAAGGTTGTCCTTGAAGAGCAAAGGTCTAGTATGTGAGGCCAAACCAAAAGTTTCACTTGCTGTCCCAGTGATGGTTTGAGGTCTATCTTCTGAGAACGGCTCAATTCAAAGAAGCTTGCCTGGGTGGACTTAGGGAGGAAAGATTTTTAAATACATCAACTCTTAAAGACCATTTATAAAGCAGCAGAAGGGCCATAATCTGTTTCATTTGCATACTGACGCATTGTAGAAGCACCAGGTATGTTTTTATTGTAGAATATTAACACATCAGTCAATCAGATGTCATTCAGGAAATCTTTGGAAAGGGGCATAGTGTTAAGTATCAAATGATGATAACTATGATCTTTAAAACAGTAACACTCCTCAGTCCAAAGAAGATCCATTAGATTGGAGAAAGATCATTTAGAATAAATCTAAACATTCCCCCCCCCCCCCCACCAAGGTTAGCATCAGCGTTTCCATAGGAGTTTTTGGTGTACTTTCCCAAACATCTTTCCCCAATTTTCTATCTTCCCCATTTTGGGAGCACTACATAGTTTTTTTTTCTTCAAGACTGGGTCTTCCTATTTCGTCCAGACTAAAAGTGCAACAGTTATTCATGGGTCTGATCCCACTGCTGATCATCACAGAAACTTGACACATTCTATTTTCAATTTGGGTCAGTTGACCCCTTCTTAGGTAGCCTGGTGGTCCCCCTACTTCTGGGGGCTCACCATGCTGGTGCTGGATTTGATACAGACACCCAATATACTTTTTAAAAATTGTCTGCAGGGAGCCAAGATGGCAGAGTAGAAAGACACACATACACATAGCTCCGAACCCACAACCCATAGAATATCTGTAAAAAGGAACTCACGGTGAATTCTGGAGCAGTAGAGGCCACAGAACAGTGGAGCAAAGGAGATTTCTGTTCCAGAGGGACCTGCAAACGTCTCGCAAAAGGTCCGTGGCACTGCAGATGCGGAGCCCAGCCCAGCCCAGCCCTGCCACGGCCGCGGCATGGAGAGGAGCTGATCTGAGCGGGCTTCAGGGACGGGATCTCCAGTGGCCGCACAGGTCCCTCCACCCACAGGTGATGGGAGTCAGTGAGAGGGTCTTTTTGGCGGGTCGAGAGGGGAGTGGGGTGCCCCCATAACTCAGGCCCCCTCGGGAGGCAGCATCTGAGGCAGCGGCAGACCAGGGCTCCCCAAGCAGGCAGGAGCCTGGATCCATTGTTGAAGGTCTCTGCATAAACCCCCTGAGGGAACTGAGCCCGAGAGGCAGCCCTGCCCTGACCTGAGCACCTGAACTTAATCTCACACTGAATAGCAGCCCTGCCCCCGCCAAAAGCCCTGAGGCTGGGAAGCAGCATTTGAATCTCAGACCCCAAGCACTGGCTGGGAGGATCTGGAGGCAAGGTGGGTGTGAGGAGAATATTCAGAGGTCAAGTCACTGGCTGGGAAAATGCCCAGAAAAGGGAAAAGAAATAAGACTATAGGTTACTTTCTTGGTGAACAGGCATTTCCTCCCTTCCTTTCTGATGAGGAAGAACAATGCTTACCATCAGGCAAAGACACAGAAGTCAAGGCCTCTGTATCCCAGCCCACTCAATGGGCTCAGGCCATGGAAGAGCTCAAAAAGAATTTTGAAAATCAAGTTAGAGAGGTGGAGGAAAAGCTGGGAAGAGAAATGAGAGACATGCAGTCAAAGCATGAACAGCAGGTCAGCACCCTGCTAAAGGAGACCCAAAAAAATGCTGAAGAAAATAACACCTTGAAAAATAGGCTAACTCAATTGGCAAAAGAGGTTCAAAAAGCCAATGAGAAGAATGCTTTCAAAAGCAGAATTAACCAAATGGAAAAGGAGGTTCAAAAGCTCACTGAAGAAAATAGTTCTTTCAAAATTAGAATGGAACAGATGGAGGCTAATGACTTTATGAGAAACCAAGAAATCACAAAACAAAACCAAAAGAATGAAAAAATGGAAGATAATGTGAAATATCTCATTGGAAAAACAACTGACCTAGAAAACAGATCCAGGAGAGACAATTTAAAAATTATGGGACTACCTGAAAGCCATGATCAAAAAAAGAGCCTAGACATCATCTTTCATGAAATTATCAAGGAAAACTGCCCTGAGATTCTAGAACCAGAGGGCAAAATAGATATTCAAGGAATCCACAGAACACCGCCTAAAAGAGATCCAAAAAGAGAAACTCCTAGGAACATTGTGGCCAAATTCCAGAGTTCCCAGGTCAAGGAGAAAATATTGCAAGCTGCTAGAAAGAAACAATTCAAGTATTGTGGAAATTCAATCAGGATAACACAAGATCTAGCAGCTTCTACATTAAGGGATCGAAGGGCATGGAATAGGATATTCCAGAAGTCAAAGGAACTAGGACTAAAACCAAGAATCACCTACACAGCAAAACTGAGTATAGTACTTCAGGGGAAAAATTGGTCTTTCAATGAAATTGAGGATTTTCAAGCATTCTTGATGAAAAGACCAGAGCTGAAAAGAAAATTTGACTTTCAAACACAAGAATGAAGAGAACCATGAAAAGGTGAACAGCAAAGAGAAGTCATAAGGGACTTACTGAAGTTGAACTGTTTACATTCCTACATGGAAAGACAATATTTGTAACTCTTGAAACTTTTCAGTATCTGGGTACTGGGTGGGATTACACACACACACATGCACACACACACACACACACACACACACACACACATAGAGACAGACTGCACAGAATGAATTGAAGAGGATGGGCTCATATCTTAAAAAAATGAAATCAAGCAGTGAGAGAGAAATATATTGGGAGCAGAAAGGGAGAAATGGAATGGGACAAATTCTCTCTCATAAAAGAGGCAAGCAAAAGACTTATTAGTGGAGGGATAAAGAGGGGAGGTGAGAGAAAAACATGAAGTTTACTCTCATCACATTCCACTAAAGGAAGGAATAAAATGCACACTCATTTTGGTATGAAAACCTATCTTACAATACACGAAAGTGGGGGATAAGGGGATAAGCAGGGTGGGGGGGATGATGGAAGGGAGGGCATGGGGAGGAGGGAGCAATTTGAGGTCAACACTCATGGGGAGGGACAGGATCAAAAGAGAGTAGAAGTAATGGGGGACAGGATAGGATGGAGGGAAATATAGTTAGTCTTATACAACACAACTATTATGGAAGTCATTTGCAAAACTACACAGATTTGGCCTATATTGAATTGCTTGCCTTCCAAAGGGAAGGAGTGGGGAGGGAGGGAGGTAAAGAAGTTGGAACTCAAAGTGTTAGGAACAACTGTTGAGTAATGTTCTTGCCACTAGGAAATAAGGAACACAGGTAAAGGGGTATAGAAAGTTATCTGGCCCTACAGGACAAAAGAGAAGATGGAGACATGGGCAGAGAGGGATGATAGAAGAGAGAGCAGATTGGTCATAGGGTCAATTAGAATGCTTGGTGTTTGGGGGGGAGGCGATAAAAGGGGAGAAAATTTGGAACCCAAAATTTTGTTAAAATGAATGTCAAATAAAAAAATAAATAAATAAATAAATTGTCTGCAGAAGATGGTGGAGTAACAGCACACACTTTCTAGAGTGCTGCCCCCAAGCCCAACGAAATACCTGCACAAAATGGCTCTAAACAAATTTTGAAGCTGCAGAACACACAGAATGATGGAGTGAAGCAAAACTCCAACCCAAGACAGCTGGGAAGGTCACTGGGAAGTATCTATAGCATCATGCTAGGGGCAGGGCCCAGTCCAGCCTGGGCCACACCAGCACAGACAGGACCTGAGCAGGCCTTGGAGAGACTGAATCTCTCACACCTGTGGCATTTTTCAGACTTCAGGACCCCAAAATGCCAAGGACAAATTGGAAAGTCAGTGGAAAAAGCCTGTGGGAGAGTGGAGTGGTCTGACCCCAGCCCCAGGGCAACAGAGGGGGAAAGGAGTGGAGGAACCTTCAGCAGCCACAGCAGCAGCAGGGGCAGAGACAATGACTGTTTCTGGAGCTCTAGGCCCACAGATTGTGGGGGAATTGAGCAGCGGACAGTACACTCCCCACCCCCACTGGAAGCAGAGATCTACCTTGACAAAGAGCTCAAAAGTCAAATAAATGTCTGGGAAAATGAGCAAAAACCAAAAAAATCTATAATCTTATTTTGGTGGCAAGGAAGATCAAAACATGCAAACACAAGACAACAAAGTCAAAGCTCCTACATCCAAAGCCTCCAGGAAAAATATGAATTGGTCTCAGGTCATGGAAGAGCTCAAAAAGGATTTTGAAAATCAAGTAAGAGAAGTAGAGCAAAAATTGAGAAGAGTAATGAGAGCAATACAAGAAAATTATGATAAATGAGTCAACTGCTTGCTAAAGGAGATTCAAAAAATGCTGAAGAAAATAACTGTAAAAAATAGACTAAACCAAATGATAAAAGAGATTCAAAAAGCTGAGGAAGAAAAGAATGCCCTAAAAAGCAGAATTGGCCAGATGGAGAAGGAGGTCCAAAAGCTCACCGAAGAAAATAATTCCTTATAGATTAGAATGGAACAGATGGAAGCTAATGACTATGAAAAATCAAGAAATTATAAAACAAAACCAAAGGAATGAAAAGCTAGCAGACAATGTGAAATATCTCATTGGAAAAACAACTGACCTGGAAAATAGATCCAGGAGAGACAATTTAAAAATTATGGGACTACCTGAAATCCAGGATCAGAAAAAGAGCCTACACGTCATCTTTCAAGAAATTATCAATGAAAACTTCCCTGATATTCTAGAATCACAAGGTAAAATAAATATTGAAAGAATCTACCATTCACCTTCTGAAAGAGATCTCAAAAGGAAAAGTCCTGGGAATATTGTAGACAAATTCCAGAGCTCCTAGGTCAGGGAGAAAATATTGCAAGCAGCCAGAAAGAAACAATTCAAGTATTGTGGAAATGCAATCAAGATAACAAAAGATCTAGCACTTTCTACGTTAAGGGAGCAAGGGGCCTGGAGTATGATATTCCAGAAGTCAAAGGAACTAGGATTAAAACCAAGAATCACCTACTCAGCAAAACTGAGTATAATACTTCAGGGGAAAAAAGGGTTATTCATTGAAATAGAGGACTTTCAAGCATTCTTGATGAAAAGACCAGAGCTGAATAGAAAATTTGACTTTCAAACACAAGAATGAAGAGAAGCATGAAAAGGTAAACAGGAAAGAGAAATCATAAGGGACTTAATAAAGTTGAACTGTTTACATTCCTACATGGAAAGATAATATTTGTAACTCTTGTGACTTTTCTCAGTATGTGGGGATTTGGAGGGATTATATTCATATAGACGGAGGACACAGGGTGAGTTGAATAGAAAGGAATGATATCTAAAAAAATAAAATTAAGTGGTGAGAGAGGAATATATGGGGAGGAGAAAGGGAAAAATAGAATGGGGCAAATTATCTCTCACATAAAAGGCAAGAAAAAGCTTTTTCAATGGAAGGGAAGAGAGGGGAGGTGAGAGGGAAAAAGTGAACCTTACTCTCATCACATTTGGCTTAAGGAGGAATAGCATGCTCAATTACATATTCAATTTGCTATATAACACTATCTTACACTTCAGGAAAGTAGGGGAGAAGGAGATAAGTAGGGTTTGGAGGATGATTGAAGGGAGGGCAAATGAGAGGAGAGTATAATTAGAAGTAAATACTTTTTAGGAGGGATGGAGTCAAAAGAGAGACTAGAATAAATGAGGGGCAGGATTGGTTGGAGGGAAATATAGTTAGTCTTCCACAACATGACTTTTATGAAAGCCTTTTGCATAACTGTGCATGCATAACATATATTGAATTGCTTGTGGAGATGGATGGGGAGAGAGGGAGGAAAAGAGGTTGGAACTCAAAGTTTTAAAAACAAATGTTAAAAGTTGTTTTTACATGCAACTGGGAAATAAGATGTACAAGCAATGGGGTATAGAAATCTATCTTGTTCCCAAAGAAAATAGAGGGGATGGGGCTAGGAAAAGGGAGGGGTGTGATAGGAGGGCAGATTGGGAGAAGGGGTAATCAGAATGCACGCTGTTTTGGAGTGGATGGAGGGGAAAGACAGGGAGAAAATTTGGAACCCAAAATCTTGTGGAAATAAATGTTGAAAACTAAAAATAAATAAACAAATTAGAATAAAAATAAAATAAAGTAAAATCAAATAAAAAATAAATGATCAAAAAAAATTGTCTGCAGTAATTTTATTTTACTTTTAGTACCCAATACACTTTAGCCCTTATAACAACAGCTCAGGACTCCAGAACTCAAGTGATTCACTAGCCTCAGCCTCCCCAGTAGGCAAGAATTACAGGTGTGTGCCACCATGCTTAGCTACCTCTATCTTCTAACAGTAGCTTTGCATTTAAGATTCACTTATAGAACCCTTCCTCCATTCTTTATAACCTGCTTGTTGAAAAGAAAATTCTTTATTTGGGCTTTCCACACTGATTAATGAGGCAAAACTCAGGACAAAGAGAATTAAAAGGAGTTCATTATAAGTACATCTAGGTAGAAACACATTGACAGACTGATCACTGAAGATCAGCAATGGCTTTAAGGTGGGGACAGCTTTTATAGGTAACTTTAAGACAGTCCTGATGGGTCCATCTCAGTAAAAGAGGTGGGGCCCTTGCATCTCAGTTCCTCCCCATGGTAATGAGAATGTGACAATTTGCAGGTAGGGGTATATGACAAAGAGCAGGTAATGAAAAAGCTGCAGACTTGGTGTCTCCTTTTCAACCACAGCCTCCCCCAACATTGGTTAATAAGTAGGGCTGAGAACAAAAGGATACTGAGTCACCACAACTTCCAAAATGCTTACCTATGTTCATATGCATCTTCATCATCAAAATCATCAGTCTTTCCAATGAAGCCCCTTTGACTTTCAAAGACAAAAAATTTAAAAACAGAATTAGACGTACTACACAGCAATAATCTAAATGTCTTGTTTAAAACACTTATAGTCACCAAAATTAAAAGGTTCCCCAAAAAAGTCCAATGTCAATATCTATCATCAGTACAGCTAGCCTTTTTTGAGTCATCATTCAGTAAACTGTATTTTTATATGGATGATCCCCTTCTGCATATTTTGCTTCCTTAAGAGATTACTCCCTTGTGTATATAAAAATCAACTTACTTCTCATTTTCTTCAAATGATGATGAAGGGTATATCTGTTTTTTTAATCTGTCAATGAAGTCAAAATGTAGAATTAGGTACTATTTAACTCACAACAATTCACCTTTTTAAAACACTTTCAGGTTTACAAAATTCTTGCCTCTCAACAACACTATGAGATAGAAAGTGAGCCCAAAGAATAATGTTTAAACTGTGTTGTCTAGATTCCTTGGAAATACATTTTTTATTTGTGACAGTGCTACTTACTGAGCCCAGTTCTTTATGTTCTAGGAAATATTAATTCCTGAGTAGGTTGGTTGTTGCCCTTTGTTCTGGAAGAGGACCAAAATGACATCACCATGGTAAAATCAAGTTTCAATGTGTCAGACTGTAACTGATCAGACCAATACAAGCTCGGAATGCTCTACCACAGATTGGGCACAGATAGTCCATCTGAACATTTGGGGTGGATGCTCCACATTTGCGCATCTTACATTTCTTTTGTGCTGTCTCAATTCTACTTTGCTCATAGACCACAGCACCCTTTCTGATGTGGGCACACCATGCTGAGCGATCCTGTGCCAGTGTCTCCCATGTCACACAATCAAATGCAAAGTTCTTCAGAGAGACCTTGAGAGTGTCCCTGTATCGCTTCTGCTGACCACCATGTGATCTCCTGCCCTATGCAAGTTCTCCATAAAATAGTCTTCTTGGTAAGTGTACATTTTACATTTGAACCATGTAGCTAGACCATCAGAGTTGTGCTCTCTGAAGCATAGTTTGAATGCTTGGCAGTGTAGTTTCAGTAAGGACCTCAGTGTCTGGTACCTTATCCTTCCAGGTGATCTTCAGAATCTTCCTAAGACAGTTCAGATGGAAGCGATTCAGTTTTCTGGCGTTGCACTGGTAAACTGTCCATGTTTCACAGGCATACAACAATGAGGTCAGCACAATGGCTCTGTAGACCTTCAGTTTGGTAGTCAATCTAATACCTCTTCTCTCCCAAACTTTTCAGCAGAGCCTCCCAAACACTAAGTTAGCTCTGACAATACATGTGTAAACCTCATTGTCAATGTGTACATCCTTGGAAAGTACACTACCAAGGTAAGTGAACTTATCCACAGCATTCAAAACTTCTCCATTTGTTGTAACTGATGGTTCCACCTATGGATGGTGTGGTGATGGTTGATAGAGCACCTGTGTTTTCTTGGTGTTAATTATTAGGCCAAAATTAGCACAGCCAGCAGCAATCATATATGCTTTTTTGCTTCTCAGTTTCAGAGGTTACATTGAATGTACAATCATCTGCAAACAGAAAATCACACAGCAACACTCCCTCCACTTTGGTCTTGGCTTACAGTCTTTTCAAATTGAAGAATTTACCATCAGTATGGTAGCTGACCTTGATGCCATATTCATCCTCATTGAAAGCACTTGGATGAAAACATCATGCTAAAAAGCACCCAGCACTGTTTCACTCCATTGGTGACTGGGAAGGCAAAAGAGCATTGTCCACTATCCAGAACTCAGGCAAACATGCCATCATGAAATTGATGTTACAATACTGATGAATTTCACAAGGCAACCAAATTTGACATAATTTTCCATAAACCCTCATGCCTAACAGTGTCAAAGGCCTTGGTCAGATCTACAAACATTGTTTACAGACTTCTGTTCTGCTCCTGGCATTTCTCCTGGAGTTGTTGGGCAGCAAACACCATATTGACTGTTCCTCGGGCCTTTTTGAAGACACACTGGCTCTCAGGTAGATGACCATCTTCTAGGTGAAGGATCAGCCTATTAAGGAGGACTCTAGCAAGAATTTTGCCAGCAATGACTAAGAGAGAATCCCGCTGTGATTATCACAGGACAATCTATTCCCTTTACCCTTATAGAGATGGACAATGGAGGCATCCTTGAATTCCTGGGGAATAACCTCCTCTTGCCATATAACCTGGAAAATTTCAGGTCAGCTTTTGTGTGAGCAATGGTCCCCCTACCTTGTAAATCTCAACTGGAATAGAATCAGCACCAGGTGCTTTGCTACATGAAAGGAGCCTAATGGCCCTCAAAACCTCTTCTTTAGTTGGAAGTTCATCTAAGGAGGGACTGACTTCAACCTGAGGTAAATGGTCAATGGCCTCAGCATTGACTGATGATGGTCTGAGAACACTATGGAAGTGTTCAGCTCATCTCTCTAGGATCCTGTCCTTATCACTAATCAATGTGGCTTCATTAGCACTGAGTAGTTGTGATGCATCATAAGTTTTTGGTCCATAAATAGCTTTCAGGGGATCATAAAAGTTCTTTGGATTGTTATTATCAACATAAAATTGAATTTCATCTGCCTTCTTACTGAGCCAGGAGTCCTGCATCTCTGTAAGCTTTGTTTGTGCTTTACTTTTGATGGAATTAAATGCTGCCTTTTTAGAGATGGATGAACTCTCCTGATGGTAAATCCTTTGGAGCTCTTGTTGTTCATTTAGCAGCTTCTGAATTTCCCCATCATTTTTATCAATCCAGTTTTGGTGTTTGTGAGTGTTCTAACCCAGATGAGCAAATGCAGTGCTGTACACCAAATCTCTGAAAGCTGCCCACTCCCTTTCTACTTCACTGTTGTCAACTGTGAATTGACTCAACTTTCCCTCCAAGTTAGCAACAAACTGTTCATGCTCAGAGAAGAACTCTAATTTGTTGACATTAATTCTTCTGGTAGTCATTTTGCCTTGGTGGCAGCACTTTTGATGAATGTGAGTATTTAGCTTGGAAAGGATAAGCACTCTGCACCGCACATTGCCTTCATCACTCTCACATCCTGTCTGTCTCTTCTCCTTACAATCACATAACTTATTAGATGTCAATGTTTGTTGCGAGGGTGCATCCAGGAAGTTTTATTGCATTTATGTAAATAGAAAACAGTGTTGGTGATGAGAAGGTAGGGTATATTGAGGGAGGACCAGTACCTTTGTTGTACCTTTGATGGCTGCCAAGCCCTTTTCAGGGCTGCTTTTCACCTTTGGTGTCCACCTGTTCCACCCTACTCTCATCTGTGGCTCCAAGAAAGTGCAGCATGCACAGCAGCCACACCCCCAGTAAAACATTTTGGTAGACAGTCCAAAACAGGTTGAGTGTAACCAAGGGATCTCAAACCCATTGGTGAGTTAGGGATGTGTCTACCCCAAGCATGTGAAGACTTCCTCTGGTGGAATGGGTGGATGAAAACAATTTGTTCCAGAGGCCATGAAGGCAGCTGAAGCAGGTAATGTGGAGCACTTAGAGTTTGGTTAGACACCAAAAACGCCAAGGTCATCCACTGCATCCTCAGCCATCACCAGTTGTCTTGACTCCTTACTGCCACTGGACTGTGATGACTCTGGAGGAGAGAGTGAAGCTGATAACTTTGTGCAACTCTGCCTCACTTAAATCCAATTTATGCACGAATCAAAAGACATCACCCATACCATTTAACTACTATACCTCAAAGTCCTATGGCAACAGGCAAGTGATGAAGCAGCAGGTGCAGATATACTGGGAGCAGTAGTCACAACCCTGCACACAGGAGACCCAGGCCATAGGGTCATTTCTCACTGGAAGCAGCAGTGGGATTCAGCAGCCCCCTAGGTGTCTGAGTGGCCTTTTGAAGATTGCAGTGCTCACCTCCTGGTGTAAGGAAAGGGGCTAAAAAAAGCGCCCTAAAAATTGTCTGCTTACCCAACCCTGGCCTGATTACTATGGCAGGCAAGGAATCTCACTATGGGGTAGAAACACAAAAAATGTACAAAGATGATTCCATTCACCACTGGCACATGGAACATGTGCACACTAATAGACAACACAAAATTCAGTAGATCTGAAAGACAAACCACTATTGATGCAAGGGAATTCAACAGGTATTATATCCAAATAGCATCCCTGAGTGAAACAAGGCTGGCAAATGAAGGACAGCTTACTGAAGTTGGAGCTGGATACATATTTTTGTGGAGATGTGCTGTGAAGCTGGCATAGGTTTTGCGATCAAAACTAATCCAGTCAGCAAGCTGGTGTGTCTTGCAAAAGGACCGAATGACAGACTCGACAATGTGATTGCTACTCTCAGGAAAACCCCATGCCACCATCATCAGTGCCTATGCACCTACCATGATAAACCCTGATGAGGTCAAAGAAACATTTTATGAAGATCTAGAGACCTTTATCATCAATGTGCCAAAAGAGGACAAGCTTATAATTCTGGATGACTTTAATGCTAGAGTAGGCTCAGACTACCACACTTGGCAGAGAGTCCTAGGGAGGAATGGAGTTGGAAACAGCAACAGCAATGGTAATTTACTGCTAAAGAAACTCCTGAGTACAGAGAAGGAGATGTCCTGTCTTTTTATGCAAGAGTCAGCATAGTTTCCATATTTAATTCTTATATTACTCTAAAGACATATAGAGGAAGGTTGGAGTTAGGGTACCTTTCTGAAGGAAGTAGGAAAAGTGGGAAAGCAGGACTTCCTTCCTTTTTCAGAAGTTTTAGTAGCAGCCCTACATAATTTGAGTAGTCTGGCTCAATGGTCTGGGGGAAGGTTGGGGATGAAGGAAAAGAATAATTAGGGAAAGAATGGCTTACCCAAGGACCTGGATTTAGCAAGAAGTACGAGTATAAGATACTCTGAGGAGGAGAGAAGGCAAATAGTGTAGAGTTTGTGTGGATTTGGCTATAGATATATCCAAGATGCAAGGATTAAGCATTCCTGTTGCTCTCCAGAGAGCTTTCCCCAGCGGCCTAGGACAGTGCAGACTATGAGGGGTTGTTAATAACAGAGGTATATTTTTTATCTCTAAATACACTTGGAGAATCTTCCCCTATGTAATAGCAAGACTACAGGTGGTCCTCTGGGATAAGTCCTTAGCACTGCACTGGGAGCTAAATGAAGTGGCAATATTTTTTAGGAGAGCTATGTTAACAACAAAATAGGAATAAGACAACAGTGAGAGCTGAGGGGGAATAGCCACAATGGAAATTGAGGAGAATAAAAGACTACTAAAAAAGCATGAATATCTGGATTTAAATCTCTCCCTGCCACTCCTCATGTGACCATGTTCCCCCAAAGATCCATTTGGTAGATTGAAACTGAGCAAGCATTCATTGTACGTATTCTGTCTAGTTTACTGGGAAGGAAATATACAAGAATGTTCCTTCTTACACCTTGGATTTCAATTTCTTTTAACCATCTTCTAAACAGATGCAAGATAACAGCAGAGTATTTTTTCTTTCCTTCCATTGTCTACAATTACCAGAGAAGTTTACTGATTTTTATTTTTATGTTATATTTTAAATTTACTACTAAGTCTATTGTGTTTGTCCTTTGTTCTTGAAGAGGACCATGACATTAGAGAAATGATGATCCAACTTGCACTTGACTTTGTTTTGAGTGAGGGAGGGCTGTGCAAAGTCACCAGCCTCACTTTCTCCCCCTGAGCCATCTGAATCCAGTGACCAGATATTCCTCAGAATGACTACAGATGGCCCAGGATGCAATGGGAGACCTTGGCCGTTTAGGCTAAGGCCTTTTCAGGTACTCACTTAAATTGAGGTAATGCCCATTCAGTAAACAGGCCTATTATAGTTGCCTGACTGGTCACAACCACCACAGACAATATCAAAGGTCTCACTGAATTTTTTTTCATCAGACAAAGCCCAAGGGGAGTTTATATTGTCTTCAAAGTTGTTTCTTGAGTTGTGGCTGCTAGTTTAAGCTAAATAATTAAAAAAGGTGAAGAATATAAGGGAATCATCCTGTGGAATAACAACAGAGGATAATCTATTGCTATATAGAGGACAATTAGGAAAACATAAATTACAGTTGCCCAGTAAATTTCTTGGGTGTAGCTTCTATATGACAAAGATTAAGTAAATAAGTTATTGGAGTGTGGAAGGAAATAGTACAATTTTCGCTTCTACTTTGTGGGGATTAGGGATGCAGTGCCCTGGCTTTTTGGAAAGTCCTGTAAAAATGTTGACCCTCCCTTAGTACCAGAGAAGTCTGAATTATCATAATATATGTTATATTATATATTATCATAATATTATTTGAATTATTATAAATGACATAAAAGAATTATTGTAAAAGATAAAATATATTGGTATTATACAACGCTATACATATATTTTATACATTTCTGAGCTTCTAAACTTTTTCTGTGTCATCTGCTTGCCTTCACTTGTCACCTGTGGCTTCTGCAAAACTCCCCAAATTCCCATTTAACTTCTTATGCCAACTCATAGTATATCAAAACTGCAACGGGGAAAGTTGTGATGTGGAAGGGATGAATGTAATATTTACCCTGAAAGATCTAGTTTCAGAAAGAGGAAATGAGTTAAGTTTATAATCTTTAAGATCCCTTTCAAGACCAAGAGACTATGACATGGTGTAACTCTTTTCTAGTACTCTTAGAAAAGTACATTGGTCCCTAAGAGACATCTATCAAGCCACCACTAATGTCTGCATCTCTCCCTGACACAGGTGTGCCTAAGAAAATAGGAAATAGCTCAAAAATATTGGGAAGAATACAACAATATTGTAGAACATTGTAGAATGTAGTGACATAGGGTTCTCTATGTCAGTTCTCTAGTTCCAAGAATTTGAGCAGTCTATTAATATGCCCCCAACATACCAAACATCCCCAAAATTCATACAATAGAGGAAAATACAGATATACAGAGAGTTGCTTAAAAATAGCAGACCACTAAAGTCACACTGCACTACCACAAGGTTTCTCATCTGACTCCCCAATTCCTCTTCCCTTGAAGCTACTCAGCAAAATGTGAAGCATTATCAATAATCAGTTATAAACCAGTTCCAAGAATTTAATTTAGATGTCTAGGTTCCAGTGAAACACTTTCTTAGGTACTTTGATAACTAAGGCTATCATCAGGGTCACCAGAGAAAGGTCATTATTTGATCAATACTATCTCAACTTGCATCGCAAAACATCTTTATTCCCTGAAAAGTAGCTGTTGTAGGCAATTTACATGATTATCCCTTGACACTCCCTTGGATCTTAAACCATCTTTCCAGGTTCCTAGATTTGTAACCATGAGAGTCATCCTTGATTTTCCCTTCTTCCACTCTCTATATCCAAGCAGTTTCCATGTCTTATCAGCCCTCACTTCCCAACATATCTGTCTCCTTCTTTCCCACAACTGGAGCAACTCCAACATTATAAATCTGGATGATTGGAAAGAGTGTGGTTTGCAACAGAAATAAAGATGTCTGGGAAAGGAGCAGGTTTAGGGGTTGGATAATGAATTTTTGGGGGGATATGTTGAATATGAAATGCTGATAAGACAGACAACTAGGTGATGTCTAGCAGGCAGCTGATGACCTCCGAAAAGGAAACCTGTGAGTCCACAGAAATGTAATAATATTGTTAATCTAGCTGGTTATATGATATTATCTGGGTTAGCAGGGATATTTTATCTATGTTCCAGATGCTGCTGCTTAATGTTAGCAGTTTTATTCTTTGTGAGTTCCCATTAGGGTTTTCTTCCTTTAAGTTCCTGCAGTTGTCTACAACCAATAATCCTTAGACTGGAGTGAGATAAGAGCAGGTTGTGCATTGGGGGGGGGGGGGGAGGGGCAAGAAAGCATTATCATGTTAAAAATCTGATCGTCTTTTTGTCTTACCAATACCTAAAACTTCTTGCATACTAAGATTAAAATTAATCCTGTATCATTTTCTTATTGATCTTATTTATGAGTAATTGATTTTGCCCTATGACTGCTTTTGTCCTACAACTGCTTAAGTAATGGTTCTTTGTCACTAAACTTAGTTCAGAGTTCGGCTGGTCTATAATGGGTTAAGTTTCAAAATCCAGCTCTCCTGCTCAAAGGAATTTTGCTAACCTTGGGGTGTGTGAGAAAGTAAGAGAATTTGGGCCTGATATCTTCATTCCACCAAGCTATCCTTCAGGGATGTCTGGTTTGCTGTCCAAAAGTCTGAGTCCCTGCCTCACACTTGCTCTCAGACAATAAGCAATTCTTAGTCTCAAGAGAAAATAATTGGGGTCGTTGCTAGTCCCCATCACCAGACTTCCATCCAGCTGTGCCTCAGCTCCATAACCAATCATGCTGCCTTTAATTCCACTATGTCCTCCACCTTGCTTTGTTCTTTGTTCTGTACTCTCCAAATTCTATATAAGGGTAACCGTCCTCTTGCTCAGGCATTAATATAGGCAATTCATTGACCCATTTGCTAGATAGCATGCCATTGCTCATCAACGTTGTCTTGCTCAGAGATCTGCCTCAGTTTATCCTTTTGTTAAAATTAAATTGTGACAATCCTTAAGTTTTAAAAAATTCATTTTTTTATTTCATTCTCTTTTCTAAAAAAAAAATAAGTCCTTGAGAAGTTATAGAAGAAACTATTTTGTACACTTAGTCAAATGGAAATTCTACACAGTAAATGTCCACAAATTCCACATGAATGAATGAAGGTTGAATTATTAAGGATTTGTCTGATAAGGGGTTAAAAAAATTTTTCATTTTTCTTTTTCCAAGGGGTGTTGATGTGGGGAGTGGGGTGGAAAGTGCAGGAACTTTTCATCTTTATTTTTCAGCCATTAGAAGTTGGGGGAAAATAATCAGAACATGTCTGAATCTTGTGATCTAAATGAGTAGGATAAACTAAATCTAATCTACAGTAGCAGGTGGTCAAAAGAGGGATGTATTAAATTAGAGAGAAGTGGCTCCCTTCCAAATCTCTTTCTTCCTTTTTAGCATTTTTAAAATAACTATTCTAGGAATGGCTGTAAAAAAAATCATATATGAATGCAATAGAACATTATTGTGAAGTAAGAAAGGACAAATATGAAAACTTTGAGATATATGTGAACTAATATAGAGTTAATAAGCAAAAAAATAATATTAACAGTGACTTCAACAATAAAAATCAAAAGATCATTAAAAGGAAATTGAATGCTGAACAATGAGAGGAGAGGAAATCATCATCAAAGATCCTAGAGAAGAGATACTAAAATATTCCTCTTCCCTCATGCCAGAGAGATGAGGGACATCTAGGACAGAATATTGAATATCATGTCAGACAAATTGTCTGGTTTTAGTATGTTCAATTATTATTTTTTCTCACAAAAATGAAGGGCTGACTATGGGCATGTCCTAATGTATCTGAGTCTTAGTTTTTCCATTCTTAAAATAAGGGATGTTGGATTAAATGAATTTTAAGATCTATTCCAGCTCAAACCACTAATCCCATGACTAAAAGATCCTTATCAACCAGAATAGAGATGAGAGGAGAAAAGGGGTAAAGAAATGCAAGGAGATTCAAGAGAAATTAGTTGTGGAACTACTTTTTAGTACACTGCAGTTCTGTCCTTTCACTTATATTGCTTTTCTCTCCCATAGTGGTTGACAGGGCAAAGAAGGTGGAAAACCCTTCTTAAAATCAAGAGGAGCCAGATTCTAGACACACATTTGGTACATACAATTATCCCTTTCATATTGCAACTTCCCCCATTGTGGTTTCAATATAATGCAGATTGACATAAAGGAATTTGGGGGGAGTTTTGTGGGAGCTGCAGACAAAACACGAAGATCAGAAAAGAACACAGAAAAAGTTTAGAAACTCAGAAATGCAAGATTGTTATTTTTTTTTAGAAAAGACATTCCTTACTATTGTGCTATAAGAAATGATGAACAGGAAGACTTCAGAGAGGCCTGGAAAGACTTATATGAACTGATGCTGAGCGAAAGGAGCAGAATCAGGAGAACTTTGTGCACAGCAGAGACCCCAGCGTGCGAGAGTTTTTTCTGGCAGACTTGGAACTTCGTAGCAATGCAAGGACTTAAAAAAAAATTCCCAATGGTTTTCTCAGGTCTTCTGAAGGTCTTCCACATCCAGAGAAAGAACTATGGAATTCAATCGCAGAATGTAGCAGATCATTTCTTTGTGTGTGTGTATTACGTTTCATTTTGTTATATGATTTCTCCCATTCAGTTTAATTCTTCTACACAGCATGACTATAGTGAAAATGTATTTAATAAGAATGTTTGTGTAGAACCTATATAAAATTGTATGCCATCTTGGGGGGGGGGAGGAGGGAGGGAGGGAAAAATAATCATCTAAGTTATGTGGTAGTGATTGTAGAACACTGAAAATAAAATTAATTAATAAAAAAAGGCATTCCAGTAGACTCTGGCATCATATGAGAAAAAGGTAAGTCCTCAAATGATTTTCTAAAGGAAAATGAAGGTGGAGGATCTACCCCTATGGATTTTATGTGGGTTTTCTAGATTCCAGGGGCATTGGGTCCCTAAAGCCTACAATGTGAAAGGAATAACCATACTCAGTTGTGACCAGGATTACAAGTCATTTAACTTCCTAATGTCCCATTCAGAGAAACTATTAACATAGAATTCCTGGAATGAGGCAAGAAAATACAGAAAATCCTGAGTCACTGAACAAAAGTTTGTGTAGATTCTGAAAAGAACCCTCAATAAACTCTACATCCTTCTCTTTGCATCTGCTACCCTGCCTGGTTTCAACTCCACAGAACAAGATTCCTCATTTACTCCCTGGTGTCCTTGTCCTTGCCTCTTCCTGACTCTTCTGTGTGTGTGTGTGTGTGTGTGTGTGTGTGTGTGTGTGTGTGTGTGTGTGTGTGTGTGTGTTGTCTCCCCATTTAGATTATAAACTCCTTAAGAGGAGGAATTGACTTTCTTTTTATTAATTTTATCACCAGTGCTTAGCACAGTGCCTGGCATGGTGGTTGATAAATGTTTATTGGATCGGATTAGT
This sequence comes from Notamacropus eugenii, assembly GCF_028372415.1. Taxonomy (NCBI): domain Eukaryota; kingdom Metazoa; phylum Chordata; class Mammalia; order Diprotodontia; family Macropodidae; genus Notamacropus; species Notamacropus eugenii. The sequence continues at coordinate 103,394,485 of NC_092876.1, forward strand.
GCAGTGTATAGAGTTGCTGGATTCAGAGTTAGAAAGACTTGAGTTCAAATCCTGCCTCAGACACTTACTAGTTGTGTGATCCTGAGCAAGTCATTTAACCTCTGTCTCCCTCAATTTCCTCATGTGCAAAATGGATATAATAAAAGCACCTACCTCCCAGGGTTGTTGTGAGGAATATATGAGACAACATTTGTAAAGCACTTTCCAAACTTTACAGCACTATATAAATGCTAGCTATTATTATTAATTATTATTATTTCCTCTGAGGGATAAGGATGGCTTCTGAATATCTCTTTTAATCTTAGCTGCTCCCTTTTCTATTTAGCTAGAAAGGTGAGGGCTATCTTCTGACCTTGAAGGACATAAGACTAGGTGAGAAAACCGTCATCCAAAAGTGCATAACAGTATTGACTTGCTCCATAGGAACAGTTGATAGGTTATGAAAGAGATACTTAAAGTTACATTTAGCATGAAGTCATCATCTGAATTCAAATGTTAACTTAAATTTGGTTGAGTTCTTTGAGAGAATTTCTCCAGTACTACTAAAATAAGCTCTTAAAATTACATAGACAGTAGTGATTCCAGTAAGATGCAAAAGGAAAGAATTGAAGAGTTGCAGGTTAAAAAAAAAACTCAAAAGATATTGTATTTTACAAGTCATTCCCCAATTGATAAATGGTCAAAGGATACGAACAGGCAATTTTCAGAGGAAGAAATTAAAGCTATCTGTAGTCATATGAAAAGATGCTCCAAAATCAGTAATGATTAGAGAGATACAAATCAAAACAACTCTGAGGTACCCCATCACACCTATCAGATTGGCTAGCATGACAAAACAGGGAAATTATAAATGTTGGAGAAGATGTGGGAAAGTTGGAACACTAATTCATTGCTGGTGGAGCTGTGAGCTGATCCAATCTTTCTGGAGAGCAATTTGGAACTATGCCCAAAGAGATATGAAAATGTGCATACCCTTTGACTCAGCAATATTGCTCCCAAAGAGATCATAAAAATGGAAAAAAAACCCACATGTACAAAAATATTTATAGCATCTCTTTTTGTGGTGTCTAAGAACTGGAAATTGACGAAATGCCCATTAATTGAGGAATGACTGAGCAAGTTGTGGTATATGAATGTAATGGAATATTATTGTGCTATAAGAAATAACAAACAGGCAGACTTCAGAAATACCTGGATAGACTTACATGAACCGATGCTGAGTGAAGTGAGCAGAGTGAGGAGAACATTACACACAGTAATAGCCACAGTGTGTGAGGACTATTTTTGATAGACTTAGTCCTCCATGTTGGGGCTGGAAGCTCAATTCCGTGTGGACAGTCTCGGGCGGGTAAAGGTGGGAACTTCTAAATCTTAGAGCTCTCACAAGACCCCCCCAGGAAACGGCTGGGAATCGAGGTGAACCGAGCTATCTCGTGTATTTCCGCCTCTTCCCGTGAGAAACGTGATGGGAGAGAGATCTCCCCGCCCTCGAGATTGTCCCGGATCTGGGCACACTATTGTTATCTAACAGCACGGTATTCAGATGCAAACTATGCGACTGGAGAGTTAAGTAGGATCAGGGAAGCCTGAAAGCTCTCTTAGCACGTGAGGAGCCAAAGAGGACACAAGGCTGCGCTTTTCCTCTTCTCCTTCTCTCCCCTCCCCCTCTCTCCCCACTTGTACTTCTACTTCCAATCTCTTATTGTAAGATCTTTGCCTCCTTGGGAGATCCCTCTCTCTCTCCCTCCTAAGGAAGAATCCCCTGCACTTATAACCGAGACCCTGAAATAAAGCTTAACCCTTGTTCGACTCTGGAACGTCCTTTCTCTCATATGCGCACCCGGCGTGGCCAGCCGAAGACCTCGGGAGGTGAGGTAAGAAAGACTCGGGTAGCCCTCAGGCCTCTAGGTCTGGCACCTCCACAGCAAGGCAAGGACCTAAAACATTTCCAAAGGACTCATGATGCAAAATGCCATCCACATCCAGAGAAAGAACTATGGAACACAGACTGAAGCACACTATTTTTTCTTTTGTTATGTTTGTTTTCATTTGGTTTTACTCATGCTTTCTCCCATTCATTTTAATTCTTCTATGCAACATGACTAATGTGAAAATGTGTTTAATAAGAATGTATGTGTAGAGCCCATATAAGATTGCATGCCATCTTAGGGAGAGTGGGGTAGAAAATTTAAAACTTATGGAAATGATTGTTGAAAATTGAAAACAAATAAAAAAATAAATTTGAAAAAAAAAAAACTAAGGGAGAAAAAAAAAAGAGATTGTATTTTGTTCCTTCAAAGGACCAAAATCATCAGGTACTGATCCTCTCCACTATGATGGACAGTGAAATGAAATAAGATGAGTAAACTAACTTCATTTTTTATGATCTAAATGCTGTATACTTTGGGGAGGTAATTTTGCTTTTTTTTTTGTGATACAAGAAAGTTGTAAGTAAAAGTTGTAATAGTTGTTGGTTGAGGACTGCTCCCAACCAGTCTCAAATTGGACTTAAGGTTCTGTGTAAGGTATTTTAAGATGACATGTGGTATGGAACATGTAAGAAGAGTGTTTAATACGGAGGCAAAGATGGAGGGATAGGGCATCACTTTTATCTGAAATGGACAAAAGAGGGTTGCACACACTCAATGCACATACAGAATCTTTTCTTTGTATCCTGCTGTGTGTATGGAAATGCTCCTTGTTCCGGGCATTTAAAGAACTTAACAAATAAAATAATATGAAGCAGCTTATCAAAATTAAGGATGAATAATTATCCATTCATTCTAGAAACATGGCTCAATACAAGTAAATTTCCTAGATACTTATGAAACATAAGCTTTAACATCAAATTTCTAACTTTTATGCAAATTAATAGACACAGCTAAGCCTCTTGTTCCAAAAGTGAGAAGTTGTTTTTGGAAATCAGTAATTGTGTATCATTTAGCTTACTTACTTACGTAATAGATCTGATATTTCCAAGCATTTCAGATATCGTTGATAAGGTGCTATATGTTGCCTCTGAAATGAGGACACTAAGTTTTCTTTTTTCATTTCTAAAGGAGAAAAAGAATTACACAGTTGCATTTTATCTCTGCTTCATGCAAAAAAGAAATTCTCCAAAGTCTGAGAGAGGGAACACTTCAGATATTTCAAATGAGATAATATTTGTAAAGTGCTTAGCACAATGCTTGGCACACAGTAGGCACTTATTATTATTAAATTATTATTAATATTATTAAAGCTGTTTATTCTCTTAATTGAATTTAAACAATATTTCTAAAACACATATTTGCAAACTTATTAAAATCACTAAACTCATATTTTTTTCAGGTTTGGAAAGATACATGCATATGCTTTAGCCCTGAGCATTTTAGAAGTTCACAAAATAAATGAAGAAAAATGATTTTTAATTTGCTTAACCAAATATATATATACCTAGTTTAAGCACATTTGCCCTTAAAATTAATTTGATTACTTAGTACTCAGAAAAGTATAAAACAAGAAAGCTATTTAAGCCCAGTTTTTATATACTTATTGAATTACTACTGGTAATCTTTAAAATCAGGGTTAAATTTTATTAAGAAACATCCGATAAAGGTAATGGGCAAAAAGGGGTTTAGGAGAAGCTATATTTTGGGTCATTTCGCCCAATTGTGTTGATATTACACGTGGAAATGTGGCACCCATGCTGCAGGAGAGGAAGGGAAGTTCCCTGAAGGACAGCCTTGTGTATGTGAGGGAGACTTTGAATTTGATGTAGAATCTTAGAAACAAACAAAGGGCAATTCTACTGACCAGGAAGAGAGAGAAAACTTTTGAATAGTTAATGGGAGTCCTGAGACACAGGCACGTGAGAAAAACTGACATCACAACATGTCCCTTGATTCCCATGTCTATATCACAAGAGATTGCTAAGAATAAACTATTCCAATGACCAAACACAATTCCATAGGACTTATGATCAAGAATACTACCCATGTCCTGACAAAGAGGTGGTGGACTCAGAGAACAGATTGAAACTTTTTTTTTTTAGATGTGGCCAATGCAAGAATTTATTTTGCCTAACTACAAAAGTTTGTAACAGGGATTTTGTTTTTCTTCATTTCTCAGTGGTGGTGGGGGAAGTAGGAGGCAGTGATAAAAGGCAAATCTTCATGAAAATAAAATAAAATTTAATTTTAAAAAAGAATGCACTACTCTGGCAAGATTATTCTATTTTTAGTTGAGCTGAGCTCTACCAGGTCCAAAAGTCCATTTTCTTTTGTGTATTCTATCTTCTATCTACACTAATCTGTACAGCGTTCCTTAGTTTTCTTTTACTACTTTTATAAATATGTTTACTACTTTTACAACTATAAATAAAACTGCCCATGTTGTCTTTTGTAAAATAAATATTTTGTGAGAGGGAACTAAACTGGCTCAGAGGAAGCTAACAGTTACCCTCTCAGACTAGGGTAGGACTACTTTCCTCTCAGAGAACCAAGGAAAGGAGATTTTCTTCTGGACCAAAGTAGAGCATTATACTCCAAACCTGAAAATGTGTGATGTATAGTTCATAGGATACACAAGAATAATTGAGTCCTTCAACTCAGGAGCATGATAAAATCTCAGCTCAGCCAAAGAGAGAATGTTATCACTAGTAAAATCTGCTCAGTGACTTCATATTTATATTGGTTTTTGATTTCTCAATGAATAAGAGAAAGAGTGAGAAGAGGGAGAGAGCCTGGAGCTGAAAATAAAATAAAACAATGAAAACAAGAGGAAAACCTGTCCTTAGTAGCTTCTGGTTATTCAGGTACTGGGTATCAAGGGATATATTGAAGAGACACCTTTTCCCAAATGCCTGTGGTCTCCTGTTAGCCATTCAAAAGTTTGCACTTCTCCCTCCCTCTCTCTGCTTTTCCCAGTCTTTGCCCACTCTCTGCCAAATCCAAAGTTACATTTCCCTTACACATAGCATATGCAATGTCACAGTCTCAGAAGCCTCTCACCCCATCAGGAGTCACATTCCGCTGTTACACACAGCATTACAGAGTTATCTTTCAGGAAACCAACCAATGCCCCAGGGACAGGGGTGGTATAGAAATTGGGTGTTATATGAGGATGGCACTGCAAATTCTGAACACCAGTAGAAAGTACAGTACTAGCTTTTAAAAAAAATAACACGCACATAGAAGTGTGTGTGTGTGTGTGTGTGTGTGTGTGTGTGTGTGTGACAAAGAGAGAGAGACAGAGACAGAGAGAGAGAGGAGAGGGAGAAGGAGGAGAGGAAGAGGGAGAAGGAGAGACAGAGACAGAGAGAGGAGGAGAGGGAGAGGGAGAGAAGGAGAGACAGATAGACGAGAGAGACAGAGAGAGGGAGAGAGACAGAGAGAGAAAGAGACAGAGAGAGACAGAGACAGAGAGGCAGTTAAACATGGGAAGGAAGGTCAAATTCAATTCAACAAGGAACACTTATTAAGTTTACTAGGGCTCCCCTCTCCACAAGCAAAGCCTTTTAGTATACTGTATAAATATGAATTGTTATTTGAGGAGCTAGGCAGGATGACTGAAGATTTACTTTACAATGAGAAAGACATGAGTTCAAATCCTATCCCTTAAACATACTAACAATATCAGTGCAGGAAAGTCTATCACTGTAAATTACAGGTGATAGCCTCCTTGTCTTGTGGAGGGAGTTTTCCATACCAAGAGTCCTCATATAAATGAAATAATAGGTCAAATTTTTTTTCTTTAGATGAACTTGGGCTAAGCACTGTCTGAATTTGAATACTCACTTACTCTGAAGATAATGGACTGACCACTAAGATCTGTAAGATCTGTAAAATCTGTAGGAGAAGTAGGTCCCTTACTTATGTAAGTACTGAAAGGCCCATTTGTGGATAGGAGGCCCTACCACATGAGGGTCATCATTGTATGTCTCTAAAGAGCAGAATAGACCTGTCTAGCTTATTCACCCCTGCCCCACTTTTCTCCAAAGGAGACTTTCATTCCTTCCAGGAGGGGAAGCAGGAAATTGGAACCAGAGGCCAGTCTGTACTCTTCAGAGAGAGGTTCTGAGCTAGAATTATATCTGTCTTCTCACTTAAATATTATTAGTTTAGGGGATATGATTGGGTTCAATCTAAGTTCTGATCACTTTGTCATTTTGGAGGAGAAGAGGCACCCTAAGCTTTATATCCAAAGTTTGAGCCCTTTTCCATCTAATACCATTCCACCCTGAATACACATATCAAATAGTGAAGAAACACATTTATCCAAGTCACAGCAAAACAGAAATCAGAGAAGGTATACAAAGGACAATATATATCAGATAATATAGAGTGAAAGTGCTCTCCCATTGGGAAAGAGATAACTTAGGCTGATCAAGAAAGATTGTCCTAGATCTCACCCAAGGGGAAATTCTCCAATCTCTGGTGTAGCAAGCTGGGGATAGGGTCATGATAGAGACTGTCAATTCCTCTCTTGTCTTCCTAGAGTCTTTTCCTTCAGCAACCTAAAGTGGTATTGGCCCCTTCCACCTTCCGTCTTAAAGCTGGAAGCCAGAAGAATCTGAAGTAACTCAATGCTTGAAGAATGCTGAAATTTGAGGAGTCCCAAACCATAAGACTGCATCACTCACAAAACAGGAGTCAGGGCCAGAAAGAAGGTCAACTGCCAGCTCTCCCTAACTAAGGGAGACTGCTGGCCACCTCAAAGGCAAGTGGAGGTTGTTAGAGGTCAAGAGGGGTCTCTGCTTCTTGTTTGCAGAACTAGGAAGGAGAAAGGGAGAAGGGACTATTGGCTTAGGAAGCTCAAGGAGCTCAGGGGAAATGGAGACGGATATGGGTGCCCTCAGTTATTCTTCCTTGCTTCCCTTCCTTGCTTCCCCAAAAGCATTACCTAATAAAACTGGAACCAGTAGTAAGTTTCTTGATGGATCTCCAAAAGAAAGAATCCTCTTTGGACTGGTGCTTGTGCTCATGGGTGATGTCTTCAGGTATGTTTCCAGTTGTGGATGGGTTTGAGGCTGAGGTTGAGGCTGAGGTTGAGGCTGGTAAGAAAAGGGAGGGAGAAGAAGGCATGTTGAGTCCTTCAGAGTTTGGGGCTTCAGTTAAAGTTTTCTCTGATGGAGAAAAAACTTTCTCCTGCTCAGGTGCCTTCTCCAGCCTATCTTCCTTTTCCTTGTCCTCTCTTTCTCTTCCTTCCTTTTCTTTTGTCATAATGGTCTTTTCATCTTTTCTCATTTTTCTTTTTTAAAAACTCTTGTAACCAACTATCATTTAATTTCATCCTCCTGTTCAAGGTTAGGTCCAGTTTTCTCCACACTCCCTTAATTAATTTATTTCTTTCTCAGCTCCTGAGAATCAAGGAGTACAGGAACCAGAAAGATGAGTCTAATGGGGTAAAGAGAGTCTGTTATCTCCCATTCATATTTTCCTCCAAAAAGCTCTCAACCTCACTGAACCAACTCTTTCCCTAGTGCAGACACTCCCCTAGGAGTGGGTTGGGGAAAGAGGAGGTCAGCAATAGCAAAACAGAAGATTGGGAAAGGGGAAGACGGGTGAGATAGGACTCTGTCACTAAGGAGTATCAGAAACCTGATGCTACTAGAAGGTCAGTACTGGAAAAAGAACTCAGTAACCATGGCAACACCAAACTACAGGTTCTTACTCCAGAAATCAGGTCAAGCTGGATAGGGGTAGTTTAATCTCCGGTCTCAAAAGAGAACACACACACGCACACATGCAGAAGAATATTCAGAGCCTCTTTTTCCCTGAAGATTTAGGCTACAAAACTTAAAAGCTCCAGAAGAATAAAAGCACAGCACAAAGACTGTTCATTTTAACACCATTTTTTCAAGCATCTCACTTGGTACCTGCTTCAAAAACATTATTAATGGACTTTCAGGTTACTTGACCAGCAAGATGGAAGACTAGACATTTTCTCTGATTCTCAGGACCTCTCAAACCTTTCTAAAATAGAAATTATACATCAGAGATAAAGCGATTTCAGCTATCAACATGGTCTAGAACATCAAGAACCAAAATAAGGTTAAAAAACTCCATGAATTAACACCTAACTGGCATTCACTCAGTACTCCTCCCTTCTTTCCATCATGTTCCTTTCAACAAGGTTGCTCAAGCCAGCCCACAAAACATAAACAAAGGAAAATAATTAAACATTTAATAAGGCAGAAGACCCTGTGGATTTCGGAAAAGCATGGAACTACAACATGCTTTGCCTGAGTAGTTTACAAATATAAATAAGAATTGTGAGAGCAGAATTTGTGACCTACACAGGACAAATAATTGGCAAAATAAAGTGAATCAGCGAATCTAAATAAAGAAGCAAGAGAGAGGACAATTGATTGGAAATGCAAACACATAAAAGTAAAGGATACTTGAAGAAAAAAGCAATAAAATTAAAAGAAAACATACTCTCAATTCAAGCAAACCATAGTGATCTTAAAGACAGGACACACAGAGACAACCTAAAGACTATAGATTTCCTAGAAGAATGAGACAAGTCAAAAAAACTGAATTCCAGGTGGCACAATGGATAGAGCACTAGGCCTGGAGTCAATAAGTAAAACCTGAGTTCAGTTTCAACATCAGATCCTTACTAGTTGTGTGACTCTAAGCAAGTCACTTGGCCCTGTTTGCCTCAGTTTCCTTATGTGTAAAGTGAACTGGAGAAAGAAATAATATACCACTCTAGTATCTTTGCCAAGAAAACCCCAATGGGGTCACAAAGAATTGGACACAACTGAAAAATGACAACAACAAAAATAAGAAATACAAGAAAACTGCCCAGAATTCTGAATACAGAAAGGAAATAACAATGGAAAGAATGCATAGATCACCTCCAGAAAGAAGCCCAAGGCTTAAAACTCCAAGACACATAGTGGATAAATTTAACAATTCAATTCGGAATCAACAAATTCTGTCAGAAGAAAGACCTTCAAAAACAGGAAAAAAAATTCAAATAGCGGTCAACTAGTCTGTTGCAAACAGAGAACACAGAAAGGAATGGAATGATGCTTTCCAAAAAGCAATGGAGCTCAAGATGCAGCCCAAGGTGATCTACCCTGCAAATCTGAGCTTAATCATAAATAAAGAAAGGTGAATATTCAATAAAAAGAGGTATTTGAAATATCCTTAGAGAGAAAACCAAACCTGAAAGACTATTTGCTTCTCAAACACCCCAGGCAATGGAAGTATCAGAGGCAAATGTAGCAACCAAGGACAGCAACAGAAACAGACTAATAGTGGAGAGACCCTTACGAGACTTCTTTCTAAATGTACACAAGGAGATAATGAAGGCAGAAGTCAGGTGGAGGTGATGGTGGAGAGGTAGGCTTGGGGCTTCAGGGATTAAACCTCACTGCACCCTGCCTATGGGTGGCTTTTTGTGGGGCTCAATTACAAAATGCAAGCGTGCATGAAAGGGAGGACAGGAGGAGGAGAAAGATGGAGGGTCATGGTGAAGTTTACGGCTAGCAACAAGGAGAAGGTCTCTAAGGAAGAAAAGAGTGGAGTATGTAAGGAGGTAGGGAGTGGGCAGTTGTGGTGGTGGGAGGGGGTGTCACTGATGAATGATCTTGTGGGTGAAGAAAGATGTTCTGTGAAGAGATTTGGGGACCTTCCATGGAATGTATCAGTAGGGATTTAGTGCTTGGAGAAACTATTCGTTTTGCCTTGGTTGGAGGGAAGTCAGAGCTCCTGGAGGCACTGGTAGCAAGGAATATGGGAAGGCATGGACTTAAGGGGGCAATCTTGAGGCAAATACAGAAGGAAAATGACCAGGGGATGGACATAGGGCAGTATTGGGATGCATAATTGAGGTTGTGGGGGAGAAGGGGAAAGGAAAGCCCTGCAGAAATTGGTATTTTTCTTGAAGCAAGGCACAGTGGAAAAGAGATAGCAGGATCAAACTCTACAGGCAAGTAGAGTGAAATTGTTTAGAGGGGAGCCCAAAATGAGTACATCCTGGAAGTTTTGATTCCATGAGAAATGCAGAGGATAGAAAGGTACTAGATAAAAATATAGGGGCCATGAACCAGAGAATGGAGGAATAGAGTAGACAGAAAAGGAGGATGGATAATGAACAGAGTGAAAGAAATCCTTTCCAGAAATTAGTATAGAAAATAAAAATTTGAAAACTAATGAACTGCACAAGTTAAATAAGGGAGATTGTACATGATGGAGAGGAAAGAAGGGGAAGAATAAAATAACTAAATAAAATATGGAAATAAAAATTAATAAATGAAGGGTTAAAATTCTGTGTATAACTGTAACAGAATGCTAAAGTAAGGAAAAATAATTTGTGATGACCCACAGGGTGGCAAAGCAGAAAAAGTTGGTGATAGAATTGCTTACGAACTGCAGGATTGCATGACAGGAGGTATCAGGATAAGGAAAAGGACTTGAATCAATATTATGTCAACTAGGGAACAATGTTTGCTAAAGAGAAGGAGCCAGAGTTGTTTGATCAAGGGTGTAAAGCTTGGGGTGATTTAGAAGAATTTTGGAGTCTTGTGGGCTACCTACATGCATGTATTTGGCCTACACATATGTATTCAGGCTACTGCATGTAAAATCAATGAGTTTCTCATTAATTTGAGATAGTTCTTGATTCCTGATTTTTATGATCAACAGTCATGGCATCAAGGATGGGATTATCCTGATAGACTTGAGATGGAGCAAAATAATTAGTGACTGAAAAGCAGTTACCACTAAGCAGTCAAGAAGTCCGGCATCTTCTATCTAGAAAGCCTCCTATAGTTGATTCCATTCTGCCAGCCATGGAGAGGGAATCTAACTGAACTAAATTCCAGATAAAATGTATCTGGGCTGATTGTCACATATGGTCATGGGATCCTGAACATCAAAGGTACCTTCCTAGCCAATCTGGATCAGGAAAAAAAAGGAGCAAAAAAAAGTATCAGCCAAGTGTTTTATTTGTCAAGTATGTTGTTAGCATTGTCTTTTGTGTGTATTTCTTGATAATATATATATATGCATATACACATGTATACACACACACACATACTCACACACAGAGTCTTCTAAAAGAAATAACAGGGTAAGGGGATAGAGAATGGTGACAGAATAAGAAGGATAAGGAATGGGATAAGGTGGGATAGAGAAGGGTATGTAGATTAATGGGAATGGGATAAAGAGGGAACAGCATATATATGTATAGATTTGGAAAGGTATAAAAATCTAAATTCAGAAAGAAATGAGAATAAGGGGATAGAGGGTAGAGAGAAGATAAGGAGGGATTCTTGGAGGTGGGTTAGGTTAAGGAATATGAGGGCAAGGCAGCAGATAGAAGTAAAGTAGTGGAGTGAGAAGGGATAGGAATAGTGAGGAAAATAGGAAAGAGGAAAATATACAAGTAATTATAGTGTAGAATGTGAATGGGATGAATTTATCTATAAAATAGAAACTGATAGCAGATGAAAAATTTGAATTCAGCAATATGTTGCTTTCAGGAAATGCTATACATATAAACATAAAATAAAAGTCAGGAGTACAATTTATTATGTGAAAAGGCAGGGATAGTAATCATGATCTTAGACAAAGTAAAAGTCAAAATCAGATTTAATCAAAAAAGAAAAATGGGGAAACTACAGTATGTGTCAGCCATATTAATCAATAGTTTTAGGCCATATAAAATAACTAGACAGTATTAAAAAAAAAATGAGGAAACCTACCAAAACAGACACAGGAACTACACAAATATAAACACAAAGCACCTTTTACATAAACAAAGTTGGATCTGAATACCTGAGGTAACATTTATTATGCATGGGTAGGTAAAACTAATATGATTTTTTAAATGACAATTTTATCCAACTAATCTATTTGTGTAATGCCATCCCAATTAAATTGCTAAAACTATTATCTTACTGAGTCAGAAAAAATAATAACAGGGTTCATTTGGAAGAGCAGAGGGTGAGGAATTTCAAGAAAACCAGGGGGAAAGATGTGAAGGAACTAGATTCAGTAATATCAGACCTTAAACCATATTATTAATGAAAAGCAGTTGAAGTGTAAAATTGATCATTTTTATTATTTTAAATTTAAATTTTCCTGTCTAAATAAAACCTATATACCCAAGAATAAAGGGAATGCAGAAAAATGGGGAATGCAGTGGGGGGGAACTTCCATAGAAAATCCCTCAGACAGAATGTGATTGGGTTAGAATATTGTGGTATAGAAAATGATGAACTGGTGGATTGAGAAAAATATGGAAAGACTTGGATTTATAGAGGAAGATGTTATACACCTTCAGAGAAACAGAAGACAAACAGAAAACAGTATAATACAGTCTTAGGTATATGTTTTTGAGATTATATGTGTAGATATGGATATCTGTTATATATGTATATATATACATATATATGTATATATACATGCATACATATGCATACACACTTAATTGTAGCCATGGGGGAAAAAGAAGGGGAAAAATAAAGTAAAAAGTGTACAGCAAAGGACAAAAGAAAACATGCAAGGAATCAAGATAAGATGGACAGCTCTGAAAATAATGTATCATTCATTATATAAGCATTCTTGAAATAGAAATTTATTGCTTTATATTGAATCTTTTCTTATGTTCTGCTGTGTACATGGCAATGTTTTTTTCCCCTTATTTTGCATTTAAGTTTAGAATAAATTAAAAAACTAAAAAAAAGGATGAAGCAGAAAACAAAAGAAAGCAATTGAGGAAATATAAGCTTAATTTCATAATTTTAACTGTAAAATTAATTAATTTGATAAGATTAAAAAGTGACAGATTATATAAGAAAATAAAACCATACAATCTGTTGCTTGTAAGAAACACATTATTAAAATAAAGACATATAGAGAATAAAACTGAGAAGCTAGGGAAAAATTTACTATGCACTAAGTGAATTTTTTAAAAGCAGGAATTACAATAATTCTGACAAAGCAAAAACAAATATTCAAAAAATAAAAAGGATAAACCAAAAAACTACATTAGAGTGAAAGGAGCCATACACAATGAATCAATACCAGTATTAAACTCATACGTTCCAAACACCTTAGTGTACAAATTCATAAAGGAAATGCTAACTGAGCTATGAGAATACATAAAAAGTAGCACAATAGTAACAGGAGATTTAAATATCCATTTTTCAGTTTGGGGTAAGTCTAACAGAAAGCTAAACAAAAGAGAAAATATAGAATTGAACAAAAAAACTGGAGAAATTAGAGATAAAATAAAAGATGAGAGAGAAATATTGGGAGGAGAAAGGGAGAAGTTGAATGGGGCAAATTATCTCTCATAAGAGAGGCAAGCAAAAGACTTATTAGTGGAGGGATAAAGAGGGGAGGCAAGAGAAAAACATGAGGTCTACTCTCATCACATTCCACCAAAGGAAAGAATAAAATGCACACTCATTTTGATAGGAAAACCTATCTCATAATACAGGAGAGTGGGGGACAGGGGCACAAGCAGGGTGGGGGGGAGGATGGAGGGGAGGGCATGGGGAGGAGAATGCAATCCGAGGTCGACACTCATGAGGAGGGAAAAGATCATAAGAGAATGGAAGTAATGGGGGACAGGATAGGATGGAGGGAAATATAGTTAGTCCTATACAATACAACTAGTATGGAAATCATTTGCAAAACTACACAGATTTGGCCTATATTGAATTGCTTGTCTTCCAAAGGGAAGGGGTGGAGAGGGAGGGAGCTAAAGATGTTGGAACTCAAAGTGTTAGGATCAAATGTAATGTTCTTACCACTGGGAAATAAGAAATACAGGTTAAGGGGTCAAGAAAGCTATCTGGCCCTATAGGACAAAAGAGGAGACGGAGACAAGGGCAGGGAGGGAGGATAGAGGGGAGAGTAGATTGGTCACAGGGGAAATTAGAATGCTTGGGTTTGGGGGGGGAGGGGATAAAAGGGGAGAAAATTTGTAACCCAAAATTTTGTGAAAATAAATGTTAAAAGTTAAATAAAATAAATAAATAAATAAAAGATGTCATCTTCTAATGGGACTGCAAAAGAATACACATATTTCGCTGCACCATATGGAACTTTTCCAAAAGTTATTCATATATTATGGCATGGATATTTGTGAAAAAATGCTAAAAGGCAGAAATAAAAGCTATCTTTGATAGACCATAATGCAGTAAAAATAGTCATTGGTTCAAGGACCACAAACAGAAGACTTAGGCCCAAATGGAGATTAACGATGAATTCTAAATAATGAGTGGGTCAAAGAAGAAATCAAGGAACCAATAATTCCAAGAAATAAGATGATCATTGTAAAAATAATGTACCAAGATACCAGTCTTCAGCGGAAAAAAAAATCTAATCCAACAAACTTATTACCAAAAAAAGTCGACTCATGAACTGAATATGCATTTTAAAAATTAAAAAGCCAAAGAAACAAATCTAAAATAAGTACAAAAGAGGAGATAAGAAAAATTAGAAGAGAAATGGATAAACTGGGAAAAATTCATGGAGGTGATAAATCTATCTAAAAGATGGTTGTGAACATTATAGTCTTTATTTTGTTTGCTGTTACAGTATAATGAGAAGACTCCGTATTCGAGTCACTTGGGCTGAATGGTCCTAATGACCACAAAGCATACGCACAAAAACATAGGGTTGCACTTTTTCATTGTTCTGATTTATTAACCCTGTCAGGTAGTTAATGCTCACTGTTTCTGATTAGATAAAACTCTTAACCAACTACAGCTCCCTAGAGACCTTCTCTCCCTATTGCTTTAGATATTAAACTTAGATCCTCTCCCAATCTCTGATAAAGAAACTCTACTGCCAAGCCTCACCCAAGTCTAGTATCAATAAGTGACCCCAAAAACTTCACCACATCTGGGACTGATTAGAAATTTGCCTTCCCATGAGCTGACATCATTTACCTGTTAATTAAGCTCTTTGCCAGAGTACACAATTTTGCCACTTGAACCCCAACTTTGAACCTGTTTCCTATTTCATACTTCTTTTTCATCCTTGTGCTGGGTGGGTTTTTTACACCCAGGAGGTTGAACTTCTATCTGTTTATATACTCATATAGTATGTGTACATGCTTTTTTCTTTTGCTTGCTTATTGTATTGTGTAACAGTAAAGCTCTTTTTTGTATCAGCTTTCCAAGTATCAATTTCATGAAAATTTCAGAATGAGGTTTTTACTTTAACCTAGTCCATGAAGCCAAATAAAACACTGCTTCTTTGGAATGACTAATAAAATTGATAAATAAAATAACAAATGAACAAGGTGAAATTGCAAAATAAGAAGAAAACAAAACCAGAAGAAATAAACAGAATAATCAGGACCTATTGTATACAGTTATATGCTAACAAAACTGAGAATACACATACAAAATGGAATACCTTCAAAAATATAAAATGCCCATGCTGACAAAAGACAGATTGCTGTCTTAAATAACCTAATCTCAGAACTAACTGTAAAGGAAGCAGCAAGGAAAAAACTCCTGGTATGATGGATTCACAGAAGAATTCCAATCAAACTTTTAAAGAACAGTTAGTACCCAAATTATTCTCTAAAAGTGAAAAAGCAGACTACCATAATCCTCTTATGAGAAAAATATAGTTCTAATCCCTAAACTGAGGAAGAATAAAACACAGAGGGAAACTGTAGATCATTAAGGAATATTGATTCAAAAATTTTAAACAAAATTCTGTCAAACAGGCTACAAGGATTTATCCAAGAAGTCATTCATTATATGACTAAGTAGGATTTATACCAGGGGTGCAAGGATGGTTCAACATTAATTTCAGTAATTTCTCTCTTTTAATTATTATTTATCTGGTATAAAGCTTGTTTTTTTATGTAGTTGCTTGCATGTTGTCTCTAGACGTCTTTGGATTATAAGCTCCTGGAGGGTAGAGACATTCTTTTGCCTCTTTTTGTATCCCCAGCACTTAGAACAGTACCTGGCACATAGTAGGCACTTAATGTTTATTGATTGATGATGATATTAAAAATGAAAACATCCCAAACCAAATGGTTATCTCAATAGATACAGAAAAAGCCTTTGATAAAGCACAATTTATAAGAACTCTACAAAATTCCACAAAATAGAGAAGGATGTTTTTCATTATCATAAAAGTATCTATCTAAAGCTAAAGCAAGCATCATATGCAATTGGGATGCACTACCATCCTTTCCAATAACCATGAGAGTGAAACAAGGATGGCCATTCTCACCACTATTATTTGGTATAGTTCTGGAGATGCTAGCATCAGCAATAAAATGAGAGGAAGAAATTAAAGGCATAAGCATAGCTAAAGAGGAGATGAAACTATTGTTTTTAGCTAATGGTATGATGCTATGCTTGTAAAATCCTAGGGAACCAGTAAAGATATTAATTGAGATGATAGATTTGGGAAAGTTGCAGTCTACAAAGTAAACCTGCAAAAGTCAACTGCATTTCTATGTAATAATAATACATCAAAGAAGCAATAATAAAAATAGAAATCCTATTTCAAATACCTACAAAATGCTTAAAGTAGTTGGATATTTATCAAAGCTCACAAATTTTAATTTAATTAAATAGATTTAATTACAGAGTGTTCTTTTTTTAAAAAAAACAACTTAAAGAGCTGGAGGAAACTTCAGTGTTCATGGTCAAGCCAGGCCAATGTAATAAAAATGATACTATCAAAGTTAATTTACAATTTTAAGGTTATTCCAATGAAATTATCAAAGGGGATACTTTATAAACTTAATAAAATAATAACAAAATTCATCTGAAAAAACAAAAGCTCTAGAATACAAAAGGAGATGATGAAAAGATTTTGGGACCAAGGAAAAATAGCACCAAATCTCATATGTTATAAAGCAGCAATCATCAAAGCTATCTAGTAGTGGTTAAAAAAGAGAGGTAGATAATGAAAAAAAGCCTAGACAAGGAAGAGTCAGAAAGAGTGAAACTCAATAAACCAGTTTTCAATAAAGCAGAAAACAAATCACCTAGGAAAGAATTCCTGATAGGATAAAAACTGCTGGAAAGCAGTCTGGAAAAAATTAGGCTTAGACTGACACCTTACACCAGTAGTGTTATATTCAATATATATAGGAGCCACTAAAACGTAGTTGAGGCAGCTATGTGGCCAAGTGTACAGAGAGCAAAACCCGGAGTCTGAGAGACTCGTCTTCCTGAGTTCAAATCTGACTTCAGACCCCTACTAGCTGTGTGACTCTGGGCAAGTCACTTAACCCTGTTTGCCTCAATTTATTATTTATAAAATGAACTGGAGAAGGAAATAGCAAACCTCTCCAGTATCTTTGCCGAGAAAACCCAACTTGGCATCACAAGTTAGACACAACTGAAATGATTGAACAACCAAAATGTACTCTGAGGATCCCTCTGAGTCACACATTGACTTAGTTTAAAAATATAATGTTATCTGCATTTTATTGTTTTTCAGTTTATTTTTCTATTTCCTAATTATAATCGAATCTCCTTTTGGTCAAACTCCAAAGTGTTGTGGGCTGCATATAACCTGTTGGTCACATGGCGACACTTCTGCCTTATACCGTATTCCACAATACATTCTAAATGGATATGTAACTTTAATATTAAAGATCACACAATAAAAAAAAATTAGAAGAGAAGTAGATCATGTAACTTTCACCACTTTGGTTAGGAGATTTGTTCTTTACCAAACAACAGATAGAGACAATTATAAAAGATAAAATACATAACTGTCATTACATGAAAATGAAAAGCTTTTGTAAAGACATCGTTAATGTGTCTAGGATAAGAAGGAAATGGTTGACTGGGTAAAAAAATTCTTTTTATCAAATTTCTCTGATAAGGGTTTGGTATCTAAGATGTATATAAACAAGAAATATATATACTTACAGGTACACGCTATGTGAATATTAGTCATTCCCTAAAGATAAGTAGTAAAAAGATACAAATAGTTCTCAAAAGAAAGATAACAAAGTATTCATAACCACATGAAAGAAGTCTCCAAAACACTAATAATAAAAGAAATGTAAATCAAAACAATTCAGGTTTTTATCTCACATCTTGAAAATAAACAAAGTTGACAAACATAGCGTAGTAAGTCTGGAAGGAGTTGTGGGATGACAGGCACACAAATGCATTGCCGGTGGAGCTGTGAAATAGCAAAATCATCTTTGAAAGCAATTTAGAATTTTGCAAATAAAATGATTAAATGTTCATACTCTTTGAACCAGATAGTCCATTGCTGGGCTGTAATGGAAAAGAAGTTAGGAATAAGAAGAAAGTTTACCTATACACTAAAATGTTTCTAATAGCATTTTTGTGTGTATGATAACAAAGATGCCCATTGATTGGCTAAGTAAATGAATTTAATGGAACATTACTGTGTTGTAAGAAACTATGGATATGATAAACAGATGTATGAAAAGATCTGTACAAATGATGCAGAGTAAAATAATAGAGTCAAAAAAATCCTAACAAAAGCACAGTGAGTACAACAATATAAATGGAAAGAACAGCCACACGTAAAAAAATCAAATATGGATCTAGTGAAATTATAAAGATCAAGTATGACTCAAAATAAGGTATTTGAGAGGACACCTCAGCTCACCCCTTTGTGGAGGTGAGAGTTCCACAGGTATTAGACATTGCACATATTTTCAGACTTTTTCAATGTATTGATCAATTGTGTTGATTTCTTTTTCTTTTGCCATTAAAAAGTACTATTTGATTTATGGGATGTCTCTCTAAAGAGAAAACTATGAAGATATAAAAATAAGACATCTGGAAAAAATTTATTTTGAAAGAATTAATTTTTTAAAATGGGGGTGAAGCCAAGATGGCAGAGTAAAAACAGGGACTTGCATGAGCTCTCCCCCAACCCCTCCAAATACCTGTTAAAAATTACTCTAAACAAATTCTAGAGCAGCAAAACCCATAAAATGGCAGAGTGAAACAAATTTCCAGCCCAAGACAACATGGAAGGTCAGTAGGAAAGGTCTGTTGCAGCAGTCTGAGAGAAGAGCGTAGTCCAGCTTGGGCCACCTGCGCAGACAGGGTTACAGCAGATCTCAGAGGATTGAATCATTGACAGCAGTGGTAGTTTCCAGACTTCTCAACCCACAAACACTAAAGATAACTTAGAAGGTCAGTAGGAAAAGTCTGTTGGACCTGGATGAGAAAGGAGTGCAGTCTAACCCCAGCTCTGGGGCAGGAGTAGGTGGTGGGTGGCAGCAGTAGTTGTTTTGGAGCTCTTGTGCCACAGACAGTGGGGGGATTGAGCAGTTGATCAGAAGAGGATTGCAGGGTTCTCTTTGCTGGATCTCAGGTTTCTCTTGCTTTGCCCATGCTTTGATCTGGGTCACAGTCCTGGGTGGCAGTCCTGGAGCAGGGAGGAGCACTGGCGTGGGGTTAGTTGTGACAGTGATAGAGAGGGAATCCTCCTTACAGTTCCAAAGCAGAAAAGAATGCTTGTGGTCACTCACAGATGATCACAGACCAGAAGAGGAGTAAACACCTTTCCTTTGATTATACCACCTTGGAAGGGATGAAAATTTACAAGTTTCTAGAAGTATCTCTGAAAATAGCTGCACAAAACCCTGAAGCTTGGAACAGTACACCCTCCACACTGGAAGCAGAGGCCTACCTTAACAAAGAGTTGAAAAGTCAATTAATTGACTGGGGGAAATGAGCAAACAGTGAGGGGGAAAATCAGATTATAGAATCTTACTTTGGTGACAAGGAAGATCAAAACATACAACCAGAAGAAGACCACAAAGTCAAAGCTCCTATATCCAAAGTTTCCAAGAAAAATATGAATTGGTCTCAAGCAATGGAAGAGCTCAAAAAGGATTTTGAAAATCAAGTAAGAGAAGTAGAGGAAAACTGGAACGAGAAATGAGAGTGATGCAAGAAAATCATGAAAAACAAGTCAACACCTTGCTAAAGGAGACCCCCAAATGCTAAAGAATACAACACCTTAAAAAATAGACTAACCTAAATGGCAAAAGAAGTCCAAAAAGCCAATGAAGAGAAAAATGTTTTAAAAAGCAGAATGGTCCAAGTGGAAAAGGAGGTCCAAAAGCTCACTGAAGAAAATAATTCCTTCAAAATTAGAATGGAGCAAATGGAAGCTAATGACTTTATGAGAAATCAAGAAATTATAAATCAAAACCAAAAGAATGAAAAAATAGAAGGCAATATGAAATATCTCATTGGAAAAACAGCTGACCTGGAAAACAGATCCAGGAGAGATTATTTAAAAGTTATTGGATTGCCTGAAAGCCATGATAAAAAAAAAAAAAAAGAGCCTAGACATCATTTTTCAAGAAATTATTGAGGAAAACTGCCCTGATATTCTAGAACCTAAGGGAAAAAATAAAAATTGAAAGAATCTAATGATCACCTCCTGAAAGAGATCCCCAAAGAAAAATTCCTAGGAATACTGTATCCAAATTCCAGAGTTCCCAGGTCAAGGAGAAAATAATGCAAGTAGCCAGAAAGAAACAATTGAAGCATTGTGGAGTCACAATCAAGATAACATAAGATTTAGCAGCTTCTACATTAAGGGACTGGAAGGCTTGAAATATAATATTTTGGAGGTCAAAGGAGTTAGGATTAAAACCAAGAATCACCTACCCAGCAAAACTGAATATAATCCTTCAGGGGGGAAAATGGACATTTAATGGAATAGAGAACTTTCAAGTATTCTTGATGAGAAGACCAGAGCTGAATAGAAAATTTGATTTTGAAATACAAGACTCAAGAAAAGCATGAAAAGGTAAACAGGAAAGAGAAATCAAAAGGGACTTATTAAAGTTGAACTATTTACATTCCTACATGGAAAGATGATATTTGTAACTCATGAGACCTTTATCAGTATTAGGGTAGTTGGAAGGAATATAGACAGAGGGCCGAGGGTGAGTTGAATATGAAGGGATAATATCTAAAAAATAAAATTAAGTGGTGAGAGAGGAATGTGCTGAGAGAAGGAGAAAGGGAGAGGTACAATGGGGCAAATTATTTCACATAAAAGAGGCAAGAAAAAGCTCTTACATTGGAGGGGAAGAGGAGGGAGGTGAGGGGGAAAGAGTGAACTTTACTCTCAGTGGATTTGGCTTAAGGAGGGAATAATATACTTAACTCAGTTGGGTATAAAAATCTATCTTACATTACAGGAAAGTAGGGGGGAAGGGCATAAGAGAGGGGGAATGATAGAAGGGAAGGCAGATGGGAGGAGGGGGTAATCAGAAGCTTACACTTTTGAGGAGGGACAGAGTCAAAGGAGAGAATAGAATAAATGGGGGCAGGATAGGATGGAGGGAAATGTAGTTAGTCTTTCACAACATGACTATTATGGAAGTGTTTTGCATAACTACACATGTATAACCTATATCGCATTGCTTGTCTTCTCAATGACAGTAGGTAGGCATAGAGGAAGGGAGACAATGTGGAACTCAAAGTTTTAAAAAGAAATGTTAAAATTTGTTTTCACATACAACAGGGAAATAAGATATGTAGGCAATGGGGTATAGAAATCTATCTTACCCTATAGGAAAATGGAAAGGCAGAAGAGAAGGGGTGGGGGTGATAAGAGGGAGGGCAGATTGAGGAAAGGGGTAATCAGTCTTGGGGAGGAAGATGGGGAGAAAATTTGGAACTCAAAATCTTGTGGAAGTAAATGTAGAAAACTAAAATAAATTAATTAGTAGAAAATAATTAACATTGGACTTGAAGTCATGAAGTCTAGATTCAAATCCCAGATCTGACAGCTTTTAGTTGCACAGAATTGGACAAGTTACAATCTCTCTGAGTCTTGATATACTCATCTCTCAAACAGAAATATGCCTGCACTACCTACTTCTGAGAAAACCTTAAAGCTGTATATAGATATGAGTTATACATACTATTCTGTTGTAAGTTGTTATGTCCTATCCAGAGTCAAATTAAACTATTCCTAGGTTGAAGAGAGGTAATAAAGGAAATAGACAGATGCATCATTCAAAGAAACTATAAATAAAATATGCATGTAGCTGGAAGTACTTTTTTTTAATCTAGTAAACACACATTTTTAAGATTACAAAGAAAAATTTAGAAGACAAAGAAAGATCACATAATAATAAGCAATTTAATTTATGCACTGTGCTTGACAATCCCTTAGCTCATTACTGTATCACTATCATGTTTTGTCATACCCCAACACTGGGTACCATCACTACCTGCTACTGGAAAGAGTTGCCCTCCCCTTGACTGACTGAGGCTACTATGAATTTTTATTATCCCATCTCAACAGGGTTCTCACTTATCCACAGCAGTCCCTTTATTTTTCTTTAATTTGCTCTTGATTTCATCCCCAATGATTGGTTCAAGCCTTTCCTTTTCCCCATGTGCCTTCCACACTACCCCCTCTAACTTTACTCAGTAGAGGACTTTATTTTATCCCTTACTGAGAAAATAGAGGACATCCATCATCTGCCACCTCCTTTCCTTTATTCCATATCTCAAAACTCCTTGATATCATTCCTCATTCTCTCCTTCTTAGCTCCTTCTTAGCTTCTTGTGCCCTCTTCATCAAGATCACCTCCTTTACTTGTGTCCTAGATTACATCTCCTCTAATCTCATCGAGCAGAGAATGCCTCCATTTGTCCTCCTCTTTCTAATTTTCTATTTCTCTCTAGGTTCTACCTTACTTGCTACCTACAGACATTCCCAGGTCTCTTCCAACCTTAAAAAAAACACTCTTCATTTTACTTTATCATCCCACCAAGTTATCATCCTATATCACTTTTCCTGTTCATATTTAAATTCTTAAAAAAAAGTAACCTATACTTTTTGCCTACACTTTCTCTCCTATCACTCCCTTCTCAACACATTCCAATCAGGTTTCTGATATCTTCACTCAATTGAAACTATTCTTTTCAATATTAGTAATTTCTATATGGAAAGGGAGTTGTTATAAATCTTTCTAGGTTTCTCTGAAATGTTTGCCTCCTTTGTTATTTCTAACAGTACCAAAAGCATCCCATTATATTCATATACCATAATTTGTTCAGCTGTTCTACAATCAATGGGATCCCCTTAGTTTCTAGTTCTTAGTCACCACAAAAAGGGAGAACTCTGATCAATACAATGATCAGCCATGATTCCACAGAACCAATGATTGAGAATATTAACCCTTTCAGGACAGAGATAATAAATGAACTACTTACTAATATGGGAATTTATTTTATTGGACTATGAATATGTTACCAAAGTTTTGTTTTTCTTTTCTTTTTTCCAAGTGGGGAGGGTAATATGGGAAGAAGAGAAAATAAATGCTTATAAACTGGGGAAAAAATTTAAATTAATGGAATTAATAGCTATTTCTTAGTCCTTATTCTTCTTGACCTCTTTGCAGCATTTGACATTAAGGACAGCCCTTCTCCTCCTAGATACTCTTTCTCCTGTGTTTTCATGAAAACTGGCTCCTTTCTGGTTCTTCTCTTACCTGTTCCTTAATTTCCTTTGCTGGACCATCATCTGTGACCTACACCAAACCATGGGAGCCATGTAATACTCTTTCCTGGACCCTCTTCTTTCTTCCTTCTACATTCTTTTTCTTGGTGATCTCATTAGACGTCACAGATTTAATTATTCTCTCTATAAAGATGAATATATGTATATATATATTTATATATATCCATACAGAGAGAAAGATAGAAGCATATGGGGAACCAGGTTCCATTTGGTGCTAGTAAAACTATTCACTGAAGTAGTCTCATTATTTGAATTTGTGCTGCAAATTTCCATTGGACTGGAACCAATGATCATATTTTGCATAATTATAATTTCAAATAATGCAAATTCTTTCATATACTGTCCTAATCTCTCTGCTGATCTCCACTCATACCTCACCAACTGTTCCTGGACATTTTTAATAATTCGTCCTATAGACATCTCAAACTCAACATATCAGTGAATCAAATGACCAATCAGGAAGTATTTATGAAATATTTGCTGTCAGGCACTATGCTAGGCACTGAGAATACAAGTACAAAGAATAAAACAATCCTTTCCCACAAAGAACTTACATTCTAATGGAGGAGAAAACAAGTGCATATAAACATGTATTTAGCATAAATATAAAGTTGATCAGTTGAAATATATACAAACAGTTAAATACAAGGTAATTTGGAATGGAAACACTTAGAAGTTGGAGGCATCAGGAAAGGCTTCATGCAAAAGATGCTCAGGTCTGAACTGTGTCATAAAGATAGGTAGGTACTCTGTGGTGTGGAGGTAAGAAGGGCATGTATTCCAGGCAAGAGAAAGGTCATTGCCAAGGCACAGATGTAGGTGATAGTATCACACGTGAAGAACACAGAAAAGGCCAGTTTATCTGGGTCACAGAGTGTGAAAGGAAGAGTAATTGCAGAAAGGAAGGTAGGCTGAAGACTGTATAGGGGTTTCCTGGTTTTCTTCAAGACTCACTAAAGTCCCCCTTTCTGCAAGAAGGCCTTCCCAATCCTCCTTAATGTTAATGCTTTTCCTGTGAGACTACCCCCAAAATATCCTGTATATATCTCACTTATTCATGTTGTCTCCCATTGGATTCTGAGCTCCTTGAGAGTAGGAACTGATTGTTTTTTGCCCTCATTGGTCCATCCAATGTTACAAGCAAAATAACCACATGACTTTTAATGTTTACGTATTTTTAAAGAAAATGGTACCTATAAATCTCCACAATCCAGAAAGACAAACCTCTCCTGAATTGTTTTCTGTAGGCTTTAAGAAGAATAAGTATAGTACAGCCCAAATTTTTGTGGTTTGCGTTTCATTCTCAATGAGGACCATGACATCAGGGAGATGACGCCATGACATGCAGGTGAATTGGATTTAAGCAAGAGAGGGCTGTGCAAAGTCACCAGCCTCACTTTCTCATTCATAGACTTCTACTTTTGAAAAATACAAACAAAAAAGTTAATATCTCCATATATATAATATCTCCATATATGTGTATAGAACCAAAAAAGGTGATTACATTTGAAATTGTGTATTTCTACAATATACAGCTTGCTTAAAATTTTTTAAAAGTATATGATAAATTCAACATGCTATTTTCAAAACTGTCTTATTTATCTGTACCTCCTTTTGAACTTGCAGATGGAAAAGACTGAGGTTCAACTTTAACTATTTCACTTTTCAGTAATCAAAAACAATTTAAAAAAAATTTTTTTAACAAGAAATTGATGCTCCTTTTGCAGTAGTTCTTTGAAAGATTCTAATCCCTGTATTGTACATTTGTTCCACGAGATGGAGAAATGAGGCAAGAAAATTACCAGAGCCCTGAAAAGGGAAGAAAAAAATCTTTGCAATTTTTCCTATATTCAGTGCAGGGGTCAATAATATTTTTACTTGTCAGAAAATGCATTACAGATTTTTCAAATATGAGATTATAAGAAAACTTCTTCCATTTGTGAGGTCTAATGGGTAATATTTTGTGGAAATCAGTTCTGAACTGGTCATTAGTTAACATTTTTATCAATACCTGCCCACAATCTTAGAATCTCAGAATTAGAAAAGGCCTCAGAAGCAATCTAGATCAACCCAGATCTCAATAAGGACAAAATTTCCCTCTATAACAAGATTGATGTAGTGCTAGCCAGCCTCTGCCTGAATAAGTCTAGTAAGGACTGCCTCTCATGGTGTATCCCATTCTACTTGTTTCAAATGAATTTTTAAAAAAAATATTATGAATTTAACCCCCTAAAAAGAGAGCATTTTCCAGTAGAACACAAAAGGAGATTGTATGCAAATGTGAATCACCGTTGTGTAATGCTTAAAAAACAAGATATAGTACATTTCATGTTATTTTCAAAATTGTGCTGCTTGTCAGTGTATTTCATTCTGCCTTTCCCCAGGGTTTTCCAGTATCCACTAGGAGACTCTGTGGACATCCAGGCAAATGACTCTAGTTCCCACTTATGCTGTTCATTCAAAAGCAGGGATGCACCCCACTCCCATTTAGCCACTAACAGTTGCATTAGTTTTTTCAAATGAATATTTAGTTCAAAATTATAATAACAAATATGCAGGACTTAATAGTAAAGCAATCAATAAATTAAAAGTTTGTAATATTACACCAATTCAACTGATTTGTGAGGGAACACACACTGGGAAAAAAATCAACTGTGTATAGCCTAAAAAACAAATGGACAAATTTCCCTAGGATCTCACATTCTAATCAAACATCCTGGACAGGGAATCTCCCTAGGGGTCTCTGAAAAAGCAAAGGGCCCAATTTTATCCCAAACAAGGCCATACATATAACACTGACCACCCTGGCCCCATAGCTTGATGACAAGATATGTTAAATTTCATCCCTCTCTCAGGGTTCTCCATCATTTTAAGGGGAATTGAGGGGTGTTTAGGCACTCTACTATTGACTTTAGCCTCCACTAATGATATTCCCTCAGTTGGATAGTTTTCACTCAGAAACATTTACTGCCAAAGTCATGGGGATGGGATCTGAACCCCTAAAAGGAAAAGACCATGTCTTTGAAAGCAATCCAGTCCTTGAATTTTCCCATATATTTCAGTAGCTCAGATCGCTGGTACCTCTGCCCAAGGCATCTGACCCACCTCAACCCACTTTGATTTTTTAATTAGGCTACCTGCCACTCCTGGATTCCATCCAGATGTTCCTACAGTCTTTATCCCTATAGAAGTATCAGTCTCATCCTTACCAAATGCACAGACTCACTAAGAATCTTGCCCACCTAACAGGTGTCTTAATAAACTAACTATTTGGACTGAAAAAAGACTTGAGTGGTGGCATTCTTTCAAGGCAGATACCCACCCCGTACCCTTGAATTTTGGGGTTCCTAACCCCACTGGACTGCAACAAAAGTATAACAAACGTGTACATTTCCCCTTTGTGACTCATAATCAGGAAGTAGAAGAGGAGCAGGCTCATAATTTAGATCGTTTCCTATAGAGCACAGTCCTGGTATCAAATCCCAAACCAGTTTTAGTCTCGAGTGCCAGGCACCCTGGCTTCTCTGGGCTTCCTATTGGGCTGACTGGCTTTAACATCCCACCTGGGATCCTGGCTTCAGGGTCTTCAAGTACTAACCTCTTGAGTCTGGTGGGTCCAGGGAGGATTACTGCCAGCACCAAACTAAGCAGAATAAAATACCCCCAGGCCCATTTCTTGGAGCCCATATAAAAAGAGAGGGAGAAAAAGGGAAGAAAGTGCTTCCTCATGCTGAGATATTTGCGGCCTTCACCTTTTGGACACAGTAGGAAGAAGCATTTAGGAAAGCTTGAGCCAGAAAGACTGTGCTCAAGAGTGAGAGACTGAACAGTTTGAAAGACACAGTTGCAGCCTTTCTAGATAAGCAGCAAATCAGAGGCTACCCTCCCCACCCCATCTCCACCCCAACTCAAATGATAGAGACTAGAGGAACCTCTAGGTTAGGAGACTGGACATGACCATGGAGGTCCTGTTACACAAATAAGCAGTTAGGCAAAAAAAATCCACATAGTGGCCATGTTGAGGTTAGGGGTGCTTGGGACCCCAAAATACTGACACACCAGGTCCTTACCAAATGAATTCGACTCAAGCCTTCTTTCAGCCAAAGAAAAACAAAGTTTATTAAAGATCCAGCGTGTTGGGTTGACTCTTAATGATGTGGATAGAAACAGTGCCCTAAGAGTTAAAATAATATTGATAGACTTTGTGAAGCCCTTGGTGCCCTAAAGTCTGCCCTTACCAGAAAACTTTATCGTGGACCATATAATTCCCTGTCCCCACTCCTCATCCTGGGGAATGGGATTTCCTTATCTTGTGACATTCATAGTCCTCATCCTGTGCCTTTATCTTGCAAGATTTCTTTATCTTCTAAGACCCCATCACAAAGAAACCCTAAAATCATCCTATATAAGTTTGACCTTTTTCCTGTATCACTTTTATGCTATTCCTATATCACTATATATGCTTTTGTTTAGCTCCTTGTTAAATCTCAGGTCCACTGCTTTTGCATCAATAAAGCTCCCAATGGCTACAAAGAAGGGCTAAGTGAATTCCTTCACATTTTGAACCAGCTCTCCCACATCTCTCTCTTCAACATTAAGGAGCGTAAGTATATGTGATGCTTGTATTGACAAGCGGACCAGATAGAATGTGAACTAGATAAAATCTGAGCACCGTCCTGGAAACAGGGTGGTTCTTATATACAGAAAGATTGTGGAAGTGACCTATAGGTGGTCTAGCTAGTCTGGGAGGAGGGGTTTAAGGAAGGTCTTGAGGAGAAGTCTAAGAAGGATCTTGATGGGACTGGGGTCAGAACCAAGAGAGTGGGATTTTTGATGGGATCAAGGAATCAAGATCTTGTACCCCATCATTCACATCCAAAAATATATGTCCCATTTTGCCTCTCAATTTCATTCCTTCTTCCTTAGGAGAAGTAACAAGCTTTATCCCTGGTCCTCTGGAGATACGATTGATCATTGCATCTATCAAAGTTCTTAAGGCTTTCAAAGTTGTGTTGTGTTGTATTATGTTTTATTTTTTTTAAAGATGTGTTGTCATTGTAGAAATTGTTCTCCTGGTTTTGCTCAGTGAACTCTGCACTGGTTCAGGATTTTCTGACAAATCTCTTTATCATTTCTTACAGAAAAATAACATTTCATTATATTCATGCATTGCATTTTGTTCAGACATGCCCCAACTAATCTTTCTTAGATTCTAGTACTTTGCCTTTTCCCCCCACCTTTTTTAATCCTCCCTTCAGGATCAAAAAGTTCATTTTACTTGTGAACATGGCTCACAATATTTCTCTCCTCCCCACCTCCTGCCCTCATATTAGGGGACTTCAACATCCATATTGACTCTTCCTTCAAATTTCCTAGCCACTTACTTCCTCAATCTCCTCATTTCTCATGAGCTACGTCTCTACTCCACCTCAGCCACACCTAAAGATGGGTAAAGATGGTCTCCCCTCTACTTGGCCATGTGATTTCATTTCATCCAGCCTCCTCTTCTCTATCACTTATTTTCTATCCTTCCCAGTCTACTGGCTCATTCCTTTCTGCTTGCAAAATATCCATGTCTCTCCTATCTTGAAAAAACATTACTTGATACCCTGCCAACTATCATCCTATATCTCTTCTGTCCTAAATTCCTTGAAAAGACTTTCTAATGCCTCTACCTTCTCTCCTCTCCTTGTAATTCCTTATAATCCAGCTTCTGACCTTATTCCACTGAACTGCTCTCTCCAAAGTTACTAATAATCTTTGAGCTCCTGTGAAACATGATTATTAATAACCAATATCTTGGAGATTCAGAGCTTCCTCCAACCCCCTTCTTCCAAAGCCTTGACTCTAAGTTCAGTTTTTCTTCAGAAAGACATTACTGATAATGAGATGGCATTGATTCTCCTTATCCTGGTCAGCCCCCACCCAAGTTTGCAAGTAATTTAATCTCTGGGAGGGAAACCCATTGTGTTCCACTCATACTTGAGAGAAGAGAGATTCTTTTGTGTAGATAGCCCAAGGCTGGGAGTTGTCTAGTATGACTCCAAGTGATCTGATGTAGAGGCAGGGTGTGAGGGAGTGACATCAACCCCTGTTGAAAGGTTATGTAAATTATGCACCCTAATCCCAAAATGAGCTCAGTTCTAAACTGTAACTCCTATACTTCTATACATTCATGCTGCCTACTGTGAGAGAAATAAACACTCATACCACCTAATCCTGTTTGTCTTTCTTAGGCAGAACTCTGAAGGTTGACACTTCCAGATCCAATAGCCTTTTCTCAATGACCTCATTCTCCTTGACTTCTCAGCAGCCTTTAATACTGTTCATTACCCTCTCCTCCTTAATATTTACTCTTTTTAGGACTCTACTCTATCCTGGTTTTCCTCCTGACCACCATATCTGACCACTCCTTAATTTCCTTTGTTGGATTTTCATCTAGATCACACCTCTAACCCTGGGTGTCCCTCAGGGTTCTGCCCTGGGCTCTCTCCTCTCCTTTCCCCCTTTAGTTTACTTGGAGATATCATCAGCTCACATGGATTTAATCATCACCCCTATATTAGTGATTCTCAAATCTACCTATCCTGCCATAATCTCTCTGTTGACCTTCACTCTATGACCTTTCAGATGACTCAAACTAGATGTCTGGGAGACATCTTAAACTAAATATGTCTAAAATAGAAGTCATTGTCTTTCCCCCTAAATCTTTCCCCACTTCCTATCTTCCCTATTATCATACAGGTCAATACTATCCTTTTAGTATGTCAGGTTCAACAGCCTAGGAGTTATGGGAAACAAAAGAAGAAATTCTTTTTCCACAGGACTAAAAGCTACTCCCAGTTTTGAATGATAACAGGATGCAAATCAGAGGTAACTAGTTCTAATCTGTGACCTAGCAGAACCAGGTTTCTGATTAAGTAAAAGATCAGAAGCTTGTACACATGTTTAACAAGCCATTTAATATTATCCAACACACCCTTTCAGGGTGGAGCAAGCTAGTTTGAATGCACATGATGAGGGAGGGGGAATATATCAAGGAGAAGAACATGAAGTGGGCAGTTCAGGAGGTTGCATCTAGCCAATGGAGAGTAAGGGGGGAAATTTTAATCAGGGACAAGAAATAAAAAGCATTTGTCTGAGCACGTGTACTCCATTAAGGAGTTACCCATTTGCAATGAATGTAAAATAAATGTAATGAGAACTTTCCTGGCTTCATGAGTATTTTCTTTCTAGAGCAAACACACTTCTCACAGAGTCATCCTGGATTCCTCACTATCTCTCACCACCCATATCCATGTACCATTTAAACTAGAGACACTGGCTTCCTGGTTGTTCCAGGAATAAGGGATTCCATCTCTGTGCTCCAGGAATTTTCTTTGATACTTCCTCTATACCTAGAATGCTTTCCCTCCTCAACTCTATCTACTGACTTCCTTGGCTTCCTTTAAGTTCCAGCTACAATCCTATCTTTACTGGAAACCTTTGGTAGATCCCTCCTAATTCTTATGCCTTCCCCTTAGCAATTGTTTCCTATTTATTCTGTATACAGCTTGCTTTGTACATATTTGTATATTGTCTCCCACATCAGACTGTAGGTTCCTTGAGAGCAGGACTGTTTTTTTGCATCTTTCAGTATCCCTAGGATGCCTAGCACAAAATGGTGCTTAATAAATGCTTACTGATTAATTGATTGACTTCTCTCTCTCTCTCTCTCTCTCTCTCTCTCTCTCTCTCTCTCTCTCTCTCTCTCTCTCTCTCTCTCTTATCATATCCTTTCCCCCATCCTTACTTGTTTTTCTGTTGAATTTGATACATTCTTCACTAAACTGTGTGTGTTCAACCCTTCCTTGTTTATTTTAGGTAACATTAGGGTTTATCTGATACTACCCCTTCAACATCTCCTCCATGTTTGAATATTCTTCTTCTTAAGCATTCCAATTATAAGAAATAGCAAGTTCCACTTTCTTCTTCTATATTCTTATGTATTTGTTTATCATCCCTTCTCTTTTACCTGTTAAAACTATCAGAACACAAACAGAACACCTTTTCAGAGGTCATGGGTTCCTTTGCTTGCTTCACTGCTGGATTTCTTATTCCACTTTTAAATCACTTTAATAAGTAGGGAGATTTTTCTTACATTTAGCCAAAATCTCCCTCTCTTTGATTTCCACTCATCTGTCCCTTCTTGTTCTGTACTCTAGGGTCCAGGTGAATCATTTAATTAGTGGATCCATTGATTAAATGATTCACCTCATCAATAATTTACAGTGATTGAGACAGTCTACCTAGCACCAGTCACTCATAATGGTGGGGGTTAAGCTGTGCTGGTCTTACATGGGTTCATTTGTGTTATCTATGTATGTCCTGGCAGGAGAAAAATTCATTTTTTGCTTTTTTATTCAGTTATTGCTAAAAATCACTGGAAGGAGCAGTTTTCTCCAAGATTAGGTAGACTACATTTGCACCCTACACATCCCAGGTTCTATCCTAGGTCAGGTGATGGGAGGAAGAGTTTGGTCTTTGAAGGATCAAAGATCCTAGTCAACTGCATCGATAGTCTTGATCTCAGTTCTACTCCCTAATTGGGAAGTCCCCTAGCACAAACTGTGTGGATTTGGGCAAATACCTTTCAACAATGATATTGAGTTCTGAAAATCTCCCAGCTCTGTTTGTATGGTGAGGACCCTTTTAGTGTGGCTGTGGCCAGTCTATATATAGTCACAGGCCCCCCTGGAGCAATGACATCCTGGGATCCAAGGTCACTTTCAGATCTGCCATCCTCCCTATCATCCCTAGGGTCAAATACAAAATCCTCTTTTTGGCATTTAAAATAATTTGTAACCTATCTCCCACTTAGCTTTTCAGTTATCTTACATCTTACATTCTACAGTATACTCTCTGATCTAATGATTCTGGTCTTTTTGCTACTCTAGGAATAAAACACTCCATCTCTTGGCTCTAGGCATTTTTTCTGCTATCTGTCCTGTCTGGAATGTTCTCCATCCAATTTTCCTGCCTTCCTTCAAGGCCCAGCTAAAATCCTATCTTTTACAGGAAGCCATTCCCAATCACTCTTAATTCTAGTCACTTCCCTCTATTAATTTTTTCCTAGTTTAGTAATTTAGTAATTACTAAATAGTAATTGCTTCTCTTTTACCCAGGAACCCTGAGAGTCTTCCCCTCCCAGTTGGATTTTTTTATTAAAGGGGCCATCCCTTGAGTAACTATTTAAAGAAGCCTATTCACTGAATGGGTATATCTCACTCAAAGTGAGAATGTGATAAGACTTTAGCCGGAAAGGGCCAGGGGCTCCCATGGCATCCTGGGCCATCTCCAGTCATCCTGATGAATATCTAGGTCACTGGATCCAGAGGAGAAAGTGAAGCTGGTGACCTTGCACAGCCCTCCCTCACTCAAATCAAAGTCAACTGCAAGTCATGTCATCATCTGGATGTCACGGTCCTCTTCAAGAATGAAGGACAAACACAACAACAAGCGTCTAAGAGAATTACTCCAAACTCTCTTCTAAATGACAGCTCTTCAAATACATGAAGAAAATGATCATGTTCCACTCTACCCCTTAAAATCTTTTTTTCCCTCCAAGCTAAACATCTGCAGATTCTTTTGGGGGGGGGGTTCCCCAAAAGATTGTAGTGTGACATTTTCTCTCATGTTGTCACCATGCTTTCTTTGAAGCATAGGACATCTGCTCTTCAAAAATCTAGGGTAAATATTAAACTGTCCTGACAACTTTCCTTCCTTTTTCTATTGAGAATTTCAAAGTAGTCATTTCCACACAAAGTTTGTTTTTTTTAAATAATTTCTATTTCACTGAGGAGTTTCTTCTTTTTTGGTCATAATCAGGAACAGAACAGAAGTTTCTCTGAACTTGTCCTTCACCTTTGATCTCCTATCTATCTTTGAGATTTTATGGGAGGTGGCACATGTTATATGTTGGAAGGCTTATATTTATTCAATAATAATAGAATAGATTAAAAATAAAAGGCAGGGGAACATTATATGTTTAAGGGAATATACTCCTATGAAGAAATCAAAGAACTAGAGAGAACCATGGTGGAGAATATTTGAGTTAAGATCAATGAGGGTAGTAGAAGTGATGTCATATAGATTATAGGTGTCAAACATATGGCCCATCCAGGGTGTGTACTGAACCAGATGAAGACATAATTGAGAAATATTTAACAAAATAAATAAAAATACAATAAAACATGGATAATGCTTACATGTGGTTTTCTAAGTCAATATGCCCCTACAGGGGTCCTCATGTATGATTTAGTGACCGACCAACCATTTAAGCTAAAGGGGCAGCTCTCCTGCTCTTGCCTCTTCGTAAAGCTTAGGGGTATTTTGGTCTCCCCAAAGGGCTGGCTAGCCTAGGGTGATCTTGATGTGAGGGGTTCTGATTTTTTAGCCAAGATTACTGAAGGCATTTGGGACCCCCTAAAGCAATTAACATTCTGTAATTGCCAGAGAGGTGCATGACTGGTCATATCCACTTTCCCTAGGGACATCCTATTAGGGCTTCTCAACTACTCCTACTCCTTCCTTTCCTGTGACTCAATAAAAATGGGTTTTTCTGTACCATCTGGGCCACTGGCTTTATGGAGGTGGCCAGAGTGATTCACTTTATGAACAGTTATACCGTCATTGTTCCAGGAAAATTTGCCCCAGTGTCATTTTACTCACCACAGGCCCTGCTTGACCTTTTCCTGGACCACCTGGATTCCTGAGCTGACCTCCATTTCTGGGATCTGTTCACACTAAGAGTACTGACAGATTTTTAGGCTCCCCTGGATCTTAAAGGTGAAGAGTGCCATATCTTGAGGACTCTCTATGATATCTTAGGTCAAATTGATATGAGCCCTAAGCACTGTTACACTGTGACTATTTATACCAGAACAATTATGTATGCAGCACTTGCTCTCAAGGAACCTAAAACTGAATGCAGAACTATGACATATACACAAATAAATATGACAGAAAGTTAAATATAAAAAAGAATAAAGGAGAGACCCAAAGAGCTCTACAGAATGTTTATGAAACATCACTTTCTTTTGCACCTGAGTTAGACCTTGGTGGAAGAAATGGATTCAACAGACTGAGTTGAGAGGGCATGTTCTGGACATCCAGAAATTATCCTGTGTGAATGAATAGAAGAAGGGACAAGATTATGTAGCATAGGAGAGGGTAGAAGCTAATAGTGTCACTTGGCTGGAATATAGCATGTATGAAAAGAAATTGTGGGAAAAAATAATCAAGAAAAGTGGCTAAAGATAATAGAGAGCTTTAAATGACAGGGTAAAAATTTCCTAATGATTAGGGCTATATACATGTGGGCTGCCTAAAAAGAAACAAGATCTCCATTCTTGTACATTTTCAAGTAGAGGTTAAATAACCACTTATCAGGTATCGTAGAAGGGAGTGCTGTAAAAATATGGATGATTAATTTACCTTTGAGAAGCTAGGTGGCTCAGAGTATAGAGCCTTAGAACACTTCCACACTTGGGGAACAGGAGGAGGAAGGTAAATTAGTAACAGAGACTAAGAAGGAATAGTCAGATAGGAAAAGCCAGAAACAGTAGTTTCACAGAAGATAAGAAAGGATAAAGGCTCAAGTGTGGGCTAGTTGACAATGTCAAGTACCATGGACAAGTCAAAGTGGAGGAAGACTTAAGAAAAGGTCTTTGGATTTGGCCCCTACCTAGTCACTGGTTACCTTGCAAAGATCACCTTCAGTGGAGTATGGGGTCAGAAATCCAATTGCAGAAGGGTGAGGATGAGAAAGTGAAAATGGTAGAAACAGCAAGTATAGGCTGCTTTTTCCTTTTCAAATTTTTTCCAACTAACAAACATTTTTTTCTGCTCTCAGGTTGACGAGGGAAAAGTAGATAGGATATAGGATGATATGAGGGCATAGAAGGATTAGAGATTTTTGTTTGGTAGGAAGAAGAGACTTGAGCACACCAGCAGTCCAGTAAAGAGAGGAAAAGATCTTGAAGATGAGACACATGAAGTAATCAATGGAATAAAGTCGAGAAGACTACAGGTTAAGCCAGGTTCAAAGGCACTGTTGGTGATAACTTGACAAGAACAAGGACTGTCTCATCTTCTGATGCTGGAGGTAAGATGACACAGCTGTTTTCAATCATATCCAACTCTTTGTGACCTCTTTTGAAGTTCTCTTGGCAGAGATACTAGAGTGGTTTGCCATTTTCTTCTCCAGCTCATTTTACAGATGAGGACCTGAGGCAAACAGGGTTAAGTGTCTTGCCCAGGGTCACACAGCCACATGTGTCTTCCTGATTCCCAGTTCTGGCACTCAATCACAGTGTCACCTAGTTGTCCAAGGTAATACTAGGAATTTCCTACAAAATAAAAACTGGCATGTATTGAAATAAGCACTAGATCTAGAACTGAATGCTATCTATGTTTAAAAAAAATTCTCTCCCTCTAGAAGAGAAAGTTTCTCTCCTAGAAAAGAAGTTTTTAAAAGACTTGAGAAATGTTTTTCCCTTTCTAGATTATTAGAGAGACCTTTATCATTGTATCCTCAGCTTCTAGGCTCTAATTAAATGCTCAAGGAGTAAAATTATCACAAACATCTTTGGAAATGTCTTCCCTAAAGGTATACAAAGGATGAAGCAATCCCGTCCATCAGGGATAATTTCTACGAAGTCCACCTAGAGGTAGTGGGGTGAATCAAATGCTCTTTCAAGTTCCTTTCAAATGTTATAATTGGTGTCCCCAAACTTCAAAACTTTAGGGGAAACCCTGAATTATGTCATGCACAGGACTGGAAATAAAGTATTCGAGCTTCATACATGCTTTGCAATCTTATGGGCAAGTCCAAACATCTGTAGGTATCATTCTCTCCATTGGTAAAATCATGTGCACAATATTACACACCTGAAAGTTTTCAGGATTAATGAGCTATGGGGATTAGAATGACATAGGAATCATCTCAGAGAGCAATAGGGATAGCATGGGAGGAACTAGAGCAAGTAATGGAAGCCATATTCATTTGTTATGGGGGAGGGGGTTGTTCTGCCAGTGGATTTTGGTCTCCCCTCCTCAGGTGAAAAAGTCACAGAAAGCAAAAGGGAGACAACTGAGGCAAGAAGGTAATAATATGCTGATGTTATGTATATTTCACTGTAAAGGTGCATCTAAGCTCAAGGTCTCCTTATGAATTATGAAAACATTTCTTTGATTAAATTTAAAGGGGAGCTCAGGATTGGATAGCTGATCAGCTTTAGACTTTTAAATAAATAATTAAGCCTGCTGGCCCTAAAATCAGTAGTGCAGTTGAACATTTGAGATACTTCAAACTGGAAGGAGCTTTGTGGGGTGTAATCTATATACCTAAACATTCCAGAGGGTTGAGTAGGGAGGGGATTTTCCGTCTTCTCTCTTTAGCCACTTTGAAGTTCTAGACTCTGTGTGTGTTCATCCTTCATTAACGAGGAAGACCATACCATCAGAGAAATAATGACATGACTTGCACTTGACTTTGTTTTGAGTGAGGGAGAGCTGTGCAGTCACCAGCCTCACTTCTCCCACAGAGCCATCTGAATCCAGTGACCAGATACTCATCAGGATGACTGGAGATGACCCAGGATGAGGCAATAGGGGTTAAGTGACTTGCCCAAGGTCACACAGCTAGTGAATGTATTCAAAAGTGACCACATACACACACACACACACACACACACACACACACACACACATTGTACAGATACAGATTCAGAGAGTCAGCAAAAATGAGACCTCTGATAGCAAAAAGAGCTAGCCCTGGCAACCAAAAATAAAGTAATGGAGCACATCAATTCATCTCCATGGTCTTCAGTTTCGTCATCTGTAAAATGAGGAAACTTGACAGGAAAGCCCTTGAAGCTCCTTCAAGGCAGCTGGTGGCACAGCTAGACCTGGAGTCAGAAAGACCTAAGTTCAAATCTGATCTAAGATATTTACTATTTCACTTCACCTCTCTTTGCCCCAGTCTTCTCAATTGTAAAATGGCATAATAATAGCACTTGCCTCTTAGGGTTGTTGTGAGGATCAAATGAGATAATATTTATAGAAAGTACTTAACAGTGCCTGGCCCATAAAAGCTTGTTATATATGATTATATAAATATTATATATTCATATTATATATTATGATATAAATCTGCATTCCCTTCCCTTATTATATATTTTGTATATATATGTATATATGTATATTTATTATTATTATTATCATATGAATGCTCTTTCCTTTCCCTTACCACCTAGCTCTATGTTTATGGTCCTATGATTTATCCTCAGTTTATTGAGTGTTAACCGTATCTGGCTTACTGGAGTAAACTGCTTCAGTGGATAATATATCAAAAGGGTGCACCCTCTGCCAAAACAGCATAGGTGGAAAAAGTGAATTTTTCAAATTAGGGAAACAGATTGCTGAAGCAGACCATCTGTATATATAGAAATTTATTTGTTTTCTGTTTTCTCCAATCAGTTCCATAAATCATAGATTTTCTCCCCCTCCCTCTCCTCTCCCTCCTCAAGACAGCATGCAGTCTTACATGAGTTCTACACATACATTCTTATTATACGCATTTTCACATTAGTCATGAAGCAGATCATCTTACTGATACTTGTAACTTGGGAGACAGCCCCAGGAATGTTTTGATGGTGAGGGAATGGCAGCTTGGCTGTGTTTATTTCCCATGATAATCACCCACTCACTCACAGAAGAGCTCCTCTTGATCACTATGCACTTTCCATCCCTTCTTCCTCCAGTATCAGCCTCCATTCTTTTATTTCTCTCAGAAGCCCTTCATTCTGTGCATCAACAACTGGTCTCAAAATCATACATGAAACTTAGATCAAGGATCAAATGCCTCAGACTTTCAGAGACCACTTATGGTATTCTTCTTCCAAGATAAACAATCTTTTTAATCACTAACAAACAGTATCTTCCCATAATAGCTAAAGAGAGCTCCTGCTCTGTCTGTCTGCCTCTGTCTTTCCCCATCATTTTCTTTTTTTCTTTCTCTTTTCAAAGTCCTGTGATCCATTCAAAATCTATTCAACATGGATGAGATCTTAGAGATTATTCAAACCAACCCTCTTGTATCTATCCCCTCTCCCAAAGAGCTATTCCATGTAAACAAACAATTTTTGAAAAAGAGAAAAAAATCAGTAAAACTAATTGTTTTGAAAATAAATCCACTCCTATGGGTCCCCTACACACACCTGAGGGTTGAGGATTTGTCCCTTTATTGTATCCACAGAGTTCCAGCTCAGCAGCCATTTAAAAGCACCATCATGGCAAACAGGAAGCAGAGGTCATCTGCATCTGCTCCATCACACACTCCCCCAGGGGGTAGATATATAAGGAACAATCTTATTGTTTTTACTGGAATAGACCTTGATAATGTTTAATATAAAATTTTAGAATAATCTCTTTGTTCTCTCTGAAGTAAACTCAGAGAGTGCCTCTTCCTATGTCAGCAAAAGCCAGCCAAGGCCGACTCTACACTCCTTAAGGAGACCTTTAACCTAAGACACTATATCTTGAATAATAAGACTTTCCTTTGATGAATAATGAGACTTTCCTTTGATGAATCTTATTATCTATAGACACATACTATGTTATGAATAATGGGACTTTCCTTTGATCTATAGACATATACTATGTTATGGCGTATTAATGATAAAGAAAATATAGACATCTTAGATCATAATTTCTATTGAACATTGTTTACGCTTTCCTATGTCAATTATCTGTTTAAGGGAGGAAGCCTACCACTTACTAGTGGTGGGGTTTCTTTCCTTATCACCGAGACATGTGCTTACCCAGCTGGAATCCCAAGGCCTGACCAACATTACTTTGTTAATTGTCTTGTCTTACTAAATTTATGATTTGTTCAACTAGGAGAGTTCCTTTCTCACGGCAAAATGTATATAAGCCAAAAGATTTCTGCACTGGGTAGCCAGAACATTTCTGGCTCCATAATGCATTATGTTACCGTTGTCTTTAATAGGAAATTGATTAATTAATTAAATCATAAAATGTATGCATTAGCCTGTTGCCTTTCTTTAACCAAGTTTTCAGGTCAACAACCTGTACAACTTGGCAAGAAGTAAGAGTCAAAATTAAAATAAGCTAAACTTCTTCCAGCCACAGACAGGTTTTTAGCAACTCACTTTCCAAATAAAGGTATAATTAACGATTAAACTATTTTGCAAATAAACCATATTTTAAAAAGGGGAAATGTCAATATCGATTAATTACACTTATTACTTAAGGTTTTCATTTCTCATGAAATCACATTAATGTTTTAAAATTATTTTCCTAAGTGGTACAAGTTTTAATATATTTTCAGGCTTTCTTACTGTTTATATCTAGTTGATGGGACATATTACACTTCTTGTCAGAAATCAGTTTACCATCACTTACTCTTCATTGTATGGTCATACGGGACAAACTTATATTCTCAAAAAACATTTTTTTTAATCAGGACATAACCCAGAAACTGCAATCAGCAAACACTTCTTTATGAAGTCACTTTCAGTAAAAGACTTCCCAGCAGCAGCAATTTCTTTAGAAATCTGAAAATTAACCTTAATAGGTACTTCATTTTCTAAGTTTACTTTCTTGAAAAACTGTTGCTCCCCACTGAGATTTTTCAACAATTTGGACACCTTAATTTACTTTTCATTGGTGTTCAATTTGTTTAAGTCAGGATGCTTTGATCCAAAATGGTGACAAAGATTGTATTCTTTTGGAACAGTTATTACTTCTCAGCAGACAACACCAATATTTTGTCTCTCAAATAAGTTAAACAAGTATATTTGTCCACTTCTGATTAAACACTCTATGTTTGGATTCAATCTTCCATTTTTTTTTAGTATCCATTTTATAAAGCCATCCCAAAAATTTTAATGTTAAAACCAAAAAATCTCCACAGCTTCTGATTGCTCACATACAAAGAAATACCAAAAACATAGCAAAAAGATATAACTCTCTCTCACTCTCATACTTCTCAGACTAGAGATAGACTGATGATTGGTTGCTATGAGTCATGTGACCAACAGGAGCAAGCACACAGGTCTTTCTGACTCCAGGTCCAGTGTTCTATCTGCCATGCCTTTTAGCTGCCACCAAGCTTTCCAAGATACCCATTGTTCTATTGGTTTTATGTCGATCCCCATGGGGTAGCCGAGTCACTGACTGAAAAGATCTTTCCAGGGATGGGCTTTTCTCCACAAAGTCCTTTTAGTTTCTAGATGTCCATATTTTACCTTCAAACATCATAGTTAGCTTTTCTTGGGAACTTATTCTGGGATCCAAGTTCATATTTTTAAAAGATTTACCCAATGCTCTATTCCATTTTCTTCATTTTCCTCTGGTCTTTGCCGAAAAAATTTACTGAGATTCTAATTATTGCTTTCTCATATAGAATTCATTTCTTTTTTCTTTGGCCTTGAAGAATTTTTCTTAAAATTCCTTGTTGTTTTTAAGGTTGGAGATCATGTATTTTAATTACTTAAATTTTAGGTGGTATGGCTTTCTTCCATTGGCTAAATATTCCCTGTTTTTGGTCATTCTGAATTTTCTTGGCTAAATTTTAGTGTCTAGAATTATAGTGTCCAGATTTTTGTATGTTTCTTTTAGAGTATGAGAGGCCAATAAGTCTGAGTTTTTATCTTTTGGAACTATATTTTGACTTGTGGTCCACCTCCTACATGAAACCATTCTTTATTCCCCTAACTGTTAATGCTTTGCCTCTTTATCCTGTAATCCCATATTTATCATGTGTATGTAAAATACTCTTTCTCTAAGGTCCTTTCCATATGAAGCACTTTTTCTCTTTTATTTCCCTTAAGGCATTTCCCCCCCACTTAACTGTATTTTATTTTTTCAAATTATATGTAAAGATAGTTTTCAACATTCTCTTTTACAAGATTTTGAGTTTCAATTTTTTTCTCCCTCTTTCCTCCTCAAGATGACAAGCAATCTGATAGAGACTGTACATGTACAATCATATTAAATATATTTCTACATTAGTCATGTTGTAAAAGAAGAATCAAAATAAAAGGGAAAAACCATGAGAAAAAAAAGAGAAAATAGCTTGCTTCAATCTGTATTCAGACTGCACAGTCCTTTCTCTGGATGTGTATATCACTTTCCATCATGCATCTTTTGGAATTGCTTAAGCTATTTTTTTATTGCACCAGATTTTTAAAAATTACTCATTGTCTTTCAGAGGAGTGTTCATTTGCCTATTATTTGTGGAGTTTTTATTTTTGGCATTTCTAAGGCTATGTTGAATGAGACTTTAGGTTTATTAATTCCCCAATGTCTTCTTATTTTAACACTTTCCCAAAAATATAAGTTCAGTGACTTTTTTTTAAACCATAAACTTCTATTCATACAGTTTGATTTTTTGAAAACTATATAACAAACTCAGCAGGATACTTTCAAAGATTTCTGGCTTGTCTGTTTCTTTTTGACCTTCCTCGTATTCCCTTCTGTGCATTTTAGGATGCTCCAAAGATCCTCTTTTGTTTATTTTTCTTCTTTTTTGACAATAATATTGATATCTTCTCCTTTCTATCCTCTCCCTATAAAAGAGGCAAAAATGTAATCCTTGTAACAGATAAGTGTAACCAAGCAAAACATTCAAATATTTGCCATGATCAAAAATGTATATAAGTCCAGAAATTTTTGCACAAGATCTTAATATGGTCATCTGGAGCACATAATGCAATCATAATTATCAGAAAGTAAGGTTAGAATGATATACATTGAGAAGTCGAAGTAATCTTAAAGATAAACTAGTTCAATCCTCTCATTTTGAAGATAAGAAAACCAAGGGATTATGGTATTGAGGAAAAGAGACATTAGAAGACATAAAAAGTGGAGGAAGAGGCAAATGGCCCTAGAGGACTGACAAAGGCTGTAACCAAAGAGTCTCGAATTCTGCTTATTTTCATGACAAATTGCTATTTTCAGTCCTTTTGCACAATCTTCACTTCTTTCTCCAGGAGATATTATTTATCCTAATCAAGAATTGATAAGTGGTATAGTATTTATAGGAAAAAACTCAAGCTGTCCTCTGTATCATAACCAGTTGCCTATTAGATGCTAGTGCACTTGCACACTATTCTGTGGCATTCCCTATATTCCAATACTGTATTCCACATTCAGTGTTGCCTTGGACAAGAATTGCTTTCAGTGGCCATAAAGCCCAAATAAACATATAGCTGCTGTCCAAATAACTTATGTAGTGCTTGGCAGTCTATAAAAGGGAGGGAGGAAAAAAACAAAATGTTGTTAAGCATCCACTATTTTTGTCTCATTTCATGCTCACAACAACCCTGTGGGTAGGTGCTATTGTTATCTTCATTTTACAAGGGAAGAAACTAAGGCAGACAAAGGTTAAGTGACTTGCCCAGGGTCCCATGGCTAATAAATGTGTGAGGATGGATTTAAACTTAGCTTTTCCCAACTCCAAGCCTAGCTCTCTATCCACTGCACAACAAAGCTACCTCTGGGGGGTCATCATAAGATTCATGGTGATGATGTTTCTGTGTTGGAGGTGAGCCTCTGTTCCCTGAAACAAAAACAGTCATTTTAATACCACTATTTTTAGTAATATTTAGTGGCTGTGAATCATAAAACACCACACTGTCTGAGAAGCAAAATTGTATAAGTGAACCAAAAAGCAGTGGAGAGACATATGGGGTATATAATAAGCTGGCTGACCAAAGCATATTACCTACAATGATTTGTATTCAAGAATTCGCCTAAAATAACACCACGCAGAAAGACATATGATCAGAAAAAGAGGTGGGGTTAGCCATGTAAGGAAAATAAAGGGTAAAGAAGAAAAGTCTTTGTGCTTCACTAGTCTCCTCACATGTCTTTGTGAGATTTAAGCTATTTCCAGTACATTGGATAGTTCCTTTATGAAAGATTTGTGGGGAGAAGTGAATAAGAATTGTTCTGTATGAGAAGGCATGGATTAGTTTTTTACCATCTGAAACACCAGAAGCAGAAGCATTCACATAATTGAGATCATGAATCCATTTAAGTACTAAAGTGTAATATCATCTGGTATCTGTTTCTCATTTCAAAGGAAGATTGGTTAGAATGAATATAAACAGACTTACATGTGCATCTGATGCACAGTGAAGTGAGCAGAACCAAGTGAACATTGTACACAGTAACAGCAATATTGTATCATGAAGAATTGTGAATGACTTAGCTATTCTCAGCAATATAGTGATCCAAGACAATCCCAAAGGACTCATGATGAAAAATGCTATCTGCCTCCAGGGAAAAGACTGATGTTGTCTGAATACAGACTGAAGTGATCTATTTTTCACTTCCTTTGTGTTGCTGTTGTCCAAGTCTTTTTGTACAAAATCAATAATATGGAAATATTTTATATGATTACACGTGTATAATCTATAGTAGATTGCTTACCATTTGGGTGGCGGGAAGGGGAGAGAGAAAAGGAGGAACAGAATTTGGAACTCAAAACTTTCTTAAAATGTTAAAAACTCTCCTAACATGTAATTAAGGGGGAAATAAACATTCCAAAAATAACGAATGTAAATATATTGTTTTGCATAGTTCATAAAGCAATCAACAAAAATCTGTTAATTGCCAAGCCTGGAATCAGGAAGACCTGAGTTCAAATCCAGCTTCAGATACTTACTAACTTTGTG
The DNA here is from genome assembly GCF_028372415.1 of Notamacropus eugenii. Classification (NCBI taxonomy): domain Eukaryota; kingdom Metazoa; phylum Chordata; class Mammalia; order Diprotodontia; family Macropodidae; genus Notamacropus; species Notamacropus eugenii. The sequence continues at coordinate 103,438,727 of NC_092876.1, forward strand.
AACCTGGGCAAATCACTTAATCCCTATTTACCTCAGCTTTCTTATCTGTAAAGTGTGGATAATAACAATGAGCCTTATAGGGTTATTGTGAGGATCAAAATGAAATAATAACTGTAAAATGATTAGCACAGTGCCTTGCAAGATGTTAACTATTATTATCTTCATCATTATCATAATGATAGTCCAGCCCTGATTCAGTTTGGACTGGTAGTTCAGGTTTGAGATTGGAAGGAAATGAGACATTTGTACACCTAATAGCTAACAAAAGGAGGTTTACTTAGAAAGGAAAGGCTATTAAACAAGACTACAAATTTCATTTAACTAAACATAGCTTCCCCATCTGTGTAGTCCCTGCTGGGCAGAAGCAAAAGTCAGAAGATAGGAGCTACAGATACTTCATATGCTTTTTCCCCCCTTAGGCCACCAGAAAGCTATATCAACAGTCTAAGCCTGTCTCCTGAGCCAATTAAATCTTTAAGACAACACAATTTAAGGAAAAACTAGGCTAGCTAGGCATGTCCTTGAGATATCGCTCCTACCACAACAACACACCATAAACTGTGCTAAGTACTGGGGAGAGGAAGGCAGAAAACAATCTTTGCTCTTAAGAAGCTTCTATTCTAAGCTTATTTGGTTAAATGAATGACATGGTTTCCTTGATGCTGCTGTTTATTTCTCACATGAGAAGATGTACTATAATGTAAAGACTTGGAGACAAAAGATTTGATCTCAAGTCCTGATAAAGTAGACAGCCACCATTCCCTAGCTGTGTGACCTTGAGCAAGTAACTCAACCTTTCTGAAACAAATTCCACATGTAAAAAAGGGAATTAATAACATTTGAACTCTCAAGGCTGTTTTAGCAATCAAGTGAGACAGTGAATTTAAAGTATTCCATAAGTGTACTATGATCATCAGCACACAGATATGGGACATCTTTCTTTGCTGGGCCTGTGTCAATTCTATAAAAAATTCACCAACAGCTGTTTGCAATTCATAATCTAAATGAGAGTCCAACTTCCCGGAATTTTTTGTTTCATAGTTTTAAGTTTTAAAAGTGTTCCCTTTTTGATCACATTATACTTTGTGTTCCAAAGTTAAAAGAAGCAAGTGATCAAACCTGTGCTGTTTAAATAAAACTTGAAATATGTCATTCTAGCACCACAAAAGTGTCTGCTAATTAGTTCTTGGTACACTTTCCATACAGCTATCAATAACTTGTATTTATGAATATTGTACTAAGAAAAACTTTTCAATATATTCACAATGGGATTTTTCAAAATTGCTATAAAATTATTGTTGTTCATTCATGTCTTCATGACCCCATTTGGTGTTTTCTTGGCAAAGATTACTGGAGTGGTATGCCATTTCCTTCTCCAATTCACTTGACAGATGAGGAGACTGAGACAAACAGGTAAGGGGCTTGCCCAGGGTCACACAGTTAGTAAGTGTCTGAGGCCATATTTGAAGTCAGGAAAATGAGTCTTCCTGACTTTGGGGCTAGTACTCATTCCTTTGCACCACTTAGCTGCCCTATTCATATTCCATGTCTGTCATAAAGTAGTCCTTACCAAAAGGTTTCTTACTTTCAGAACTGTGAGCAAAGAATTCAGGCAGCGTGCCTATTCTGCTTGGTTTGGGCTTTCTACAATGTATTAGGAGTAATTATTCCCCTAGCGTTGCAGATTTGAAGCTTAAGCAACTTTTTTAATAGGTTGTTTTCAGATTGTTTTCAATAAATGAATTTGTCCCAATGCTAGCCAGATGGTGTAGAGGCATGAGCAGATGGCTAGAGCTCAGAAGGCTCAAGTCCCAGTCCCTGTTCTAGCACTCCCTTGTATTCTGACCTTGGACAGAGGACTTAACTGCAGGCTTCAATTTCCTCATCTATAAAATGAGAGCCTTGGACCAGAGGATCTCTCTAAGGTCCCTTCCAGCCCTAAGAGCCAATGTGTCTGAGATAACTAACCCAAAAGAAACAGAAGAATGTCTTAGCAACATATTAAAACAATAGACTGTTAGGAGCAGCTTATGTCCATTCAACATAAAATATTGAACCTTTGACTGCTCATAGGGGGCGTTCCAGCTGGAGAGTGGCCATTATAGAGATAGTGTCCTCAGAGGATAAGAACATCTGGAGTCAGGCTCAGATTGGATAAAGCAGAAAGTCATCTATTTTCATGGAAGTTTCATGAAAGTTGACTGCAGTTCTCCTTCCTGCCTCTCATCCCAAAGGCTGACTTTGCCTTTTCCTTGTTCACAGTTAGCTGTTTTCCTAGTTAATGAACCATGTCTCCTCAGTTGATGTTCAGTCATTCAGTAGAGTCTGACTACAAGTGACTTCACAGACTTTTCTTGGCAAAGATACTGGAGTGACTTGCCATTTCCTTCTCCAGTGTACCCCCATTGAGCAGATGAGGAACTAGGGAAAATAGGGGTCAAGTGATGTGCCTCAGTTTTCTCATGTGTAAAATGAGCTGGAGAAGAAAATGGCAAACCACTCCAGTATCTCTGCCAAGAAATCCTCAGATGGGGTCACGAAGAGTTGGACACAGCTGAAACTGAACAATCAAACTCAAACAGTCACATTTTGACTTATGAAGCCACAAATGAACATTATATATGTTGTATCATATTTTTATTTTGTTAAACACTTCCTAACGATATTTTAATCTGAATCTGATCTTGTGCACTCTGGAGTTTGTTTTTGTTTTTGTTTTTGTTTTTTGTGGGTAGGGCCAGAGTCAGAATTTGATACCTCTGTCTACAGGAAGCCTTTCCTGGTTTCCCTGAATGCTAGTGTTCTTCCCCTACTCATTTATATTGCGTTCATGTAAATGGTACGTCCCTCCAGTAGGATGTAAATTCCTTGAGGGCAAGCACTAATTTTTGCTTTGTCTTTATATCAAAATGCTTTAAGTGTGGTAGGTACTTATAATAAATACTTCCTAAGGGGAATCCTCAGTGTCCTAAAATGGAGTGCCCCAAACTGCAATACTAGGAAGGCAATTTGATGAATTCAGAGCATCTGGGAGTATCTTCATGCAGCCTAAGATGGCTTTAAGTCTTTTGGCTGCCACATCACATTTATCTAAAATAGATCTATGAGTTTAGTAGACTACAAGTTCTATGTATGTCAGCAGTGTGATGCCACCTTGACTGCATTAAGAGAGGGATCATGTCCAGAGATAAGAATGGGATAGCTTGATAGTTCTCTGTGCTCTATCCTGGACACACCATACTTGGAATATTTCACTCAGATCTGGGTATCACTATTTCAGACATTAATAAGCTAGTGAGCATTCAAAGGAGGACCTTGAGTTCACAGCATATGATGATTGGTTAAGAGAACTGGGGATGTGTAAACCTAGAGAAACTAGGAGGGGAAGATATGGTAGTTGTCTTGAAGGAATTCACATGGAAGAAAGATTAGACTTGTTCTGTTTGGTTCCCAGAGGCCAACACTATGAGTAATGGGTATAGTTACAAAGATGAAGGTTTTGATTGGATTTCAAAAGAACTTCCCAACTATCTGAGCTATCCGAAAGTGGAATAGGATGCCTCCGGAGGTAGTGGCTTCTACCTCTTTGGAGGTTTTCATACATAGCATGGATTACCAATCCAGGTGTGTATATTACAATTGGATAGGTTACCATCAATCAATAAACATTTATTAAGTGCCTACTATGTGTCACACACTCTGCTAAGCACAGGGGATACAAAAAGAGGCAAAGGATAACCCCAGTCCTCAAGAAACTTGTAATTTTATGGGGGAGATGATGGAAATAACTATGTATGACATATAAAAACATATAATCATTTTATTATATATAATAATAACACATCATATGCAATAAAATATGTCAATACAATAATATAATAAATATATAATGAAATATGCATGTAATATATGATTATATTTTACTATGTGATATATTACCATGTATATAAAATATAATATATTTGACTGTATATAAAATAAATTATATATAATTTTAAAATATATTCTATATGTATATATGACAAATCGGAGATAATCTGAGAGAAAGCACTAGCATTAAGGAGGATCAGAAAAGGTTTTTTGTGGAAGGTAGAATTTTGACTGGGAAATGAAGGAATCTAGGAAAAGTAGGAGGAGAAAACGAGGAGAGTTTGTCCAGATTCAAAGCATGCAGTACTTGTGGGAGGAACAGTTATAAGGATGATGTCACTGGATTGTAGAATGGAAACAGAGTAAGGTGTATGACCTTAAAGAAGGACAGAAGGAAACAAGCAATTAAGCTTCAATTAAGTGCCAATCATTGTGATAAGTGCTTATAAATATTATTTCATATAATCCTCACAACAACCTTGGAGGGTAAGTGCTCTCATTATCTTTAGTTTATTGTTGGGGAAACTGTGGGTCAAGTGACTTGCCCAAGGACACATAGCTAGTAAGTGTATGAAGCTGGATTTGACTCCAGGACCAGTGCTCTAGCCACTGTACCACCTGACTACTTAGATAGGAAGAATTCAGGTTATAAAGGGTTTTAAAAGGCAGAGGATTTGATATTTGATCCTGGAAGGAGTTACTGGGGGTTTTTGAGTGACATGGTCAGACTAGAACTTTAAGAAGATCAATTTGACAGCTGAATAGAGAGTAATTTGAGACATGAAGACCAATCAGCAGGCTATGGCATTTGTCCAATCACAAAGTGATGAAGACCTCCATCATGGTAGTGGCAGTGTCAAGAGAAGAGACAAGAGATGTTATGAAGGTAGAAATGCTGGGGTTTGGCAGTGGGTTGTTTATAGAGGGTGAGAGAAAGAGAGAAGTCAATGATTACACCAAGATGGTGAACCTGGGTCACTGGAAGGAAGGTGATGCCCGCATCAATGGAAGAGAAGGCAGGAAGGGAGGAGAGCTTAGGGGGAAAAAAATAAGTTCAAGTAGGACCTGTTGAGTATAAGATGCCTACAGAACATGGAGATATCCAATAAGCAGTAGGAGATGTGAGACTGGAGGTTGGGAGATCTTTTCAGGGACCAGCTGAACTACATGACTGCTGAAGTCCTTTTCCACTCTTAAAAAAAAATTCAGATTGAGCCTTTAGGTAAAGAAAAAGAAAACCTCTGTCCTTTTTCATATTAATTGCTCTCATTTTCCTTGACACAAAATTTAAGGTGTACTCTTTGAGCAGAAATTTTATTTTTTTCACTTAATAAAAATCTACTTACTATCCCTTCCACCTCTACCCTAACCACTGGGAGAAAAAGAAATACAAAACTCTTTCAATAAATACGCATCACCAGCCAAAACATATATACAAAATATATGTCTCATGTTGCACCCTAAGACTATCATCTTTTTGACAAGAGGTAAGTAACATGATTGCTCATCATGTGATCAAAGTTCTAAAATATGTCAAAGTTGTTTTTCTTTACAATGTTCATTTTTTCTCCTGATTCTATTCATGTCAACGTGCATATGTTTATACAAGTCTTCCTGTGTTTCTTGAAACACAGAGCCTTTTTTTGTGGTGGCAAAGAACTGGAAACCGAGGGGAGACCTATCAAATGGGAAATGATTGAGCAAGCTATGTTATATGAATGTAATGGAATACTATTCTGCTATAAAAAATGATGAAGGGGATGGTTTTAGAAAAACCTAGGAAGTCTCATATGAACTGATACAAACGGAACAGAACCAGGAGAAAAGAGCACATAGTAAAAACAACATTAAAACAATAATCAACTGTGAAAGATTTAGCAACTCTGATCAATATAATGATTCATGACAATTCTAAAGCACTCATGAGGAGTGTTATCCACTTCCAGAGTGAGACCCAATGGACTGAGCGCAGGTTTCATTTTTCCTTTTTATTTTCCTTGTTTTAAAAACATTTTCTTCTTTTTTCATAACATAGCTAATGTGGAAATATGTTTTGCATGTTTTCATATGCATGATTGCATTTCTGGCTTGTTCAATGGGTAGGGGAGAGTGTGAAGAAAAAGAAAGAATTTGGAACTGAAAATATGTTTTTTAATTGTTGCTATAAATGTTATTGTTTTTTAAAATAAATATGGATCCTCTTTGTCTATGGGCAGCTAGGTGGTACGGTGGATAAAGTATTGGGCCTGGAGTCAGGAAGATTCATCTTCCTGAGTTCAAATCTGGCCTCAGACACTTACCAGCTATGTGACCTTAGGCAAGTCATTTAACCCCATTTGCCTTAGTACCTCATCTATACAATGAGCTGGAGAAGGAAATGGCAAACCAATCCACTATCTTCATCAAAACCCCAAATAGGGTCATGAAGAGTCAGACATGATGGAAACAAGTGAGCAACAACAAAAATCTGTTTTATTTGATCTCTTTGGGGTTATAGGCTAATAGTGATATGGTTGAATTTAAGGACATGCATTTTTAATAATGTTTAGGGAATAATTTAAAATTGCTTTCTAGAATAATTTCTACCAATTGACAGCTCCATTAACAGAGCATTAATATGCCAGTTTTCCTGTACCTTCTCCAACATTTGTCATTCTCCTTTTGGTCTACTTTGCTAATTTGATGACTATGAAACAAAATTTCAGTTGCTTTAATTTGTTTTCCTCGAATTAGTGACTGGAGAATTTTTTCATATGGCTATTGGTAGCTTAGATTTCTTACATAAAAATTGCCTATTCTTGCCTTTGATCATTTATTGATTGGAGAGTGGCTTTTATTCTTATAAATATGAATAAGTTCATTGAAAATCTTAGAAATTTTGCCCCTCCATCTGAGAAATCTTCAAAGATTTCCCCCTTCCCTCCCCCTGGAAATTACCTGCTTTCCTTCTAATTTTAGTTGCATGTGTTTTATTTGTCCAAAAACTTTTAAATGCTATTTAATCAAAACTGCCATTTTATCTTCTGTGATTCTCTCTATCCCTTGCTAGGTCATGAACTCTTCCCTAATTGTTGTCGTCCCTTTGTCCTTAGAGTTAAAAGGTAATTTCTTGCTTACTTCTCTAATTTGTTTATGATGTCACCCTATGACACCCTATGAGTTAAGTCTAACTCATGCATCCATTTGGAGATTAGCTTGGAATGCAATGTGAGGTCTTAGCTTGTGTCTAGTTTCTGTCAGGCTGTTTCTGAGGAGTTTTTATTAAATAGTTAGCTCTTGCGTAGTATCTGGGGTCTTTGGATTTAACAATCAACAGACTATTGTGTGTTTATTTCTGTATCTTGTTTTGTTGTTTGACCTCTTTACTTATTAATCAGTACTAAATCATTTTGATGATTTTAGCGGTATAGTGTACTTTGAAATCTGATACTGCGAGCCCTCTCCCTCCTTCCCACTTTTTTCAGCATTTCCTTGAGATTCTTGATCTTTCGTTTTTTCACATAAATTTTATTTTTTTCTGCTCTTTATAAAGTGACTCTTTAAATCTCATAGTATTCTTTTGGTAGTTTGATTGGGATGACACTGAGTACATTCATTTTAGGTAGTATTGTAATTTTCATTATATTGGATTAGCCTACCCATGAATAATTGGTATTTCTCTAATTATTGAGGTTTGTCTTCATTTCTAAAAAACATTTTACGATTGTGTTCATATAGTTCCTACGTGTATGTTGGTATGTACATTTCTAAATATTTTATATGTTTGAAGGTATTTAAAATGAAATTCCTCTTTCTCTTTCTGCCTAATTCTGTTGGCAATGTATAGAAATGTTGGTGATTTCTATGGATTTATATTATATTTTACTACTTTGCTGAAGTTGTTTCAATTAATTTTAGTTGACTCTCTAGGGGTTTCTAATTAAAACATGTCACCTGCAAAAAAGGGATGGTTTTCTTTCCTCTTTACCTATGCTTATGCCCTGAATTTCTTTCTTGCCTTATACCTATAGCTAACATTTCTAATACTATATCAAAAGTAGTGATGATAATAGATATCCTTGCTTTACTCTTGATTTTAATGAAAAGGTCTCTAGTTTATTCTCAATATTTATAATTCTGGCTCTTGGTCTTAGATAGATATTACTGATATTAATGAAAGATCTTTCACCAGAATGGGCATTATATCTAGCTGGAATCATTTTCTGCTTCTATTGATATTATTATATAATTTTGGTTGTTATTAATATGTTCTGCCAGGTGAGGAGGTATTATTTGCTTCTTTCCAGCAGAGGCCAGAAATGACAGGAGAGGAGCAAGCTTCCTTGGCAGTCCTCTCATAATTCCAACACTTGATGTCACATCACAGGGAGCAAGTCCCTTCTTGCATCCACCCACGCTACCTTCCCAGTGGGAAAATCCTCTGCAGTATCACTAACAAGTGGTACTCAAACTCTTCTATTTTCAGAGAACTTACTTTTGTTGGGACAACAACCTCTCTTGCAAGCTGATTAATTTCAGATAATCAAAATATCCAAACTCTTTGTGGTACTTAAATGTTATAAGAAATCATTGCGTGATGTACAAATTAGAAATAAAAACACCCCAGTAAATAGCTCATAATGAACAGATAGGTTTTGGGTTTTTTTTTTTTTTTACATTTCTTCATAATGTATCTGTATACCTAGAAATTAAGATAAATTGAAGTAAGAAAAATGTCTATGGATCCAAGAATCCAGGTCCAACCTATTTTGGAAGATTTTAACCAGAATGGGCCTCAGAGGTCATCCATTCCAAATCCTTCCTGTTACAGATGAAGAAATTAAGGTCCACAGATTTTAAGTGACCTGCCCAAGGTCTCACAGGCTTTAAGAGTTAGAGGTAGCCAAATAAGAGATATGCGAAGACATCTCCCCCAATTACTTTACTGGAGTAGAAAGTCCAGCAGTCTGGAACACTACATATATTTTCAGTTTTTTTAATGCATTGACTGGTGATTATTTTTCCTCTCCTTCCTCATTTTTTTAAAAAAATAATTCTTTTTATATATGGGATGGCTCTCTGGGGAAAGGTAGGGGAGAGACGCAAGGAGAAATTTTGGCAATGTAAAAACAAAATACAAATTTTTAAAGAAAGCATCATAGTCAGGATTCAAAAACAGCGCTATGACATCATAGCCAGTACTTGTTCTACCACATCATGGTGTTCAGGGTCAACCTGGTACCTGAACATCTACGATTTCCACTTCCTCCAAGGTCTCTTAGCATCTACCTTAGTCTGACCCACAGTGTATTTTCTAATGCTATTTATCCTTGTGTCTTCCCCAGTACCTAACATGATGTTCTGCAGGGCAAGCATTGAGTAAATGGTTATGCAGTCTAGAGTTGAACACAAGCCAGTCTGTCCATCCACCTAGTATTGTTGAATCACATTGGAAGGAACCCCGACGGTCATCCACTCTAAACCACATCTGAATAAGAATTCATTCTACCACACAATTTATGAGGCTATCTGGCTGCTGTTCAAAGATGTCCAATATAGGAATATCCATTACGTCCTAAAATAGGCCATTCCACTTTTGGGAAAAACTCTGTTAGGAAGTTTTTCCTTATCAAGAGCTTTTCTTTCTTTGCAATTTTTACTCATTGATCTTAATTCTGCTTTCTGGGCCAAGCAGAACAAATCTCATTCCTCTTTACTATGATAGTCTTTCGTGTATTTAAAGATATCATGTCCATACTAAGTCTTCTCTTCTGCAAGACAAAAAACCCCACTTCCTTCAACTAATCCTCTTATGAGACAAATTGACAGCTCTTTATCATCTTAGTTGTCTGTTCCCTCTTAACTCTCTCCAGAATATCATTGTTCTTCCTTACTAGTGACTAACTAGAAATAAACATATGGAATGTTAATTATGTTAATGAAAGTTAAAGATCTTCCCTATTGAGGGAAGCTTGATTAGGGGAGATTTGTTTTGTAGGAAGGCCTATATCTTTTGTTAATTTCAATGGAGGCATTGGTTCAGAGGGTCCTGCCCTCCAGCTCTTAAAAATGTATAAATACCCTTGAGGTGAGGTTTTACTTTGGGGCTTATTCATTGTAAGTGTTTGTTTGACCAGATAAGACTCTGGGTAGCCACTAAGGAACCCCACCCCCCCACTTTGAAAACCCAGATGTTGGTGCTTCTGTCTCTGGTAATTCTGTATGTATGTAATGGTCAGACAGTTGGATCTATCTGTTGATCTGTAATATATGCATTGCTTATGGTCAGACAGTTGGGAGCCCTGTCTATTGGTGTTTTATTTCTCTGCTTGTATTTTCTCTGAAGTTCAGCATGCTGACTTTTCCCCTTGCACTAAGTGAATGATGTATGTGTTTGATTAAAGTAGATTGTTGACCCCTCAAAAGTTGCTTTATTTTTAGAAAAGCAGATTTAAGAACCTGTACAGCAGGCCTTCCTGTGTAAGCTGGAGTCCTTGCTGATACACATAATACTCCAGACATAATGCAATCTGGTCTGGGGCAGAGTATGAGGGGACTATTACCTCTTTATCCTTGGATGCCATAAATGTTTTAGTCCACGATGTGGCAGAAAAAGAGACAGCCTTCTAGGCAAGAGACATCTGGTTGTGAATGCTCACTCGGACACTTACTAGCTATGAGACCATCAGCAAGTTTCTTACCTTTCCCAAGAGACAGTCTCCTCATCTGTAATATGGGGATATAAGAGCACCCATCTCACATGGTAGTTGTGAGAATCAAATGAGATAATGTATGCGAAGTACTTGACAAAGTTCTGTTTATTAGGCAACATTTAAATATCACCCTTCTGACTCTGATTGACCTTGTGAGCCTCTAAAAAACTCAGATTTTTTTAGATGAACTGCTGTCTCACCATACTTTGATTTGTGAAGCTGGTTTTTTTAAATGTAAGGCTTTGCATTTATCCTTATTAAATTTTATCTTATTACATTTGGTCCAATGTCCTGATCTGTCAAAATCTTTTGGGATCCTGACTCTATCATGAAATGTGTTAGCTATCTCTTTGAGCTTGCTACCATCCATATGTTCTACGTCATTCATAAAAATGTGAAAGAGCCCTGTACCAAGAAGCATAGATCCCTGGGGCCCTTCCACAGGAGATCAGATTGACATAAAAATCACTTTTGTCCTCTCTTTGGATCCAATTCCATTCAGCTTTCTGTTCTATGTAATCCCATTTTATTTATTGAACAACAATTGCAAACTGGTTATTTCAACAAGGAAAAGAGCTTCAGCAAGATTTTTAAACATAAACCCTTGGGTAAAAATGGATATGCTAATGAAGTAACAAGTAACATTTCCATTATAAGCACCAGTTAATTTACTCTCTATACTTCCTCCTCATTTTGAAGAATTAACCCAGTATTTGCCAAGCACTTAAGCTATTCAGAATTAGTAACTCCTGTTCTGCAAAAACAGGTGCATATTATAATCTTTATTTACAGATGCAACAATAAAGGCAAACATTGTGTCATCCAATGAGATGATCTCAAATTAGGAGTCACAGATGCTACATTCCCAGTATTAAAAGCACTACTAATTTAGGAAATAACAGACCTAGGATTTTGTCCCAGTTGCATGATGTAAGAAACTCATTATGTAACCTGAACAAGTCATTTAACCTAGCTGTATCTCATTTTTTACATATGTAAAACAGGAACAATAACAGCTTATCTTCCTCTTCTGCAGCGTTGATGTTATCATAGTTTAGTGAAATTAAATTTAAATTAAGTAGCTAGCATACAGCAAAGGTTAGCAAAGCCCTTCACATTTGTTAACTCATTTGATTCTCACCTTAACTGTCTGGTGCTATTATTATCCCTGTTTTTTCACATGAGGAAATAGAGGTGGCTTGCCCAGAGACACATAGCTAGGAAGTGTCTGATTCAAAGATTCATATTCAGTCCTTCAATCTAACCACTCCATCCCCTGCAAAAGACAATGGATTTTGAGCCATAAAACCTGGGTTTGAATCCCACCACTGTTTTTTATGAGCTGTATAGCCTTGGACAATGCACCAAAGTAGATAGAGAGTGGTCCACAGAAATAATGTACCAATCTTAATTGTCATATGTTGATGGTATGACCCTGGACAAGTCATTAACTTGTCAATGCCTCCAGGAGATTCTCTAAGAATGTATGTTGTAGAGAAGTTTATCTGTACTGCTTAGAGAGATTTCTAGAATGAGAAAATCATAGATCAGGTTAAAAAAAACCAACACTTAGGCAGAAATTCTTAAATCTCTTTGGCCCACAGTTTTCTCATTTGTAGTAGGGAGGGAGTTGTATATATTAGATGATCACTGAACACTGATGACTACGGAGGCCTTTCAGCTCTAAATTTATGATTTCATGATATAAGCATGAATTGAGCTCTTAGGTGAAAAAAAGTATTTTCTATTAAAATGTAAGCTGTTATCGTTATAGGTTGACTTCTTAAGCATTATTCATCATACTTTCTTAGAGTTGGAAGGGGATTTTTATGGTCATTTAGTCCCACTCCTATCCTGTAGTTTTGGTGTCAGAAGATGTAAATTCAAATCTTTGAAAAAATTTTGAAAAAATCAAATTTTTTTCCAAAATTTTCTTCTCTTCTTTCCTTATGATTCTACCACCCCCTTATTTTTATCCAATACCCCCCAATTGCACCTGAGGTTACTACTGCCCTCTCCATCAACCTAGCACCCCCCCAGGAGGTGGTATCACTCACTTTGGGAACCTCAGAGTATATGTGTTTTAGCTGCCATGTGATGGCGGTCACCATGTTGGTCTTCCCCTTTCCTCCAGAGAGACTCTAAGAATCAACTGATTCAAGGGATGGGAGGAGGAGGAGGAGGAAGGGAAAGGTGGTGGAGGAAAAGGAGGAAGGAAAACAAGAGCAACTGGATAGAAAGAGACAGACAAACAGACACATGGGGTGAGGAGTGCTGAGATCATGCCTTTTCAAAGGTCCATTGAGTCAGCAAGTCAACGACCAATAAGAAACTTATTTCCTCATTTCATAACCCAAACTTTTCTAGAGATAAGCCTGAAAGTTGCCAAGGGAGCTTCTGCATATGCTCCATGAAATGGCCCTTATTGACCTGGACCTACTAACATGGTTCATAGGGTGCAACTTCCCATCCTTGGGCTCAAATTTCCAATCAAATGAAGTCAACATTTATTAAGTGCATACTATGTATTTGGTATGTTAAGTGCTCTCAAGGAGCTCACAATCTAACAGGAGAGATAACATGCAAACAATTGTGTATAATATAAGGCATATTCAGGGTCATTAGAGATAATCTCAGAGAAAAAGCACTAAGATTAAAGGAGACTGGGAAAAAGTTCTTGCAAAAGGTGGGGTTTAAGCTGAGACTTGAAAGAAGTCAGAGAAGTTAGGAGAAGATGAGAAGGGAGAGAATTCCCAGCATGGAAAATTTCAACCACTGAAAATGCTTGGAGTTGGGAAATAGGGTGCCAAGTAAGAAACAGCAAGATGGCCAGAGCCATTGGACCAAAGAACAAGAAGGATAAGAAAGCTAGAAAGGGGCCAGTTCATAAAAGGCTTTAAAAGCCAACAGAGGATTTTATATTTGATTCTGGAGGCAATAAGGATCCACTGGTATTTATTGAATAGGGTGTGACATGGGTGGACCTGCATTTTAGGAAAATCACTTTGAAAGCCGAGCAGAGGAAAGACTTGAGTAGGAAGAGACTTGAATCAGGGAGACCAGCCAGCAGGCAGGAGGTTATTGCAATAGTCTAGGTCTAAGGTGATGAGGAAGTTAATTAAGCCAAAATCTGCTTTCCTGTGGTAAAGCGCTTAGCACAGAGCCTGGAACATGTGTTGTTATTCAGTTCTTTCAGTCAGTCTGACTCTTCGTGACCCCATTTGGGGTTTTCTTGGCAAACATACTGGAGTGGTTTGTCATTTCCTTCTCCAGCTCATTTCACAGATGAGGAAAGTGAGGCAAACAGGATTAAGTGATTTGCCTAGACACAGCTAGTAAGTGTCTGAGGCCAGATTTAAACTTGGGTTCTTCTGACTCTAGACCCTGCACTCTATCCTCTATGCCACCTACCTGCCCACCTGGCACATAGGAAGTACCATATAAATGTCAGCTATTACTGGTCATTATTACTTCCAGACTAAGGAATTGATTCCAGCACTTGAGGAATTAACTTACTGCCTAAGTAGACCAGTGAGACAAGCTTTGAGGAGGGGAGAAGCTTAGAGCCAGACCATATTGCTTGTGGATAGAACACTGCCTCCCCATATACCTTCCCCTCTTTAGAGGCCCTTGTAAGGAAAGCTTTTGCTAATTTTAAGTACTATATAAGTGAGATCTGTTATGTGAGTTGTCCTAATTATCAACAACAGCTGTTAATGATAATGCCTTCAAGATTTTGGGGTTTTTTTTAAAGCATCCTAGGATGTGGTTTGTCCAAGTCAGGAGGCTTGAATTAATTTAGAACTATCTCCAAAAATATTTTTGACTTCGTTTTCCTCTTAACCATAATTCTGCTACCTTTTCCAAGTCTAAAGATTACTCTCTTTGACAGAAGAGATAAGTAATCCTCCTTCCTTTCTGATGTCCATTAACAGTATACAATATATCTCAAAAGAAGGATCTATTCCTTCTCCCTTCCTTGCTGAGTACCAATTTCCTGTACTGTAACATAGAGATATGAGGCTATACATACAGCTGCTTATCTTTCTTCCTTGTATTCTCTCCTGTGAATTAAGGAGCATCATTCTTGCTTTTCTTTCTATGAGACTCTTAGCTAACGTATTTTAGAAGATCTGGCTCCGTAATTTTATCTAAACATTTTCCCCTCCCCTTCTAATTTCATCTAAAAACACTCTTCAATAGATTAGCAAGTCTGGTCAAACACATTCTTTCTAGTCCTCCTGAGATATACTTCAACTTTAGCCAAGAGCTCATCATATTTTGGAATTTTAAGTCATGATCTGGAATGCAAATCCTATTCTTTTACACTGTCTATGTAACCAGCTGTTCATTTTCCACATCCTTTCCCCTGCATAGTCCCAAAAACCACTTAGAAACAGTAATAAAAACACACCATCTGTGCCCCCTAACACTTTTACCTGTTTTTTTTTTTGAGAGAGAAATAGTTTGAATCTTTCACATTTTGCTTTTTAATTAAAATTTTTTCAATTAAAATTATTTTTCATTCTCTCTGGAGGTATTTCTGCCTACTGACCTAAAAAGATATGCATAACTGTTGTGGCATTATTCCAAGGTGTTTTTTTTCCCCTATAATGGTTATACCAATCCACAACTCCATCCATAGTGCATTAATGTACCTGTTTCCCCAAAGCCCCTACAGTATCAATTTCCTTTTGTGCCAACTTGGCCAACATGGATGTGAGGCAGAACTGCAGAGCTGTCCATAATTTGCATTTCTATAATTATTAGTTATTTGGAACATTTTTTCATGTAGCTATGGATAGCTTGGATTTCTTCCCTTGAAAATTTCCTACTCATATGACCATTTATTAATTGGGAGGTGGCTCTCATTCTTATAAACTTTAATCCATTCCTTATATAAATATTCCATAAACTTATTAAAACTTAAAACTGCACTAAGACTTTTGAGACACCCTATATATCATGGAAATTAGATCTGTCTTAAAGAAATTTAGATTTTTTTTTTCTCAGATAACTCTCTTTTCTAATCTCACCTGCATTGGTTTTGCTAATGCCAAATCTTTTTAATTTCACGTCATAAAAAAGCGTCATTTTATGCTCTGTGATTCCTTCTTTATCCTTTGTATAATTATGAACTGTTCCCCTATCCATAGTTATGAAAGTCAATTTCCTCTTTGCTCCTCTAATTTGCTTATGATGTGACCTTTTCTACCTAGGTCACGTCCCTATTTGAAGTCTATATTGATGTATGAATGACTTGAATCTGTTTCTACATGAAGAAAATTCTGTCCATGTCAGACAAATCACTGAGATAAGGTGAAAGTTGAGATTAGGATTCACGTTCTTAACTATAATTTAGTATAACCATTGGTGTTTAATTCTACAAAGTTCACTTTTTTCTGGTTCCAATCAGCTCTTTGGTAATTTGTTCATTCAGTAAGCATTTATTATGTGTTTGTTAAATTCCTATTGTATGCAAAGCTAGGCACTGGCAGATACAACTATAAGACACAATTTCTGACCTTAAGGATATTTAACAGATATTTCTTAAAAAAAAAAAAAAAAAGGATGCACAAAATCGTCTAGCAATTGGCCCTCCAAGCCAGCATCAGCCAGCTCTAGCACATTTCTGTGCTTGGATTGAGTACAAGAACTTCAGATCCCAGGTGATCAAACCAGTTCAAGGATGAAGAATGATTAGGAAACATGTAGTGCCTCAAATATGGGTTCCATAATCCAGGGAGTTTTGAGAGAAAAGTGAAATTTGTAGGGCCAGAGGCAAAGGTCTCCTAATCTGACTAATTCTAACAGGGGGAACTGGTGCCCCTCAAGATGCCAGTGTGGTTTAGCAAAGCCCAAAGTCCAAGACTGGATCCTTTATAAGACTGTATGTGAGAAGACTGCCTGCTGGCTGGTGGTCATGGAGCGCCTCCCACAGTAATAGTGCCACTGAAGTGAAAGTCGTCATAAGTGGGGAGGATGAGAGAAATGAGATGGTTGAACCAAAGTCATATGGCAAGCCAACCACGGGGCCACTGTTTAATTTCATAACTGGATAGCATCTTGATCATCTAGACCGCTGCAGTGAACAACACAATTATATCTAAAGATCATAAATCTTGAGCTGGAACCAATCTCAGAATACATCTCATCCAACTCTCTTATTTTATAGATGAAGAAATTGAGAGGCAGTCAGACTAAATTTCCGCAAGGGAAGATCTGAATTCTAATTTTAGAGCTAGAACACTGTCCACTATATCAGTACAATGTAGATCAGCTTAGATAGCTGATCAAACATGGATATATATTAACCTGTAGACAATTTTATTCTTCTAACTTTTCACCTTTCCAGTAGATGCGTCAGCTGTCTCAGAC
Source organism: Notamacropus eugenii (assembly GCF_028372415.1). Taxonomy (NCBI): domain Eukaryota; kingdom Metazoa; phylum Chordata; class Mammalia; order Diprotodontia; family Macropodidae; genus Notamacropus; species Notamacropus eugenii. Next base: position 103,455,667 of record NC_092876.1, read on the forward strand.
TACTCCTATGGAAGGGTGCCTTAACTAAGAAGTCTGAAAAGAATGAACATATGCCCTCTGTCCGCAAGGGTTGGCACACAAGTCTGTGAACTGGGAAAGAGAACAAAGGCTTCTGGATTGATAAACAAAGAGTGGAGATTAAAAGGCTTGGTTTCCTCTTCTCAGGATCAGCATATAAGTATTTTTTTTAAAAGATCAGAAAAACGGACCCCTCCCATTTCTGTTAGAAAGCTCAGCCTGGTCCTTGAGGAGCCATGATCAAAACATTTCCAAAGTGAGGCTTATTTTTAACTTGCCTCCCAAATGATACAAATGAATGAGAAAGAAGCACATTTGAATCTGATTTTTCAAATATTGTTTTTGAATGAATGACTTCGGAGCTTGGAACACCCTAGGCAGGCTTACTATTGATAAAGGAGGAAGGAAGAGGGAGAATGAGAGCGGCAGGGTGTGGTAAAATAGCAAGGTCAATGTCAAAAAGAATGATGACAGCAACGTTTGTTCAAGTTCTCTAGATAACAGATTCAGTTCCTTCATTTGGTAAAACTCAAAGGAAACAACTCAGACAGCAGAGCAACGTAATAAGGTACCCTCGGCAATACAAATATTATGTGTGAACATAGAGAGTTTAGGCAAACAATCTTGGCCTCCAGCAAAGAACCTGAATGTGTAGGGACTGGCCTAAATATTCCTTTGTCAGACAGCAGAAAGCCTGCCTTTCACAGGTGAAGCAAACCTCAGTCCTAGTGACAATGAAACCCTAGTGAGGTCTCTAACCCTGCTGTGAAAAGAAAACCTATTTCCTTTGAGAGTTCCAGGAAAACTCCCTGACAAAAATAAAATGACCTTCCCATCCCCCACCCCCCACTGCTTCCCTCCAATGAGCAGGGATTAAACTGTGCAGAATCCCATAGCTACTGTCTCACCATTTTATTCTCATCTGATGAAGATGATGGTGATGACACAAGATGGCACAATGGATCATGTTGGACTTGGAGTCAGAAAGAACTGAACTTGAATCCTACCTTAGACACTTACTAGCAGTAGACTAGACATTGTCCTACTCTTCATGACTCCATTTGGGGTTTTCTTGGCAAAGATAATACAGTGGTCTGCCATTTCCTTCTCCAGCTCATTTCACAGACAAGGAAACTGGGGCAAACAGGGTTAAGTGACTTGTCAAGGGTCGTACAACTAGTAAGTGTCTGGGGTCAGATTTGAACTTAGGTCTTCCTGACTCCAGGGCCAGCATTCTATCCATTGCACCACCTGACTGCCCTACACTAGCGGCGTAACTCTGGGCAAATCACTTAACCTCTTAGCCTCCGTTGCCTCATCTGTAAAAATGGGGATAATAACAGCAGCTCCCTCACAGAGTTGTGGTGAGGATCAAATATATGTAAACATATAAATATATATGTGTATGTATATGTATATTATATATGTATATATATATATCACTTTGCAAACCTTATGGCACTATATAAATGCTACTGATTATTCCTGATAGAAAGGTGGAGGACTTACAGGATTCCACTGTAACCATAGAGAACCAGGCTTATTCCTTTTAAAGATTTAACTGTAAATTACCTAGCCAATGGTGAATGTTAGGAGAACTGATGTGACTCCCACTCAGGATAACTGTCCTGAGGTTTTACGTCTTCAGAACAGAACTGAATGCGTCTATCCAGTTGGGCTCTGGGGCTCCACACAAAAACTGTTCAATTCCTCTTGTAGATCTCAAAGAATTGTGTTTCTGTAACAGCTCATTCATGTCTAATTACTCCCAGTCTAATCACTTGGCTTCCACAAAATTCCTTTATCCTGACTGTACTTGTCATCTATATGGAACATGTTAAAGCTTTCTCCAAGGTGACCAGATTCCTAAGCTATCTGAAATGTATTCATTATGATTCAGCCTCCCATTGCCAAGGTCACCCTGTTCCAGAACTGATGGCCTAAGGTATGGCTCAAAAGTTGGCTTTGTGTTGGAAGCTGTCAGTGAAGTTTCCCAAGAAGTTCACCGACCTAAGTTAGATCTTGGCACACTTCATGACCCCAAAGAAACCATCTTCTGCTATCATATTACTACTTCATTATTCATTAACCCATAGTTAACAGGATAACAACGGAAACAAGTTTAGGATAAATAACTCCTTTCCTCAAATCTCTCTCTCTTCTCTCTTCTTCTTCTTTCTTATTCTCTTCTCTCTCATTATATCTCATTTCTTTCTCATTCTTTTATCTCTCTCCCTGTTTTTCATATACACACACACACACACACACACACACACACACACACACACACACACACACACAGCATCCTTCCCATAGATCATTTCTTCCCCATTCTCTGTTCAGTGCTATAAAAAGTGGTATGAAAACAATCCAAGGGGTGATGCTGAAGTCAGGATGTGAGGACATGAATGAAGTAGGAGAGTGACCAAGCTTCCACAGACTTCTGTCCTCACTCTCATGCTTCCTTTAGATCACCAACTTCTCTATGCTCAGAGTGCTTGTTGTTTCGTCTTCTTCATTGGACCCAAAATACCCAGGCAAGTCAAGCATCCTTTGCTCTAGCTCAGTGAGCCCGAAAGAAGTATTATCATAGAAAGCATATTCAGGGTGTGCTGGGAAGCTCTGACACTTGTCTCTTCTGTACTGGGAGGGACTCAAAGGGCTGACCCTCTGGTAGCTCTCCTTGGGGACGGTTGGGGAGGGCTGTTTCCTTGAAGTGCTCTTGTGACTCGGTGAAGGTCCCCTTCTGTGTCTGTGGGGTTCAGCTCTATCTGTGCCATTCACCAGTCCTGCTGGACGGTCATTGATCAAGTCAGGTTTCCTGGCTGGAGGCCCCATGGGGTGGGACTTAGAGAGAGGGGTGAGTGATTCATTGGCCATCCCAGTCCCCTGGGGATGCTCCAACTTCTCAGGACATGGGTAGGCTCCTCGAGACCGAGCCCTAAATCTATCTTCATGGTCCCAGGTTCGTGTCCTGGAATTATAGGCCGGAACTTGTCGTGGGGTCAGGGTGGACATGCTCCTTTCCCTGAAGGGCCTGACTTGTTTGGTTTCATGGAAACTTGCAGTTCTCCTGAAGTAGGAGTATCGGGGATAGCTCCTTTCAGATTGGCCCCCTTTGCTGCCCACATATTTCAGTTGTGATCTGCGAATAAGGGTCTGGCTGGGGCTCAGGGCAGGATTGGCCAGAGACACATTAAAATCTAGCCTGGAATGAGGCCTTTCCCCTGGATTGATAGCCGACTGGTCCGGAAAAGGGGACTTGATTCTAAATTTGTTGACTGTGGCTTCTTCTGGATTTTCTGGGTCTAAGGCAGCTCCAGCAGCACCCTCAACAACTGTGTCAGTCAGAGGACTCTGAGACACGTGGTACACTTTGGTTGTTTCTGTCAGACCTTTCTTTTTCATCTCTTTCAGCTGCTTCTGTGCGAGTCGGTAGCTAAAAAGAGGGGGGATTATCTTCTGGGCATTGGACTGAAAACTCTCACTGCCTGAGACTTCTTCTTCTGGAGTCAGCTGCATGCTCCTTCGGTAGGTCAAGGGGATACTGATCTCTGCAGGGTTCCCCAAGGGTCCCTCGCCCCCATCAGAGAAGCTTCCCCTCTGCTCGCTCAACTGACAAATGTTCTCTTCATCTGAATTCTTCCGGAAGTTGGGGGAGTGGATTGAGTTGTGACGGGCTGGGGTGCTGCACTTGGGAGCCCGGCCAAACTTCCTCCAGAGGGTAATGAGGATGGTGGCAATGATTATGAACAAACACAGAGAGATCCCAGTAACAGTCACAATGTTATTAGCTTTCAGGGGGCCCTTGGGTTGGACGGGAGATGGGTCGGAAGGCTTGAGGGCTGAAACAGATTTTCAAAAAAATATCTTTTAAAGCCTTATTCACCAATGTTATCTTCACTGAGTGACTGAAATTTTGATTAAATATCTGACAGCTAAGAAAGAAGTCAAATTGATACAAACCAGAATTCTTGGAATCTGCAATTGTTCCTATATGGATGGTTCACCCTAAAAGTCCATTGCTAAAGGGAAAGGTTATTACAAATACAAAGTGTACCATAAACTGATTATATGATCACCAGAATAATGAAACCATCAATACAAGTTGCCATGACAAGGACAACAGGCTAGCATCACTGCTTGGAAATTAGAATCCCTGCCCTTCTTCAACCGCAAATTCAAATGAGAAAGTACTTTTAAAGCACTTAGTACAGCCTGGCACATAGCAGGTGCTCAATCTATGCTTCATCTCACTCCCCTTACCCTGACAACATTTTAGGATGGCATTTTGAGACAAAAAAATGTTACCCCAAAATGGAAAGTGTCATTAACCACTAGCCACAATTCCTCTATCAGGTGTTTTTACTTAACTGTTTTTAAAGAATTTACTTTATATGGGGATGTTTTGGGGGCACTGGAGCTCATGGTGAGAGCTGAGAACTGTTAGAGGTCCCCAAAAGCATTTCAGGAGGTCCAGGAGGTCAAATCCATTTTCAGAATAATACTAAGATGTTTTAATGTCCTAAATGGCAAACATCAATTGATCTAGCCCATATAAACAAAAGGTCTGGGAGGTAGGGTCTCTAAAAAAATTTAAGAGGATAAAGGGATCTTGAGACCAAAAAGTTTGAGATTTAGGAGGCTTGTTGGGAAGTATTCACTGTGTTTAAGCAAAATGCATCAATTGAAAATATGAAGTCAACACTTGAGGGTTTGAGCATGTGGTTGGAATTACAGTTATTATTGAAATAGATCTCTGTCAGTTTGGAACCACTATAAATCAGAAAGTTAAGTATAAAAGGAATCTCAGTACTCTCTTCAATATGACTCCTATTACAATCCTGAGCCTTCCCTGCAGTCCTATTTTGGCTCTTTATCATAACATAGAGAAGACCCTGGATTCTTGAAGGCCAGGCAAGCTGAGTATAAACACTAGTGAGTCCTACTGAGCGGGAAAGCCTTTGTGAATGGGCAAGTCTCACACCAGACTGTGCCTATCCTCCAAGTATGGAAAGGCATAATTACACCAGATGTTTGACTGTCAAGTGGTGAATTTTTTCAACAGTAACTCACAAAGACCCTTCTCTAAAGCATAGAAGGTCATATGATCTGTATATAGTAGACAGAAAGCCTTTGCCCCAGTGAAAACATACTTCCTTGGTGCACCTGTGCTATGTGTCTCTGGATCTGAAATCTCAACAATTTCAGAAGTGCATCCTCTGCCTATTATCCAGAAATACCCTGGTTCTCTCAGCCTTATGCTTTCGACTTTTGTTCTCCTTTGATATTTCTCCTTTTTTAAATCTTTATCACTTTTCCCTTACTTCTGATTCCCAACTTTGGAGACAGTGGAAAGAATTGAATTCAAAAGAACTGGGTTTCAATCCTCTTTTACCTATTTATTACCTGTATGACCTCAGAAAGGCCATTTAACTTCCTTAGACCTCACTCCTCATCTGTAGGGAAGTGGACTAGAGGGCATCGTAGGTCCCCTCTGTTGATAAGTCTATGCGATCCTATGATTTCTACTCCATTGAGCTGAGCTGTCTGCCCCAGCTATTATAATCAATGTTCTCTATCAATAAAAGGAAAATAATTAATATTCCACCAGATGGAACACTGATACAGCAGCACTAAGCTGGAACAATTTCTTGATGAACTAGACCAGCCAGTCAGTCAATCAACAAGTAGTTAGAAGGCACTAACTGTGAGCCAGGCATTGTGCTAAATGGCCAAAATAACACATAGAACCAGTGGATTCAGACCTCAGCAAAAATATTATTTCTAATGCCAAACAAAAATTTAAACCCCTAATCAAATATTGATAGCTTAATAACAAAATATTTTTTCCTGAATTGTCACCTTTTAGGATTATTGATTCTTTAAAATGTAAGTTTCTTGAAGGCAAGGGCTATCTCACTTTTGTATTTCAATCCCCAGTGCCTAGCACAGTGCTGACACATAATAGGTGGTTTATAAATACTCGTTGATAAATTAATTGGATAGTAAATTCAATGAAACTTAGTTGCAGCAAATGGATGACTCCTGACTGTGGGTGGTTCCAGTATCTTTTGAGTCAGAGACCTGAGTTCAGATTCTGCTCACACCTTGGACAAATCTCTCAGCACCTCTGGTTGCCTCATTTGTAAAACTGAGGGCAGTTGGATAAATTTTACTTTTAAAGTCCTTGCCAACTTAGATTTAGGAGGCAACTTCCTTTGCTCTCTTATAACATGTGGCTTGAAATTTTCTTGAAAATGCTATCCTTAAATTGGCAATAGCCAAACAATGAACATTTATTGAGTACCTACTATGTGCCAGGCACCGGGCTAAGTACTGCGGATACAAAGACAAAAGATAATCTCTACCCTCAGGGAGCTTACATGAAGGAGACAATAAGCAAACAAATATAAACAAGCTATGCATAAAATAAATGGAAAATAATGTAAGGAAGGCACTCAAATTAGAAGGATTGGGAAAGCTTCATATAGAAGGCAGAATTTTATCTGGGACTTGAAGTGCATAGGAAATTGCTTAATGATCTGTGATGGCCTGAGCATTGGTGTATCCATTTCGAAGGTAGAGGAGTAAAGTAGGGCAGGGAGAAAAGAAATTTTTTCAAAGGACTTCTGGGATTTTTTGTCCATTTCACAACTCCACCATAAAGGGTGCTGGTGCCAGAAATAATCTATAGTATTTGTCCTGTACGTCCATTATAAATTAAAGGACACGTAGGTAGTTACCACTTCTGGATGCAAAAGAATATTCCATTTCCTAAAAAAGATTGTGAATATAGGGAAGATACCCCAGATCCATGGTTGCAAGTCTGCATTAAAGTGCAAATACAAGGTGAGAAGCAAGACTATGGGTGTTGTAGGCTGCACAGATCTGATTGATGTATTGGTTAGTTTTACTGAGCCAGGTTTTGTAAAATGCCTAACAGGGTGCCTGACACATAATAGGGCCTATGTAAATGTCAGCTATTATTATTTTTGTTATTATAGTCACTAATAATAACTTTAAAAGTATAAACGTAAGGTCTTAAATATAGAAGGTAATTAGAGTTGCCTTTAAAAATTAGATGTGTATTGGGAAGCTCTGAACAGAGGTACTGCAAGAGCATGGGATATTTCAGAGTAGAATAAAGAGAACTTCAATGAAGCCAGGTAGCAACTGGATGGAGAGCTGGGGAGATTTAAGGCAACTCAAAGAGAAAATCAAGGGAAGAAAGCAAGATGCGAGAGAAAGAAGGTAGAGGGCAGTACACAAAGGTCATGAAAAAAGACTGAGAAGGAAAAACACAGGGAGAAGAGCTAAGACACTGGATCCAAAATACTTAATGGGAAACAGGACCTGTTAGAGATGCCTGTAACAGAAAAAAAGAAAGGAAATATAAAAGAACAGTGTATATATATATATAATATATATATACACACACACATATATATACATAGACACATATGTATGAATGTGTCTATATATGTGTGTATATGTATATGAATGTATGTATATATGCGTGTATATATATATGTACATGTATAGATACGGTAGTTTAATGAGGAGAGCAGGGCCTATGTCACAGACTGAAAAGAAAAACTAGTAAAAGAATTTCCTAAAGATCAAGGACGCCAGTTGAGTCAGTGAGAAAAATGGCTGCCAGGTCAATGAGGTCTTGGGGAGAAGACAGGGTGACACCTGGAGAGAACAGCCAAGAACGTGACTCCTTGAAAGACAAGAAGGCCAGGTTAAAGGTGGTCCTTTGATCTAGAACTAGAGGAAAGAATCACAGTGGATCTGGAATGATGAACTATAAAACTAAGGATCATAACCTAAAGCAAAGGTTTATAGATTAAAGATCCGATGTTTTAAAACTGAGCAAACTTAACTGAGAAACTTGAAACTTCATATAACCAGCAAAACATTGACTTGGTACCTATTGATTTGCACCTCTGAAATTTTCTCATATTAAGTTTAGTTGTGCCCTTAAACTCTGCATGAGTGTAAGCGTGGGGATACTCCAGGATACAAGTTAGAAGAGAGGACAACAGTATAAAGAAAAACAATTCTCTCATGATGGAAAATGTTATCCACATTCAGAGAAAGAACTATGAAGTCTGAATACAGAGTGAAAGAGACTATTTTTTGTTTTGTTTTTTTTCTCATGGTTCTCATTCATTCTAATTCTTCTGTACAACACGACTAATGTGCAAATATGCTTAATAGGAATGTATATGTAGAGTCTATATCACCGCATGCCATCTTGGGGAAGGGGAAGGGGAGGGAGAGAATTTAAAACTTATGGGAGTGAATGCTGAAAACTAAAAATAAATAAATTAACTTATAAAAAAATAGAAAAAAGAATAATCCTGATGAGGAAGGAAAGGGAGAATGTTTTTTAAAAGAGATGAATGTGAATTCATAGGGAATCTCTCAACCAACTTGGATTTTTTTTTTAAGGATAGGTACAAAAGATGGGAGCATATCTGCTCATTTTTGCTCTTTGTCATTGTTTAGTCATTTCAGTCATGTCTGCCTCTTTGTGACCCCATTTGAGGTTTTCTTGGCAGAGATCCTGTAGTGGTTAGCCATTTATTTTCTTCTCCAGCTCCCTTTACAGATGAGGAAACTGAGGCAAGCAGGGTTAAATGACAGGGTCACACAGCAAGTGCTCAAGGAAGAAGAGATTTTAATTCAGAAGGACAAGTCTTTCTGACTCCAGGGTTGGCATTCTATCCATTGTGCCACCTAGCTCCACTGCAGAAATAAATCCAAAAGTGTGGCATAGTCTAGCAACAGTACTGTCCAAAGTGTTAAATCTGAGAATGAACCAAGACTGGTGAGGGAGGAAAAGAGGCCTTTTTTTTATTATTTTATTTGTTTTCAGTGTTCTACAATCACTTTCATATATCTTAGATTTTTTTTCCCTCCCCTCTCCCCTTTTCCCCCTACCTCATCACTCCCTCCCTGAGATGGCATACAGTTTTATATAGGTTCTACACATACATTCCTATTATATACATTTTCACCTTAGTCATGTTGCATAGAAGAATTAAAATGAATGGGAGGAATCATAAAACAAACCAAAACATAATACAAAAGAAAATGATCTGCTTCATTCTGAGATTGACTTCCATAGTTCTTTCTCTGGATGTGGAAGGCATTTTGTCTTAAGAGACCATTGGGAATTATTTAAGTCCTTGCATTGCAATGAAGGCTAGCTCTGCCAGAAAAATTCCTCACATACTGTGGTTGTTGCTGTGTACAAAGTTCTCCTGGTTCTGCTCCTTTCACTCAGCATCAGTTCATATAAGTCTTTCCAGGAAAGAGGCCTATTTTAAAGCTATTTCAGAAAAAGGAGAAAGATCAAAGAAGGCATAGGACTGCTGTTCAAGGTCGATGGCACCATAATAAGTGAAGCAGCCTGAAGTTATTTTGTTTGTTTTTTCAACCAAGGAGAATGATCTTTGTACTACAAGGAAGCTGACACTCAGGACAAGTAAGGTGGTGGTAAGAGACTGTCTAGTTCCTCTTCTCACCTGGTCCAGATGAGCTCTATCCTTGGGTGCTCAAAAAACTATGATCTTTAAACGAGTGTAGAGAACTGGAAAGGAGAGGCACAATGGGAGAAGAGCTAATGTTGTCCTGATTTTCAGAAATGCAAGGAGAAAAAAGTCTACACATTCTAGGTAGGCAAGCCTGACTCCAATCCTTGAAAAGATTCTAGAATCTATCAGGATATTTAGTGAACATTCCAAGAAGAAAGCAGTGACCACAAAAGACCAGCACAGGCATCCTCAAGCACGGATCCTGCAGACCTGTTTGGACTGATATTCAGTGAAGTAAGCAAATCCAGAAGAACAATATACACCGCAACTGTAACAACAGCAATGCAAAAACCCTGAAAGACAGCCAAACTCTGACTATTTGGAAGGACCAATTTTGGTTCTGGAGAACAGAAGATGAAACTTTCTTCCCTCTTCTTAGTAGTGAGGTGGAGGACTGTGGATACATAATGTGGCAGATGATGGCAGATGACACCACTATGTTGGCTGCATTTACCTATCCTTCTTGTCACAAGAAGGGGGTCAGTAACGGTGTGAGAAGGAGAGAAGATGGGGAAATTGGGAAATTTGGTGATGGGGGGCTTTCATAAAACTTAGAAAAAGGAAAGAGAGGATGGTCAGAGAATAGAGAGTATTCGGGAAAAGCCAGAACACAGGAGTTTGGCCTTTAATGGAAGAAACATCCTCCTCTTCTTAACTTTGTTTCCATTAAAGAATTTAAGATTATTTGTCTAGAGACAAATGGGGTGTTATGCCATGTTTTGTGACACAGATGTAGGCTTGACCCTCTACTCAGGTTTGTGTGTCTCTTACCACTGTATTCAGATGGGTGACATGAAGGTATAGGGGGGGAAATCTTCCAAACAACTACAACAAAAATCCCCAGGAGAAAAGGGAGAGGGAAAAAGTTTTCTTTTCATCAAATTTGTCATGCTTCCCCTTCCATCTTCTTCCTTCTATCTACCACAAGGCAGTTCTTCACGTCTTTAATTCAATTATATCTACTTGCCATTTCCCTCTCTTTTGCATCATATACTCTTTCCTTGGTACCAGATTGGACAGATATCCTTCCTAGCTATGCACCATCTTAGATGACAGTGAACATGTGCAATGTTACTAGGACTAGGTCTATCTGATTGCCACTTTTGGCATTAGAGTAATTCAGGACAGAGTTGGGCCTAGCCTCTGTTCCCATCTGAGACCACCATGAATGCCATGCCCAGTGTGTTGAGTATACAGGAAGTATACTTACTAAAGCACTCTTCCAAAGAGCACAAGGAGGTCTCTATGGATGTTCCAACACAGCCAGGCTTGGATGGGGAGGAGGTGAGACAGATTCGCTGCCGATCACGTATACCGTCACCGCATGTTACACTGCATGGGTTCCAGGCCTGCCATAGGCTCCATGTTTCTGTGAGGACACAAGGTCAAGTATATGATGCTATGTCCTCTAGGGAAAGTTAGGAAGCTCCCCTTTACTGGGGAGAAAGGGGGAAAAGAATATGAGGAAAACAAGAAAAATACTCCATAACCCCATTCAAATCCCACAATACCCAATGATAGATTTAAGTCCAAACCATTCATTTTACTGTATGAGTTAACTGAGACACAGAGAAGCCCAGGTCATATAAGTATGTCTCCGAGGCAGAATTTGAATTTAATTCTTCCTTACTCCAAGTCCAGAGTCCTATCTACTATAGCAGACTACCTTCTTAGAAGACTAAATAAATGAATGAATGAATAAATGAATAAATTAATTAATAAATGGTACCATTTTATTGACAAAGTCACTTTAAAACTAAAAGCAGGTGACACTGCAGTACACTGATAGCTAGAATAAATTTACAAAAACCACTGAGAAATCTCGCCTGTGTCCCTAGAGTCACCAGTCCCCCAACAACAGTTCTTACAACACCTATGGGCCATGAGAACATGCCAACATGGCCTACCAAAAGTAAGTCAATCCGGGCAGACCTTGCTTCTGCTCATCAGCTGACAGAGTATTCCATAGCAACCCCCAGTGTTGGGTAGATGCACTCTTGAGCTAGCCAGGAGGTACTTTCTTTGGGATGAGTCATGGAACTTGAATTCTTGGCCCCTTCTGGTAATTAAAAGTCTCTGGGGACTTTCACAAGAGCTGGAACATTTACAAACTAATTCCCTGGACCAGCTCCAACTCAGGTGTGGTAATTATGTTCCATCTAGCATTTCAACAGAACCCAGCTTTGTGCTCTACCTACTGGGTATAACAGTTGGGCCAGAGAAAAACCAGGAACATGGTTTTTCTTTTTTCTTTTTTTCTATTATTGTTTTGAGATTGAGTCTCTATATTTTGTCCAGACTGAAAGCATAATGGCCACCCATAGATCCAATGATACCAGTGCTATCACAGAAGCTTTAAATGTTCCATTTCTGAGGTATGCCCCTCCTTAGTCAGTCTGTTAGTTCCTTACTCTTGCGTGTCCACCATATTAATGCCAGATCTAATATGGATCCCCACTCTGCTTTAACCTTACTGTAGCTCAGAGCTCCCTAGCTCAAGTGATCCACCAGCCATCATTCCCTTCCCCCTTGATAGCAGCAGGGATTTCAGGACTACTCCCCTACCACACCCAAGGAATGTGGTGGTATTGGGTTTTGCTTTTTTCCCCCACAAAATCTCGGAACGAGAATGATCTTCAGAGGCAGTCTAGTTCAACCTGTACCTAAACATGAATTCCCCCACATACTTTAAGACAGCTATTACGTACTTCTTGAGTCTTCCTTACATTCAACATCCTCAGTTCCTTCAAGGAATCCTAAGAGCTTCAGCATTATATTGATACTTTCCTGCAAAAGGCAGCTAAAAATTCATTTCTTATAAATTTTTTTTGTATATAAAAGCTCTATGCAAGTTCAGCATATTATTATTGGTATTCTAGTACACTATGCTACATTGTGCTATTACTACATTATATAATATAATAATACTATAATACATACTATTATACTATACTATTTTTGTAATATACAATTACTGGTGTTTTTTTTAATCTGCAAAGATTAGTGAAAGGTAAAGTGGAGCCTCAGCTGATATATATTAAGCCTCTTCATCTTTACATATTTGCAATTTGTGACTACAGAACAATAAAATGAATTCCATAAAAGCCACACACACAAAGCAGCCTGGTTATTTTTTGGTCACACCACTCTATAGATATGTGTGAAACAAGTCCAGCTGGCTTTTTATACTCTGAGCCAGCTGAAAAAGCTAGACTCACTGATATTATTTCTTTAATCTTTTTTAAACTGCATATAAATGCAGAGATCTTTAAATATGAGTCAGTCAAGCCAATGAATGTGTTTTAACCCAAAAGCAATTTAATTAGCTAGTGTTTGCAAAGTAAGCATTTCCTGAGCAGAACAATCCCCTCCTCCCCATCCCTATCCTACTGTTTCCACAGGAATATGAAATCATGAACTGAGTCTCGTAATAACATTTTAAATGGGTGCACACAATCTGTCTGCAATTTAGAAAGTGCAGATACCCTTCCACCCCATACAATACAAAGGAATTAGTCCCAGAAAAGGTTTGATTCTGTGACTTTTTTCTTTGCCCCAGAGACCCAAAACATGTAAACAAGACATGTTTATAAGAAACTCCAGTGGAAATGGGAAAGCCCTGCTGAAAGACTGTGATTATTATAAAGTACACTATGAAGCTAGGGATGAAGAGCCTCTTCCTTCATCTCCTGTGCCGGGTGTTAAGGAGTTTCCATACGCATGTGACTTTCTCTTCAAATAAATCCAGTTACAACACGTCTCATAGACTTGTGTAATATTGTTTTTGGTTAACATGGGGAAGCTTCACAGGAATACTAGTAATGGGAGAGTGTATATGATGACAGAACCAGATCTGATTGTCATTTTTTTGACTTGATTAAGAAAAAAAAGCAAAGGTTGGGGAAAGGAGAATGGTTGTGACTATTTCTTCACATCCACTTCGTGTGATCTGAGTGAGAAACTCTTAGTTATGACCTTAAGGAGATTACATTCTGGAATATCTAAAATGTACCAGAAAAAGAGGCACAGACACATGGACATTTCCATTTCCATTTCCAAAAGAATCTAAGAATTAGAGTCACTGCCAAGCTAGTGGTATGGAGCACAAGTACACCTATTGCTATAGAGGAGTGTGGTATTCGGGGAGAGTTAAACTGGGATGCCATCTTCACTGGCTGCCTAGAGCATTAGCTTATATTTTAAAAATAAATAAGACAGAAAAGGGCAGAAAAAGAACTCAATTCAGCCACATTTGAACTTTTGGCTCAGGAGTGGGAAGTCTAAAAACTATTACAAAAAAACCTGGATAAGCACCACTTTGCTAGATCTACAGGGAATGGAGAATCATGTCTCAGCCACGTGAACTCTAAGTCAATATTTATTTGCGAAGGCGGGCAATTTATGATACACAAAAGAGTGTAAAATCCACATAGTCTTTATCTTCTTTTACCACTCCTAATTATGTAATTATGCTCAGTTTTATTTAAGTACTATGATTGTATGCTGTGATGAAGATAAACTGAACTCCTGGCAAAACATTATATAAATAATAGAGCATATTAGAATATTCATTTTTTTAAAAATATTGCTTCTAAGATCCAACTCCCTCCACTAAAATCCTACTCTAGTATCTCATTATGATGTGAAGGTGATTTGGCTTTTGCTGATTTTTAAATTTCTTATTTATGCTTTTTGTTTTTTATACCACAGTTATTTACCAACTAATCTCTCTCCACCTCCCAATGCATATGAACCTTCCCTTGTAATAACAAATTATGGGTTTTTGAAGCCCATGGAAGTCCATGGTCATGACCTGACTCTAGAGTCAGAGGATCTGAGTTCAAATCTCCTGTCTGATACTTTCCTCCTATGTGACCCTGGACAAAAAAACTTAACCTTTCTACTCATTTTTCTTATCTGTAAAGGGAAGGTGTTGAACTAGCTTTCCTTTGAGCTTCCTTCCAGCTAAAGACCTATACCAACTGGAAGATCCTCTTTTATTCAAGTATGGACCTAGTGATGTAATATATGCCTTTTTTCTAACGACGATCCTAGTTAAGTTCAGGGAAGTGCATATCCAAAAAATTGGCCACCAGAGAAAGAATTTTTGTTTGCAGCAACTAATGAAGATCCTCTGCTAAGACCATGACCTGGGAAAGAGCAAGACCATTTGAAAAAATCTTTGATACATTGAAGTATTGACCTATAAAAGAAAACACCCGATTAAAATAGCTTATATTTCTCTAAATTATGATGGGAATTAAGTATGGCCTATTCAGATAAGAGAAAACAGAGCTCAGGAAATCTTAGTAAGACATGCCAAGAACTGAGATTCAACTTGAGTTTCAATCCCAGCTCTGCCTCAGACTTCGCATAGTCACTTTAGTAGAGTCCACTGGTGGTGACCAATCTTGACCATTTACTCAAGTCTCCCTATCTTTCAAAATAAGTACAATAATATTGCAAATGGAACAAATGAAAAAATAGATCTTCCACACTTGGAAAATTAAGGCATCTTCTTAATGCTAAGCAATAAAGTCAACCACTGTTAAGTACCAATTCAAGACATAAAGAAATAAAAGAGATTGAAATACCAACCTATATTTCTCTGAATCACCATGCATTCCTCCCTCGAGGAAAAATGACTTTTGCTTGAAAAGCTGAACTCAAAGCAGTATTTATTTTTCCCCATGGCAAACAAAGTACAATTAAATGCTGTTTTGCTGGCCCCTAGGGGTATGATGTTTTCAGCCAACCAACCAGGCCTGTCCCCAGAATGCCTGGGGGTGTCCTTGTATACAGTGACTATTCCTTGGGCAAAAGTACATGGAGGGGGCACTATCCCCACATCTACCAAGGACTCACACGTTAGTTCTGGCAATGTCACCAGCTTGTAGCCAAATCTGTGGACCAGGTCAATGGGTCCTGTTGAGGTAATGATTGATTCAGTATCATGTAGTTTCAATAACACAGTGGCATAGGCTTGTGAACCAATGGGAGTACAGTCAAACTCAATCCACTGAACTGGAGCAAGGCTAACTCTTTTGCTGATCCTTACTTCCAGTGGCTGATCCCTGCTTTCTTTTGGCTCAAAGATGCTGTTAGAGAAGGTAACATCCACCAAAATGTCGGGTCTGTCTGTAGTGAAAGAGCATAGTGGCTGATTCGTAAAAACTCCCACCTGTAAGATACCTCCTGTTGCCTTTGATGTCTGGTTGAAATCGATGTGGAACACAGGCCACTCCACCTTCAGAAAGGCGTGCTTCTCCTGCCAGGGGACTCTTGTGTTATTGTCCATTTTTGCCGGACTTGATATGAACCAATAATCACCAGCCTCCCTGAAATAGAAACACTCGAACTCCAGGGTGCCTTGGGACCGATTGGTCAGGAGGTATTTGGTGGTGATGGTCTGATTTTTGCTGGCATCCAACAATAGGACAGACACATTCCTCATTGTAGCATTATTTCCATCAGAATACTGGAAATCTACAGACACCGTGCTGTTGCTTAAAGCTACGTGACCTGGCTCTCCCAAGAAGAGGTACTCAGCTTCACCAAGAACTGAAAGGAAATGACACAGAAAGTGTTTAATAATCCAGATGAATATTTACAGCTACCAGTAGATGAATGGGAAAGATATGAGAGAAAAATGCTCCCAATCATTTCTGTTAGCTCTATTGTGACACTGGTGATACCCACAGGTCCCCAGTCAACTCAACTCAATCCTGCTCTACAAATAATTAGCATCATACACTAAGCAAAGAGTAAATGCACCAGCCTAAGCATCAAATATTCAGTGCAGATCCCAGCACTGAAAGCTTAAACACTGTGTAATTGGATCAAAGGCTGGATGCTGGCCAACTGATTTAAAGCTGCCCAATGATAAAATGAGCTGCCTTGGTAGGGAATGAGTTACACAGCACTGGAGGTCCACAGATTCTAATCCAGGTACATGTTGGGCTAGATGACTTCAGAGGTTCCTTCTAACTCTGAGATTTTGTGATTTAACTTTTCTGTGGTTCTATTCCACTCACCGTCTTAAAGGGATTTAACTCTTGTAAAACACATTTAGATTGTAGTATGAAATAAAGTAACCTCCCTTCATATATACATATGTATGTATATAAATACAAATACATGTACATATACATATATGAAGCAGAGGAAATAATTTAAAATTTTAGAGGAGAAAAAAGATAAATCTTATTTTCTAGCACCAACTATATTTTTTGTTGTTCACTTGTTTCAGTCATGTCCAACTCTTCATGACCGCATTTGGGGTTTTCTTAGCAAAGATTGGAATGGTTTGCCATTTTCTTCTCCAGCTCATTTTATAAATGAGCAACTAAGGTAAACAGGATTAAGTGACTTGCCAGGTTCACAGAGTTAGTTAGTATCTGAGACTGGATTTGAACTCAGGAAGATGAGTCTTCCTGTCTCCAGTCCTGGCACAACTTACTTGGGCTTGGGATTTCTTGGGCAACCATGATTTATGTATAGGAAAAGTATTTGTTTAAGTAATAAAACCATAGACTTTTGAGATTTGAAAGGATCATGAAGATTATTTAATCAATTTACAGATGAGAAAACAGAGGCTCAGTGACATTGCTCAGGATTCCTGTGATTCATTTTGGTTTCCTTTCTGCACTGTAATAAAGAACCAACTGTGTTGCATCACTGTAAATGAGAAGAAGGAAAACCTAAAATTGATTTGTAATTCAGAGTTTCCTGAATAGATAGTTCAAAGTCTTCTGCCATGCTGGGAATTTCTGCCAGCAAAGAAACCAGCGTCAGGCTAGCTGGATGTGGTGCTGAATTTTGGATGGGTATATATAATGTTGGCGTTTTGTTCTGCCAGGCTAATAAAAGGGACGTTTACAAAATCCAGTAAGGAATGAATGGATACTGTGATGTTATAAGTTAACTAATCCTCTCTCTGAAAATGTTGGTGACTTTATAGTAAATTATTTTATCCTAGACAGGACAGATAAACAGCCTCTCAAGGATCTGTTATATCTTTTTAAAAAAAATCTAACTCAACTTGAAATGATTAAAAGTGAAGAGTAGTAAGGAAACCCACTGCCACAACACACAAGTATCCTTGTTTCTCTTTTGAAATGTATCCAAACACATATCACAGGAGACGAAAATCTGGCTTTGTAACAATTAGCTGTAACCCTGCTGGGATGAAAGCTCATTCTAGGAGAGTTCTACAGTTTCTGAAGAATATTCATTCATTCTGTTCTAAAAGGCCCATGCATAAGTATGAATTGATTTTTCTTATTATCTGAATCATTAATATGAAGAAACAGAAAAACAATATGATTTTATGCCTTCAGTTTATTTTCCTTTTCTCATTTTCTATGTATATTTCTTTTCCTATTTGAAAAGTGTTTTAAGGGAGGATTTTTTGTTAATTTTTCTCCCAATGGTCCCTACAAGATTAATGATGAAGAAATAGTAAGGTGGTAAATCAATCAAGCACATCATATCAGTGAGTCAGTCAGCTAGCGTTTGTTATATTCCAAGCACTGTGCTAACCACTAGCTGTAAGGTGGCAGGTGAAGCAGTGTCAGCCCTGGAGTCAAGAAGACTCATCTTTCTGAGTTCAAATCTGGCCTCAGGTACTGGCTGGGCAACCCTGGGCAAGTGACGTATTCCTGGTTGCCTCAGTGTCCTCATCTGTAAAATGAGCTGGAGAAAGAAATGGCAAACCACTCCAGTATCTTGGCTAAGAAATTCCCAAATGGGGCCATGAAGAGTCACACATGATTTGTAAAATAACTGAACAACGAATGACAAAACAGCTGTGGAAGAAGAAAGAATTCAGCTTCTATCTCTAAGTTTCTACTTCAATATTTTTTATTACCATGCTTTCTGAGTTTCTACATCCATATTTTTTATCACCATGCTGTCTCCCTGATCTTTAGCCTTTAGCAAGAGCTACCCCTATTTCATACTTTTCTGTACTCCCCAAAAGACTGACCTATTCTTAATTGTGACCCTCAACTGTGGAAATAAAAAACGACTCCAAAATCAAGCCATGCAACAACCAGTCATGAACAACTAAAATCTGTAACTGCATTCTCTTGATGTACACAATTGGCCTTCCTTAAGTAGGTCATCCTTTTACCCTCTCATCATGTTATATGAAACATCATTACACAATACCCTGAAAAGACTCTTGATCACCCTTTAACTGAATACGATGAGAGAATGAAGTTGCATTGTTCTTTTGTTTTTAGGCAAAGCAACAATGGAGGGAAATCCTCCATTTGCCTGATGGTTATAAAAGGCTAGAAAGGGTGAGATAGGAATAGATGAAGTTTATAATAGGAGTCATGATAAACCATGTTTATCAATATTCAGGAAGATTTACAATCTTCCTTTATGGATAGCTGGATTTCTTTACCAATTTTGACATAAAGTCCTCCTCTCCTTTCAATTACTTAAGACATCTACATGGTATTTTGAAATCACCAAAAGAATATATTAACTCAATGCAAAAATTGTGAGTGTTTTAAGTTGGTACTTCCCAAGTTGCGAACAAGTTTTCTACTAAATGACATGACTTCAAAAAGGGATCATGCTTATGCTTCAAAAGGGATCATCGATCAAAATCATGAAGCTTGTAAATTTCACATTTGAATTCTTTTTTTTTTTTAGTTTTGTATGTATGGTAACACTTGTGCATATTGTACTCACCATAGTCACAGAGCACCACTAATAGTAGATTTGAAAAGTCTTTCAACATTTGTTTCATTCTGATCAGCAGCACCCCAAGTCCTTGGACTCCTCATGTCCTTTCTCACACCCAAGTCACATGTACTTTTCTCAAAAACACCTGCAATTACAACTTCAGAAAATGATAGCCTTGATCAGTACAATTTATAAAATTAATCCCTTCAACAATCAAACTCCCTAGAATAGGAAGTACCTTCTCTCAAATAAATGTGACTCCATTTCCTTCGCTTTATCCCATTATAAATAAGTCACCTACTTAAGAACTGTGGCACAGTGGATTGGGTCAGGTCTAAAGGCAAGAAGACTCATCTTCTTGAATTCAAATATGCCCTTAGACAACCTACTAGCTATGTGACCCTGTGCAAGTCATTTTGTTCTATGTGCCTCAGTTTCCTCATCTGTAAAATGAGCTGGAGAAGAAATGGCAAAGCACTCCAGTATCTTTGCCAAGAAAACCCCAAATGCGGTCATGAAGAGTTGGACTTGACTGAAACAACTGAACAATAACAAATTAAGAAACTGACATAAAAACTAAGAATATATTTCTAAAATTGTTGTTTGTCCTCCATTTTTGAAGAAGACTGATGACTTCATACATGATGTCTTGACTTGTGTGTGAAATGGATTTAAGTGAGGCAGAGTTGCCTCTATTCTATTCTAATGTCATCAGCCTCATGGTATCTTTTTGAATCAAAGAAGTCAAGTGGTAGGACAAAAGTCAAGAGGACTGGTAATGGCAGGGGACGGAATGGATGACCTTGGTGTCTTTGATGCCTGACCAAGCTTGAAGCACTCCACAGCACTTGCTTCAGCCACCTTTGGGACTGTTGGAATAAACTGTTCTTATCTGTCCATTCCGCTAAGGGAAGTCTTCATGTGCTTGGGGCAAACATTGCTCTAATTCACCAAAAAGTTAGAAGCCTGTCAGTTATCCTCAATCTGGTTTAGCTCATCCCCTGAGATGGCTTACCAGGGTGTGGCTCCATGCTACCACTTCTTGGAGTCACAGGTGAGAGCTGGGTCAATCAAGTAGATACCAAAGTTGGATGAGCAGCCCTCATATAAGAGATGTTAATCCTCCTTAACACCCTATACATCCTTATTTCTAAAATATGGAGGTTGTATTCTTATAGCCTGGAGCAGAGGCACAAATTTGACAATTAGCTGGCAAATTTGATCAATATAAATAACCAATCATAGTAATATGATCAGTAATAGGCAGGTAAGTGGTATAGTGGTTAGAACATTGGAGTAAGGAAGACCTAAGTCTGGCCTCAGATACTCATTCACTGTGTGACCCCGGGCAAGTCACCAGTAAGTGACTGCCTCAGTTGCCTTACTGTGAAATAGAAATAATAACAGCACCTCCCTCTCTTAAATCACCCTGTGAGGATAAAATTATTTAAGATTTATAAAGCCCTTTCCAAACTTCAAAGTAATTGTAACTGCTAGCTAGCTGTTATTATGAGGTTTGACTACCCTGTTTGACTCTTTCTTGTTCAGTCATTCAGTCACATCCAACTGTCTTGCGAAGATATTGGAATAGTTTGGCATTTCTTTCTCTAGTGTGTCCCCATTTTACAGACGAGGAACTGAGGCAAATAGGAGTTAAGTGATTTGTCCAGGTTCACACAGCTAGTAAGTATCTGAGGGCAGATTTGAACTTAGAACTTCTTGACTCCAGATCTGGTGCTCTATCCACTGCCCCACGTAACTATCTCACATTGCTCAAATTACTAGATTTTTGCTAAACTTCCAATTCAACCCAACAAGCATTATGTTAAGTATCTACTATGCATGAAGCTCTGTACAAAGCTGACATCAAAACAAAACAAAAGAAAAACATCTCTCGGTCCCTTCCTTCCCTCAAGGAGCTTATATTCTACAAGAAAAATACTACATGTAAACAGATAATCAAATACATGATCATTTGAGAAGAGGGGAGAGAGAACTATCAACTAAAGGGATTAGGAAAAGTTTTATGTAAGAGATGGCTCACAAGGTGAACCTTAAAGAAAAAACTAGGGAGGAAGTGTTGCAATAATACAAGAAAGAAGTAAGAAAGACCTGAATTATTGTGGTGGCTATGTGAAGCAGAGAGAAGGGGATGGATGTCAGATTGTGAATGTAGAATCAAAAAAACTTGGTAAAGGATTAATATATAGATATATGAGGGAGGAAGAAAAAAAATTAAGGATGCCTCTGTCATTGTCAATCTATACATGATTGGACAGATGGGAGTATATTCAAATGAAAAAGAGAAACTTGGACATGAGATGATTTGAAGGTGAGATGAGTTCTGTTTTGGAGATGTTGATTTTGAGATACCTATGGGACTTCTATTTGGAGATGTTTAAATGACAGGTGATTGGTAATGTGAAGCTCGAACTCAGGAAAAAATTAGAGAGAGAGAGAGAAAGAAAGAAAGAGAGACACAGAGAGACATATATATCCATACTTATCCATACATACATGTATAGACACACGTATGTGTGTGTTGCACAAAGATGACAACTGAATCCATGGGAGCTGATGATTTGGCCAAAAGGGAGGACATGTGAAGAGAGAAAAGATGAGGGTCCAGGACAGAGCTAATGGGGCCATTCATGATTGGGGAGGAAAGAGTACTCAGACAAGTGATCGAAGAGAAAGCACGAAAATGCAGGGAGGAGAGAGTATTCAGAAAGAGAGAGTGGATGATGGTAGGAAATGCTAGGGAGGTCAAGAAGGAAAACCAATTCTATTTCTTAATGGGTTGTAAAAGTAAAATGCTAGTCTTACTTTCCTGGCCTCATACATTGGCCCATTGGGGCTGAATCAACATTCCATATGTATTGCTGCATAGTTTTGCTAATAAAAAATAATATTCTGAATTTACAAAGCACTCAAAAGCTCTTTACACATAGTATCTCATTTAATCTTCTCCATAGCCCTGTGATGTAGTTGCTGTTATAAACCCCATTTTACAGAAGAGAAAACTAAGGTTGAGGGCAAGTGACTTGCCCAGACTCACACAGCTAGTTAAGTGTCTGAGGCAGGATTCAAACTTGTGTCTTTCTCACTCCAAGTCTAGTAGTCTGTCTATTATGCCACCCATGATAAAAAAAAAGAAAGTTGAATCATAGCAGTTGACTTTTGGCATAGAGTGACAGTTTTACAAATGATTATTAAACTAGATTGTTAGCTTCTTTAGAGGAGCATTTACAACTCTTTTGTCTTTTTCTTAAACTTGGTGCTTATCATGGTACTTCACACACAGCAGACCAGCAATCTGAACTTGGTACAAGAATGAGCAATATTTTTGTAGTTTCAAACAACTAGACTTTAGGGTGATATAATCTAAATAGTAAATAGATGAATAGCAATTATGTTGCATTCTGAAAATGAAATGCTTTTACTGATTTTTCTCTTGTCAGTGTTCCAAAATTTGCTCTTGCTGAGGCATATCAGCAGAACGATGATTCATGCACCATTTTATTTATTTAGCTTGACCATCTGGGAGAGGAGGAAAAGCATGGTCTACCTGTGCCTCAGAATGATTTGAATAAAAGGCTCGCTTCCTCCGGGATAGTCAGGCCAGACTATTTGACTGTAGTACAAACCCTAAGATGTTTGGGGGTTCATTTCTCTTGAAAAAAAAATCTGTCTTTTGGCTTAAAATACGTAAACGTATACAGACATATGTACATATAGATACATATAATATACATTATTAATTATATATGTGCATATAATACATATATATGAGAGTATATGTGTATATATACATATATGTATATTTGTAAAAAATTATAGGTTGGTTTTGAAGTCCCCCCCTTTGTTAGCACTTAAGATCTAATATATACATATATGTGGTGCATATATATTATATGTATTAGCTTTCATAGGGGTGTATTATGCTTCTATGGCAAAGAAACACTTCAATAATTGACATAAAAATAAACTCAGTTTCTCTCAGGAATGGATTACTCAGTGTTTGAGAAAAAAAGAAATATTGACATCAGAATTTATTTTTCTCATTCAACAATAGCAGGTTAAAAGAAAAACCAGATATGTTTCAGCATTCAAAGTAGCAGAGATTTGGATGGCCATCAGAGCAAAATGAAAGCTTTTCTAGCCAGAACGATGTGATCCTCTCCAGAACTGCTCACCTTCATATCTGAAACATGGATGGGACAATGTGACCAAAGGGTGTAGATGAAACCTTCACAGAAAGCATCACTAGGATCATGTGTCAGTATAAGGCACATGAATTTAGATGCTGTGTATCTGATATTCAACAACGTGGATTGGAAAAGATCATCCAGTTCCAAAAGTTCTGCAGTTTTGCCAAAACTGCCAGTTTCATGGTCAGGACCATTTAAACAGAGCTCTCTGATTGAATGCTGGTGATTGTAATGACGGCCAAGATGACCAGCCTGTTCATCTTTCCATATGATGAAAGTCTTTCTGAGGTTTGTAGTCTATGCCTATCATGTGGTATGACCTGGAGGAATTCCAGGCGGACTCCTCTGAGATATATACAAAAGAGAAGGAATATGCTTAGACTTCTAGAAGTCAACGTGGAAATACTGCTAACTAGACCACCAACCAAAAAGTAACAAGACACTCAGAAAAAGAAAGAACTTTTAAGAGTGAGAAAGAATTTTGCTGAGTGCTATTTCTCATTCACTTTTTGCTGGTTCTTATTGCATTTCCTCTAACTTACTGTACATACCCACCACTGTGTCATTTATGACTGTTTAGCTTTAAATAATGTTTAAGGAAAAGAGAATGTTGATATGTATACTATGTACATAAATATACGCTCATATTTACTGAAAAAGTAATTCCAAACGTATATGTTGGGAACTAGGGAAAGGAGCTGTTTGTAAATACTCTCACTTGTCAAAGTATCAAGCCAAAAAAAAATCCCAGCAAAAACAGTATGTGCTCGGAGCAAAAGTAAGAGCTTGGGACCCCACAGAGTGCTCTCCTAATGGGGAGAAAGAGACTACCCTTGAGTAGTTTCCACAACAGGGATATAAGTTATATGGCCTTTTCAGTGACATCTACGACACAGGAAAAAGTGATTTTTGCTCCTTCAGAAAAGAAACGCTTAAATTGCCAGAATTGGAGAAAATTTCTAATTCCAGAGTCTTACCTAATGGAGGTCTTATTTCATGTCATGTATGTCAAATTTGGTTTGCTTTCCATGTGCCCTCCTTCTTTTAAGAGTATTCCTGGTGGACAGGTATTTATATACCTGCTCTGTGTTATAAAGTAACACAAGGCCAGTCCATCTTTACTCCATTTTCTAAAGGTTATTGTTATTAAGTCGTGTCCAACTATTTGTGCCTCCATGAATCATAACATGACATGGGGTTTTCATGATAAAGATACTGGAGAGGTTTGCCATTATCTTCTCCAGTGAATTAAGGCAAACAAGTTAAGTGACTTGCCCAAGGTCACACAGCCAGTGTCTGAGGCTGGATTTGAACTCTGGTCTTCCTGACCATAGACCACAGTGCTCCATCCAAGCAAGCTATACAGCTCCCTCATTCTAAAGGTACACACCACAAACCCATGTTTTAGTGGTGATCCTTTGTTGTGTCTTCTAAAATGTCTATGCACCATCACAAGGTCCTTTTAAAAATCACTTTCATCCACTTTCCACATAGTAGGTGCTTAATAAAATACGATGAAGTTCTTATACAGTCATCCAATGCTTGATGTTCCAAAGATGTTCACATTTTCATGAGAAACTTTCTGTTAGTTATTTAGACCAGTACTACAGAGTTCTATGATTCCATCTATTTGGGCAGGCTCTGGGCTGGCTCATGCAGCTCCTTTCTGGTAAAGAAAGTCTTCATGAGTTGTGACCAAATAAGTTCATCACCTGGTGATGAGCCACTCCAAATGGAGCTAGGGTGGTTCTCAGAGAGCAAACAGGTAGTCTGTCCATACGTCCCTGCTTTGATAAAAGCCTCACAATGCTTGCACCAGGCCATTCAGGAATGGCCTAGGATAACCCAAGGTCACCTATACAACATAATCAACACCAGACTAGAGGAGGTCTCTTAGAACTAAATTCCCTCAATGTCTCCACGGAATCATCACCATCATCCACACTAGTGATTTCATCAATGTAGGGAACTCCCTTTTTGGGAAGATCAGCACCTCCTTGTAACATGGTTTTAGAGAGGGGCTGGGTACCAAGTGGAGGGGAATTAGAAGATTTAAGGGATTTGCTAGTGATCAAAAGTCTACTACGGTTCAGAACAGAATTTGAATGGAAGTCATCCAAGTCCACTCTCCTCCGTTGCCCCTACAACACACAATTTTAAAACCCTGCTACCAAAGTTGAATGACTGCACAGAGTTTGGGTATTTCTAATGGCAACCAAGCTCCATTGCTTTGCACATGGCAAAGCAAATGTGGAGCAATAATCTTATGCCCTCGTGTGTGTGTATGTGTATGTGCGTTAACGTGTAAGGTGTCTTCTCACAGGAAAAGGCAAATGGGAGAGTAAAGGGAATGGGAACGGGACAGCCGGGAAATGGAAAGAAAAAAAATAATCAAGAAAACAACATTTAAAGCTTTCAATGTGGAAATCCTCTTGGCGGAGAAGGCTGCTGTAATTCAGAGACAGTTTCTGAACGCAGCAAGAGAGGAAGTCCCAGTAAATCCACCCGTAACCAGGTGGGCACCACGCATCCCAGCGCGAATGCGCACAGCTCCCCAGGTGCCAGGAGCCTGAGAAGAATCTGGATTACTTCATAGAAAAGGGCAGGCAGGCAGGCAGGCAGCCAAAGGACTCTTACCTCCACAAACTGCAACCTTTCAGGACTGTTGCTGGCACGTCTGGGCTCCTCTCCTGGGCTAAAGCGCCCGCTGTTCTTATCCAGGGAGACCTAAGAGTGGAGACGCAGAAGCCACCCCGCTCGCTCCGCCCGGAGGGACGTCTTGGCCCTGCGTGTGCCCCCGGAGCATCAGAGAGTCGATCCTTCCTCCCTCGGCACCTCTGGGCTCAGGCTAACTGGGCAGCCAGCAAACAGGAAAGAGGAGGGCGAGGAACGCCCTGCCCTGCTCAGCCCTGGCCCGGCCCGGCCGGCACGCCCCGCCCGCGGACTGCCCTCGGCAGCTGTCGTGGGTGGGAGGGAGGGAATGAAGGAGAGGGCGGACGCACAACCTAGGGAAGTTTCGTGTGTGTGTGTCTTTTTCTCGTTGTGCATCGCATCCTTTTCTCCTCCCACCCCTTGCCCTGCAGGAAACTGGACAGGAAATATTGCAGGACCGTGGAGAATTCTGCCTCCAGTCTCCCCACCTCCCAGGCGGACTGAGCAGCCACCAGAAGCCCAAAGTCAGCGATTTAGCCTTTCTGAGTCTGAGCCAGACGCCTGAGACTGTCCCCACTCTATCCGCCCCCAGGAGTCTGAGGGGGAGTCCACAGTGGGCTATCAAGAACTTTGGAAATCCTACTACTTCTCTCCATAAAACTTTCTTTTTCTTGCTTTCTAAGAAGGGAAAATAAATGTAGCAGAGTGTGGAACGCTAGCTTCTCAGGCTACCAAGAGTTAAGAATGAGTTAAGAATGCCACCAAGCCTGAGTGTCAGTTTCTGAGCACTGGTCTGGTCCGACCCCGGGAACTCTGCCATCCTAAGCTTCTAGGGGTTTCCTGATGAACCAGAAGAAATGGGATTTCCCACTAGGAAAACCAGAGAAGTGGCCCTAAACTGAAAGGAGGATTCGCAGGTGTGGTTTGGGAGCTAGAAAAACATCAGTCATGTTCGACCTCTATATCTTTTTTAAAAAGCTTAGAAATGACTCCATCCAGGTTAAAATGCATAGGATAGAAAAAAAAATTCAGAATCTACTTGCGCCTAAAGCAACATCTTAAAGCTATTTGGTTAGCAGAAAAGAAAGTTCTCTTATAAGTCTGCCCACATAGATCTTTGCTTGTTTTGATTTTGCTTTGTTATCAGCACCTAGCAATTCTTTGCTCTAACTAGTGCTATAATGAATTGAATTAGATTAACACTACTTACAATTTACTTCGCTTTTATATAAAGTACCACATTTTTAATTGAAGTTGAAACTTTCTGGCTTCAGTTCCTTGAATTTTTCAGTGGACTTTTAAAGACTATTACAACAATTTACATCATCATCTTACTTATAGAGTTTAAAAATGCTTATCTTTTAAAACAAATTTTTTTGAACTGCAAAAAATGACATCACCACCCACTTTAACTCCTGGAAAGGATTTACTTTATTTGGCTAATCCCAGTTTTCAATTTTGTAAGTAAGTTTTCCATGTATAAAAACGTTTAGCCCAGGTTATTCTCTGGAATATTAAAACATATAAGAAACTTCATCCTTTTTGAAGGAAGAATTAGGTACGGATAACCAAATTTATATTGTATGTAATTTTATAGGAAAATTCTTTCTGAACTGGTCTGCTGTTGTGCAAACTGTACTTCGATTAAATAACCTTTTAAAAATGATAAATAACATTACTAAATTTTATTAAAGAAATGAAATAAAAGAGTAGCACTAGGGTCTGGTCAGGATTGGGTTGTTGGGGTATTTAAATTCTGTTCCCATATTTAGCAAAGCTTCACACAATCAGTATCCATGAGCTACTCTTTAACTCCAAAGAACTGTCCTGACACCTATATTCTTCCTCTTTCTCCCAGTGATCTTTTGTGAATTCCATGGGTTCATCTCTCTACAGATGATTCAAATTCAAATACCTAGCCCCTCTCCATTTCTCTGTCAACTGCCTTGATTGCTGCTAGACATCTTCACTTGGACATCTCCGAACTCAACAAGTACAAAATGAAAGCCATTATCCCTTCCCCTTTCCTAATTTCCCTATTTCTGTTGGGGGCACACTCTCTTTCGTGTTACCCAGATTCACTTCAATATTATCATCTTTCTCCCTCACTCTTCGCTCCATATCCATTGACTTGCCAAATCTTGTTTATTCATTCATATCCATTCCCTCCTTTTCATTTACATGGCTACTGCCCTAGTTTGTTGCCTCAATATTTTGTGTGAATTATTGCAATAGGTTCTTAATTCCTTAATGTAACTGATTTTTAATTCCTACTTCTACACAACCGCTAAATTGATGGGTCTTAAAGCCCATCTGACCATACTGCTCTCCTACTCAAAAAAACCTATTGCTTCTAAGATAAAATGCAAACTCCTGCTGGATTTTTGAACTCCCTAATCTTGTTTGATTCTCCTTTTCTAGGCTTTATGTTTTTCCCTCTCACAATCTACTACTTTAAAGCCAAATTGGCCTATTTACTATTCCTTGGTACAGATTCATTAAAAAGCATTCCATCTCCTACTTATGTCCTTTTTGCAAAGGCTGTACCTCATCACTTCTAAACTGTTACCACTAGAATGGCCAGGTATCTTTCAGACACTGCAGTCTCACTATTCCTCCTGTATATGTGTGAAGGTGATTCTTTTGAATCCAAGTGTAAGACTTGACACTAAATTTCATTTTATGAATTCAATTCAATCCTTTAGTCTAAGATTTCTCTGGATTCTTTTGTCTAGTATTGGCTACTCCTCTTTGGACTTGAATGTGAAACCTTTATGGTCTTAAGCAAAGATAAGACAATGATGATATGTCTTGGAAAGCAAAGATATGACAAAGATGATATGTCGTGAAAGAATATAGGACAGATTAGGGTCATTTTAATGTGCACTCAGTCATTCACACAGTCATAGCAAGTTGTTTTCTAATTTAACAGTTCAGTATAAGAATAGTTCTCTTTTAAAATGATTAAATAAAGGGTCTGATAGTGTCCTTCACATTTGCACTAGTCATCTGATTGTCTAAAAGGAAACTGGTGACCATTTTAAACTTTTTTTACACTTTAAAAAAAGAGAATACCAAGTTAGGAAAAAATCTCTTTTTATTGTGATGATTTATTAATATATATTATATATCAATCATTTAATTTAACCCTGAAAAGATCTTTACATACACAAAGTATAAAGTTCTGTCTTGACAAGAAGTGCCATTATAATAAAGCTAAGGATACAGGTCTGTGTCTTAATGCTCCTAAGAGGTAAGTCATGAAAGCACTAAATAATAAATATATCAATTATGAAAAGCACCAAGACAGCACTTTGGGTAGTCAGAGTCCAATAGTTCTTATTTCAACATAAGCCTAAAAACAAGACCCAAATGATGCCCCCATAAGATAGTCCAAAGTCATAAAAAATAAGGACAATAGTGAAAATATGTCCATTTAAAAATAATGCAAAACAAAAATTCCTAAAGTATCTAAACATTGAGTTTTAAAAGATGGTATGCCTCCAGAAGAGTGTCCATATGTGATTTCTCTTGTTTTCCAGTTTCCTTCACTTTGTAGTTCATTATGGGTACCCCATCCACGTTGTGCTGCTGTCATATGAAGGTAAACATAATAGCTGAATCGCATGAATTTGTTGTGACTGATCTAAACCCTTAAAGCTTGAACCACTGCCTAGTGCAGCTACAACCTGTAGAACAGCTTACTATTCAACAGTAAGAGAGAACAGGGTTGACACATTTGTAATTCTAAAAAAAATACTTGACAAATGAAGCTTTCTGAGTGTCATATATAAAAAAGCATCCTTTGCATCTTTCAAGATCCAAAAACTGGAGAGATGCCTAGGAACAAACTGAAGGGTTTGAACAATGGAGACAGAACAGGGAATTCACTCATCAGTGAACTGTTAGCAGATTAAAGTGGGCCAGCAGAACAGTGTCTAGAACAAGGTCCTCTGGAGGTAGCCCTTCTGCTAGTACTCTCCTGATATGAAGTGGCTAAAGTTGAGACCCAGGAACTGATGGCTATGTAAAGAGAGTGGCTAGCTGGCCTAGTAGGAGGTATTCTCTGAGGGTGAGGTTGGAAATTCCTTGAGATCTTCACACAAGGGTCCTGGAATGGCAACTAGCAGTGATACACTGATGGCCCCCACACATCTCAGAAGTACCTTAGAGAGGCTCAAGTATAAACTTGGAGATTCCTCTTAGGTTGGCTAATACAGCCAGCAAGGTTGGTTCTTGGAGTGTGGGTACTGATCATCCTGTAAAATGGTGTAGACATACTATGAAGACCCTCCTACTCCATATATCTCCTTGGCGAACCATTCCAGGGGGGCAGAGCCCCATCCTGACCATAGGCATATGTCCTGAATTTTAAGTTAGGCCATTATATGATACACTGTACAACTGTAAAACTGGAGTCTAACTATTTTCATTAGTGGCAGCATTTTTTTGGTCTTAAGATAATCTACTTTTATTTCTCTCAGTAATATTTTTCTGAACAGAACAATAATGCCAATAAGCAGGCTTTTTTGCATGTTGTTAAATAAATCAGGGCAAACACAAGTAAAAAAATATTGCTGGAATATGGTACAATGACTTGCTATTAGTGCACCAGAATTGTTCATTGTTGAAATTGTTTAAAAAAGAGGAAAAAATGGAGATAGATGTGTGTGTTTCTAACTTTTCTCTTTTTCTACTTCAAAGAAAAAAAAAATCAAGTTTCCAGGTTCCTGATAGCTGGTTCAAGGTTTTCTACAGCAGACTTAAAAAATCCCCAGGGCAGCTAATTCCCAAATTTGGAATCATCCCTCTAAACATGTCTAAACAGCTTCTTAATTCAATTTCAAAATCCAATGCATTTTAAAAGTAAAATGACATAGGTGCATTCTTTAAAAGCCAGTCATGAATTCACCACTTAGTAAAAAAAAAAAGAAATTACTGTATCAAGTTTCCACATAAGTACGCCAAGTAAAATACTGACAAGGATACTTGGTCTGACCTGCGGAGGAGACACAGCCTACTGGCGCTTCCCAAGTGTCCTCAGAGGAGGTGTCAATATCAATATCACCTCATGTTTCAATGGTGTCGTAGTTCTATCACTGAAAACATGGCATATTTCAGATCTCCCCAAGGGTAAACATTTAACATGGACATGAATCCTACTGTGACTCAATCCAGTTCAGTCATATTATCAACATAACCATTAGCTGGGTTAACCCAAGTTTATTTTCATAAAACTAAACTCCCTTCTTTCAAAGCAGGTAAACTAAAGGATTCAGTTAGAAACTCTTATTTTACATTGACCTAGGAAGGGTCAACATGAACATAACATGATTTAATTTTCATGACAGCTGATTTTCTTCTTTAGTACTTTTTCATATTAATCCTAAATAAGCTTTCCTAGAACATATTAATTTAGGGAAAAAAACATTTAAAAAGCTGTCCTGTATTGCAGTGTTCTACCAAAATCCCTAACTGAATAAAGGTTTATTTCATAGTTGTCTGTCATTCAGTCATTGCATGATGAAAGGATATGGGTAGAGAATATTACAATTACAAAATATTTAACTCTGAGTCATGAACAAATTTGGGTAAAATCTCAAGCCTTCCACCGAGTCATCTCTGCAAAGATGGCCCATCTTTTCAGCAAGAAGCAATCTAAAGACAAAGATGAAAAGAAGTCAAAATCATTTATATGTTCAATCAATCCAAAAGGATTTATTCAATGCACACCACGCTAAACACTAGAGACATAAAGAGGAAAAGGAAACAGTCCCATCCTGCAAGGAGCTTAAATTCCATATGGGGGAGATGTCTACAGCTACAGGGATACACGAGAGAGAAGCAAAGGGGAAATGAAGGGACAAGCATCTGGGGGCATCAGAAAAGGTACCACATAACAAGTGGCTCTTAAGCATTAACTTGAAGTAAAGTAGGGAGTCTAATGCATTCCTGTAGGGAGCAGAGCCAGCTCAAGAGCAGAACTAGAGAGGGAGTGTCTTCTAAGAGGAACAGTAAAAAGATCAGTGTTGGATGATTAATAGAATATGCAAAGGGGAATGATAGATAAGAAGACAGAAAAAGTAGGCTGGAATGAGGTTTTAAAAGCTTTAAATGCCACAAAGAGGAGCCTATATTGGTTCCTAGAAGTAACTGAGAGGCAGCTGCGTGGCTCAGTGTATAGAGCACTAAGCCTGGAGTCAGTAAGGCCAGTTCAAATACGGCCCCAGACACTTACTAGCTATGTGACCTTTGGCAAGTCACTTAACCCGCTTGCCTTAATCCAATGGCAAAGGAACTTCAGTATCTTTGCCAAGAAAATCCCATGGACAACATTGGCATGCTATGGTCCATGGGGCCATGAAGAATCAGACACAACTAAATGACTATATAAGATATAATAGGGAAGTGCAGGAGGTCATTGAAAAGGACAGTGGCCCTTTAAGAAAATCATCTTTGAGTGTTCAATGCCAAATAAATGCAGACTTTAACATAGGTACAGGTGTACTTCCAGCCTTCCAAACTACAGTTGCATCAGTGTAGATGAGATTTGTAATTGCATTGGCTTAGCTCTTTGTTCCAAAGATTATAAACTACATACTTGAAATGCAGTTCTCCTTTTGATTCTTTTTAACTGAGATGAAAATGATAGTCACTCAAAAAACAACATGAACATAGCTAATCAGCAATAGTTTAACAATGTGATAGATGAATTTTAAATGACAAGTATTTAATAAATGTAAATTGAACTGCTAACTACTTTTATAAATAAAAATAAGGGACAGAGGAAAAAAATCGTTTTGGCAGCTGTGTGGTGGATGGATGACAGCAGTGAGAGAAAATCAAGAAAGAGAGATTAATTAGGAAACTACTGTAATAGTCTAGGTGAGAGTGGATGAGAGATGGTGGCTACGTAGGTGGTGAGAATGGGACAGATACAAGAGATGCTAGGGAGGTAGAGATGGCAAGACTTGGCAATCAAATGGATAGATGTGAGAATTAGTTGAAGAGACACTAAAATTGTGAGCCTGGGTGACTAGAACAATCTTGCTATCTTTGGGGGTAATAGGGTAAGTTTGGAAGAGGGATGGGTTTGGGAAGAGAAATAACGAGTTACATTTTAAATAGTTTGAATCTGAGATGTTTATGGGCATCCAGTTCAAAATGTCCAATAGTCAGTTGTATAGGAACCAGAGTTCAGGAGAGAGGCTAGAGTTGGACATATGGATCTGGGAGTCATCTGCAAAGCTTCCCTAATTAAATCCATGGGAGTTAGTGAGGTCACCAAGTGAGAAGGTATAGAAAAAAAAGGCCTGAGAAAGAACTTCAGGGTATACCCATAGTTACAGGGTACGATATGGATGATGATCTAGCAAAGGAAATTAAGAAGTAGTCAATCCGGCAAGAAAAGAACCAAGAGAGAACAATGTCATGAAAATTCAGAGAAGAAAGAGTATCTGGAAGAAGGGGAGTCAGTAGTGTCAGATGCTGTAGAAAGGTCAAGATGGATGGGGACTAAGAAAAAACTATCAGATCCGGCAATTAAGAGAACACTAATAAGTAGTAACAAAAATGGGCACTACCCACCCCAACCTAATTTACCTTTCTTTGGCTAAAAGAACAGACATTCCTACAAGTTTGGCAAATTCTTCAGATGTGAGAGATCCCTTTTCTGATACCTGTAACAAAGAACATCAAAATAAAATATGTTAAGAATCTGAATTTGGCAAGGCACAATACTTAGTCCTATAAATTTGATTAAGTAAGACATTTTAAAACATATGATAAATTCTCGAATGTGTTTATAGATATTCAAATAGTATTAGTAGTTGTATTAAATTTTCTTTAGCAGAGCTTGACTCTGCCTACCCCACAGGGTTATGAGGAAAGCATTATGCAGACATTAAAAAGCTATATAAGTATGAGGGAATACTATTACTAAGATGAGGACACAAAAGAAAATATTTTAAAACCTAACAGTCTAAATTATAATCTCTATACTATATACAACAGCAGATTTGTATGGTAGCATAAAAGGCACGGCTAACTATTCTGAAAAGGAAGAGAGTAAAGAACTTCATGAATCAACTTAAGTTAAAAATGTGTATTATGGAAACATTTGAAATCCAGAGATCAGAGAGTGGAAAGGGACCTTCGGGGATCCTCCAGTGCAATTCGTTTTTATAATGAGGCTACCAGAACAAAGAGAAGTCAGTGACTTGCTCAAAGTCACCATAGTTAATAAGATTTTGTAAGTCCAATGAAGGCAATATTTCAAGCCTCTTAAATAAACAACATCAGCAAAGAAATAAGCTCATTTACTCTGATCTGGGCTTATGGAGTACTATGCCCACAGTAAGCACCCAGTCTTATTGCTGAAATGAACTTAAGCAAATCTTTTGACACAGCTGCCTGACAATCAGTAGTGATGCTTATGGAGTCCAGATGTTGGAGAGTCGGGGTGAAGCAGTTTTCTAATCTAAGACAACTTGGAAGGCATTAGAAAAGAAGTTGATTCAGCCTATAAAATTCCTATAAAGAAGAACTCTCAACAAATTCTAGAGCAGCAGAAGCCACAGAACAACGGAGTAGAGGAAATTTCTAGCCCAGAGTGACCTGAAAGACCGATGCAAAACGTCTGTCCCACCAGACAAGAGCAGCACCCAGCCCAACCTTGGCCATGAGACACCTAGAGGAGCAGATCTGAGCAGGCTTCAGGGACAGAATCTCCAGTGGCAGTGCAGATCGCTCAACCCACAGGCACCAAAGGTCAGTGACAGGGTTTTTCGGCTGGCTGAGAAGGGAGCAGGGTGTCCCCATAACTTGGGCCTCCTCAGGTGGCAGCAGTGGAGGCAGCAGCGGGATGGGGGCTCCCAAGGCAGGTAGCAGCCCACCTTCCTTGTTGAAGGGTCTCATCGTAAAGCCCTAGAGGGATCTGAGCCCTGTGTGGTGGTCCTGCCCCCACTTGAGCAGCTGATCTTAATTGAAGCCCTGACCCCACATAAAGCCCCTGAGGGTTTGGAACAGCTCATCTGAATCTCAGCCCCCAGAGCTGGCTTGGCAGAACTGGAGGCAAGACGGTGGTGGAAAGGAAACTCAGAAATCAAGTAACTGGCTGGGAAAATGCCCAAAAAAGGGGAAAAAAATAAGACCATAGAAGGTTACTTTCTTGGGGAACAGGTGTCTCCCCTGATCCTTTCAGATGAGGAAGAACAAGGCATACTATCAGAAGAAGTCAAGGCCTCTGCCTCCAGGGCCTCCAAAGGCAATTTAAACTGGACTCAGGCAATAGAAGATCTTAAAAAACAAGTTAGCAGCTTACTAAAGGAGAACCAAAAAAATGCTGAGGAAAATAACAGCTTTAAAAAGAGGCTAACTCAATTGGGAAAAGAGGTCCAAAAAGCCAATGAGGACAAAGTGGTTTTAAAAAGCAGAATTAGCCAAATGGAGGAGAAGGTCCAAAAGCTCACTGAACAAAATAATTCATTGAAAGAGAGAACTGAGTTCAGGGAAATCAATGACTATGAGTTAAACCAAGCAGTTAGTAAACAAAAGCAAAAGTTTGAAAAAATAGAAGATAATGTGAAACATCTCACTGGAAAAACAACCAACCTGGAAAATAGATCCAGGAGAAACAATTTAAAAATTATGGGACTACCTGAAAGCCATGATCAAAAAAAGAGCCTAGACATTATCTTCCATGAAATTATCAAGGAAAACTGCCCTGATATTCTAGAACCAAAGGGCAAAATAAATATTGAAAGAATCCACCGATCCCCTCCTGAAAGAGACCCGAACAGAGAAACTCCTAGGAATATTGTGGCTAAATTTCAGAGTTTCCAGATCAAGGAGAAAACATTGCAAGCAGCTAGAAAGAAACAATTTGAGTATTGTGGAAATACAATCAGGATAACACAGGATCTGGCAGCTTCAGCATTAAGGGACAGAAGGGCTTGGAATGGGATATTTCAGAGGTCAAAGGAACTGGGATTGAAACCAAGAATCACCTACCCAGAAAAACTGAGTATAATACTTCAAGGGAATAGATGGTCATTCAATGATATAGAGGACTTTCAATCATTCATATTGAGGAAAAGACCAGATCTGTATAGAAAATTTGACTTCCCCAGACAAGAATCAAGAGAAGCATGAAAAGGTAAATGGGAAAGAAAAATCATAAAAGACTCTCTAAAGCTGAACTATTTACATTACTACATAGAAAGAAAATATTTATAACTTTTGAATCTTTTCTCAGTATTTGGGTAGATGGAGAGATTGTACATACACACACACACACACACACACACACACACACACACACATATATATACACATATACAGATAGAGAGTGCAGGGTGTGTTGAATCAGAAGAGATGATATCCACACAAAAAAATAAAATAAAAATTAAGAGGTGAGGGAGGAAAATACCGGGAAGAGAAAGGGAGAAATGGAATGAGGCAGGCTATAACTCATAAAAGAGACAAGAAAAATCTTGTTCAATGGAGGAGAAAAGGGAGAAGGGGAGAGAGGAAAAATGAAGCTACTCTCTCCACATGTGGCTGAAGGAGGGAATAACATGCTCACTAAATTTGATATGAAAATTTATATCACACCACAGAAAAGTAGAGGAGGAGGTGACAAGTGGGGTGAGGGGAATGACAGAAGGGAGGGAAAATGGGAGAAAGGAGTTACTAGAAATAAACACGTTCGAAAAAGGATAAGGTCAACTGTAGGGGAAAAAATAAGGGGGGATAGAGTAGGACAGAGGGCAATATAAATAGTATTACACAACATGATCATTATGGAAGTCTTTTGCAAAACGGCACATATTTAGTCTGTATTGAATTGCTTGCCTTCTCAATGGGGTTGGGGAGAGAGGGGGGAGGGAGAGAAGTTGGAATTCAAAGTATTAGCAATGAATGTTGAGAATTTTTATTGCATATAATCGGGAAATAAGAAATACAGGGAATGGAGTATACAAATTTATCTTGCCCTACAAGAAAAGACAGAAGATAGGGATAAGGGAAGGGTGGGGTATGATAGAAGGGAGGGTTCATTGAGGGAAGGGGTAATCAGAATGGAAGGTATTAGGAAGCAGGGGGAGGGGAGTGATGGGGAGAAAAATTGGACATGTTACAAAGTGAGGTAAAAGCAATTAGTATTAAAACAACTGACTGAATTAATTACTGAAAATAAATCAATGACATCTTTAGTTTGGGGAAAAGAAATTTATTCTAAATTTCCTAGAGGAAGGTAACCTCGGGTAAAATTTGGCATTGATGGAAAAGTTAAGGTTTTAATGGTAAATTTGATTTTATGATTGCTGTTTAATCAGGAACTAGAACATGTATAGAAAGGCAGGTAAGCCACTTAGGACTTGCCTCAAAAGATGTTCCTTAGCCAATGTGAAACTATAATCATATTTGAAACCTGGTTATTGGAACTTGTCATTTTTAGGTGCTATGGGACTATTAAGTGACTGTGTTTCTGAGTCTCACTCCAGGTATGGATAGCAAGAAAGGTGGTCTGAGCCTCCAATCCATGATGTCAGTAAGCCGGTGAGTTGCAGGTATGAACTGCAAAAGGTGATCTCATGGGAAGGGTGGGAGAGCAGCTGTTCAGCCTGGGCTGAGATAGGATTCTCCTGACTCAATTTCCCCACTGACACCTGGCAGACTTTAAGCCTGATTGAATGCAAGTGGATAATCTAATCCTGCCTGGAACTGACATGAAGTTGGGGAGATATTGCATCCCTGCAATGTCCCTACTTTTGGTGGCAATTTCCTATAGTCAAAAGGTTTGTGATACTAGATCTATTAAATTATAAATTACTGGTAGGGGAACATCTGAGGTTAAGTCCAAATTTAAGCTATCAGGCATAGGACTTTAGACCAACAACAATAAGTTAGGGTCCTTTAATTCTTAGTAATACTGTGGAGACAATTAGGTCAAGAGGTCAAGAGCTTGTGAAGTTAGCAACCTAAATATTATTTGTGTCTCAGTTGGCTAATGTTTAAAAAAAAAATGTTTTTGTGGTCCGTATTGTAAATGCTTTAAAAAGAAGTATCACTTAACCAAAAGTTTGAATTGTTTTATCTGTTATAAGCTGTGTTAAAAATGAAAAATAAAATTAAAAAAAAAAAGTAGTGATGCTTATGTACCCACTACTGACAGAGCTCAATTATGGAATGCTTTGATTAAAAAGCAAAAGTCAAAGCTAATACCCTGGGTAACAGTCTATTTTTTTCACTTATTTCTGAGTAAAAAGGAATTAGTAAATTGATGTACCAGAGAATCACTTAATTATGGGTTTGATTCAAACTGACTCCTTCATATGCCAAGTCACAAAGGAACTGTGGGAAACTCCCAGACTGATAATATCCTACCCCAACACAGATTGAAACCCATCAATGACTTATTTATAAACTCAGTTCTTAGGAAGCATTTATTAAATGCCTATGATGAGCCAGGCATCAAGGAATCAAATACAAATGTGAGATAGTCTCTGACCTCCCAAGAGGGAGACACTGTGTTAGTGGGTAAGTAAAAACACAGGACAGACAAACAAATATACACACTGACTTCTGCCGGTGGGGTGGGGGCACCAACAGTGAGAATTAGGAAAGGCTTCAAGAAGCAGGTGGTACTTGAACAGGACAGAGGCAAGGAAGCACGGAATTTGAGGCCTAAGGGACAGGGAGGCTGTGTCGAGCTCCTGGCAGTACAAAGGTCAGTGACTTGCCT
Organism: Notamacropus eugenii; assembly: GCF_028372415.1. Taxonomy (NCBI): domain Eukaryota; kingdom Metazoa; phylum Chordata; class Mammalia; order Diprotodontia; family Macropodidae; genus Notamacropus; species Notamacropus eugenii. Next base: position 103,494,600 of record NC_092876.1, read on the forward strand.
GAGGTTGCGCAGCTCTAAGAGTCAGAGGTGAGATTAAAAGGCCTACAGGACTTCATGCCAAGTGATGCTATGTACCATGCTAAGCTACCTTACTCCTTAAGTACAATTAAAACATTAGAACCTATATATCTGAAAATAACTTTTTTAATATGTCAAAACTTCAAAATGAAATCCTGTTCTTCAAGTTTTACACCTAATATGCTTTGCGGAATATTAAAGGACATCCAGGTCACATACTGTCTCTAGAGCTGAAGCAAGCATTTCCTCCTCATTGTGGGACTGAAGCTCAATGACCATGACACCACTGTCGAAAATTCGGAGCCTGAAAATGAAAGATGAGAATAAGAATAAATCATTTAGACTCTTCAGCGGCTAAGAAACCTCAGCAGCTGAAAAACTGTGGGGATTTTTATACCCATGTATAGGAATGATGTCACAGCAGAAATGACACTCAAAACATAACACCCCAAGGAACTGTGAGCAAAGATTCAATCAATAGTGAAGTATGTATTACTTCATGACTTCCCCTCTTAATATAATCTCAGCAAAAGAAAAGGGATAATGTGAAGCCTGAGTTTCTTAGGTGAAGGTTATACAGCCCAAGCCTGGCCATGCCCATTTGAGAGAAGCAGGTCCTTTCGCTCTTATGTCTTACCTCACTGCCAACGAGTCTGTTCTCCCACCCCACCTAGAGTTCTGATAAAGATTGGGGCAGGAACAATGATGAGATGTGATAGTACAGAATACATTGTTAACTATGTGTCTACTCCTGCCAACCCCCACTAAAATCTATTACTATCATGTCTAATGTGAAGGTGACCCAAAATTACTAAAGGCTGTGCTAGGAGACCAAAAGCTCTGCTACAGTTTACCTACCAAAGCAAAAAAAGCCTTGCAACAAATTGTAGTCTATACATGTTGTCTAAGGATCAACTTTACTAAGAGACATTCATCCCAGAGTTAACCGTCAAATAATGAACATCCATAGCAATTTATGAAGACCTCAACTAAGGCCTCAAGAAGTTACAACTTGAGTTAGTGGGAGGAATATACCAAGAAAATCAGAGATTTTTGTGTTCCTGTCATGATTATCACATACACTCTTAAAGGAGACTGAGAGGGTAGAGGGAGAAAAATAAACACACACACACACACACACACACACACACACACACTCTCTCTCTCTCTCTCTCTCTCTCTCTCTGTCTTTTAAAGGAAGCATTTGGTTTTCCAGACTGAACCCTGTCTAGCAGATAAAGCTGGTGAAGTTAAAGCAACTAAATCAAGCCCAAGTCTCCACCCACTCCAGTCTATCCTCCACTCAGCTGTCAAACTGATCCTTCTAAAGAGCAGGCCTGACTATATCTTCTTTCTACACAATAAATTCGAGGTGTTCCTTATTAAAAAGTCCTTCAAAACCTGGTCCCTTCCTACCTTTCACTTCTGTCCACATACTCTGTGATTCAGGAACACTGGCCTTTCCTCTATTCCTCACACATGACACTAAGCAGCATGTACAGGCCAGTTTCATTGGCCAAATGTCCTTTCTCATCTCCGCTTTCTCACTTCCCCAGTTGCCTTCAACATTCAGCTTCAATCGCTCCTTCTGCGAGAGTTCTTTCCTGGTTAAACCCCACCCTCTGATCCCGCCACCAGTCACTTTCCTCTGAAGGCAGAGGTCATGCTTTTTTCCTTTCTTTGAATGCCCAGAGCTGGCACATAATAAGTATTTAATAAATGCTCACTGACTACAAAGAGAAACCAAAGGATTAGTCAATTTATCCAAGTTCCTGCAAAAGGTCAGTGACAGGCTTTTATTTCTTTTTTTGGTCTTGAGATAATGACCTTCAAAACATAGCTATAGAAAGGATAGCCAGACTCCCCGTACATATATCAAGAAGAATCTGGGAACGTAATCACACTTGACAATTAGACATGCTAACAGGTGCTGCTGACATTGCAATTCAGTCAACATGCATGTTCTAAAAGGCTTCAGCACAGAAAGAATGCTTCAGGGTCTTTGCCGTGTACCACTATAAAGATCATATTCCCTTCAATGGTCACACTAATAAAAGGGACTTGGCAAGCACTATAATCCAATCTGTAAGGAATTATTGTTCAAATTAAATACACATCTTAAGAAATTCCCTTACCTGAGAGGTAATTTCAGCGCTTCCAACATCTTACAAGCATTTACTAAGTCCTCTGGTGAAAGCAGCTAGTAAAAAGAAAAAGATCTTGTTGACATTATAAACAAACAGATATGATGTTACTCAAACAAATAGAGGGACCACAAATGAGAGAAGCCTGCAACCCAAAGGTACATTTATCAAAGATTGTAGGTGAGATGAACCTAAGAGGAAATTCATGGCCTCTCCTTGGGAGGGGATGCCTCGATATTCACCACCAGCTTCCCTCTTCCATGACTGGGTCTGACTGGGTCCTATGCCAGTCATGAAGTGAGGAGGTGGATCCAGTAAACTGAGCCCACCCCGTGGTTCTCTCTGGCAACGGAGGGTGGGGCTGAGATGTGCTCCTGGGTGTGCCTCCACCCAGTTTCCTGTGTCAAATTCCAGGAAGTAATTCCTGTAAGAGGCAGTTCAAGTGCTCCCTTCTACAGGATGCACTTCACCATCCTCTGGGCTAGCGACACTCTCCCTTCCAAACCACCTTGTACTTAACTATTTTGTATTTATTTTCTTTGTATTTATTCCCAAGAGATGATTTCATCATTGTACTTGTTTCCTCTGTGCCTAGAACAGTATCCAACACATAGCAGGGATTAATAAATGCTTACTGACTGACTAAAGGAAGGTGTGTGAAATTGGAACTTCAACTTTCCTATTATATGTTAAATGATATGGGATTAAAAAAAAAGTCAAGACATTTACAAGGTGCCCAACAATGGCTAGCTTAAACTTAAAAAAAAAAAGTTTAAGATAAAACCCAACACACTGAGCTTATAGTAAAATCCTTGTGTAGTGAATGCTATCAGATATCCAAATTGTTTTATTTTTAATGGAGTTCTGTTAAAAGGTTACAATGCTAGATGACAAGACTCAGAGCTGGAAGAAACACCAAAGATCATCTAAGTCCAACCCCTTCATCTGGCAGATGAAGAAAAGCAGAGAAATCACATTTCTAGACTGCAAGAACTGGACAAGAAATAAAGCTGATGTCCACCAGAAGTACTCTGAACCATGAGGGGAAACGTGGAGGCATCATAACAACAACAAGAAATATGCTTTAAATGCCAGGCACTAACTAGGTAATGGGTACACAAGGACCAGGAATAAAACAATCCCTAGTCACAAGAAGCAAGTGTTCTAAGGGATGAGACAAGGACATACATAGATATATGCAGCTTAAATATAAGGTGAATAAATACAAATAAATATAAAGGAGTTAAATATAAGTCAGGGAGAAAAACACTAGCAGTTAATGAGGTAAGGACAGGCTTTATGTAGAAGACAGGACTTGGGCTGCATCTTTTAGGACGACAGGGACCCTGTGAAGAGGTAAAGAGGAATTATTTCAGGGCCAGTACAAAGGCACAGAGGTGGGAGATGGAGTAGTGAAGAACAACTAGAGGGTTTAGTCTGGCTGCACTAGAGAGTTTGGGAGGCTGGAAAGATGGGTTGGGTCCAGGCTGTGAAGATCCAACAGAGGAGTTTACCTTATCCTTGAGGCAGTAAGAAGCTGTGGAGCTGAATGAGTAAGAGCATCAGATGTCAGATTTGTGACAGCAGCATGGAGGGTGAACTGAATCGAGGACAGGCTTAAGACAAGGCAGCCATTTGGGTGGCTGCTGCCAAAAGGTGCCAAGAGCCTACACCAGGGTGGTAGCTCAGTAAGCGGGGAAGGAAGGGGTGAGATGTGAGAGATATTGCAGGGACAGAACTGGCAAGATTTGGCAACTGAATGAATATGTAGGGTGAGGGAGACTGAGGAGCTGAGGCTAATGTCAAGGTTACAAACCTGGGAGGCTAGCAGGATTTCAAGAGAAACAGGTAAGTCTGGAAGAGGGAAGGATTTAGAGGAAAACAGAATGAGCTCAGTTTTTTACATGTCTTGGACTTGAGATCTCTCCAGCACATCCAATCATATTTACACCATTCAACCCATCCCTCAACCTAGATCCTCTTGTGTTCTTGCTGGTGGTGCCTCTGTTTAGATGGCTGAATTTTTTGAAATGGAAAAGGATGGGAAATATGGCAAGGCAAAAGAATGGGGAGATTTCAAGTGTAATTGCTACTTTACGACAGGACAAAAGAAGTTCTCTTTCATTACTACTTACTATTAGTATACACACAAGGTCTTTGGTACGGAAAGGAACCAGACAAGGCACCTTTTACACAGTATTTTCCAATGCATAGGATTTCATTTGACTAGTTAACAAAATATTGCTCTGATAGGCAACTCCTCAAGAAAATACATTTTTATAAATAGAATCTACCCCTGAACAGTATTCATTATAATAGGATTTTCCCTGGATTACATCAATAACGTCTAGATTTAGAAATAGAATGTCAGAACTGATTCCTTACTTCCATTCCTCGAGCTCGGTTCACTAAACAGTACACCTCCGTGAGTGACATTATTCCCCCTCGTTCCTGTTTAAATATGAAGTAAATTTAATTCAAAATATGGTTGGTGGCAAAGTTTTCTGAAATTTTTATAAGAGTATTAAATCATAATACACTAGAAAATAAGTGTTCATAAGAAACTGAGACAAATTTCATATTCATATTTCAAAATTTTTTTCAAGTTCAAAGATAGTGTTACAATTACCATTTAACATTTACTAATTGGTCAAGAAGGACTTCTACAATCATAATGTCAAACAGACACCAGAGATCATCCCTATTTGAAACATGAGTGTATTCTACAACAATCCTGACAAGTGGTCATCCATACTTTTTCCATATCTCTCCAGGCAATCCTTTGCTTTAAAGTTAACACATTCCTTCTCATAAATAAGTGAAATCATCTTCTTTGCACCTTCCACCTTTTGTTGCTTGTTCTACCCCCTCTTCACAAAATTAATCTTTCCATGTGGCAGGGCTTCAAGTACTTGAAAAAACGCTATTACATCCTTTCTAAAACTCTTCTTCTTCAGCATTAGATGAGATACAAAACCCTTCTGGAGAATGTATGAGAAAAGAATGTTCCCTGTATATCAAGTTAGAATTTCTACAACTATCATATAAAATTGCTTACTAATTTGTCTTAAAGACCGTTTTGTATTAGGTATTCAGGAGATGACGAGTCAGAGATAGGAAACAAAAGGAACTCTAGAAAGATATACTATCATACTTTTTGATTAAGAAAGTCATATATCTAATAATCTATAAAGTATAGCTATGGGAGAAATTTAACATAAAAAAGCAGAAAACTATTACAGTTTCATTCAAACCAATGAATACTTATTTCAGAAAGAAATAAAGTAATGGAATAGTAGCTGAACGTTAATCAAACTGTGAGAAGGGTTATTCCTATCAAGGTTCCTGATGACTTGATACTGAAGCAATTAGACACTACCAAAAATAAGGGTTTTATATTTTGCATTTACCTCTAAAGGCACCTGCAATATCCCAGCCAGTTGTTTTGCGAGCTGCATATGGTAATGAGTGCCTGAGCCATGTGTTTCTCTGGTAACTGGATTAGCTATACCCATGCTCAGCAAGTAGGATTTAAACCTGATAGTCTACATGGGAAAAAGGAAAAAAAAACACATAAATGACATGACAGATTTGTTTTTCTTTTAAAGTTTAAGACTTTTATTTCTCCTGGCCATAAATTAAATGTTTAATTAAATACTTTATTATTAATTCTTCCCTCACCCCCTCCAATTTACAGAATTTTGGAATGTGAAGGGACTTGAAGAGTCATCTAGTCTAGTTAGTACATGATAAAGAATCCTTTTCATAACATTCTCAACAAAGGGCCATCTATCCTCCATCTGTAGAACGTCAATAAGGGAAACTCGCTATCTTCCCAAGGCAATCTATCTTTCTTTTGGTTTTTCTGTTGTTTTCAGTCACCCTCGATTCTTCTTTACCCCCTTTGGGGTTTTCTTGGCAAAAATACTAGAGTGGTTAATCATTTGCTTTTCCAGTTCATTTTACAGAGGAGGAAACTGAGGCAAAAAATGGTTAAGTGACTTGCCCAGGGCCACACTGCTAATGAGCATCTAAGGAAATACCCACTGAGCCACCGAGCTGCCCATCACTCTGGGCTGGCCCTAACTGTTACAATCTTTTCTTTAAATTGAATGAAGAATCTAAATCTTCCTCTCTGCAAATTCCTACATTGTACTTATAATCTTTCATTATTTGTAACAGGGGAAGGATTTCTAGCAATACTCTGGATAAATTTAATAATATAGCCTCCTTCTCCTCTACCTTGTCATCTTACTCTTTCCTCGCCTCACTAGGCTGGCAGTTAAGAACATAAAGGTAACAATTACCTTTACGTTATCATTAGAATAAATACCCTCAAAAACCTCAACTTCAAACAATTTTGTGCCCGAAAATTGATTTTCAAAAAGGTTGTAGAAAACGATCACCTTTTATTCTCCTTTTATAATATTCCTAGCACCCTGATATTTATATTTAAAGAAAACACTTTCTAAAAACCCATCTATTACTTGTCACAGCCGACATGCCTTTAAGACGCCTTGTACTTCTGAAGTGTTTTCATTCAATTTCAAGCGCCCAGAACAAAAACTGGGTTAAAAGGTTCACCCCCAAAACATGTAGTCATATTATTTATCTATTTGTATTTATTTATATATATTTACGTACGTTTGTGTATATATAAGTATGTATAAGTTTATAAGCATGTACTTATGTGTGTATATTTGTATGTGTAATAAGTATATAAGTATGTACTTATGTGTGTATATTTGGCTTTCAGTCCTAAAAAAACGCAAAACTAGTACTTACTTCATCTTCTGTGATGTCACCTTGTTTATCCTTAATTTTATTAGCTATAGATTTGGATAATTCGACCATTTCCTTTGCCTGTCAGAAAAAAGTACCCATATTTTCTATTTACAAAATATGCTTTAAAACAATACAATTGTTATGAATATTTTAAAAATGCAAATTAAGATACCTTGACCATGAGCTTGCTTAGGTCTTCAAAAGCCTGAAATGAAAAACAATGAAGTTTTAATGGAATGGATCTAAATGGATTCAGATGTTTTAAAACAATGAAAGTTAACTTCCTTTGACAGTTTCATTATAAGTTGGAGAAAGAAAGAAGGTCCCTCTAAGAAATACACAAAACTTTCTAATAATTTAAGGAATCTGGAAAATCACTATTGATGAATACAAATATGCTAACTTCAATTAAACTAAATAATTTTTTTTAATTTCCTCAAAAAACAAAACGAAGGTTGAGCCTGAAATAAGGAAAACTCATCTTCCTGAATTCAAATCTGGCCTCAGTCACTTCCTAGCTGTGTGACCTTGGGCAAGTCACTTATATTTGTTTGCCTCAGTTTCCTCATCTGTAAAATGAGCTGGAAAAGGAAGTGTCAAACCACTCTAGTATCTTTGCCAAGAAAACCCCAAATGGGTTTACATGACTGAAACAAATTGAACAACAAATTTTTATGGGTTTAAAAAACAAAATGGCATACCAGAAATAGTTAAGTTGCTTTCAGAGAACATAATTTCCTTTGCCATTAAACCAGTAATAAATGCTGTCATTTGATTTCCCTCACTAAGAATTTAAGAACCAAAGGTATTTTTAGTGGGGTTGCTTTACTAGTCAAAAATGGCTAGTACAGTTGCAGAAATATTCAGTGGGGTGCACTTCTGACTTTAATAGAAAGGTGATTTTGTACTTACATGCTTTGAATAGTGGCTTTTATCTGAAACTTTTATAGTTTGGTCTTAGTACAAATCATGAATCCTAGGGAAGGGGTCACCAAATTTGCACTCGCTGAAGTTACAATTACATAAAACAAGATAACTGGTTCCAGTCCAAAGGAAACATGCAGTAGAAATTTGAATAACATGACTATTTCATGTCACTAATTGTTTTTTTAATTAATCAGGACCTGGCTGCGTATTGTTGGATATGATGGATACGGTTAGATTCAAAAACACAGATATGCGTGTGCATGCAGGCACATGTGTTAACACACACAGACTGACAAAAACACTGCTAGATCTACAGCTAAAACCTACTTCAATAAATAAGTCAATCTTTAATATATGACCTCTTAGTATACTTCAACGGATCTGTGATCTCATCACTATGGGTATTCCCTCCAACAATGCCCATCATGACTCATATATCTCATCACTTAATTTAAATGTGGAACATAAATTATCTTAATTTACTGAAATTTTCCTCCAAGTCATCATGAAGTTCTACTGTGAAAAGGATGGGGCTATTGTTCATCCTTCACTCAGTGACTATGCCAGCAAAATATAAACTTCAGCAGTTTCTCCCATGCTGGCAAGGTTCTGATTAAGGTTCCAGAAACAGGATATATCTCTCTCCCAAGGTCCAGCCTACTTAAGTGCAGGTAGGTTCATCATCTAGATGACTTGGTGATGAATTCTTTGGCTATAGGAACCCATAAAATGAAGTAAAATTTAAAATGTCAATTCTGTGCATACTTCCTTCTGTAGTGATAATGTAAGGGTCATAGAAAAAAGTAGGCAGAAGTGATAAGAACCAGTTTTCAGATCACATTGACTTGGGTGTTAGAATTCTAAATGTAAAGTCTTTGTCCAATGATCAAGGAGTGGATATACTTACTACTACAGAAAATGAATCATCTTAATCTTGAGATTTTTAATTGAAACCAGAAGACAAAAGGAAAATGAAGCTAAATGGGAAGATATTTTGCAGGTTTCATCAGAGAAGAAAATAAAGGAATGTGGTGGCTGATTTCATGAGACAATATCCAAATGCAGTGGTCATGATAAGCCTTTGCAAAAAGACCACCATGAAGACAACTGCAGCTTATGTGCTAATATCTTTTGCAAGGAATGAAGAGAAACATTCTAAAAAGAATTTGATAAGACCCTCTAAAATGACATATATTTTCATACTTGGTGACTTTAATCTCAAAGTAAGAATATAGGAGAGCAGCAAAAAATATGCTGAAAACATGGTTCAGAAGTAAGAAACAAAGACTAGCAGACATTCTCAAAAGTCTCACGTGCCAACAAATCATGAATGCTGTAAGGAAGGAGGAAAGAAGGGAATAGACATATATTAAGTACCAACTATGTGCCAGGTTTTGTGCTAAGTGCTTTATAAATACCATCTCATTTAATCTTCATAACAACTCTGGGAAGTAGGCACATTATGATCCCTCTTTTACAGTTCAGGAAACTGAGGCAGTCACAGGTTAAGTGAGGGTTCACACAGCTAGTAAGTGTCTGAAGGCCTGGATTTGAATTCAGATCTCTGACTCCAGGCCCAGTATTTTATCCACTAAACTGCCTAGATACTTTAAGAAATTTGGAGGGTGCTGAGCATGGTAAGTGCCAAATAGTATTTCAAAAACTAATTCTAACAGGGAATGACTAGTTATTGAGGTGGTTTCTCATTTCTGAGTCAACTGACTATACACTCAGCCCATGGACATGTTACAGCAAAAATTAAAATGAATGCTAAATTAGGGGAAAAAAAAAAGATGACACACATTGGGGCAACTCCAAACTAACCTATTTAAACAAGTACTTGAAGCCAAAAAAATGGATAGAAAGGAGATATTTCATAGATATGCCCATTCCTAAGGAAGTTTAACCCATATAAATCAATCATCATAAGGAGGAGAGTAAAAAAAGCCTTGAAACCTCCTCTGGTAGCAAATACTTGATCTTCTTGCCAAGTAAAGAAATAAGGCAGCCAAGGGCAACACCAATTTATAAATTCATTTGTAGAATCTGATAGAGGAAGATGATAAAGGATTATGAAGAGTGCAGCAAAATACATTAGAGAGAAAAAGCAAGTCTGCAGAAACCTTGAAAAGAGAACCAACTAAGTCAGATCTTGGGGGTATTTAAAGATGACCTTAGAAGGAAAACATCAGAGGGGAAGTTGAAACAGTTCCTAAGGATTTTCATAACAAACCTTTTCCTCAATCAATGACAGTATAGGCATCACAACTGGACTCTAAAATCACAGTCCCTGATGTGCTGCATGAGGAAGAAGGGCACCAAAGAAAACAAAGATGGCATAAGAGCCTGGATCAGGCCATGTCTATACAAAGTAAATCTGTAATGTTATTATTAAAGGATTGTGATCCTAAGGCTAAAAAGAACCTCAAAGACCCTTTCAGAGAGGAGGAAACTGACGTCCAAGGAGATTAAGCGATCCGGCCAAGCTCATAGAGGTAAAAAGTGAGATCTGAACACAGGTCCTCTGACTCCAGAGCCGACACTTTTTCCACTTTCTCACACTACCTCACTAAAGGAGATAGATCTGGAGGCCAACAAAGGACTGATTCTCAGGATATCTGAAGGAGGAAAGAGTACCAAAACATTTGGAAAAATCACAGATCTTACTAATACAGAAAATAGGGCAATTAAGAAACATTCACTAACCATCAACCATCATGTCTCCTCTCCTATAAAATGTATGAAGATAATCCATACTTGCTCTGAAATCCTCAATGATGAAAGTGGGAGAAGGAAACAAGGAGGCTTTCACAATTGCACTTTTAGAACAAAGATGCCACTGACTAAAAGGTGTAGAGAATACTAGATGTGCCCATATTCATGCTTTGTTGGCTCTAAAAAATACCCAAAACATTTTATTTTGTTAACCAAAAAACTACCTTTCTCAAAGACTCTCTTAATGACTCTTTCTTAAAGGATGTAACAACAGGGTATAATCCCATTCAATTTTCAAAATCATATAAAATTCTTTGAAAGACAATTCTTTATTTGGTGAGCCTATAATTATTAATCTCAAGTGAGGCATAAAACAGGAAGCTGTATATATGCTAAAATGTTTGCCATTGCTATGGAGAATCTTCAGTGCAAAGTTCAAATTAAAAGATTGGAAGGTCTTTTAGATGCCCCTGTTTGAAGATGACATTTGCTGACTAAAGAAAGCAAGTGGAGGTGGAGCCAAGATAGTGGAATAACGACAGGGACTCACCTGAGTTCTCCCCGAAACTCCTCCAAATACTTTTTGAAAAATTTTTTTTTATTTTTTCCTCATAATAGTATTTTATTTTTTTGCAATTACATGTAAAGATAGTTTTCAATATTCATTTTTGTAAAATTTTGAGTTCAAAGTTTTTCTCTCTCCCTCTTTTCAGCATCTGATACAGATTATATGTATACAATCATATTAAACACATTTCCACGAGTCATATTGTGAAAGAGGAATCAGAAGAAAAATGAGAAACAAAAACCAAATAGCGTACTTTGATCGGCACTGAGACTCCATAGTTCTTTCTCTGGATGTGGATAGCATCATGGGTCTTTAAAAACTGTCTTGGATCATTCATTGTATTGCTGACAAGAGCTATGTCAATCATTGTTGATCACTGCACAGAGTTACTGTTACTGTGTACAGTGTTCTCCTGGTTCTGCTCACTGCACTCAGCAACAGTTCATAGAAGTCTTTCCAGGATTTTCTGAAAGCCAACTGCTCATCATTTCTTATAGAACAATAGTATTCCATTACATTCATTCCATAGTCTTCAAAATATTAAAGCTGTGGGTCACCCCAACAAAGGGAAATGAAAAGGTACAGAGCCCATATGACTAGGACATGAGGCTTAAAGGATATTACCAGAGAGATATATGAAAAGAAAGGTAGACTGCTCATATATCAAGAACAAAGGGTAAGTGGACAACCCATATCTCTGGTCAGGAAAAGTCAAGCACACTAGCATTTTTTAATAAGGAGATTGCACTACTAAGTGCTATGCGCTATAGCAGGAGCGCTAACAATACAAAGAAAAGCAAAAAACAGTCCCTGTTCTCAGCGGCTCCCAGTCATTAGTGGGGGAGACAACAGGCAAACAATTATGCACAAATAAGATACATGCAGATAACAGATAGAAACAACATATAAACTGGAGGGGCTCTCATAAGAAGATAATTGCATTAAAGGGGAAAAGGCAAAGTTTCTAGTTGAAAATGGGACTTTAAGGAAGACTTGAAGGAAGCCAGTGAAGTGAGGGGGTGGAGAAGCCTGGGAGATGTCCAGTGAAAAGGCATAGAATTGTGAGATGAGAGCATGACGTGTGAGGCTCAGCTGGAGGCCGATGTCACTGGATCAGGGAGTACATGGAGGGGAATGGGGTATAAGAAGCCTGGAAAGGGAGGAAGATGCCAGATTATGAAAGGCTTTAAAAACCACGAACTGTGAAGTGATTCAGAGGAAGACCAGCATTTTGGGTGGATTCCCCCACGAAGGCTTTATAGGAAGATGTGGACAAGGGTCGCCAGACTGAGAAGGAATGGGTGGGCTGCAGACTGCATTAATGGAGGAAGTCTCCAGAGAAAGAGATTTATCAAAGTATCAAAAAATACTGAAAATGTACACTCAGCATAAAAGAACCTGTTAGTTTCATTGAATCCTAGTATTTTAAAAATCAGAAAAAACTTCTGGAGTCATCTAATCCAATTCGGATCAAAAGGAGACAACCCTTCTATGATGTCCTTCAATGAATGTGCAGCCCACACAAATGTTATTTCTCACTTAGCTAACCATCATGTCTTTTAAAAAAATTGTTCTGAATATATCTTTAAAAAATAATTAAACTGAAATAAGCTTATGGTCTTTTCTGTATATGTAGAATACTGTCTATCTACAAAAGGATTTTGCTAAATGAATAGTGTGTTCTATAAAATTCTTCTGAACACAAGGGCAGTCCTGGAAACAAAGGGGAATATGCACACACCTAACAGGAATTTCCTCAGATAAACAAAGGCTAAAATGCTGGATTCTTATCAGCAACAAACAGCAGATGCAGGAAACCTTTTGTGGGAAACTCTGGGCACCAGCTCTGAAATTAAGTCATTTCTAACACTGAAAGCCAGGGACAAGCTAAAAGCCATGCCTTTTTTTTGAACATACAACACACACACACACACACACACACACACACACACATACACAAACAGATTTTACACGCAAAAACTTTGAAAATACAAAGTGCTAATAGGGTTCTTTTCTCAGCAACAAAGAAAGAAAATGAATGATATATTTAATGTATCAAATTACTCTATTCATAATATACTATATCTTCACTTGGAAAAATATCATCTATTATATGTAAATACTAGTAAATCCATAAGGAAAACATACATGTACATGTAAATCACTTCTAAATTATAAATATTAGGAATGGGAAGGTCCCTTAGAGGTAATCCAGTTCAATTTTCCGATTTTAGAGCTGAGAAAATTAAGGCCCCAAAAGATGAAATGGTCTGTCCAAGGTCCCACAGCAAATGGCGGACCTGAAATTTGACTTGAGGTCCTCTGACAGAACATTCAGTTCTCTTTCCCTCAGCCATTATAAACCAAAAACAGATTTCAAGTTGCTGTAAGGTATTTTAGTAAATACTTAAATTAAAGTAATTAGGAAAATATAAAATGAAAGCTTCTTGGTTTCTGCTCCCTCATTTCTTTCATATTTAAAGTCACCTCTCCTTTAAAGTGAGCGAGAGAACTTTACCACACATTCAAGTAAAAGCAATTTACCCACTCGATCATGCTAACTATCCACTGTAATTTGATTTTCCAGTTTATTTATTTTTTGTTTTGTCTTTTCTGGGAGAAGGAGAGAATGGGGAGAGATTTGGTCTGCACTTGTGATTTCATGGGTTTAGGGCAGTTCCAGTGGGTAAATTCCCTCTTATCAATGTGGGTTTGTAACTATTCATGAATGTACGTAGAGTCTTTGACATTTGAAAGTGGACACTGAAAGATTAAGTGACTTGTCCAGGGTCACAAAGTCAGAAGTGTCTAAGGAATATGAATTGCAAGCACAAAAAGGGCCTTGCCTGCAGGCCATCCTGCCTCGGGATCAGGTCCCCCAGCCCATGCACCTTTTCACTTTCTTTTTACCACACATCAATTCCAAGTCACCCGTGAAGTTTCAAGCAGGGTGCCAAGTGCACAGCTACACCAAGAGAATGGTAAGAGGGAAGTGCTGGCAAATTAGATCTAGCATAGCTGGTGTCAGGAATACCTGTGTTCAAATTCTGGACTCGTTATCTGTGGCACCTTGGGCAAGTCACTTAACATTGTCTTGTCTCAGAGAATTCCTGAGAACTCCCTGATGAAGGCATATGCAACGGATCTGATTGGTGGAAGGAGTAAAAAAAAAAACCTGAAAAACAACAGATTCTCTACTATTCAAGCACATCTTTCTGCTCAGAGCATTATTTCCCTGTAGTTTACTGTGGCTAGATTCAATGACCATGGACTCATGCTAACTAGCCAACGCAACACAGTGTAGTGAAATGAAGGCTGAAATAAGAACTAAAAGACCTGAGGCCTAGTCTCAGATTTATCACATTCGCTCTGGGCAAGTCACTTATCCTTATTCTGATTCCTCAGAGGAAGAATGCCTCAACTTCTACAACTATAAATAGGTGAATCATAATACCTGCCCCAGCCTCATTCTAGGGTCATTGTGAGGAATGAATGAAAATATGTACCTGAAAGCAGTCCACAAACTATTTTATATAAATAAAGTATTTTCACCATCATTACCATTATTAATTTTATGACTGAATCCAAAAGATTCCACCACCAACAGAAGACAAAAATGGTCCAAAATATTAAGTCATTTAAATAAAACCTTTCCTATTTTTGCTTTTAAAATTGGGCTACAACAGAATCTCTAAAACCTGGATACTGACAAGGAATCACATTTCCTAAGATACCTTCTTTCTCAGAAGATATTGTTCTAGATGGATTAATATAATGCCCTATATAGCATATGTGTAAATATTTCTGGGGAGCCAAGGTCTTCAGGAGTGGAATTCTTGGCAAACAGAGAGTTATCACTTTTACTGTACTTGTATTCCCAACATCTAGCACAGGCCTGGCACAGAGCAGGAACATCATACTTCATCTACTCAAAAAGATCTTTAATGAGAGAGAGAGAGAGAGAGAGAGAGAGAGAGAGAAAGAGTCTATAAAGAATCTTAGAAATAGGGAATTTGACAAAGACTTCTTAGTGAATCTGTTGCTACAAGCAATGATGTGATTATAAAATCTAGCTGCTCCTAGTGGGCTTGAAGACAATCTGTTTGAAAGTGACTTGCCTACCAAGGGGCCTATTGATGCCAACATAAAGAATATGCTAATGAAAAAGCATCTTTTTTTCAGTCTCCAGATCTGAATATCTCTGTATCAGAGCTACAGAGCTCCTCTGTGCCTGGAATGCCTTCTCCCACATCTCTGCCAGTTATAGTCCTACTCATTTTCAAGGCTCAATTCAAACGCCAGTTAGCCTTCCTCGGTCCTCCCTGAATTAAAATTCCTCCTTCCTATAAATTCTCATGGTACCCTGCACCTCTTCTTCACTTTCACATTCTACTTTATATCATATTTATTTGTATATAAGTCTAAATCTCCCTACGAGGGTGGGAATTGTGTTTTATTTACCTTCACCTCCCCTGCCAAGTTCCATAACATTGGACTTGCTCAATAAATACATGTTTTAATAAACTGACTTGCCAACCTAAGACACAAAAAGTTAATCAGTGGAATCAGCATGAATAAAATAAAATCTGTATCTCCTACCCTTTATTCATTATTAGGAATTTCCTTCAAGAGCACCATGGAAAATTTCAAAAAAGTCATAAAGAGTCCAGGTACAGAAATCAAGTAGTGATGTTATCTACAACTGGATTGAAATTTTTCTAGCTGGCAGGTTCCTTTAAAACGAAGTAGTAAGGCATAGACTTCACTGTAATTTTCATTCATATGAGATATTTTAAAAAAACCAAACCATGGAGCTAAGAGGCACAGTGGATAGAGCACAGGACTTGGAGTCAGGGAGATCTAAATTCAAATCTAGCCTCAGACATTTATCACCTGTATGTCCTTAGGAATTGCACTGCCTCAATCTACTCATGTAAAATAGAGAAAATAATAACAGCTACCCCATGAGATTGTTGTAGTGATCAAATTAAATTAACATATGCAAAGTGCTTTGCAAACCTTAAAACACTATAAAAATGCTATTACTACTACTACTATTGTTATGAAGCATATTTAAAATTGAGGTACAGCAGGTGGGCATGCCACATTCCAAAATGAAACATAACAGAGAGATAAGCCCAGCAGTATATATGTACTCCAAGACAATAAAAGGATAAGTAGAATTCTGGATATTCTGGAAGATTCTCTATATAGGATTTATAGAACAACAGGGCAAAAATCGCATAGAAAGAGGAGTAGATGTGTTGTGGAAAAACCATTCTGTGGTGCACCCAGGTAATGATTAGTAGCAGGCCTCAAAAGAGTCAAAGGTTTACAGTTTGTTTAAGGATGATAGCATCGGACTGAGCAATTACCCCCTAAGTCCAGATGCCAATAAAATCCTTATTATAACACCTTTTCAATTTGGGTATTTGTTTGAAAACTATGAGATAATATTAAGGCACAAAAGTAAACCTAGCATAAGGAAGTACACAGATCAAATCTTAGTAAAATAAATAATTCCAAGTCTGAACAAATGGTTCACTTATTCCTAATATTCAACACAACAAAGTTCAAAACAAGATAATTTGGATAGTCCCAGGAAGTCAGTCACAATGGACTCAGAGTAGGTATAAAATGAAGTATAAAATGTATTAGATAATCTCTTTCTTCAGATTTAACCACAAATTGAATATTGAGATTTTATCCATATGTTAAGTAACCACTAAGCACCATCTAACTTTAGAACTATGGGCCATATGCTAAACAATTTTTGTGAACTGTATCATTATTTTAGATTTTGACATTTTCATGATATATACTTTTAGTGACTTCCAGAAGTATCAGCTGAAAATGGAATTAATTTGTTCAGAAATTATTAGAGATTTCTTTTAACTGTATCACATAGGAATCGTAGATCATATGTCTATATTAAACATGGAAAACTACAAATAACCTTAGCTCTATCAACTAAGCATATAACTTAGTGCATATTTAGCTTTATTAGATAAGATTCTATTTAAAATTTTCTTTCTATGGTTTCTTCTATATGATGGCCCTCTATTCAGACATTTCTTGTTTGGTAGCTCCTACTACCAACAACTCAAACTTGTGAGACATGCTGTCAGGGTTAGTAATGGAATTTTTCCTCTACATTAAGTCAACTAATCTGAAAGAAGAATTAATGCTTGGAACCTTCTACTCAAAAGCACATCTCTAACCAGTTAAGTTAAAACTTCAAAAGGAGCAGATCTGTCTTCCTTTTAACATCTTTCTGAAAAACGTGTTTGGTTAAATCACATCTATCTAAGATAAAGAGATGCATTAAAAGCGGATGTGACTTTATGCACCTACAAATGGCAGTCTATACGAGAAAATGAATCACAGCTGTATCTAAAAACAATAATGAATGCATATAGGCTCAAAGGAAAAGGTGACCTGGAAGCAGAGCAATAATTACCTCGGAAATGTTTTTGTCTGTTTCTTTTCTCTTTTCTTCTAGCTTCCTTTCAATTCCTACAATTCCAACGGCCCTTATTCTTCCTGGCTGAAAAACAAAAACACACAGGATTCAGGAAGGAAATTTCAGACCTTTTTCACCCACCACACTGTTTCCAGTAGAGGAAAAGGGTCTACAAAGAACCAAAGTAAAATTATGAATGAGGCTGTCAACAGAGCATATTCTTTCATCCAACTTCCTTTCAAAACATCCCCTTATCAGATGGCTCAATAGCAGTACTCTCTAAATCCTTGGAGAAAAAAAAACTCAATATAAACAAATGCATAAATTTACCCATATATTTTTAGGTACATTATCAACACTTCCTACTTTCCCCTCATGTTTCTGTTACTTGAAACTCTTTGTTGAGTGTGGTATCCTCAGAAAAATGCTAGAGTGGAAATCAGGAAGATTTCAAAATCCACCTCCAAAAATAACTAACTGTGTCACCATGAACAAGTCACTCTCTGAGTCAGTTTCCCCATCCAGAAAATACCCATAATATCTACCTCACAAGACTGTTATGAGGATGAAAAGAAATATGAAAAATGTTCTTCGCAAACACTAAAGCCAAAATGCTATATAAATGTCAGTAATTATTATTATCGTTATCTGAACTGAGAGTGTAGCTTATACAAGATTTTTAATGAAGTCTCCACTGGACCTCAAATTGTCAGCTCTGTCTTCTGCCACTGCAATACTTCTAGAAGCAGTTTTCAAGTATGAATATCTCTATGTAATCACAGTGATTAATTTAGAACTTGACAAATGCCCTCCTATATAGGATTCTTCCTGAAGTAATCTCTTTAATAGGCATCAATAAAAATCCATTTTTAAAAATAAAATAAAGTTGTCTATTTCCATTAAGCAACATATAACTGTACTTTCTATCATGAATCACTTGGAAGAAATGAAATTCTGCTCTGTCAGAGTTAGCTGGTAATCAGAATGTCTTTGCTCTTGGAAAGCTTTGTTTATAATACGTATTATTCCTTCTGTGATTATATAGAAAAATATCAAATTAGAGTTTAAAAAATACCTGTTGTCCACTCTTCCTTTGCATTAGTTGGGACACTGGCATATTCTCCCATCTTCTGTGAGTCATTTCTTCTGATAAACGCCTATAAAACTGTGTAAATGAGTAAAGTTAAGATCATCAATCTGTAGAACCTTTCTATGACATTATTCCCAATCTCTTCCCTCTTACATGCAATAGCTAAACATTACTTCAGTCACTCTGCATGGTGCTCTCAAAAACAATTGTTTTCTGAGGCACCAGTAGCAAGAGGAACTAGCTGCTTATACAAGGTCTCAACAAAAATGTCCTAAATTACAGAGAGTTTACAAATGACATTTCATTTGCCTATGGTGTAGTTTGTATTAAAGTGAATGTAATGTCAGAAATAATGTACAGTAATTTTTCAAAAAAGGAATTAAAGATAATGTATCTAGTTAAAATATGAAGGCAGGAATCAGGAACCCCACATTCCTATTTTTGCAAAAAGGAGATGGTAACTTTTAGCTACACTAATGACTTCAATCACTAAATATTTCCTTAGTAGCTACTGTGCACTGGGTGCTCTAAAGAGATAACCAAAAACAGGGCATGAAAAAGATAGGCAGAGAAATAAAACAAATGCAAAATGACCTGTTAACGCTCCTAAAGCAACATCCCAACAATTATGCATCGATGTAGTAGAAACTAAGAACGCTAAACACCAAGCACAAAAAGTCAAGAAATCAGTATGACTGGGTGGGGGTTTTGGGTGAAGTCCTTGACAATAACTGCTTCTCCAGAAGCTGTGAACTGTGCTCTCGAGAACCAGTGTGTCAATGAGCTCTAGGTGAGTGTGCATATGTATGTGTACCAACTTGGCCCTGAGGGTGTGTGTCTCTATCTCCTTACAGTAATGGTCCTTTCACCAAGGCATTAGAAAGGTTTTCCACTCTACTCTTTCCCACTCTGTGTCCTTCCCTGATGCCTCTTCAACTCAACTACTTACTGTGTCAACAACAACTTCTAGCACTTTTTAATAGTAAACCAAAGGCATAACAGAAAGAAATTACTAACCTCCAGCCTCACCTTTTTGACCATCACTGCTTCATGCCCCCACTTTCACCATAGCCTTAACCTGATGAAATTTATTATTTCAGAGATCTGGTGGTCCTGAGTTAAGGCTAAGAGGGTAATAGGCCAAAGAGGTTGAACTTGACAGGAGGAAAAACTGAGGTTCAAACTTGTCTCTACCATACAGCTGTTGTGCTGGATGTGCTGGATAAACCACACACTGTAGAGAACTGACACTTGCAACCATATGACTAAGTCAATTCCCTTAGAGTCAGGGGTCAATAAGCATTTATTAAGCACCTACTACATACCAGGAACTGGGCTGAGCAACAGAGACACAAAGAAAGGCAAAAGACATTTCCCGTTCTCAAGGTGCTCACAATCTGATGGGGGAAAGCAACATACAAAGAACTATGTACAAACTACACACATAATAAATCGTAATTAACCAAGAGAAGGCATCTGCATTAAAAGGGATCAGGAAAGGCTTCCTGTAGAAAGTAGGGTTTTAGTTAGGACTTGAAGGAATCCAGGAAAGCCAGAGGCAGAGATGAGAAGGGAAGAACGTTCCAGGCATAGGGGGTAGCCAGTGAAAATGTCCTGACTCAGGAGATAAAAGTGTCTTGTTTGAGGAACAGTCAATGTCATTAGATCAAAGAGTAAGTTTGGAGCAGGGGGAGAAGGTGTATGTTGTTCAGTGATTTTTCAGTTGTGTTCGACTCTTTGTGACCCCATTTGGGGTGTTCTTGGCAAAGACAGTAGAGTGGTTTGCCATTTTCTTCTCCAGCTCATTTTATAGATGAGGAGACTGAGGCAAACAAGGTTAAGTGACTTGCCCAGGGTCATACAGCTAGTAAGTGCCTGAGGCTAGATTCGACATCTGACTCCATGCCTGGCACTATCCACTGAGCTATCTAGCTGCCTGTGGGCATATGTGTAAGGTATAAGAATGAAAAGGTTGGGAGGTGGGGAGCAGGTTATAAAGAACTTTGAACGCCAAACAGAGGATCTTACATTTGATCATGAAGGTAGCAGGAGTCACTGGAGTTTATTGGGCTGGGGAGGTAACATGGTCAGACCTATGCTTTGACAGATGAATGGAGAATGGACTGGAGTCAAGACAGACTCATGGTGGTGTACAATTCTGCACAGAAAAGAACAATGTGCCACAAGCAAAAAATATTCAAGAAACACTGTTCTAAACCTTAAAATGATTTATAAGTATTGGTTATTATTATTGTTATCTGGTCTGTGTCACAATTAGTTCTTTGCACATTACAATGTAGTGACATGGATAATTCTTATCAATGTAAAAAACAATATAAAAAATATTTAAAATAATCATGAAAGGGGAATGGCACATTGTGCAATGTTATTCTAACATGTAAGAGACACTTACATAAAAGACAATGACATGTGTACTTCTAATCAAACCTATATCTACATGAACTTACCTCAATCTGGCCATGCTCTTTGAAAGAAAGCTTGATATAGGAGCTCTTGCTGCTTTGGAAAGGGCCAGGCTCTTTGTTGGAAGAAGCTGGGTGAAGATGAATCACTATTTTGGCACTAAAGAAAGAACACCCATTCAATATGCCACTGTGTTTAGTAATACCTCCAATTCTATTTTGACTAACACTGAGTGCATTTCCCATCAGTTCTCACAAAAGTTCAATACAAGAAAACCCCGGAGAAAAGGTGACTATAAGTTCAGTGTTACTGAGCAGATACAAATGCCACTCAAACTAAAACTTATAGCATAAAAATCAAAAGATTCCAAGAAACTGGCTATAATCTATAAATTAAACATGACATTTTTAGAATATAAAGTCAAAGTGAGGTCGCTATACTTCAGGTGGTGCTTATTCAGGGCTTTCCATTTGTAAAATCATCCCTAGAGGTTACAAAATTACCTTTAACTTCTGCCAAAACACACTACCTTAGCTAAATGGAAACACACTGATTTCATTAATGGGACATTAACTTATCTGTATAAAACCAGCCCCTGACATTTTATTAAAATACATCCAAAACTAATATTTTACACCATCACTTATGGGAAAACCCTACTTCATCAACAACATGATGTAGAAAGATACTTCATAACAAAAACAACTCTGGAAACAATATTGCTCTTTGCTATTAAAAAAGACCACCAAAAAGTGGCTCATAATGATCAGGAAAGTGATCCACACATCTAATTTACAGCCCTTATAATTCCTTTATCCGTCAATAAAGTCCTGTTCCAACGCTCCACCCAGACACAGAGGGAACCCTGGGCTCCCAAAGGTTAGGCCAGCACAGAACAAGCTCTGACAGGTCCTTCCTACAGACAAGCTGGGAAACGTCAAGTGTAAGCCTTTAAAAAGCCTTCATTTTTGCTGGTTCCCAATCTAATAAAGCATGGAGAACCACATTACCAAAAGGGTGATGAATTTTTTGAACCAGAGCAATCCATGAAATTGTTTAAGACATGGAGGAGCTATAATCTTTTGGTGGAACCCATTAAAAAAAATCAGAGATCTTTTGATGTTCTAAATTATAATCCTTTTTTAAAAGAATAGTTGACTAAAAATGGCGCAATTGTGCAACCACTCCTCTATTGGACATGATAATTGAACCAGATCCTGTCTACACAATTACCCATAAAGTCTGAATAACACCAGGCAACTGAATTTATTGAATAAACATCATGCTGCGAGTCTACTTGGAGTATCAAATATTTTAGTGGTTTCAATGAAAACCATGTAAAATATTCTGGCACTCTAAGTAATCGTGGGCAATTCATTTAATCTCTGCAATTCTTGGTTTTCTCATCTGCAAAATGGAAATATAGCACCTGTACCAACTACCTCACATAGTTATCATAATGATCTAATGAGTTAACATGTGCAAAGCGGACTGCAACTTTTAAAGCCCTATATGTTAATGTTGGGATTATTTGTTTGGACCAGACTTATAATTATTCTTAATATTAAGGAAATATTAAGGAAAACTAGAAAGAAAAAACTGGGCAAGAACAATTGTAGTCATAGTCTGAAACCATTCATCTAGCAAGGCACCAAAACCACAGCCACAGAAATCAGGGCTAAACTGGCTCTGAGTAGACAAAAGCATTAGCAGTTTCTAAAAAGTGCCTGTGCAAACCATCTCCTGCTGCAGCTGTGGGATGTGCCAAAAGCCACAAGGAGGAGCAGGGGAGAGAAACTAGACAACCTGAATGGTGGACCTGAAAAAACCATAAGCATTAGGCTAAAGAAAACAGTTCAGCAATTAACATGGGGGAATGACTGATTTTTTTGCCCTTCATTGGAGATATCTCCAATGAAGCGCAAAAAAATCAGTCTGGTTTGGATTTCCCTACAGCATGGCAGAAGGATAATTCTTTAACCTCACGACTTCTTCACATACAATTTTTCTCATTTTTTTATTAACTTAATACTTTTCCCAATTTACATGCAAAAACAATTTTAATGTTCTCTTACAAATTCTGAGTTCCAAATTTTTTCCCTGTGCTTTCCCTCCCTTACCAAGAAGGCAAACAATTTGACATCAGTATACAACACACACTTTTTTATCATTTCATTAAGCAAGGAGAGGAGCGATAAGCAAGAATAACAAAATGCTAAAGGTTCAGTGTATAGAACTATTCTACAACATAATCTTTCTCCCAGGCTTCTGGCCCAACACAAGAGGTGGACTACCCTACCAAACTGTCCTATACCTACTCCTATCATCACCGCAGACAGAATAGTGTCTGAAGAGTGTCAAGAAATCCACAAACTAAACTGCAAGATGATTTCTTCCACCTCAGAACCATACAAACATAATAGGAAAGAACGCTGCGAACAAAGCCAATGTCAGGACAGAGAAGCCTCCCAGGATCACCAAAGATGGACAGGGACACATCTAGCCTGTATGGCTCTGTGTTTGGAGGCAGCAGGAGCACATGATTTCTTTGAGAAAGATTTCTCTGAGAAGAGACCATGGACACCCAGGGAGTGTAGTGTGACAGGCAGTGACCAAAGCATTGCTGCAGCACTTGAACCAAGAAATCCCAGGGGTCAGGGCCTCTGAGGTCCCAAATAGACACCAGCGAGAGCCCTTATTATCTAATGGTCTGAATCTCTGAGATCTAGGGGCAGGTTATGAAGAGCTTTAAATGCCAAACAGAAGATTTCATAACAGATCCTGGAGGCAGTAGAGAACCACTTAAGCTCTGTGAGTCAGGCTTGGGGAGGGAGTTAAATGGTCAGATTTGGTTTTAGGAAGATCACTTAGGCTACCGAGTGGAGGATGGTTTAGAGTAAGGAGACAGCAAGGGCAGGGAAATGAACAAGAAAGCTTTGGCAATAGGTGCGATATGATGAGGGTTTGTACCCGGGGGAAGCTGTGAGAGGAGAGAGAAGGAAACTAAGACAAAAGATGATGTGATTGTAGAGAAAAGCCTTGCCAACAGGCTGGCTATAGGGGGAGGGATGAATGAGGATCAAGGATGACACTAAGGCTGTGAACCTGGATAACTAGGAGTCTCACAGTACACTAGAGAGTAATAGAGAAATTCAGAAGTGGAGAGGATTTGGGGGAAAAGTTAGCAAGTTCTGTTTTGAACATGCTGCATTTGAAATGTCTATGGGATATACAGTTCAAGATGTCTAACAGGCAGTTGGTGATGTGAGAATGGAGGTCAGGAGAGTGTCAGGTTAGGGAGATCAGATAATCATCTGCAAAGAGAGGATAGCTGAATCCACAGAAGATGAAGAAACACCATCAGATGAAAGAGAAGGAGCAGAGAAGAGGATCCAGGACAGGGCCTGGGAGATCCCCACAGTCAGTGGTTAAAGGGGCAAACCTGAATGAAGACAACAAGAGAGACTTAGGAGCTTTCAGACAGGCAGCAGGAGAACCAAGAGAAAGCAGCATTCTGAGAATGTAGAGAGGACAGAGTATCCAGGAAAAGAAGGCATCAGAGGTTGCAGAGGTCCAGGAGGAAAAGGACTGAGAACAGGCCATTTTAGATGTGCCAAGTATATGGAGAGAAGTTTGAAACAAATGCTGAGGTCCAAAGTCAGAATGTAGACAGGAAGCGAAGGGGCTCTCATAAGGAATTTAAGCATGAAAGGGAAAAGAGATGAGGATGATGGCTTGTGAGGATGACTGCAGTGAGGGAGAGTTTTAATGATGGGGGAGATATGGGCATGTGTGTCGGCAGTACAGAGGCAACCAGTAGATAGAGACTGAAGATGAATGAGACAGTGGGCATGATGATGTGCTCAAGAAGGCAGAAGGAGAGGCTGACACTTCGTTTGCTGTGGCATCTCCTCATGTGAGAAATTGGAAAAGAGCAAGAGAGTGGGGTAAGACATCTGAGATGAAGAACAAAGGGGAAGAGAGCATTCAAAGCATTAGGCTTCAATTTTTTTCTGGAAGTATGAGGCCATCTTCAGCTGAGAGGGAGGAGGAAGAGGGGAAGCTACAAGAGGTTTTAAGCAGGGATGAACAGGTCTGGAAAAGTCACTGCGGTGAGAGGATAGTTACTACATTAGGGAGATATAAAAGGATGCTTGCTGCAGCGAGGGTCAAGAATGTATAACATAAATGGGTAGTGCATTCAATCAGCACAGTTTCACGATTTTCTCCAGTTTCATTCAGCAGGACATAAATAGGAATGAAGGGAATAGAGGTCATAATGATGACAAAGAACAGAGTTAAGGGTTATAAGACAGGCAGTAAGATAGCATGATAAAAGATTATGATCTGATAAAGAAATTTCAAAGCTCATGAACATACAAGTGGAATGAATACTGGTGGGTGATGGCAAGATCAAGGATACATCCAGCTCTTTATTTAGTGGAGGTGGAATGGAAGTTAAGTAGGTGATGGGAAATGAGCCAACTGAAGAACTGGGAAGTCAGGGGTTCCTCCAGCTCATGTTTTCAAAAAACAGAACCTAAACTTATTGATATTGGGTATATTTGGTCATTTGAAGTTACCTGAACCAATACATAACATAGTAGCCTAAGGAACAAAAAATGGGAAGTAAACATTATAATCAGCTCCAAAGAGAAGACATTTAAATTATCATTTTTCCTTATGTACTTTTATAGCTTATACATAAGCTTTAAGATACTTTGAGACATTATTTCATGTCAAGAAGGCAAGTACAGAAAAATAGCATATTCAGGACCCCCCGACCAATGTCAGGTAGCTAGTTTATATAGAACCAAAATGCTGTAATAATAAAATAATAACACCACTGACAAGAGCTAGCACTTACATACCACTTTAAGGTCAGCAAAGCACTTTACACATATCTCACTTGAACCTCACAACACCCTGGAAGGCAAAAGCTATTATAATCTCCATTTTACAGATGAGGAAACTGAGGCAGATGGAGGAGTGTGAAGTTGGATTTGTACTCCAGTCTTCTTGTTCCCAGTCTAGTCACTGTTTCAACCAGCTGCAATTCATGCCATAACATTAAATCAATCAAGGAGAGAAATTTAATAAAAAACATATTCAACAAATAGGATCACATAAAACCTTACCTTTTTCCAATACCAGCTGCTTGCTCTTCAATGAATACAATTTGGGAAAGAGGAATAGCAATGCAACATTCCTATGGTATAATCAACACAAGATAAAAGAGTGTGAGATTTGTCTGGGTGCTCTGCTTCGTAGTAGTCAGTACTCAGTGTCCAATGAACATTCATTTAGCAGCTACTCTGGGCCACCTCGGTAATGTTATCAGCTGCACTCTGATAAGGACTCTGTGGAGGGAGGGAGGGAGAGACCAACCCAAAGACAAAAACCTGCCGTGTTCCCTTAGGTGATGACAGGGGAAGTTACCAAAGCAGCTCCTTAGGCTAGTTCCTTCAGACTCAAGACTAACTTTATCTGATTTATACAAAAAATGATTCACAAAAACCTAAGTCCCTAACACAGAAAAATGGTATAAATATAGAACACAAAGACAATAGAAAAGAACCAAGAAAATCTGAGGATAGTGAAGACGGAGTGAAGGGATGTAGGTTCTATATTAGTTCCACTACTCTGACAAGGACCATAAAACAAATAGGTAACAAAAGACGGAAGTAAGGATTAAATAGCAAGGTGAGGGGTAGAGACAACAAGAGTTACAGAAGTTCAGAACAAGGAGAAATCAATGATGAATAAAACCAGTTCTTGATGGTTAATGTTAACATCCTCACTAAACATTTTTGAGAGTTTTTAACTAGCAAACTTCTCACTACTGCTTAAGTCCATCTATCTCAATAAGAAGGCTTTGATGCTGCCTGGCTGTCATCTTGTATACCAAACCAAAGAGTTAAAGACCCATGGTGGGCATGAGCATGTTTTGAATTATCAAGGACACGCAATGCCAGAATAGAAGGTAAACCAGTAATGGAGCAAGGATGAGAAACCAGATGAACAGAAAGTCTCTCTGGTCATTAAGCATCCCTAAGATACTTAAAAAAAAAAAAAAACCAAACACCTGCCATGCCTTAAGTAGTAATAAAAATGAGTAAAATTTTATAATCATCAAAGCAAATTTAACTAACAATTTAACATTTTCTCTTTTACCTGGTCCCCAAGTGAGAAAATGCAAACAACCAAAGAAAACAGGAGAGAATGAATAAGCCACAATCTGAATAATGTACCTTAGAATAAGAAGAGTCAAATGGCTTTTGGGAATACAAAACACAGCAGGGAATCTTGGAGTTGTAAGGAACTGCAAAGGTCATCTAATCTACACCTGAGAACATCTTCAAAAAGTCATCATGTCACCTCCGCTTGAACGTAATGTAATGTAACTTAAGGGCCCTAAGTGCACCAAGACAATCCTTCTATTCTTCCCTAACTGACTTATTATCTCATTAACCAGAGAAGCTATTCCTAAATAGCTCCTAAATCCTCCGGAAGACTGTGCTTCTTTACTGAGAAAATAGAGACCATCCAAAGTAAGTTCATTCTTCTGTTTATCTCAAAATCGCTTAACATCATCTCCCACTCTCCAATTTTTGACCAAGTGATGACCCTTCTCTTGTAAATCTACGTGCTCACTTCATCTGATCCTCTCCATCTTTTCCAGCAGACTGCTTCCTTAACCATCCCCATTCTTGAATCTGCAAACTTTCCCTATCAGCTAGTTCCTTACCTACAGCTTCCAAATACGTTCAAGCCTTCTCCACTCTTAACAATCTTTCACTACACCCTACCATCCTATGGCTATATCTCCTCTCTTTCTTAGCCAAACTCCATGAAAAATTTGTCTACACTATCTGCCTCCACTTTCTCACTCCTCAATCTTTTGCAATATGACCTCTGGTCCCATCACTGCTCTCTCTGAAATGGCCAATGATCTCTTAGTTACCAAAAATAATGGTGATTTTTCTCAGTCCTGGTCTTTTCCGACCTATCTACTGCATTTGACCCTGCTGTCACCCTCTTGTCCTACATACCCTCTTCTCTCTAGGTTTTTCTTGTTGTTTCCTTGTTCCCCTCCTATGTGACCAATCTTTCTTACTCTCCTTTGCTAGTTTATAATCTATATTATACTCCCCAATTGTGGGTGTTTCCCAAGATTCTTTCCTCAGCCTTCTTATCTTTTTCCTTAGTATCCTCATTAGATCCCATAGATTTAACTATCTTCTCTATGCAGATAATCCCAGATTTATGTATCTAGCCCAGATCTATGTATCTAGCCCAGATCTCCCGGCTTCAGTTCTACACCTTTAACTGCCTTCTAGGCATTTCAAACTCATGCTCCAAAGGTATTTTAAATTCCAAAATTAAACTCATTATTTTTCCTCCTAAGCTGTCTCTCTTCCAAGTCTGTCTGAGATACTTTATCCTTACAGTGTCCCAGGTTTATATTCATGGCATTAACCTCAATTCCTCATTTTCCTTTACCTCCCATATATAACAGCTGCCAAATTTTGCCAATGCCACCTTCATGTATCTCACACCCGACCCTTTATCTTTATTTACACAACCACCACATTAGCTCAGGCTCTCATCATCTCTCACTTACATCACTGCAATAGTAGGTCCCAACTAGTCTCCCTGCCTCAAGTCTCCCTTCACTGTAGTCTATCCTACCTACACACTACTGACAAAAATGTGACCATATGATTCCTCCGCTCACTCGGCTCCAGTGGCTTCTTGTTACCCCTAGAATAAAACAAAAACTCCTCTGTTTAGTTTCCAAAGCCCTACATAACATGGCTTCCATCTACCTTTCTCCCTTAGGCCTATCTATTCACTTAAATTTTATAATTCAACCCTGTCCCTGCCCCTCATATAGGATACTCCAACTCCCTTCTGAGGGCTTCACTGGTCATTCCCTGTGCCTGGAATGTGCTCCCTCCTCACCACTGCCTCACAGAATCCTTTTTCTTTAAGGGGCAGCTCAAGCACTGTCTCCTACATGAAACCTTTCCTGATGCTCCCACTAGTACCCTTGCTCTCAAACTACCTTGGACTGACTACTTCATATTTATTTCTGTTTCCTTTTCTACTTATTTATCATTGCTGTCTGTCCAGTAGATCGCAAGCCCTCTGTGACTAGGTTTCATTCTTTGGATTTGTCTCCCCAGTGCCTACTATAATCAGTGCCTGGTAGATAAGTAAAACCTGTTGATTGAATGACTAATAGAGAATTCCCTAATTTCCAAGGCAGCCTTTTAAGCTTTAGAAAAACTCTAATCATTAGAAATTATTTTTCTTCTCAGAGAAATAAAATCTGCCTCTCTTAACTTCAACCTATTTGTCCCACTCATTTAAGTCTTTTCTTCAGGGTAACCATAATGGGTTCTTTTAAATGATCCTCGAGTGGCCTGGCTTAAAGTTCTTCATAGAATACTTTGAGGTTAACTGATATTGGTAAATCAACCTCTGCCAAAAGAATACAAAGGCACTTTGAAAAAGAGAAGAATTTTTAAAGTCCATAACTGTAAATTGGTCACCTGCTTCTGTTCCAGAGCATAATAGTATCAGAGGGCTTCAAAATATCCTGTTCTTTGTTAATACTCTCAAAAAAATTGCTTATCTTACCAGGACTGGGCCTAATGTCCATGAAGTTTTTCAAGCTCCTCAGATTAAGGTATTACGTAAAACTCAGAGTCACCCTGTGCAAGTCTTTAAAAATGGAAAAATTTCTAATCTTGCTGGGTTAACTCAAATCTATGCAGTACTTTAAGGATTACAAAGTACTTTCCTTATAATTATCCTACTATGTAGGTATTGCAAGCATTATTATTCCCATTTTACAAATGAAGAAACAGAGGGTCAGAGAAGGTAAGTGGCTTGTCTCCGTCATCCAGCTAGTTAAGTGCCAACCAATTGATCAATTAACAGGCATTGATTCAGCACCTCTGTAGCAAGCCCAGAACTAGACAAAGGATGGTCTGATCCCAAGACTAACAGGTCCCCCAATAGTAGAGGGAAGGAATGCAATTTATACTCCCTTGAGGTTATTACAAAAGGCCTGCTTTTATCTATCTCATTCTCATTACCTACGGGAACTTTTCCTACCACAATCATGATAATGCTGTGTATGGTATGTACTTGGTAATGTATCAAGAGGCAATGCTGTTTCAATAGAGGGTTATGACCAGTGTGGAGAATCAGAGAGCTTCCAGGATTCTTCCCAGTTTCTACAAAACATCCAACGAGTCAGACTCTTCTGGAGTTGATGAAAGCAACTGAGAGTAGGCAACAAAATTCTGTGTCAGCCTCTCTCTTACTCAATTCTCTCAGGAATGTCATATGAGATGTGACCCCAACAGGCTAACAATGAATAAATATTAATATATCTCTATATACTTTTAGGGGTTCAAGGCCATATGTGGCAAAGGCCACCCTTGAGGACCTAGAAGACCACATGTATCAAGGCTGCAGGTTCCTCACCCCTTCCCCAGGGGAAAAAAGGTTTCACAGAGGCAAAATGTAAAATGCAAAAGATGTAAACTTACATGATTTTTCTGATCTCTCCAAATGAGGCGATGTGTGCTAAGGAGGAGGACTCCGGCATCAAATTTGATCTAGAAAGAAGCATCATATGATATTCATTGATGGTACTGAGAATTACCCAATAACACACTCAAACACTCAACCGAATCTGTCATTTAATCAGTTCGGGACGTCTCTTTCCAGGCCCATCCATTCTGCGCAGCAACAGCATTTATCCAGGTTCTCCCCCAAATTTACCACAAGTGTCCACCACAGAGAAATGGCAATCCATTTCTAGATTAAATGTCATTAACAGTGTGCTTTATTGCTACACTATAAATACTTTAGAAATAGTTTATCACAAATTCAGCATAAGAAACACTGTTAACCATTGAATAAGAAAAAAGACAGAAATGTTCATACAGGCAGACATATTCTCCTGCTGGTTCCTATATCAGACAATTCTGCTTAAATCTTTTTCTGTAAGTAAAGGAAGGTACTTACAGGGGAATCCCTTATTGGGAAGTGATTGTGGTGTCAAAAAAAACTTTTAAAAAGTTAAATAAAAACTTTTAAAATAAAAACTTAAAATAATTTTAAAAACATGCATATATCCTACTGATTTACATGCTGTTACATGATGAACAGCAGGTAAGATTGTGTTCGTCCTTCGTTGGCGAAGAAGACCACGCCATCAGAGAAACGATGACATGACTTGCACTTGACTTTGCTTTTTGAGTGAGGGAGGGCTGTGCAGGTCACCAGCCTCACTTCTCCTCCAGAGCCATCTGAATCCAGTGACCAGATATTCATCAGGATGACTGGAGATGACTCAGGATGCACTGGGAGACCTTGGGCCCTTTGGGTCAAGGTCTTTGCAGGTACTCACTTAGGGTGAGGCAATGCCCATTCACTGAATAGGCCTGTTTAAGAAGTAGCCAGGGCATGGCCCCTTGGCATCAGGCTGGATGGGAAATAGCAACAGTTACTATTGATAATCACTCTAAAGCTAGGAGGGTGAAGAAGAGCCCTTAGGCAGGGGCCCATTGGCATTCAGTTTCAGAGTGCAGTAGGTTTAAGGTTTTGGGAGAGGACAGGACAGGACAGAACAGGAAGAAGGGAAGGGAAGACAACAGTAAAACCCAAGTCAACAGGGCATGTTTTGGCCATCCAAATTTACTGTCCTTTGGAGAGGAGAAGGAAGGGGAGGGGGAGGCAGACAGGAGAGGAGGAGTTGAGTTACCCAGCTAGCTGGGTCCCCATTCAGCCAGCTGCATCTACTCACAGGATTGTGTTCATCCTTCGTTGCCAAAGAAGACCATGCCATCACAGAAATGATGACATGATTTGCACTTGACTTTGTTTTGAGTAAGGGAAGGCTGTGTAGGTCACCAGCCTCACTAATCCAGAGCCACCTGAATCCAGTGACCAGATATTCATCAGGATGACTGGAAATGACCCAGGATGCACTGGAAGACCTTGGGCCCTTTAGGCCAAGGTCTTTGCAGTACTCTATTAGGGTGAGGCAACGCTCATTCATTGAATAGGCCTGTTTAAGAAGTAGCCCTTTAATGAGGCCAAGAAAAAGAAAAACACCAGGCTGGGCAGGAAACAGCAACAGTTACTAATGATAATCACTCTAAAGCTAGGAGGGTCAAGAGGAGCCCTTAGGCAGGGGCCCAAGGGCGTCCCAGTAAGGTTTTGGGAGAGGACAGGATGGGATAGGACAGGAAGGGAGGGGAGGGAAGGGACCAGTAAAACCCAAGTCAACTGGGCATCTTTTGGCCATCCAAATTTACCATCTTTTGGAGAGGAGAAGGAAGGGGAGGGGGAGGCAGACAGGAGAGGAGTTGAGTTACCCAGCTAGCTGGGTCCCCATTCAGCCAACTGCATCTATTCACAGGATTGTGTTCGCACAAGTAAGATAAACAGGGGAAGAACAGATGGAGCATAAGAGGGAGGAAAACACTGGTTATGGAGGACACAGAGCAGCTGGTCTAGTCTGACTGGATCACAGAGTATTTGGAGGACAGAAGAATAAGACCAGGAGGATGCTGCCAATTAAGTAACTATGAACATAATTCAGTAGGCAAGAAGATGCTATGGCAGTATTTTGAAAAGAGCAGTGACCTAGTTGGATCTATGTATGAGGGAGATTAGTTTGGCAGCATTGTAAAGGACAAATTAGAAACGAGAGAACAAAGTCCAGAAGAAATATTGCAAAGGTATTACCACAGTAGTAGTCCAGTAATAGTCCAGATTCGTGACAAGAGTATGAACTGAAGTGATGACTGTGGGAGTATAGGAGGGGAGACATGTGAGAAATGTTAGAGACAAGACTGACAGAACTTTTAAAGTGGTAAGAAGTGAGTCAGAAGGAAGAGTCAAAGAAAATAGGAAGGATTAAAACATGGAAAACCATAAAACATGCTAATGGTGCCATTGAGGGAAATGGTAAGTGAGAAGGAACAGGCTTCAAAGAAAAGTTAATAATTCAATTCCAGGCACATTCATTAAGCACTACTACATGTCACACATGGGACTATGAACTGGAGATACAGAGACCAAAAGGAAATAACTGCTGCCTTCAAGAAGTGTCCTCTACGGTGTAGAGATACAGTAGCCCTAAGCCAACCTGATTTGTAGCAGGGATTTAATAAACATATGGAGATTGACTCAATACATGTACATATAAATAAATACTAAAGAATTTTAAGAGGGAAAGAGATTTAGTAACAACGGGGTGAGAGGGGTTATCAAGAGAGATCTTATACAGGTGGCACCTGAACCATGCTTGGAACAAAGCTAAACTTTCTATGAGGCAGATATATAAGCTAGGTCTATGAGGTGTATATGTCAAATATGAGGGAGAAGAAGGGAGGTCCTTGTGCAAAGGAACCAAACAGGAGGATGGAAGGTCAGGTAGAAGAAACAGGCAGCAGTCCAGTTTGATTGGGGGGGAGCGGGGGAGACAGAGAGAGAGAAAGGGAGAGGGAGAGGGTGAGAGAGACAGAGAATGAGTCTGGGGAGGTCCAAAGGGTACAATATGATATATAAGGCTGGAAAGGTAGGTAGAAGGCTTTAAGTGCAAGGTTTTAAAGTGCAAGCTAAAGATTTTATCACAGAGGTGATAGACAGCCATTAAGGATTTTCTTACACGGTCACATATGTGTATTAAGAACACTAATTTGGGCAAAGTAGAGGAGCTCTATAGAGGTGAAGGAGGCTCAAACAAGAAACACTAGAAGCTAGGGCCTCACATCTGATTTCAAATCTTTGGGAAGAGCTGAAGTGCCCCATCTGCCTCAATTTCTTAACATGTCCCACATCTATAGAATGTGGTCACAATTTCTGTGCAAGATGTATCCATGAATTTATTTTAAAGTCTTCAACACCCAAATTTCAATGTCCTAAATGCAGTAAGAAGTGTGTGAAGATTCTCCGGCCTACTCAACAACTAGAGACAGTGGCACAATCCTTCAGGCTGCTCATCCCTCACATGATGAGGAACTGGAAGCTGAGAGATGTGATCAAAAGAAAATTCCATGAGGAAATCAGCCTGGATCCTGAAACTGCCTCTTCTGGAATCACCTTGTCCAGAGATATGAAAACAATGAGAGGAAGAAATACATGGATCAAGTTGCATCTTACTGTGAAGAGACCTGATCAAAGTGGTGCTGTTACACTAACTCAGAGTTTCATGTCTGGGAGACATTATTGGGAGGTGACAGTGGGAAACAGTTCTGCTTGGGATGTTGGTCTTTGTAAGGACTCTGTAAAAAGAATTGGAGAAGTTTCCCCATCTTCTTCAGATGGATATTGGTTTCTGAGCCTAAGAAAAAAGATGTACTTTGCTTCCACCATTCCTGAGGTGAGTATTCCCTTAACAAGGAAGCTCTACAAAGTGGGAATCTTCTTGGATTATCAGGCAGGAGACATAGTGTTTTGTGATGTAGACAGCAGATGCCACCTCTATACATCCACCAGCTCCTTTTCAAAAACTCTGGCCTACATTTTCCATTGACCTCCACTCCAAGAAAAAAAATATTCTAAGGATTGACCCAATAGAAGCTGCAGAAACCCCATAACATGCATGACCATGACCATGACCATGACACTGGCTTAGAGATTTTAGTAAACTTAAGAGAAATCTCAAGTAGAAACAATTTGTGCAATAACAACACACTAAAGAACAAACAACTTTGAAAGCTATAGGAATTATGATCTGTCAATAGAAACAATGACTGTCTCAATCTCCATTGCCCTCAGTTTTCTCACCCGGAGAAAAAGAGGTTGAACTAAATTCCTTCTGAGATTCCTTTTAGTTCTATGGTTATGTCTCTGAAAAAGTCCATCCCAAGCAGCAAAGTTATTCATCAATCACTGATATCACGCTGCGAACTGAACACTTAGTCCTGAAATTCCAGGTGTGAGTTGCCTCAGCAACATGTACTCACTACTGTTGTTAGTTAAGTTTGTGCCCCTTCTCTTCTCATGCGCTTTCTGGATTTGCAGGAAAGCGCACTCCACGTTTGGGGTGGGTATGACTATGGAATGATTTCTTATTATTGTCCATGCCATTCATTTCAGTAATTGCATTTGCTAAGAACTAATCTCTCGTCTGAATGTTACTAGGAAGCATATTGGTGGGTTCTCAAAGGGTGTATCTCTTTGGGATTACTCAGAGAACCTGAAAACTAGTATTAATTATTGTTCTAGAGATTCTGCCACTGTATGAGGAACTGGGGCAGTGAGCCCATGTTATACTCATATTGCTCCTTCATTTCAATTTTGTTTGCTCTGCATGACTTCATAAATTTTCTCATCTGAAAAATGAAGATTGAACTAGGTGAATTATTTTACCTCTACATCTATGCTTCTATGACTTACTACTTCTTTGATTTCTTTCTATTTCCTATTCCATACATGGCTCTCTTTTTTGATAACTGTTCCCTTTACTAAATTTGGCATATCTGTCATTGTTTTGAGGTGGTTCAGGGGAGCCAAGATCAGTCATGAAAATTCACTTTGATATCTTACTGGAAACTATAGGGGAAAAAACCCCTTTTTCCAAAATAGAATTTCAAATCAGGAATCACACTGTATATTCATAAATAATGTTGTAGTGATGGAAACCAATAAAATAATTTTCCCTTACAAAAAAAAAAAAAGAATACTAATTTGGCATCTGATCAGATGAGTTATTATGTAGAATCTTTTGCAAAGCTTAAGCTGTGTGAAGGATAAATTTGAGAGGTAAGAGACCTGCAATAGTTCAGGAAAGAGGATCCAGGCCTGTAAGTGGAATGAAGGGAATATATGTAAGAAATGTTGTGGAGGTAGTACTAATCTTGGCAAAGGATTAGATGTGGGGAGTTAGGGAGAAATAAAACAGTGCAAGACTCCTAGGTTTTGAACTTGAGGACTGAAATGATGGTGGGGCAATCAAAAGAAACATGGAAGCTAGGAGGAGTTTGGGGTGAAGTAAGCTTCATTTTAGATACGTTGAACTTGAAATACCAGATGGCAGATACTATCAATTCCAGAGGAATGATGCTAACACATATTTACAGGTAATATAGACCTGGAGTTCAGAAGAGAGGTAGTGTGTGAGTTGGATAACTGGGAGTCACCTTGAATCCATGGAAGCTGTCAAGGTCACCAAGAGACAAAGTAAAGAAAGAAGTGAATAAGCTGAGTTTAAGGAGACAATAAGAAAACCAAATGGAAATATCCCATTTGTGAGTGAAGATTTTGATCTGGAGCTGAAGAGAGACCTGCTTCTGCCACTCTGCACCACTGATATTTCTGGAGAAAATCAATCATTAAACTCATTTATTAAACACTTTCTATTTGCCAGGCACTGTGCTAAGCAATGAGAATAGAAACAAAGGAAAAAACAGTTCTGCCCTCAAGGAGTTCCCATTCTAGACAGGGAAGGTAACCTGTATAGGCCAGATGTTTAAAGAGTAGGTGGTCTAGCAGAGGGCAGAACCAGGAAAGGCCTCCTACAGAAGGAAGGATTTGAGCTGAGTCTTGGAAGAGGCAAGGGAAGCTGTAAAGAAGAGGACCAGAAGGAAAGCATGCTGGGTCTGGGGACAGCCAGTGTGAAGGCACAGATGGGAGACAAGAGGGTCTTGCAAAAGGAACAGCGCAGCCAGGGTAGCTAGCCCATAGAGGGCACAGATGGGAATAGAATCCAAGACTAGAAAGGCAGGAAAGGACTTGTTCTGAAGAGCTTCACATGCCAAGTAGAGGACTTTACAATTGACATGGGAAATAATAGGGAGTCACTGGTGTTTACTGAGTAGGAGAGTAACATGAGTCTAGTTCCAATTTAGGAAAATCACTTTGGCAGCTACACAGAGGATGAATTGGAATAGGAAGAGACTAATTGGAAGGTGACTGCAGCAGTTCAGGAGAGAGGGGATAAGGGCTTGAAATAATGTGGCGGCTGTCTGTGTAAGTGAAGAGAAGGGGACACTGACATGAGATGGTGTGGAAAAAGGGATGACAAAATTTGACAATGGACTGAATATTGGAGTGAGGAAGAGCAAGGAGTCAAGAATGACCCTGAAGTTATAGGACTGGGTGACTGGAAGGATGCTAGTGATAGGGAAATTTGGGAGAAGGGAGGGTTTGGGGAGGGATGGGATTTTGGACATGGTAACATGGTGTCTGTGAGACATCACTCTGTGACATCCAAAAGACAGCTGGTAACGCCGGACTAAAACTCATTAGAGACTAGGGCTAGACAGACTTGGATGATAAAGATAACAACTGACTCATGGATCTGATGGGATCTCAAAGTGAAATAATATGGAGAGAAAAGAAGTGAGGGCCCAGGACAGAGGAGCCCTGAGGAATACCCCCCAACTAGTGGGTATCACATGAATGAAGAACCAGCAAAGGAGACTGAGGAGTGGCCAGACAGCTAAGAAGAGAACCAGGCAGGGGAGAGCAGTATCTTGAAAATCTAGACAGCAGAGAATATGAAGGAGGTGATCAACAGAATCAAAGACTGTAGAGAGCTCAAGAAAGATGAGGACTGAGAAAAGGCCATTTGGAGATCATCAAGGAAAGGAGTCTGACAAATGAAAATGATGCAAGCAAAATTTTTTCCAGCTAACTAGAAACTGCCACCACTTGTTTATACATTTTCTCCTGGCTGATTCATAAACAGGATACTCCATCTTTTCACAGGCATTTTCTCTGGCTATCCCCCATGTCTCATCTCCACCTATTGCCTTTCCTGGCTTCCTTCAAGTCCCAACTAAAAATCCCATCTTCCTCAGGAAGCCATTTCTAACTCCTCTTATGATAGGACCTTCTCTCTCAATTATTTTCTATTTATCCCATATTTTGGATTGTTTTCCTCCAGGAAGTTTGAATCCTAGTTTATCCAGAGTCCTTTATCTTAACATGCAAATCTGGCTTTGTTTTAGGATAATTTTGAAGATATTAACTAAACTTCTGTTTCTCTACAATTTACGCTCAGAATTTTTTGTGCCATGGGAATATGTTACAATTTATGTTAAGGATTTCACTTAAATGAAACTCCCTCCACCAATGCAGAGAGTAACTTGTCCATATTTTGCAGTTAGAGACTTGCCTGAAACTTAGTGACAAAGACTTGAACAGTGAACCAATGTCAGAGACAGGATTCAAACTCATTTATTCTTGACTTTCTGTCTATGAGGCCTTGATGCCCAGAGAAAAATTTAAACTAAAAAGACTAACAAAACTATTTAAAAGGTCATTTTCTACTGAACATGGAGTTAGGAAGACCCGAGTTTAAATCGAGCCTCAGACACTTAATAGCTGTGTGAACCTCAGCAAGTTACCTAAACTTTGTTTGCCTCAGTTTCCTTTACTGTAAAGTGGGAATAATGATAGCACA
Source organism: Notamacropus eugenii (assembly GCF_028372415.1). Classification (NCBI taxonomy): domain Eukaryota; kingdom Metazoa; phylum Chordata; class Mammalia; order Diprotodontia; family Macropodidae; genus Notamacropus; species Notamacropus eugenii. The sequence continues at coordinate 103,533,177 of NC_092876.1, forward strand.
ACTTCACAGGGTTGTTGTGAAAATCAAATGAGATAATAGTTGAAAAGTATCTTATACATAGTATGTACATAAAAAATGTTTGTTCCTTTTCCTTCCTTAGAGAAGGTGTGCTGGTGTGGTAGAAAGAGCATTAAACTTCAATAGAGAAACCTTGGTTTAAACTTTGGCTCTAATACTCACTAGCTATATAGTCAGTATAAAGACATGTCACTTAATGTTTCTCAGCCTCAATTTCCTTACTGGTAAATTGGGGATAATATACTACCTAACACTTGTCAGTTAATAAACAATTATTCAGTTTTTTCTATGTATTAAGCCAGGAGTGGGGAACCTGAGGCCGTGGGGCCTTAAATCCTTTAACAAAAAGATCTGTTCTATAAAACTTGGACTCAGTCAAAAGGCCACATCTAAGGCCGAAGGTCGCCCACTTCTGTGCTAGGCACCGTGCTTAGCACTGGGGATACGAAAAGAGGTAAAAGATAGTACCTGCCCTCAAGGAGCTCATAATCTAATAGAGGAGACAACAAGCAAACAAATATATAAAAATTATATAGAGGATAAACAGGAAATAATTAACAGAAGCGCTGGAATTAAGAGGAATTGTGAAAGGCTTCCTGTAGAAGACAGGATTTGGTTGAGACATAAAGGAAGCCAGGGAAGGCAGTAGGTAGAGGCAAGGTGGGAAAGTGTTCCAGATGGAATAGAGGTGGTCTTGTTTGTGATTCAGCCAGCAGGCCAGTGTCAATGGACTAAAAAGAAACATATAAGAAGACTTATAAGGAAAAAGATGTGTACATCTTAAAGCACTATGCATAAATGAACCATCACTCTTTCATTGAGCTAGGCAGATATTTTACGATCTGTTCATAGTAATTTTTCAAATAATCATTTTCTTTTTCTGCTTTAAAAAGTACAGTCCCAGCACTAGTGCCCTGTTGGTAGAGCTGTGAATTGATCCAACCATTCTGGAGAGCAATTTAGAGCTATGCCAAAGGGCAATCAAACTGCGATACTTAGATCCAACACCACCACTAGGTCTGAATCCCAAAGATATCATAAATGAGCAGAGGACCTATTTGTACAAAAATATTTACAGCAACTATTTTTGTGGAAATTGAAGGGATGTCCATCAACTGGGAAATGGCTGAACAAGTTGTGGTACGTGAGTGTAATGGAATACTATTGTACTAAAAGCAATGACAAGCAGGCAGACTTCAGAAAAACCTGGAAAGACTTACACGAACTGATGCAAATGGAAGTAAGCAGAACCAGAATAATATCGTACACAGTAATAGCAACATTGTACAACGATTAACTGAATGATTTAGCAATTCTCAGCAACACAATGAGCCAAGACAATTCCAAAGGACTAATGAGGAAAAATGCTATTCACATCCAGAGAAAGAAATGGAATCCAAAAGCAGACGGAAGCATACTGTTTTCACAGGGCTTTTTTTTCTTGTGGTCTGTTTCTTCTTTCACAACATGACTAATATGGAAACGGTTTACATGACTGCACATATATGACCAATATCAAATTGCTTACCATCTTAGGGAGGTGGGACGTGAGGGAAGGAGAAATTTGGAAAACAAAATTTTTAAATGAATGGTAAAATGTATCTTTACACGTAAATGGGAAAAATAAAATATTGTTTAAAAAATAACATTTTTAAAATTTTTGAAAGAAAGAAGTATAGTTCCAGGGACAAGATATACAAGTTACAATCCACTGAATACATTATAAACTTCAACTTTAAATAATCACTGAGTCAGGTGACTCCATTCATAAGAATAAAAAGGGGATGAGGATAAGGTTACTATGTAATTACTGTATAGGAAATCATGTTGTCACCATTATTACTAACATTTTAAAGACTATGGCAGTCCACTAGTATTATTTTGGCTGAGTACAGGAGAAGCACCAACGATCAGTGGAGGCTGAAAACAGAACACTACAACTAAAAATCATCTACTTGAGCACAGAACTACCCCTTGGGGAGTATTCTAAGTGCTGTGGGGTGCAGGGGCCAAGGAATGCTGCTAAGCACTCAAGGCGCCGCAAGGGCTCACTAAACCATTTCCCTTTCAGTAACTATTCCATCCCTCCTTCCTTCAAAGGATCACATAACGTTCTCCCTTGTATAACATTTCTGTACAAGCTGCCCTTCCTTCTCCTCTTTCATTAGGTTACAAATTCCTTGGAAGTAGGAACTCTTGTATCAGGGGCACAGCAGGCACTTAAAGTTTGAACGACCTGACTTGCTCCAGCCAAAGGCGGACGGGGTGGGCTCATGCAGGGGGCTCTGGCTGCGGGGGCACGAGCCCCCTAAACATGAAGGTGCGCTGGCAGCAGCCGGGGGAGATGACCAGGCACATCGTGGGCACATCGTGGGCACTCGAGCCTCGCCAGGGATTGGAGAAAAGGCGGAAATGGAAGGAGGAGGAAGGAAAATAAGGAAGGGGAAGGAAGAGGAGGGAGAAAAGGAGAAAGGCAATTGGGGTTTTGAGGAAAGGAAAAAGATAGGAAGAAGACAAGGAAAGGAAGGAGTGCAGGAGGAAAGGAAGGGGGAGGGGGGAGATGCCGCCCCCGGCATGCAGGGAGGGTCGGGGGCTCGGGTTCGAGGCCGGGAGGGTCACAGGCAGGAATCAGAGGCGGGGGACGGCACTTCCCCCGATCCTCCGCTCCGGGGTCCGGGGCTCCTCGGGGACCTCCCCCGGGGGCGGCTACACCAGCCCCGCAGTGCGGCCCCGGCCGGGCCTCCCGCGGCCGAGCGCAGCCCCGCCGCCCGCCCCCCGCCCGCCCCGCACCTTCTCCTCGCCGTCGTAGATGCGGACCCCGCGCTGCTGGATCACCAGCGTCTCGTTGATCTCCAGGAGGCCGTTCGTCCACACGAACCGGTCCATGACCCGCCGCCGCCGCCTCCGCAGTTCCGGGCCCGGCCCAGCCTCTGTCCTTTCTCTCTCTCCCCGCTGCCTCCCGCACTGCGAGGGCGTGGCGCCCCCTGGCGGCCCGGCTGCTCCCCAGGAGCCGCGGCGCGGGGGGCGGGGACCGGCGTCGGGGGCGGGGCCGGAGGTGGGGCTGGGCTGGGCGAGGGCGGGGCCTGCTGCGAGGGCGGGGCCTGCTGCGAGGGCGGGGCCTGCTGCGAGGGCGGGGCCGGCTGCGAGGGCGGGGCCTGCTGCGAGGGCGGGGCCGGCTGCGGGGAGCCCTGGAACAAGGTTGGGGTAAGGAAGGGGATCGTCCAGACCCGCCGCTCGGCCACCGCTGCACCCTGCCCGGCCCAGAGGCATGCCCCCCCTTCCATATATTAGGGTTAAGGGGATGGAATTGGGGAGGGGGATAATCACGCAAACAGACATTTAAGTTTTTTATTTTTTCCCCATTAACAAAAATCTAGTCCTCCCCCCACCCCCAAGAAAGAAAGCCCTGGTACCGATTGTAAGTATTCACGCAAAACAAATTCTGGTGTTGGCCTCGACCCGCGTCACCTCGGCGCCAGGTGCTGGGTTACCCGCCTCATCATTTCCTGGTCCTCCGGAGTCACGGGTGGTCCCGAGGGGCAGCGCAGTTCTGAAGCCTTTCCATGTTCTCAGTGTAAAGGCTGCTCTGGTTCTGCCCCCTTCCCTCCGCACCAGGTCACACTCGTCGCCCCAGGTTTCTAACAGCGGACGTTTACATAATGCTTTCAGGGTGGCAGACCCTCCCAGCCTCACGAAGTGGGCGCTACGGTTACTTTTCAGATAAGGACCTCTGAGGTTCCGAGGCTGCGGTCCAACAAGCGACCAGGGGACTGTTATCCACACTGGCAGCTATTACTGTAAGTACGAGCTCGGAGCTGATGAAGCTTTGTTCATTTCACCTTGGCAGAGAAGCTCATTTTTAACTCTGGAGCTCGTCAATAAAACCTTGAAAGTGTGGCGGGTAATTAATAACTGAAGAGATCATCTGGCAAAAGAAATTTATTGACTAGACAGAATGAAGGGGTCAGTGGATTCCCCAGTCAGTCCAAAGACCTTGAATACAGACTGAAACAAATTTTTATACGTTAAAAAATAACAATCAAATCAGACCAATTAATTATAATAAAAAACAATTAACCAGGATACAAAATTAGGTAATATAATTTCTAATCGAAGGAAAGTTTAGAGGCTTTCTGAGTTGGGAGGGGGAAGAGAAAGAAACCAGCAAGTTTCTGGATCTTCTATTTATAAAATGAAAAGATGTTGATTAATTGCATCCATCTGAATGTATGAAACAATACATGACATATAATCTAGCCTCTCATAGATGAATTAGAGAAAAAACAAGGCAAAGACAATACATGTGACAGCACCAGAGGGAGTCAGTGTTCATAAGATAGAATCTGTTGGGTTCTTCTGATTCCCACACCAAACCAACTCCATTTTGTAAGTGGTCTGCATTCTATCTCATCAATTCCCCTGTTTTGATCAAGGGGTAGGAGCCAGCCCACAGCCAGGGTAATCATTTCTCTGCAAGTGAAGCCAAACCAAGGTTTATCATATCCTCACCATCAGAATTAGAATTGTGTAACAGGAAAAGACAGTCACTAGGTGTCACTCTCTCGCACAGCTTAGGGCCACAACTGGTGCATAAGGTAAAAATAAAAATCAGTCTTAAAAAAAGAGCCCATTTGTCTATGGTGGCAAATAACCAATTACCCTGTAACCAAGTAAACCAAAAGGAGGGATTCCACCAAGGGTCTTTTGGGTCAGGCAGTTATGTTTCTTCTTATAACCCAATGAATTTCATGAAGGTTGGTTTACAATGGCCCTTTGACAGATGAATATCAGAACATAGCACATAACATCTGATCATAGCACAGGACCCTCCTTGTGATGACCATGTAATTTGTAAGACTAATTGTCCTAAGGAGTCAACCTTCCTGATCCAGGAATCAATTTGGAGGGATGAAATGGGTTCACCAGTAGCTTAGACAAGTTTCTCGGTTTCAAGTGATACGTTTTGAGTGGCCTGCTCTAATGCTGTCCCCTCCAACATTCAGGAATAGGGATCTTCCCACTGCTGGGGCTAAATAGGCAATCCCACAGGTTCCAAAATAACTTGGGAGAAGAGAGACATAAGCCTTATTTTCACAGAAATTTTTCACAATTCACAGAAATTATTTTCTGTGAATTATTATTATTCACAGAAATTATTTTCACAAAATTGACCTGGGGATGCCAAACTTCACATAAGATTGGTGGGAGCTAACCTTTGTCCACCAAAAGTGATGTCAGACCTAAGGCAACCTAAACCTTTTCTGATGAGATTTGGTGAAACACACTTGGGTTTCCAATCTGCAAAGTCATTGTACAGACACAAATGAAAAAAAAAAATCTCCCTTATTTATATCAGGGAAGGTAATGCTATGGTTATGATTGACTACTTTGCTAGTCAAGGGTATTATAGGGGCCACAGTCTCAGGTAACACATAAAGGAAAAGGTGGTGGAGGCACATTAGCAATAACAGAAACAGTCCTGGTCTTAGCATACTGCCATACCCTCCCCATTCTCTCCCCCACTCCCCAGCCTCCCACTAGAGGCTGATCTTAAATGAAATGTAATCATTCCTGGGGGGTGAAGGTCATGGATCAGGGGTTGGTCCAACTTAGTATCTTCCTATTAGGAGCACACAAATTAGATGGCATTAAAGCCACAACTGAAAAATGTCCAGTCAATGGTGGGGCATTAACCACATCTTGATTGTGGCAAAGTACCATTCTCTGTGATGGAGGAGGACTTCCCAGGAGTTAGACCCTCTTTGGTGTATATGATGACCTACCTAACACCCATCAGATCCAATAACTTCCAAGTGATATAGTTTACCGTGCTTCATTTTATAATTTAGTAGTAGTGTTGAGTCTTTTCCATCTTCCTGGAAGCAGTGGATGGGGAGGAGAACACAATAGATAATAATGGTAAAACTAAACATCAACAAGAAAAGCTAGATTTACACAATGGGATAATGATAATACTTAGACATAAAGTAATTGGTATAGCATACAGACCAGGTAAATAGAATATAATCTGCTATATACACCAAAAACTCCCAAGAAACAGGCAGATTACTTCTTGGGTTCTCCATTTTCAAATCCTCCTGAGAGGAGTTGACTGGAAAGGAAAAAGCAACAAGAAAAAAATATAAAGATCAAAACAATGTAACAAGGAATAGCAGTATTTCTTGTCAGAGTTAAAATGATTAATAATGTGAAGCAGAAAGCAAGGAGTAAAACAAAAAACTTCCATCTTATTGCATATATAGACTTTCTAGAAAGATGGGCACTTATTGAATCTCTGGTGTCTTTGGGAAAGTTAACAGACTGGGAAAAATTATCAGGAGAAGTAAAAACAACAGGTGACAAAATTAAAATAAAGTAAATCACAAAACGCATTATGAATCTGAATAAGGTGCAGGTTTTACATGAGAACAGTGGATCCAAGAGTCCTCTTTGCTCCGATCTTGACTGCAGCAGGAGTAGTCAGCCACACTTTGGAACGGCCTTCTCAGGCAGGTTGAGTTCTCCTAGTTCACTGGAAATTTTGAATGTAGACTTTATCTCCGGGATGGAAATCATGCAGTGAAGAGTCCAAGGGGCCAATTTGTACAGCAGCCTCAGGGTCAACTTAGTCTGTTCTGTAATTCCTGTATGTCAGAGGCAATGGAAGTATCTCCTCTTAATAATGATGTATGTACTGAGGCAAAAGGTTTTGTTTATGGAGGATGACCAAAAAGCATTTCAAAAGGAAAACCATGTGAAAAACATTCTCCTCTGGGTCTGTTCCTGAGATGGAAAGGGGTGAACATCAGACCATTTAAGATGTACTTCCAAACACAGCTTGCAAATTGTAGTCCTCCACACTGTATTCATGCGTTCAATTTGACTAGAACTCCTTGAGCGTGACAAGGGGTATGAAATTTAGTTGTTACCCCCAGACAGGAATAAATTTGGGAGGGGATCATGTCAATGAAATGAGGTCCTTTGACTCAACATGACTCGGAGGGCCAAACTGGGGGACAGTTTCTTCCAGCATTATTTTAGCCACAAAACTATCAATAGCTTTTGAATTAGGGAAAACTCCTATCCAGGGAGTCATCTGATTCACAATAATGACACAAACTTTGTAGTGGCCATGATGAGGAGGGTGAGGGAGAGAAGCCTCAGTTGTGGAGACACTAGTGCTGGATGGAAGGGGTTGAAGAGGAATAGGAAGGACAAGATAAAAAGAAGTAACCTTTTGGGGAAGGAGGTGGGCAGAAACCATCTCTTAAAGCTACCCAGAAAAACCAATAGTTCATCTGATCAGAAGATTTTTCAATGGCTAGCCTTAATTTCAATTTGCAACAGTAAAAAGGCCCAAATTGGGGCCAAAACAAATGATCACTAGAGTCCCTGCCAGATTTATACACAATTGAATTGCTTATTGTTTATTCATTCCCTTAGCTATAGGGAGCATCACCTGATCCCATGCTATCACAATTCTATCCAATTCTAACCACATATCTTGCTTTTGCTGGAACCTATTCTCTTTCAGAACTCCTGGGGAAAAAGAATCTAAAAACTGAAACTTAACTTCAAACCATCCCATTATGTGGGGCAAACCTAACCTGGCCCTAAATTCCCCCAAGGAAAACCTAAACTTTCCCAGTTCCTGGAGCAAACCTAATCTTCCCCAATCCCAGGAGCAATCCTAAACTTCAGCTCCCTAGAAAAACTTAATTCAAACCTAAACTCAACTCAGTCCTTGGGCCCACACTTAACCTAAACTTAAACTTCCCCAATTCCATTTTTTAACTGATCTTCATTTTATCTCAACAACTCACATTACAGGCCCTAAGTAAATATTTATTGATTAGGCGAAGCCAAGTAGGCAACAGATTACAAGTAGCCATCCTATACACTGGAGTAGCAGAAACAACAAAAGTGTCAAGGTAAGACATTTTTCCAACCTAAGAAAACTTAAGAGGTAAGCAGGAAAAGTCTGTGAATCTGTGGCACTGGGGTAAAGACCTAGGTTGGTATAGGGGAGAGCACGGCAGCAGCAACAGCTCCAGGAGCTCTCAGCCCAGAGGTGGTAATGAGGTTGGACAAATTCTCAGAAAGAGATCCCAAGGGGTCCTTTGCTGGTACTGAGTACAACTAGCACTGACTGACAACTCTATCACCCACACAGAGTTCCAGGGTAGAAAGAGCACTTCTCATCAGTCACAAGGGAGCAGGGACATTGGTCACAGTTCTAGGACTGAGAGGAGGACTAGGGCTTACAGCTACATGGGACCAATGGTTCTTTCGGGGTAAAGACCAGAGTGAAAGAAAAGGAAAGTCCAATCTTCAGGAGCCAAGATGGCAGATCACCTGAATTCTCCGAGTTTACTGCCAAACAACTATCAAATAGTGACTCAAAAGGAATTCTAGTATAGCAGAACCAAAAAAAGATAGGGTGAAACAATGTTCTAGCACACAGTGACTTTGGAGGTTGGTAAGAAAGATCTGACTCACTCAGGTAAAAGGGGAGTATAGTCCAGGGCAGGCAGCATACCAGCGAGACAGCCAGAGGCACTGCCTCAGCAAGCCAGTGGAAGGCTCTGAACCCCAGCACAGATCAATGATTGAGGCTTCACAGTCCTGCCCAACCCTACCAACTCTGTAGGTCTACGTGCAGCACCAGACAAGCAACCAAGCCCACCCCAGGCCATAGCACAGCACCAGGCCTACCCTGGGCCCTGATGCAGAATCAAGCCCTCATATCCAGGGCCCCATTGTAGCACCCACTGAGCAGCCAGAACCTACATAACCCTGGCACAGCATCAGGTAAGTGGCCACCCCCCCCCCTCCACAGTGCCAAGAAGGGGCCAGGCCCCCACAGTACCTGTATAACACCAGACAAGCAGCCAGGGCCTGCAGTCCCTATCACAAGAGGTGTGGGACAATACCCCTTCTGCCCTGAGGAAAGCTCAACTTTAAAAGTAATGAAGAAGGCTGGAAAATATGAGCAAAAAAAAAAACAACAAAAACCTGACCATAGAAAGTAATTATTGTGACAATGAAGATCAAAACACAAACTCAGAAGAGAACAACAATGTCAAAAAGCCTACATGCAAAGACTCACAAAAAATGTAAATTGATCTCAGGCCCAAAAATAACTGGAAGAGGTCAAAAAGGATTTTAAAAATCAAATAAGAGAGACAGAAGAAAAATTGGGAAAAGAGAGTGATGCAAGAGCATCATGAAAAAAGTCATAGCTTGATTAGAAAATGGAAAAGATGTACAAAAATTTACTGAAGAAAACAACTCCTTAAAAAGTAGAATTCATCAAATAGAAAATGTTAAAAAAAAAACTAACTGAAAAAAAAATAAATCCTTAAAAATTAGAATTGAACAAGTGGAAGCTCCATGAGAACTCAAGAATTAATCAAACAAAATTTTAAAAAAATAGAAGAAAATGTGAAACATCTCTTTGGAAAAACCACTGACCTGGAAAACAGATTGAGGAGAAATAATTGAAGAATTATTGGACTACCTGAAAGCCATGATCGAAAAAGAGCCTAGACATCATCTTGTAAGAAATTATCAAGGAAAACTGCCCTGATATTCTAGAACCAAAGGGTAAAACAGGAATGGAAACAGTCTACCAATCACTTCCTGAAAAAGATTCCAACATGAAAACTCCCAAGAATATTATTATAGCTAAATTCCATAGCTCCCAGGTTAAGGGGAAAATATTACTAGCAGGCAGAAAGAAACAATTGAAATATCAGGGAATCACAGCCTAGATTACTCAGGATTTAGCAGCTTCTGTATTAAAGGGGTGGAAGGCATGGTATTCCAGAAGACAAAGGAGTGAGGACTACAACCAAGAATCACCTACTTAGCAAAACTGATCATAATCTTTCAGGGAAAAATAGTGGTGATTCAATGAAATAGAGGGCGTTGAAGCTATCCCAATGAAAAGATCACAGCTGAATAAAAAATTTGATTTTCAAATACAAGACATGAGAGAAATATAAAAAAGAAAAAGGAAGGAAAAAATACAAGGGAATCAATAAGGCTAATCTGTTTGAATCTCTACATGGGAAGATGATACTTGTAATTCTTAATTGTTATCACTATTAGTACAGTTAGAAGGAGACAGAAGGTGTAGGGTACAAGGTAAGGGGATGATATCCAAAAAAAATTAAGGGGTAAGAAAGAAGATTATACTGGGACCAGAAGGAAAGGAGAGATAGAAAGGGATAAAGTATCTTACATGAAGAGGTGCAAAAGACCTATTACAAAGGAGGGGAAAATGAGAGGCAAGGCAACAGGCATTCTTTGAACCTTAATCAGAATTGGCTCAAAGAGGGAATAATATACACAATAGAAATCTATCTTAACCTATAAGGAACAACAACACACACACACACACACAGAGTATAGTTAAGGGGCTGCAATAGAATCTATTATGCTGAAGTAAAAAAAAAAAAGCAATCAATCTCAGACAATGCAAAGACAAAAACAGACTCAAAGTGGATAAGGAAGGAAACTATATTTTGTTAAAAGATACCATAAACAATGAAGTAATAGTAATAAAAATATGTGCATCAAGGGTATAACATCCAAGTTCTACAAGAAGAAGTTAAGTGCGTTACAGGAGGAAATAGTAAAACTAAATACCAGTGGAGTAACAACTTTCTCCTCACAAAACTAGAAAAATCTAACCATGGAGTAAATAAGAAAGAAGTTGAGAGGGGGGAACAGAATTTTAGAAAAGTTAGATATGTGCTCCGTGAGCAAAGCAGAATTGCAGTAGCTTAAAAGAAACATGAAATGTGCAAATTTAGAGACATCTCCACTCCAGATGTTCACATCCACAATTTATGCCCAACTTGTGGTAGAGCCTTCTGAGCTTGTACTGGTCCATCAGACACAGTCAGACACGCTGCACCTTGAATTCAACATAGATATGCTATTTTGGTTTTCTTTGGGCACAAAGGATAACCAAATGAAATATCTCGTGCTATCTCTTCTTGTAGCAGTTTGTTGGTAATATGTAGAAATGATGATTTATGTGGGTTTATCTTATATCTTGCTACTCTGCTAAAAATTACTTTGACTAATTTATTTGACTCTCTAGGATATTCCATGTATACCATCATGTCCTCTGTAAAAAGAGGTAGTTTATTTCCTCACTGCTCATTCTTATTCAATTTTTTTCTTCCTTATTGCTATCTGCCAGCATTTCTAGTACAATAAATAATAATAGTGATAATGGGCTTCCCTTGCTTTACTCCTTATCTTACAGGGAAGGGGTCTAGTTTATCCCCATTACAATTAATCCTTGCTGATGGTTTTAAGTAGATGCTTATCATTTTAAGGAAAAATCTATTGTTATACCTATGCTTTCCAGTGTTTTTTAATAGGAATGAGTGTTATATTTTGTGAAAAGCTTTTTCTGAATCTATTGATAGAATCATATGATTTTTGTTGATTTTGTTATTGATATAATCAATTAAGTTTTCCTTATATTGAACCAGCCCTGCATTACACTTGGTCGCAATAAATAACCTTTGTGATACATTGTTGTAATCTAGCTAGTATTTTATATAGGATATTTTGTATCTATATTCATTAGGGAAATAGATATATAATTTTCTTTCCTCTGCTTTTGCTCTTCCTGATTCAGGGATAAGCACCATATTTGTTTCACAAAAGGTGTTTGGTAGGATTTCTTTTTTGCTTATTATTCCAAATAATTTATTTAATATTGAAATTAGTTGATCTTTAAATGTTTCATAGAATTCACTTTTAAATCTATCTGATCCTCATGCTTTTTTCTTAGGAAGCTCTGTTAGGATGCCCTGTTCAATATCTTTTTTTTAAAATAAGTTTATTTTGAATTCTATTTCCTCTTCTGTTAAACTGGGCAGATTATATTTTTGTAAGTATTCTTCCATTTTTTTAGATTGTCAAATTTATTTCCATATAATTTGGCAAAATAAATCCTAATAATTGCATTAATTTCATCTTTATTATTAGTGTCTTCATTCTTTTCATATTTTATACTAGTGATTTGATTTCTCTTTTTTAAAATCATATTAATCAGTTTTATCTGTTTTGTTCATAAAACCCACACCTAGTTTTATTTATTAATTAAATGGTTTTCTTATATTCAGTTTTATTAATCTCACCTTTAATCTTCAGGATTCCCAACTTGGTGTTTAATTAGAGATTTTTAATTTGTTCTTTTTTTATTTTAATTACATACCCAACTCATTGATCTGTTCTTTCTCTATTTTACTGATGTAAGCACTGAGAGGTACAACATATCCTCTGATTACTGCTTTTGCTGCATCCCATAAGTTTTTATATGTTGTCTCATTATTATCTTTCTCTTTAATAAAATTATTTGTTTCTATGACTTGTTCTTTAACCCACTCATTCTTTAAGATTAGATTATTTGGTTTCCAATTAATTTTTAATATTTCCATGTCCTTTACTAAATATAATTTTATTGCATTATGATCTGAAAAGGAATGCATTTAATATTTCTGCTTTCCTACATTTGACTATAAGGATTTTATGCTCTAAAATATGGCCAGTTTTTGCAAAGGTAACCTATCCCACTGAAAAAAAGGTATGTTCCTTTCTCTTCTCATTCAGTTCTCCCCAGAAGTCTACCATGTCTAATATTTTATTCATCTCCGTACCTTCTTTCTCTCTCTTTTTTTTTTTTTTTGGCTTGGATTTATCTAGTACTGTGAGAGAAAGGTTAAAGTGCTGAACCATCATAGTTTTGCCATTTCCACCTGTAATTCATTTAGCTTTTCCTTTACAAATCTGGATGCTATAATATCTGGTGCATATATGTTTAGTATTAACATTACTTCATTATCTAAGATGCCTTTTAACATAATGTAGTTTCCCTATTTATCTCTGTTAATTACATCTATTTTAGCTTTAACTTTATCTGAGATCATGATTGCTACTCCTACTTTTTTTTACATCAGTTGAAGCATAATAAATTCTACTCCAGCTCTTTATTTTTACTCTACTTGTGTCTCTCATTTTTAAATTTCTTGTTTCTTGTAAACAACATATTGTCAGTTTCTGGGTTTTGATCCATTCTGTTATCCATTCCTATTTTATGGGTGAGTTCATTGCATTCATAGTAAAAGTTATAATTGCTAGCTGCATATTTCTCTCCATCTATTTCCCCTCCACCACCGTTTAATCTTTTCTCTCTCTCTTTTTAACCTATTCCTCTTCAAAAGTCTAGCTAACTTCTAATCATTGCCTCTTTAATCTTCATTCTCGTCTTATCCCTATGCCCTCCCATTTCTCTGTAAGCTAAGACTTTTATACCCAACTAGATGTATCTGTTATTCCCTCTTTAACTCAATTCCAATGAAAATAAGGTTTCCTCACTGCCTGACTTAATTGGAAAAGTTCTTCCATTTATGCTTTTTTTGTGTGAGATAATTTGCTCCATTTTACCTCTTCCCACCCAGTTCCATTTTTTAGAATCACCCCATCATAATCAACTCAAACCCAAGTCCTCTGTACTCTAACTACACAAATAATGATAATATTCTTAAGTGTTAACAAATATCATTTTTCACATACATGACAGTAAACAGTTTAACCTTATTAAATCCCTTATGATTAGTTTTTCATGCTTATCTTCTTATGGTTCCCTTGGTTCTTGTATTTAAAAGTAAAATTTTATGTTCAGTTCTGGTCTTTTCCTCAAGAATATCTGAAAGTTCTTTCATTCATTCAATTTCCTTTTTTTTTTCCTTCCAGTACTACACTCAGTGTTGCTAGGTAGGTTATTCTTTGTTGCAAATCCAGCTCCTTTGTTCTTTGTAATATCATATTCCATGCCCTTTGATTTTTTTTAATGTAGAAGCAATTAAATCTTGTGTTATCCTGACTGTAGCTCCAAATGGTTCTTTCTCATTGTTTGTAATATTTTCTCCTTGCCCTTGGAGCTTTGAAACTTAGATATAATGTTCCTGAGAGTTTTCATTTGGGGATCTCTTTCAGATGATGATCAATGAAGTTTTTTCAAGTTCTATTTTACCCTCTAGTTCTAAAACTTCAGAACAATTTTCCTTAATAATTTCCTGAATTTTAATGCCCACAATCTTTTTTTTGATCATGACTTTCAGGTAATCCAACAATTCTATTATCTCTCTTCGATCTGTTTTCCAGGTCAATTATTTTTCCAGTGAGATATTTCATGTTCTCTATTTTTTCATTCTTTTGATTTTTTTTTTTTTTAGTATTTCTTGATGTCTTATAAAGTCAGTAGCTTCCCCTTGCTTAATTCTAATTTTAAGCTATTTTCTTGAGTAAGTTTTTGTATCCCTTTTTTAATTATTCATAATTTTCTTGCCTTACTCATTTCTTTCTCCATTTTTTCCCTCTACCTCTTTTATTTGATTTTTCAAGTCTTTTTTAAAGTTCTTCCTAGAATTCTGTTTTTGGCTTGTGACCATTTTACATTTTTCTTTGAAGCTTTACAAGTAGCTGTTTTGACTTCATTGTCTTCTTCTGATCTTTTCTATTAGTGGTCCTGAGGAATATCTGGCCACTGGACCTTGATGGCTCTGGAGGAGAAAGTGAGGTTGGTGACCTTGCACAGCCCTCCCTTACATCAAAGACAATTACAAGTTATATCATCATCTCACTGATTTCATGGTCCTCTTGAGAAGGAAGGACAAATACAACAACCAACAACAAATCTATGGTCAGGGTCTTTGTTATTCTTTACTCATTATTTTTTTAACAGCCTATTTATTCGCTGTTAACTTTCTGTTAGGGTTGAGCTGTACTCCCAGAGTGTGAGGGATAATCTCTCAAGCTTCAGGTTATTTGTGTTGTTATTTTCATAGCTCTATCTGGGGTGACTTTGATTTTTAGTTCTTCCAATGTGCTATGGGTACAAGGCTACATGTAGTTACTGCTATTCCAACTTACACCTTGGGTTAGGAGTGACCTCAAGTACTTCTTTCCATTCTAGAGCTACGACCAGGGCCCTCACTGCTACCAAAAATTTCCTTACTCCACTCTTATTCCTTATGGTCCAGAAACTCACCACCAGCTTCCATCCTCCCATAGCTACATGTGTCAGTTTACCCTTCTACCCTGGGACCAAAACCAGGGACTCAGCTCTCCTGGGAGTGACCAGTCAGTCCTCTCTGTCCCGAGATCAGGAGCAGGGCCCTGAACCTCTGTGACCACAGTCACCAGCATGTACTCACCCCTCTTTACCCATAGCTACAGCCTGTGCTCATTGTGCTAATTGTATTAGGTCTGTCATCATTCAAGAGTTCACCCTAACCATCCACACAGAAAAAATCAAGTGCATAAAGAATGCCTATTGTCCAGATCATGACAGTCCAGACCAGTTGGATGGACTGCCTATGGTGCTAAGCTATCAGCTCGTATATACTAAACAAGTACTATAAATTATCTGGGCCTAAAATTGAGCAGAAAGAAGAATGTGCATAATTACATTTGAGAAATTCTTTTCATGATTACTGAACTATCAAACATGGGGAAATCTCTTTTCTACAGGCTAAAAAAGAATGGAAGTCATATAGATATATATAATCCACATTTAATCCCATGCTCCATCATGAAGGCAAAGGGCTTAGAGTGTCCCCATGATAATAACTCACATTTATATAATACCATTTATTTTGTGAGGTATCCAAATACAAGTAGTATTTTACAGATGAGGAGACTGAGGCACAGAGGGATGGGATGTTTTGCGCAGGGTCATGTGGCTGATTGGTTTTGGAGGCTGGCACTTAAACCTCAACCAGTACTCTTTTTAGGATACTGTGCTGCTTCTATCCATTACATTATAAACCTACCCACAGGCCACCCATTGTCCTTTCGTGACTTCTTCCCTTGGAGATTACTCTTGAAGTCCATTTTTACCTGATTCCACCCATATTAAATGGGAGTGAGGGCAGTGACATACAGTGGCCCTTTGCCTCTACCATTTACTTCAATATAATGAATTTAGCAAGAAATGTGAACTTCTGATATAACTTCATGCCCACCACCACCATGAGAACAGCTGAACCCTATTAGGACAACTGGATTTTTCTGCCTGATCAACCCCTGACCAAATGGCCCTATTTCCAACTCCATAGCCACATGTTAGTGAAGTCTTTATGCCTTTTGTTTCTCTGGTTTCTCCTCTCTTTCTTATTCTTTATAAGAGACGCTGCCTTCTAATGGCAGTCTCTGGTCTTGAGGAGTCACAAAGCAAAACCCCAGGAAAAGATTTTAGCTTTAGGATTTCAGAACAATCCTATGATAATAGAACTTGAGGCAGAAGAGATCTTACAGGTCATCGAGTTGACACGGTGCATAAAACGCAGGACTCGAGTAAGAAGGATGTGATTTCAAATCATTTACATTTAGTTATGTGACCCTAGGCAAGTCACTTAATCACTGTACCTGTTTTCTCATCTGTAAAATGGGAATAATGATAGCACCTACCTCAGAGAGTTGTGAGGATCAAATGAGAGTTATAATATGTAAAGTACTTTCCTAACCCTGAAGTGGTATATAAATAAATGCTACCTATTGTTATCAAGTCCTCCTTCTACAGCTATGGAAACTGAGGTCCAAGAGAAGTTAAGTCACTTGTCCAAGGTCAGATAGTAAAAAGGCTGAGATGGAATCTTAGGTTCTTTGACTCCATATTAACACTCCAACTTCAGTATTCTTTCCTCTGATTTGTGGGAGGGTTGCTGTCTTGGGGTATAAAAGTCTTCCCCTGCCCATTAATAGGCCTCAGGTGAAGCCCATTAAGGGGAAGCTTGATTAGAGGAGGCTTGTTTTATAGGAAGTCTCACATCTTTTGTTAATTGCTAATGAGGCACTCAGTGGTAGGTCAAGAAGGTTGTGATGCTCTCCAGCTCTGAAAAGTGTATGTATACTATGAGGTGAGATTTTGCTTGGGGGCTTACTCTTTAGAAGAAGTTTTGTGTGCCAGATGAGACTCTAGATAGCTGTTAAGGAGCCCCCTGGCATTGAAAACCCAGATGCTGGTGCTTCTCTGTCTGGTAACTATATATGTATGTAGTGGTCAGGCAGTTGGATCTATCTGTTGATCTGTGATGCATGTATTGCTTATGATCAGACAGTTAGAAACCCTGTCTGTTGGTCTTTATTTCCTCTGCTTGTATTTCCTCTGTTGGTATATGTGATTAAAGAAGATTGTTGGCACCTCAAAAGTTGCTTTCTTTTTAGGAAAGTAGATCTAAGAACCTGTGCAGCAGGCCCTCCTGTGTATGCCAGGATGCTTGCTGCTCCATGTCATTCCCTCTGCCTGAAAAACAGGCCTGTGCTCTAAGTTCCTAGTCTACAATCAATCAATCAGTCAACGAATATTTATGAAATACCTATTCTGTGCCCAGCACTGTGCTAAGAGCAAAAAGAGATAAGACATAAATGCCCCTACCACTAAAATAATGTTCTTTCTGGTCTTGAAGGAAAAAATGGGAAGTAGGTAGTAGGAAAAGAAGTTTTGGTAGGGAAAAAGCTGTTTGGATAGTAGCAATCACAGGCCTACAGAGAATAAAGAGAGGATCTCAGAGAATTAGGGAAGTGGGCACATGAAGTGGAGGGAAGAAGAGGGTCATATCTACAGTCAAGGTATTGAAGAATCCAGTTCTACCTCTTTAGAGTAAAGTAGTAATCAATTAGCTGATGAAAAATGCTTTGAACTTAAAAGGGTAAAAGAGAAAATTATTAACAAGCTTGGCAGTCCAGACTTGGGACTGGAATTTTGTGTGATTATAACTTGGGAATTTATGTTGATTCCTGAAGGTGAGGAGAGTGGTATGACCTTGGGTAGGAGAGAGGCAATAAAATGAGCTGAACTGAATGATAATTTGGATGATGGGGATAAGAAATCCAGAATGGACAAGTCTTCCAAATGAATGGATTCCAAACTGAATGGCTGGAGGGAACATCTAAATCCATGAAATCCACAAATCCATAAGAGCTGAAAAACAAAGATATGGCCAAAGAAAGTTTGACACAGCAAATCATCTTGAAAATTCAGATGACAGGGACCCAGTCTAGCACTTTGTTTAACAAGTACCTCAGCCCTGGTTACATCTAATAAAGGCACTAGACAAAGCCTGAATCAGAACTTTGTTAGCTGAAGACAAAACGGCCTTTCTCACATAACATATTTGTGATAGATTCAAATTTTATATATCTTTCTTTTTGAGGAAATTGGGGTTAAGTGACTTGCCTACGGTCACATAGCTAATGTATGAGGCTGGATTTGAACTCAGGTCCTCCTGCCTCGAGGGCTAGTGCTCTATCCACTCTACTACCTAGCTGCCCCCAATTTTAAATATTTTTCATCCCCATCCTCACTTTTGGCTCATTCTCGTTATTGCTATGGATTTTATACTGGGGCTAAGGTGGAAGACGCATCTCTTCCTTTAGAGGCAACATGGTAAAAGTACAAGGTTTGAAATCAGGTCAAATTTCTTATTCTGAAAATGAGTAGATGGCCTCTAGTGCCCATTCTACATCTGTGATCCTATTCTGAACCCTCCTCATCCATCAAGAAAGGAGCTTTCCATGGAGTTCCTTCTGTATCTGTGATCTTCTTCTGAACCCTCCATCAAGAAAGGAGCTCTCCATACAGATGACCTCTGGTGTCCCTTCTATGTCTGTAATCTTCTCCTGAACTGCCTTCATCCATCAAGAAAGGAGCTCTCCATACAGATGACCTCTGGTGTCCCTTCTACGTCTGTGATCTTCTCCTGAACTGCCTTCATCCATCAAGAAAGGAGTTCTCCATACAGATGACCTCTGGTGTCCCTTCTATGTCTGTGATCTTCTTCTGGACCCTCCATCAGGAATGGAGCTCCCCACACAAGTGTTATAGGGCCTCTCCCAATTAATAGTGACAGTTTTGTATGACTCAGTGGTACAGTAATAAAACCAACAACTTAAATGAAATAGATGAATCCTGTGCAGCTTAACAGAAGAGAAAAATTTAAATAAACCAATCTCCGGAGGGTAAAAAGTTGAACCAGTAATACCTGAACTCTCAAGGGAGAAGAAAAATCAATATTTATTAAGTGACGACCATGTGCCAAGCACTGTGCTAAGAGCTGGGGAAACAAAAAGGTACAAACGCAGTTGCTGCCATCAGGGAGCTTACAATCTACTGGAGGAGAGAACATTTCAACAAATACATAACAAGCAAACTCCATACTGGGCAAATAGGAATTAATTAATTAATTAGTTAATTAATCATTAAAAGGGGCTGGGAAAATAGAATTCCAGTATCAGACGGAATTTTAGCTGGGACTTGAAGGAATCCAGGGAAGTCAGTAGATGAGTTGAGGAGGCATGGGGGGACCAGACGGATTTACAAACCAAATTCTAACAAACATTCAAAGAACAATTAATTCCAGTATTATATAAACTGCATACAAAAATAGGAAAAAGAGATTCTATCAAATGCAGCCTTGCTACTTAAACCAGAGAGCGTCAAGACGAAGTAAAATATTGTGAATCCCTATCCCTAAAGCATAAATGTACTCGAAAATACCAGCAGAGGCTACAGAAAGCTACCAGCCTGGGCACTTCTTCCGGTGCTAGCACTGGCTCCGCCCCCAAATTCCCACCGGGTCAGGAAACGAGGAGAAAGGGAGACGACTCACCCGGATTTATTTTGGTTTGAAAGTCCGTAAGCCCCGCCCCAAAGCTGGGGCAAATCCCCGGACGCGACCTAGCAACCGCTCTTCCCCTCTCGGCCCATTGGTCCATTCAATTGAAGCCCTGAGCCAATAGGCGGGCAGCGTGCGAGCGAACGAACCGGAGAGCGCGGCGCGCGGCTCGAACGCGACTGCCTGTCGTCTCGTCCGTTCCAGTCTGAGGTAACCGAGGAGGCGCGGGCCCAGCCATCATGAGCGCTACCAGCCTGCAGCTGCCCGCCAGTCAGAGGTCCAGGCCTCAGTTCAAAGGTGTGAGGACCGCGAGGGGAGGCGGGGGGCGGAGGCTGGGTTCCGGGGCCTGCGGGCTCGGGCGGGCGTGCGGCGGTGGGGGAAGGGCGTGCTTGCCCCCTCCTCACCGCCGGGTCTCGGGCTTTTACCGGATCTTGAGACGGTGAGCTGCTTGAGGGCAAGGACCATCCTTTGCTCTTAGCGATCTGCACCGGTGCCTGACTTAATAAATGCTTATTTGCTGCCTGACTGGGTCATTCTGGGGCAGGCGCACCTGCCTCTTGAGGACTGTCTGTGGGCGTTAGGCCGACTGAAGTAAGAGACTGAGTGGTGGGTTGGGTGGGGGCGGGGCAGTCGCGGCTTCCGGAGGAGCGCCCCCCTCCGTGGGGGGGGGGGGGGGCAATCTCCTGAATGCAGCTGCCCTCCCCACCCAGGTGACGTGACGTGACGTGACGTGCCGTGACGTGACGTGCTCCCGGTCAGTGCCGGGCTCCCAGCCTCTGGTCCAGGTAGAGTTCAAGCGGGCGGGGTGAGGGGGGTCAGCTGTCCCGAGCAGTCTGCCTTTTGCCAACCTTGGAAGTGTTATTTAAACGCTAGCTATTTTCATTACTGTTGTTACGCTTATATTCATAGCATGTAAACGCTAATCATATTTGCGCTATATAAACGCTGGCTACTCTATTCCTATAGATTATATAAATGGCGGCCGTTCCTTTATTCATGTCATGTAGATGCTAACTATATTACAATTTATAAATGCTAGTTCTGCTTACATCACGGCAAATCCGAATTATGTGTACGTTATACAAATGCCAGTTCCTCTGTTTCATATAAATGCTACTTAGAATACTCTTAGCAGCTGGGAGTTATGAATTGTATTTACGTTGTACAAATATGTAAATGCAGATTATTCTGTTTTTATCATGTAAATGTGAATTATGTATTTACAAAAATACCAGGTGTTCTATTTGTATCATGTAAGTACTAGCAATTGCTATATTTATTTAAGTGCTAGCTATTATTTCTCCCTGTTTGGAGGGCAGTTGTATTCTGTTGTTTGCTCTCTGCTTCTTGTGCCCAATGGCTGTGGGCATTTGTTATCTTATCCTCCTTAGGTTATTAACTGGGGAACCGGGGTGGTGCTGTGGAAAGGAGTACTCAGTGGGTGTTCTAACCCCAAGGGGGCTACTTAGTGCATGGCATGTGAGGGGCAGGATTGCCTAGAAGATGGGGCACCTGACTTGGAGTCAGGAAGGTCTGGTTTCAAATCTTGTCTCAGACGCTTGCTAGTTGATTGACTCTGGCCAAGTCTCTTTGCCTCTTAACCTCTCTCTGTGCCTCAGTTTCTGTATCTATAAAATGAGGGAATTGGACTGTGGTTCTCTTGATCATGGGCACAGAATATTCTTTGTTTTGGAGAATCTCAGTACTTTAAAAAGATACTTCCACACAATTCATGACATACCTAGCTAAGAACCACTGGCTTTCAGCCCTTAATCTCGTGATTTTGTTAGCTAAAGCAGAACCCACATATTTCTGCTTTCCAGTTATATAGAGTCTCTTCCTTAGACAAATATTTATTTTCAGTACTGTTAGTTGACAATGCCTTAATTTGTTGGCATATTTGTTGAAATTTAAATATAGTTGATTTGCTTATCTTTTCCATTTGTCCATTAGAACAAAGAAGACAAAAGCTTGAAGAATATCTTGCAAGAAGGAAAGCCCTTTCTGTCATAAAAGTACAGGAAAAGCAGACCACCAGGTAAAATAAAGCTTATTTTAGTTTTATAACACTGAGACAAAGTTTTCTCTATAAAACAACTTGCATGCATGCTGTTCAGGAAGCTTTGGTGGCTCTCTATTTTCCTCTGGGATAAAATACAAACTTCTCTCTCTGGCATCCAAAGCCTTTCATAGTTTGGCTCCAACTTATCTTTTCATATTTATTTCTCATTAAGTCTCTCACACACTGTAGTTACTGCCATGCCTGCCTGCTTGTGTCACTTTTCTCCTGCTTACTGCCAGGCCTTTATATAGGATGTCCCACATGCCTGAAAAGTTATTCCTTTCATTTCCACATGTTGGAAATCCTAGTTTCTTTCAAGGTTCCACTCAGATGTGCCTGCCTACAAGATGCCTTTATTGATTTCCCTTTTGTAATATTTGCAGATTGGTTTTCCAAATCCAGTATGAGTGAATTGCTGTATTTAAAAATATATTTTCATTTTATTTCAATCTCTACTTCAAGTATGCATCTCTCTTTATGACATACCTGAACAAAGAGTTGTGCAGCCTCTGCTTGGGCTTCTGTAGTGACAGAGGACATATAGTACCTTGAAAGATAGTATATTCTGATTATAGATATCTTGGATTGTTGGAAAAATCTTCCATATATTGTGCTAAAGTCTTTCTCCCTGTAACTTTACTTCCATTGGTTCTCCTTCTTTCCTCCTTAGTCAAGCAGAATAAGTAATCAATCTTAAAAATTTTAACTTTTCAGGGAGTTTTGATCTGACAGTATTGATCTTAAAACCAGAAGATGTGACATGTTATCTGAACTTTGATACTTCTAAGCTTTGGGCTCTAACAATCGGTAGAGTTATGATCTCTCTAAACCTCATTTGTAAATTGAGAATAATATTTGTACTATCTACTTCACAAAATTGTTTTGAAGAAAGCACTTTGCAAACTTTTAAGGAACTATATAAATGTTAATTTTGTTATTGTGAGACAAGTGAAAAATGCTAAGAGGCTGAATTTCTGGGTAACTAATCAATCTATTAATTAGCCCAGCTAATAATCAATAAAGTGAGGATCAGTGGTTTTTCTCAGGAAACCAAATATAAAAACATGAAGAGCATGAAGGCCTTAAATATGTTTTTGAAAGGAAATGCCCCTACAAGTAAAAATTAACCCTGACTGATGAGACATTTAATGAGGTGGGCTAAAAGTCTGTGTCACCTCCTGCTGAGAATGTGGCTAGCTCAGCAATCTGGACAGGGTAATCCATCTCCATCAGACCACTCTGGTTGGTTTAAATTCTAATGGAGAATTATAAGGAGAGGGTCTCATTTACTTGGGGCAAGAACTCATCCAGATTGGGTTCTCTTTACACTCCAAACAGAAGGTCTCCTAGTTGGGTAGGTTCCCACCAAGATCGAGGAGCATGTTCCCCAAGAGTTAGTGCAGTCTCATCTATCAGTCATGTCTTTCAGAGACTGACCTTCTACAAGGGCTGGGCCCTAAATGAGGAAATAAAAGGAGAAAAACCTGCATCCTAATTTAAAAATTGGTTATTATGTAGCAAGTAATTTCTCTCTATTTTTACCTTCACAGCCTTGGTTAGTGCCTCTGAAAAAGTTGTACTTAAACTGAATGTGATAAATCCTTAGGGAGTACATAATGCAATTAGATTGTTACCTCTCTTTTTCTGGTCATTATAGTTTTTGTACAATATAAGAACTTATTAGCTTTTTTAAGGGTTAATTATCATGCCATTGAATCATATAAAGCTTGCAGTCTATTCAAACTCCCAAGTTTTTGTTCATTTGAGCTACTTTTTAGGCAGAACTCCCTTCTATACTTGTAGCATTTTTTTTCTCTTAAGGAGTTTACATTTTTACCTGTTGAATTTTATTATATTAGATTTTACTCATTGTTCTAGCTTATCAGAATCTTTTGGGGGTTTAACCATCTTTTGATTATATTGTCTAATGTATTAGCTATCTCCTCCAATTTGGTAAGCTGTAAATTTGATAATCTTACCATTTTACATCATCATCCAAGACATTGATAAAGATGTTGGACAGAACAGGACCAAGGACGGTGTACGTAGGCTAGAAGCAGAAAGAAAATTAAAAGGATTATAAGCAATAAAAATAGGTATCACTAAAACTCTTGATTTTTCTTCACAGGAGAGTCCCTCAGGCCCTCACCTCACTCAGAAGCTATTCATACACAGTTTTAACAAACTTAGTTGTCTAATTTCAAAGCCAGCAGATTTAAAAGGGGAAAGAAAGTTTTTGTTAAAAGCAAAAGAAAAATGACTACTGATAGAAGAATCAGAAATAAAAACCATTTAAAAACAAAGCATCGGGAAAAAAACACCCAGTAGCACTCTGGGATCCTTTAGTGAGGGGCAAAATAACATTATGCATCTCAATATACCCTGAGGTTTTCTTATCTTTTATTTTTATGTCACCTTCATTTTCCCAATATATCTTCCCTCAAATAAGCCATCTTCTATAATTACAAATAAAAAATGGAGAAAAATGGGGAAAAGCAGTTCAGCAAAACAAGCCAACATATTGATCACACTTGAAGTGTATGCTATGTTCCACACTCATAGTCTGCTACCGCTACAAAAAGGGAAGGTGTAGTTTTGTAGTTTAATCATTATAATTACAGTCTTTAATTTTGATTTTTAAAATTTGTTCATTCTGTGTATATTGTTGTCATCATTGTAAGTTTTCCTTACTGTTACTTTACTTTCCATGTCTTCACATACTTCTCGGTATTCATATTTATTATTTTTTATGCCACAGTAATATTGTATATTACATTTTTGTGCCATAATTTTTTTTTAGTCATTCTCCAGTCAATGGGTATCTATTTTGTTTCCAGGTTTTTACTACTGTGTTTTGGTTTATATTGGACCTTTTTTCCTAGTTTTTGATCTTGGGGGTAAACTTTGGGTCAAAGATATGGACAATTTAGTTGTTGTTTGAATACTTTACAGTTTTTAAAGAGCTGTTACCTACATCATTCCATTTGATCTTCTCAGGAACCCTGTGATACAAACAGAACAGAGTTTATTATTCCCATTTTTAGATGAGGAAAGTAAGGCATAAAGAGTTTGTGATTTGCCTAAAGCCACATAGTAAAAGGTCTGTGTGTTCTGACTGCTATTCCAGATGTTTTTTCCCTTATCTAGTTCAGAATTTTTTCCCTCATAACAGTTATTCTTATGGCCAATGTTTAAATGACCAATAAAAGTTGTAATTCTGCTTAAGAAAGCAGGAAAGTGTAATATATTTTAGAAATATTTCCATCTGTATTGGCTAAAATAAACAAAAAGGTTTAAATGCTTAATGAGGTGACCCTTCAGCTATGCAGAGTAACTAACTCAAGGGTTTTGGATAGTTGAAGTTTTACGGTATCTTTTTGTTGAGCTATTATTTTATCTCTTTTTACTACACTCCAGACCTATAGTTTTACTGCTTAAAAATGGTAAACATTGGCTCCTGGAACTGTTGACTTTTCAAATAACTTTTCTTTGTTAAATATTTGTGGATTAGAAGGACTTGGAAATAAGTGGAAATTCCATCTTTTACATCTAGGGAATCTATAGCGATAGAGTGTTTCATTCTGAAAATAGTGTTTCCTGGTGTCTAGGGTTGGGGCTTCTTTTCTTTTGTCTTCTGATCCCTTCTGTTTCACCTTGCAAAGAAAATACATAACATAAAAACTTGCTAGAAGACTTTTTTTCTGACTGTCATACAGTCATGAAGAAAGATGAGCAAACCCATGTGAGAAAACTTAATGTGAATTTTGAACCAAAACAAAAAATCTTCTTACCTGAAAAATTTTTATTACTTCAAAGATCTTAAAACGAAATGAAAAGGACCCATATGTACAAAGATATTTATAATAGCTCATTTTGTAGTAGCAAAAAACTAAACTGAGTACTCATAATTTGGGGAATGGTTAAACAAATGATAGCATGAGAATGCAATGGAATATTATTATGCCATAAGAAAGAGATGGTGTCAGGAATCTGGGAAGACATAAATGAACTGATACAGAGTGAAGTGTGCAAAATCAGGAGAACAGTTTATATACTAAAAACAGCCTACTTTGAAAACTAAGAATTCTGATCAATGCATTGTTCATCTATGATTTTAGAAGACTGATAATGAAACATTCTGCCCACCTTCTGACAGTTAGGTGGTGGATGGATTCAGGATACAGAATGAGCCTTGTAGTTTTGGATATGGCCAGTGCAGGGATTTGTTTTACTTGACTTTGCATAACTGTTACAAGGGTTTTCTTTTTAATAATGGGGGCAAAAGATAGAAGGAAAAATTAATTTTTATTAATTGAAAAAAATTTGTTAAAAACCTTTATCCACAGTAGTAAAGGAGTCATGCCAAAGCTAAAATCCATATCTTCTTATATTTTAATATAACTGTGTATGTATAGTTTGGATTTCTTGAGTGAAAACCAGTATGAATTCGCCCTTTTTTTTAATTAAAGAAAAACTTTTATTAATATCAGGTATTACAGTACCTCAAAGTGTTATCTGTTAGAAGTTTTTGAAGAAGTATACTTAAATGAATAAATGGAAATGATTTATAATTGGTCCATGAACTTTTTATAAATGAGAGCTTCTAAAGTATATGTTGGGGAAGTAGGGAACATACATACTTAAGCAGTTCAAGTGTTTTAAATTTTTCCTCTGTCATTTTTATTTTTTAAAGCAGTACCAGCTGTAATAGAAAAGTATCTGCAGATCCAATCCAGAAGGTACCAAAAGTTCTGAAGCTTACCAGCACCAAAATGGTAAGTCTAATAATTAAATCCTTCATTTTTC
The DNA here is from genome assembly GCF_028372415.1 of Notamacropus eugenii. Taxonomy (NCBI): domain Eukaryota; kingdom Metazoa; phylum Chordata; class Mammalia; order Diprotodontia; family Macropodidae; genus Notamacropus; species Notamacropus eugenii. The sequence goes on from NC_092876.1 coordinate 103,559,769, forward strand.
AAATTTTGTATTTTAGTCCTGTACTTGTTTCTTTTACTTTTTTCTTGTTAATATTTTCTGTCTGATAGAAATTAATCATAAATTACTGACTCATCTAATTAACCTTTACAGGATGATAAAGAAAATGCTGATCGGCCTACATGGAGAAAAAATATCCCAACAGCAGAAAGAAATGGCACTCCTTTAAAATCTACCAATGTATTGACAAATTCAACCATAGATGTTGCTGTATGTTATCCTGAGAACTGTGATCACACTATAAAAGTGTTACCAAATGAAGAAGACCCTAAAAGTCGCTGTGTGTCACTTAGTCAAACCTTTCGCCTTAAAAGAAATAGTAAGGAGAAACAACTAATTGCAGAGAAGTTGAAGCAAGATGCTACCTTGCCAAAGAAACCAGTCCTTGGCTCTTATCGTGGTAGAGTAGTCCAATCTAAAGTTAACTCATTTAGAAAGTTATCAGTAGTTACAGATGAAAGTTCTGTGACAAGTAAGACAACTTCAACTATTGTTCCTAAAATAAGGTCTCAGCCTGTAAGTGGTACCAGAACAACACCTGCTACTGTTTCCACTAAATCTGTTGGTATTGCTTCTTCCCAGAACAAAACAACCTTTCAGTCTTCCAGAAAATACCAGATTGATGCTATCCAGAACAAGGAGAAAGAAGCCACTATTAAAACTTCTGTCAACGTTACTGTCCAAAGAGAGCCTTATAAAAAGAGATTACCTCTCTCAAATCCAGTTCTATCAAATGCCAAGACAAAGCCAATTTCTGGTATAAAAGAAAAGGAAGCACCATCAAAATGTAGGACATCTGTAGCTCCAACCATTCATGGTTCTGAATCCAAACCTGCTGCAACTTTCAGTAGTAAATTCAGAGAGGATTTCAAAATTGTTGATAAGAGAAGATACACTTTAACAAAAGCACCTATCAATACAGGAAGAGCTACACTAACCAAAGAATCAACAGAAGAGAGAAGGTAAAAATAAATCACTGAAAAAGTTGACTAGATTATTGTCTCCATGAAGAGTTTGCAAATTTCTTTATAATACAGTAAAATCTAGTAGGCATGCATTTTTTTCTTCCCTGGATTGTAAATATCTTTAAACTCTGTATTGTAACTATTTTAGAAAGATGGTCCCTAAAACATAAAGCAAAGCAGATGTTCAGATATTTTTATTTTTATACTTTTTTTGAATGATCTATATTAAAACTTCGTTCTTTGGGGACTCAAGATTAACAATATCTAAATCTCAAAGCCTGGCTACATGCAACTCTTCCTTAGAGCATTGTATCCTTTCTACCTTACCCTCTTTGCTTTTGTTTGAGAAGGCCCTGTTGAATCTTAGAACAGCAACATTAAGCATGGTACAGTAGTAATCACTACCTCTGTAGTCAGAGGACTTAGGTTTGATCCTGGCTGTGATGCTTAAAATTTGTGAAACCTTGGGTAAATTATTTTATTTCTCTAGACTTCAGTTTTCCTCTTCTGTAAACATAGGTGGGTTAAAGTAGATGATCTCTACGGTCTCTTCTGTATCTATGATCCTAATATATTTCCTCTACTTGTAGAGCTCATCTGATTGAGTGGCAGAATGACAGAAGAGTAAACAAAAGACCACTTATATCTGGTCTGTCTGCTCCACCTAAGATGGAATTGCCAAAAGAAAAACCAGTTGAGTCTTTCTGGACCACCATTGCAGAAGAAGATGAGCAAAGATTATTCACTGATAAAGTTAACAAAATATTTTCTGAATACTTGAACTTAATTAATGAGGTATTAATAGATTTTAATTCAGTACTTATTACTTCATTTTTATCACATCAGTCTTGTTTATCTAGGTTTCATCATGTTTTACTAACTTAATTTGTGAGATTACTAATATGAGTATTATCTTATATTTTTGAGTAAACCAATTTGTAGAAATATTTCAAAGGTATCAATGATAAAAGTAGGAAAATTAGTTTCATTATTTGAGTCACCTTAGAGTACCTTAGAGAATTTCAATAGATAATAAACATTTGTAGCAGAATGGTAATGAGATTTTGAAATTCCTTTTTCTTTTGCTACTTAGAGTCTTTGTCAAAAACATTTTTAAATTAAAATTTTTTTATCCTTCTAATATTCCAATATCCTTCCAATAATAAGCACAAGTAGTACCAATTGGTAGTTCATAGTACTGAGAGAAATTAAAATATTATACATTAAAAGCACAACCACATTTTTGAAGAACACACACACAAACCATGTACCCTGTTCATCTAGCCTACCAGTCCTTGTAATTGAACTCTTAAAAAAGAATTTTTTAATAATATTTTTTAACATCACCATAGTTTTCCCTTGTGTCTCTTGAACTTTCCCTCCCAGAAAGCCATCCCACATGTCAAAGAATATTTTTTTCAAAAGAAAAAGAAGAGAAAAAACTTAATATCATTGATCAGTACATCAAAAAAGACTGAAAATATTTACAAAATACATTTGTGGAGCTCCCACCTATGCAAAGGGGTGGGATGGGAATGTCTTCTTATAGCCTCTTTTATTCCATGCTTTTAAAATATATATACATATATATATATTTTTAAATTTATTTTCAGTTTTCAGCATTTACTTCCACAAGATTTTGAATTCCAAATTTTCTTCCCATCTCTGCAATCCCCCCACCCCAGGACAGCATGTACCTCAACCACCCCTTTCCCCAATCTGCCCTCTCTTCTTTCACTCCCCCCCTCCCCACCTCACCTCTCTTATCCCCTTCCCTTCTATTTTCCTGTAGGGCAAGACAGATTCTATACTCCATTGCCTGTACACCTTATTTCCCAGTTGCATGCAAAGAGAATTCTTAACATTCATTTTTAAAGCTTTGAGTTCCACATTCTCTTTCTTTCTTCTCACCTACCCTCTTTGAGAAAGCAAGCAGTTCAATACAGGTTATGCATGTGTAACCATGCAGAATACTTCCATAACAGCCATGTTGCAAAAGACTGGTCACATTTCCCTCTATCCTGTCCTGCCCTCCATTTATTCCATTCTCTCCCTTGACCTGTCCCCCCACAGTAGTGTTTGCTTCTGATTACCACTTCCTCCAATCTTCCATCCTTTCTACTATCCTCCTTCTCCTATCCCCTTCTCCACTTCCTCTCTGCCTTCCTGCAGGGTAAGATAGATTTCCATACCCAACTGAATGTGTATTATTCCCTCCTTAAGCCAATTCCGATGAGAGTAAGGCTCACATTCCCTCTCATTTTCCTCCTCTTCACTTCCATTGTAAAAGCTCTTGCTTGCCTTTTTTATGTGAGGTGATTTACTACATTCTACCTCTCCCTTTCTCTTTCTCCATTACATTCCTCTCAACACTTAATTTTATTTTTAGGTATCTTCCCTTCATATTCACCTCACCCTGTGCCCTTTGTCTAAATATATACATACATACATACATACATGTACACACACATATATCTATACATTTATAATATACACATACCTACATATATATATTTATTCCCTCTAGCTACCCTAATACTGAGAAAGGTCTTTTTTTTATTAGAGATTTAGAGTATTCTTTAATGTTCTTATTAATAGTTTATAATTTTTCTTTTGATAACTTCATATCAGTGGATATCAGACAAACCTGTTGCAGAGAAATTTGAAACAATTTTTTCAGTTTGACTGCTTCCCTTATTTTATGCTAGGGGAGTTGATTTTGTCTGTGTAGAAGCTTTTCAGTTTTATGGAATCAAAATTACATATTTTATCTTTTGTTACTGCCTCTATCTCTTGTTTGGTTTAGAATAAGTCTTCTTCCCATAACTGTAAGAAGTGTGTAATCTGCTTTTCTTCTAAATTTTTTAAATAATGTGATCTTCAGTATTCAAGTCACATATGCATTTAAATTGTATTAGGGAATATGGTATATAGAGTAAGGTGTTGACCTAAGACTGATTTTGCCACTATCCTTCCCAGTTTTCCTAGCAGTTTTTATCAAATAGAATTCTTTTCTAGGAATTGTGCTGTATGGGATATTTGAGAAGTAAATAATTTATCCAGGTTTGGCTTTCTTTATAGGAACATATTTAACATCTCTTAAGTTGAACATCCATATTTTTTCATAAATAGGCTTGGATTTGCTAGAAAAGTTACCTTGGCTTGCAATTTGAGTTCCTTTGTTTTTTGGAACAAATTCCTTTTCTTTGTACAATTTCTAATGGGTGCAGAATATAGTCTTGTGTTATTGGAATTTTCTTTATTTTGTATTTGATGAGGTTTTTTTCTGGTCGCTTGCAGAATTTTCTGTTTGTCAGTGGAATATAACCATTATGTGTCGTAGAATTTTCAGCCTTGTATTTTCTTCTGAAGGCAATATATGAATTCTTTAGATTGACACTTTTTTTGTATTCAGAATTTCTGAACATTTTTTACATTATTTTTTTTTTACATGATGTCCGTTTTTTTGACTAGTGTTCTTCTGGTAGACTTAAAATCCGTAAGTTGTTGCTAAGCATACTGTCTTCAAGATCAATGTTTCTTTGGAGATTATGCTGTCTTTTAATGTTATTTCATTTTGTTTCTCTTCCAGATTGTCCTTTACTTCCATGTATTTGCATTCCTAATCAGTTATTTTATTTCTTTAGTAAGACTTGCTACTGTGAATTCAAGTTTTTCTGTCCTACCAATTATTTCTGTTGTAAGGACCATAAATTCTGCTTTTACTATTTCTATTTTTTTCTTTAAATTTTGTTATGTTTCCTTGCTCTGTTAGGGATCCCTGGCATCTCTTTGCTTCATCAAGTATTAATTCAGTTTTGCTTTGTTTTAAAATATTTATTCATAAATGCCTGGACTGTTTTGCCTGACATAAAGACCATACTCCCTTCTGTTATTATCTTCCCTGTTGTTCCCTATACTTATGTTCATGATCTTTAACTGAGTTTTTCCTTCCTGAGATCTTTGACAGTATCAACCTTTTTTCTTAATTCTCCTTATTGCTCACTTTCTAACTCCCTCTCCTTTGGAGGCAGTTTCCCTGGGGGCTGGATCTTAAAGCTCTTTCAGCTTCTTCATACACTGGATAATTGACATTTCACCTCTGCCCCCAAGCAATTTCTGGGGGTACTGAACTGGCCTCAGCTAAATGTGGGATTCTTTCCTTCAAGTTTAGTGGATTTCTTAGACAGCCCTAACATGTTTGTCCTATCCTAGTTCCCTCTTTTTCACATTCCTTGGTTAAGCTCTAATGTGACACATCTGCTATCACAGCCTGAGCCAGCTTCTGTCTTTCAGATTTCTTAGACATTGAGAAGAGGGGGAGGGGTTTGGGGTAAAGGTCTGTTCACTAGCTGAATTCTTGATAAAATTTGACTAGAGGAATAAGGATGCTATGGGAACATAAGGAAGAAGCCCCGAAGATGGTTAAAAAAAAAAAAAGTGATGTTTCTTGCTCATTTTTTGATGTTGCTTTGATCACCTGTTGCTTTTTGTGGGCCACACCAAAACCGAAAAATACTTAGCTTAACTCAGTTTAATTCTTGCCCTACTATATAGCACCTTGACCTCTGCATGTAACACTCTACATGCTACTTTTTCTTTTAACTTTTATCTTATTTTTAATTGATAACTTTTGTTTTTATATCTCCTTCATTTCCAGAGACAGCTAGGTGTTAAAATGAATAGAGCACTGGGCTTGGAACCAGGAAGACCCAAGTTCAAATGTGGCCCCAGACACTTAATAGCTATGTGATACTGGGCAAGTTGCTTAACTTCTGTCTGCCTCAGTTTCCTCAACTGTAAAATGGAGATAATAATGGCACCAACCTCCAGAGTTGTGAAGCTCAAATGATACAATAATTGTAAAGTACTTAGCACAGTACCTGCTACATAGTTGGTGCTTAATAATTGCTTATTTCCTTTCATCCTCCTTTCCTTCCCCACCTCCATCTTTCCTTCCTTTCTTCCTTCAAAATAAATGTCCTCCCTCTTGTTTCTATTGAGTGAGCCATGTCTTGTGACAAAGTATAAAAAACAGTTCATCAAAACCACACAGTGTACCAGCTGTGTATGACAATCTATGCCATATTCCATTTAAGTAGTTTCCCACCTCTACAAAGAAAGGAAGGAGGTGTAATTTCTCAACTCTTATCTAGAGCCAAGCTTGGTCATTACGTACAACTACTTTTTTTATAGAAGGATTTGTTAGATCTCTTCTTTTCCTATTTTTGTAAACCATTTGTACAGTATTGGAATTAATTATACTTTGAATGTTAGAATTTCCTTTCTGTTGCCTGGTTATTGTTTTTCCTGAGAGCTCCTTTATGACTTGTTCGTGGTGCTTCTTTTTTCAAAATTTCTGTGGTCCTAGGAACCTGTAGAAGCTTTAGTACTACTTGTTCATCTTCTAAGCTAAGGTTGCTTACCTTAGTACCACAAGAGATTTTCTTGTCCTTTTATTTTACCACATAAAGCCAGGCTAAATTTCAAAAGACAAATGTTCTTCTCATTTTTCTAATTTTCTATCACACCAAGGTCTGGCAATTGATCAATAAACCAACGACTGAAATACTTTTTTTTTTTCCATCATTGGGTGAGCAGATATGTTTAAGGAAACTAAAAGCTGACTGCTTGTTCTGCAGCAATTCTCATAATTTACATTAGTTTGGTTTTACTTTTCATGAGTAAAAGCTAAAGTTGCTTATGAAAAAAATTCAATTAAAGTAGACATTTTGCACACACAATTTTTCTGATCCCATTATAACAGTCACAATAGATAACTTTTTTTTATTCTAAGGGTAATTATCCAGACCTCTTCTATCAGCTCTTTCTTTTGCTGTCTCTCAGGCATTTTATATTAATAAGCATCTCAACTATTATATATGAGAAAAGAAATAAACTTATTTTCGGATTTTTTTTCTATCCTCAGTACCTCTAAACCTGCCTACTTAGTCTAGCCAATTATCAATTATCCATAATGTTTTAGGCAGCAAAGATAAATGTATGGATATTTATTTTACTTTCTTATTCTTCAACTTTAGGGATGTCCAAGGGAGGAAGTACTTTCAACACTGGAGGAGCTCATTTTACAAATTCCAGATGCCAAAAAACTTGTTAAGTATTGGGTATGCCTTGCACGTCTTGAACCAATTACAAGCCCTCTTGAAAATATCATTGCAATATATGAAAAAGCTATTCTTGCAGGGGCTCAGGTGAGAACTACAATTCGTTAGTCTTTGTTGCAATGTGATCTTCACAGCTATTCTAAAAACTAAAAACTATCACTGTAACTTATAAGAAATTCGTTATATAGTTTGGAAGGAGTCACAAAAGCACTGCTATTAATATTGGTTTCTTTTAGAATATTTTCATTAATTTCTCAGGGATGATCAGGCCTTGATGAGGTAATTATAAATATTACATAAAACAAGATGCAATTTATTAATTTGGAATAAGAAATAAACTTGAAAAGTGCAGGAAGAAGATATATATGGGAAACAGAATTATAATTGGTTTGCCTACTGAATCTGCATTTTAAATGAAAATGAATTCTGTGGAAACAAATTCATTTGGTAAACTGAATTAGAACAGGTTTGCATACTGAATCTGCTTTTTGAAGGAAAAGGAATTCTGTTACATTAAGGAAATAATTTATTTTCAAACTATTATTGTCTGGTGAATTACTCTTCAAATAAAAATATGCTTGCCCAGCATACTTATCAATAGCTTTGGAGCAGTTTTACTTTCCCACTTCCCCCACAGTGTGGTCAATAAAAGGACATCGTTTATCTCATTCTTTTTGAAAAATAGATTTGGTATTCAGATAATCCTCTCCTTTTGAGCTTTTGTCCAGATTCATCTTTATTGTTTCCAATGTCCGTCCTGGTGTCCTTTATGCATAATGTTTCTTTCTTATTGATAGGATAAAGTTACCATAAAATGAAAATGACAATTTGGTCTGTAGACAGCTTGTATATTCCTTTGTGTTTGCTAAGGCAATTAAATGAAAGGTAATTCAGGCCATTTATTAGAACTAACATTATCTTTTTCTCTACCCCCAAATCCCATTCAAAATTGATCAGTTCCTTGGAAAGGCTTTATCAGAATTTGTAAGACTAATTTTTGGTTATGAAAGAATGGTACTAACATAATCACCTATACAAGTGAATCAGCTTTATAAATGTTTTTTAATGGTCCTGGATAAAATAAAATACTAAACTTTCCTGTTTAAAATTTAAAACCAGAGCAACAGTTTTCAGACTTTGGTCTCAAAACCCCTTTGCAATCTTAAAAATTATTGAGGATTCCAAAAGTGCTTTTGTTTATATGGATGATATCTATTGATATCCACTGTATTACAAATAAAAACATCTTAGTATTGTTATGAAAGTAGTTTTGACCTGTTGGACCCGTAGTTTTGACCTGTTGGACCCCCCTGAAAGGTTCTTAAGAGCCACCTTGAGAACCACTGAATTAGAAGACCAGAAAATTCCTCTCTTACAATTTTGTATGATTACTGTACTAAAAGGGATCAATTTGTTAAGCTTATTTAATAATTAGAATTGATAGGAAAGTTTTTGAGTATTGAACCAAAATAAGTATTATTTTGAGGCATTCTTAGGGCAAATTAAAAGTAAAACAGTGTCAATTCTTCCATAGCCTTCTGAGCAAGTTGGGAGGTAAGAACCAATGAGTTGCATTCTTGGAAATTTCTTTTTCAAGTCTATATCTCCTACACATAAACATAAACATCCCACAAAAGTTTCCTAACATAAACCTCTGCTTATGCACCAGTCCACGTCATCATGAGCAATTTTCTCCATGGATTGTTGCAGGGTTTCTTAAAGCTTTTTCCACTCTCGACCCCTTCAGCACCTCTTAAATTGTGGAAGAAGCGTTGTCTATAGAGCGTATTCCTAAAGCTTATCTCCTTAGCCTTTTCTTGAGGGTTTGGCCAACCACTCTGGTCTTAGCTAATTTAGTTTTCACAAATATCTAAATATTTCTCTGACCATACATGGTACTGTCCCATGTACTTTAGGAAATATGAAATTGAATTAAACATAGACCTTCAAGAAGCATACAAGCTAGGGATAATAATAAAGGGAAACAGGAAGGAAATGAACTTTTATATAGCAACTACTATGTGCTGGGTGCTTTTCTAAGTGCTTTTTGCAACTATTATCTCATTTGACCCTTACAACAACCCCACAAGGTAAAAGTAATGATAGTTAACATTTAAGTAGTGCTTACTATGTGCTCGGGACTATGCCAGATGCTTTAAAATTGTTTTGTTATTTAATCCTCACAACAATTCTGGGAGGTAGGTGTTATTATTAACTCCATTTTACAATTGAGTGAACTGAGGCAAATAGATTAAGTGACTGGCCCAGGGTCACTTAGCTAGTAAGTGTCTGAAGCCAGATTTTTTTGATTCAGGTCTTTTTGATTCCAGGCCCAGCCAACATTATCATAGGGCTTTAGATTTACAAAGTACATTTTCATGGGTTTTCTCATTTAAACCTTCTTAATCCTGTGAGGTTGATAGGTGAGGTGTTATTCTCACTTAACAGATGAGGTTCAGATAGATTCAATGAACTTCCCTTTAGTCATACAGTGTATGTGAATGAAAAATATGGATCACACTTGGAGCTTTTGATCCCAAATCAAGTATTCTTTCTGACCTCAGTTTCTTCATTAGTAAAATGGGAATGATAATAATAGTGCTGATCTCATAGGATTGTTGTGAGGATCAGTGAGGCGTAATATATGTAAAGCATTTTTCAAACTTTAAAACATTATTATAACTGCTGTTTCCCTAAAACTAAAGAGAAAAGTCCCATGTACAAATAATATGATCAGAGAAGGGAGAAATACAGCTAGGTGGCACAGTGGATAGAGTGCTGTGCTTGGAATCAGGAAAACCTTAATTCAAATCTGGTCTCAGACACTAGCTATGTGACTCTAAGTTACTTTAAAAACAAAACTCTGTTTGCCTCAGTTTCCCCACCTATAAAATGAGGATAATGGCACATACCTCCCAATGTTGTTGTGAGACTTTATTTTGTAAAATACTTAGCAGAATGTCTGGCACACAGTAGACATGTAATGAATACTTATTACTTCCTCCACTTTTGGCTAAGGATGGTCAGGGAAAAGTCATGGAGTAGTTAGCATTTGAAAATACACAGGAGAGAACAGAAGAAAGTTCAGAAAGACACAGACAGGCAGACAGGTTTGCTACTGTTGTGTTAAATTTAATATCAACTTAAAATGTACATAATGCAAGTTCATAATTGTATATATAATCCTCTTTGTTTATTGCAAAGTTCAAATGTATTGATGTTTATTTTTTTAAAAGTAAAGAAAAAAAGTTAGAATTTGACATATACTTTGAACTATGGGATGGATCCCAGTGGACAAATGATGGAGCAGGACATTCTGTTTTGGATAATGGAAAGTAGCAGAAGTGGGAAAGTATAAAGCATATGATGGTCATCAATGGTCCAGTATATCGCCTGTATAAAGTATGCTTAGGGGGATAATGGGAAATTAAGCTGGCAAGTTATGTTGGGACCAATCTGTGAAGATCATTGAGTGGCAGGCTAAGAATCTAGAGCTTTATCCTGTAGACAGTGAGGAGAAAACTGCACAAAATATATTGAAGAGAAGAGATTGGAAGCAAGTAGACATTGGATGACTGTTCCATTAATACAAGCATGGGCTTATAAGAGCCCTGATTTTAGGATGATAACAGTGAAATTAGGAAGGGAAGTAGAGTTGTAAAAGATGAAAAACCACAAATATTTATGTGTATGTATCTGTCTGTGTGTACATGTACACACATATATGTCTGTATATTATATATATGTCTGCATATTATATATATGCATATATATATATATCTTCACACATAGGATCCTTATTTCATGTCTAAATATTTCTGATTTTAAAGTATGAAACTTTACTTCCTTATTCTTAATGTTTACAACAGCCAACTTAGTGCCTTAAGACTAAGAATTCTGACTAATTCAGTGCTTTTCTTTACTAAAAAAAGGACTAATTTTATTTTTTTAAGCCTATGGAAGAAATGCGGCACACTTTTGCAGATATTCTGACATTGAAGAGTCAAGTGACTGCTAATTCTGGTAAATTGCAATCTTTATTTCCCTAAAGTAATTTCCTGTTTCATTAGTTTTTATTTATTAGAATGAACTTCTGTGCAAGCTTTTACCTTTGTTTTATTCTGTTATTCTCCTAGCTATATTTCTAGGATTTTTTCCTTCTCTTAACTCATGTGAACTTTAATGAGCCCTTTTTAATGGTTAGTCGATTTGTGCTACAGAAAAACTCATCAACTGACCTACCAGGTATTTCTGTCCCAGGGATAGTTATAGAAGGGAAGGAACAGAACAGGAAGAAATAAGTAGACATTTGAACACTTCACTTATTTTAGGTTCCCAATCATCTCCCTTCTTTGACATGCCCACTTGAACAGAGCATGGAGTAGTCTTTTAGGTTACTCATGATTACCTTTATTTTGTTTGTTTATTTTACTTCCCCTTTTCTTTATTATTCCTTAATGAATGAGAAAATAGAAATATATTGAAATCTTCCTTTTATTTATTTTGACTTTTAGATCATTGTATATTGGGTCAATTAATATTCCATTTAAAACAAAACAGGAGAGGTTATGTAGATGTAGGTGATACTTTCTTAAATGGGACCTAATCTTTCCTAGGAAGAAATTTCACTGATATGTACTTTGTTTTTATAAGGTTTGTGTTGCCAGATAGCAAGAGCAATCCAATCTTCTGGTTTTTTGATGAAGCTGGCTCAGAAGCAAAATAAATTTGGAAAATAAATTGGAATATATTTCTGGATTAAGTAGTCCTGTGTTAATCCTTATTTATTAACTGATTTTTATTGTGTATACAGTGTGTTCTTAATCTTTTGGAAGACAGAAATGTGGAAAAGATAATTTTTGTTTTGAATATGCTGAGTTTGAGGTACTTCAAATATATCACCAGTAAGGTGTTGGAAATGTGTACTTTAACTAAGGAATGAGATTAAGGTTGGATATATAGATTTGGGACACATAAACAGAGGTGAAAATTAAATCAATGGGAGCTGATGAGGTCAACAATTGAAGTACCATAAAAAGAGAGGTGAAGAGGGCCCCGAGGAGAACATCTACAAGTAGAAGACAGAATAGAGAGGATGAAGTAGCAAAAAGAGATTGAAAATGAGGAGTCAAAGTTAGGAATAGCGTCATGAGAGAGTAATGTCAACAACATACAAAGCTGAGGGTTATTCAAGATAAGAGGATAGTCAAGAGCCAGTAGGTTGAAAAAAATGAAGATTTTTTAATAGGCCGTGGGATTTAGTAATTAGATCATTTGTAATTTAGGAGACAGGAATTTTATTTGTAAATGAGGTTGGGACCCAGATTCCAAAGGGTTAAGAAGCGAGAGGACATTGAGTAGAGGCAATTTGGGTATAACTGGCTTTTTCCAGGACCTTGACTGACAGTAGAAAGAGAGATCCCAGACAATAACTTGAATGAATTTTAGGATCTGGCAAGGCTTTTTTCTAGATGGTAGGTACTTGGATGTGCCTGTAGGCAGCAGGGAAGGAAGCAGTAAATAGTAGGTGGAGATTGAAGGTTTAGATAAGGGATGTGGTACATGATTGTGGGAGCAATCTACTGGAGAAGATAAAAAGAGATGGGACTGATTATACATGTAGTTGACCTGAGTTACCTCTTCATCAAGCAGGAAAAGGGGGAAGAAAGAATGAAAGCTGGTATCAAAGAATTTTGTAATGTAGAGGTTTATCAGGAGATAAAGGGACTGATAGTTGGTTTTGAATAGGGTATTTAAAGATGCTTCAACTTATCCCTTCTTTTTGGTTTAAAAATTCAGTCATCTATGTGTTTTCTTTAACCAAAAAGCTTTATTGTAACATTAGCTAGAAGTTTCTCATTCACAAGTGCTTTTGCTTTAGGAGAGAATGTTAATGAAGCTTGTTCAACTAACGAAGAAGACAATAAAGTATGTGATGAAGCTGTAAATCAGGATAAAACTGATACAGAAGGGGCATTACCAGTGGAAAATTCAGAATCACATGATACAGATCGTAAAACAAGGAACGTAAAACTTCAGGTGTTTGAAAGAGAACAAGACAATAAAGCAGAAGATCCAAACACTGACTTAGAGACTCCTGAAAAGGAAACCAGGGGCTCTTTTGTCATTAAATATAATGTGTCAACTACTCCATATTTGCAAAGGTAAGTCATAAATTTCTAAAATTCAGTGTATCAGGGTACAGAAATTTACTTGAAACGTTTAGGCCCCAGTTTCACACAGCTACAATTAATGTAATACCTTAATGCAGAGATTCCCAAACTTTCTTGGTTCATAACACTCAGTGTCTAATTTTTTCATAGCACCCCTTGGCCAAATGAAAAATCTAATAGTTTCAATTTACCTAAGTAGTTAGGTCCAAAGAACTTAATAAGTATTTATGTCCTCACAACTTAGTGGCTAAGTGAGAAAAATTTGGATTACTGACATATCCAAAGTTGATAGATATTTATGTAAAAATTCTAAGAAACAAGAAAATTCTGGTAGTTATTAACTGAGAGGACATATACACAAAAATACATTTCAGACATTAGAGACTCATCAGAAGGAATGTTGTTTAGCTAGTAGTTCACACAGTGTTCACAGGTGGACAGATGTATTAGAATATTGATTATTGTGATGTTTTGCTGGAGAATTTAAAATAGTTTAAGGAGCCCCTTTGAATTTGCTTTAGTATCTTGGTTTGTGCACAGTTTGGGAACCAAGATCTGAATACTTTAAAAAAACAAATCAAACAAACCTCTAACCAAATTTGCTGAACTTTAAATGAACTCAATTTAAACTAGGTTATCTTGCTTAGAGTTGTTAGACACACGGCTCTCCACATTGGCTGGCAATGGGCAGCCCTAGTGCATCCTGCGCCAACTTAAAATTTAATTGGCAAATAGTTAACAAAATAAATAAAAACATGGTAGAACAGAAATAATGTTAATATGTGATTTTCTAAGTCAAGATGTAGCTTGCAGGAATCTTTGTGTATAGTTTAGTGGTTTTGTTTCATTTTGAAGTTACACCACTGATCTACCTGATCTTTAAAAGCACTCTGAAATCCAGAATATTCTAAATTCTTCTAAATATTCTTCCCCCACCACCAAAAAAAAATTTTTTTTTAGGTCATTTTATTTCATCCTGATGATGAACCTATTGTTACTGAAAATACATTTATGGTGGCAAAGCATCATCTTAAATATGGGAAGCATGATATAATGAATAGAGAACTCGTGTTAGAATCAGGAAAACCTGGGTTCCAGTTCTCCCTCAGACACAAACTAGCTCTGTGACCCTGGGCAAGTCATCTAGCCTCTCAGCAACCTAGACCAATAAGGTCGAACTCACATAGAAATGGGGGTTACTAAAATGTACTTAAGGATCCCTGTAGGCCACATAGAAAACCACATTATAACATTATGTTTTGGTTTATTTTATTTTTATTTATTTTGTTAAATATTTCCCAATTATCTTTTAATCCTATTTGGGCTGCACTCAGGAGTTTTGTGGGTTGCATGTGACTGTATTTGAAACCTCTACCCTAGACAGCTGGCTAACTTGTAAGTTGAAGATGTGCCCTCACTGGGAGCTCCCTACTCAGATGAAATCACAGATCAGGCTTAAAAAAAATAGCAAAGAAACCTCAAATTTCTGTTTTTTTGTTAACAACTAGTTGTACTAATGTTATATTATACTTGAAGATGAACTGCCTCCTAAATGTTAACACTTAAAAAGGTATATAATACGGTTTGTTGTGATGCTTTAGGAATAACTTTGTGTTTCTCCTTTAGTGTGAAAAAGAAGATGAATTTTGATGAAAATAGTTCTTCATGTAAGGACCTGAAGTTTCTGACACCAGTGAGGCGTTCTCGACGTCTTCAGGATAAGTGTTATAAATTACCAGATATGTTAAAAGATCACTATCCCTGTGTTTCTTCATTGGAACAGTTAGCAGAACTGGGAAGCGAAACAAGCGCTTATATATGTCGTCCAAATGCTGCACTTTGTTCAACTTCCCTTGAAGAAGAAGCAAAAAAAACAGAAAAGAAATGAAACTTTAATAAGGGAAGAAATATATTTAAAAACTTACCAGATTAAGTCTGTTGTGTTTCAGGTTTCACATTTCCCACAGATGTGTAAATTATTATCCAAGTTTTTACTAAGGTCTTACTACAGTGAAAATATAATTGATAAGGTACTTATACAGTAGGATTTTACTTGCCTGGATTTAGCCTTAACTATCAAAAAGTAACAAGTTAGACATTTTTTTCAGATTGGTAAAGACTGTCTTTGAGATAAGATTATCATACATTTTGTATTTCTATACCTATTATTTTGAGCAAGAAAATCTCAGTATAATTCAAGAATAACACAGCTGACTATTACATATACCTACATTTTTTGTGACTATTTAAATAGGTTTGTAAAAATCAAAAGAACAATGTTGGAAAATGAAGTTTTTCTAGAAATGTGTTTGTGTTGGAGGAAGTATGCTAACATGATGTATTTTTTTTCCATTTGAGGGAATGTTTTCCAGTTTAGTAAGATTTAAATATTCACTTTAATTGGGATTTTTGGAGCAGTATTTATATTCATTTAACATTAGTCTTCTGAACATTTCTCAATATTTAACAACTAACACTATGAAATTTTGTTGAGCTATTTTAAAATATAAAAGTTGCATTAAAATGTTTATCATGAATAATTATGTGTCACTGTTACATATTTTTAAAGTACATCAATGATTATATAGTATTCATTTGCTTTTTCTGCATTTTACAAGACCTGTAGGAATTCCTAAGTATAATAATGCCTTAAGATGAAGCCTCATTATTTGACCTAACATTGATGAATAAGGTATTCTGAATAAGAAAATTTCCCAGGTAAAGTTTTAGCACTTACAGTCATAGAATTGGCAAGGACTTAACAGGTCATTAAATCAATCCGTACCCATGAATCTTGTCAGTCAGTTCACTGAAATAACCATTTCTTTTATCTCCTACAATGTACTAGGCCCAGTACTAAATTCTGAGGATAAAAGAAAAAGCAAAAACAGCCTTTATCCCTTAAAATACAAGAAGCTTATATTTTAAAGGAGGATACAGCATATATAATATATATATGTATGTGTATACATAGAGATATGTATATATAATATATATGTATGTATGTGTATACATAGGTATATATAGATATATACATATAAAAAACCAGGTACATGTGGAATAGATGGAAGGTAACCTTGGAGGGATTTTTTACAAAAAGTAGTTATTTAGGCTTTCTGGCCTTTAGTGACAAGGACTTCACTGTCATCCAGCCCCCCCTCCCTTTTTTTAGGATGGTCTGAAATATGCCTCCCTATAATTTTTGCCTGATACTGATTCTGCTCTTTACAATTTAGTAGAATAAATCTAATTTTTCCCATAGCTTTTCCTTTCGCTGCTAAAACTCTATAAAGGGTAATAGTATTGTTTCCAGTCATTGCTTCCATTCAACTCTTATAAGACCGCTTACAGTCTTTTGGTCCCATTGCTTTACTGAAACTACTAACTCAAAGACCACCAGTGGCCTCTTAATTGCTAAATTTGATGGCCTTTTTTCAGTCTTTATTCTTCTTAGCTCTTCTGCATATGACACTTTTGATCAGGCTTCCAGGTCATGTGGTCTTGTAACTAACAAGATAGAGGACCCTCATGGTGTTTATCATCAAGGGTGAAAGAGTCAGAAAATGGGCTAGGAGAGTATAAAGAAAAAAAGACATTGCCAGATCTCTTAGGAGGAAGAAAACTCACTTGAAACCTGAAGCACAGACATAATAGAGAAGAGAATGAAAGGTTGACCCCCAGAACATCTAGATGAGTCTGAGCACTTCTAAATAAATATTGCAAGACAGGAAAATGAATCAACCCATGATACAGAAAAAGACCTTGTGGATACCCAAGAGCATGGAACCAAAGCAGGATATTCACAAATAGTTCCAGAGAGAATTAAGAATCTTGAAAGCAGAATTTATTGCCTGCACAATAGAAATAATTGTCAGAACAGAATCCATGGTAGTGAATATCATCAAAGAAATGAAAGAACAACTGAGTCTGCAAGTACCCAGAAGTGAAGGAAAATTTGAAAGAAAAGAAGCAATAATATTCAATAATACAAGAAAAACATTGCTCTTGAAGCCTGGACACTGGCAACTTAAAGATTATAGGTCTCCTAGTAGAAAAACACAATAAGGGAAAGAACCTGAACACTTTAATACCAGAATGTTGTCCAGAACTTTTGAACACTAGAAGCAATGTTACTAAAAAAGAAATCTATAGATTTTGGCGAGGGAGGGTGTTGACAGCCTATTACAAGCTCTAAAACATAGTGGAATGTAAGAATTCTAGTTATAACAGACTTTTCAGATATAAACAAGGGAAAATTAAAGACATGACTATTCTGTACCCTCTAAAAGCTATAGGGTGTGGATAAAATAAGGTGTTACAAAGAGCAAAGGAGCTCAAGATATACCCCACAATGAGATACCTTTGCAAATCTGAATCTAATAATGGGAAAGGGGAAAAAAAGACATTCAAAAGAGAAGCATTTGAAACATTTCTACAGAGAAAACCAGGTAGAGGAGCAGATTATTTGCCTTGCCAACATTCCAAACAAGAAATACAAGAAAAGTAAACAACTGTAGCAACTAATGAAAATACACCTAAAATAAATTACCTCAGGAAAAAAGTAGATACTTAATGGGGTTAACTATAACAAAGTGACAGAGGACATTAAGAGATTTCTTTTTAAAAGTACAGATAAATATGAAAACAGCACTTAATTACAAGTAGTGATAATAGAGGAACAATCCTGAAACATCATGGACTAAACCTCACAGCACCCCAACTATAAGTGAATCAGTGCTTTTTGGACAGATGAGACTACTGAATGGGAAGAGTCATGAAAGGGGAAAAGAGAGGAAGAAGATAGAGGAAAATGTGTTGTACCCTAATCAAGTTAGTGTCAAACAATGAAGGAAAAATAACTTGTAGTCTCAGAAGAAGGCCTACAGGAGAATGAGTGTTTGCAAAGAGTGACCAAAAAAGAAGCAAGAAAGAAGGCAGGCATAATTTACTGGTGTGAGGGTGTACCAATGGAGAAGAGAGCACCTACAATAGAAGATTGGGAACTTATAGTGGGTATAATCTTCAGGAATTTAGTATTTAGCAAAACCAATACCTCTGAGATAGTTTTCTTCCTCCATGAATAGCATCCTGCATCAGGAGAAGAGGAATCTAAGCTCTTGAAGGTGACTGTCATCTGGAAGGGTGGAAGGGTATGGTTTCAAGGAAGAGATTTCACAGCAGAAAGGGAGAAAAATAATCATGGGGATAGCAGGGATTAGTAATTAACTAGCCAATCTGGGATATAGGAAAATTTCTATTATAGGGAAATAATTCTAGCATCTCATCTTAGAAGTGATCCTTCTAAGAGTGAGGCTCAACAGAAGAGAGGGCAGTAATATAGAAGCTTTGGAAGAGGGAACGCAAAATAGGTACCTTAGAAATTTTTAATTCCATGAGGAATACAGGGGAAAAAAAATTAAATGAATAAAACAAGTACAAGATCCTTGATTCTTAAGAATAAAAGTCTAGAATATAAAGAATGAGAGAAATACTTTTTTAGAAAAAGGCACAGAAAATGAAAACAAGTGGGAAAAGCAGAAGAAGGTGACTTTTATTTGACTTTAACAGAATAAAGGAGATGAATTAAATGACGATAAGAAAAAGGAATTAGGCAAAATTCCAAAATCAGGGAAAGGGATAGAAAATGGGTTGGGGAGCTTGAGGGTGAGAGGAAAGAGAAATTTATTGGAATAGAGTTGCCTTAAAATTGGTTGGTGGTTGTCTTTTGTTCTCGAAGAGGACCAAAATGACATCACTATGCTAGAGTTAAATTTCAATGTGTCCAACTGGTTGATCACACCAATACGAGCTTGGAATGCTCTATCACAGGTCGGGCACAAATAATCCATGTGACTATTTGGGGTGGATACTCTAAATTTGTGCATCCTGTGTTTCCTTTGAGCTGTTTCAGTTTTGCTTTGTTCATAGAGCACAGCACCTCTGATGAGGGCATGCCATGCTGAGCAGCTCTGTGCCAGTGTCTTCCATGTCATACAATCAATTCCAAAGTTCTTAAAAGACCTTGAGAGTTTCCTTGTATCGCTTTTTCTGACCACCATGTGAACGCTTGCCCTGTGTGAATTCTCCATAAAAGTCTTTTTGGCAAGTGAACATTTTGCATTTGAACAACATTTGAGAGTGCCTCAAAGTAAATAAAGCCAAAGTAACTGAAGAGACAAAGTACAATATTTACAGAAGAAAAACATCCTAATTCAGGGGAGAGAGACAAATGAAGAAAATGTAAATCTAACTCATAACTTTAAATAGAAATAGATTAAATAATCCAGTAAAGTGGGGAAAAAGTGATATTCAAGAAGAAAACAAAATTCCAGTTGCTTGCAAGAAGCACACAAGAAACAAAGATGATAAAAAGGACAAAATGTGTGTATCAGGTGAATCCAAAAAAGCAGGGGTTGTCATCATGCCCAGTCATGTCCGACTCTGTGACCCTATAGACCATATTGTCCCTGGAGTTTTCTTGGCAAAGATGCTGGAATGGTTTGACATTTCTTTCTCCAGTGAATTAAAGCAAACAGAGGTTAAGCAGCTTGCCCAGGACACATAACCAGCAAATGTCTCAGGTCACATTTGCACTCAGGTCTTCCTGATTCCAGGCCCAGCAGTCTATCCACTGAGCCAACCAGCTGCCCATCTTGCTACTAGACAAAGCAAAAACAAACATTTGTAACATATGAGGTAAGGAATCTACATTATACTGAAAGGAACCATAGACAATAAATAAATGTCAATATTAAAGTTATATGCTCCAAATTCCTTTGCATGAAAATTCATAAAGGCAAAATTAACTGAATTATAAGATAGATAATAATACAATAGTGGCAAGATATTTTAATCTCGGTTTTGCACAAATCTAACATAAAATGGAAAACATAAAATCAAACAATTTGCTAGAAAAACTAGAGCTAAGAGACTTATGACATCTTACAAATGGGACTGTTACAAATATACATATTGCTTAATACCATACCAGTCAAGTTAGTCAATAGACATTTATTAAGAGCCTGTGTGCCAAGCACTATGCTAAATGCTAAGAATACAAAGAAGGGCCAAAGACAGTCTCTGCCCTTGAGAAGACCTCACAATCTAATGGAGACAACATACAAATTACTAAGAACAAGTAAACTATATTCAGAAATAATCAATGGAGGAAAGGCACTAAGAGGTAAGGTAAAGCTTTTTGTAGAAGGTGGGGCTTTTACTGGGATGTCAAGGAAGCCAAAAGCAGGGATGGGGGAGAGAACATTCTATGCATGGGCCATAGCCAGTGAAAACTGAGGTTGGGACATGGAGCATCTTGTCTGATGAACATCAAAACTGCCAGGGTCATATCTGATCCTGGACATGCAAGAGAGTCAATGGAGTGAAGAGGGTGATGATCAGACCTCTGACCACAGAGCTGAGTAGATGAGTGGAGAGAGACTTGTGGCAGGCAGAACAATCTATAGGCTTCTGCAGTAGTCCAGGCATCAGGTGATGAACCCTGAACTGAGTGGTGGCAGTGGCAGTGCTGGGAAAACTGAGAGGTAGGCATTCTGTAGAAATGAGGTCAATACCTGAATTCCATGCCACATCCCACAATTCTTTCTATACAGGATCCTATTATTAAGGATGATAATATCAAAAAAATCACAAGAGAAGCAGATCACATCTTTTGCAGATATGTGAAAAGATGTATTCTTCATTAAACAACAGATTAAAGCAATTACAAAAGACAAAATAGATAATTTTTGATTAAGTGAAACTGGTAGGTCAATTCAATTCTACATTATCATTTTCTCTTGAATTCTGTCAAAGATTTTACCCTGTCAAACCTTAACTTTGGATCACTCCCACCACAGCTGCCTTTGCTCCTACTTACACAGCGCTGAATAAAACTGGAGGAAATCCTGAAACTGCTGACTGGGACCCCTACAAGTTTATGTTACGTAATCTTAGGCCATCCTTTTTATTTGCTACCCTATTTTTTCTTTTAGTTTTTTTAAAATTTTATTTTATACTCAAAAACCAACACAAATACAGTATAGAGAAAAGAAAAACATACCATAAACTTGAATATTGGAACTTAAATACAAAGTAAAAAAGGGGGAAAAAAAGCATGTCATATGAATAGCAGAACATAAGAGGATTCAGAATATATGACAAATTTTCATTTCAAGAAAGCCTGCATGAGAAATACTACACGTTGCGTTTTCTTTTGCTCTCTGCTGTGCACTTTCTTACTGTTCTTCTCTCCCCCCCCAGAAGGCTACAGTTAAGCCCAGATACATTTCTCTATAGCTATAGATATATGCATACACATATAGACACATACTTTCCCACTGATCTGTTTTTGTTTCCTCTCCTGCCTCCTCTGCGTTACTTGTAGCAGCGACCTCGCCCTTGTGTTACTTGCCCCCCTCCCCTGTCCTCCCATTCCCATACATCTAGACCCCCTTCTACAGCCCCATCACCTCCTCCCTCACCCTCCCTCTAGAGAGCCTCCCTTGCTCTCCCATCACTACCCTATTTTGAGCTGGTCCGCTTGTCCTGTGTTAGAGAGGCCCATGGCCATGTGGGCTACTGCCCAGGGCACCCCAGGCAGAGGTCAGCGCAGAATTCGGCCATGTTCTGCAGGAACCCAGGGGAAAAATGTTCACCCACTTCAGTTCGGTTTCTCACCCGAGAGGGGAGGAGTGGATTAGCCCTGCTGGAGCCCCTTGCTTCTGGGGAAGGTGCATTTTCTACAACTTCATCTTCATGATGCTTGTTAGCTAACTTGTTTACATGTTGTTGACATGTTGCCTCCCCACTCAGTTGTGCCCTCCGGAAGGGCAGGGACTGGCTCTGCCCTTCTTGGCATCCCCAGGGCTTGGCCAGTGGGTGCTAAATACAGTGTATTGCCTGGGCCACGTCTCCAGCTGAAGAAGGGTCCGGATCGTTCCTGCTGCGTGAAGTATGTTTGCTGGGAATCACGATTAGAATCCTTTAAAATTTAGCCGTTCCTAGGAGCACACCAGACACGCTGAGGCACCCGGCATTTCTGGGCTGCAGCACCCCGTAACAAGGCGCCAGCGCCGAGTGCCCGAGTCTTTCTGGTTCGAAGGCCAGCAGCCTCCCGCCGCGGTCGCTCTGTTTGTTTTCCACCCGAGAACCTGAGAGCCAACTCCTCCGGGGCCCGGCCGCACGGGGGCCCGGCCGCACGAGAGTCCGGCCTGTGTCATGCACCGGGTGCTGCGCTCCCGCCTCCGCGCCCTGTGGGCAGAGCCGGAGGAGCGTCGGTCTGCGCCGGCGGGGCGGCCTCTGCGAGAGCGCTGCCAGGGGGCTGCCGGGGGGCTGCCAGGCGGCTGCCAGGGGGCTGCCAGGGGGCTGCCGGGGGCTGCCGGGGGAGCTGGAGGGCTGCGGACGCACCAGGGTACACAGTGAGCACCCCCTGGGGGCGCGGGGAGGGAGGGCCGAGCCCGCGGCCAGCCCGGACCGGGGCCCCTGGAGCTCCCCGGGGAAACAAGGGGGCGGCGAGCGCGTGCCCCCGCGTCCTGGCCGGGGGGTGGAAGGTGTCCTGCCCAGGTCTGAGGAGCCCCAGGAGGGGCCGAGCTGCGCCCCTCAGTGCAGACGGATGAAGAGCCCCTGGAGTCGGGAGGCCCGCCCGGCGTGCGGCGGGGACGGCGTCCTGGGGTGTCCTGCTGCCCCGGCGGTGCTGGGCCACCCTGGAGTCCAGGTTCTGCTTTCTGGTCCTAGGTTCTTATTCCGAGGGGGAAGAGGGCCCCAGCTGCAAGCCCCAGGGGAACGCGAGAGACCAGAAGGGGCGCTGGTGATTGTGGTTATTAGATCTGTCGGTGCTTCCCCCTAGAAAGCCCAGGGAAGTTACCATCTTCATGGGGGGACTACCCTCCCCAAACCAAAGGTCAGCCGCCGGCCTGGAGCCCGTGGGCATTGTCCACTGATACGTTTACTTCAGGATGGATGATGACAAAGAAAACAGAAGAATGAGATACATACAGAAGAGTGAGGGAGACCTGCGAAGAGAGTTTGGAATAGCTTGATTTTTACTCCTGCAGTTGCCTAAACCTTACCAAGTCAAAGATGAAACCCTTTGGGACGGAAAAGATTTTATACAGGAAAATCCTGCTGGTTGTCATTGAAAAATATATGTGTGTATATATGCACACACACATACATACATATACATATTCACGTGCACATATATGTATGTGTGTATATGTGTGTATGTATGTATTCCCAGCTAATTTCTCTAGGTTTATTGCACATTTCTTCCCCTTGGATAGCCTATATTCTAGCCAAACACCCATATTTGCTGTTCCTGAACTTGGGTTCCTGTTTCCCATGTCTGTTCTTTTGGGTAGGCTTTGTATACCAGTGCCTGAACTGTCCCCTCCCCTCCTCTTCCTCTCAGCTTGTTAGAATCCTGTAGGCTCATTTATGTGCCACTTCCCAAGGCAATTCATTCCTGATCTCTTACTTGTTCTTACTCTTTCTCTCCTCAGATTATCATGTATGTATTGTTGTGCAGTGTATGTATGGGCTTCAGAGTACGCTGGGTTTAAGGTTTTGGCAAAGACCAGGAAGGAAGGAAGGAAACAGGGATGGAGGGAAGGAAGGAAACAGGGATGGAGGGAAGGAAGGAAGAAAGAAATCAGGCCCATAAACCCCAAGTTCACTGGGCCTCCTCTGGCCATCCAGATTTACCTTCCTTGGGAGAGGAGAAGGAAGGGGCAGGGGGGCAGAAGGGAGCAGATGAGCTGAGTTACCCAGCTAGCTGGGTCCCCATTCAAGCAGCTCAATCTGCTCACAGGTCTGTGTTTGTCCGTTCCCAAACTCCACTGAATGGCCCTTTTGGGACCCTCCTGGCTTCAGAGTGATTGTCAATAGTGACGGTGACTCTTTCTTTCCCAGCTTGATTTACTTATTTTTTTCTTTTGCTCATTAAATGGGCCATTCCCTGATTACTTCTTAAAGAGGTCTATTCACTGAATGGGCATTACCTCACTAAGTGAATACCTGAATAGGCCAAGGTCTCCCACTGCATCCTGGGCCTTTTCCAGTCATCCTGATCAATATCTGGTCACTGGATCCAGATGGCTCTGGAGGAGAAGTGAGGCTGGTGACCTACACAGCCCTCCCTCACTCAAAACAAAGTCAAGTGCAAGTCATGCCATCATTTCCCTGACATCACGGTCTTCAAAAACAGGACGAACACAGACAGACATGTACATATACTTGACGTGTTTATGCATCGTTTTTCCCCAATAGATTGGAAGATCCTCAAAAGGACGAGAGCTGCTTTTTAGTCTGTATATTCCAAGCCCCTAGCATATCGCTTTACATATGGTAGATGCTTAAAAATATTTGTTGAATTGGAACTGGGAGCTCCCTATGTCAGTAAGCTCACAGGTCCAGTTCCTAGCATTATCCCTAAATTCTAATAGAAAATAGAGCGCATGAAATAAAAAAAATTCAGTTAACTTCGAAGAAAAATGATTTGCATTTCTCAACTTTTGTTTTCTGTTATGTTTAAAGTTTCTGTAGCATTTTTCTTCCAAACGATTCAAGGTCCCTTATAGAAGGGATCACCATGTTGCTGTTCAGGTGTGTCTGAATCTGTGACCCCATTTGGGGTTTTCTTACAAAGATACTGGAGAAGTTTTGTGTTTCCTTCTCCAGCTCATTTTATATATGAGGAGACTGAGTGAAACGGGGTTCAGTGAAGCATGAAGGCAGATTTGAACTCACATCATCTTGACTCCAGGTACCATCTAGCTGCCCAAGAGGGATCAAAATTTTCCATTATTTATGTCTTTAAAAAAAAATTTAACCTGAGTGCTGCTGGTTCTTATATTTGTTACTGTTGCTTGTTTAATACAGTCTATAAGATTTGGGAGACTAACTTATGAAAGGTAACCTTCACCGCAATCAACTACCACTTCATTATGGATGACTACACAGTACTAAAGGTGATTGGGGAGGGCTCTTTTGGCCGTGCTCTTTTAGTTCAACAAGAAAGCAGCAACCAGAAGTACGCGATGAAAGAAATACGGCTTCCAAAGGTAACTATTTAAGAAATTAGCTCTCACTGTACCATCAGATTTGGACGTGCACATAATCCCTAGGTTTATGTTGAATCGTATTTATAATAGCACCTAGGATGAATGTCAACGTTAAAAAATGGTGTATGTTTTTGTTATTTCTTTAAAATGATGAGTCATCATCCTTGATGTAGATGGTTGCAATGTACCCTTTGTACCACCAATGAAGAGACCACCATTTTTGATTTGCTGAGTGGGTTCTCTTGTGACCAAATAAGATTTCAGCCATAGTAGGAAGAACGAAAAAGAATGGTCAGAACCCAAGAATTCCCTGACGATAGTGAAAGTGCTTTAAAAACGTGACTTGCTGTCACCATCTGCATCATCACATTGAAAAGTTAAGTGCAGGATCAATATACCTATACAAGTGGTACCTGGTCAGACAGAGAAAGCCTAAGGGAGGCAGCATGGTAAGTACTTTTAAACTTTGTGACCAGGAGCAAGTCACTTAACTTTTGGGAGCCTCAGTTTCATCACGTAACATGTAAAAAAATAAAAGAATAGCACTTATCTTCCCACAGTTGTTGTAAGGGTCCAATGAGATAATACTTAAAACTTTAAGCTTTAATAACCTAAAACTGCATAAGACATTTGGGACACCGACTATTTATGAAACACTTTGCAGACCTTAAAGAGCTATATATAATATATATTATATATGCATATAAAGAGCTAAATAAATGTTACTATCATCATTCTCATTATTATGTCCTTTCCCATCATGTGGTGCTCAGGCTATTCAAAATTGCTTCCTGTTTTTCTGAAATCACACTGGTTGGATATTGTAGGGAGGTCCCCAGAGGTATAGTGTGGTGGGTGAATCATATCTAAAGTATACAGTTTGCTCCCAAACTTGGAGTCAGAGTATCAGGCAGCATGGTATAGTGAAAGAGTATTGGTTCTGGAGTTGGAGGACCTGGGTTCCAGTCCTACCTTGTATACTTACTTAGCAGTGACCTTGTGTAGCTTACTTGACCTCTCTGGGTCTCAGGGTCTCATCTGAAAAATGAAGGGTTTATACTTGTCTCTTCTAACTCTAGGTCTGTGACCTATGCCGCTTGTAGATCCTGCTCTGACCCTTCCTAGATATGTGACCATGGGCAAATCATTTAATCTGAGCTGGTGCCTTCCCCTGTAAAATGGGGATAATAATACTTGTACAACCCACCTTGTGGCATTGTTGTGAGGAAAGGGCTTTTTATTTGATGAAACACAATGTAAGTGTGAATTGTAGTTTTATTATGCAGATCACTGAGCACCTACTATATTAAATTCATAGGAGACCAAATGTGAGTAGATTTGTATAAAATTATTTAAATTTAGCCCAGTGTTTCTAAACTAGTTAAAGAATATTAATGCATTATATAAACAATGTCCTAGGAGAAAGCATTGAATGTTGAAAGTGCTGAAAGACCTGGTTTCAAATCATTTCAATGATATTTACCAACTATAATGTGTCATCCTATCTGCCTCTGCTTCAACATCCTTTATTGGATAAAAGAGGATAGTAGCACTTAGATTACCTTAACACAGTGGTTGTACTTTATAACTGTAAACTATCATTACTGAACATCTGATGAATGTATTCATAGAATTTAACATTTTAAAATCATTTTTTCCAGTCTCTTTCTGATGTAAAGAATTCTAGGAAAGAAGCCATTCTGTTGGCTAAAATGAAACATCCCAATATTGTTGCCTTTAAGGAGTCATTTGAAGGTAAATATTATTTTATTTCATTCTTATATGGTAGTGTCCACATTTCTAAATATTGTCATTTATGGAATAATTAACAAATCTTAAATTTTTCCAAGCTGATGGACACCTGTATATCGTGATGGAATATTGTGAGGAAGGTGATCTCATGCAGAAGATTAAACATCAAAAAGGAAAATTATTCCCTGAGGATATGGTAAGAGTTCCACTTTCTTAAACATCTTCTTTACACTTAACTTGGCTTCTCTCTATTCTGTGTTTTCACATGGATTAGATGTAAGCTCCCTGAGAGCAAGCCAGTGCTTGTATCATAAATGTTCTTTGCATAACAACATCTAGCACAGTGTCTTACATATAGTAGGCACTTAATAAGTGCTTAAATTGATTTGAATTAATCAAATTTTCATGGAACAGTAGATTTAGAGCTGGAAGGGACTTCAGAGATCATCTAGTCCAGCACATTCATTTTACAGTTGAGGAAACTGAGATTGAATGAGTAATTGACTTGCCCAAACTCACACAGCCAGTAAATATGAGATAGGATTTGACCTTAGGTCTTCCTGACTTCAAGTCCAGAGCCTTGTCCACTAAGCTATCCTTGGTGCCTCCTCTTTTTCTTAAAAAATTATAAAATTTGGAATGTTACAAGTGAAGTAGTTGCCATTAGTGGATGGCCTGAAACCAGTTTAGAAGGACTGATTTATATGTGCATACGTTTGTTCACAAAATATTAGCAAGTAGAATTTATATAAATTTGACAAACCTGATACAGACATTAGCACTGTTTCAAAATTATAGCTAGCATATGTCACATAGAGTCTTAAAAACATCTCTTGTTTTGTTTTGCTGACTTTTTAAAAAATTAAACATATCTTTGTGTTATTTTGCTGACTAAGTGAAACAGGAGGCCAGACGTTTTGGTCTATGGTGGTATCCATTCCCAGGCTTCCTCTTACTCATTTTATACACCTTACTATTCTGTGCACTTAACTTTGAATTTGACACCAGGTAAATGTTCTTAAAAATGAATACTTATTGTCCGTTTGCTCACACTATTTATAGAAAAGTGTATACTTAATTCTTTTATTTAAAAGAATAGTCTAGAAAATTGTATTTTGGTACATAGGGCTTATTAGTTTGATTAGTTGATAATGCTTTTTCATTAGTGTGAGTAATAACATTAGTGTGTGTAATTAGTGTGAGTAATAACAAGGAATACTTCTCTTTTAGGAAAATGTCATGCTAGTAGTGTGGATCCCATGACTATATGGATTCATTGACCTTTCATAAATGAATCTTAAAAGAATGAAAAGGAAATCAGTTCAATTCAGCTTATATTTGTCATATGGTGGCCTAGGATACTATAATGTGGAAGGTTTTATAATGTAAGTCTTTATAATGTGAAAAAATGCTAACCTCAAAAACACTGGTGATGGAAATGATCATTAAACTCGCAAAATAGCAGTGAAATTATATATATTGCATTTAGACTATGCATTTCCTATTATTGAAGTATGGTTTATATTTATGTGACTGCTAATACCAAATACACATCTCAGAATTGCTTGGATTTGGTTGAATGAAAGAAAAACGAACAAAAGTCTTGAAATGAAATAGTGATTGTTGTCACATGTAAAATAATCACATAGGAGTTTGGCTTTTTTATTCCATGTCTGAATATTTTAATGGATGGTCTATTAAGTTTTCTGAGATATGGTGATGGCAAAGCATTGTGGCATAGTGGGGAAAAAAGCATTGACTCTGTGGATGTAAGGCTTATGTTCAAATCTTGCTTATGACATTACCTATGTGACCTTGGGCGAGTCTCTTAACCTTCTTCAGCATCACTTTGCTTTTCTGCAAAATAAAGACTAGATAGCCTCTGAGGTTCCTTCTAGCATCTAGATGGGTGATTCTATATTGAT
Source organism: Notamacropus eugenii (assembly GCF_028372415.1). Classification (NCBI taxonomy): domain Eukaryota; kingdom Metazoa; phylum Chordata; class Mammalia; order Diprotodontia; family Macropodidae; genus Notamacropus; species Notamacropus eugenii. Next base: position 103,588,789 of record NC_092876.1, read on the forward strand.
GATGATGATAATGACGATGAAGTGATGGTGATGCGATGATGATGAGATGATTATAAGCAGATGAGGTGATGCTGGTGATGATGTCTGGTTCTCTGATTTCATTGGTAGAAGAAATTCCCTAATTGATGGAGATCAGTGTCTGTTCTGCCCTTGTAGTCCTCTTTGATTTCCCAGGGACACTGAAAAGTCACAGCAAGTATGTGGGTCTGGAAGCCTGTTTTTCTGTCTCTGAAGGCAGCTCTCTACATCATCACGCCTCTTCTCATATTTAAATTTTTAGTGTTTTAATGTGCTCAAGATCTGAAAATAAGTGGATTTTTAAAAAAATTCCTCAAGAAAAAGTCATCTTTGAACCAGAATTTAAATATCTTTTCCTCACAGATACTTCAGTGGTTTACACAGATGTGCCTGGGAGTGAATCATATTCACAAAAAAAGAGTTTTACATAGAGATATCAAGTCCAAGGTTAGTGGGCTTTTTTAACTAAAAAAAATTTTTTAGTGTTGGAAATGTTAGTCTCTTTGAGCAGCTTGAAGACAGTATAACTTCTATTTTTTATAAATATCTGCCAGCTTACAGATGAACTTGGATTAAACACTTTAGATGAACATGTCTCTCATTAAAACAATAACAGTTCCTTGTATCTGTGTACTACTCTGAACTTTCCAAAGTGTTTTCTTATTTTCCAGCTCAGTTTATTCACAAAACATCAGTGTGAGGTAGGCAGGGTAATAGGAATTATAATCTCGACTGAGACAAAGAGATATCATACCTGAACGTTAGTTTTCCAGCCACCTCAGCGATTTTAAACATGTTCTACTCAGTAGAAGAAGACTTGCTTAAAGCCTGTAGATTCTTACTTTACCTATAGTATTATCAAGGTTGATTAGGTTTTTAGCTCATAACAGATTAAAAGTAGCCACTTAGAAGAGAGAGTCTCTTCGTATAATAGTCCATAATAGCTCTTACTGATAAGGACATTAATGAAGGTCATGAAGTAGTATGAAAAGCAGTCCGTATCTACTTAGGTAAGAGCAGACAGTTCTCTGAACCTTAATGCGTGCCTTGAGGGTATGTAAGCATAGGAAAATACAGATGTTTATAATAATAGACCAGAATAATCATTTTTCAGTTACATTTTGGATCTAGTGGTGCGTCACTTAATGTGTGCCTTGGGAGCAAAGCTACATTATTTAGTTTGTCACCTACTTTTATGTAACTAAGTGGCACATTGGATAGAGTGCTGGGCCTGGAGTCAGGAAGACCTAAATTCAAATCCAACCTCAGACACTTACTAGTTATATGACCCTGGACAAGCCACTTAACTCTGTTTGCCCCAGTCTCAATGAGATGGAGAAAGAAATGGCAAACCACTTCAGTATCTCTGCCAAAAAACAACCCAAGTAGGGTCATGAAGAGTTGGACACAACTGAACAACAACAAGCTATGTGACAAAAATACCTCAATGTTCACCTTCTTGACTTTGCCCTGTTGAAAGTAAATTGAGCTGAACCTGGTGGTGCATGCCTGTGTTTCTCGGCTATGAGGGAGACTGAGGCTGGTGGATGTTTAGAGCTCAGGAGTTCTGAGCTGTAGTGGGTTAAACACTGTTTGACATTAATATAGTGAACCATGGGGAGCAGAGGGACCACAAGGCTACCTATTGAGGGGTAAATAGCCATAGGTCAGAAATGGAGCAGGGCAAAGTTCCTGTGCTGACTGGAATGAGATCGGGATTGTGAGTGGCCCCTGAACATCCAGCCTGGGCAAGATAGGGAGACCCAGGGGGAAAAGGAAGAAGGAAGTAAAGGAGGGAGAAGTGAAGGGAGGAAAGGAAAGAGGGAAGGATAGAAGGAAGAAAAGGAGGGAAGAACCAAGGGGAGGAAAAAGAAAAGCAGAGAAGGAAGGGATGAGGGAAGGAAGGGAGAAAGGAAGGAATGAAGGAAGGAAAGAATGAAGGAAATCGAACCAGCCCCTTGGCACAAATATTGGTCTGTCCTCTCCTCTTCAGCTTTTCCTTCCTGTAAACTTTTCCCACCTCTATTCCCATTATGCCCCACCCAATTAACCCCTTCTCCCCATAAATTAAGGCATTTGCCCCTCACAACAACCTTTTTAGGTCAGCAAGGCAGGAATTAACATCTCCTCTTTATATATGACTGGTTCCATATCACACAGCTACCAAATAGCACAGTCAGAACTCATCAGTGAGTTAATAAAGATTCATTAGGTGCCTACTATGTGCTAGGCACTGTGCTGATTGCTGGAGATACAGAGAGAGGCAAAGATAGTCCCTGCCCATGAGGAACTCACAATCTAATGGTAATAGTTAGAATCCAGGTTTTCTGACTCCTCAACCCACACTTTTTCCACTGTCTTATTCTGCTTCTGAGAAAAATGAGCAAGTATTCACTCCTGAGGATCAACTGACTTCACATTGTGTGTTTTATTACTACAGCTGCCTTTATCTAATATTCTAGAAACAAACCATTCCACATTTGCTGTGTGCTGTGCACACACCTTCTTGGAGAATAGGAAACCAGGAGAAAGCTCAGCTAGTGACATCCAGGCAGGCATCCCTAAGCTGTCTTGGACCATCACTTTCATTTTCACTTCCTCATCTCTTTCAGGTGTATGCTACGGTGCTCTCTGTGAGCTCTGGAGCAGTGTGAGCTAGAACCTCAGACGGTTCTGCCCCCAACACTCATTATCCATAAACATTTATGGGAGAGAAGGACCAAGCCTCAAAAACCTCTTAACTATTCCTTCTTATCTCAGCTGCTTTACTCCGGACAGGCTCTGCTTTTACGTGCCTTGTGGCTATTCTTAAAATAAGCCGGTCGCCTTACTTCTCTTTGGGTCGCCTAAATACCTGAGCAAATATTCTGGTGTCACTAGCCTCTGTCAGTTCATCTGTTTCCTGCAGCACCAGCATTGTGGAAGAGGAACCTGGGATATAAAGGGAAGAGGATTGGACTTTGAGTTAAATCCCAGTTTGTTTGTATATTAGCTAGGTTTGTTGTTGTTTGTGAGTTCATGAGCCCATTTGGAGTTTTCTTGACAAAGATACCACAGTGGTTCGCCATTTCCTTCTCCAGCTCGTTTAACAGATGAGGAAACTGAGGCAAATAGGGTTAAGTGATTTGCCTCATGACTGAGGCCAGATTTGAATTCACAAAAATGAATCTCCTGGACTCCAGGACTGGCCCTCTGTCCACTGTGCCACCTAACTACCCTATACAAGAAAATAGAAGTGTTAAAACAGTGACAGGAAGAATTTGACCCAAAAGTGAAGGCACTCCTCAGTTTTAAATACCAGATTGCTTGCCGTTAACTAGGAGTAATAGCTAGCATTTATAGAACTTTTAGGGCTATATCTTAGAATTAACAATAGGGTATTTGTTAAAGAGATAATCTGATTTTCTCTCTCTTTTGGTAATTCAGAATGTCTTCCTCACCCAAAATGGACACATAAAATTGGGAGATTTTGGATCTGCCCGACTTCTCTCCAAGTATGTAATTCTCTCCTTTGGTAGATTCAGTGATCAAAATATTTGCTACTCAATAACAATCTGAAAAACATTCTCTCTCATTGATCTTTCAGGCCTATGGCATTTGCTTGTACATATGTGGGAACACCTTATTATGTGCCTCCAGAAATCTGGGAGAATATGCCTTATAACAATAAAAGGTATGTGACTCATCCCTCTGATGAAAAGGTAAAGCTCTTTTATACCAGGGCCTTTTCACCTTTTTGGTCTCCTGGACCCTTTTGGCAGCCTGGTGAAGCCTGTGAACTCCTCCTTAGACCTATGTTTTTAATTGCATAAAAATTCTATACAGTTATCCCTTCTATATAGGGGTACAGCACTGCCGCTATCTGGAAAATCTGCATAAAGTTTTTTCACCCTCTTTTCATATCAGAGAAATCTGAATTTTTTATCTTTCTATTATGGGATGTTTACGGTACCTTATTGTAAAATTTAGGTTAGGTATTTGATCATAGGCTCTGTATCATCTGCTGGCCTTTGTGTGTCATTGGCAGCTTCCACTGCAGCTTCCACAAAACTCACCCCAAAATTCCCATTTAATTTCTATTGTTGACCCACAATATAGCAGAACCTCAGTAGGGAAAGTCATAATGTAAAAGGAATAGCTATAACTATAGTATTACAGAGGAAACCAACCATATTGAAATGTAGTTATCTGTCTGCCTGTATATAAGATGTATGTGTATGTATGTGTGCATGTGTATCACACACACATACACACATGTACATATATATGTATATATATATATATATATATATATATATATATTTTTTTTAAACTGATTGAGAACTTCTCTGAGAGTTCATAACCAAACCAGAGAGTGAGAGGATCATGGGAGGTAAAATGGATAACTTTGATTACATTAAATTAGGTTTTGCACAAACAAAATCAATGCAGCCAAAATTAGAAGGAAAGTAGGAAACTGGGGTGGGGGGGGTGGGAGATGAGAATTTACAGCAAGTTTCTCTGATAAAGTTATAATTTCTCAAATATGTAGGGAACTAAGCCTAATTTATAAGAATAAGAGCCATTCCCAATTGATCAATGATCAAAGGATATAAATAGGCAGTTTTCAGGTAAAGAAATCAAAAGTATCAACAATTAAGAAAAAATACTCTAAGTCCCTATTGATTAGAGAAATGCAAATTTTAAAAAGACTCTGAGATCTCATCCCACCCCTGTCTGATAGGCTAATATAAAAGAAAAAGAAAATGACAAATGTTGGAAGGGATGTGAAAAAATAGGGATACCGATGCACTGTGGTGAAGTTGTGAAGTGATCCAAACATTCTGGAGAACAATTTGAAACTACACCTAAACGGCTATAAAACTGCATATCTTTTGACCCTGCAATATGACTGCTAGATCTGTACTTCATAGAGATCAAAGAAAAAGGAAAGGTCCCATATGTACAGAAATATTTATAGCAGCTCTTTTTGTGATGACAAAGAATTAGAAATTGAGGGGATGTTCCTCAGGCTGAACAAGTTGTGGTAAATGATTGTGTTACAATGCTGTTGTGTATACTGTTGTAAGAAATGAAAAAGGGGATGATGGTTCCAGAAAAGCCTAGGAAGACTTATATGAGCTGATGCAAAGTGAAATGAACAGAACCAGGAGAATACTATATGTACATAGTAGCAGCAATATTGATGATCAGCTAACTGTGAAACAGCCAGTCTGCTTAATAAAATGATCCACTACAATTCCAAAGGACTCATGATGAAAAAATATTATATCTGTCTCCAGACAGAGAACTTAGGTACTTTGAATGTAGATTGAAATATATTTTTTCATTTTATTTTTCTTACTTTTTTTCTTGCAACATGGCTGATGTGGAAATATATTTTACATGATTTAAAAGGTGTAATTGGTATTATATTTCTTGCCTTTAATGGGTGGGGGAGGGAATAGAGAAAGGGAAAGAATTTTAAATTGAAGTTGAAAAAATTAAAAAAAAGAAAAACTTATTGCATCTTCTAGAGGAAAGTGACTAACATGATAAGAAATTAGAAACTACATTATATAAAAAATTGGTTGATAGAACTGGGGATTTTTAGCCTATGGAAAATAAGATTTGGGACCTGGGAGAGGTCCCAAATGGCATACTAGCAATCATCAAATATTTGAAAGGTTTCTAAAGAAAGTAGATTTCTTTTGGATTGCTACAGAGGCCATACAGAACTAGGACCAGCAAGTGAAAGTTTTAGGGACATATATTTAAGCTCAGTATGGGAATTTCCCAAAAGTTAGAGCTTTTTGACAGTAGAAAAGTCATAGTCTTCCTACTATTACATGTGTTTAATCACCTTTCTATGATATTATAGGCAAAGTTTTTACCTTGTGTGGAACTAGGTGAACATAAAGATCTCTTCTTATTTTTAAGGTTCCTTGAATCTAAGATTTCTCAAATATTCCTCTTTAAGATAAATACCACCCAAATGACACCTGAATAAGGCCCTTCAATTAAATTTAAAGTTCATGAACAGTCATCTTTTTTATTATACTATTTCATGGAAATACTTATTTTATTCCATAAATAAAAAATAAATTTTTAAAAAGCCTTAATAGTAAGTGTGATATCTGCCTATTTTAAAGATGTATTTTAAAAAAAACACAACACCTTTTTTGTATTTGAATAAACTTAATTTAAATGGTCACTTGGTAACTTTCATTTTTTATGTTTCAGTGACATATGGTCCTTGGGATGCATTTTGTATGAACTCTGTACCCTCAAACATCCAGTAAGTATGCCATACAAAACAGAACCTTCAAACCATTGGTAATTGGGCTTTTCTCTGCTTAGGTTTTAAGGAATATGCTGTTATAATAGGAAGTTTGATTCTTTAGAATGGATAAATTAGGAAAATTTCAACATATTTTCATGACTCTGAACTTTTACTTAAAGATAGTTTAGCAGAAAATAGAAGTAGAAAATGTTCATTTCATCATCCTTTTTAGTTCTGAAAGGATATCTTTCTGTGAGTAGATTTTATCTTTTTAGTCTCTTCTCTGAGAGGTTATTGGGAAAATGTTTTTCTCTTATAATTATATATTTTCAGTGTATTTCACGAACATGTTTATTATTCCTTATAATTTCTAGTTGGTCATCCAACATTTATTAAGCACTTAATATGTGCCATTCACTGTGCTAAGCCCTGGGGATACAAAGAAAGACAAAAAGATATAGGAAATGGTTGTGATTTTATTGAGATTGACAAAAAGAGGTTAAGTAATTTTTTTTATTCTAATTAAATTAATTTTCAGTTTTCACCATTCACTTCCACAAAATTTTTAATTTCAAATTTTCTCCCCATCTCTCCCCTCCCCCTATCCCAGGACAGTGTGTATTCTGCTTTCCCTTTCCTCCAATCTGCCCTCCTTTCTATTCACTCCTCTCCTTTATCCCCTTCCCTTATATTTTCCTGTAGGGCAAGATAGATTTATGTATCCCATTGCCTATATATCTTATTTCCCCGTTGCCCAGTTTAAAAGTAATTGTTAACATTCATTTTTAAAGCTTTGAGTTCCACATTCTCTCCCTTCCCTCCTTTCCACCCACCTTCATTGAGAAGGCAAGCAATTTGATATAAGTTATATATGTGTAGTCATGCACAACACTTCCATAACAGTCATGTTGTGAAAGACTAACTGTATTTCCCTCTATCCTGTCCTGCCCTCCATTTATTCTATTTTCTCCTTTGACCTGTCCCTCCACAAAAGTGTTTGCTTCCGATTACCCCTTCCCCCAATCTGCTGTCCCTTCTGTTGTCCTTCCTCTCCTATCCCCTTCTCCCCTGCTTTCCTGTAGGGTAGGATAGACTTCCATAATCAATTGAGTGTGTATGTTATTGCCTCCTAAAGCCAAATCCAGTGAAAGTAAGGCTCACTTATTCCTTCTCACCTTCCCCCTCTTCCCCTCCATTGTAAAAGCTCTTTCTTGCCTGCCAGGCCTAGAGGCCTGAGGGCTACCTGAGTCTTACCTTACCTGTCCCAGGTCTTCGGTTGGCCAAACCGGATAAACGTATGAGAGAAGAGACTTTCCGGAGTCGAACAAGGGTTAGGCTTTATTCAGGGTCCTGGTTACATGTGCAGAGGGAACTCTTCCTTAGGAGGGAGAGAGAAGTCTCCCAAGGAGGCAAAGATCTTACAGTAAGAGATTGGAAGCAGAAGTGTAAGTAGGGAGAGAGGGCGAGGGGAGAGCGAAGAGAGGAAAAACGGAGCCTTCTGTCCTGTCAGGGCCCCTCCGCGCTAAGAGCGCCTTCAGGCTTTCCTGACCCTAATTAAGCTCTCCGGCCGTGTAGTTTGCACCTGAATACCGTGCCTGTTAGATAACAATAGGTGTGCCCAGATCCGGGACAGTCTTGAGGGGGATGCTCCTCCCATCACGTTTCTCACGGGAAGAGGCGGAAATACACGAGATAGCTCGGTCTCACTCCTCGATTCCCTGGTGTTTCATGGGGGGCCTCATGAGAACTCTAAGATTTAGAAGTTCCCACCTTTACCCACCCCAGACAGTCCACATGGAATTGAGCTTCCATCCCCAACACTTGCCTCTTTTATGTGAGATGATTTACTACATTCTACCTCTCCCATTCTCTTTCTCCTAATACATTCCTCTCAACACTTAATTTTCTTTTTTAGATATCATCCCTTCATAATCAGCTCATCTTGTGCCCTCTGTGTTTGTGTATATATGTGTATATATGTGTATGTATGTATATACACATACACATACACACATATGCATACATACATATGCATACACACATATATATTCCCTCTAATTATCCTAATACTGTTAAAGGTCTCATGAGTTACAAATATCATCTTTCTGTGTAGGAATGTAAACAGTTCAACTTTAATAAGTCCCTTATGGTTTCTCTTTCCTGTTTGCCCTTTCATGTTTCTCTTGATTCTTTTATTTGAAAGTCAGATTTTCTATTCAGCTCTGGCCTTTTCAACAACAATGCTTGAAAGTCCTCTATTTCATTGAAATTCCATTTTTTCCCCCTGAAGTATTATACTCAGTTTTACTGCTTAGGTGATTCTTGGTTTTAATCCTATCTCCTTTGACCTCTAGAATATCATATTCCAAGCCCTCCAGTCCTTTAGTGTAGAAGCTGCTAAGTCCTGTGTTATCCTGATTGTGTTTCCACAGTACTTGAATTTTCTTTCTGGCTGTTTATAATATTTTCTCTTTGACCTTGGAATGCTGGAATTTGGATACAATATTCCTAGGAGTTTTCCTTTTGGAGGTGATCAGTGGATTCTTTCCATTTCTGTTTTACTCTCTGGTTCTAGAATGTCAGGGCAATTTTCCTTGATAATTTTTTGAAAGATGATGTCTAGGCTCTTTTTTTGATCATGGCTTTCAGGTACACCAGTAATTTTAAAATTATCTCTCCTGGATCCATTTTCCAGGTCAGTTGTTTTTCCAGTGAGATATTTCACATCGCTTTCTATTTTTTCATTATTTTGGTTTTGTTTTATAATTTCTCATAAAGTCATTAACTTCCACTTTCTCCATTCTAATTTTTAAGGAATTATTTTCTTCAGTGAACTTTTGGACTTCCTTTTCCATTTGACCCATTCTGCTTTTTAAGACATTCTTTGCCTCAATAGTTTTTTGGATCTCTTTTGCCATTTGGGTTAGTCTGATTTTAAAGGTGTTATTTTCTTTTTTTTTTATATTAATTTTATTTATTTTTAGTGTTGTACAATCACTACCATAAAACTTAGATATTTTCCCCCCTACCTACCCCACACCTCCTCCCTCTCTCCCTGAGATGGCATACAATTCTATATAAGATCTACACATACATTCCTATTAAATACATTTTCACTATAGTCATGCTGTATAGAAGAACTAAAATGAATGGGAGAAATCATATAACAAGCCAAAACATAATACACATGCAAAAAAAATGATCTGCTACATTCTGTGATTGACATCCATAGTTCTTTCTCTGAATGTGGAGGGCATTTTGCCTTAGAAGACCATTGGGAATTTTTTTTTTAAGTCCTTGCATTGCTATGAAGTTCCAGGTATACCAGAAAAAACTCTCTCACACTGTGGTCGCTGCTGTGCACAAAGTTCTGGTTCTGCTCCTTTCACTCAGCATCAGATCACATAAGTCTTTCCAGGCCTCTCTGAAGTCTTTCTGTTCTTCATTTCTTATAGCGCAATAGTATTCCATTACATTCATATACCATAATTTATTCAGCCATTCCCCAATTGATGGGCATCCCCTTAATTTCCAGGTTTTGGCCACTACAAAGAGATCTGCTATAAATATTTTTGTACATGTGGGACCCTTCCCATCAACCTTCCAGATTATCTTGGGCGAGAAATTTGCTTCAGCCTGTCATTTTGTGCCTTCTGCTGCTCTAGAATTTGTTTAGTCATTTTTTACAGGTTTTTTGAGGGTTTTGGGGGAGCTCAAGCAAGTCCCTGCTTCTACTCTGGCATCTTGGTTCTGCCCCCAGTAATTTTTAATATTACCCAGCCTTTATTTAGACCAATGGTTGTCAGATATTTGGTCCCTGGGACCCTATTGTACTCTTAAAAATTCTTGAGGATCTCCCAAGGAGCTTTTGTTTTTTGGGGGGCGGGGTATGTCTACCAGCATCTATTGAATATTAAAGCATCCTCATATTATTATGAAAATAGTTTTGAGTTTATGGACCCCCAGAAATGGTCTCAGAGACTCTCTCAGGGGTCCTCAGACCACACTTTGAGAACCTTTGGGTTAGATAGTAGTGCTAAAAAAGCTAGGTTATTCATTTATTAATGCATCAAATATTTAGCAAATGCATTCTATGCACCAGGTACTCTGTTAGGTACTGTGGAGGCCATAGAAGACACATGGTCCTTATTTTCAGGGATTTTACAGTCTAGCAAGAATTCTACACCTATACACGCTTAACCACATTGAATGGAAAAGTGTAATAATAGTGAAGATAAAAAGTGGCATATTAATATGTAGAAGGGAGAAAATGCTTTGAGAAGGCAAGGCTTCATGGAGAGGAAGGCATGATGGATGGCTAAGAATTGGACAGGCAGTGAAATAGTGGTGGCGTGGGGGGTATGAATAGAGTAGCCCAGAAGGAGGTTTAATCCCTTTAAAGCTTATTAGGTTTGCATACAGGTAAATTAACATTTTATTGCTACTAATTGAACCCTAAATCTCACAAATGTGGGGGTGTTTGAGACATTGGTGTGAGTGATTCTGAAGAAAATCTCATTGCTGTTATGGGGGAGGGGGTGGTGAAACACCACCCATCCATATAAGTTTTGTGATAATGAGTCACATTATCCTAGGGTGAAAGATCTAGCATATGTTTGATATTAGTAGCATATTTTTATGAATATGTTTGATCTCTCAAATTTAGTTTTTAAATGATTTCAAAAACCTATCAAAGTATGAGTTATCACATTTTTAAAGAGAGAACATGTATCAAGAACGGTGGTATAGTGAATAATAATTAGAAATCTGTGATATATTGCCTTTATTTTCTCTTAATTCATTCTTGATCCTTTGGAGATCATAGAAATTCAAATATAGCAACTGATTAGCATAAATTTCAGAATCAAAGTAAGTCTGTTCTCTCCTACCCAGCCAGATTTTTTTCTTATTTTACATTTGTTGGATACATCATTTTCCCTTTTGTTTCATATTCATATCGGATTACAGAAAAAAAAGAAAAGACCCTAACTATTCTTATCTCTTTAAGGAGTTTTCTATTTCCAAGGAAATTTTTTTTAAACTTCATATAGGTTGTCAAGATGTTCATTCCTAATCTTACTTCGTTAAATAAGAATAGGTTTAAATTTGCTTCTATTCTAAAACATCAAGTTGCATATCTCAATCTCCATTTCTTAGACATTTCTTCCACAACATGTACCAGTTAAGAAGATTTAGCTTTCCCAGCCTAGTAATTTAAAAACCTGAAAAGTGTCATACCATTTTATATGTGTGTATATGAAAGTATGTGTGTGTATATATATATGTGAGTGTGTATATATATGTGTGTGTATTTTGGAACTCTAAATTTTTAAATAATGAATGTTAAAAATTGTCTTTACATATAATTGGGAAAAATTGCATATATACAAGCATACACACAAACATATATATGTACATATATGAATAAAGGAAATATGGGATAGGATACAGGTGGAACTTATGTCGGAGCTGTAGTCCCATTATTCTACAGGACATGATCTTGAAAAGTCATTATTTCTTCTGTGAAGTGGTTCACAGAATCATAGCGCTTAGAGCCAGAGAGACCTTCGTGGTCCTCTGGCCCATCCTCTTCTCCTGTTCCCATTTTACAGATGAAAAAACTTAGAGAAATTAGTCAATTACACATAGGCTCAAAATGTCGTGGGGGGCAGAAAGTATTTATCAATAAAAATGCTTGTGGTTTGCTTTGCTAAATAAATAGTTCATTTCAGTATCTTTGGGAAACAGTGTTGTCAGATCATCCCCAGAATAGGAAGGGCGAACAAAATGTCTAATCTATTTGGTATGTGACATGTAGGATGTTCTTGTTAAATCTTTATTGAAATAATAAATGAATGACTGGGCTTCATTAACTCTATTCTTTGACCAAAGATTGTAAGAAAAACGAGTGGGAAATAGACATTGACACCCAGACTATCCTGAGAATATAAGAGAACAGATGCTTAGGGCTTTAGGTTTTTTTTGTAGAGCATTCCTACATATCCCTTTCTATTGAACTATGCGGAGCTAGTCATAAGGTATTAGAATGGTGCTTATTTTGGAACTTCTTGCAGATGAGGCGATGGAGTCAGTCTCTTAAGTTGTTAAATCACAGGGTTCGGTCTTTGTTTATGTTTCTTTTTTAAAATTCCATTTGTCTTCCTTTAAAGTTCATTTTCATGCTGTCCACATCCAGAGAAAGCACTGATGGAATCTGAATGCAGTTTGAAGCATATTATTTTTCCCTTTATTTTATTATGTTTCTTTTTTTTTTTTTTGGTCTGTGTCTTTTTTCATAACATGACTAATATGTTTTACATGCACCTGTATAGCCTATATTAAATTGCTTACCATCTTAGGGAGGGGGAAGGTGAGAAGAGGGAGAAAATTTGAAACTCAATATTTTTAAATAATGAATGTTAAAAATTGTCTTTACATATAATTGGGAAAAAAATAAAACGTTTTAAAAAGTAAAGTCCATTTTATTATTTTAGTTTCAGGCCAATAGTTGGAAAAACCTTATCCTGAAGATATGCAAAGGCTCCTACAATCCCCTCCCATCTCATTACTCCTATGAACTTCACTATCTGATAAAACAGATGTTTAAGAGAGATCCTACAAGTCGTCCTTCAGCTACTACAATTCTCTCTAGAGGGTCTTTAGGAAAACTTATCTGGAAGTGCTTATCACCAGAGGTAAGATATGTTTAGCTGGGCCATGAGTTGATTTTTAAAAACTGTGATAAAATGACATTTATGCTTTTCCAGCTTCAGGCACTCATATAGATAATTGGCAAATGGACATCATTATAATAGCATCAGAGGGGCAGGTCACATCACATTTTGTAATATCCTATTTCAATTTACAGATTGTCAAAGAGTATGGTGAGCACATCATAGAGGAAACCAGGAAGTCCAAGAATGATACGCCAAGAAAAATGGGTAACAGTTTTGGAATTTATTCTTATGGTTTACTAAAAATGACCTTGATGGATTGATGAATTCATTTACATGGGTCTTCCCTCCTACAAAATTACCTTTAACTTAATGCAGCCCCCTTACATGGACTTAGGATGACTGAGTGGTAGAGAAGGACACACAAGATATTTAGGACTACCTACAAATGTTCCTAGACTGCGTACATGTTAATTTAAGTTTTGGTAAGTGGGAGACAGCTAGGTGGCACAGTGGACTCCTCTGGAGTCCAGAGGATCTGAGTTCAAATTTGGACTCAGACACTTATTAGCTGTGTGACCTTGGGCAAATCACTTAACCTTGTTTGCTCTGGGCAGTTTGCCCATAACTCAGTTTCCTTATCTGTTAAAATGAGCAGGAGAAGGAAATGGCAAACCACTCTAATATCTTTGCCGAGAAAACTCCAAATGAGGTCATAAAGAGTTAGACAGGACTGAACAACAATGAAAGGGAGAACAGAAGCTTAAAAGTTTGATTTTTGTTAAAAAAAAAATCCTACCTATGTTAAAGGAGAAAAGTATATCTGAAGGTAATATGAAATAATTACCAGGCACTGTAATCCAAAATGGATTTGGGTTTGGGTTTGTTTCTTTCTTTGGCTGTTTTTTTTTCACGTCAAGCTATTTTTATTTATGAGCCTGATGTAAAAATCAGCACATTCAGGAACCACAGAATTTATGTTTGATTATTTTAGTAGCGATTTTTATTTAGCAAATTAAATTGAGGGCCTTGTATAAGGCAGTGTTTTATGTGAAGTTTTCCCCAAAGGCTACATATATACAGTATTGGTGTGAAATTATATGTCCACAAAGATCTCATAGCCTGTTTTCAGGCAAGGTTCAAATTGGGCTAGATAATCTCTTTCCTTTTTTTTTTTTAATAGAGGCAATCAGGGTTAAGTGACTTGCTCAAGGTCACATAGCTAGTAAATGCCTGAGGTCATACTAGAGCATACGAGTTCTCTATGCCTGGTGCTCTATCCACCACACCAGCCAGCTTCCCCTGCAGATAGTCTTTTAAGTGATGTCTAAAGTGCCTTACAGTTCTAAAATACCATTCCATAGCTTTTCTGAACGTTGTCAATTCTTGATTTCTCTGTCCCTTTGCATTGACTCCTCATTGTCCTAAGTGTCCCACACCAAAACCAAGTATCAGAGGGGAGATACACTGAGTGAAAATGGCATAGGGACATGGTGACGATGCCTTCTATTTGCTTTATTAAATGCTGCACATTGATTTACAGTGTCTTCGTTTTGGGCACAGGACAGAGTCCATTTTGTGGTTTTGTATCACCATGAGCCATTTTTCCTATAGTGTAGGTCTGACCATAGCACCTCCACTACTCCATAAACCCCCGGGGGCTCCCTTCTTCCTCTAGAATGAAGTAGAAAATCCTTTGTTTGGCAGGTGAGACTCTTTACAACCTGACATCAGCCTTCCTTTCCAGTGTTCATACATCCTCCTATTCTCCCTCCACACTCAGCGATCTAGCCACACCAGCTTCCTTGCTGTTCCTTGTACATGAGACTGTGTGTCTAGTTCTGTGCCTTTGCCTTGCCTGAAATGCTTTGTCCCCTCCTCAGCCTTGGGCTCAGAATCCCAGGCTTTCTTAAGACTCAGTTCAAGTACCCCCTCCTCCTCTGGGATGCCTTTTCCCATCTCTTCACCTGCTAGTGCCAACTATTTTAAGGTTATCTTACAACTTCTCCATATTTATCTCATTTGTTCTGATCTCTGTATGTTGTCTCTGCCATTACAGTGTGAGCTACCTGAGGCAATGGATTATTTTTACTTTTTTTTGTCTCCCCAGCACTAAACACAGTGCCTGGCACTGAGTCGGTGCTTAACAATTGCTTGCTAATTGTTGATCACACAGAAACCCATCATTTTAACAACCGCATTCTTCTGATGTTATATACCTTGGAGTAATAATGATAACTGGCACAGATAAAGTGTTTCAAGGTTTATAAAATGTTTTATAGACTTTACTTATCCTCTTTAATCCCTCATCATCATTTCCCTGTTGTCATGGTCCTCTTTGAAAATAAAGGACAAACACAACCTGTGAGTAGACCAAGCTGCCTGGATGGGGACCCAGCCAGTTGGGTATCTCAGCTCATCCTCTCCCTCTTCTTCTCCCTTCTCCCTCTCCTTCTCCTCTCCAAAGGAAGATAAATTTTGATGGCCAGAAACTGCCCAGTTAACTTGGGATTAACTTGCTAAATTTCTTTCTTTCCTTCCTTCCTTCCTTCCTTCCTTCCTTCCTTCCTTCCTTCCTTCCTTCCTTCCTTCCTTCCTTCCTTCCTTCCTTCCTTCCTTCCTTCCTTCCTTCCTTTCTTTCTCCTTCCCTCCCTCCCTCTCTTTGGAACACCAACCCTGAGGGTCTTCCCCTCCCAGCTTGATTTTTTCTTTTTTTTTCTAATTAAAGGGGCCATCCCTGAACCCACTTCTTAAAGAGGCCTATTCACTGAATGGATGTTACCTCACTCTAAGTGAGTACCTGAAGAGGCCTTAGCCTAAAAGGGCCAGGGTCTCCTACTGCATCCTGAGCCATCTCCAGTCATCCTGATGAATATCAGGCCATTGGACCCAGACGGCTCGGGAGAAGAAAGTGAGGCTGGTGACATTGCACAGCCCTCCCTCACTCAAAACAAAGTCAACTGCAAGTCATGTCATCATTTCCCTGATGTCATGGTCCTCTTCTAGAACAGAGGACAAACACAACTTTAATCCCTCGAGGTCAGGGTGCTACAGACAGTAGTATTCCCCCATTTAGAGCTGAGTTTCACAGAGGTTTAATGACTTGCCTGTGGTCCCAAGGTAGGTTATGAACCCAGGTGTGTCTGGACTTTTAGGTCCAGCACTTCCATTGCACAGTAGATGCCTCTACCTCCCAGGGCTGTGGAGGGGATCAAACGAGAGAATTATAAAGCATTCATCTCAGTGCCTGGCACACAGTAGGTGCTCTACCAATGCTAGTTGGTGTTATATACATTGGCTTTCCATGTAAATCATGAAATACTGTGCTCTCTGAAGTCTCAAGACTAGGGATGATTGCAAGGCTAATAGAGTGAGATGCATGCTGCAGAGAAGTAGGATATTACCCTTGCTGACCTGCATGCAAATTTGGCATAAAGGGAACTAAGTGTATGACCAGAAAAGGAGGTGCTGCTTATGGATGAGAATAAGAAATATCAGAGGGACAGTTTGAGCAAGGCATGGAAACTGAACCACAAGGAGACCTATCTGTTGAGCTACGTAGATCTTCAAAGGAGGATATATGAAGAATGTGGACAGGAAATGCACACAGGGAAGGAAAAAGAAGAGGAGAAGGAAATAAACATTTCTTAAGCATTTACTGTGGGAAACATTTTACACACACCTTATTTGATCCCCACGATAACTTTGTAATGCAGGTTCTACTATGATCACCATTTTGTAGTTTAGGAACCTGAGGCAGATGTCAGTTAAGTGACTTGTTTAGGATCATATAATTAAGGAGTATCTGAATTCAGATTCAGATTTTCCTGATTGCAAACCCAATTCTTTATCCACTGAGCTACCTCTCTGCCTACAAATGCAGTCTAAGAAGGTGTAGTTAGAATGCTCCTACTGGTTTCTCCACAGAGAAAGAGTTGTGGTCACTTTGACACCATAATGATTAGGTTTGTAACAGACCATCTACATAGTAGAATAGTGTAGAGGAGCAAAGTAGCAGGTGTCCCTTTAAAAGCTGAGATGCTTTCTTAGGACGATTAAAATTTTGCACACTTGTTCCAATTAATGTTTTAACTTCCATAGAAGACCTTATAAAAATTGAAGTAGACTTACTTGAATGTATATTTTCTTTTTATTTCTCTTCAGGCCCTGCCAAAACAAATGTAATCTCAGGAAATGAGGCAGTGACTATAGTAAGTACCTTAAAATCCAATTTAACAAGTGTTTATTGAATCCTTCTCTGCTCTCTTCCCAGGGCAGGTAGGTGGCCCAGTGGATAGAGTGGTGGGCCTAGAATTAGGAAGACTTATCTTCCTGAGTTCAAATCTGGCCTCAGATACCAATTAGCTGGGTAAGCCACTTAACCCTTTCATAATTTCTTCATCTGTATGATGAACTGGAGAAGGAAATGGCAAACCATTCCAATATCTTTGCCAAGAGAACCCAAACGGGGGCACGAAGAGTCAGACACAGCTGAAAATGACTGAACAATGGCTCTTTACCCAGGCTTGTATGAGAAAAATGATGTGCCCTCAAGCAGCTTACTTGTCAAGTGTCCAAGTCTGGATTTGAACTCGGGTCCTCTTGACTCCAGGGCCAGTGCTCTATCCACTGTACAACTAGCTGCTCTGATAACATTTGAACCAATAAAAGAAATATGCCTGAGCTGGTCCTTGAGCTATCTCCAGACTTGCCTTCCATTCTACCCTGTGTATCACTTTTAGGTTGTACTTTCTAAAGAATACTTTAAGCAGAGATTCCTTGGCTTAAAAATCAACAGTGATTTTCCGTTGTCTACTGAATAAACTCCCTAGCCCAGCATGTTAGGATTTCTCTGATCTGATCCCAACCTCCTATTTTAGCCATTATTGCCTCAAATCTACAATGTTGATAATAGGCCCAGCCCCATGGAAAAAAACATGTCATTCATGTGCTGAGAGAAGAGTTCTCTGTTCTCATTTCCTAAATACCCTAGGGACTTGGGACAAGGAAAAGAGAGTGTGTTTGGAGGGCAGTTGGGGTGGTAGCTGGAAAAAGAGGGTAAGGACAGTTGGCATTATAAAAGAGAGAGAAGCAGCTTAGAAAGCACTCCTTAGCCTATATGCATTGATGTTGCTCATGCAAAACCTTTTCAACTTGATGTAATTGAATTTTTTATCTTTTATGATCTTCTCTTTTTCCTTTTTTTTAATCAAGAATTCTCCCATTAGAGAGTTCTAAGCCAAACAAGGGATATAGAGTACATTAACAGTGATAGATCACCAATTTTAGACCTAGAAGAGACCTCAGAGGCCATTTAGTCCAACCTTCTCATTTTACATATTAAGGAACTGAAGCCCAAATAAGGCAGTCAACTTGCTTAGGGTCACTTGCCCAGCTAGGAAGATTCTGAGTCAGAAGATGATTCCAGATCTTTTGGACTTCCAAGTCCCTCACTCTGTACAAACTTCCTCCCAGCATAAGTGCACAGATTGTAACGAGGACATCAAGGGTTCCACTGGATTCTGCCCTGCCCTTCACAGATCTGACCTGCTCAGTAAACTCTCTGGCTTTGTAGGGTCTCCTGGAATCTGTTTGCTTCAAAACTCACTTCAGGCACCTTCTACATGAAGCCTTTCTAGAAGTGCCCACCTGCTGTTGCCCCCTCCCAATCACAGTGCATTTATTTGCATATAATTATATATATGTATGTATGCATGCATGGTATCTCCCTTAAAAGAATGTAATCTTCAAGAAGGCTTATTTCATTTTCATCTTTGTTTTTCCCTAACCTAGTGTAGTAGCTACATTTAATAAATGTTTATTGATTAGTTGTTCAGTCACTATTACTGTGTACCAGAAACTATACTCAATGTTGGGGATAATATAAACAAAAAGATGGTCCTTACCCTCAAGGAGCTTATATTCTACTGGGGGGAGACAGCACATAAAAGGAATCTGAAAAGCATTGATGGGAGAAGGGAAAAGGAAGGTGAAAGGACCTGACATGGAGGGTATAGCCAAAAAGTGGAGGGTCGGGGATGCAGGCTGGAGAGGGGAAGGAAGACAAGGTTGTCCCAGACCTCCTTCTTAAAACAGAAGTTCTGGGAGAACCGTCCAGTCAGAGGAAGAGGCTGTCATTGCGGTTATTAAAGTTCTGGGAGGGCATTCTGGGACTCTAGAGAAAGTACAGGAGAGCTGGGTCTGCTCCTTCCAGCTTAGCTGGTCAGGAAGGTCACACTACCACCTCTCTCTGGAATACTTGGGTTCATTTTGGATTCCAAGGCCAACACTGACAAGCCAGAACATTATCAGAATGGTGAAGGGACTGAGGGACTTAGCGTTATATGAAGATTGGGTGAGGGAAGTTGGGCTAATTTGCTTAGAAATGAGAAGATGCGGATTGGGTCATGATAATTGTCAAATATTTTTAAATGTTAAAATGTAGGAGAAAGGTTTAACCTATGGCTTGTTCTCAGAGGGTATAACTAGAACTGATGGTTAGAAATTACATGGGGGTAGATTTTGACTTGATAGAAAGAAAATGTTTTTCATAGTTTGATCTATAAAAGAGAGAATGGACTGGGTTATAAGAGAGTGAGTTCCTCATCTGTGTACGTCTACAAGCATATGAATATATGCTTTAGGTAGGGCTTGATAAAGTGTAGTTCCAAGGTTCCTCCTAACTCACGATTCTGTATTAGTTAATGTTTTTATGCACCATCTGTATTTTTGATTTTTTTTGAAAGCAAGGGGAAGAAGAAGGTAAAAAGTGCAGCCATGCTGACTTAGAGAACATTAATAAAAATCTGGCTGAAAATGCACTGAAGCGGATAAGCAGTGAGGAAAAAGGTAAACTATTAAGGTTCTAATGTTCTAATTCTATAGTTATATAGTCACTTTGCTTTGGGGAGGGAAGGGAGAAATAGAGAGGAAGTGCTCAGACAAGTGGGCAAGCATGTCTTTCCTATAGTCTATTTTAGTGGTTTTTATATAGCTACATATATGTGTGTACACTAATAATATGTTAATAAATATTATTCATATAAAGTATTTTATATAAACATACAATTTGTATGTAAATATATTGTATATATGCATATAAACATATGTACACATATGTATTTTAAATTTATGTTTTAGAAGATAAATATTCCCAAGTTAAAACCAATAGTTCTGAATTAGAGGTCTTTGATTCTTTTGTGATCCATATGACCTGGTATAAACAATATAATCTTTTCCATATTTGTTTCAAATATAAAATATCAGTACTTTCATATTATTTCAGAATGATAATTTTCCAAATTGCTTTGTATCTTATGATAATTTTTTCCTTATTAGTTATTATTTTCTGCCCACATTTGGTCAAGAACAACATAGAATAATTATATGGTGAACTTCCTTTGAGCTTAAATTCTGAGATTATATAACATTAATCAAACTGTACTGATACATATATACTGTAAAAATATATCAAACACTTTAATAAGTACCTTGTTTTTTATTTAGCCTTGAGAGGTCAGAAAAGTCTTGCTCTACTTATTTGAGGAAATCATGAAAATATCACAGCATTTTTATTGTGCTACATTAGTTACCTAAATATGTAGGCAGAATATTAATATTCCCCTTTTTGTCCTATAAATAAGAAAGCAAATCGGTCCATCTGAGGAAAGGCGACTCGCCAAGCCCTCAGAGGAGACAGTGGGAGAAGAACATAGCCAATACAGCTATAAACACCTTGGAAGAAGCATCCATACTTTCCTCCAGTTTAACATCAGAGGAAGATAAAGGTGTGTAAAAATAAGATTGAATGTAATTAATTTCATTCTGTAGAACTCTTCTTTTTTATTTTAAAAAATTTTTTTCCAATTACATGTAAAAGTTATTTTACATCCACTTTTAAAAATTTTGAGTTCCAAATTCTCTCCCTTCCTTCCTTCCCTCTACCCTCCCTGAAGTGGCAGGCAATTTGATATAGGTTATACACATATAGTCATGCAAAACATATTTGCAGATTAGTCATGTTGTGAAAGAAAACACAGACCAACATAAATCCCAAGAAAATACAAAAAGTTTGCTTTGATCTGCCTTCCGACTCCAGCAGTTCTTTCATCATGAGTCCTTCAGAATTGTCTTAGATCATTGTATTGCAGACAATAGCTTAGTCCATTCAGTTTATCTTTGTATAATGTTGCTGTTACCGTGTGCGTTGTTCTCCTGGTTCTGTATCAGTTCATGGAAGTCCTTCCAAGTTTTTCTGAAAGCATCCTGCTCTTCATTTCCTGCAGCACAGTGGATAGAGCACCAGTGCATGGGTCAGGAGGACCTGAGTTCAGATCTCCTCAGACACTTGACACTCACTAGCTGTGTGACTTTGGACAAGTCACTTAACCCCAATTGCCTCATCCTGGGTCATCTCCAGTCATCCTGATGAATATCTGGTCATTGGATTCAGATGGCTCTGGAGGAGAAGTGAGGCTGGTGACCTGCACAGCCCTCCCTCACTTAAAGCAAAGTCAAGTGCAAGTCATGTCATCATTTCTCTGAAGGCATGGTCCTCTTTGGCAACGAAGGACAAACACACACACACCACAGTTTATTCAGCCATTCCCCAGTTGATAGGTATCTCCTCAATTTCCAATTCCTTGCCACTACAGAAAAAAAAAAAAGGAGCTGCTATAAATATTTTTATATAGAGAGATCCTTTTCCTTTTTAAAAGAATCTTTTTGGGGTACAGACCTAGTACTGGTATTGCTGATCAAAGGCTATGCACAGTTTTATAACCTTTTTGGTGTAGTTCCAAATTGCTCTCCAGAATGGTTGGATCAGTTCACAACTCCAGCAATAGTGCATCAGTATCCCAATTTTTTCCTTCCCTTTGTCATTTTCCTTTTCTGTCATATTAGCAAATCTGATAGTTGTAAAGTGGTACCACAGAGTTGTTTTAATTTGTTTTTCTCTAGGCAATAATGATTTAGAGCATTTTTTCATAAGACTATTGATAGCTTTGATTTCTTCTGAAAACTGCCTTTTCATATCCTTTGGCAATTTATCAATTGAGAAATGACTTGTATTTTTATAAATTTGACTCAGTTCCTTATATATTTGAGAAATGAGGCCTTTATCAGAGAAACTTGTTATAAAATTTTGCCCCGAGTTTTCTATTTCTTTTTAATCTTGACCACATTGGTTTTATTTATTTATTTATTTATGCAAGACCTTTTTAATTTAATGTAATCAAAATTAACCATTTTTATGTAGAACTTTCTAAGACTTCTTTGGTAACCTGCTTTTATGATGTCTGTGTGTCAATGTCAACGTAAGTATGGCTCATGAAGATGGAATAAGTCTTTAAAAGGGTAAACACTGCCTTTTTTGGTTTTGAGATCTGATTTGAAAGATGCATTTTAGATGCTCCATGTCAGGCAGTTGTTTTAATGTATACTAATCCTTTGAATGTGCCCTAACTAGGTGGTTCTGTAATAAGGTACAGTGAAAATAATACCAGGAAGCAGTGGCTCAAGGAATCTCCTGAAACTTTGTTGAATATTCTTAAGAATGCCGATCTCAGCTTGGCATTTAAGACATATACAATATACAAATCAGGTAACTAATAATTATTCTTTATGTACTCACATAAATGCTTAGAAATGAAATCTGTTGGAATTTTTAAAACATTTTAAAGTATCCAGAGACTACTTTCCTATTCTAGTTTAAAATACAATAAGAAAGTATATAATTTTAAGGAAAATTTGTCACAGATTTACATTTCTTTTAACTCATTTGCTTATTTGATTAAATGGATCATAAAGTTGCCATCCTTTTAAGAAGGATATATGTTAATCCCTCTAATTTTAACAAATAAAAATTTGGTTGCCTTAGTATTTATGTTTTACAGTTCAGAACAAACTGTGGTGAACTCCAAGGGATAGTCCAATTTATTTTATTTTACTGGAATTTTTTTTTATTTAATACTGTTTGAAATTGAAAGCCAAAAATAGAAACTATTTTAGGATTTTATTGGCTCTTGGTAGCTCTGTGCCAGATATGATATAATGGCAAAAGTCCAGTCAAGAAGTGTTTGTTAAGCTCCTACTATGTGCCAGGCACTAAGAATACAAAGGAAGGCAAAAACCAAAATTCCAACCCAGTTCCTGCTCTTAAGGAGCTCACAGTCCAAAGGGAGACACAACATGCAATTAACTATGTACAGACATATATACAGGATAAATTGGAGATAAGGGCAGCCACAAAGTAAGGATGAGGAAGGAGAGCATTCCAGGCATTATCAGTGAAAACGTCTGGAGTGGAATGGAGAAATGAAGTATCTGGTGTGAGGAACAGCAAATAGATTGATGTGAGTGCATTACAGAAAACATTGAGGGGAGGAAGGTATGAGAAGCCTGGAAAGGTAATAAGAGTCTAGGTTATGAAGGGCTTTAAAAGCCAGATGGATGACTTGATATTTGATCCTGGTTGTAATAGGGAACCCCTTAAGTTAGTTAAATGGGGGAGGAGTTAACATGGCCAGATCTGACAGCCAAAGGGGGGATGGACTGGAGTGGGGAGACATGAAGCAGAGACCAACCAGTTGGATATTTTAATTGTCCAAGTGTGAGGTGATGAGGGTCTGCACAAGGATGGTGACAGTGTTAGAAGAGAGAAGGGGGCTTAGATCAGAGATTTATGAAGGTAATATTGATAGAGCAGGTTGGATATGGGGGATTAAAGAGAGTGAGGAGTCATGGTGACTCCTAGGTTATAAGCATGAGTGACTGGGAGAATGGTGGTGCCCTTGTCAGGAATAGGAGAGTTAAGAGGAGAGGATTTGGGGGGAAAGACAATGAGTTTAGGTTGAGTTTAAGATGCCTATAGGAATCTAGTTCAGGGTGTCCAATAAGTAGAGATTCAGGAGAGGTCAGCAGAGAGGTTAGGCCTGGTAAGTAGAGTTGATAATCATCAGTGTAGAGATGATAATTGAATCCATGGGAGCTGACAAGATCACCAAGTGAAGTCACCTGGAAGGACTGAGCCCTGTGGGACACCCACAGTTAATGGCATGACCTGGATGACAAGCCAGCAAAAGAGACTGAGGAGCAGTCAGGTCAGATAGATAGGAGAAACAGGAAAAATTGGTGTTCCAAAAGTCTAGAGAGAAGAGAATCTCAGAGGGAAAAAAGTGATCAACAGTGCCAAAGGCTACAGAGAGTTCTAGAAGAATGAGGATTGAGAACTTGCCTTTAGATTTGGTAATTATGAGATCATTTGGGGGCAGCTAAGTGGCCCAATGGATAGAGTATCAGGCATGGAGTCAATATTTACTAGCTGTGTGACCCTGAGCAAGTCACTTAACACTGTTTGCCTCAGTTTTCTCATCTGTAAAATGAACTGGAGAAGGAAATGGCAAATCATTCCAATATCTTTGCTAAGAAAGCCCTGAATGGGGTCACAAAGAGGCAGGCACAAGTGAAACAACTGAAGAAGTAAATTTGGAGAGAGCAATTTCAATTCTCATTATTTGATGAGGTTGGAAGCCAGACTCCAGAGTAAGAAGAAAATGAGAGAAAGAATGTGAAGACACCATTTGTAGATGGCTTTCTTAATGATTTTTGCCAAAAAAGGGAGGAGAGATACAGGATGATAGTTAAACGAGAGCTAAAGAGCTAAAGAGAATGGATGGATCAAGTGATGGGTTTATTTAAGGACAGGGAAGGCAATATTATTGAAGGCAATAGAGGAACAGTCAGTAGATAGGGACAGATTAGCGATAAATGAGACAGTGGGGATGATAGAGGAGACAAGGTGCTGGAGAAGACAGAGTAGAATGATATCACTTGTACATATGGAGGGATCTGCCTTGGTCAAGAGAAGGGCTACCCATTGATGTGATTCAGGAGTGAAGGAGGTAGTAGTATCTATCAGAAGGAACCTAAGTGATGTGAAATAAGGAAGAAGAGAGAAGAGCTGTCAGTGAAAAGCCTTAGTTTTTTCAGTGAAATATGAGGCAAGATTCTCAGCTGAAAGAGTCAGGGGAGAAGGAGCTTTCAGAGGTTTGGGGAAGAGATGAAAAGATTTGGAAGAGCCACTGTGGAGAGTTAAGAATTCTCTTGCTGCAGTGAGGGCCCAGTTGAGATTATGTAGCATAAATTTGTTGTGGACCCAGTCAGCACGGTTTCACGATTTTCTCTAGCTTCATTTAGCAGCACATGAGTAGGAGCAGATGGAGGAAGGAATACAAGGCTGAGATCTGGCAGGGTAAGATCTTTGTTTGGATAAGGAGATTAGGATAATGTAAAGTTGAACTGGTTCACCATTGGATCAAGATGAGGAATGGAAGAGCATGTACCTAGTACAAGGGAGAGGATCTGGAAAAGAATTGAGGGATTGAGGTATTGGAGATTATGATATGAATGAAGTATAGAGTTCAAAGTCGTAAGGCAGAGAGAGAAGGAATGACAACCAATTGTCATCAGATAAAGGAATTTCATCTGAGTTTTAGCCTTGGTTCTACCACTTATCTGTAAGATTATGAACAGGTCACTTAGCTTGTTTCCTCATCTCTAAGGTAAAACTGAGGGATTGGGAGTAAATGATCTTTGCAGCCTCAGTTCTAAAATTGTTGATTCTATAGGTGAGATGATGCTATGGGGGAAGATTTTTTTCCCCTATCACTTCCAGTAACTAAACCTCCTTGGACAGGCTCCCAGCTAGGTTGTTATGTCAAGTTCCATGCTAGATGCATAATGACATAGCAACTCTTTGTTGTAGTGTTTGTAATAGGATTTGCCTTTTATCAGACTGGATTATTTTGTTATCCAGAAGCCTGAACTAGCAGTCAGAATCCTGAGTTTTTATTCTTGGCCCCATACCTATATTATATCATTTAAGGAAAGGGATTGAACTGTATTGTACTTCACAATTTTCATCTTTTAAACAAAGATCCCAACATTAAAATAATTTTTAAAATTCTTGAGTAAGCAGAAATGATCATCCTAAGTTATGCTTGATACATAGGCAGTTATGATATATACTTATAGACCTTTTCTCATGTTCATACTTGTGTATACAGAAAAGTTAAAGGAAACAATGTCTACTTGGAAACTGTCATGGAAACCTAGCGGAGTCATTTGTTCTTGAGGGGGGAAATAGCATTCCTTAATCAGCCAACCATTGAGTACTACCACGTACCTAGCACTATATGTGGGAGACAGAAGTCAAGGACATGGTTTCTGTCCTTAAGAATCTTATGGTCTAGTTGGGAATATATGGTATGTGTGTAATAAAACTGAGATGAGGGTATGTGTGTGTGTGTGTGTGTGTGTGTGTGTGTGTGTATCAAATAGGGATATGGTGTGTGTGTGTATATATGTATATATATGATATATGTGTGTGTCTCTGTGTATATCTATATATATCTAAATATATATATCCATCTATGTACGTATGAATGAAATAATCAAGAATTTTTTTTACAAGTTGATATTCTTTTAATCTTTTGAAGGGTCAGATAATTTCCTGAAAGGACCTCTTTATGATGAAGCAGAAACATCGGATTGTATAGATGGAGATTATGATATCAGCTTGGACCCTGAGAGACTTGAACCTAGATTAGATGAAGAGGACACGTATGTTCAAATTAATCTAGAAAATTTTAGTTAGCATGTGTTTGCCTTAATAGAATTATTCCATAATAATTTCATGTTCAATATGGGGATTTTATATTATTTTTCCCCTTTGTTGAACACAGGCATGACATTTTGTCCTCAGTGCTGAGATACAGAATTTCATTCCATTGCTCATTTGTATCTAATTTTTCAAATCTTGCACTCTTCACCCTTTTTTTTATGCTAAATATTTAGGAATAAAAAACTACAATTGAAATAATAAAAGGACTTTTAGTAGAGCTATCACCCCCCTTCTTCAAGACCCATTTAATGGTCAAGAGAGGGGAGAATAAAGCTTTTTTTTAATGGTTGTGTTATCTTGTATTAAATCGACAAATATTTGAATGCCTCTGATGAAGACTTTATATTTTCATTTCTCACATGTAGGGACTTTGAAGAAGATGATGATGACCCAGACTGGGTGTCTGAACTGAAGAAAAGAGCTGAATTAAAGTGTGTGGATCATGAATAATTCCAAAAGAAATGTTGTGCAAGCATATTCAGAAGAATTGTTAAATTAATCGACACTGTGTAAGTTTACTTTGGCAACAGAATAGATAAAAACTGTGAATATTGAAGATGAGTGGTTTGATGAATATCACCAGGATATCCATCTGGGACCCCAATGGGTTTTTGAAGTAGATGTTAGTTCTATATTAATCCTCTAATTGGAACAGCATCATGTAAATGGTTTTCTTTATACATCAGAAGGGAAAGTGATGCCACCCTGGGAAAACATCTTGAGATTTCTTTTCTCAATATTCAATGTACTTTTAATCCTAAAATACTTTGGCAGGGGAGAGCCCTGTATCTTGATTGGTTGTTGCTGGTTATTAACAAGATTTTGACATATTATGTATTTGTACTCGATAACATTTTATGAGAGTGTAATAGCATGTATTTTAGTGGTGCATTTGTTCTTAAGTAGTGGATCTTTTTCCACTAGTTGACAAAGGAGCCAGTGGGGATGGAACAGAAACAGGAAGATGAGAGTGGGCTGAGTTTCCAGATCACATCAGAGGTCAGGCATGAGTGATAACAATAGAACATGAGTGTCTTCAGTGCAGTAGAATAAGGAAGGACAGATTCTTGAGAGGAGAATCAAGTTCTATTACTGTCAGTTTGCAGCTGGACCATTCTTGGACTGTAGTCTCCTTTGGTAGAATGTAAGCTCTTTGAAAGCAGGGCCTCTTTGTATTTATTATCTACAATTTCTGGCTCATGGTGGACTCATAAATGTTTGCTTTGCATTGCTCAAGTGGCTCTTCCCCTTGGTGTTTACAGGGGTTTTGGCAATGGGAAAACCATTGATAATGGCTGAGCAAGGGATGTGACAAGAATAGAGAAACCGTCAGCATCCATAAGCGGCTATCACTGAAATAATGATTACAGTTTTGCTTCATATCATGTAATTTTTAAAATAACTTCATAAAAATGTTAAGATCTCATTAGAATCATAGAATTGTAGATCTTGGGAAAGACTGAGGAAACCTAATCCGGACCATTTATTTTATAGATTATAAAAACTGTAGCTCAGAGTGGTGGTGACTTGGCCAAGAATGTACAGTGGTAGAGGTGTAACTATGATATCACCAAGTCAGTCAGACAGTGAGCAAGTATTCATTAAGTGTGCTCATGACATGCCAGACATCGTAATTGCTCAGCATACCAAGAAAGGCAAAAACCATCCCTGCCTTCCAGGAGTTCACATGCTTATGGGAAAAACAACATGTAAAGGAATAGGTACATACAAGTATTCCAGTGTTCTCTGCGCTCTGCGGGGATGCTTCTGTTAAATGATCTCATGATTCATTCAAAGTACAAGGTTCTGTGCTATGTTTTTGTGTGCAAAGGGTGCTATAAAATTAATTGCTCCATGAATATATGACATCAAGGAGCCAGTAGGGATGGAACAGAAATAGAAGGATGACAGTGAGTTGAATTTCTTGATCAAATCAGAAATCAGGTGTGAATGGTAAGGAAGAATAGGACAGAAGAAGGACATTACTAGGTATCAAAGAGAAAAACAGATGGTACTAAATTTGGGCTTATAAGTAGGAACAAAGCAAGTCTGAGATGGGAACAGGGAATTGGTTAGGCAAAAACAGTATTTAAGCTGATGATCAAGGAATTAGGGGAGGTGCCATGGTGAAACTGAAATAGATAGGAGATAATTTGGAATTAGGAATATATAAGTAGGCTATGAGAGACTATGCATCCTATAGCCTTCAACTTTTAAATAATAAGAATTATTTAAAAGTACACAAAATTTCAGCATATTACACTCATTTCGTCTGTAACCAGGACCTGTTTCTCTGTTTCAAAATCTTAAGGTATCTAATGTCAGGAGTCATACTTCCCTGGAGAAATGATCATTTTCATGATTTTTCTGAAAATATTTGGTCACCTTTTCATGCTTTTTTTCATAATAAAAGTTTCTGTTTCTTGCATTAGTATAATTGTGGAGTAGTTTATTTTTGTGTACACTTTGTTATTTATTTCAGTAAGTAAAATATTTCAGTAAGATTTAAATTAATATTAAAATTTTTAAGGCATCTAGCTTCCTACCAAGATGGCTGCCCGAATGGGAGACAGACCACCCAATTACCCCATAGCTACCCTAGCCTCACTCAGAACAAAGTCATGTCATCATTTCTCTGATGTCATGATCTTCTTCGAAAAGGAAGGATGAGGAACTCAAAAGTTTTAGGAATAACTGTCGAGTACTGTTCTTGCCGCTAGGAAATAAGAAATACAGGTAAAGGGGTATAGAAAGTTATTTGGCCCTACAGGACAGAGGAGAGGATGGAGACAAGGGCAGAGAGGAATGATGGAGGAGAGAGCAGATTGGTGATGGGGGCAATTGGAATGCTCGGTGTTTTGGGGTGGGGGGAGGGGACAAGGGGGGAGAAAATTTGGAGCCCAAAATTCTGTGAAAATGAATGTTAAAAGTTAAATAAATAAATAAATTTTAAAAAAGAAAAAAGAAAAGAAAACGAAGGATGAACACAGACAGACAGCAAAACCTTCAGGTTTACAAGCAGACCAAATAACAAAGAAATGAGAAGCTACAGTAAGTCACACCAAAACTGCATAAAGAGTCGGCCGGAAGCCTAAGGCAGGAAGAAGGGGGACCCCTCTAGCACAGTGAGTGCTGGCATGAAAAGAGACAGATCATGTATACCCTGCAAGATTCTCTGTCAGAAGGCAGCCTTTCCCTGAGGAAAGGGAGGTAGGGAATAAGCATTTATTAAGCCCTTGCTATGTTCCAGGCACTGTGCTAAGAACTTTAAAAACTATCCCATTTGATCCTCATAACAACACTATAATATAGGTTCTATTATTAGCTCCAATTCACAGTTGAGGAAATGAAGCAGATAGAGGTTAAGTGATTTCCCAGAATCACACAACTAGTACGGATCTGAGGTGGAATTTGAATTCAGGTCTTCCTGACTTTAATCCCAGCATTCTATCCACTGTGACACCTGGCTGCTTTGGAGAGAGGCATCAGGGTAGTCAGAAAGAAGCAGTTCAAGTACTAGAAACACAAGACAAGGCAGCTTCTACTGAAAACCAGAGGAGATCTTTGATAGCAATATTCCAAAAGGCAAAAAAGGAGAAGGTACACACCAAGAATAACTTACCTTGCAAAGCTGAGGTGTAATCCTAGAGGAAGAAAATTGACCTTAAATAGGATAGAAAATGTTCTGACATTTCTAGTAGAGAGACCATAGTTGAGTAGAACTTTGAAAAAGAAATATAGGAGTCTAGAAAGGTAAATTTATATGAGCAATTGAAAAGTGAAAATATTATATTATTAGAAGAAGCAAATGTCTTTTCAGAACCTTAATGTGTTCAAGGAGTATTGAATGAGTTAAGAAAAACATGGTTTGAGGGAGTGTATTAATTCTATTTTTAGAAATTTTAAGAATTTGAGGGAAATAAGGGTGAGCCAAAGGAATTTATTAGAGTAGAAAAGAATTTGTTCCCTCTCATAACTTGTATGCATGAGAAAGTGTAGCGGATGGCCCGTGTCCCTACACAGCTCGGTGATGTGGTGAAGAAAAGAGAAATGGGAGGCAGGGAAAAGATAGACCAATTCCATTTATTGATCCAAGGGTTAGGGTATATATAGACAGAAACTGCAAGTCTACGTGACATTCTGCTTGTCTCCTGTCCCAGTGATTTGGCCAGTCTTATTGTCTTTAAAGACTGTTAGCCTAGAGGGCATCTATTTTACATATCCCTTGTTTTCTTGTTTGTCTCAGGGAGACAGCAACATCTGGGGGGCATAGAGAGCCATTCTGGATGATAATAAGCATGGTCTCAAAGAACAGTTTCCCGAAGGTCTATCCTGATCTTGTCAACAGCACTCCACCCTGGCCCTCAACAAAAAAGTATACAATCATGGAGGAAAAGAGTGGAAAGATGGGGCATCAGATGAACCTCACTTTTATCTGAACTGAGTTTAGTCCAGAAATACATCAAACTCAGTTAAGCAGGGATAGGGAAGGGGGAATAATTAAGATCAATAATAATACTGTGGAGGGAATAAATCATTGTCAAATGCTTTGTGAAAATATGTAAAATCGAGGGGAAAATCTCTCATTCCACTGTTCTAATAGTCAATTATGTGAGAAAAGGAAATAAAAATTTGTCATGAATTTGTCATGACTTGCCTTTGATAAAGCCATACTGGCTTTCTGTGATCTAGTACCACTTTATTTTCAAGATGGTAATCATCATTTATTACATCCTAGATTTTGCCAGGATTTGGAAGTCAAGCTCATTGGTGTATAATTTGCAGATACCATATAATCTTTCTTTGTGAGTTGGGGCATTTTTTCCTTTTCCATTTCTATGACACCTTTCCCATTCTCTACAATCTTTCAAAGATCACTCAATGGCCCAGCAATCATGACATCCTCCTGTTCATTCAGGACTTTGGGATATAGTTCCTCGTAGCTTGGTGAATTTAAATTCATCATAGACTATTCCCCGTCCATTCTCATTTTAAAATATTTTTCCCACCTGATTACTCCTATTTCTACTACCACTGCCTCACCTGAACTATTGCAACGACCTCTTAACTAATTTCCACATCTTTTGTCTCCTAAATCTTCCTACAAACTTCTTTCAGATTAGTATTTCAGTGCAGAGCTCTCATCACACTATTCTACTCTCAAGAAACTTCAGCGGTTTCCTGTTGCCTACTGAAAAAGTGTACTTTCAAGGGTCTTCACTATCTGGCTCCCGATTATCCTTTCTAATTGAATGAATCTGCCCAAATTGAATTAATCCCTGAACTCATCATGCAATCCCTACCTCCAAAACAAAGCCAGTCATCTCAACTTCTCCTTCCCTCCTCCACCCCAAGATCTGGCCTTGCTGTACCTTTGTTTATAACTCCTGGCTCACGTTTTCTTTAATCCCTCTAGGTCAACATAATCTTTACTGTCTCTAATTACTTTGTTTATAACTCTCCTATGAATTTATATTTTAATTTGTGTTGTAATTACGGTGCATCTCTTCTTCCTTCCCCTGCTAGATTATAAATTGAAGGGCCTGGAAGGTGTCCTATTCGTCTTTATAAACCCTCTAGCACAGCACTTAGTATATAATAATCACTTCATAAATTTCATAGAATTGTGCAGTGGAAGTGTTTCCCATTTCCCACTACTGCCTTAAAAAAAACTGAGTCCTGCAATTTATACTATCGGCTAGCTACCTACAACTTAACAGCAAAATTGATTCTCATTCCACATCATGTTACAACAACTAATGGTGATTGGAAAAAAACCCATTAAAATCCAAACACTCCAGCAACCTGCAGAGGGAGAGAGTTCGTTTAGAGAAAATCAGGTTGTTCATGGAGATATTCAAAACTTACATCTGGCCTTTGTTCAACAGATTTCAATGAATTTGCATGAAGTATATCCTAGAGGGGAAGTGGCAGGTTCTCCTTATCTTTGGTTAGACTTAGCTAATGGTGATCCATTTTAAGATGTGTTTTGGCTCCCATACATTACTCTTTCCATGCCAAAGGGTTAGATGCCACAGCAGCCTATTAAAAAAAATTTAAATTAGTCCCCCATCCAAGGTTGCCTCAGGTGAGGAGGTGCTAAGAATCACCATTTTTTTGATTTGCCTAATTTATGTTTTCCTAAGGTGCTTGATCCAAACGTGCAGTCTTAGTCCAAAGACAGCCGTGTTACTAAAACAAGAGCATTTTCACTAAAAATGAAACAAGTGACTGGAAAGGGAGAGAAGAGAGGCTGTGCAGTGAGGGGGTGAGGGATTCCATCAGCTCCTATCTATGTGTGTGTGACATCGCTGCTGCCTCAGTTACTGCTGGACGGGGTCCTGAAGGTATCGATCCTTGAGTATTGATCCTGGGCTGGCTGTAAAATCTATCGTGGACTTATTGAATTCCCGGATGGCTCAGATTCCTGACCTTTCAGAACTCACGAGGTCACAGCCTCTGATCCCTTCATCTGAATCTGTAAAGGACAAATACTGATCGGGCCAAGAATCGATGCCCCACTTCACGGGGCCCCTTGGGTCTTGGAGGGGGCCCCAAGCCCCTCTGCCCTTAGTGCACTGCCCGGGAGCCAAGGCAAGGGCCCAGGTCTGCGGGGAGAGGGTGGCCCTTAGCTCTGCAGGGGGGCTGCCGTGCACCGCAGGGGGGCTGCCGTGCACCGCAGGGGGGCTGCCGTCCGCCGCCGGGTCCGCAGGCCCCATGACGGGACGTCTGCGGGTGCCCCCAAACCTGCAAGGCTCCCCAGCCTCTCCAGCGGTGAACGTGCGTACCCCGAAGCCTGGGGGCCACTACAAGAAGGGGGGGGCCTTCGGGTGCGGACTCGGGGCATCTCCGCCGAGCCCTCTTTTACGGAGGAGGAAGCGGGCCGAGCTAGGCGGAGGGGCGTGCCCGAGGTCACACGGGTCCGGCCGGACCGGACCCCAGATCTGGGGCTCCTTTCGCCATAGAGAGAGGCCCGGGGGCGGGGGTGCAGGAGGACAGACGCCACACCGGCCTCCCTGACGGGCGCTCAGGCCGGGCTTGTCCTGAAGGGCTTGGCCGAGTGCGCCCAGCAGGGGGTGAGCGCGTCCCGGGGACCCACCGCTCCGGGCAGGCCCGTCACCTCGTCGGGCTCCTCCCCGCGGCCGCACGGGGGCGCTGCGGGGCCAGCCTAGCGGCCGGGCTCGGGGCTCCTGCGGCGCTGCCGACGCCGCCCCGCCCAGAGGAGAAGCGGAGCAGGTGAACGGGGGGCGAGCCCGCCGCCTGTGAGCGGGGGAGGGGAGACGCGCGCGCCCCCGTGCTGGGTGGGGGAGGGGGAGACGCGCGCGCCCCCGTGCGGGGCGGGGGCGGGGGGGGGGGGAGCCGGCGAGGGTCGCGCGACCGCAGGGAGGCTGGGAGGCGGCGGGCTCGGTCTCCATGGTAACGGGAAACAGTCCGCGGGCGCGCTCTTCGCGTCCCGGCCCGGACTTGGAGTCCCCCGGCCCGCAGCTGCCCTCCTGGGGTGGGGGTGGGGTGGGGTGGGGGGGCGTCCCACAGAAAAGCCTCCCCCACTGGGGAAGCGTCGTGGGTGTGGTCGAGGTGTGTCTGTGGGGAGCGCGGGGGAGGCACCCAGGTAGCGCACCTGCACAGGTGTGATGGTTTAGAGGCCTGCGGGCGGACAGTAAAATATTAAACGATCGACCCCCAGGTCTGCCTCTCCCTCCCCCCATATATATATATATATATATATATATATATATATATATATATATATATATATATATATATACACACACACATACATATACACACATATACATACATGTATGTCTGTGTATACATACGCGCGCACACACATATATTGTTGTCCAGTCCTTTCCAGTCGTGCCCGACCCTTCATGACCCACCTGGGGCTTTCCGGGCAGAGATCTGGCCAGTTTGGCCACTTCCTTCTCCAGCTCATTCTCCAGATGAGGATCTGAGGCGAGCAGGGTTAAATGACTCGCCCAGGGTCACACAGCTGGTGTCTGAGGCCACATTGAACTCTGGAAACTCAGTCTTCCCGCCTCCGGCTCCCACTCTGCCCCCTTCTGCAGCTAGCTGCCGTCTGTAGATAACAGTGGCAATAATTATCATGAGAATACTCAAATGGAGGGAGTCTCTTTTATAGGAAACTCAGTAATAAAGGGCAGCTTGGTGGCTCAGTGGGCAGAGTATGGACCTGGAGTCAGATTTGTTCCAGACCCTTGCTAGTTGTGTGACTCTGGGCAAGACGTTTAATCTCTGTTTGCTTTAATCCACTGGAAAAGGTAAAGGACAAACTATTCCAGTATCTTTGCCAAGTAAACCCCAAAAAGGGTCATGATAAATCCAACTTAAAAATGACTGATCAATAACAGTGAAGAAAGCCTCTCCCTGCCCTCGTCTTCCCTTCTAATAAGTGGCTTGGCTACCCTATATGTACATGTATGTGTGTGTGTATCACATATCAATCAATAAACATTTATTAAATAGCTACTATGTATCAGACACTTTTGTAAGCTCTGGGGATGCAAAAAGAAGCCTACGCGTATGTGTCTATACATATGTATGTAAATCCTAAGCTTATGTAGCTAACTTTATGGAAATGAGCTTTTATTTTCACAAAGAAACTTAAAGTTATCAGGCTACCCAACCTTGGAAGGAAAGGCATTTTAGCAAAATTAATCATTTTTTAAGTAGAGTGTAGCCAAGCCATTTATCAGAGAGGGAGAGAGTCTTAGGCTGGGAGAGGTTTTCTTCACTGAGTTTCCCATAAAATAAACTTCCTCAGTTTGCTTGCTAATGGTTCTCATGATGATTAATTATTGCTACCGTCATGTTAATTATAGAATTTATAAATCATTATAAAACATGTATGAATTATTTTTAAGATTTTTTTCATTCCAGACATTTTTCTACAACAGAAACCATGGATAAATATGATGTGATTAAAATGATTGGGGAAGGAGCCTTTGGGAAAGCATTCTTGGCAAAAGGAAAGGCAGACAGCCAGCAATGTGTTATCAAGGAAATCAATTTAACAAAGGTAAATTTATAAAGTAAAAAGCTATTTTTAATTTATGTGCTGACATTGACAATGTTTAGTAATGTAGTATCAAAAAATTTTTTAATAGTTTATTTCAACGTTTAACAGAAATATTACTGTATTAGTATGTGCTTTACATGCAGCAATCATTTTGGAGCAAACCACGTGTGTGCATATATACACATACATATATATACTCAATACATATATTAATTAAATAAAACTTATCATCAGTGAGTTCACTGTGATCAAAGTTTATATATTGGGAGCATAGTATATGCTTTTCAAAGTGTCCTGGCATGTCATTATAACAGTATAAGATTTCTTACCATACAATGGTATTCATAGAATCACAAAAGGTCAGAACTGGAAGGGACCTTAGAGAACAGCTGACCGAACCCAGACTCCTCTGTACCATATTGCTAAGAAAAATTATCTATTCTTCACTCAGATATCTTAAGTGAGTGAAAACTCACACTCAGCAGGTATTTATTAAGTACTTAATATGGGCCTAGCACTACGCTAAGTCTTGGGGATGCAAAGAAAGGTTCTATCCTCAAGGAGCTCACATTCTTTTTTTTTTTCTTTCTTTTTTTTTTTTTTTATTATTTTTTAATGTTTAACAATCACTGCCCTACAATTGAGATTTTATCCCCCCCACACCTGCCCCCCACTACCCCCCTCCCTCCCCACGACTGCATACAATTCTGTATAGATTCTACATATACTTTCCTATTGAGTATATTTTCACTACAGTCATGCTATGTAGTCAGACTAAAATAAATGAAAGAAATCGTATAACAAATCAGAACATGATACACAAACACATACGTATACACAAACACGATCTGCTACATTTTGTGAGTGACTTCCATATTTCTTTCTCTTGAGTGTGGAAGGCATTTTGCCTTGAGAACCACCTTTGGGATTTTTTTTTTTTATAAGAAGTTTTTGCGTTATTACAAAATTCCAAGTCTACCAGAAAAAACTCTCGCACACTGTGGTCGTTGCTGTGCACAAAGTTCTCCTGGTTCTGCTCCTTTCACTCAGCATCAGGTCATATAAGTCCTTCCAGGCCTCTCTGAAGTCTTCTTGTTCGTCATTTCTTATGGCACAATAGTACTCCATTACATTCATATACCATAATTTATTCAGCCATTCCGCAATTGATGGACATCCCCTTGACTTCCAGTTTTTGGCAACTACATAGAGTGCTGCTATAAATATTTTTGTACATGTGGGACCCTTTCCCATTTTTATGATCTCTTGGGGATATAGTCCTAGTAGCGATATTGCTGGGTCAAAGGGTATGCACATTTTTGTAGCCCTTTGGGCATAGTTCCAAATTGCTCTCCAGAATGGTTGGATGCTCAAGGAGCTCACATTCTAAAGAGGGAGACTGCTTATGGATGTTGAGTAGGTAGAGTAGATGGAAGGTGATCTCACCTACAGAAGGTGGGATATGAGCTCTCCTACAAGAAACCATTAAACTATGAGGTGGAAGTGAAGATCAAGAGTAGCGTTGAGGAACCTGCAGCCTTGAGGTCACATGTGACTCTCTAGATCCTCAAGTGTGGCCCTATGACTGAATCCATACTTCATAGAACAAATCTCCTTAATAAAAGAATTTGTTCTGTAAATCTTGAACTCAGTCAAAAAGCCACACCTGAGGACCTAGAGGGCCACACGTGGCCTCAGCACTTCAGGTTTCCCACTTCTGAGTGAGAGCATTCCAGACCTGAGGGATAGCCAGTGTATAGGCATAGAGAGGGGTGTGAGGATCAGCAGGTAGGCCAGTTTCTGAATTAAAGAAGCGTGGATGGAAGTATAGGAGTGGAAAGGTAGGAAGAGGTCAGGTTATATGTGAAGAACTTTAAATGCTAAACAGAGGATTTAATATTGAATGCAGGAGGTAATAGGGAACCACTGGAGCTCACTGAGTGTGAGAAGGGTGGAGTGACATAGGCAGACCTTTTTTTAATAGTATTTTATTTTTTCCAGTTACATGTAAAGATAATTTTTAACATTCATTTTTAATAAAATTTTGAGTTACAAATTTTCTCCCTCCCTCTTCGCTTCCCCATCTCTAAGATGGTAAGCAATTATATAGGTTATATATGTGCAGTCATCTAAAACCAATTTCCATATTAGTCATGTTGTGAAAGAAGAAACAGTCTGCAAAAATATCACAGTTTGCAAGAGGAAAAAAAAACCCACAAAAAAAATTAAGTAAAAAATAGTATGCTTTGATCTGTATTCAGGCTTCATCAGTTCTTTCTCTGAATATGGGCAGCATTTTCCATCATAAGTCTTTTGGAATTGGAGAGACCTTTTTTTTTTTAATTAGGAAAATCATTTGGACAGCTGAATGGCAGTTGTTTTGGAGTAGGGAGAGATGTTGAAAAGGGAGACTGATTACTTTTTCTTGCTGTTTTTCAGTCATATCTGACTCTTAGTGACCCCCTTTGGGGTTTTCTTGACAAAGATACTGGAGTGGTTGGCCATTTCCTTCTCCAGCTCATTTTATAGATGAGGAAACTGAGGCAAACAGAATTAAGTGACTTGCCCAGGGTCACACAGCTAGGAAGCGTTTGAGGCCAAATTTGAACTCAGAAAGAGGAGTCTTCCTGACTCCAGGCCTGGCACTCTATCCACTGTACCATATAGCTACCCAATTAGTAGGTTATTGCAATAGTCCAGGAAAGAGGTAATAAGGGCCTGAACTAGTATAGTGGCTGTGGGAGTGGAGAGAAGAGGATACACACACACACACACACACATATATGTATGTATATTTGCATATATGTACATATATATGATATTGTGAAGGTAGAAATGACAAAGTTTGACAATGGATTGGATATGTTGAGTGAGTTAGAATGAGAAGGATGACACCTGGTTGTGAGTCTAGGTAACTTTGAGGATAGTGGTACCCTAGTCCAGGGCTTCTTAAATTTTTTCCACTCTCATTCCCTTCAATGCTTCTTTAACTGTGGGTCTTGATCCCATATAGGGTCTTGATCCACAGGCTATACGGTAACACGGAGATTGGGAGATGGGAAGTTTTAGTTGGGGAAAGATAATTTCTATTTTGGGCATGTTGAGTTTGAGATGTCTATGGCATATCGAGTTTGAGCTGTCCAAAAAGCAGTTGGTGATCTGGGACTTGAGAATCAAGGCAGTCATCTACAGCTCATCATTTTCGTAGATATGAGGAACCCATGAGAACTGATGGGACCACCAAGGCAGCTGATAACATTTTTGGATAGCTTTGTTAGGAAGCCAATTTGACTGGAATGGAGGGGCAGGTGAAAGGGAGTCACATGAGAGATGTCTGAAAGGATAAGCTTATGAAGGATTTTAAATGCCACGTTTGCATTTTATCCTAGAACTTTAAATAAGGAAGCATCTTGGTTTTTGTGAACTTGTTTTTTCCTTGTCCTCCTCCTACCTCTCTGAGGGTTGCCCCTCAGTCCGTTTTGCTACATCATTAACTCCCTCTGAGATCAGGGATCTGCCCCAAGGCTCTGTCCTGGGACCCTTTTTTCCTTTTTCCCCTAGACCCTCCCTTTTGGTGATTGCATCAAATCCCGTGGATTCAGTTATCATTCTTATGCAGATAATTCTCAGGCTCCTCTGTTCAGCATTGAAGCCCCTCTTAATTAGGTTCTAGATTACCTTCCCAGACTTACTTCACATTCCTCCCCTTCATATACTACATAGCATGTCCAGACAAATTATGTTGTTTGCTGTTCCTTAAACATCTTATTTCTTCCTGCCTCCGTCTAAGTCGTTCCTTATGCTTAGAATGCACTTCATCACTATCCCAGTTCGGTGTAAGCTCCTAGAGGTCAGGGAGCACTTCTCCTTTCATTCTTGCATCTCTCTGTCCTGTAGCATCTTGTACACAAGTCAAGAAGAGGGACAGGAGGGGTCTGTAATGTCATTGATTTAGGAAGCTCTTGGTAAAGGATTTCCTCTACGAATGTGAACTGACAACTTCTCTGCAATTTATAGTTTTAGAGAGTGGCTGATAGGTTAAGCAGTTTGCCTGAGGTCCCACAGCCAGTATGTTTCAGAGGCAAGACTTGAATCCAGGCCTTTCTGGGTATAGAATTCTACTACAAATAGAATTTTGACTCTGAATGCTGTGCTATTTCCATCATCCCAGCTGCTGCTCCATTGGTTCCCCAAGATTCTGTCTCATCTTTTGCGTTTTCTTCAAGTTTTCAGTTTCACTGAAACTATATTTGTCCTTTTGTCTATGCTCTTGATTAATTCCTCTCTCTTTATTATTGGTCATGTGCATAGGTGGTTTCCAAATGAATAAATTATTTTGGGTTACAATTTTTTGATGCCATACCAAATAAGATTGTTAATTCTCAATACCTACACATTTCTGTGAGAGGTCAGTCATTGGTGATTTTTAGCTTTGTCATAATAGCATTTTTGTTGTTTTAATGGAGTTTATTTTGTTTAGCAGGGAATACCATTGTTCTTAGTAACAACAATTTCCTCAGTGCTATGTTAGTGACTTAATAGAATTCCCTGAGCACATGCAAGCCGTGTTTTTTTATAGGGCAAGACCAGACCAATTGTTCTTGCTTTGAAAGCAATACCTATGTAACCTTATCCTAATAATTAAGGAAATACTTGCTTTGTTATTTCTCCAAGGTGCATGCTGTGTGTTCCCAGTAACAGATAGAATTTTACTCTTCTACACTCTACAAGGTTTTGTTCATTTCAATGCACTGTTACATTAAAGTTTGATAGAAAAACTTCTCATCTAAAGTCATTAAGATTAAGATGAGAAATCTTAGGAGAAAAATTATTGTGAAACATCTGCTCACAAATATAGGACAGAATCACTGTTCAGTGAAGCAAAGGATGGGAGGGGGTGGGGAAGATAAGAAGTGGCTTTCCTGGTCCCCTCTTTAGGAATCTATGAAAAGGGGGCAGGGGAATTCAAATGTAGTTTGAGGTGTAGGGTGTGGCATTCCTGCCACACTTATACAATGATTTTGTTTAGGATTCTGTAGGGCTACCCTGGAACAAAGGGAGCAGATATATTCTGTGTGGTCCCCAGAAAAAGGGGGATGTCACAGGAAGGCACACTTATGTGTGGAAAAAACTTGTCAACAGTAAGGACTGTACCACCATGGAAGGGAGTGAACTCTTTGTCCCTGGAGAGCACAGAATCATAGGATTCGGAATTGGAAAGAGTCCTTAGGGTTTTAGTTCAATCCTCTCATTTTTACAGATGAGAAAACTAAGGCTCACAGAAGGGAAATGACTTGTCCAAAGTCACACAGCTAAGGAAATAACAGGTCCTTTGACTCTCAATCGAGTGCTTCCCATTACACCAGGAGATCCAAGGGTACATAACCCCTTTGTCAGGGGCAGCTAGGTGGTGCAGTGGATAGAGCACCAATGCAGGAGTCAGGAGGACCTGAGTTCAAATCTCACTTCAGACTCCCTAGCTGTGTGACCTCGGGTAAGTCACTTAACCCCAATTGCCTCATCTTGGGTCATCTCCAGTCATCCTGATGAATATCTGGTCACTGGATTCAGATGGCTCTGGAGGAGAAGTGAGGCTGGTGACCTGCACAGCCCTCCCTCACTCAAAACAAAGTCAAGTGCAAGTCATGTCATCGTTTCTCTGATAACCGTCAAGTGCAAGTCATGTCATCGTTTCTCTGATGGCATCGTCTTCTTTGGCAGCAAAAGACAAACACACACACGCAGGTTAGAGAAAGCACTCAAGTGAGATGGGAAGAGGCATATTTTATTCCCAGGCAAGAAAATCTAGATAAGGATAAAGAAAATCTAGACGCCATAATCTCAGCATCTCAAGGGATCTCAGAGGCCATGCAATCCATTCAGAACCTCAACAAGAATTATCCCTTGGATGTACTCTACAAATCTTCCACTAGCCTCTTCTCAAAGACTGCTAGTGATGGGGAGCTCACTACCTCCTGAGGTAGCCCATTTAGAATCTGGATGGCTTTAATTGTCACTTTTTTTTTTTTTGTATTGAGCTGAAATTTTGCCTTTTCACAGTTCTATTTGAAAGCAGCTCTTTGTACCACCAGATCTTATCTTCTGGCTAAACACAGTTAATTCTTTCAAACCTCTTAGCATGGTTTCAAATTCCCTCACCATCCTAATTACCTGTTTTTTGGGGAGGAGGGGACCCTAGAAGTATAATATGCACCCTAAGGGCTAAGACTCATTTATATTTTTGTATGTGCATTTCTTGGCACATAGTAAATATTAAATAAGTAGATGCCTGTTGAGTGATTAAAAGTGCTAAGTCTTTTTCCTACACAAACTGTCATCTAACCATGCACTCTGGACTTTGTGCTCTTGGTTTTTTGAATTCAAATCTATGACTTTGCACCTTTCCCTTTTACCTTTCCCCATCTTAGATTCAGCCCATTATTCTAGCCAAATGAGATCTTCCCAGATGTCAGTCCTGTAATCCAGTGTGTGCCCAGCTTTGTGCCATCTACAGACTTGATAACTGTACCATCTATACTTTCACCCACATTGTTAATAAAAATGTGAAAGTAATAAAAATGGAAAACACTTTTTGTTATGGTTGTTCAAATGGTTTTGAATCCACTTAACTAGATGAACACCTAACCCATGTTTTCCTGTTTTGCCTGAAAAAAATAACATGTAGACTTGTAGAATGCTTTGCTGAAATCTAACCATAGAATATCTGTGGCATTCTATGCTTGTACCAGTAACTGTCAAAAAAGGAAGCGAGGTTAGTCTGACTTTTTGTTGATCAGTGCAGGCTGGTTCATAGCGATTACTGCTTTACTTTGTGGGCTCACAAACCATCCCTTTAATAATGAATGTGAGACAGTCAGAGAAAGAACTATGGAGTCTGAATGCAGATCAAAGCAGACTCTTTTCTCTTTGTTTGGTTTTTTCTTTCTTGTGGTTTTTCCCTTTTGTTCTGATTCTTCTTTCACAACATGACTAATGTGGAAATATGCTTAATATGATTGTACATGTATAGACTCTACCAGATTGCATGCCATCTTAGGGGAGGGTAGAAGGGAGGGAGAAAAAAAGTTGGAACTTGAAATCTTATAAAAGTGAATGTTGTCATTGTTAAAAATAAAATACTATTAAGTGGAAAAAATAATAAATATGAGCATTTTGTCAGGAGTTACAGAATCATCTTGATCTCATTAGATTTATATTTATATGCATTACTTTCTTTCCTGTCAACAACAATAAACATTTATTAAGCACTTACTATATGGGTTACAAAGAAAGACATATCACAGTCCTTGCCCTCAAGGAGTGTATATTCTAATGGTGGAAATAACACCCAAATAGTTGCATACATACAAGTTATATAAAAGAATGGAAGACCAGGATGGGATTTGACCTGAATCTTGAAGTAGAGAAACAGAGGCAGCATGGGGAAT
Source organism: Notamacropus eugenii (assembly GCF_028372415.1). Lineage (NCBI taxonomy): Eukaryota > Metazoa > Chordata > Mammalia > Diprotodontia > Macropodidae > Notamacropus > Notamacropus eugenii. Next base: position 103,631,918 of record NC_092876.1, read on the forward strand.
AACCAGTGAAAGGGCATGCAGTAATGTATTTGAGGAAGAACAACATTGTTGGATCACAGAGCAAAGTAAAGTACTCAGGGGGAGTAGAGTTTATTGGAATGACTGGAAGAGTTTAACCCCCCTAGAATGAAGACAGGAAATGGGCAGGCCAGAATAACTGAGCTCACTGAGGGGGCTTGAGAGATAACAGCTGCTGGGACCTGGGCTGCTGCCTGCCTCTTTTCAGTGCCTTTTTTTTTTGTATATTACATTTTTCAAGATTCTTTTTTGGTTTGCACAAGATGAGCAAGTATAGAAATAACTTCAGCAGATGCAATATCTGCTCATTAATATTCATAGCAATATAAAAAGGCTTTTCCAGAAATATTAGTTTTCTTCATAATAACTATAACAAATATTTATCCATTTGCCTCCTATGAGTTGGACAATATACCAGGCATTGCAAATTAAGAGGAGGCACGGAGTCCGCAGGGTGCTAGCTTGGGGTGTGGCAGGGAATAAACACTTGTAATATCTCTAAACCAGGTGCCTTCCTGGTTTTTTCTTCATTTAATCTAAACCAATAAAAAGCCAAACACCCAAAACTTATTTTTTAAATCTAATTTAGATGCCTCATCGAGAAAAAGAAGCTTCGAGGAAAGAAGTCATTCTTTTGGCAAAAATGAAGCATCCAAATATTGTAAAATTCTTCACATCTCTTCAAGGTTTGCTTTTTCTGATTTATAGGAGCATATACATTGCGTTGTTTGGGCAGTGGTTCCTGAAAGCTGGGACTAAAGCAAGTTTGTTTAAGTTGAAAAATTTCTTCCACTCACCTTACATCTGAACTTTATCAGGTTTATTGATCTTCAGTTGGCAATGGTTGCTAGAATTATTTTAATTCTAAATTTCTATGATGCCTCCTGACTTCAGTAAGTACCAAGCACGGTGCTTTGCATACAGAAGTCACTTAATAAATGTACATTGAAAAAATTAGCAAATAGCCCTCTACCAAGGCTGTGAGCCTGGAGTTAGGAAGACTTGAACTCAAATTTAGCCTCAGACATTAGTTGTATGACACTGGACAAGTCACTGCTCTCTGTCTCAATTTCCTTCTCTGTAAAATGGAGATAATAATAGCCAATATTTCCCAGAGTTGTCATGCAGATCAAATAAAAATAATTGTGAAACACTTAGCACAGTGCCTGGTTCATGGTAAGCAATATATAAATATTAGCTATCATTATTATTAAAAACTTAAATGCTCTATGGGATGCTATTAAAGAAAATCCTATAGTGAATATTATGCAATTACTATAATATATACTATATGGGGCAGCTGAGTGGCACAGTGGATAGAGCGTGGGGCTTAGAATCAGGAAGACTCATCTTCCTGAGTTCAAATCTGGCCTCAAACGCTCCTAGCTGTGTGATCCTGGGCAAGTCACTTCACTCTGTTTACCTCAATTTCCTCACCTGTAAAATGAGCTGGAGAAGAAAACAGCAAACTACTTCAGTATCTTTGCTAAGAAAACCCCAAATGGAATCACAAAGAGCCTGAAACGACTGAACAACAAAAACATAGAGTTCTTGTGAAATTCCCTCTTTAATTCAAGCAGCAGACTAGCCAGTCCATCCAGGTTGTCCTGCATGCCTAGAAGGCACTCCCTGCTTTACCTCTCCTCCTTACACTCCCTCATTATTTTTCAAGGCTAAGCTCAAATGCCACCTCCCACACATATCCAAAATTCTTTCCACTTGCTATAGCACCTTCTGCCTTGTAATGTAGCTATTTGTGTTTGTCTCATCCCCTTTTCAAGATGATAAACTCCTTGAAGTCAAAGTAAGATTGTGTCTTTCTCATCCTGGTATCCTCACAACGTCAATCACACTGGCTTGCATATAGGAGATAACTGATAAATATTCGTTGAGCGGCATTGTATGTCTTTGCATCCCTCATAGTGTATCTAGTATGCATATAATAATAACAGTAACAATAATAATAAGCTCATCAGAGCTTACATAGTGACATACCCATTTGTACAGAGGGAGACAAAGAGTACAAGCTCATTAGAGCTTAAGGTCACACTTAGACTCTTGGGATACACTGTATTAGTGTGTATTTGATGGAAGCACATTTTAAGGAGGAAAAAAGAGGGAAGAAATAGAGCGAGCGAAAATAGAAAAGAAAGAGGGAAGTTGTTCAGTCTTGTATGACTCTTCTTGGCCCCTTTTGGGGTTTTCTTGGCAAAGATACTGAAGTAGTTTGCTATTTCCTTCTCCAGCTCATTTTATAGATGAAAACACTGAGGCAAACAGGATGAAGTGACTTGCCCAGGGTCACACAGCTAGCAAGTGTCAAAGGCTAGATTTGAACTCAGGAAGATGTGTCTTCCTGACTCTAGGCCTAGCACTGTATCCAGGGTGCCACCTCGCTGCCACAAAATGGAAGTGGGAAGGAAAAATATGGGAGAGGGAAAAAAAAGGTGATTTCCCCAGACCATCCTCCTAGGCTTTTTCAGTTTAAGGAGTCAGGAATGTGTTCCCATCTCATTCATTCAGTCAACAGCATATGATGGTTAATGAACTGGATTTAGAGTCAGAAATATGGGCTTGAATATGAGCTCAGCCACTTATTTACTAACTGGGCAAGTTATCTAACTTTTTTTCACTCTAAATTTTACAATGAAATGGTAGAGAACTAGAGAGTCAGTTGGCTACCTCTCTATTATTTCTCCCTTCCCTTCTTCTCTTCTACCATTTTTCTTTAAGCTATATTTATTTCTGTTTCATCTTTTCTCTTCCTCCTCCTGCTGTTCTTTCTGCTTGAAATTTGTTCTCACCAAATACATGCTAAATTTGAACAATCTGTTTGATGATGTCCAATGCAGAGCCTCTGACTGATGCAAACTTTTATTTATATTAAACACTTTTCAGTATAGGAGCAACATGATTAATTTTCTGATCACCCTCACTCTTACGTATGTATTGCTCACCCCTACTCATGCATCTGTATTGGTCACCCCCACCCTTGTATCTATATTGATTATATGGCCTAAGTAGGGGTTCTTGGGATCCATGAACTTGATTTTAAAAAAATATATTTTGATACTTATTTTTCAATATAATTGAAAATTCCTTTGTAATTACAATTCTTTTATAATCCTATGTATTTTATTTTATGCATTAAAAATATTATTCTGATAAAGGATCCATAGGCTTCACTAAACTCCCAAGGGGCCTGTGATACCAGAAAATGTTAAGAAACTCTGTACTAGAGTATAAAGTCCAAGCTTGTTAGCCTAGTTTTCAAAGCCTTCCACCTTTTGGCCTCAGACCTATCATTTTCCTTGACTGTCCTACCTCTCTGTAGGAGCTCTGCGCTCTAGACATTCTACTTATGGAAACATTTCCTGGAATTTCTTGTCTCCATGCCTTTCTAATGCCTTCACCCTCCTTTTTGCCTCCTAATCTTTTAAGATCCATTTTAAATGCCACATTTTCCAGGAATCTCTCTTTGACTACCATGGCCTAAAACTTTATTTCTTCTGCACTTCTATGGCACTTTCTGCCCATTTTGAGGCAGAGTACATAGCAGATGGATGGTTGGACTTGGAATTGGCAGACATGGATTGGATTCTACCTCCTGTACTTACTAGCTCTGTGATTTTTTGCACATCATTTACCTACTCAGTTGCAGTTTTTTCAGCTGTGAAGTTGGGATGATGAAAGTATCCACCTCACAAGGTTGCTGGAAGGGTCCCAGGAAATAATATATGTAAACCTTAAAATTCTTATAAATGTAAGTCATCATCATCATCATCATCATCATTATTATCTAGGTGTCACAGTGGATGGAGTGCTGAATGGACCTGGAGTCCGGAAGACATGAGTTCATGTATGACCTCAGACACTTACCACCTGTGTAACCCTGAGCAAGTCACTCAGCCTCTGTCTCAGTTTCCTCAACCACAAGATAGGGAAGATAATAGCACCTATCTTGCAGAGTTGTTGTGAGGATCAAATGAGACAGTATTTGTAAAAAAAAAAAACAAACAAAACTCAACAAGAAAAACAATTTAAAAAATCTCAGCACAGTGCCCGATACATAGTTAATGCTACATAAATCCTTAATTCCTTTACCTTTGTGATCTTGTGAAAGTTAACTGCTAATTTTAGTCCTCTGGCTAGTGTGGAGGTGTTGTAGTGGTGGTGGTGGTGGTGGTGTTGCTTTTCAGTCGTGTGTTACTCTTTATGGCCCCATTTCAGGTTTTCTTGGCAAAGATATTGGAGGGCTTTGCCATTTCTTTCTCGAGCTCATTTTACAGATGAGGAAACTGAGGCAAACAAGGTCAAGCAACTTGCCCAGGGACACCCAGCTAATAAGTGTCTGAGGCCAAATTTGAACTCAGGGAAATGAGTGTGACTCCAGGGCAGGTATCTGTATGATTAAATCACACTACCATATTTAACTTGATCCATACTCTATAATCCAGTGACACTGACTATATTATTGTTTCTCATACAACATTCCATCTCCTGACTTTGTACCTGTTCTCCATGCTGGGGAAGTTTTCCCTCCTTGTCTCTGCCTCATGGCTTTCTTTAGAGTTTAACTCAACTTCCACATTTTGTAAGAGGCCTTTCCTAGTCTTCCCTATTACAAATGCTTTCCATCTGAAATTTTCCTATCCCCCTTTTCAAGCCCAAGTTAGACATCATAGCCACCCTGTGTTCCTCAAACTGGTAATAACACACCCCACAGACCTTACATAAAACTTTTTTAAAATTAATAGGATTAGGAACTGGACTTGTGATTTCAAGGGTATAGGGAATTCATGGATGCAGAAACCCCCTGCCCATCAGTGCAGGGCAGCATGTTCTGCATAGTTTACTTATTAGAGTGTTGTCCCTACTAGATCACTTAGGAGTGAAGTGGGTTGCTCAGGTTCACACAGCCAGTACATGTCCAAGGGTACATGTCTTGAATCCAGATCTTGCCAGGTTTTAAAGCAGACTCACCATTTATGATACAACACTGCTTCTCATGTTATAATATTGTGTATTATGACTGTCTGTGTTGCTGTTGCATTCAATTACATTCTAAATTCCTCTACCAAGTTGTAAGTTCTTTGAAAGTGGGAACTGTATCATCTAAACTTTGTATCTCACCTTGCACCTAGTACATAGCACAGTGCTCTGAATACACAATGTGCTTAAAGAAACATTTGTTTTTAAGAGAGAGAGAGTAGAGAGCTCAGAAACTTCTCCATATCTTTCCAATCTAGTGCTTGTGCAATAACTTATTTTTGGGGGGAGAGGGGACCCAAGCACAAGGATTTATATAGGTCCCTTTTAAAATTTAATTTTATTAGATTAGGCTCATTATTCTAGACCACTGAGATCTTTTTGGATTCCCATTCTTTACTTGATGTAGCAGCTATCCCTCCCAGCTTTCACATCATCTGTAAATCTGATGCCCATACTAAATATCAGTTCTTCTCTTTATCCATTCCCAAAGTGAGCCCAGCTGCTATTCATGCTTGTGCTACCAAAATCAGGCACCATTGTTCACCTGATGGGAGCTACCACGATGGAAACATAGTACCTGGAAAGAAGGAACAAGCCTCCTATGGAGGATTTGCCCTGTAACATCAACCTTCTTCAGTGATAGGAGCATAAATCTGCACAGGAAAAAGTGAAAGAGGGAGTCATGAATATAATTATGGACTCTCTACTACAATATTACTGAAATACCTCATTAGGATGTAGAGGTGACCTGATTTCTGGAAGGTTCTCACAGCAAGCTCATGCTCTGACAATTCTTACCAATCCAGAAAGGTCTTGCATATGGGCTCAGTGATGGACTGTGTGCCTTTTAGGTTTAAGGACCAGCTTAGTCAAGTTCATAGAAGCTCAGTACTACAAGGTTGACTAATAAGTGTCAGATATTTTGACCAAAACCACTGATTAAATCTTTTAGAAGGCAAGGAGTGATTTTTGAGCTATACCAGTATAGGGAATACACACACAGATGAAATAACTTTTTCTTAAAGTATTGGCAAATCATATTTATTCATTTAAAAAATGGAAGATACATCTTATCTTAAGTATTTTTATAAATTATTTTGGAAGGATATTTTAGTTATGCTTTACCTTTAAAGAATTAATACATATAGGAAAGTCATTCCAGTAAATAAAATAATGCCCCTTTTTTCTTATAGAGGTGAATAAATTATATATTGTGATGGAATATTGTGATGGAGGAGATCTTATGAAGAGGATTAATAGGCAACATGGAGTGCTCTTTGATGAGGACCAGGTAAAGGATTCTAATGGGGGGTTGTAACATGTGTGCTACCAACAGCTAGTATTTGAGAGAGAGAAAAAAGAGATATTTACTTTTATAATTCCAAAACTGGATTATTCTGCATTAGACTCCTCAGATTAGAATGCAGTGAATTAGTCAGTGTTCTAGACAAATATACTTTGACCAAGAATACATACACAGTTATGGATATAGTGACTCTCCTACTGAAAATGGAATCATCTTGCTTAAAAGAATGTTAGCATTCTCAGAACATCCAGCCTCCCCTCCCCTGCACAAGTCTGTATGTGCTATTAAGATAAATATTTACTTCCCTTTTAAAATCAAAATCTGGAAACATTTAAAAACAGAACATTATAAATGCAACATATTAAACTCTTGACTTGGTTTTATTCCTTTTCACGTTGGGGCAGCTACCTTATAATAGCTATGTAACTTTGCTAGTGAAGGGAAAAACCTTCTTAGAAAATGTCATTTTAGTTTCACTGATTATTAAGAGGAGAGAGTGAAAAATAATGGCCTCTTTTCTCAAGCCCATTCTGTACAACCGCCTCTTTTTAATACACACAGAGCTTTTGTTGGAGTCCATTTGGGAGCTCTGTGCATGGCAGAGATATGTGCCTCTGTGGAGAATAACAATCCGGGTCAGGATGATGGATGCTTAATGTTCTGGATTAAAGCACTCCACAATCATGTTATCTTCATCTTTCCTGAGCTCTTTTTGTTACATTTTGTTATTTAAGACCATTATGATCCCATACATTGCCTCCAGTTTTGTTGTTAAATATTTCAAATATGAATAAGCAATCCGCTGTGAATGCATTTAAGCATTCTTCCTCTGCTCTTGGAGGAGCATATTATTTCTGGATGTATGGAAAACATGTCTCCTCTCCTCCTCTGTGTACTGTTTCTCCTTATTTATATAACTGGCCTTTGCTGTTAAAGTGTGGGCTACATATAATCTTGATAAAAGAGCCTCCAGAATTACGATTTAACATTATGTCTCTGGAGCATACCTGAATATATTTTCCCCTTTTTCTGTATTTAATGTGACAAAGAAACAAGCAAATTCTTGTGACTTAGTAAAATTTGAGTGTCATCTCTATTGACATGGAGTGCATGCTGAAAAAGACCCTGGATTTTATGGAAAGAAATTGATTAAAAAAAAAAAAGGAGCAAAATGAGGTGTTAAAAGTGAGATAAAAGCAGATTCTAAAAACTTATCTTCTTGTTGTCCATATTTTCTCTTATTGCAAAAGGAATCACAAGTGAGAAGCAACACAGTTATCAGGAAAAATAAAATATAAGTGCGGTGCCCAGCACGTTTTTAACATGCAAGTGTTCAGTAAGAACAAAATGAGGAACCGTCTCAGTCACTTCCTTGCTTCTAACCGTTTATCTTTTAATTATTGAATTCTCACTCACATCAAGGACACAGTGGACAGAGGGCTGGATCTGGAGTCAAGAAGGGCTGAATTTCAATCCATCCTTAGACACTTACTAGCTATGGGACCTTGGGAAAGTCACTTAACCTCTGTTTGCCTCAGTTTCCTCATCTGTAAAATGAGGGTAATAATAGCAGCTACCTTCCAGGGTTGTTGTGAGGATCCAATGAGATCATAACTGTAAAGCACTTAGTATAGTGCCTAGTACATAGTAAGTGCTATATAGATGTTAACCATTGAAGATGATGATGATGAACTCATCTGGCAAAATTGTGGCCTATCATACCTCAGTTCTCCTTGTTAGAAAATGAATAGAATTAAAGAGGAAAGTGGTTACTTACATAAATGCACATGATATTTACAGAGGATATCCATGTAATTTACTTTGTTTTTGCATCTTGTCACTGGGACATTTCACTGAAATTGCAACTGTCACATTGACAGAGTTACTTCTCTTTCATTGTAGATTCTGGGTTGGTTTGTGCAGATCTCTCTGGGATTGAAACATATTCATGATAGGAAGATCTTACACAGAGACATAAAAACACAGGTAAATAACCCAGGGAAGAGGACCAAGAAAACAGAATCTTTTTCTTGATTTAACTCACATTGCTTTTTCTTTGTTTACAGAACATTTTTCTCAGTAATAATGAGATGGTTGCAAAGCTTGGGGACTTCGGCATAGCAAGGGTATTGAACAAGTAAGTAGCTTTTAAATATATTTTCTTCCCTGCTTAAAGTAGGTATGTTTAGGCATGAAAGTTACTATTGTCTAATACTTTTAGGTTAATATTTAGATACAGACTCTGAGGTGCAGTTGATACGCTGAAGCCCATCAAACAAATGTGTGTTTGTCCTTCGTTGCCAAAGAAGACTGTGCCATCAGAGAAATGATGACGTGACTTGCACTTGACTTTGTTTTGAGTGAGGGAGGTCTGTGCAGGTCACCAGCCACACTTCTCCTCCAGAGCCATCTGAATCCAGTGACCAGATATTCATCAGGATGACTGGAGATGACTCAGGATAAAGCACTTGGGGTTAAGTGACTTGCCCAAGGTCACACAGCTAGTGAGTGTTAAGTGTCTGAGGTGAGATTTGAACTCAGGTCCTTGTGACTCCTATACTGGGCTTAGAATAGGGCAGGCCCATGTTCATGAGTTCAAATCTAGCCTCACAGTCTTATTAACTGTATGACAAGTCACTTTAACCCTGTTTGCCTCAGTTTACTCATCTATAAAGTGAGCAGGAGAAGGGAATGGCAAATCACTACATCAAACAAATACATTGGAAGGGAAGGAAGGAAAGAAAAAAAGAAAGAATGAAAAGAAGGAAGGAAGAAGAAGGAAGAAACAAAAGAAACAAAAGAACAAAGAACCCTTCTGTCATATAAACATAGTCAAGAAAACAGATTCCCACATTGACCATATCTAAAAATACATTTCTTCATCTACATTAGTCCGTCATCTCTTTGTCATGAAATGTTCCATTTCAACAGTCTTGTGGAATCATTGTTGATCATTTCATTGATTAGGATTCTTTCTTTCAGAATTGTTCATTTTTACAATGTTAATATAATAGTATAAATTGTTTTCCTGGTTCTGCTTGTTTCACTCTGCATCAGTTCATATAAGATTCCCAATTGTCTTTCAAATCATTTCTTCATTTCTTATAACACAATACTATTCCATTACCTTCATATACCATAATTTGTCAAGCCATCCCTTAATTGATGGATTCTCTCTTAGCTTTCCAGTTCTTTACTGCTACCTAAAGAACTGCTATAAAGTTGTTGTTTGGTTGTTTTTGCATGTAGATCTTTTTCCTCTTTCTTTGATTGCTTTGAGGTATAGGCCTAATAGAGATATCACTGGGTTAAAGGGCATGAGCAGTTTAATAACTTTTGGGATATAATTCCTAATTGCTTTTAAGGATGGCTAGACCAATTTACAACTCCACATCAATGTACCTGTTTTCTCACAATCCATCCAAAATTTGGCATTTCTTTTCTTTTTTTTCTCCTCACTTTGCCAATCTGATGGGTATTAGGTGGATTCTCAGAGTTGCTTTAATTTGCATTTCTCTAATTATTAGTTATTTGAAGCATCTTTTTTCTTATGACTATAGATAGATTGGGTTTCTTCCCTTGAGAATTTCCTGTTCATAACCTTATAATAGATATTAAGTAGAGAAGGCAACCTCAGTTTCAGTAAGAGTTGAATGAGACCTCTGTGATTTTGAGCAAGTAACCACTCTTCTCCTCTCTGGCACCTCCAGATGGACTCAATCAGGGTTTCTTAACTTTTTATTGTGTCACAGACCCCTTTAGCAGTCTAGTTAAACCTATGGACTCTTAGAATAATGTTTTTAAATGCACAAAATAAAATACATAGAATCACAAAAGGAAATACTTTTATTGAAATACAATTAATGAAGTATTTTTTAAAATTCAAGGACTCCCAGTTAAAAACTCCTGAAATAAATGATCCCTAAGGTCCTTTCTAGTCCTAAAATGATACTTTGAAGGTTTTGAGAGGTTTGACTTCTAACCTCTCTCAATGCCCTCCCCAAAAGCATCTGTCTGTTTTCTGTAAAGGTTACTAATCCCTTCTCCCCTCCCTCCCTCAACCCCTCATTAGCGTTCCTGGAAGAAACACCTAGTTGTTCTTAATAACTAAGTGCTAAGGTAACAAGTTGCAGAATGGCCTCCTTTCTGGGTTTTAGGTAGATTGGGAGTAGGCAGCCACCTCAGCAAAAGCTTTGTGGTATTCTCGAGTCTCTATCTCCTTCCATTTCCCATCCTCCCTTGAATTGCCTCTTATACCGCTTGCCCTGAACAGGGTTTGTGGTGCTTGAACCGGGTGCCAGTCCCTAGTTTTGTCTGTGCCTCTGAGGTCTCTTCCAAATTGAGTTTCTCTAGCTTTTTGTTAATGGTTAAAATTCAATTTAATTCAATTTAGTTACTATGTATTGCATCTGCATGGTGCTTAGCACTATGAGGCGGTGGGTTGAATGGTAATCTGGAGGTAAATACATTGTCTTTGAAGAATCAGAAAGGTACACGATCATCATTTCTTCTAAGCCTATGTCTGTGGCCTTACTTGATTCTTTCTAAAAGAACTGTAGCCCTCTGGCCATGAGGAACCTGGGGAGAGGTAGGAGGCACAGTGTGGTGCTTGGAAATAATGGAGAATTTAAAGGCAGAGGATCTGGGTTCAAGTCTACCTCGACCACTTATTTTCCATGTGACCTTGAATGATTCACTAACTTCTCCAGACATCAGTAAATTAGTCATATCAAAGATCTCTTTCAATTCTAAGTGTTCAGTCTTATGATCTGACAAAAATAGCTGGCCTTCATGGGGGCAGCTAGGTGGTGCAGTGAATAGAGCACCAGTGCAGGAGTCAGTAGGACCTGAGTTCAAATCTCACCTCAGACACTTGACACCTACTAGCTGTATGACCTTGGGTAAGTCACTTAACCCCAATTGTCTCATTCTGGGTCATCTCCAGTCATCCTGATGAGTATCTGGTCACTGAATTCTGGTCTCTGGAGGAGAAGTGAGGCTGGTGACCTGCACAGCCCTCCCTCACTCAAAACAAAGTCAAGTGTAAGTCATGTCATCATTTCTCTGATGGCATGATCTTCTTCGGCAATGAAGGATGAACACACACAATAACTGGCCTTCATGTAGCACTTTAAGGTTTGCAAAGAATCTTATGCATGTTAACCCATTTTATCCTAACAACCCTGGGAGATGCTACTATTATCCCCATTCTACATATGAGGTAACTGAGGCACAGAAACATTAAGTGACCTACTCAGAAACACACAGCTAGTAAGGGTCTGAGACAGAATTTAAACTTAGCCTTCCTAACTCTGAGTCCTGCGCTCTATCCAATGTTTCACCTAGCTACCTTCAGCCTCAAAAGTTAGAAAATGATAATTAAGAATTGTTTTCTTTCCTTTTGTTATTTTCAAAGTAGTTTTGTTCCCAATTCTAATTAATTTTTTTTGTGATATAATGACTTCAGAATAGAGTCTACTTTTCTTGTCTCTGTGAGAATAAACTACTTTATTATCTTGTTCAAAATGTTTTTAGTACAATGGAACTTGCTCGGACATGTGTTGGGACACCTTACTATCTTTCTCCAGAGATCTGCCAGAATAAGCCCTACAACAACAAAACGTGAGTTCTTGCCATCAACTGACTCATTTGAAATTAGCTGTCAGCTCTAATTTAGAGAACTCTATAGGGATTCCAGGAACTGTGTGTCATCCTGGCCACGCTGTTGATTATAGCTTTGTTCCTTAATGTCTGTTTAAGATGGCTCCTTTGTAAAGATACATGAAAAAGTCGAGTCCTTTTGGAGAAAAGGTGTCACCATAGACACTGGAGATCTCGCTATTATATGATACCATATGGTAAATTGGGTAATTATGATCATGGGATATAAACCTTGGCCTCCGGGATTGATACTTATGAATGGACTGCCCTGAAGTTACTTGCTAAAGACTATTAATGTTTCTGATCAATCAATCAATATAAATTTATTAAGTGCCTACCATATGACTAGGCACTGTACTAAACTCTGGGGATGCAAAAAGAAGTGAAATCCAGTCCCTGATGTTAAGGAGTTTATGAAGTAGTGGGAGAGACAACATACAAACAAATATGTGCAAAGCAAGGTATGTACAGGATAAATAGGAAGTAATTAGCAGAAGGAAGGCACTAGAATTCGGAGGGGTCAGGGAAGGCTTCCAGTAAAAAGAAGAATTTTAGTTGGGGTTTCAAGGAAGTCAGTAGGCAGAGTAGAAATATTGCAGCTCTCTGTCTAAGCAACACTCACACAGAGGAGTTGTCATTGCACACATGGCAGAAACCACCTATTTAATAATAATTACAACAGCAGCTAGCATTTATATAGAGTTTTAAGGTTTGTAAAGCAATTTATAAATTTCGTTTGATTTGTATAATGCCCTTGAGAAGTAGATACTATTATCATCACCATTTTAAAAATGAGGAAACAGAGGCATGCAAAGGGTTAAATGACTTGCTCAAAGTAGTTCCCCTCATATGTCAGGTTATTCTCTGTCCTAGGATGATAGTACTTGTTTTGTGATAGTCCTCTGGCGTAAGGAAGTCCCTTCTGGGAGGACATTGGGTTCCTCTTGTGAGGTTTAAAAAGGTTGGGAGACACAATTTTTAGATAATTTAATCATTTTATTAATAATGCCAGCATTTTAATAAAAAGATGCATTTAGCTGTCTGTCTCTTAGGCCAAGGACAATCATGATGTCAGGCACACAACTTATATGCCTTTTTGGAAGAGGAAGTCTCCTGAGGGTGGCAATCAGCTGTGATTGGTTAACAGTTTAATGAGAGGTGGACTTTACAAAGAGAAGTGAGCTCACTCCAATGAGGGGCTGAGAGTGACACCATGTCATTTGGACAGACTATCCCTATACCTAGACCACCCCCAGGCTTGGGCAATCTAGACAAAGGATCTATATCCCCTACACAGGCCTGAACTAGTCACATGGAATAACAATACACAGAATAAGGAGAATATTAATCCAATCTTCCATCATCCCTGTGCTTGAGATATTTATTGGACAAGGAAATAGGACAGGGAAAAAAGCTTGGATCTCCTCAGTTTTAATAATTGGTAATTAACATGAGAGAAATAGTAATTTCTCCCACTCTGTTGACCCTTTCCCTACTCCTCCAGTGTAGGTGCAACTCTCAATAAGTTGAGTCCTTATCCAGGTCCCCAGTTTATGTCTAAGGAAAGGTCCGTGGGCCAACTAGAGGCATGGGGAAAACAACCCCTTTGTGAGCTTGGGTACTGAGAATAACACATAAAATGGTGAGAATCAGTTCAGTGCAAAGCTTTATTGCAAGCATGGGGGGAGTGGATGAGAGGAAAGAGGAAAAGGGGGTCCAATATACATCTCAGGCATACACATTAACAGAGGATAGCTCATCTGAGGGCAGCACTGCATCAGAAGACACAGAAACATGAGAAGGAGTGGTACTTCAGCAGGCTGGTGTGCTCCTGCTGGAGACAGGAGTGCCCTTCTGAGACGAGGGTTCTTATACTGTCATTTTGCTGGCCTCCCTGGAGCTGGCTGAGTTGCATATCAGGGATCAGGACAAAATGTTATTTTAAGGGTTTGTTAGCAGAGAGAAAAAACCAGCTGGTGGTGTACAAAATATTATTTGGGTTTCAGAGCTGTATTAACCTTTGAAAAATGTTATAGTCAGTATTTTTCCATGAGTATGTGCTATAAGCCTATAGCTGTTCTTAATGGGAGATCATCATGATGGACTCAAGACCACCAGGCCTAATCTTACAACTGTACTGAAAACTGAAATGAGAATGTAGTGAGTTTGGCAGCCGAGTGGCACAGTGGATAAGTTGGAGTTAGCAATTAGTTCAGCTCAGTTGTGTTGGACTCTTTGTAACACCATTTGGGGTTTTCTTGGCAAAGATACTGGAGTGTTTTACCATTCCCTTCTACAACTCATTTTACAGATGAGGAAACTGAGGCAAACAGGATGATGTGACTTGCCCAGGGTTACACAGCTAGTAAGTGTCTGAGGCCAGATTTGAACTCAGGAAGATGTGTGTTCCTGACTCCAGGCCTGGCACTCTATCCGAAGGACCATCTAGCTGCCCTGGAATTAGGAATGTGAGTTTAAATGCAGACTCAGACCCTTTCTTAAGCCATGTAATCATGGGCAAGTCATTTAACACTGCTCAATCTCAAAACCTACCTCCCAGTATTCTTGTGAAGATCAAATGAGGTAACATATACACAACACTTTGGAGTACTATGTAAATGCTATGTAAAAGTTTAATTTTTGTAATTCACCATTTTCTCCATCACTCTCTTAAATCTAGGCAGTCAACAAAGCAACAAATCCAGTCCTGATTTGTAATGTTTGCTGATTTCTGGGGTGTAAATGCTAACACTGAAAATTTAACATTTGGCTCTCAGAAAATTATTCCCAACTCTAAATTCCCTTGTGGTTTGTTCTTCCTTTTCAAAGAGGACCATGACATTAGGGAGATGATGACATGACTTGCAGTTGACTTTGATTTGAGGGAGGGAGGGCTGTGCAAGGTCATCAGTCACACTTTCTTCTCTAGAACCATTTGAGTCCAGTGGTCAGATATTCATCAGGACAAATGGAGATGGCCCAGGATGCAATGGGAGACCCTGGCCCTTTTAAGCTAAGGTCTTTTCAAGTCAGTGAACAGGCGACTTTAAGAAGTGAGTCAAGGGATGGCCCCTTTAATAAAAAAAGGGATGATCCCATATAACAAACAGTATTTTTTAAAGAAGGGGATGAAGGGGAAGGAAGAAAAAAGAAATAAACAAAGGAATAAAGGAAAGAAAGAAGGAAGGAAGGAAAAGAAAAGAAAAAAATCAGTACAGCTGATCAGTACATTGAAAAAAATCTGAAAACACACACATGGTAGTTCCTCTATAGCTAGATTTATTTCTTTTTCTGAGATTGAATTACTTAAGATCTCTATCTGGTCTTCTGATAGTTTGAGTATTTTATAACCTTGAAGGTATTTCTCTATTTCTTTTGTGCTCTCAGTTTTTTTTTAGCACATAATTGTGCATAACATATGCACAGAGTTATATGTGTGATTATTCTTTTTATTTCTTCTGGTTTTATTGTGATGTCACCTTGATCATTTGCTATTTCATTCATTTATTTTCTCTCTTCTTTGTAATTAGTTAATTTTTAAAAATCAGTTGTGTTAAGTCTTTCCAAATAATCAACTGTTCACTTTCTTTATGATTTCTGTGGGGGTTATTTTGGTTTTTGACTTATCTATGTCTCTTCTAATTTTTAATATATCCCCTTTTGTGCTACTTTAGGCTTGCTTATTTATTTGTTGTCTTTCTAATTTTAAAAAATGCACATTCAGCTCCTTGGCCTCTTTTTTTGCTATTTTGTTAGCATGTATTTGTAGGGATATTCCAGAACAATTATGATTTGCTGTGACCATAGCCCTACTGTCATACTGACTTACTCTTACATTGGGACTAAAGAGAACATTGTATCCCAGTACATACCTTTGAATAATCTCAGTATTCCTCTATACTTCGAAGAACTAAATAACTAAAGAACATTGGCTAGCATATTGGACATGGATTCAGGGAAACCTGAGAGTTCAAATCCTACCTCAGGCATTTACTATCTGTGTGAACCTAGTCAAGTCACTTCACCAACACTGAAGACTGTGGATTCTGTTATTCTGTGATGTTGTGTGGAAACTTGGGGTATTTTGATCATGAGATGTAAACCGCAGCCTCAGTTTCCTCATCTGTAAAATGCTGGGGTTGGGACTCCATGGCATCTGTAGTTCTTCTCACCTCTATCAAAAGCTGTGCCCCCTTGGTTCAAGGCAGCATAAACATAGCTAAGCTTTACTATATTGTGAGGGGATTTAAGGTACAAACCATGTAATGATTGATGTCTCTCAAAGAACTGCCCCATTATTGAGGCAGGAGAGCTCACTTGTAAAGCAGTAGATTTCCACACTATTCCCATGGATGACAGTATTTGTTAACAATAACAACAAACAAAGCTAATTCATTCCAGGTTTCTTATGCCCTGGATCCCCTTTGATCTTCAGGCTTCTTTTCTGATGGTGATCTTTGGAGAAATGTTTCTTTTGTCCAGTGAACATTGGTAGGCTTGGATATGCCAGATTTTTTTCAAAATAAAATTTTTTAAAAATAAGATTTTTTTTCCCTAACTGGGTCCCTTTGGCTTTTGATCAAGACCCCACTGACATCATGGCTATCTCTATGATCATTTTTTAATATCAGGAAAGATTTCAAACTAGTTTGCATCTGATTCTGATCTTAAGGAATCTTATGTATGTCTCTTCCCTCCAGTCTATGCCATGAGCTCTGCTCTTTCCATTAAAATATTCTTAGATTTTTTTTTGTGACCCTGTACTATCTTGCTTCTTCTATATTTCTGATTTCTCCTTTTCTATTTCCTTCCCTGAGCTCTTCTTCCTCCTTCTGCTTCTTTGAATGTGGCTAACTCCCAAGGCACTGTGGGTAGTTGTTTTATTTTCTTTAATAATTTCTTGAAATACGTTATCTAGGCTCTTTTTCTTGGTTGTGGCTTTCGAGTAGTCCAATGATTCTTAATTTTTTTCACATAAGAATGATGCATAGAATTCAAACCCAGTATCTTTAACCCTAGAGTCAGTCAGCATTCTACATTATGTGAATTAAAGACTTTTAATCTTATCTCTTAAAGACTTAATAATGTCATCAAATCACCGAGAAAACAGAAAGAGAATAACACCTCACCCTTATAGAGCCCCTTACCCAAGGAGAAAATACTGTTCCATAAATAAATTAGTGATGAATTGTGTCTGTGACAGAAACCTGCATGTGACTCTTGGTGCTTAATATTATTTGATACTGGTTGTATAGTATAAACTTTTTTTCCCAAACAGAACATTATCTGTTATAATAGAGTCTTAACTGAAGACTATAAAGATAGAGTAAGGAGAGCATTCCTAAGGTCGAGTGGTGGCTCAGAACTGATTTTTGTCTCAACTTTTCATGTCCTGAGTACAAGAACTGCTCCATGCTGGCCCTTGTTAGGTTCTGCCTTGCCTTCATCCAAGGAAGAGGGGAAGAATGAGGAAGAAGAGTGGTAGTTGGAAGAAAGGAAAATGAGGGGGAAGACTGAAGAAGATGAAAGTAGAGAGAAAGAGAAGATAAAAGAGAATGAGGGAGAAAGGCTATATATAATCTTGGCTAGAAGAATGCTGGACATAGCAAGAAAGAGAGTTGCAAAATATATGTTTCCGTTCTATTTTGCTCTTTATGTGTATTTTCCTCCCACTTTTCTGTGACTAAGGTGTTGAATTTTGGATTATTCTGACCACTAAACTTTTAATTTATATTTTTTGATCAGGTTGATTGAATTACCTGTCAGTATTATGACACCACTGTGTTTGAGACTGTCAGCCTTACATGTCTGCATGAACTTGTAGGAATTATAATGAAGACCTACACTGAAACTAGTAATCTGGCTATTAGTTTGATATAGACTACAGATCAATTTCATTGTTCAAAACTAATTCTGGGGGTCATATGGCATTTAAAAATAAAGTATTAACATTTTGAAGACACTATAATTAAAATATACATTATAAGTTGGAAGACAAATTCTCTTTGCTATTACAAAGTGCTATGCATTTAATTTAACAAATGAAAGAAAATGAAAGTATCATTTTTGACTATTTGTCCATTGTATTTCATAAGTAAATATCTTCCATGATGATTTTTTAAGACAGAAATGAGCCCATGAGCTCCCCAGGGGCTTTGGGGGTTTGTGAACTTAGAAAATGACATTGTAATTTTCAGTGGCATCTAGTTAATATTTAGTATTTCCTTCAATGAGGAATGTAGGCAACAAACGTTAATTTGAGAAGAGTCCATAGACTTCACTGGACCGCTAAAGGGGTCCATAATGGACAAAAGAAAGTTTAAGAACCCCAGCTCTAACATACGACATCAGGCCTTAGAAAATTAAGTCAAAACCACAATCATTTGCTGAGTACCCACTATGTTCCAGACATTTGTGCTAAGCACTAGGGATACAAAGAAAGTGAAAAACACAAAAGAGTATCTATCTTCAAGGAGTTTATATTCTAATGGGTCAAACAATGTGAATAAAAAATATTCATGGAGTAGAAGAAAAGAACCTTAATATTCCATTTGTGTCTTGAAGCACTTAAAAATAATATTCTATAAAGTACTTGTCAGACAGGGTTAGATATTCTCAGAGGATCACTTTCTATAACTGAAGATTACTTGTTATGAAATTTATAGGTTCTCTGTGAAGGAGGAAGGCCCATTTTAAAATATTTCATCCAGGGCCATTTTTCTCCTGGCTTGACTTCGAGTGGCTCTAATATAATTATTTAAAAAGTGAAGTGGTGATTATTTCCTGCATAAAGTCACAAATTGCTTCATCCTTCTTAAGCATCCCCTCTCATAAATACCACCTTTAAAAGCCAGAAGCAAATTTGTTATAGGACTTAAGCTTTGAATGTAGCTCTTTATAAGTCAGGCCTCCTTCTTCCTGCTGAACAAGGTGCAAATATCTCCTTATAGCCATCACTTATATTACTATAAAAGTCTAGGGAAAGCTATTGCCAGTTGAAAAATGGTAAGCCATCATCTTGGTGAGTAGTCATTAACATAGCAGACATTTAATAGAAATGGTGATAAGATTTTAGCCCCTAGAACTTTTCTCTGAGATGAAAATCCAGTACTCTAAACCTTAAAGATACAGCGGGACCTAACTGTAGTAGGTGTAAGTCAATACAAGAACCCAGATAGCCAAGGTTGAGAATAAGCAGAGCCAGCCATTCTGCCCAGAAGTACAGCATAAGGTGAAGTCTGGTTTTGGCACAAAACTACAATTGGGAACTAAGGTTAGTTAACTAGAGGAAAATATGGAACACTATGAAGAATTATAATAGATCCAGAGATCTATTAGACCTAGGAGAAAATAACTCTGTATCAACTGTAAGCAGAGATTCAAAGAGAAACATGAATTTTCTACAAGGACTACATAAATATCTAGAAGAAATGAAGCAAAAGATAAAAGTTCTGGAAAATGGTAAAAGAATAAATAGCTTAGAACAGAAAGTGTATCACCTTTATCCAAGTAGTGGGTTCCGTGGAAATTAAAATAATCTAAATAGATGCCAGTGATTCTATGACAAAGCAAGAAATTTAAGAAGAAAATTAAAAGAAAATAAAAGAAAATTTAAGGTATCTGCTATTAAAAATAACCAGGAAAACAGGTCATGGAGATATAATTTTAATTGAACTATCTAGAAATTATAATTTTTTAATAAAAAACCTAGGATTATATTTTCAAAAATTATAAATTAAAACTTTCTAGATATATTAGAACCAGAGGGCAGAATAAAACATAAAGAATCTGAAAATTGCCTCCAAAAGAAACCTCAAAAGTAAAAGCCCCAGGAATGTCATAGCCAAAATCCAGGCTTTCCACCTTAAAAAAAAATCCTGTTATTATCCAGAAAGAAATATCCAAGTACCAGGGAATCACAGTCATGATCAAGTAAAATCATGATCATGGCAGCTTCTACTATAAATGAAAGGAGACCTTGAAATACAGTATTCCAAAAGGCAAAAAATAAAGACTTGAAAGTGAATAGTATCCTACAGGGGAAAAACATATTTAATGGAATAAAGAACTTTCAAGCATTCCTGTTGAAAAGGTCACAGCTCAGTAGAAACTTAGATATGTCAACACAAGAGTCAATGGAAGGCTAGAAAGAGCATTTTTTTGTAGCATTTGGAAGTAGCCATATGATGACAAAGGGTTAACATTTTAATAGGGAGAAAACCAATAAGTATTCTTTCACATCCTTAATGTCTTCAAAATATATTGAGGGATTTAAATAAGAAAAACTGAAGATGTAGGCGTGTATTGGTTTTGTTCTGAGGATTTTAAGAGGAGAAAGAGAAGGGAAGGTAAAGGGAATCCATTAATATAGAAATGAAGAAGAGGGTACAGCTTGCTATTTCTCATAATGTAGTGTGTGAGAAAGTATACAGACATGACAGAAAGGGGGCACTGCAAATCAGAAGCTCGCTTTCCTGAGTCCAACAAAAAATGGTTGTGCATACATGCAGAGAGAGACTTTGGTGTAGAAATACATTAAATTAAGCTGGGAAACAGGTGGAGGTAAAATGGGGGAAGGTTAGGAAAAGGGTAATACCAGGAAAGTATTACAAGCAAAATAAAGTTCTTGATCCTGAAGAGAATATGAGAAGAAGGCAAAGACAAGAGAAAAAATGAAAGATAAGATGGAGGGGCAGGGTATCAACCGGTGAATAAATGGCTATATAAATTGTAGTATATGAATGTAGTGGAATATTATTGCACCATAAGAAACAGCAAAAATGCTGATTTCAGAGAATCCTTGGAAATAGAAACTGACACATAGTAAAGAACCAGAAGAACAATTTATACAGTAATAATAACATTTTAAAGAAAAATAATTTTGCAAGTCTTTATAACCGATTGAAGCAATGATCAGTCAGGTTTCTATAGGACCTAGAATGAAACATATTATCCACTTAAAAGAGAAATGATGGAACATCAGCTGCAGAGGGAAATATACATTTTTATATATGGCTACTGTATGCATTTCTTTTGCTTGAAGGTACTTAGTTGTTACATGAATTTTTTTCTCTTTTCAGTTGGGGAGGTGTTAGAATAGAAAAAAGTAGAAATGGTGATCCCATCAAAAAGAAAATATTAAAGAGGGGACCATTGAAACATATAAAATGTATGCAGAGGAATACAGAAAGTAGTTTAGAAGTTCAGTAGTTCAGTAGTTCAGAAAGTAACTGCTTAAGTTGATTATATGCATTTTAAAAAGTTGACAGTATAGAAAAAATTCACAGTTTCATATACAATCCCTTATTGCATTCTACCTTGTATATGAAAATACTCATTTTGCAAATATTAAGTTCAGAATAAAGACATTTTGAAAAGAAAAAAATAGTATGTTTGCACACTATATAAACTGGAAATTACAAAGCTAGCTCTATAGAGACTTCAAGAATTTTTCTTCAGAAATTTACCTACAATTAAGATACACTGTCACCCAGTGGATAGTGGTGATTTGTTGATGGCTTTTATGATGTAGGCTACTGGGCTTCTCATAGAGATAGTAAATTGAATTAGAGAGTAGCCTATTTTAGAACTTAACTTTTTTCTCTCTATAAAAATAAACTCATCAATGCAGCAAAACATTAATATTTATTTGATCAATACTCTATGAAAATTGTACAATTAAAGCGAGATTTAAAGAAATACAGCCACATAGGTATAATTAGGTATCTTTCCCAGTAACTCCTTATCTTCTCAAAACCTGCTTAATTCAACCTAGATCTTCTCCAAACTTGATTAGCACATATCTGTTTAATTCATGCAAATGTTAAATTTCGGATGAAAATTAATGCCTCAACTTACTTCAAAACCCTGCTGGTTCTAGACATGTAGAACCATCAAATTTGCAGCAAATTTTGCATACTTTTCCCATTCTAGCAAACTAATAAAAGAAATTCTACTTTACTTTCACTTATATCTCATAGAATTGGCCTCAATTTTCATTTGAGCAAGAATAATTTTTCACATATTTATAATGTATGTGAAAACACTTTGAAAAACTGTAAAGTGCTTTGTGAAGGAAAGTCATTCACTTTTATTATTTCCATTGTTGAAGCATTTTAGAAAAAATTAAATATATGTTCTGGGTATCTAAATTTAATCTTATTTTTCACAGGGATATTTGGTCTCTTGGCTGTGTCTTATATGAGCTGTGCACATTAAGGCATCCTGTAAGTATCAGATTAATCTTAAACTACTAAAAACATAAAAATAATATTAACTGTTGTAAGGAAAGAGCTGAAGTCTTTTTAACAACAATAACTTACATTTGCATAGGAAGGAAGGAAATAAGCATTTACTAAGTTCTTACTATGCTAAGGCACTATGCTAAGCATTGACGATTTAAATACAAGCACAATGCGGAGCATGGTTTTGAAGTTCAGAAAGTCTCTTTCCTGAATGGGCAAGAAGAAGGAAGGCAAGCTGAACTGGGCCCTTCCACAAAATGGGCTGCACACAGAACTCAGCAGTGGGAGAAAGGGAGGTGGGTCTTGTAGAGGGATGGTCCTGGGTGAACAGGTTGCAAAGATGTCAGGCTGTTCCAGGACAAGGAGGGCCTAGGCTCTGAGGGATATTCTAGGAGGAGCCAACCATAGAAAAGGCCTGTATGGTTTTGATGTGTGGGGACAGACCTGGGAAGAGAATGAAGGTTGGCTGGCCTCGTCCTCTCCACAAAGTGGACACTTCAGGAGCAGCTCACCAACAGATTAAAGGACTGAGCCCATTTATATAATGCCTTAGAGTTTCATCCCAACACTCCCATGTGTTAGTACAGGTAACACCCCCAATTTCCAGATGAGGCCAATGTGGCTCATGGTGGCAGATTTTGATGTGGTAGCTGCTCTGTTCTTTGTTGCCCAGGTAATAAAATAACATCAGTAAAAATGACTGAGACCAGAGGAGGAGGCAAAGCTGGCCTTTGGCGTTTGTGATAGAGTGTACGGAGGGCCAAGTGGAAAGAATCTGGCTGTGGAGTGAGAGGACCTGGGTTCAAATCTTGCCTTTGTTGTTTTCTACTTGTGTAATCTTGTCCAAGGCACTTAACCTCCCCCGGCTCCAGTTTCTTCAACAGCAAAATGAGGGGGCTGGGGTAGATGGTCTGTGAGGTCTCTTTCTGCTTAAGATCTCTGAAAGGGGTGGGAAGGAATAAGCATTTATATAGCACCTACTGTGTGCCAGCTACTGTGCTAAGCACTTTTTGAAATCATCTCATTTGATCCTTCTAACATCCCTGGAATATAAGTGTTTTTATTATCACCATTTTACAGCTGAGGAAGCAGAGGGCAAGTGACTTGGCCAGGGTCACACAGGTGGTAAGCATCTGAAATCTGAACTCAGATCTTCCTGATTCCAGCCCTAGGGCTCTATGCACTGAGTCACCTAGCTCCTTAAAATACCACAATTTGAATGTGCAGAGAATGGTGAAAACCTGGAAGTGATTGATTAATGTAATTATGTGGAAGTGGACTCATAGTCATGTCAGTGGGTTGTGAACCAGCCTGTGTGTTGGGGGGCAGGTTCCAATGTGCATCTCTGGAAGATTCTGGAATGTGGAGAGGGTGTACTCTGAAGTTATCTGAAGGGTGCTGTGTCATACCATTGCTTTAGGTTCTGGGATGACCGCATGCTGGTTCTCATTTCTGATCCCCACAGAGCAATATAGTCCTTTGCAGAAACTGTGACCTCTGGCAGGTGGAACTATCTGATTGGTATAGTTCTGGGTCCCCAGTCATCTCTGTGCAGGAAAAGAGAATGACTGGTGAGTGAGACAGAACTCAAGCACCATTCTGAATCTGGAGGGTGTGTGTGTGTGTGTGTGTGTGTGTGTGTGTGTGTGTGTGTGGTATGTATGTGTGGTTCATATGTATGTGTGTGTGATGTGTGTGTGTATGGTGTATTGTGATATGTGGTATGTGTATGTGTGATATGTATATATGTGTGGTGTCTGTGTGTGGTGTGTATGTATGTGTGTATGTGTGTGTGTGTGTACTTTCTCAGTTTGTTAATAGTTCAAAGATCTGAACCAGGTAAAGAGCACTTGGACAAAATTAGAATGTATTTGTTGTTGAAAGAAAAACAGAGGATGGAGCAGTTTGAAAACAAAAACATGTGGGAACTAGATGTAGTCTCCGTTATACTCATAATTATTGTAGCCCCAGTTAAGAGTCTGGTGCCATTATGGTCACTACCACTTGAAACATGGGGAACCTGGAAAGGGTTCAGAGGAAATTCAATTCAACAAACTTTAATAAGCACCTACTGTGTGCAAGGAAGAAAATGAAACCATGCCCATGCTCTGAGAGCTTGTTGGAGGGATACTGTATGTACACAGATAAGCATAATACAAGATAATTTGAGGAGGGAGGGACTAACTAGTAAGTGAGGGTGGGGCTAGTGGGGAAGGAAATCAGGAAACATTTCACAGATATGATACCAGTCTTGAAGAAAGAGAATTTTGAAAGGTAGAAATGAGGATGATGCTTGTTAGAGGCATTGGAGAGTGGTTTGTGCAAAAGTATGGAGGTGAGAATGTTAGCTGTTGTCTGAAGTCTCTTCTAAACTCATGTTTCTTTGATTATTATAATTAACTTTTTTTAAAAACCAGACAAGTAATTGTTATGGGAAATTCCCTCTGTTAATGTGGGTCAGCTCAATTTATTGTATTAGAGAAATTTGCTTGGAGTACACGGTTCAAGTGATTTGCCAAGGATCATATGGCCAGTAGGTTCCAGAGGCAGCACTTGAACCCAAGACATGCTGACTCCCAGATCTGTTCTATGACCCCTCTGCCATGGTGCTTCTCACATAACTGACTCAATCTCAGAATTTTTCATATTATCCTTTGAATTCTACTTGACTTTATCAACCATTTGAATGATTAAAGTGAAGTCTGCATTTCTTGCAGCACTTTGGAAATTCTTTCTTTAGCTAGAGCCTCAGATTTCCCCTCCCTGACCTTCAGCTCAGGCACCATAAGGATCCTCTAAACAGACTTTAAACAAAGTACTTAATTATCAGTTTTCTCTCCTCCCCAAGGGAAAGTATGAGCCCAGGACAGCATCAAGAATTCCAACTATTCCATAGCAGTTTAAGAGGTGATATATAATATTAATTATAAAGAAAGGAGACTGAATTTTCATGGTTTTTGGTGTGTTTGTAACTTATTAATCAGTCTCAATAATTTAGAATAATACTACGTATTTATGTGTATATTAAGAGAAAATGAGTTAGATAGTGGATCAAATATATCACTTTCCAGAATAGCTTCACTATTTGCTTAGAAATATTGTTTCCTAATGTCAGATGTAAACATTTTCTTTCTATTCATTCTTGTTTGACTGATTCTTGCAATCTCATGGAGTCATTAGTTTCTACTTGCGCAGTTCTAATTTTTATCAAATTGTTTTCTTCAGTTAACTTTTGCATCTCCTTTTCCATCAGTCCAATTTTTCCTTTTAAGGAGTTATTTTTTCCAGTTAATTTTTGTACTTCCTTTTCCATTTGTACAATTTTCCCAGTTAGGTTTTGTGCTTCCTTTTCCATCTGTCCAATTGTTCCTTTTAAGGAGCTATTTTTTCCAGTTAATTTTTGTACTTCCTTTTCCATTTGTTCAATTTTCCTTTTTAAAGATATGTTCTCATCAGTGAATTGGTTTTTTATACTTTTAAAATCATTGGCCAGTTTTTCTTCTATTTCCTTCTTCAGCTGTTCCAGGAGAGCTGTTTGTGCATGCAAGCAGTTCATAGTCTCTTCTGAAGTTTCAGATGGAAGTACAGTCTCAGTACTGACCTCTTTGGTATTTGTGTTTTGGTGCTTGTCCCCATAGAAAGATTCTATGGTTTTTTCTCGCTTGTTTTGTTTTTTCTTGTTCATGATGGTGATTGTGTGTTGTGGCTTCTGGTTCTTTCAGTTAGAAGCTGCAGAACTTGGTGTTGAACTGACTTGCGTGAAAAAGCTAAGAGAAAGTGTCTTTTTATCTTTTTGTTTTGTGTTTCCCCGATCTGCCCTGGGGTTAGCTTAAGTGTGGGGGAGGGGTGGTCTGGTCACAGGAGAACTCCTCAGCTGAACTGAGGCAAAGGCAAGCTCAGGGGTTGGTGATCCCAGCTGCCCTATTGTCTTCCCGTTTCCCCTGGAGTGCTGAAGCACAGCCTAGATTCCAGTGTGAGTTTCCAGTGCCCTGAGGCCCCTCTCCTTCCGGTTCACCTCCACTACAGTAGGAGGAATCCCCCCTTAGCTATTTTCCCATCTTCAGGTGTTATGAGACTATTTGCCCCCTCTGCTATTCCCATTGATCCAGGATTTTTCTGGGGAAATATTTTATGGTTATTTCAAGATCATACAGGGGGGTGGGGAGGAGAGAGCATTTACTGATCACTCCGCCATCCTGGCTTCTGGAAGTTCAAGTAGGTGACTTACAGATGTTTAATCTGCGGGCTGAAAGTCTCAGGAGCTGCTGTGGCTGATATCTGGTGCTCAGTGGCTGTCACTCACTCTATTGGTTTCTCACCCTGGGCTGCCACTCTGGTGGTTCCACCTGTTGCTGTCTCAGATTTCCCCAGGGCCCTCCCACTCCCCTGCTCAGGACGCACTGTGCTATGTGCTATGGGGTCACCCCCATGGAACAGATCCTTCCTATGGACCTTCCAGTCTGTCCTGGTCTTTGAATCTGCCACAGTCTGTCTGCTAATGGATTCTGCGCCTCCAAAACTTGGTCAGATTCTCTTTTTAGAGGTATCTGAAGGAGTTTGTCTAAGAGCTTAGGTGAGTCATTGCTCTCACTCCGCCATCTTGGCTCTGCACCCCCCCCCCCCCCAGACTTAGATGTGAACATTTTCAAGTGTAAGTGTGACCTTGGACAAGTCAGGTCATCTCCTTGGGCCTCAGTTTTCCCATCAATGAAAAGAAGAGGTGGGACTAAAGGATATGTGAGTTTAAAGATCTCCAATCTCTATAACTTGTATATAGAAATCTGCCTACCTGCAAATGGGCATGTGTTTCAGCAAATGATTACACTGACCTTGCTCCTAATGGAGGACTATCATTTAGGATATCAATTCTGCCTTGAAGTAAACAGAATAAATAAACCACTTTTCAAATGGGAACCAGTTTGCCTAGTTTTTAGCTGTTTAAAGTCATCAAAGCCAGTTTGTCAAATCCAGAATATCTCAGAAGGACCTTATAATGAGCTCATTATTTAGTGATTTTGCTTGCATTATAATATCCCTGTATTAAAGTGTGTTAATACTCCCGCTGATTTTGGTTGCTTTTGAGTCTCTGGACCCAGACAAGGTCAATAGCAGCACCTAACATCAAATGAATAATATTTTCATTTACCTTTATGAGGCAAAAATGTTCACTATTTTTGTGTGCCACCTGATATCAATTGAAGGCAGTGTGGGTAGTGGAAAGAATGCTTGATTTGGAATCAGAAGACCAGGATTCAAATCCCAGCTCTGCCATATACATGTGTGAATGTGAGCAAATCATTCTATGTCTCTTACTCTCAGTTTCTTCATTTATAAAATGGGGATGTTAGATTAGATGACCTTTAAAAGTCCTTTCCAGTTTCAAATCTATAACTAGGTGATCCATGCAGCAACACCTATTATTAGTGGAAATGATGGAGAACTAACTTTATGCTGGAATGACACGTCTTCCTCCTGTGTCCTCTCAGTTCCAGCACATCACTTAAGCTGCTCTTGTTGGTCTTTCGTTTTTGAAATGGACCAATGACATTGCAGGTGATGTCCCATCTGGCTCGTGAATTGGATTTACGTGAGGTAGAATTGCACCAAGTGTCAGCCTCATTCTCTCTTCCTGAGTCATCAAAGTCCAGTGCTAAGACAAAAGTCAAAATGACTGGCTATGATTGGGGGCACAGGGGATGATGCAAAACCTGCTTTAGCTGCCTTCATGGCCATTGGAACCAATTGTTCTCATCTACTCATTCTGCTGGGGAAAGTGTTCACATGCTTGGAAAAGACATCCCCCTACCTTACTGACAAGTTTGAGGCCGTAGACTCATGTCATACATTTGAAGTTCTACCCAATGTATCTAACAGAATCTGTTGACTGACTGATAAATTCATGACATAGGTTATTTCATAAGAAAGGAGTCCCTAGATAGACTTCAATGATTCTGTGAACTCAGATGGGGGAAAAATCCAGTATCTTTATTTTCCTTAACCTTTAACTAAAATTTACAAGTTCTTCAATTATTTTAAAATATGATTCTGAGAAGAGGTCCATAGACTTCACCAGGCTGCCAAAGGAGTCCATGACACACACACACAAAGATAAGAAACATGCTCTAAGAAATTACTGTGGGGTGAGAGAAAATGGAAGGAGAATCTGTATATTATACAGTGGCATTATTTTTATTTCATATATGAAATTACTGAAGTTAGACCTGACAGAATTTTAGCATGTGACCTTTACCATGACTCTAAAAGTAGAGAGGTTTCTATAGCATTAATCCTTCCTAATGACAGTATTCAAAAGATGTTTGGTAATGATCAGCTGATTGTAATAGTTTGAGCTTTTTGGCAGTATTTCTAACAGGAGAAAAAGAACATTCTTCCTTTTTCTGATACATATATTTCAGTACTCTAAGCACTAATGATTTCATTGGTGTGGATACCCCCAGATGAAGATCCCAACCTTTCTCTTCTCTTAGTAGACAATAGTAACAATAATTTAGGGCAGCTGGCTCAGTTGATAGATCACTGGACTTGGAATTAGGAAGACTCATCTTCATGAGTTCAAATCTGGTATCATAAACTTACTGGCTGTGTGACCCTGGGCAAGCCAATAATCTATAAATATATGGTTGACTGGTTGGTTGGTTGCTGTCCTTCATTCTCGAAGAGGACCAAAATGATATCATTATGCTAAAGTCAAGTTTCAACCTGTCCGACTGTGGCTAATCAGACCAATATGAGCTCAGAATGCTGCAATGCTCTACCACCGATTAGGCACAAACAATCTGTGTGAACATTTGGAGTGGATACTCTAAATTTGTGCATCCTATGTTTCCTTTGAGCTGTTTCATAGAGCTTTGCTAATAGAGCACAGCACCTTCTCTGATGGGAGCATACCATGCTGAACGGTCCTGTCCCAGTGTCTCCCATGTCATACAATCAAGTCCAAAGTTCTTGAGAGGACCCCAGCTTCTGGGATAAGAACTCATTGTTTGACAAAAATTGCTGGGAAAACTGGATAACGGTGTGGCGGAAATTAAGCATAGACCCATACCTGACACCGTACACAAGAATAAAGTCCAAATGGGTACATGATTTAGGTATAAAGATTGATACCATGAATAAACTGGAGAAGCAAGGAATAGTGTATTTATCAGATCTATGGAGAAGGGAAGAATTCTTTACTAAAGGAGAGATAGAAAGCATTATGAAATGCAAAATGGATAACTTTGATTACATTAAACTGAGAAGTTTTTGCACAACCAAACCCAATGCAACCAAAATCTGGAGGGATGTAGTAAATTGGGAAAGAATTTTTACAGCTAAGCTCGGGGATAAAGGCCTCATTTCTAGAATATATAGAGAACTGACCCAAATGTATAATCATACAAGTCATTCCCCAATTGATAAATGGTCAAAGGATATGAACAGGCAATTTTCAGAGGAAGAAATTAAAGCTATCTATAATCATATGAAAAAATGCTCTAAATCACTATTGGTTAGAGAGATGCAAATCAAAACAACTCTGAGGTACCACATCACACCTATAAGATTGGCAAACATGACAGAACAAGAAAATGATAAATGCTGGAGAGGATGTGGGAGAGTTGAAACACTAATTCATTGTTGGTGGAGCTGCGAGCGCATCCAACCATTCTGGAGAGCAATTTGGAACTATGCCCAAAGGGCTACAAAAATGTGCATACCCTTTGACCCAGCAATATCGCTACTAGGACTATATCCCCAAGAGACCAAAGTTCTTGAGAGAGACCTTGAGAGTTTCCTTGTATTGCTTCTTCTGACCACCATGTGATCTCTTGCCCTGTGTGAGTTCTCCATAAAATGGTCTTTTTGACAAGGGTACATTTTGCATTTGAACATGGCCAGCCCATTGGAGTTTTGCTCTCTGAAGCAGAGTTTGAATGCTTGGCAGCTTAGCTTGAGTAAGGATTTCAGTATCTGGTATAAATATATAATGATACAAATACAAATTGATTATATATACCTGTATTGATAACATATAAATATGTAATAATGTTTAAATATAATAACAATGATGATGTAGAAAGCAAGTACTTATATACTGATTTAAGTTTTGCAAAGCACTTTATAAATATCATCTCATTTTATTCTCTAGATAACCCTGGAAGGTAGGTACTATTATTATTCTTGTTTTACAGATGAGGAAACTGAGATAAACAGAGCCTTGCCCAAGATCACACAGCTATAAATGCCCAAGGACAAATTTAAACTCATCTTCCTGATTCCAAGTCAAACACTCTATCCACTCTTTCACCTAGCTGCCAAACTTCTTAAGCTTTTTTGCAAAAAAATTAAATAAATCATTTCTTGGTAGCCAACCTGGTGATGAGCCTCTGACTTTAGTTAGACCAGTTTCTAGATGACAAACGTACAGCGTAGTGGACATTTAAGAAGCCCATGTATCTTCAGACAACCCTTCATAGCTTGTGCTCTGCTGGTTTAGTTTCAGATTTCTAGAATCACTGAGCCAATGCTAGGTGCTACCAGAAGGCACCAGAATATAGTATTTTAGCCTGGTATCAGTGGTTAAAAATAATGATTTTCATTTGTTTCATAGGTTCCTATGGTCAAAGAACTCATAACCTGGTGGTTAAACTTTCTGATTTTCTTTAAAGTTAGTTAAACTGGTCCTCAGCAGATAATATTATTCTTAGCACTTAAATGATGATTTGAAGTTTGTAAAGTACTTTATGTCATGTTCCTCATATTATTTGTTCTTCACGACAGTCCTATGAGGTTGGGGCTATTATTACATTCATTTACAGAGGAAAAAACTGAAGCAAATAGAGGTTAATTGACTTGCCCAGGGTCGTTGTTGTTGAGTCATTCAGTTGTGTCCGACTCTTTGTGACCCCAGGGACCATAGCACACCAGACCCATCTATCCTCCACTATCTCTTGAAGTCTGTCTAAGTTCGTTTGTTGTTTCTATGACACTATCCATCTCATCCTCTGCTGTCCCTTTTCCCTTTAGCCTGCATTCTTTCCTGACATCAGGGTCTTTTTCAGTAGCCTTGTCTTCTCATTATGAAGCTTCAGCTTCAGTGTTTGGCCTTCTAGTGAGTAGCCTGAATTAATTTAAGTATTTACTGGTTTGATCTCCTTGCTGTCCAAGAGATTCTCAAAAGTCTTCTCCAGCACCACAGTTCAGGAGTATTATTTTGGTAGCACTCAGTTTTCCTTAGAATCCAACTCTCATAGCCATATATTGCTACTGGAAAAACCATAGTTTTGGCTATACAGACCTTTGTTGGCAAGGTCTTTGTTGGTGCCTCTGCTTTTTAATGTGCTGTTCAGATTTGCCATAGTTTTCCTTCCAAGGAGCAAGCATCTTTTAATTTCATGGTTGCAGTCACCATCTGCAGTGATCTCTGAGCCCAAGAATACAGAATTTGACAGTGTTTCTGTTTCTCTCCCTCTGTTTAACAGGAAGTGATAGGAGCAGTTACCAAGATCTTAATATTTCTGATGTTAAGCTTCAAACTATTTTACACTCTTCTCTTTCACTCTCATCAAGAGACTTCTTAATTCCTCTTCACTCTGCCCAGGGTCACACGACCAGTAAATATCTTCAGCCTGGATTTGAACTCAGCCTTCCTGACTCTATCCACTCTGCCACCTAGCTTCCTCATGTTATTGAACATTGTTGATAGTTCTTGAAGCCTTTCCAGCTTGGTAGATCGTTCAAGCGTGTATGCTTTCCTCAGGTTCCTTCTCCAGTTACCCACACTGGTAGAAGAACACCTCCATTGTTGGCGTCCCAGCTCCCTTGAATGATCCAAGTCAGATATATAGTGAGAATAAAAGAGCATTTAGTAATTATTTGTGTGTTTGTCCTTCATTGCTGAAGAAGACCACACAATCAGAGGAATGATGACATGACTTGCACTTGACTTTGTTATTGAGTGAGGGAGGGCTGTGCAGGTCACCAGCCTCACTTCTCCTCCAGAGCCATCTGGATCCAGTGACCAGATATTCATCAGGATGACTGGAGATGACCCAGGATGAGGCCATTGGGGTTAGGTGACTTGCCCAAAGTCACACAGCTAGTGAGTGTCAAGTGTCTGAGGTGAGATTTGAACTCAGATCCTTCTGACTCCTGCACTGGTGCTCTATCCACTGCACCACCTAGCTGCCCTAATTAGCAATTATATGCACATATATACACATAGTGATTACATATAACTATGTAATGATAATTATTAGTAAAGAATAATATAGTAATTTCTCTATTTATGTAGTTGGGGGGAAATATAGTCTTCTTACCCCATATCATTTATTCTCTGACTTTCTAGTTTGAAGGTACCAACTTACACCAACTGGTTCTCAAGATTTGTCAAGCACATTTTGACCCCATCTCTCCAAAGTTTTCTTCTGATCTACAGACTCTAATAACTCAGCTTTTTAAGATATCTCCTCGAAATCGACCATCAATTAATTCCATCTTGAAAAAACCCTTCTTGGAGAAACTCATTGCCAAATATTTGTCTCCTGTGGTGAGTTTTTTGGTCAGAGTCTTTGGGTTTTGATCAATGTTTTGATAAACTGAGATAATCACACATGTGGGGTTTTATTTTTAGGAAATGCAAGAAGAGTTCGGTCACACACTAATACACAGAAAGAGACCACCAGCAGCACAACCTGTAACTAATCTGGCCAAAGGTAAGAATATATTAGTCACAATTATCAAATACCATTTATTAAGGGTTTTCTCTAGATGATACTGTGCTAAATGGTACATTATGAGTTAAGCGTACTGTTCCTATCCTTATGGAGCTTAATGAAATAACTCACATTAATATAGCATTTTAAGCTCAGGTACTTGGACACTTCAGTGACATGTCATGGCCTGACCTCTTCCTACCTTCCCAGGCTTCTCATACCTCTTACATCTCCTGTCTTTCCTGGCTTCCTTTGAGTCTCATCTAAAATTCTACAGTCTGCAAGAAGCTATTCCAGGTTCTCTTTAATCTTAGTACCTTCCTTCAGAGTCCACCCAGTGTATTCTGTATATATCTTGTTTACATGTAGTTATTTGTGTGTTCTCTCTCCTAACAGACTGTGAGATTCTTCAGAGCAGGAACTGTTTTTTTTCCATTCTTTGTATCCTTAGCACTTGGCACAGTTCCTGGCGCATAGTAGGTGATTAATAAATGCTTGTTGATGTGACACTTTGAGGTATTAGGTGGTATAAGAATTATTACACTCATTGACAAATGAAGAAATTGAGGCTCTGAGAGTTTTGAGTGACTTGTGGGCCAGGGTCACACAATTGTAATCTTCGTATCAGAGACTCTCTCATAAAGGACTGTAGCTTTAGAACCTGAAGGAGACTTTGAGGTCATCTAGTCCAACTCTCTCATTTTGAATGTGAGGAAACTGAAGCCCAGAGAGTTAAATGACTTGTCCAAGGTCATATACTGGTAAGTAGCAGAGTCAGAATTTGAATACAGGTCTTCTGCCTCCCACTACTAGCATCCTTTCCACTGGACCATATTATCTATCACATATTTTCAATGATTTTCTCATTCTCTTGGTTTTAGCTCCTGCATAGGAGGCACAGAGGAATGATATGGCATACATGGTACTTTGTGGCATACCAAGATCAAATTCCAACTTGTAATTAGGCAATTTATGCCATTATATATTATTATCTCATTGACTCATTTTACCCACACTCAGAGTTTCCTTTGGGAAACTTGGAATATAGCTGGTGTCTAGGTTTATTGATGTGGTTAAAGTACATGGAATTCCTATGAAAGCACTCAAGCTAACAATATCAAGTATAAGAAAGCTTTAATTTAATCTCTTAGAAAATGCAAAATAACATAAGGGACTCAGAGACATTTGTAACAGTCCAGACATTCTCTTTCTGTCTGGTAAGCCTTACTTTCCACCTTGGAAAATACTTGGTCTTCTAGTCTCATATGGACCATTCTAAGGGTTTGAACTCCTCTGGGAAATAAACTTAGGATGGGTAAAGAGGCAAACCTCTTTCCATTGATCCTGCACCATTCAAATAACTGGTGGTAATCATGGACAGCAAAGTTGGCTTTGCTGCTGTGCATTATGGCTCAGTCCCTTGTTGCTCCTTCTGCTCCAGGGTTGTTCTCAATTCACAGTTCAGGAGCTCTCCCCACTCCTCCAGAAAGCTTGGATTCAGCCACTCAGGGCAAAACTCAGGTTCTCACCCTCACTGAGAGTTTCAGTCACTGGTTCTCCATAGCTAGGGCTACGGGAACTTGGGGGCCCAGGAACTCAAGCAAGTGTGACATTGTCTAGGGTTGAGGACAAGACACTCTCCTCCTAGGACCAGCCCTTCTTGAGTTGTGTGTGTGTGTGTGTGTGTGTGTGTGTGTGTGTGTGTGTGTGTGTGTGTGTGTGTGTAGGACATAATGTGAGAAAAAATACAGAGACAGGGATAGGATATTACAATGCAGTAACATTGAGTGACTTTATCTGAAGTAAGCGCAAGAGCCAAGCCAGAGAGTGTCAAAGTTAAGGAAAAGATCATCCTCTTGGGCAGGCCTCTGGACTTTGCGACTGAAATAGAGAATTTTGGACCTTGTTTGTAGCAGGATAGAGGGTCATTGCACTTACAGTGTGCCCTCAAAAGAGGGCCTTGTCATTTTTTAATAAACATCATATAGTACTTTGGACCTGGAAGGGGTGTAATAGATGTTTGTTGAAATGAACAACTTCGAAGACAGCTTTGGAAGGAACATGAAGGATTGATTGGGGTAGTAAGGATTGATTGACTGTGAGGCAGAAGGACTCAAGAAGAAGGAATTTTCTTTGGGTTAGGCAGGAAATAATTAAGACCTTTGGCTATTCAATTAGAAAGGACAGTAAATGCTGGAGATATGGTGAAAGAGAAAGTAGTGGGATGTCTCCTTCCCCTGAAAGTATAGAGTAGAAAATTGGATATGGGGGATGAGAGAGATTCGAGTGAAGGCTGACGCTGAAGTCAGTGAGCTGGTGGTGATATTCTCTGTAGTAGAGAAATGAAGCAGAAGGAAAGTTATGGGGAAAATCATTATCTCCAGCTTTCTTTGCCAGGCTTGATTTGAGTTAGCATTAGGAAATCCAGTTCAGAATATCCTGAATACAAACCACTTCATCTGACTGGTTTGAATGGGAACATTTAGGGGTGGGCACGTAGAGGAGTTAGAGATAACAGCACCAATTTTTTTAATTAGGTGTTAGAAGGACCTCAAACAGAGCTTGGATGTGTGTACATAAAGACAAATGCCTAGGTAAGTATAGGTTTAAAAATAAAAGTTCTCCTTGAATCATTGTCATTGGAAATATTAACTGAGAGAACCTCCTTAATAACAATAACTATACATATAACAATATATAATGTTTTAAGGCTGTCGGGTGCTTTCCTTGAAACAGCCAGTGAGAGAGATGGTATCATTGTCACTGTCTTACAGAAACTTGGAGGCAGGCTCGTCTGTAATGAACTGTGATCTGACAGTTCTCATCACTGCTCCTTCTACAGAGGCTATGGGGATGGGGTTAGCCAGCAAGTTCCAAAGCCAGCTTTTATTAGGGTATGCATTTGTGTGCCCACTCATGCCCATGCATGCAGGGGTAGAGTCAACTTGCAGAGCGAATAAGCTTCTGTGGAATGATCTAGAAAATCTAGAGTCAGGAAGGGATCTTGGAGAGGATGAAGATGTGGTTTGCTTGGGCATTTTCCTTACAATGGAGATACTGGAAGGAACAACCAGTCAGAGGAAGGGACACCAGGTTAGCCAGAGGAGATTGTATTTGATCCTACAAAAAAAACAAAGAATAACTGGAGTTTAAATATTAATAGGAACTGCTCCTAAGAGGTATGAAGTAATGTCCATTGCTAACTCATTGGTAGCTTTTCATTAGGGGCAGCTTGAATGGAGTCAAAAGAATCTAGGTTCAAATCCTGGCTCTGATTTTTAATAGTTATGTGATATTTTACTCAGCATATCCAAAACTGAGCTCATTATTTTTCCTCCAAACCCTCTACTCTTTTGACTTTTCCTATTATTATCAAGAGCATTCCAGCTCCCCCTTGCAGTGAATAAATATTTATTAAATGCTTTTTTGTGCCAGCCACTGTAGTAGGTGATGGGAATACAGACACAAAGACTAAACAATCCCTAATCACTAGGATTGTGAATACTCACCAGGAGCACAAATTCTAGTGGGAGAGACGACATATAAGTTGAATAAATATTAATAGAATAATAGTGATAATATCAGGTGGTATTTCTACAGCACTTTAAGGTTTGAAAAGCATTTTACAAACGTAATCTCACTGAATCTTTACAACAACCCTATGAGGTAAGTGATTTAAATATTATCCTCATTTTACAATTAAGGAGACAGAGGATGAGAAAGGCCAGATGCACAGCTGGTGAGTATCTGAAGCAGCATGTGAATTTAGGTCTTCCTGATTTCAGGTCTAGCGCAGTAAATGGGAATTTGGGAGGGAGGGCGCTCCTAGAGATGCCCAAGATGCAAAATCAAGAGAATAGATTAATTCCAAAACACCTACAAGCATAGCCTCAAAATAATATACTGTCTGACAATTACTTCTGGCTTCTACCTTTGTGTGCTGCTGATTATATTCCATGTCTTGCCTCAAAATGATTTGATTCATTAATACTTTTTCCTGGGGGGAAAGATGGCCTTAAAAGAATTTGTATATTTTCTGTTTGCATTCTTTCAGAATTGCCGGTCAGCTACTTTACTGAGGGAGTTATATGTTCTCTCTGGGAGCAACAGAAGTAGCAGACCCTGACAAGAAAATACCCAGGGTAGCCATGTCTTCATCCTCTCCAGCTTCCAGTCTTTACCCTCTAGACTTTCTCTACCATGTCCTTGCCTAGGTTTTTAGCTCCCTTTTCTGTGTTCTCTTTCCCCATTAGAATATAAGCCCCATGAGGGTCTGTCTTTCTGTTTATATTTGTAGCACAGTGCTTACAGGAGGTCAAAACAAATTTGTAGTGCTATGGAATGCAGGTTGTACATAACCATAAAACTATAAAATATAATAATTGGATTGTTAATACAATTAGAGTAAAACGTATATGCATCCTGATTGCCTCTTTTTTTTCCTTAAAAAAAAAAACCCCACAAATAAGGTCCAATAATGCAGAAAAAGAGATTCCAGGGTAATCATCCACCAAAACCTAAAATCCTGATGCCTCCTAAGAGACG
This sequence comes from Notamacropus eugenii, assembly GCF_028372415.1. NCBI lineage: Eukaryota > Metazoa > Chordata > Mammalia > Diprotodontia > Macropodidae > Notamacropus > Notamacropus eugenii. The sequence continues at coordinate 103,669,399 of NC_092876.1, forward strand.
GGAGTTGCTACCTAGAAAAGAATGGATACCTCCTAGAGTTCAGAAGCCAATACTGGTGAGTTCCCCCATTTCTCTATTTTCAATCAATTTACGAACATTTATTAAATGTCTACTGTATGGCAGGTACTGTGCCAGGCAATAGTAATAGAAAGACAAAAAAATGAAACAGCCCCTTCCTCCAAGGAGATCTGTAGATACACATACACACATGCACGTATACAGTTTATACTCTAGCAACACTGTAAAGACTAATAATTTTGAAAGACTTAAGAACTCTGATCAACAGAGGAAGACAGAGAGAGGATTGATATTTGTTCATTAGAAAGGTAATAGATCCAATAATTCTAAAATAATTTATCAGAAAAAGACAAATATATTTTAAAAAATACTTTTCAACTTTTTCCTTCTTTGACACATTAGATAGCAACTCATTGTAATAATTGTTTTTACTGTATGCTCTTTTTAGTATCAAGGCCCCCAGAAAAGGGTGGTAGAAAGACCAGAAGTTGCTCCAGAGTGCAGAATGTATGGTCATTTTTATGCTCAGCTGGACATCTTACAGAAGAGAGCTTGTGACCCAAGGTATCAGTATGTTTCTGCAATCAACAGGAGGGTTGGTAGGTTTTATAAATGGAAAGAAGGCTATGCTTCACCTCCAGCTCAATGGTAATAAATTCAAACTTAAACTTTAATATTCTAATAATATTTTGATTGACCCAACCTTCTTTATTTTATGATATTTACAATTTCTCCAAAAGCAAATAATAAAACAAGAATATAAAAAAAAAAACCTTCTTCTCTTTACTTTTTTGAAGGTAGTCAGTATGAGAGGGCCCTAGTGAGTGACTGAGAAGATGAGGAAAGGTCTCTAGGAGGTGGCATTCAGCTGAGCTTTGAGTAGGGGAGGTAGGTTCTGAGAGGTGGAAGTAAGGAGGGAGCACATTCTGCGCACGGGAGGGGGAGGGCAAATGGCTTGTGTGAAGGTAGAGGCAGGAGATGGAAGGGTGTGTGTGGCTTCCCTTTGGTCCCAGAGGATGAAGCCTGTGCACAGGAACTATAGACACAGAAATAAACACACGCGCGCACACATACACACACATACACACACACACACACACACACATCCCTCAAGAAGGGCTGGTCCTGGGAGGAGAGCCTCTTGGCCTCAATTCCAGACATCTCGTTTTTGACGGTTGAATTTTGCTTCTGACGCCTACTACTTGTTTTATAATTGTTTTCTGAATGTTTCCTCTTCTATAAAATGGGGATCATAATACCTGTACAGCATTTACCGCTTGTTGTGACTATCAAAACATGAAATGCTTTGCAAACCTTAAAGCATCGTGTAAATATCAGATTATCATTATTATTGTAAAGATCATACTGTTCATGTTAGAAGTAATATTAAACAGGTTTTTTCCATAGGCAGCTAAGTGGTGCAGTAGATAGAGCACAGGATCTGGGGTCAGGAATACCTAAGTTCAAATCCACCCTCAAATGTTTATTAGCTGTGGGACCTGGGTAAGTCACTTAACCCGTTGGCCTTAATTTCCTCAACTATAAAATGAGGATAATAGTAACACCTGTCTCTCAGGGTTGTTTCAAAGATCAAATGAGATAGTAATTGTAAAACATTGAGCATAGTGTCAAGCACTGTATAAAAAGTAATTATTATATCACATAATTATATATTATAATTATATATAATATATATTGTGGCTATGTATTATAAATATAATATATGTGTATTATAATTATTTTAATTACTTATAGTCAGCTTACAATCAATTGAAACCTCTAAGTATTTAAAACATTTGACGTATTCTTTTTTATTCTACTGTCAGTTCCCAATAAACCCTCCAACTCATAGAATCCTGTCTAGTAACAAAGCAAAAAACACTTAAGCGAAATAAGCAGTAGTTGAATCTGAAAGCATATAAGACATTTTGCACTATGGCCCACCACTTCTCTATCAAAAGGAGAATTGTATCTTCTCATTGGGCCTCTGGAACAAAGATTGCCCATTATATTTATCTGAATTTCAGTTGTTTTAATTTTTATTATTTTGATCTTTGTACATATAAAACTCTCTTTTTAAATTATTTAATGTTTTATTGATGTTCTTTTAAAATTATTTTCATGTAAAAATTTTTATTTGCAATTAATAAATTCTCTCCAGCACTATCCCACTCTTTGAGAAAACATCAAGTATGATACTCATTATACATATGAAGTTATGTAAAACATTTCTACATGAGCCATGCTCCTATGCACACATACATACACGGGTGTGTCAACATAGGTATGCATATGTGTGTATACACACATATCTCAAACTCTCGATCATTTCCTTGGTTCTGCATCAGTTCATACAAATCTTCCCCGTCTCTGAATTCCTCATATACATCATTCCTAATGGCGCAATGGTGGCAGCGAGGTGGTGCAGTGGATAAAGCACTGACCCTGGAGTCAAGAAGACTCATCTTTGTGAATTTAAATCTGGCTTCAGACACTTACTAGCTGTGTTACCCTGGGCAAATCACTTAACCCTGTTTGCCTCAGTTTTCTCATCCAATGAACTGGAGAAGAAAATGGCAATCTTAAATGGGGTCATGAAGAGTCAGACATGACTGAAAAATGACTAAAGAAAAATGGTACAGTTATATTCCATTAAGTTCATATACTGTAATTTGTTTCCCCCTGATATTTTTCCAGTGCTTAAACATTGGAGTTTATATTAATTTATCATTATTAATATTAATTATCATATAGAATACATAACATATATAATCAATAATAATAATTAATATTAATCCAGATCTTCTGCATTCTGTAATTTTGTAGTCCATTTTTTGGGAACTAAAGTGCAGAATTTATATTATTTCCTATCACACTTCATTTTATTAGATCCAAGACATCAATCCAGTCTGTTGAAATCTTTTTGGATTTTCATTCTATCATCCATTATATTAACTATCCCACCAAGCTTTGTGTCATCTCAAATTTGATAAGTATGTAGTTAAATCATTGATAAAAATATTGATCAAAACACAACTCAGGAGAAAGTCCTTTCTTCAGAATGACCTCAGTCAGCTAAACCCCATTCTTTGTGTGTAGTCGCTCAACCAGCTCCAAATCCAATGGACATTTCATCTTCCTGTTCAAAAGGCTTATGATGAAATTTTGTCAAATGCCTTTTGGAAATACTGTGTGTACAAATTTTGATTTAACAGCCTAGTTACTCTTTCAAAAAAGGAAATGAAGTTGGTCCAACAAGACTTAACATGATTTAGAACGGAAAGGGACCTTCAAGATCATCTAGTTAGATCCTCTCATTGTACAGACAAAGACACTGAGGCCTGTGGAGACCTTGACTTTTGAATATGGGTCCTCCGAAGGAATGTGCTAGTAAATATTTAACAACCAAAATACTCTTCATTTTCTTGGGTCTAGTTAATCAGTCAAAAAATAAATCAAGCCCTGATTTGTAGCATTTTCCAATTTTCAAGGTGTAAATGTTTGCACTGAAAATTTAACGATCAGCTCTATCTGTGTGAGCTGTCTTTAGCATACTCCTACACTGACTCAAAATTCAGTTCTCTTTCCACAAGACAAAATGAAATGATGCCAATGAGGAGGAAAAAGGGAGAGGTTTTTTGTTTGTTTATTCTTAAAAATATTGATATAGATGCAAAAACCAACATGGTGGAGATTTTTTAAAAAAGATATGTTCAGAGAATGGAAGGAAATGCAGGTAATGGAGAATAGATACATTAGAATGACATGGTTCTGTAAGAACAGTTTCAGGAATGGTTAAGTTCAGAATATGCTGACTAACTAAGAAAGCTAAGGATAAGAAAAGGGATGTGTGTATGTGTGCTTATGTGTATGTGTGCTTTGTGTGTATGTATGACTGCATGTGTGCATGTGTGTGCTTGTGTGCATGTGTGTGTGTCAGCTTTACTGAGGGAAAGAGCAGCCTTAAAGAAGAGATAGGGCAGCAACTTGTGGTAGATGGAATGAAGTTAACTGATCCGAGAAATAAGACAGCACTGCTCTTTTCTCTGCCAGGGGCAATAATGAGTTGGAATGGAATGGAGTGGAATGAAAAGAGACTAACTACATCTTGGGAAGTTTAGTTAAAACACTAGATGACAGAGTCAAGATTAATTTTTTTTTTTTGCCAGGCTAAGACAGTGGACTAAATTGAGTAAGAATAACTTAAAAAAGATCAAAGTAAAGTCTTACACCCGGGCTCCAAAAATCACCTTCACACATACATGATTGAGGTTCTAGTGTACTGCAAGCTCAAAGTTAGTCAACAGCATGATGAATGCTAATACAACCTTGAGGCAAGAAGGCTAATACAACCTTAAACTGCATTAAGAGAGGTGTTTATTATTCAGTTGTGTGTGATCCTTCAAATCCGCACTTAAGGTTTTCTTGTCAAAGATATTGGAACGATTTACCATTTCCTCCTCCAACTCATTTTACAGAGAAGCAACTGAGGCAAACAGGGTTAAGGGACTGGCCCAGCGTCACCCAACTAGTAAGTGTCTGAGGCTGGATTCCAGGTCCAGCACTCTATCCATTCTGGCACCTACCAACCCAAAAAGAGAAATATGGGATCCAGAATAAAGTAGGCCATAGTTCTGTGGGGTTTGGTGTAGTCAGTTGAAGCATTGTGGTCTTCTTCTGGGCAATGTATTTTAGAAAAGACATTGATAAGCTAGAGTGCACCCAGAGGAAGTCAACATGGATGATTAAGGTCTTAGAGTTCATACCATATAAGAATTAGTTGAAAGATATAACAATATTTGGCCTGAAGAAAAGAAGACAGAAAGCGTTAATAATTGGGTTTTTTATTTTGTTTTGGTTTTTTGTAAGCATGTGAAGACTTGTCACATGGAAGAGAAATTAGACTTTTTCTTTGGGGAAATGTGTTCCACATTCCAAACACCCAACATACAAACATTTGGGAAACAATCTGATTATAAGTAGGGACTGTCTATATTGATTTTTTCAAAGTGTGTTTTTTTCTTTTATAAGTGGGAACCTTCCCTTAAACTACACCGTATCCAACTGCCGCCCCAACTCTCCATTCCTGACTGCCAAATTTCTTCAAGAAAGTCTTCCTGGTGCCTCAACTTCCTTCCCACTCACTCTCTCTTAGTTGGCTTCCTTCTCTATCAATGAAATAAATCTCTCATTGGTTACCCACGCTCTCCTTATCACTGAATCTATAGATCTTTTCTCAGTCAACAATCTCTTGGATCTCTCTAACATTTGGTGCTATTGACACTCTTTTTCATCTTTTCTGAATATTTTTCTTCAGTTTCTGAGAGCACTTCCAATACTTTTTGAACCACCTTTTCCTTCTTTATGTCTTTTGCTGTCTCCTCTCCCTCTTTCCACTTCCTTAAGTTATTTTTTCCCTTCAAAGATCTGTCCTCCACTCTCTTCTTTTCTCTCTCTATACTATCTCCCTTAGAAATTTCATTTACTCTTCATACTTCTGCACAGGTGACTTGCATATATTTACCATGGGCCCTGAAGTCCATCCTGAACTCTGGAGACACACCTCCAACCACCTATTGGGACATTGATACATGATTATTTTACTAGTATCTCAAAATCAGAATGTCTAAACTCAAAGTTATAATCTCCACCTCCTCAAATCTCCTCCTGACCTCATGATTTCTATCCATCAGAATATTATTCAATCTCCTATGTTAAAAAAAAAAATAAACAACCTTCAGATTACCTTGGACTTTTCCCTCATCTCCAACATCCAGTCAGTTGCTAAGTCCTATCACTTTCACCTCTGTAATATAGTTCCATTTCTACAGTACTGCTTAAGTTCTAGCAGCCTGGCTCAGACCTTCCTTTCTATCTAGTCCACTACCTCATCTTCTTTCCTCCTCTTTTTTCCTCTTTAATCCTTAATAATGGAATCATATTTCATCCCCAAGGGGTTAAACATCAGATTTTTCACATGTGAGAGAACCAATGATTAAATCTTCAGGGTGAAATTATCACCTAGGAAATAAGCAAACAAATTAGGGCTTGATTTATTGTTTTGATGATTGTCTTGAGTTAAGAAAGTGATGGATAAATGTTAATAATGCAGATTAAACTTAAGAATGTGTCCTGGATATATTCCCCCCACTCCCCCCAGAGTTGGTTGTTAAACACTTACCGACATATTCCTGATCCTCCCAGGCAGCAATTCTCTCCCTTGGTGTCTCTTCTAGTTTCCACCTCTCTAACATGTTTTGTATTACAGTTGCTTGTGATTATCTTATATTCCATTCTAGATCTTAAGCGCCTATTATATACCAGGCACTGTGCTAAACAGCTTACAAATATGAGATAGGTGCTATTATTATCCTCATTTTTCAGTTCAAGAAACTGAGGCAGAGGTTAAGCCAACTTACCCAAGGTCACACAGCTACTGAGTGTCAGAGGGCACATTTGAACTCAGGACTTCAGACCCAGTACTTTAGTCACTGCGCCACCTAGATGTCTCAGGAAAATAGTGTTCTGCAAATAGTAGTTGCTTAATAAATAACTAATTCATATTCAGATTGAACTAGGGGAAACTGATAATTAAAGTTATTTGCTTTTGAATATAGAGAACCTATTCCACATGAAAAAACTTTATAATCACACAAGAAAGTTTGTCCCATAAATCTCGTAAGAACATTCATTCTATTTCAACTGGGTCAGTGTATGCTTTCATTCGTTTAAGAAGTCACTTGTGAAGAACTTCTTCCAATGATGCAGACTGGCACCTTCTCTGCAGTTTTTAATCTTATAGAGTTGCTAGAGGCATAAGAGGTTAAGTGACTTGCCCAGACAGTACAGGGCAGTATAGGGCAGAGAAATGACTTGAACTCAGGACTTTCTGCCTCTTTATCCATTACGCTGTACTGTCTTTCATAACAAAGACTCTAGCAGTTTTGAATCAGTGACATTAAATAATAAATCATTTAAAACTTTGTATATGATTCTGAGGGTAAATATGTATTGTTGGGTTAGTTTTTTTTCAAATGTGCATATGTAAGACTAGAGACTGGTTTGCTAATATTGAGTTAATCAAACACTTCAAAAAACATGCCCCTTATAGAGACAAATAACTCTTGTGCCATAAATAGATTGTGAGTTGGTTTTTCCGTGAAAACACTAAGCCATCTATTCCAGAAAAAGTAACTTTGGAATAGACCTTTCCTTCCCACTGTTTTTCCCCCTCCACCCAGTTGCTGTTCACTCTTGATTCAATGGATATTTTTGATGGAAACCTTCCATGACCCTCCTCCTATTCCTTGACCTTGGGGTTGTCCTTTTCACTTCATAAAGGTGAAGTGAAATTGGATTTTCAACTGTATACCAAGCTCTGCCAACTGTCGATCTGGTTTCCTGAAATTATTTTAAATTACTCCTTTAACTAAAATAAAATGTTTTTCTTAAGGCCTGCCGAGTACCTTCAGAGGAGATTGGAAGCTCAACAGTATAAGCTGAAAGTGGAAAAACAATTGGTAAGTAAAATGCTGTTTTGGAAGAAAATCAATACATCTGACTCAGAGATTTTGCTTTCTACACCTTTTCGTGCCTTTTACTTGCACATAGAGTTTCCTGATTTTTTTCCTTACAACATCAAAGGCAATTCTACTTCATATTGCATCCCCAAGAGGTTAAACGTCAGATTTTTCACATCTCCCTTATCATTCATCCATTGAGAAAATGAAACTTGATGTCTCACATGGCATCATAGAATATTATGTTTGCACAGATACACTTTCTTTCTATTAACCACTATTAGAAACTTCCAGCTTCTAATATCCCTATATATTATTTAATTCATGATAAGATTCTTTTTAAGAAGGGAGAGAACTAAGGGAGAATTTTTTTAAAAAGAAAACTGTTTTCCTTTATAAATGATGTTACTAACAGGGCCTTTGTCTCATTAGAAAGAAATATTTTAAAAATAACTATTTTTCATTTTATTATTCATATTTATTATTCATCAATAGGGTCTTCGTCCATCTTCACCTGAGTCAAATAACCAATCACAAGTGCAGGAAAGAAAGGGAAAGCAGCACAAATTCCAGGATCTACAGTCTAAGAAGAATGAAATTAAACAAGAGGTCAGTCAGTCCCCAAGCACATATTACTAAACTCTGGGGATATAGAGAAAAACAAAAACATGCTCTTTGCCTGAAAAGAGCTAGTATACTAATGGAAGAGACAATATGTAAACTGTACGTATGTGAGGATTAAAATTGTCCACCCTTACCTCCTCGCTTTCACTCTCTTTATATATCCAAGTAGCTGCCAATTGAGGCAGAGCTGTAAGCCAAAGGCACTTTATTAAAAGGTTCACAGTCCCTTCTAATGAACTGGATCTCAGACTTTCCTTATGACCTGAGGTGCACCCTTCTTCCAGGGTTATTTTTATAAGACTTGATACCATATTTGATACTTGAACACTCTAGAGAGGCTGTACAAAGTACAGAATTCCATTGGTTGATAGACCTTGCTTTATGGACCAAAAATGACATATCAGCCAGGGGTGTCACAGTTTGGGTGAAGCATGGGCTATCTCCACTGACTAAGTGGTTATAAGATGGTCATAAGATGGTCATTTGTTCTTGTTGGACAAGAGAGAGTGGTCTGGAGGTACAAAAATAAATTGAAAGGCTTTCCGTGTAATTGAATCACCTCTGCCACACTGGACTTGGTCACCACAGCAAGGAAAAACAAGGGTGGAGGGCCTCTAGTTAGATACCTATGATTAAGCAAGTAAGCTTACAATGTGCACTTCACAGCTTTGGGGCCTGATATACATAACTTATAATCACTACCCTGTGCAGTCGTATCAGACTGATTAATCTGATTGGATTAGAGAGAGTAGGGGTCCAAATGCATTATTTGCACACATACAGCGTAAATGCAAGTTTTTTACATGCTCATATCTTACAGATCAATAGCCATTACCTATATGTAACCTACATGTTACTTATGTTATAGCCATCATTTATTTTATAAGATGATATCAGTTCCATATTAATGGAAGAGGCATCATAGTATGGTGGTAAGAGTATTAGAAATGAATCGTAACCCCAGGGTCTGAGCTCTGGTTCTGCTGGGAGACTTTGGTGCCCTTTGTTGAGGTGTACAAACTGTTTGGGATGGGCTAGTTTGTCTGGTGTGAGGACTGCTGAGACCTTTTCAAGGCTGATCAACCACCTTTGGTATCCACCTGGTACTCAACTCTCACCTGTGGTTCCAAGAAGCTATAGCACACATAGCATCCATATCCTGGTAAAACTGTCTCAGCAGATGGGCAAAACCAGGTTGACGGTAACTGTAAGTGAGTTAGTAGAATGTTTACCCCAAGCATGTGAAGATAAGAACAGTTTGTTCCAACAACCATGACGGTGGCTGAAGTAGATGCTGTGAAGCACTCAGAGCTTGGTCAAATGTGGAAAACACCAAGATCATCCACTATGTCCTGGGCCATTGCCAATAATCCTCAATTTTATCATGCCACTGACTTCAATGATTGTGGAAGAGAGAGTAAGGCTGATGACTTTGTGTAACTCTGCCTCACCTAAATCCAATTTACCCTGTGATGTCATCTTTGAAAATAAAAGACAAGCAACAGCTCATTTGTTTAAAAAAAAATAGGGATGAGGGGAAAAAAACTGAGAAGTAAAATGATTGGTTTTTGACCAGACTGATCATGGAATATTTCATAGAATGTTTTGCATTTGCCTCTGACTTTGAAGGATGAGTTGGATTTGTATCCATGGAAAATGGGGAGGTATTCCAAGAATGCAGGACAACATGAATAGTTACATGAAGATGGAAAAGCATAAGGTGTGTTCTGGGAGTGGTAAATAGACTAAAAGGTACATTGAATTGTACTGAGAACCACTTTGACCTTGGTTTCTATCTTGATCTGCTCATACTCTCAGAAACAGTCCATTAAAGAGACCAATGAATTCAACATTGCCATAGGAGGCCATTTGGGTCACAGACTTAGCCCTGCATGGACTTCTGTAAACTGACTAACAGAGAGAAAATAGACAATATGGGATAAGAAGCTGTGTATAGTAAAAGCTACAAGTGAGCTATGGAGGCACCATCTGGAAGGAATGTGGCAATGGATCATATTTTATACCAACTACAGCAACCTTGAGTGCTTCAAACCCTGAACTATATCTTGAAGCCTTTCCCACCCCTGCTGATTGTAGATTGGTAAGAGGAATACAGAGCCTAGGAGAAGCTAGACTCTTGGAGGTCATAAAAGTCACATGAGAAAAATGGCAGCACTATCTTGAGGGAATGTGACATTGCATCATATTTCACACCAAATATAGGAAGCTTGACTATTTTCATACCCTGAATTGTAAGCACTGAAGCCTTTCCCACCCCTTGCTGTTTGTAGATGAGTAAGATTACACGGCTCCAGAGATCCTAAACTCATGGAGATCACAGTGTCATAGATTTAAGTTAGAAGGGGACTTGGAAACCATTGAATCCAATCACCTTATTTTACAGATGAGGAAACTGAGGCTAGAAAGTTAAGTGACTTAGCCAGGTATATACATGTAACCAGTGTCTGAGATGAGACAGAATCTGTAAAACTTCTTAACTCCTCAAAGTATATGTAAATGTAAACAGTTATAGTTAAGATAACATAGATAAGATGGCATCCCTTCTGTGTTGTTATTGTTCCTGTTGTTTTTGCAGGTTTACCTTTTTGGAATCTCCAAAGTTATGTATGGCTAGTTCATATAATGATGTTGTTGTCCTAGGAAAAGACCAAATTCATCACAAGTTTAGTTGTATGATTCAAAGACCATAGAGCTATCATAGATAAAATATAAGACAACAGCTAGTTAAGGGTTCAGTCCCATAGAGCTGTGGTCTCCAGACAGGAATCTAAGGCCTATTAGGAGGCTATGGCATGACCCCCAGGGGAATATCATCAACAAATGGGAGAATGGGAAGATAAGTTGCATCCCACCCTCTCTTCAATAACCAATAGTGTGGTTGTCTCCAACAACCTATACCCAACAACACTTCTCAACTCCATAGCAACTGGGCTATTCAAGCTCCCAACTTTCCCTCTATTGTACTGATTGTTGCCCCTTAGGGGAATCTTCAACCTGGACACCAAGAGTAGCAGCTACATAGGTCCTATAAGGAAAAATCCCCCCACCTCCCCATCATATACCATATACAGCACCCCCCTGCCTTCTACATTACTGCTTGTCTGCCTGTTCCCCCCTCCCCTTTTTGTTTTGGGTGCAACAGAGTGAGTAGCACAGGCTGAGCAGGCTTTGATGAGTTGAAGTCTATATCATGACCTCATTTTATTATTTTTTCCACCAACCTCACCCCTCTGCTGAACTTCCCCATTTCTGTTGTGGGTACCATCGTCCCTTCATTCACCCAGATGGACAATCTCAGTACCACCCTTACCTCCTCGCTTTCACTCTCTTTATATATCCAAGTAGCTGCCAAATCTTTTTGTTTCTAACTCCACATCTCTTGCATGTGTTATGCTCTCTCTACTCACTACCCAGGTTTAGCACCTCATCTCCTCTCACCAGGACTATTAGCAGTGGTCACCTTGCCTTAAGTCTCTCCCCAGTCCAATCTATTGTTCACACACCTGTCAAAGTGATTTTCTTAAAATGTAGATCTGACCAGGCCACTCCTATTTTCAAGAAACTCCTGGGGCTCCCTATTACCATAAGGATCAAATACGAATTCCTCTGTTTGGTGTCCAGAGGCCTTCCCAATCTAGCACCAACCAACCTTTCTACCTTTATCACTTTACTTCTTGCAGTTTGTGGTCCAATCAAATTGGTCTTCTAGATGTTCCTTATACTCATACAAAAACACAGCAAAGGTATCCCATAAGTAAATTGAAATTAAAGTATGATGCTTTCCTCTAAGCAGAGTCATGTGAAGAAAGGAGGATCAGATTTATGCTGAAAGCTTTCTAATGAGTTGAAATCATAGATAATTCACTTTGTAAAAATTGTTTTTTGTTTGGTTTATGGCCAATACATACACACAAAGAAGCATGACTCCTGCTGGAGAGCTGTAATGGTCACTGACTGTTATGTTATTGTTTATTTCTTGGATATCTCTCAATAAAATGTTTTTTTAAAAAAGAAGCAAAGAAAAATTCACTGACTTGGCCAGCTACAGGGCAAGAGAAGAGCATGTTGGGCCCACAGTCAGGACAGACCTGCGTTCAAATCTCGCCTCGGATACTTACTTTGTGACCGTGGGCAAGTCACTTAACTTGTCAGCCTCAGCTTCCTAATTTACAAAATGGGGATAATAATAGCATCTGCCTCCTAGAGTTGTTGTGAGGATAAAATATAAAATTATACGGTAGTTTGCAAGCTTTAAAACTCTACATAAATACTAGCTATTATTATCAAAGTAATTGAATAATTTCTAGTATTTATAATCTACTTCTGCCCTATACTCCAAACCATATGTAAGGTTTTTTAAAAAATGATGAAGCATATTCAGTCATATTGTTCCTAAGAATAAAAAGGGTTTTGTGCCATTAATAAAGTTTAAAATATATTGTTTATTTTATCTTTGACTCATTCTTTTTAATTCCTGTTTTTGTAGGTGACATAATAACGTAATAATATGAATAATTTATAAATGCACATAACAGATATTTTGCAGTCCTCCCCAGAGGCAGGCTGACTACATCTGCCCTTTTGGGTTCTAGAGTACACTGAAGGGTTGGGGTTATCTCTTTTATCCATCATCAGCTCTATGCCCTACTGGCTTTGTTTCCTTCCTCTCACTGTTAGGTACTAGCAATTAATACCTCAGTTCCATTTAACCACTTAACACCAATTAGCTTTTGCAAAGGTATGTTTACTTTAAAGAAATAATAAAGAACAAAGGAAGTCACTTCAGGGGCAGACCCTCTCCTATACCAGCTTAGTCTCTGGGGAGAGTGGGTTCACTTTTAGTTTAGTTTCAATGTAACACTGATCCTGCCAAGTTCATATCAGGATGCACCATGAGTGTCAGCTGAGTCCTTGTCTTAGGTACTGCTGGGCTGGGTCTTGAAGGTCGTTCCTGAAGGTCACCCCTTGTTTCTAAAGGCATTGATGCTTAGCTAGCTGGCTATTCAATGGTACCACATCTTAACCATTTCACACTTGATAGAAAGACATACAGAATATTACATCCCATTATACCTATTGTTTGCCAAATATGAAAAAAAACCCTTTGTTTTTGGTAGAATAAAACATTGCCTTGACGGTTCTTTTCCAATAACATGTCTCTCATCCATCTACCAAAATCATTCAAGATTGCTTGAATGATAGGATGACTTTTGATGATGTTTAGATTATTTTTGCTAGGTTGTTCACAAAAACATTAAAAATATTCATTTTGCTTAATAGGAATATTGGAAACAGTTAGAGGAAATACGCCAGCAGTATCACAATGATATGAAAGCTATTAGGAGCAAGGTTGGAAGAGGACTTGAGGTAAAAAAAAATCAATTTCTCCCAAAGTGATTTTTATTTTTTTCATTTAGATTAAATAAATTGAACATCTGTCAAAATTAAATGTTTCCTTTAAGAATATGGGGATAAAATTCCCAACAGGAATAGTAATATAACATTTCTTTAGAGAGAAAAACTCTGAGCACACTGAAATTCCCTCAGATAATTGGGGAATATAGCAAAATCACTGTTAATTATTATCATCAGTTGGTCTAAACAAGTTTATATTTTTTTATTATTAATTTTATTTATAAACAAGTTTATCTTGAGAGCTTACATGCTGCATGGTAGAATGAAAAGATGGACCTAATTTTGAAATCTACCTGACATCAAATAGTTCTGTGACCATGGTCACAGAACTTGTTCATTGATTGATCTGTAAAATGGGAACAGTACTTGCATTACTATCTACTTCATTATGTTGTGAGTGTTATTAAATGATATTATATGTGTAAAGAATTATGTCAGCATTAAGTTCTGTATAAATATAAGCTATGTTATCCAGGTGGCACAACTACTAAGCCCTTTTTGTACTCTGAGTTTTATCAAGGAACTTACTAAATTTTTACAGGGTGGATTCAGAATTAAACGTAAATGTTTTGTGTTAAAGGAGGATTCAAATGTAAGTCACAAGACTTATTTCGTGAAGCAGAACAAGACATATACTCACCAGGATGAACCTAAGGAGGTAGGAGAACCAGTATAGGTACTGATATATGTGAATGGAATTTTATTGTAAAGTTCCCATAGAGATTTTCTCCTAATATGCAAGATTAGCTCCTTGAAAGTTATATATGTCAGTTTCTTACTTTCTTGACATTAAACCAGTCATTGGGATCTCATAGTAAGGAAACCATCTATTTAATTAACTCTCAGTATTACATTTTTTTATAAGTGGAAATCTCAGTGACCTCCAGGGCAACACCTATCACAATGCCTTGTATATGATGAGTGCTTAAAAATAATTTGAATTACATTTCTTATTATATAATACATGTTTGCATGCACATTTCCTCTCTCCTTCCATTTGCTCATAAGCTCCTCAAGAACAGGTAAGGTGCCATATCTGTCCTTCTACCCCAGTGCATTACATAGTACCTTGCCCATAGTAGATGCCTAATACATGTTTTAATGTTTTTATCTGAATTGAAATGAATTAGAATATATTTTCAGAAATGAATTTTAAAGTGATCAGGTTTGGGTCATGGGTCTCTATCTCTCAATTTTCCCTTGGCATAATTTTCTAGTTATATATGTCATATATAATATGTAAATATGTTTTTTGCAAATTAGATGGTTTTTTTCAGGATCTATCCTCTAGGACTTGAGCTTGACAAGCAGAGAGATATGCTTGCCAAACACAACATGAGGTTAGACTATAAAATCATTTGTAAAATGTTATGGACAAAATGGCTGGAAGATTATAAACAGTATCCTCATAAAATAATGAGAACCAGTGGAGGAAAAAACAAAACTAAACAAAACGTCATAGGAGTGTTATAAAGGAAGCTAGAAGAAGAATGACAAATGGAAGGAAGAAGAAAATGATCTGTAAGGATTTTGAAAGCAAATCTTTTTCTCCATTAATGACAATGGAGCCACCCATTGCATTTGGACTCCAGCAGGCTCTAATGTGCTGCCTTACGACTGGATGGCTTTAGGAAAACAAATATGGAAAAAGCTGCTGGATTTAACCAAGTATAATCACTGAAGCTCTGTGCTGGAGGAAGTCAATTTTGAGAGTGTTAGAGGTTTGGTTTTCAAGGTGTCTGAGAAAGAGAGGGATACCAGAGGCTAGGGTGGGGAGGAGGGAAAACTTCAACCTTATTGTTATTTTTTTTAAAGATGACCAGGAAAAGTTTTCGTAACTACCGAACTATATGTCTTCTTTTCCATTTCCATATTATTTATTTCATTAAATAAATTTATATAATATATAACTATATATTACATACTATGTAATAAATATTAATTAAAATAATGTGCACAAGTATCTAAGGAACCATGATGAAGGTAAATGTGAGAAGAGAAGAGAAGAGGCAGACAGGTGTTACTCTTGACAGTCACAGAATTGTTGAAAGGTGCAGAGGAAATGATCTTTCTGTGCTTATTATATTTGTATGTTGACTTGGCAAAATAAAATGTCTCCAGAAGTTGCCCTGCTTGGTGTTTCCCATGTGTATTTTAAAATTTACTAGATTATTTTTGTAAAGAGTTTATAGAGATGGGAAAGTAGAGCTATGTCATCTACATCTTGCAAGAAGTCTTGTATGATATAAAAATATGCATGAGAGACAAGAACAGGAGGGCCTCTGGAGACATTTTGTTCTGCTAAATCAAAGGCTTGTTTTGTACTTGACAAATAATAAACACGGTGAGATCTTGTTTTCTCCTCAACTTTCAATCAATTTTGTAACTGTGAAGATGTGACCTGTTATAGAACATCCTCGATGAAAGTCTGCTGCTTTGCCTCTCACGCATCCCTTTGTCTAGGTGCTTTCAGTGCACATTGTTGCCACTATAATGGAGGATTTCTAGTGCCCAACAGAAAAAGGGAAAAGGAATTTTCTAAGGATGGTGAAATCCTCCAGATGCTTCTGTTTGCAAATGATGGGCCTTGGAACACTGGAGAGCCCCCTCTGTGAAATCCATAATCACTTAGAACCATTTGACCACATAGAAAGAATTATGTGGATGAAGAATGCCTCTTGTTCAGGGGTGAGGAATCTGCTGTCTCAAGGCCTCATGTGGCCTCAAGACCACAGTTTCCCCACCCCTGCTAAGTTTTTAGGAGGCAACTAGGTAACACTGGATACAGGGCTGGGTCTGGAGTCAGAAAGATCTGAGTTTAAATTTGGCCTCAAATACTTGCTAGTTATGTGATACTGGCCAAGTTGCTTTGTTTGCCTAAGTTTCTTCACCTGTAAAAAATTGGGATGGGTTGTTGTGAGGATCAAATGTGATAATATTTGTAAAGCATGGAGTGGAGTGCCCAGAACATTAAATACTTGCTTCCTTCCTTTGTGTGCAGTTGGCTGTACAATCTATGGAACTAGTCCATCAGTAGATATATCTTGGATAGACTCTGCTGAGAAGCAAAGAACTGAGCCTTACAGTGAATTGGAAGAAGAGAAAAGGATGGATTGCATTTATGAAATTGTGCATTGTTTATGATGACCCCATGCTTCTCTCTCAAACAAAGATTTATCTTTCTAATAATAGTATTCATCCAGTGATGTTAAATGGTTTCAAGCCATATAGTCCCAAGGACAATGAAGGGGGAATATGAGTATATGAGCTGGCTATGACATATGAACGCTAAAAGATTGCACAGGGAGAGTGAAATAATGGATGTCCATCAGAGAGAGATCTGTGATTGGAAAAGGAGGTGGATTGCTTGTGTAGTAAGGCTGAAGGATAAATGTTGGCATCCATGTAACATCAGGATGTCCAGAAACAGATTGACTTGACTTTTTTGAGAACTAGCATAGCTAAACCAGGGGAGGCACATCACTAATAGGTTGACTATTTGGTAATGAATTCATTGGACATGGCTAACATGCAAAAGAAAAATACTAAAAAATACTAAATGGCCTTCACTCCTGTGTAATCCTCTTTTATTTTTTCAGTGATAGTGCAGAGTGGAGAAAAGGGGCAGACACCTCTCTGTAATCAATCACATAGTTTTTAGGTCATCAACAAACTTTTCACTTTCCTCTGGGGACTCCAAAGGTGAGATCCTTATGCAATTACCATGGAGCTTAATAAATGCTTTTGAATGGGCATACTACTTAAGGAACAGAACTGTATCAGTCTTGACATTCTTGCTGAAAACAAAAACCAGAAGAAAGAAGAAAGTTGCAGCTCAGAGGAAGGGTGGCTCACAAGTCTTCCTTGGAGAGGCAAATAAAGGAATTGATGGAGTGGACAATGGAAGCACCATACTTGGATTCTAACACAACAGTCCCAAATATGCTGATAGAAGAGGTAGGCAAAGCGTGGAAAGCAGAGATAGGAAATGCAGGTGGATTAGGCCAAGAGACCTGTACTGGAAGCCACATAGCTGTGATGGTGCTGAGGGAATGATTAGCATGATAGTTGAGGTAAAGAAAAATACAAAAGGCATGGGAAAAATCCAGGACTTTATTCATACTGAAAAAAAATGGAGACCATTAGAATTCCCATAACTACTGGCCTTTATATTCACTTTCTCACCTGTATACAATTTTATGAGGATTGTCTACACTCACATCAAAGGCATTATCAATGAGAGTCTTAGTGGAGAACAGGCAGGCTTTTGCAAACAATATTTCACAGTAGACAGCATCTTTATAATTACACAATTGACTAAAAAATGTAGAGGATACAGAATCCCACTGTGGTTTTTGTAAGATGATCATAGGTAGCATTTTTTTTGGTAGAGCAAAATACTACCTTAAGTCTTCCTTTCAACAAAAGAGTTGGAAGTACACCAATGTGTACATCAGAATTACTCAACATTCCTTCAATGACACAATGGCAAAGATAAACTTGTTCACTGTATCTCTGATCACTACTATTAGGTGAGTCATAAAACAAGGAGACAAATGCTTGCCAAAATTATTCACCACTGCTCTTGAGGAGGTCCGTTGCAGTGTCTGCACTGAAGGATTCCCTGTAGATGGTGAGGTTTTCTAGTTGTTTCTGTCTGTGGAGGACATTTGATATTATTGCAATTACTTCAAACCATGGGACGCTGCAGAGCCTCCTGAATGAGATCTATAGCCACTTAAAAGAATTTGGTCTAACCATCCACACGGAAAAAAAACAAGTGGATGAAAAATGCCTATTGCCCAGACTTTGACATGCTGTTAAATGGACAACATGTTGAGCTTTCCCATTGGTCTATATATGTTTGTCACATATATGTATATGTATGCATATGTATGTGGATGTATATACATGCATATATGTGCATGTACATACACAGACACTGTAGTTGGAAATTATTTGGATCTAGAATTAAATAGAAAAGGAGAATAGACTGGATTGCCTACTCTGTGCTGGGAGGCAGCTGGGTAGCTCAGAGCACTGGGCCTGGAGTCAGGAAGACCCAAGTCTAAATCTGGCCTCTGACACTTACTAGCTACGTGATGCTGGTCAAGTCACTTAACTATGGCTTACCTTAATCCTCTGGAGAAGGAAATGGCAAACCACTCCAGTATCTTTGCCAAGAAAATGTCTTACTGGGTCACAAAGAGTCAGACGTGACTGACCAACTAAACAACAGGCGCTGGGCTTTATGGTAAGTGCTTTACAAATATTTCAATTGATTGTCACAGATCCATATTCTTCCAGTGATGTTATAGGTCCAAATGATAGAACATCACCTCCTCCATCACATACAGAGATGTGTGCTGGGCATAAACAGACTGAAGGATATTCCCACTCATCACTCAGACACAAGACATGTTGGAAAAGAGAATCATCTTAGAGTTGTTTGACCAAAAATAGAAGGACTATGCTGGGCAGGTTGTGAGAAAAAAAGCATTTCCTATAGATGCACAAAAAGCATTAGAAGAGGACTCCCTGACCGCTGGGTAGAGTCTCTATGAAGGATTTATGGGAATTTATAGGAATCCTATACCAGCTGTATCAAACTCAAACAGAAACCAGGGCCACTGAACTGTACATGAATATCCCTATGGTGACATGTTGTCTTTTATTGTTCAGTCACTTTTCAGTTGTACCCAACTTTTCATGACCCCGCTTGGGGTTTTCTTAGCAGAAATACTGGAGTAGTTTGTCATTTCCCTTTTCAGCTCCTTTTACAGATGAGGAAACTGAGACAGAGTTAAGTGAGTTCCCCAGGATCACACAGCTAGCAAGTGTTTGAAGCTGGATTTGAACTCAGGAAGATGAATGTTCTTCACTCCAAGCCTGGCCCTCTATCTATTGAGCCACCTTACCACCCTGGAGTGTTTAACTATGCCTACAAAATCATAGATCCATTGAAGTTTTCAAGAAACCTCTCCCAATAACCCAGAATTAATTGAACCCAGTACAGAAATTGGCTCAGGTGATTCCTGAGGAAAAGAATTTTTTTAATCGTTTCAATACAATGGTGTGTGTATTTAAATCAAATATTTGTAAAGAGAATTGTATTTTAAATACACTAAGAGAGCTTTCTTTTTAACTAAGCCCTACAGTGAAAGTTTTGTGAAGCAAAGAATCATGCCCTATTTTTCTGTTTTATAAATTCTTATTTTCATTTATTGCTTTCCTTAAAGTGTGTCACATCTATATAATGGAAAACTTTTTAAGAGACAAGAGATTAGCAACATCAAATTACAGACCTTTGTACAGGAAAAGCTAGAGTGACTTATTCATGGTTCTGCTAGGCTGAAGTCCCCAATCAGAATAACAGAGGTTGACAGCCTTTAAAGACACAAATGGGCCGATACTGTTTACAAGGGAATCTACAATTGGATTCAGTTTGTCAGCCAGCTCATTTTAGAACTGTGTTTTAGGGCTTGTGTATATACACTTGTGCTTTGAAAATCCTCTTATTTTCTCTGCCCTTGTAGGACGTTGAAAGAAAATTGGAACATATTAGGCTACAGAACAAACAGGAAAGAAAAATGCTGGAACAGAAATACAAGGTTAAGGTAACTGACGTTGTTATCTTTTTTGGACCCTGGGCCTCCATCTTTACAGTTTGGTTTGCTTACAGGTTTGTTTGGTTTTTACCCATGTTATTATGGAGTCATCTCAGAGTTTGAAAGTATGTTTAAAGTCTTCTCTTTCAAAGAGAATTGCCCTCCAGGGGTGGACTACCTGTGGCTTTGAGGCCACATGTGGCCCTCTAAGGGCTCAAGTGAGGCCCTTTGAATCTAAACTTCACAGAACAAATCTCCTTAATAAAGGATCGGTTCTGTAAAACTTGGAATCAGTTGAAAGGCCTCACCCAAGGAACTAGAAGGCCACATGTGGCCTCCAGGTCGCAGGTTCCATATCCCTTCATGGCTATTATAATTGGGAATTTCAACAGAATATTAAAAAATAAAGAGATTTCTATTTATCTTTTTTAATTTTAGGGAGGAGTGAAGTTTGAAATAAATCTAAATGAATTTATCATTGATGAAAACACCAAGCAAGGAGAGGAGGTATGACTTTCCTTATTATGCATTTCTATTTTGTATCTGTTAATCTTCAAAAAATGGTATTTTAGTAAATATTTTCATGAAATAATACATAGGAAGTAAAAAATATATATATTTTTAAATTCCCATTTGGGGGGTTTGATATTGAAATATTTTTCCCCTTGTTAGGTCACATTTGGAATATAGTGTTCAGTCTGGGGTACCTCATTTTAGGAAGGACATTTGTAAGATGGAGAGTGTCCAAAAGAAGGACACCAATATGGTAGAGAGCTTTGAGATCACCTGTTAGGATAATGGTTTGAAGAAATTAGGGCTGTTTCCCCGGGGAGAAAACTTGGGGGAGAAAGGACATGATTACTGTGTTCAAGTATTTAAAAGGTTATATTATGTGGTAAAGGCACTGAATTTGTTCTTCTTGGTCCCAGATGACAGACCTAAAAGCAAAGGGTGAAAGTTGCAAAGAGACAGATTTAGGCGTGATTTAGGGGGAAATTTCCCAAAAATGGAATAGGCTCCCTTAGGAGATGGTGGATTCCCCCTTACCGGAGATCATCAAGGCTGGATGACCACTTATCTCATATGCTCTAGAGGAGATTCTCACTCAAGAATGGTTATACTGCCTAGAATAACTTACATGAACTGATGCAAAGCAAAGCAAACAGAACCAGGAGACCAGTGCACACAGTTACAGCAACATTGTGTGATGACCAGCTTTGTTAGATTAACTCTTCTCAGCAATACAATGATCTAAGTTCCAAAAGACTCATGATGGAAAATTCTATCCACATACACAGAAAGAATTGGTAGAATCTGAATACAGATTGAAGCATGCTGTTTTTCATTTTCTTTATTTTTTCATGGTCATTTCCTTTTGCAAACTGTTTCTTCATTTACAACATGACTAATATGGAAATAGGTTTTTAAAAAAAGAATGATTATACGAGACTTATTTGGGGATCCTGTCAAACTCTGGGATTCTCCAATAGAAATATCACCTCACATTTTTTTAGAGAATCTTCTAGAATGAATTCTGTCATTTGGTTTTTCCCCCTAAATACATAGGTATTTTCTTTTTATGATCTTTCTAAAAAAAGATCAAATCAAGCTAGGTTACGATGAATAATTAGTACTTTGCATACTTAATTAAATCTTTGAGAAAATATCTTAGAACCTTATGTCTCTCGATCTTTTAAGGCAGAGGCAGGACTTGAACCCAGGGCTCCCTGACTCTAAAGCCAACTCTCTATTCACTATTGAATGCTGCCTTTCTCAAATTTAACTAGCTATAATTAATCTTTAGGTGGAAAAGTTAAAGGTCATTGGAAAAGCGGCTTGAGTAGTACAAACTTGATTAAGATTTTATTGTTTATGTAGAACTTACTTTTTCAACTAACTTCCACATCTCACTAGTTAGGATGAAACTGCCAATTCTGTGTTCCAAAGCAGTATTTCCAGTCTTCTTTCATCCCTTATTACCCAGATACCTGTGATGCACATCATATGGAACTGGCTAATAGAGGAGTAGAGTAGCAAATGTTTTCTTACTGTTTCCTGGTGTCTTTGGCATGGTTTCTCTTAGAAATGGAACTGCATCTGAATATTCTGCTTGAATGTCTGGAAAAAAAGACAGGCTACCATGGGTCTTAATTCCCCACCTGCCCTTGTCTAATTTAAGAACAGGGAATGTTTCATTTCTGTCTTTGTAACCTCAGTGCCTGGCACAGAGTTGGTGCTTAATAAATGCTTGTTGAATTGAACTGAACTCATGTTCCTTAATAGAGGCAATCTTAATTATTTAAGAGTCCATCTTAATACTAAGAGAAATAGCCTAGATAAATAATGAATGAATACCCTGGATGAAGTATCCAAACAGAAGGCTCTGTGGAGTTTGGATTCAGTCAAAGGGCTGCACTTGAGGACCTAGGGGACCATATGTGGCCTCGAGGCCACAGGTTCCCCATCCCTGACCTGGAAAAAGAAATGGATACATAATATAAACTGAAAAGAACAGTTTTTATATCATTCAGTTCAACAGATACTTATTCATTTTATTTCCCATGTGTCTCACATATAAGCAGCTGTGTTAGGTGTGACGAATAAAAAACAGAATGGGCCTTGCCTTCAAGGAAATTACATTTCACTGAAGAGATAAACATGAATATTAACAAGTTTAAGAAGATAGAGAGGGAAGGGGGAAAAGGAGAACATCCAATAAAGATATCCAGGAGTGTTTGAGGAGGGAGAAACCACTAACAGAGGGATCGGGAAAGACTTAAAGACTTCACAAAAGAAACAGTTCCTGAAGGGAACCTTTCAGGAAAGTAAGTGTCCTGAAACAGAGATGAGAAGGACGTGCCTTCCAGGACTAGGAGATGGCTTATGGGGATGCATGGAGGTAAGAGGCAACAGTATTAAATTTAGAGATGGTCAAAGCTGAAGAGGTTCATTGGAACCAGATTCCGGGTGGTCTTAATTGCTAGGCTAAGGAGCTTGTATTTTATTCTAGGAGCAGTGAGAGACAAGAGTTGTTTGAGTAGCTTCTCAAACTGAGTAGGGGATTGTTAAATTCAGCTACCTGCCTTTGAAAGATTATTTTGGCAGTTGGGCTAGAGGAGGGATTGGGGTGTTATGGGGATATCAGTTAGCAGACTATTATAACAGTACAGGTGAGAGGTAATGGGGGCCTGCACTAGGATAGTGGCCATATGAGTGGAGAGAAGGGAAAGAATGCAAGAAAAGTTAATATAGACATAAATGGGAGGACTTGCCAGTTGATGAAGGTTGTTTAGGAGACCAGGACTCCTAACAAGTAGCAAAACTTCTTAATACCTTAGCGTTCCCTAGTTTAATCTCGGGATGGGAAATTTGAATATTTATTTTCTAACTGTGATGTTGACCAGGCTGCTCAGATTCTCTGCCCTTTGATTTTCTTTGATTTTTCTCATCTGTAAATTGTGGATAATAACACACAATAAATTTTATAAAATTGTTGTTGAGGAAGACACTTTATAAACCATAACACCCTCTATAAATGTGAATTTTGACCATTATTCATGATGAACGTTCAATAAGTATTTATCATTGCAGCTCTCCTAATTAGTCAACCTTTCCTCAAGTCTCTACCCTCTCTAGTTCTTCCTCCGTGTAGCTGGAGAAGAGGCACTCTAAACACCCAGGTCTGACCTTATCATTTCTCAGCTCAGTAAATTATAATAGTTCTCTATTACCTCTAGCCTCAAATGTAACCTGGCCCCCAACTTCCCTTACTAGGTTTTTTATTTGCTGTTTCTTTCTACCTTGCTTGGGCTACCTTGTTGATCCTTACACAGGACACTCCATTTCCTGTCTCCTGACCTTTGTACAGGAGCTCCCATGCCTGTCATGCTGTTCTTCCTCACTGCCACCCCTTAGAATTTCCTAGTTGCCTTCAAAGCTCAGCTCAAATTCCACTTCCTTCATAAAGTTCTCATTACTCCCCTTAGTGCTAATGCTAGTGATTTCTTCTGTAAAAATATCTATTCATCTATCTATCTATCTACTTGAATTTATTATGCTTTGTAATATGTGTAATATGTGTATGTATGTGTATATATGTGTGTGTGTGTGTGTGTGTGTGTGTGTGTGTACGTACTTTCAACACATTGAAGGGATACACTATTTCTGTCTCTCTTATCTCTAAGTATTTAGTATGGTGTCTGGCACATGGTAAGCACTTAATTAAGGCTTATTAACTGATAGATACTTACTGTGTGCCTACTATTCCTAGTGATATGATGGAGAATTCACAATTTTTTTCTGAATATTTATTCTGTTTCTCATTAAACACTGGTTTTCTTTCAGGAAATAGATGTCCTAAATGAAACTTTGACTTTTGAGGATGGTATGAAACTGAAGGAAAAGCAGCTTATGAATGAATATGAAGATGATACAGACCAAGCTTTGGAAAAGAGATATTGTCCAGAAGCAGGTATTTTTTATAGAAAAATACAGGCAAAAATTGGTATGCTGGCCTTATTTAAAAAGACATGGACCCACTGAGTACAATTCAATGCATTGAAGCAAAATTTTATTAACTCCTGAAGGAATTAATGTAATTTTCAGTGTATTTAATTTATTTGCCCATGAAAGAAAGATTTTACTAGTCTTCAGGATAACCACTCTATTCTGTTTGGGAGCCCTAGGATTGAGAGAAGGGTCCTTTACAAGTGTCAATCAAAAATTTGTTTCTCACTTTGTCAAAGGCACATCTCAAAACAGGGAATAAGGCCATAGTTCTGCTTTAATTGGCCTTCTCTCTCATAGCATTCCCCTCTAATAGTGGCCTAGCATGTAACAAAATCTCCCACATTCCTTTATTCTTTTCTTTTTTCTTCTTTTTCTTTCTCTCCTTTCTTTTCCTTCCTTTTTTCCTTCCTTCTTTTCTTTTCCTTCCTTTCTTTCAAGGTGTATCATATCATGGAAGAGCTCCTTCTGGACCTACTTGAAGTCAACTTCAGGAGGCATAGGTCACTACTAACCTCATGTAAGAAAACTTTCCTAAACTATTCTCATTCTAATGGCCATAATCTCCTGGCCTGTAATCTGTTATCATACATTGCCCTGCACACTAGTGCTGAGAGCCCAGTGTTCCAACTTTCTGGAAGCTTCCTCCCCCCAGTTTATCCTTCTCTCACTAGTATATCTACGCACATATGCTAGAGCATGAAAAGATTTATTTAAAAATAGCTAACATTAATTTTGTAGAAGATATAAAAGGATGGGTGTTCGCCAAATGGTAGTCTTTAAAAATCTGAAGCATTGTGGTCAGAGAAGAATTAGACTTGTTCTACTCAATCCTAGAGGCCAGATCTAGGAGCAATGGATGTAAATTAGAGGGAAGCAAACTTAGGGTACATATAAACATTTAATAAATGCTTGCTGACTGACATATAATAAAAATTTTACTAACCATCAGAGCTATCCAACAGTGGAATGGTTTGCCTCAGAAAACAGTGAGCTCCCCATCACTTGAGGTCTACAAAAAAGAGGATGTGTAATTTAAGTAGGAGTTGGACTAAATGACCTCTGGGGGTCAATCCTACTTCTAAGATTCATTGATTCTTATGGAATTCTGATATCCTAGCACTTACTCCAGTGGAGGTTCCCTTGCCTCAGCCATATTGGCACATGAGGTTAGATTAGAGTTAGCTATTGTGGACAGATCCCTGTGATGTAGAATAAAATTAGAGTGGAACTATTTCTGACTTCTGGTTTTTCCAACTCTTTGAAGTGCTACCAGTTCTTGTGCATCGCATGAGATATGCAAACCTACAGTCTGGCAACCTCTGAATTATTTCATTCTTTTTCTGTTTCAGCTGTTCACAGACAGGATGTTGTTACTGGAGAAAAGAGGCGACACTGGAGTGTCCGAGCTCCTCAGACACTGATACATATGATAGAGGAGGCAGACATCACCTCAGCCTGCTCTACCACCGCTGCAGGTGAGTCCAGTGGCTATCATCCATGTTACCAAGGGAATCTGGACTACTATTCTCCCATGTGTTATGAGGGCACATTTGATAACTCTTCCTTTTCAGAAGAATTTTTACGGAATTTGACACAAGGTCATGAAGATCACCTGTCCTATAGGATGAGAGCTCTTAGGCTTGCGTCCATGAATTATTTTCATATTTTGATAGCCATATTTCAATATTTTTAGTTTCCTTCATAATTATATGCATCTTATTTTGTGTGTTTAAAAACATTATTCTGAGGAGAAGTCTATGAGTTTTACCAGACTGCCCAAGGGATCCATAGTATAAAAAAGGTTCCGCGTCCTAGGGTACCATCTGGCTTTCTCTCTCTTCCTTCCTTCCTTCCTTCCTTCCTTCCTTCCTTCCTTCCTTCCTTCCTTCCTTCCTTCCTTCCTTCCTTCCTTCTTTCTTCTTCATTTCTCTGTCTTTCTTCTTTCCTCCTCCTCCTTCTCTTTCTTCTTCTCTCTTTCTCTCTCTCACTGTACCCAGTATGATATAGACTCCTAGGTTGTAGTTACCACTGTACCATTTATTAGCTGTGTGACCCTGAGCAGGTAATTTGACTTTTCTGGACCTCAGTTTCTTTATCTGTAACATGAGGCTAATGCTACTTTCATTATCTCATAGGCTTATTGTAAGGAGCATGCTTTGTAATGCTATATAAATGTGAATTATTATTATCATCATCATCATCACTCAAATTGTCCAAGACAGATGATTCATCTCCCTCATCTTAAATTTTTCATAGAAAAGTAGGGTTGAAAGGGATATTAGCGATAATCCTGTCCAGTCTTCTTATTTTGCACATAAAGAAACTTCAGTCCAGAAAAGTTACTTCAGCCTGCCCACGGTCACCTAGGTAGTCACCGACAGAGCAAGGGCAAACCCTAGGTTTTCCGACCCTGATCCTAGTCTAGTGATCTTTCTACCATTGTATAGTGCCCCTCTGTGTGTTCCAGGGAAAACTTAAAATTAGCTTCTTTTGGTTATTTTCTGCATCTCAAAAGTCAAGATGGTATATTGGCTAGGCAGCTAAACTTGGAATCAAGAAAAACCTGGGTTCAAACCCTGCCTCAAACACTTAGGAGCCTTGTGGGCAGCTAGGTGACACAATGGCGCACAGAGAACAGGGCTGGAGTCAGGAAGACCTGAATTCAAAATAGGCTTCAGATACTTAGCTGGGTAACCCTGGGCACATCACTTAATTGATGTTTGCCTCAGTTTCCTCATCTGTAAAATGAGGATTATAATAGCAACCAACCTCTCAGGGTTGTTGCGAGGATCAAATGAGATAATACTTGTAAAATACTTTGCAGATTTTAACATGCTATGATTATTATTAAATCACTTTTAATTTTTCTGTGACATTTTCTCATTTACAAAGTAAGGGGGTTTGGTTCAACAGCCTCTGAAGTCTCTTTCATCTCTAAATCTACAACTTTCTATTTTCTTCTCATATCAGGCCTTCCTTTTACCTTTTAGGTCTATTTCTTGTTTTTCCCTCAATGAGCATTATGTGCTATGCCACATATGGTGTCATTTCACATATTGACCACCGTCACTTAAATTCTAGGGTTTTTTATCATAGTATGGTCTTAGGGAAGAGTCATATATCTTACATATGTGTTATAAGGAAACTGTTAAGACTGGAAAGTGAATGGTCAGAAGAAAATTAACTATAGTCTTGCAAACTGACTTGAATTATTGACTTGATTAGTATTTCATATTATAGTTAAACATCACCCAACCCATTATGTAAAATACTTGGAAAAAGGAACCTTAGGAATATGTCAGGATCTGTAGTTTTATAGGTGTGGATATTCCCTTCCCTGGGATAGATCACCACTTTCTATGCCTTCGGAGATGGTCTGAGTCATTTTGACTGCTAAGTCTATCACTCCATGATCCACCTGGGAAGTGAATAGTGTGCTGAAATGGAAATACTACAATATTTGTGTATAGAACACCTGGGTTCACTCCCAGGGTTCCCTGGGTACTCCCTAGGGAAGCTTGAGTAAGTCATTTAACCTAGGTTTCCTTATTTGTAAAATAACGGGGTTGGAATAGGCAGCCTCTAACATCACTTCTAAACAACTAACAAATACTTATTAAGTGCCTCTTATGTGCCAGGCAGTCTGCTCAGTGTGGAGGATACAGACTTCAAACTAAGATTTCTTGCCCCCAAGGAGCTTACATTTTAACACAAAATCTATGATCCTCTGCTTCTGTGAACTTAGCTAGGATGATTCTTGGACAAGAAGTACCAGAACTATGCTCCAACCCTTTCTGATTTGGAGGACTTGTCAGAGCTTACACTCTGTTGGCATAACCCTTGAGAACTCAGGTTTACATTCATTCTATGATGAGGCATTGGAATAGGATTTCAGTTAGAGGAATTATGTGATTTATTGCTAATTTCTGAGCCAAAGAAATAAGCTAAGGAGAGAAACCAATCTAGTTTAAAATTTAAATATGATAGAAGTTTTCATAATGAAAAAAATCATTAAATTTACAATGCAAAAAAGGGAGAGGGGCTCTACCACTCTGTGAGTGTGTGTGTGTGTGTTTGTGTGTGTATGTCTTTCACCAGATCACTTTGCTTCCCTGTACTTGGCTTCCTATTCTGTAAAATAAGGAAGTTGAACTAGATGTTCTCTAAGGACACTTTCCAGTTCTAACATTTTGTGATTCTATTAAAAAGCAAAAGAAAAAAGTCATTTTAATTTTTTTTCCTGTTAACACTTCTTCCAGATGGCCAGGTTATTATAACTGAAGATGCTTCACAAAATAGGAGACAGTGGAAACAGGAATCACCAGGGACACTAATGAATATGTTAGCAGCAGCAGAGCTGGCGAGTGACTCCTTCTCTGCAAATGAACAAGAGTTTGGTATGAAGTTTATTATTAAGATCATAACTGCCCCCTCTAGACTTTGGCCAGAGACCTATGATAAGGTGATTAAAAAAAAAATATGGAGTGGAGAAACAACTAGGAAAGTTTCAAACATTTCTAGAAATTCCTTTACTGAGCATTGTATGATAGACCTGCGAATTTACAAGTATGGTGGGTTTGTTTTCTTTTTGTCCAATCAGATGGCAGATTGTGATTAGTAGGATACATAGAATTGGTGACCTTGTATTTGATACCTTGGCATTCTGGGAGTCATTGAATGAGTGATCTCCAACTCCTTTCCAATGGGCAAAATAAATCTATCACAATGCCTAGAATTTCTTCCAGCAATTCTTAACAAGAATTTGAACCTCTATTCTGTAGAGCTTTTATTTAGCACTTCAGTTTATTTTTAGGAAAACAATCCTTCCTTTCCAATGTTTAAGGGAAATTCATCTAACAATAGGAGTTTGATTCCCTACTCTAGCTTTGTCATATCAAATAGTACAGACAAACTAGTAAACAAATATAACCTGCAACCTGGGGCCCCAGGCTCTGAGCTTACATGGTTTGAGTTTAATCTAAGTGACCTGTGCCCTAAATCATAACTGATATGTTTTGCCTCCATTCGGAATTTCCTATGGGATCTTTAGAATCTAGTTTGTGTCTAGGTCTCTACAGATATAGGTAAAGGGGCCCCAGCTCCCTTAAACACTGAAGATAAGATATAAGATACTTGCATTTCAGAGATAAGATGCTTTTATTTTATGTGACAGATTGTACGCATAAAACACAAAGAATTCATTGTAGCCCATAAACAAGTAAAGCTTCTAAGGTATCTATTTTGGGTTCCTTCTTCGAAACAGTTTCTGTGTTATTAACTCTCCCCTCCACCCCCATTTTGGTCTGTTGTGCCTTCTTAGAAATACAGTTTCCTCCAAGTGATAAAGAGGACGAATTTTCTCTCTGATTGTGCAGTTCGTTACAGACCTTTGCCCTTTCCTTGATAATTTTTCCCCCATTTGCTTTGAAATCTCCTCCCCTGGGTCCAGGCTCTTCTACTCTTCTGAGTATCAGTTGTCCCCAGAAGCTCTGATTCGCCTTATCATGAGACAGGGTGAATTGTCTTTCTAAGCATCAAATTCCTTCAGATTAAACCCATGAAGAATCCCATTTCCCTTTATAGAATATCTCTCTTCTCCTATGGTAGCATTCATCATTGTTACCTCCTCCCACGTCTGAAAACAGATTTCTTCTTGTTTTTCCCCTTTTGGAATTCTCCTCTCTTATCTCCTTGCCCATTCTCCTTTAGGCTCTTCTCCAGAGAGATCACAGGAATTATTTGCCCTTTGTTGTTAGCCTTTGACTGGATTGTTGTTTATTCGTTCAGTAGCGTGTCATCTTTATGACCCCGTGTATCCTAATGTCCATGGGGTTTTCTTAGCAAGGATACTGAAGTAGTTTGCCATTTCCTTCTCCAGTGGATTAAGGCAAACAGGTTAAGTGACTTGCCTAAGGTCACACTGCTAATAAGTGTCCGAAATGAGAGAAATCATTATTTCTCTCCTCTATTAATAGCCAATTATTGAATTAGGACTAAAGTTTTTCTTCATCCCTGCTTTTCCTCATTTTGAAATCAGCCCCTGTAGGTTATTCAGACAGCCTTTGAAGTACAGGGCATGAGATGACATCTTGGGCAAAAATGAACCAACTAGAAAACTCAGATTTGATCAAAAAGTAAAGAAATTTTATTTTAGGTGAATTGATATATTCCAGCCCAAGCTATTTTATTCATATTTTACTCATTTACTAGGTAAAAATGGATTCCCCCTTTTGTCTAGATTACCCTGGATGGGGTGATATGATAAATAACTTTGATAAATTTCTTTGACCAAGACTAAGTGATCAGAGTCATATCCCCCAGAGCCTCATTAGAATAAGCCCACCTGTCATTATAGTATTTATTCTCTCATTACTTGTTTATCAGTCAGAATTGATTGCTACTCTCAGGAACACCCACTCTTCTAAGGGCATATAAGCATTGAGTAGGTTCCATGAGTGGCCTTTGGCATTCAAGAGTTTCACCTACTCTTTTTATTAATTATTGCTAGCACAGTTAATAAAATGATTAATTACTCAAAAACTATGTCTCTCAAACTTTTTCTATGCTACAGAGGACAGTTCTGAACTCAGGTCTTCCTAACTCCAGGCCCAGAACCCTATCTACTTGATGAGGGCTGGAAAGGGGGAGGGGATGGACGAAATTCTGAAATCCCCCCAAAGACCAGGGTACAAGGATCAGGTCGCCTGGAATGAATTCATGGACTCAAGCATTGTTGAGGTCTTGGTGGTAAAGATTTATTACGCTTTTCAGTGGGCAAGAGTTCTTAGGGAACCTGCATCCTTACAGGGCTACAGTTAAAGTTTATTTATGTATTCATTCATTCATTTATTTATTGTAGGATATTCTATAGTAAAACGTGCTAAATATGCTCACTAGGTGATTGAGCAAGATTAGGGAGTGGTTATGGACTAGTTAATTCTTAAAGGAACATGCACTTTTAGTATCTACTATGTGGATATTTTACCCAGACAGAGTTCATCGGGAAATAGCCCAAAGGAGGGTTACATGGAGGTGTGGTTTGAGGCCTGAAATGTCACTAAGTCAACAAACAGTCAGGACTGACTAATTAACACTTAGGCTGCTCCTATCAATGTCTTGTTAGACAAGATAAATGTAAGGGAATATATGTAAGCCTAAGTCTAGGATACATATGATAGTTCAGTGAGTAGTAAATGTCATTATGACACAGTACACAGCCAGTTCAGCCAGTACACAGCTGGTTCAAACTAATAAATTCTACAGGTACAGCTGGCTACTGTATCAGGAAGGGAGATCATGGTTGTTGCTGAGGTAGGCTGTTCTTGGACTGGAGAGGAACTGCCAGGGACAGTGTTTTGAGGCTAGGGAAAAATGTGATTTTTAAAGATAAACGTGATTTTAGAATTGGGGTCCAAGTACATGCACACAAGCAT
Source organism: Notamacropus eugenii (assembly GCF_028372415.1). Classification (NCBI taxonomy): domain Eukaryota; kingdom Metazoa; phylum Chordata; class Mammalia; order Diprotodontia; family Macropodidae; genus Notamacropus; species Notamacropus eugenii. Next base: position 103,701,547 of record NC_092876.1, read on the forward strand.
CCCATCACACTGAGCCATGCAGTGTGGCTCCTCCCTTGATTTATTTGGGTTCATCAGGGGCAGCTAGGTGGTGCAGTGGATAGAGCACCAGTGCAGGAGTCAGGAGGACCTGAGTTCAAATCTCACCTCAGACACTTGACACTCACTAGCTGTGTGACCTTGGGCAAGTCACTTAAGCCCAATTGCCTCATCCTGGGTCATCTCCAGTCATCCTGATGAATATCTGGTCACTGGATTCAGATGGTTCTGGAGGAGAAGGGAGGCTGGTGACCTGCACAGCCCTCCCTCACTCAAAACAAAGTCAAGTGCAAGTCATGTCATTATTTCTCTGATGGCAGGGTCTTCTTTAGCAACAAAGGATGAACACACACACATTTGGGTTTATCAGTTATTCCCATCTGTGTTTTTCCTCTCCTCTCCCTTTGTTACACCCTCCCATTCTGTAATTTAATCTCACACAAAACATTGATTCACCCACAGATGGGGTGTTGTGAGGGTTAGTTCCTGATGTTTCAGGCCTGTTTCTCTACTGTCACATCTATTGGATCTCTGCTTCTACCCTTGTGGAACATCCTTGTGTGTGTTTAAAAGATATCTCTCGGTGGTTTCTCTGGTGTTGTTATTTTGTTGTCGTCATCCTTGGGTCCCGTATTTGTTTACTTTTCGTATTTCAGGTGTCTGGTAGGTAAGAAGCACATAATTCTTCGGGTTGGTCTTCTTTTTCATTGAAAATCCATCTTTTTTCATTAATGGATAGGCTCAGATTTGCATGGGAGGTCATCTTGAGTTTCCTCCTGAACTTCTTTGCCCTTTAGAACACATTACTTTGTTCCCTGCTGTGGTTTTGGGTAGGTCTTGTTTTATTCAATTTTTTTCCTTTCTATTTGAAGGCTTTTCTCTTTATTATTTGTATAATTTGTTAAATTACCATGTATCCTGGAGGTTGCAGTGTAGCATCTGTTTTTGTTTATTTGGAGGTAATCTAGATTCTTTCAACTGGTACTTTGTTTTCTATATTCAGAAGTTCTGGGGGTTTTCTTCTATTGTTTCTTGCATTGCAGTGTTCTGGTTTTTTGGCTTGTAGTGTTCTTCTGAGAGACCTACAATATTTAAGTTCTCTTGTCATCCTGTCTTTGAGATCTATATATTTTCCTTGTAGGGAAATCATACTTTAGTTTAATGTTATTGTTTTCTCTATCTCTTCTTTAATTGTCCTCCACGTCCCTGTATTTGCATTCCCAACCAGGGATTCTATCTTTTGGATGTGTTTGTATTCTACCAATTATTTCTGCTCTTTGTGCCATAAATTCTGTTTTCACAATTGAGTGCGTGTAATATGTGTATCTATGTACATATACATAGATAGATACAGATACACATATGCACATGTGTGTGTACACCTATACACTGTCTGTGAACCTTATTGTCTAGGGAAAGAAGTCTCAAGTTTAAATTTCAGCCTCAGTTCTCTCTCTCTTTTGAAATATTATAGTAAATATTCTACTACTATTACTACTAGTACTACTACTGCTGCTGCTGCTGCTGCTGCTGCTCCTGCTACGGCTACTACTACTGCTACTACTACTACTACTACTACTACTACTACTACTACTACTACTACTACTACTACTGACAGCTAGATTGCTCAGTGGATAGAACACTGGGCCTGGAGTCAGGAAGACCTGAGTTCAAATCTGACCTCAGACACTCACCAGCTGTGTGACCTTGAGCAAGTTACTTATGACCTTGTTTCCCTCAGTTCCTCATCTGTAAAATGAGCTGGAGAAGGAAATGACAACCCATCCAGTGTCTTTGCCAAGAAATCCTCACATGAGTTTATGAAGAGTCAGACACTACTAAAAAAATATTAAAGGCTTGTTCCTGGTCACTCTTGGGGGTTAAAATGACTTTCTTAAGTTCTTATAATGTTCCTCTGCCTACAGGCTACCTTCCTATATTCTCTGGGAGGTAGTGAATAAACCAAAAAGCTGCAGTGGATTGTCTGAAGAGAAAAAAAGAGGATTATATAGCTTGGAGATATCTTAGAGAGTATCAGATCTCATTTAACAGATAAGAAAACTGAGGCCCGGAGAGCTTAAGTGATTTAATTAAGGTCTCATACCTACTAAGCACCTAAATTGGGATTTCAACCCAGGCCTTTTGATCACAAATTTAATTTCTCTCTCTCTCTCTCTCTCTCTCTCTCTCTCTCTCTCTCTCTCTCTCTCTCCCCCCCATATATATAACACAATACAATGTAATATAATGTAATACAATACAATGTAATATAATATAATAAAACACAATATAGCATTAATATAATATAACATAGCATAGCATAACATAATATAATACATAGATACATATACATTATCACACAGTCCTCTGTTGCACATAGTGAGAAACTAGGCCAAGACAAGAATAACTGTCTTTCTAATATAAAGTTCTTATATATTCTGACTTGTGTTGCCATTTGGTTATTTATTTGATTTTCATTAAAGAAAACAACATTAGGGATTATGATTTTTTCGTACCTTTTCAACTCCAGATTGAAATTATAACTGCTAGAATATGGTCAGGACTCTCAGAACCTGATTTAACATTTTTTACCCTGAGTAGAAGTTGGGCAGAAACTAGGGGAATCAGAGGAGAAAGAGCAGAAGCTCCCTTATTGTGTTGACCTGTAGCCTTCAAAGCCAGGCCTTGGGGGTTTGTTTCAGGAGAGGTAAATGGGAAGGAGGGGAGGAAAATAATGAGTGTTATATTGGTGCATTTTTTTTGTAAAACCCTAGCAAAACCTTGCTAGGGATTATGTGAATGATTTCACACCCTGCTCCAACATCCATTGCTGACTTCCAGATCTTATGGTTCTTAAGAAAGGCCTAGGAGGAAAAAAATCCCTTCTGGATTCATCATTCCAGGTGTTGATGGTTGTAGCAGCTGCCCATGAAATGAATTAATCAATAACCCTGCATCTTCATGTGGGCAATTTCACTGACAATGTCTCTAAAGGCATTTTGATGAAGGAATACAATCATATGGATATTTTCTTTGATAGCTGATTTGGGTAGTTCTATGGTTCTGAGCATCACGGGCAAGCAATGATTGTGCCTATTTGATTCCTGGACCCTGAGGTATTCTTGAATACCACCAGAGCATCATCTCTCTGGGTTTGGGGAAGCTGGTTTGCATCCCTTTCCTAAAATTTGCTTTTTCTTTATTAGCTATCATGAAGAACTACAGGCTGAATTTTCCCCCCAAAAACCACACAAAAACTAAATAGAAAAGTTAATACCTCATTCAAGCTATTTATCTGAGGAAATGATGCTTAAAGCATGGAAAAAAAAAACAATTGCTAGGATGATTTTCTGTGTGTGTGAGTGTGTGTGTGTGTGTGTGTGTGTGTGTGTGTGTGTGTGTGTCTTTTAACAATCCTCTATCAGGGCTGTTAAGAGTAAAAGAAAACAATGTTTTCAGAAAGATTTTTCTTTCCCAGATGAAGTCATAATTAATTGAATGCCTATGTATCTATTGGCACAGGGTTCCTAACCTTGTGTGTGTGTGTGTGTGTGTGTGTGTGTGTGTGTGTGTGTGTGTGTGTGTGTAAGATGGACTCTTGGAAGTCCAGTGTAGCATATGGACTTCTTTTTAGAATAATATTTCAAAATCATTTTAAAAATATATGACATTGAAAAGAAAATGAGTTATATTGAAACAAATATATGATTTTTCCCCCTTCCAAGTTCAATACTCCCCAGATTAAGATCTCTGAGCTCTGAGCCCTTCTTGAATTTTGTGTATAAGGCAAATATGATGGTAAGCTAGCTCCTGATTAATGTGCATAATTAATCCCCCTGAAATAAAATTATTCAAATTCATACTTCATATTTTCATCAGATTGGAACCAATTACTATATTCTACACTATTATAACTTCTAATTATTTGATTTCATTATTATTTGTACTAACTGGACTTACAGTTGAGTCGAGCTACTCTTCTGTTCTCACCAGACAGACCTGTGTGAAGGCAGGAGGCCAAATCTCTCACTGGGATGCCAGGAATCCTACCCCCAAATTAATATTTCTTAATGGATGAAAGCTCCTTGTTGCTGCTTGACTCAGTATGTCATCCCTGGAGGCCAGTGACACCCAGATGTCACTAACTCATTTACAGGAAAGCCATATTGCAGGGGGAAATGGAATGAGTTTGTGGAGAGGAAGGGGAGGCAATGGGTATACACTACTTTTTTTAGATATCTAGAAATGAAGGGCAGGAAAGAAAGAGGCTGATAACTGGAAGGGATAGTAAGGCCAAGTGAAGACATTTTTAGGACATAGGAGAGCTGAGAATAGTAAGCAATAGGGAAGCAAACACACATATAATTGATAAAGCAATGTTCTAGAATGTGGTGTTGTTCAGTTGTTTTGGTCATGTCTGACTCTTCATGGTCCCATTTGGGGTTTTCTTGGCAGAGATACTGGAGTAGTTTGCCATTTCTTTCTCCAGTCCATTTTACAAATGAAGAAACTGAGGCAAACAGGTTTAAGTGACTTACCCAGGGTCACACAGCTAGTGAGCATCTGAGGCCAGATCTGAACTCATGAGGTTCATAGATAGATTTCAGGGGTCTAGGATATTGTTTTCTAAAAAATATTTTAGTAATTAGATTTCAACATATTTGTATTCTTTTGTTTTATCATATGTATTTTATTTTATGCACTTAAAAACCACACTCTGAGAAGGGATCCATTGACTTTGTACAATTTCCAAAGGAGTCCTTGACACAAAAAGGTTAAAACTACCCTTATTTATTATGAAGATAACCTCTTTCCTCTGCCAGTCTTTTTTAATTTATTTATTTTAGTTTTCAACATTCATTTCCACAAGATTTTGAATTCCAAATTTTCTCCCCATCTCTCCCCTCCCCCCACCCTAAGACACTGTGCATTCTCAATCCCCCTTCCCCTAATATGCCCTCCCTTCTACCAATCCCTCCCTTCCCTTATCCCTGTTTTCTCTCTTTTCTTGTAGGGCAAGATAGATTTCTATACCCCATTACCTGTATTTCTTATTTCCCAGTTGCATGCAAAAACAATTCTCAACATTCGTTCCTAAAGCAGTTTCAACTTCTCTCCCTTCCTCCCTCCTTACATATCCCCACTGTGATCCTTTGCCAGTCTTTATGAAGTAGTTCATATATAGCTAAAACAGGAATTATCCTAACATGAAAAGGAAAGAATTTTGCATTTCTATAGTCAGTCAGTAGCTCATTTACTTGCCTATCTCTTGAACCACTGTAAAATCCATCTTCCTAAAACTAAAAATGAAACGTCTGATTCCTTTCTCTTGCTCTGTCAACTCTCACTGCAACTAAGTAGCAAGAAGGCCGCATAGATGAAAATGCACAAACTGATTCACTTTCAATGTACTTCAAGAAATTATGTAAAATATCCACTTGGGATTAAACATACTGGTTGACATGGGGGAAAGAAATTCTTTAATTGTGTTTGGTAAAACTTCAAATTATATTTTACTCTCATTTCTCCATCATTTTCACATTTTTATAAAATAAAGTCGAGAGAAGGCAGAAAGACCCTAAAAAATAACATGGAAAATTAGGAGTAGGTGGAAGTTATTGTTTTCATATGTAATACCCAAGGCTTTACTCAAACGTGGACTCCCACAAAAGCTGCTCTAGGTACTCTGTTAGTGAGTTCTTGGGAATCCTTTAGTAAGCTAACCATTAGGACACACCAGTTCCAAGTGAAAGATACTTTAATCACAATTAAGGCAAGTAAACGGGAGAGAACATTTTCCTTAAATGCTCACATGAATTTCCGTACGTGGTAAGACAAAACCATACATCAGAAAAAATTGACTCCTTAGTTACTGATAGCACTAGCTGAAGTTTAACAACAAACACAAATCATCCACCCCCACTTTTCCCCATTGAGAGCCACCCTCAAGCTGCTCCCTAGTGTTAGATGTTACATGCCACACATTTTCTTTACCGAGCAGCTGTTGGCCCCGCTAGGAATCATATGCAAGGTGGAATCCTGGCAGGGACACAGCGGACAGCTCTAATCAGACTATTTTTAACACTAGGAATGCCAGCTAGCAAAGTCGCTCACTAGCAAAGATGTTGTGTATCCCTTTGAACTGCAGGATTTCTTCCCACTCGTTTGGACTCCCTCAGTCTAATTCATACCTTAGTTAGGGTCAGAAAATTTCTTTTAATTTCTATCATAACCTGCTCTTGGTAAATCATTCCCAGAGGAATGCATTTAACAAAACAGCGAAAGAGTTGAGTGAAGCTGAATGAAGTGAGGATTTTCCTCTCAAACCCCTATCATGCCTCTTGGATTCTATGCAAATCACAGGGGATGGAGGGAGGAGACTGGAAAGGGTTAGTCATAGCTGCTCTACTTCTCCCCCTGTCTCCCAGCAACAGAATAACTGCCTTTCTACGTAAAATGTATTTAAATGAGGTGCTGTCAGTTCTGGAATAACAGTGCTGATGGAGACAAGCAGGGCAGATAGTTAAGCAATAATTTACATTTACCCCTAGAGATACCAGATTCACATTCCAAGATATGATTCGCGTTAATTAGTACATTAAGAATATTCTTCATTCTCTGAGCACAAATTAACTAAAGCTAAGAATGACTTGGACTTTTGTTTGGCAGCAAAGCCTCCCTGGGATTCAACATCCAACAATTAACCTGTGCAGGGAAAGACCCATGCATGGATAATCCAGTGTTAAGGTTATTCCTAATAATGTTTTGGGAGGTTGAACACACTGGAATACTTGCTACCCAACACAAGAACCAAATAAAAATCATGTCAAATAAGGTTTAACAGTGAATAATAATATTAATATTAACATAGAATCATAGTAGCTGACACTTCTGTAGCGTGTTAAAGGTGTTTAAAGTGCTTTATGTACAGTATCTCATTAGTTCTTTACAACATACCTTTTACCCAGTTTTTTCTATTATCACATGCTGACTCTAAAAATGCTAATTAGCTAAAAGCTAATATTTCAGTTATGAATTTATAAATGGAGGTTCTGTGGTAAACATTCTACCTCTTACAGAAGTGCTTTAATCTAGGTAAATGGTGGTAGCCAAGACACTTCTTATAAATTAGAGAAAATTGGATGTTGGGTGCTTTTAAATCTCCATTATTTCCTTTCCCACTTTGCCAACAAGAAAGGAATGCTTTTAAAAAATTTACTAAGCAATCACAGAAAAAATGGTGTGACCAGGATCTGGGTGCGAGAGAGGATGATTCTTCGTAGTCATTAATTAGTGATGTCACCAATAATGTTATAGGAACAACAGGACATCTTAGAATTGTAGAGGTTCCCTGTTTTAATAAGGCATAAATTGATCTTTATGTTTAATTAGTGGAAACATTAAAGTACTGGCTTCCCAGTGATGAAAAGGAGAGGAAGGTGGAATCACCCTCTGCCACTGATATGGATGAAGGACAGCTGGAGCCTAGATCCGATGACGATGATGATACGTAAGTGACCCAAAAGAAAGACTGCTAGAAAGGTAAACCGCCCTCCTCACTAGGGTGGAAAAGAATACCTCCAACTGAACAAGTGTTTTCCCCCTCTCCTTCCCCTTTAAAAAAGTAATCTGTTCAGTAGTTTTAAACACTGATACTCAGATTAGTCTGTACTTTGTTCTAAGGAATTTCACTGCACATCTGGAAAATGGAATAATAGTTGGGCCTTTGCCTATCTAATAACTAGATTTAAAATACTGATTCATTGATGCATCAGGAATGAAAGCTCACCTCTTCCTGTATTTACATTTTATGAAATGTAAATCAAAGAATTTTTTAAAGATATAGAAGGGACCTTGGAGCTTATCTAATCCAATTCTTCACTTGATGGATAAGAAAACAGATCCAGAAAAGTTAAGTAACTAATCCAAGATTATGCAACTAGTTACTGGCTGACAGAAGACTAGAGGTCATGTCTCTGATGGGCAATAACAAAAGCCAAAATTTAAGTAGTATTTGTGCACGTCATCTTTTTTGAGCTTTGGAAGAACCCTGTGAGAGGTACCACAGGCATTATTATCCCTATCTGTAAGATAGGGAAACTGAGACTCAGAGAAATTAAGGATTTATTTGAGCTAAGCTACTGGTCCAAGGTCACACAGCTAGTTGATGGCTTAGCCATGCTTTAATGCTGCTTTCCCCACTGAGATGTGTGATTAATGCTGTCAGTTATATAAAGCTAAGTGCTATAAAGCAGAGAGACTCATATGGTTTTGCTTTTTGCTTTTTATTAGGACAAGATATTACAGACACTTTATTTCAATGATTAAAAGTCTCCAAGTCTTTTCTTATAGATAGGATTATTAGCTAGAGTTTTCAGGCATTTCTTAGAGATATAAGGCAGTTCTGTGTAATGGTTATATACATTTCAGTGAGAACATTAACATTTGTTGTTCTCTAGTATGTGTTGGATACTATTATAAAGTTACTTGTAATTTTTAAATTTAAAGTGTTAAATGACAAGCTTATCTGATATGGTTCAATTATTGAGAGATTTTACAGATCTTGGAGAGAGAGGCATAGGGAAAGACTCTGAGAGACATCTATTGACATCCATAGAAGAATAGCGCATGAAGAGAACTTCTCAGCCCAGATTGAATAGTAATCAGTTCAAGGAAAGAAATAAGGAGAGTGAAGAGTTTCTTTCCTTGATAGCTCTGCATGATATTTTGTGAGATGAAGAAAGGAAGGGGTACCATGAGTCATGTTCTCCAAGCCAAGGGAAGTGGACAGAGAATTGGACTCGGAGTCAGGAAGATGTGAATTCAAATATTCCTAAGACAATACTTATTAGCTTTCTGATCCTTGGTAAATCACTGAACCTCTATGACCTCAGTTTTCTTAACTGTAAAGTGGGGGAAATAACAGCTGTACCACGCAGCTGTTCTGAGGATCAGATACAGATATACATATACATATATACATAAACACTTTGCATATATTCGTTATGTAAACATTAGTGTTAACTGTTGTTGATCTTATCACCCTGGATAGAGCCTGGGTATGGTTGGAAACTGGGGGAAAAAAATCAAGCTATTTAGTAAATAATCCTTTGAATCCTGCTCAGTGGTTCCCAGACTGGGTCTGTGATACTCAGAATGTTTCAGTTCTACAAAGGAATGCTATGAAATACTCAAAGGAATAATTTTTAAAATATATGTTGTATGTATGTCTCAGTTGTATCATATGAATGATTAATATAGATATTATCCTAAATATATATTGTATATATTTACAATATATACAATGTATAATATTAAATTGATGATTAATATGAAACATTATATTGATGTCTCAAAAGTCTTAGTGCAGTGTGGTGGGTGAAACATGAAATGACTAAAGAAACAAAGATTTGAGCTTCTGAGCATATAGATGTCAATTGACCAAACTGGGACCAGTAACCCTCCTTAGCTTCCTCACTGAATCCCAATACAGGGGGAGACACTTTTATACATTAAAAACAATTAATCAAATAAGACTAAGTAACTCAAAGAAAGCAATTAACCGGGATACAAAATTAGGTAATCTGATTTCTAATAGGATGAAAGATTAGGGATTTTCCAATTTGGAAGGAGCAATTCCCTGAAATCAGAAAAAGAGATGTCCCATTCTTTCCAAGTATCTGTATTCAGTCAAAGGTACAGGAAGCAACACCTTATTGATCAGTCTGGGATCAGTTTTCAGATAAGACCTATGGTTGCTTGAGATGTCCAGTTGTGAGAAAACTCCTTGCATCAGTCTTTGGATGTGGATAACCTAGGGCTCTCTAAGGCTCTCTAAGCAGTAGGTAGAGGTAGTCCAGCTTCCCAGACACACTGGACAATGTAATAAGGTTTTCTCACAAATTCAAATAATTTAATAAAGTTTTCTCATGGGACAGAAATTGGACTGAACTGATAACTGGATAGAAAGAGAACTGAGCTAGTTCCAGAATTGAGTCACACGATGGAATCAGTGTGTTTCTGTCAGTTCCTCCTATCATGTAGTGTTCTAATTCCCTCAGCAGTACATTAAGCCATATGCACAGTTATACAACCCATAGTGGTTTGCTACAAGTAAATATTTTCTGTAAAGTTTACATGAACATGTAGTTCTTTGTGGTATGAAAGACAGAGCACTTTCACTTGGGGTCTGAAAGATCTGGGTTTGAATTCTGTCTCAGATACTTTCTAACTGTCTGACTTGGGCAAGTTTCTCAACCTATATCAGCCTTGGTTTCCTCAACTATAAAATAGGGATAAAAATGACACTACCTTCCAGGGTTGTGTAAAGCTCAAAGGGGCAGCTAGGTGGTGCAGTGGATAGAGCACCAGTGCAGGAGTCAGGAGGACCTGAGTTCAAATCTCCCCTCAGACACTTGATACTCACTAGCTGTGTGACCTTGGGCAAGTCACTTAAGCCCAATTGCCTCATCCTGGGTCATCTCCAGTAATCCTGATGAATATCTGGTCACTGGATCCAGATGGCTGTGGAGGAGAAGTGAGGCTGGTGACCTGCACAGCCCTCCCTCACTCAAAACAAAGTCAAGTGCAAGCCATGTCATTATTTCTCTGATGGCATGATCTTCTTCAGCAATGAAGGATGAACACACATAAAGCCCAAAGGAAATAACTGCTATTTTCTGAGCTAGCTAGGGGGTGCAGTGCATAGAATGCTAGACTTGGAGACAAGAAGGCGTGAGTTTGAATCTAGCCTCAGATACTGATCAACCCCAGGTCAAATCACTTAACTCCACTCACTCTGCCTGTTTCTTCATCTACGAAATGGGGATAATAGCACCTACTTCGTAGTAGTAGTTGCTATGAGGATCCAATATGATGAAATATGTAAAGGTCTTTGCAAGTCTTAAAGAGTTCTGGAAATGCTAATATATGTAAAATGTTTTACCAACCTTAAAGGATCAAATGAGTTAATACTGTAAAGCCCTTAGCACACTGTCCATCATGTAATAGACACTTAACAAAAGCTTTTTTCGTTTTCCCCTTCAAGAGCTATGTAAATGACAATTTGTACTTTTAAGAGAATTATTTTGTTTCTTCATCTATGGAATTTACTTATTGAAGCATTTATTGAACACATTTACTAAGATACTGTGTTAGGTTTGGAGGTGGGTGAAGAGAGGGATATACAGATAAATCAGATGTATTCCCTACCCTCAAAAAACTTAAAACCTACTAAAAGATATTCATGAAGACAGCTGGACAAAGTCTTAAGAGACTGTTAATCATTAACCTAACTGAAGAAAACGCCTTTCCTTTTCCTAAATCTTTCACTCTCCCAACATTTCCAGGTTATTAATCCACTGTTTATTCAGCAATACCTTAGAGTCTTGAAAGAGTTTTTACAACTTACAGAAAAGTGCTTGCCTGGAAACTGACTCCAATGAATACTTATTCCTTGGTACTTTAACATGATAAAATTAACTTTTCCTTTTGAACACTGCAGAAATTTTGAAGAATCTGAAGATGAGCTGAGAAATGAGGTAATGGAATCTCTAGAAAAGCTTGCGATTTCTAAAGAGGAAGAAGAGATGCCAGATCACCCCAAGGATAAAGAAAAGTCAGAAGACCATGTGAGTGACCAGGCATCAGGTACACCAGATCAACATTCAGAAGAGACCTGCATTCCACCTAATGCCAAGATTTGTGCAGTAGATGAAGGGCAGGAAGGAACAAATTAACCGGAGTATGTAAGCGTGATCATAGTATCATTTCTGAAATAATATCCTAGCATCTTAGCTCTGCTATGTGATTTGAAATTCATGTCACAGACATTATTTTTCCTTCATTAGCTCTCTAATGAGAAAAGAGTGAGGGGCTGTGGATAGAGGACTGACCTCTGAGCCAGGAAGATTTGTGTTCAGATACCACCTCTGATGTGTACCACAACGTGATCCAGGGCAGATCACCAGATCTCTTGTCAACTCTCTAAGACTACAAGGAGCAGAGAAGGTCCTCTGATTTGTTTGGGTTGAAAGAGTTAAGCACCAGGAGGTCCTTCTGAGATTTCAGATATAAGCACCTTATACATTCTTGATGTTAGTCTATCAGGCTCCAATCTGAATACAACAGTGCCATGAGAAATGATAAGTATGATGGCTACAGAGAAGCATAGGAAGAAGACATATGAACAGACCCAAGAAAACACTATACAGGACGATAACAGCATAACTGGAAATAACCACCACAAAACAATGCTGGAGCAATTATGATAATTAGGTGATGAGAAATCATCTAACCTACCTTTTTGGAGAGACGTGAGGCTACGGGTGTGGAACGTTGAATATAATGTCAGACTCTTTTTTGATATCTTTGTTAGTTTTACTAACCTCTCCCCCCCCTTTTTTATTCTTTGTTATAGGGAATGACTTTTGGGAAGGGCAGTATATGTTATATAAAAAACAAAAGATCTCAATAAGCATTTATTTAAAAAAATGATTGGGGCTCCAAATATGCTATATGCTCATGAAAGAAGTTTCTGGAAAAGTACTTCTTGGAACTCCAAGAGTAGCAGACACTTTTGCCCACTCTCTCATGACTGTAGACAGGACCAGCTAGTTTTTGTAATGCTGCACTTTCCCCCCATAGCTTCATCTTTCTGTTGTGTTCTTCTCAGTTGCCCAGTTACCTCCAGGCCAACCATAGATGGTTTAGTTTAACTAGATAACTCAAACATCTGTGTTCATCATCTTTCATAAATACATGTGGCAGCTGGGTGGTACGGTGGATTTGGAGTCAGGGAAGACCTGAATTCAGATTCTGCCTAAGACCCTTTATTCTAGCTGTGTGATCTTGGGCAAGCTATTTTCATCTCATGTAAAGGGGGGATATTATAGCACCTACTTCCCAGGGTTGCTGGGTAGATCAAATGAGAAAATATATGCTTTGCAAACCTTAAAGCACTATAAATTAATTCTTATTATTACCTTTGCTTATGCTAAGATGCTCCCACCAATATCCCTTATCTACCTTGCAATTATAATGTATTACAGGGCTTTGGAGATGAATGATAGTGTTGCAGAAGGTCACTTGTCTCCACTCTCGTCATGAGTCCTGTTCATCTCTGACTTGCTATTTTTCCACCCCTTGGGGAGTACATGCTCACTCTAGGATAGGAGGCTATACATGAAGATTCCAGTGACAGGACCATGCAAGTGTGTACCAGATTGGATACCATTGTTGTCTCATTTGTCCTTGAAATTCAGACTGGACTTTCTTCCTCACCATTCGGGAGTGTTGGCAAGTTTGGTCACTGTCCAGTGAAGCTGGGGTGGCTGACTGTCAATTAACCACAACTCAAGGTTGGGATTGGAACTGTGGAATCATAAACCTAGGGAGACTTTCTGGCTGCCATTCTATCACATGGGCAGGAAAAGCTGCAGAAACTGGACTGGGAGCTCCCAGTGAGCAGATGTCCGGACCTGAATTCCTATCTGTGGAAATCAGGAAGAGCAACAGGAAAACTGGACTGGACCACAAAAACTGGAATTATTGCTGCAGAGCCCAAGAGGTCAGAATGAAGTGAGTTTCACAAGGATTTGTTGGTTTAAGTTTTGGAGGTTCACATTCTAAAGTAGCCAGCCTAGTGTTCTGCGAGCTGAGGTCAAACTGGGTAGAGTGCCACAGCAATTTCTTAAAATAAGGCCAGAAGACCCAATTCTCCAGTAATGTTGGCCACATTTCCCTTCCTTTCCAGTATTTATAGTGGCTGACCCGCAAGGAGAGCCTCAACTTTCAACTCCTTCCTTATTTCCTAAAGCTCTCACTGTTGTGAGAGCAAGGAGAGCTCTCCCCCAAAACAGGAGGCTAAGCAGGAGATTTGGAAGTTACTGGGGAAATGTGTTAGTCTACTCTAGTGTTTGTGACAGCCTCTTTGCAATTTTATTTATTAGTGAACCATGTGGTTATAAAAAAATCAGTTGCCTATGAACCATCAATATGCAGGATGAACAGCGGTCAGGGCATTTCCCAGAGGCTATTTGGAGGGTGTGGTAGAGGAGGATAGAGTGATAGATAGCTCCATATTTTAATACTCCTGAGTCATATCTTATAGCATATCCTAAATGTTTTCAGAAGCTGGCCCTGTGATGTTTTCCTTCTTAGCTCATTGAAGCTGCTGGACTCGGGGGTAGGGGTGGGTGTGGGGGAGGTGGCAGGGTATGGAGAGAGTTAAGGTTGACTTTTTGATTATTTGCATAGACAAAATCTTAAAAAAAAATAATCTTCCCAAGACATAGGCAAAAAAACTTAAGTTGTTCCCCATTGCCTAGGGCATAAAACCTAATTTCCTCAACCTGCCATTAAAGAGCCTCCAAAATTTGGCTCCTGCCTACCTTTCTGGCCTTATTTAAACTGCTCCCCTTAGTAAATTCTACATTCTAGCTAAACTGGTCTACTAACCATTCATTCCCCTAATTCTGTGTAGCTGCCCAAGTTGTCTCCCATGGGAGTCATAGGATCATAGACATAGGATTGAAAGAGACCTTAGAGAATATCTGGTATAACAGGAGTCCACAGTGAGGTTCAGAGGTGATTTATTTGCCCAAGATCACAGGTTGTAAGGGGCAAAGGCTAGATTTGAACCTAGATTCTATACTGCCAAGTTCAGGGCTCTTCCTACAATGCTTGGCCTGGAAGTCTTCCTGACTCCTATCCCCCACCTCCCAGGTGCTCTCTCCTTTGGTAATGTCCCATAACGTGCTTACTTGTATCTGTGTTGGATTCTCCCCTCTCCCCAATGTCACTTCTTTAAAACAGGACCTATTTTTTTGTCTTTTTGTCCACTCTACCATAGTATCTTGCTTTAACAAATGTCACAGTGGGACAGTACTGCTGATGCATTGTCTGTAGATGGAAAAGTTAAAGGGGAGAAGGAGGTGATAGAGTGGACAGACCACTGGCTCTGATGACTGGGATTCCAGTTCTGCTTCTGAACTAGAAATCATGAGGTACCTATTACATGGGGAATGGCTGAGCAGATTTTGGCACATGAATATAATGGAATACAATTTGTGCTCTAAGAGGGGAAAAAGGAGATAGTTGCAGAGAAAACTGGGAGACTTTGTGAACTGATGCAGAGGGAAGTAGGCAGAACCAGAATATTTTATACAATAGCAACAATGTAAAGCAAACAACTTTGAATGACCAACCTCAATAACAGAGCATCAGTGATGAAGTGATAACTCTAACTGTAAATCCACTTTCCCACACACATCCTGACAAACAGGTGGTGGGCTGGGGGTGCAGAATGAGACAGTTTTGGATACAGCCAATGTGAGCTTGTTTTGCTTGGCCGTGTATTTGTTTTAAGGGTTTTGTTTTCCTTCAGTGGGGATGGGGGGTATACATGTGAGCTGGGATAGAGAGAAAAGAAATTGTTGTTAAATGAAAAAAATTGTTTTTGAGAAACAAAAACAAAACAAATTCTACCTCTTCGATAAACTAGTTGTGTGACTCAAACAAGATACTTAGCTTCCTGGGCCCTCAGTTGTTCATCTGTAAAACAAGAGGGTTGATTGGGTTAGAGACCCTGTGAGGTTCATTCCCTGTAGGTCTATGATCCACAGCTATGATGTGATATGAGGTGATACTGCCTTTGCTACAGCCTAATAATTTTGATGACACTTCTTCTGCCTCCTGCGCTTCCCTCTATAACAGCATCTCTGGCATCCTCAAATATTAGAAGAGAAAAATTAAATATTTATGAATGGTGAACTCAAATGTGTGATTTTTTGGTAAGTCTTCCTTCTGTCTGTTTCTCTGTGTTTCTCTATATTACCCTCATTAGAAAATCAACTAGATCAAAAGATTGAATTTGATTTAGTAGAGAGGACAAATACCAAAGCTTAAAATAAAAGTAACTTTTTTTTTTGATGAACTCACAGACTCACTTGAAACAGGAACAAGGGGACTGTTTATTTAGGTTTTTAAAAAAAGATGTTTGTCCTAGGGCACATTTACATAATTAAATACGCACATTCTGAAAAGTGTAAGTAGCCACACTATGACTTTTATCTTATTATGTCCTTTATATATATGCAAGACTAAAGGGGTAGATTGGACTCTAAAAATTGTTAATAGGCAAATTTATTTGGCCCTATCCTTTATAAATAAGAGGCAGCTGGGTAGCTGGGTGGATAGAGTGCTTGATGTGGAGTCAGGAAGACCTGAGTTCAAATCTTGCCTCAGAGACTCATTAACTCTGAGTCCCTGGGATAGTCACTTAACTTCTGTTTGCCTTAATCCACTAGAAAAGGAAATGTCAAACCACTCCGGTATCTTTGCCAAGAAAACCCCATATGGGATCACGAAGATTTGGACACAATTGAACAACCACAAAACCTTCATAAAAAATATCATGCCTTTATTTCTTTATTTCCTGATCTTGGAATTCTTTTAAGTAAGTTACTAGAGATATTTTTAATATTGTTAGGGTATATAGGGAGGTAGGAAAGGGAAATTTGCCACTGTTGCTACATAGTGATACAGTTACATGAGTGAAAATAAACTTCTAAAATTACCTTCAGAGGCAGAAGCTACAGAAAACAACTGTACAAAGAACTGACTTTGTTGCTCAGATTTAGAAATAAGTTATAGATTCCTGAAAATACATTTTTCTGCATATAATTCTTCATAACGAAACATTAATTCTGGTAATAGGCATTTTTCCTAATACAATAACCATGAAATAAGCCATAACATGTAGTACACAAAATAAAATCGGTAACTTGCTAAACATTTTTCTCACTAGTAATTCCCTAGGATTCTGTGACCTTTTGTGCTAACTTCTAAATGAAAAAAAAAATGATTTCTGGCACTATTCACTTTTCACAACACATGAAATCTACAGTACTATAAATACTAAACAGCAAACAAAATTCTTAAAAACATTTTTTAACCTGAATCTTACTGTGTCAAATGGTGGTGTGAGGGCATTGTATAATATACACTACTGCTGTAAACCTCTCTACCTCAGCCGCCTTCTGAAAACCAAGGGAGAGGTTTTTGGGACTTTAGTCATTGCTGGTGGAAGACACTGTTGAGGTCTTGACATTATCTTAGAGTCCAAAGGACTTGTGTTACGCTTCAGGACAGAAATGCAAAATAAAACTTGAATTTTAAAGGCAAATAATGAAAATGTGCTTGACTCTATAATGGTGAGATGAAAAACACCAGTGAAATGCCTGGTAATATACTAACCACTCCACAAACTTGAATGGATTGTGCCTCTCTTTTTCCTCTACTGCGCATAGCTACAAATGTGCAAGTTGCCAACCTGTCAATGAAAATGAGTCTATTAATAAAATCACATGAATGAAGTCACAAAAATTAAATGCTCAAATGTTGAGGAATGGATGTATTTAGGTTGTTCATAGAGAAAACTTAGGGAAATTGATGAAGTCACAGGGTCTCACATCTGCTGTAAAGATATAACTAGAATATGATGTTAGGTACTTTGAACATCAGCATTTATGACAACTTATTTTATAATGTTTAAAGAAATTAACTGCAGGGAGGCATATACATTTTCTTGATAAGTTACTTTTGTGTTATAACAAAGAATTGATTTCCTTTTTGTTTTATACACACTGCTTTTTTTTGTTTTTTGTCCAAATTCTAGGAGGCTACTCCCTTTCTTTCTGCTTTCAGCTCTGGTTAAGCTAGAGGCAAACTATGATTAAAAAAACAGCTAATGAGATAAGATAAGCACTATATGAGTCCAAGGTCCCTGGGATCTAGGTCCAACTTTTCCCTTAATCATCTCTGTGATCTTAATATCAACTATTTTATATGTATCTCTTCCTTGATTTTTTTTCTACCTCATATCTTCCATCTAGTTCTCTACTGATCTGATCATCTGTTGCCAGCCACATCTGGACAATGTTTAGAACAGCCTCCTATCACGATGATAATTGCCACCTCCACCTTGTAGTCTAACCTTCTTAACATTTTTTAACCTGAATCCTACCTTCCACTGTGTCTGATGGTGGTATGAGCATATTGTACAGTACATTGTGCTGCCGTAAACTTTTCTACCTTGGCTACCTTCTGAAAACCAAGGGGGAGGTTGTTGGGACTTTAGTCATTGCTGTTGGAAGACACTGGCCCTGTTGAGGTCTTGACATCACCTCAGAGTCCAAATGACTTGCATTATGCTTTGGAAGTGGAACTGCAAACTAGTAAAAACTGGTAAAAGGTTATGAAAAACCCAGTGTTATAACACAGTAAAAATAACTTTGGAGAGAGACTTTTTGGAGACAATATGCGAACTTAGAAAAGGTAGGATAATTAAAGTCTAGAGCTGGAAGAGACACTGGTGATTATTTAGATCAGCCCTTTCATTCAAATGAGAAACCTCAGGTCTAAAAAATCACAGAGATAACAAAACTAAAACCTAGGGTCCTCTGTTTATTTTACCCCAATTAGCTGATCTTTCCAGGGGCAACAAGCAGTATTAATTTATTTTTCCAGAAATGGAGAGAGGGGAAACGCAGTGGCATTTCTGGGGGAGCAGGGATTAAAAGGCTTGGCTGAAGCCTGCCAGAAAGGAGTGGGCCAAGTGAGGCACTTGCCAAACAAAAGGCAACAGGGGCCCTGGGGCTGGAGCTCCAGGGCTGAGACCTCTAGGACATCATCTGCTGTTCAGCAATAAGGTGGCTTTTGGGGAGATTCCCAGGGAGAAGGGAGTAAAAAGGATTACGTGTGAATGGCCTGATTCAGAGAGCAGTTGCTATGGGTTCAGTGTCTTCTTGGCAAAAGATTTCTAGTGGAGTATCCTAGGGATCTGTAGTTAGCTCTGTTGTTCAACATCTTAACAGGGTAAAGAATGGGGATGAATTTAATCAGATGAAATTCAATAGGGAAAAATATAAAATCTTATGTTGCACTTGGGTTCAAAAAAGCAATTTAAGAGAGAGTGGATGGGGGGTTGTATGGTTAGAAGCAGTTTGTCTCAAAAAGATGTCTGTTTTAGTGGATTGAGAGTGCAATACGAGTCCACAGTGTGATGCGATGGCTGGCCTACATTAAGAGAAGCAAAGCTTCCTGGAATAGGAAAGTGATAGATGTGAGTTCATATCCAGCCTTGGGCACTTATTACTTGTGTGATCCTGGGAAAGTCACAACTTTCTGGCTGCCTGTTTCTTCAGCTGTAAAACAGGGATTATAACAGTACCTACTTCCTAGTCGTTGTGTGGATCAAATGAGATCAATATATGTAAAGCACTGAGCATGGTGCCTGGCACAGAGCACATATGTAATAAGTGTTTCTTCCCTTCCTTTTCCCCTTTTACTCTGCCCTGATTGGAATACATTCTTCAGTGTTCAGTTCTCAGATGCTCAGTTTTAGAAGGGCACTGATAAGCTGGAGTTTACCTACAGTAGATGGTTCTTGACCTGGGCTCCATGAATTTTTTTTTTTTAATTCTGATGTCTGTATTTCAATATAATCAATTTCCTTCATAATCCTCTGTGCTGTACTTCACACATTTGAAAACATGACTGTGAGGAGTCCATGAGCTTGACTAGACCGCCAGAGGGGGTCCAGGACACTGAAAAGGTGAAGAAGCCCTACTGTAGAGAGGAGCAGCCAAGACAGCGAGGTCTTGAATCATAAAGAGAGCAGCTGGGGAAGAGAAGACTCTAAAGGGGATGAAGGCTAAATTCAAGGACATTAAGGACTGTCTTGTGGGGGAGGGACAAGAGAACCAGGAATGAAGGCTGCAAGCTACAAAGAGGAAATTGTGACCTGATAATCTGGAAAATTTCCCTCACCATTAGAGCTCTCCAGAGGTAGAAAGGGCTGCTGTGGGTTCTTCTCACTGGAGGTCTTTAAGTGAAACCTGGACTATTACTGGAGTGTTGTACAGCAGATGTGCCAAACTCCTCTGCAAGTGGCAAGACCCAGATTACAATGTAATTGGGAAATGTGCAACCTGAGGTAGATAATGTCAATTTGTGGTTTTCTAAGTCAATATACAGCCCTAGGGATCTGTTTCTATTTAAATTTTACACCACTATTATAGAACATCCTTTCTTAAGTAAGGGAGACTAGATGGCTGCTAAGGTTCCTTCCAACTCAAATTCACTAATTATACAAATCATTGGTCAAGAATTAGGCAGTCAGACTCTCTAAATCTAGAGTGTGTGTGTGTGTGTATGTGTACTGAATGGTGGTAAATTAGAAAATATGTTAAATGTTTGTTACACCAAACTGCAGGCAAATTTTAGCTAATGAAATATTTCTTCTTAGTACATTTTTGAAACAGTACATTTTGAAACAATTTTTTCAAAGGAAAACATAAAATTTCTGGCCAGAAACTAGTAAAAAAATTTAGATTTTTCTCTCATAAGACCGTTTATTTAAAACAAAGGGATATGTACTTTAATTTGGATGAATTAACTCACAAACTCATAAATATCCATGGCACTAAACATAGGTGAAGACTTGCATGGGGTGACTTTGTTAAAATGGGGAATGAAAGTTTAGAAAAATATTTACATTTAAAGGCATTTAATCATATGTTTAGTTAGGGAATAACTTCGTCACAGATGATAGGAATCTCACTTCAAATTCTTGATCAGAAAATCTGCTTACAGACTGCCGAGCATTCTTCCTTATTTGAAGCCTCTTCTCAGGAGACATACAAAGAATATGGGCCATAGTTTCAGCATAATCTTCTTCATTTTCTGCCAGGAATCCAGTTTTGTTACCTTCATAAGGTACAACAATATCAAGCTTTGGGCCTCCTGAATTGTGAGCCAGAATCACTGTCCCAGCAGCCATACATTCCACAACTCCTAGAGAATGCATAAGAACCAGCAAGGAAAATTATAACCAAAGACATCATATTTTAATTTCCTATATGTGCCCACTAAAACTGAGGTCACCAGAGACCATTTATGAATTCAGTACTCCAAGTTTAGAACTGGTGAAGAACTGAGTTAAATATTGGTTAGTATTTGTGCATATATATAAAACATAAGATGTTTAAAAAGTAAAATGAAACAAACATTTTAGGCTTTAAAAAACATTTTCTAGCAGTGATCTTTAATGCTAAGTTGTGGCTTCTACAAAAAAAACACAGGAACAAAAACAGCAGAAGAAGAGAAATATATTCAGCAAATAAAAACAGCAAAAGAGAAATCTGTTGAGAGAAAAACAGCATAGGAAAAGAAAAAAGCATACTATGTATTAGGAATAGTAAAGGAGTTTCGGTTTGCTTCAGCTTAGCTACTCCTACTCTCCTCAGCAGTCTCTGATAGGATCTTTCTTAGGTGTGTAATACTGCACGAAATGGATTAGGAAATTCATTCTTGTTACATGATTTCAGTGACAAGTATTATAGAACTATGAATACACTAGAGCCCCTGAACTAAAAGAGGGAGCAGGATTCAGTATGAGGCAAGTCTATCTCAGAATTCATAAAACAGGGTAGGGTCAAGGGTTTTTAGCCTGGGGTACCTAAACTTGTATTTCAAGGGAACTGGTTTCATGCTACCAAACAGGTTTAAGATGCCCTGGTTTGGGTTGAGAAGCATTCCAAGAAAGGAAAATGTAAGAGTGAAAACACAGAATGAGTTGGTTTAGTAAGTGATGTAGCCAAACAAGTTCACTCTAAGGAGCCACATCTTTTTAGGACAGTCTTGAGGGTTGTGTGAGAGCAAAGCTCCAATCCATTATTAACCAGAACTTAAAAAGCGGCCATTAAGGTTCCAAGAAAGGTCTTTGAAGTTAAGGATAAAACTCACCAATCCCAAAATGCTCGTTCCACATAGTGTGAAGGCCAATTGTTGCTCTTGACAAATAATACTTGAATTCTTCAAATGGAATATTGATTTGAAACTCCACATATTCCTGAACTCCTAGGTCTTCACAAAGCTTTTTAAGTTGATTTACCCGATGTTCATCATCTCTGTTACGACAACCTCCAATGAGGATGAGTTTAAGTGAAGGAGGATGCTCTGTAACCATCTTTTCCAGCAACTTTGCAAAGGCTCTGATCTGCAAAGCGTGGTTCTTTTCAGGCCTGAATTGGCCAACAGACACCACCATAGCTTCCGAGGCTGTCTGCTTTTCATGTAATGGAATGTCCAGAAATGTCTTCACATCACAAGGGGGATAAACAATGCGACAACAACTGTGGACCTTCCAGAGGGATAGAATATGGTTTAGAGTCCAGGAAGAATTGACCATGACTACATCACTGCAAGATCCAACCAATCCATAAATCAAAGCAAATAAATAATAGTAGAAGAGTTTCACTTTGCTGAGTAAAAAATTTCTTGTAATAAAGGTTGCATTGTTAAATGCAGCATTTTGATTTCTCACAACAGAGAGCATATCAGTACTGATGGTGGGATAGTGGACATAACACCCAACTTTGCAGTCTCCTAAATATTTAAACAGTGGTAGTGTAAAAGCATAGCCCATGGAATCGATGTAAACATCAGGCCTGCACTTCCAAAGAGCTTCCCAGCCAAGAAGAATGGACCCAAGGCTCTGGCCCAGTAAAGTAAAATGAGGATAGAGGGATGCTTCCACAAGATACCGTTTTCTTAAAAACACAAACTTCACTGGATGGACTAATTTGATGTTGAATCTTCTAAAAGCATCATCGAGAATTTGTTCACCAGTGACATCCTCATCACCAGTATAAACAACATAAGTTGCTTCATGATACCTAAAAAAAAAAAAACATTTAATTGAAAACTGGGAAATGTTGTGGGAAACTTTTGTCTTTCAATCATATAGGAGGTTCTTTTTAGCCTACTGAATAGTCTTTAGGGTTTTGTAAGTTGTCTAATATTACTGGTAGGCTCAATTTAGCTTCTTCCTTTACCCTATGGCTCTTGATCGAAGTTTTCATAGCACTTAAATTTTTTTTTTTTTGGTAAATATTGTCATTTCATGTAATACCTAAAGGATATTCATAGATAGGCCAGAAACTCTTAATTTAAAACTAGAGAACGGCTTCTTTGAATTTCTCAAGCATAGTACTGCGCAAATAATGGATACCAATACAAAGTACCTAACTTAGTACCGAAATGTTTGCTTTTTTAAAACTTTCGTAGCTCTGCTCATGTAATTAGGTGGAACTGTTATACAGCCATAGAATCTTAGAGTCTGAAAGGATCTAGGGTGTTTAGTCTCACCTATATTTGAAGCAGGAGAATCCATTCTACAACATCGTGGACAAATGGTTATCAAACCTCTGCTTCCAGTGCTCTGAAAATAACCTATATTCTCCTGAGACAGCCCATTCTATTTTAGGGAAACTCTTAATTTTTATGAAGTTTTTCCTCACTTGGCACTAAAATCTGCTTCTAACTTCCACAGACTTCTCCTAGTTCTGCCTTCTAGGCCACAACAGAGTAAGTTTAATCTCTACAGTGTTGAGAATACTTGAAGATAGCTTGCATGTCTCCAGCCCCTTCTTCCATCCATCAAGTGTTCTCTTCCAATCAATACTTATATGAAATAGTCTATGTCCATCATCGTGCAGGCTGCCTTCATCTGAACATGCCCCAATTTATGTTTGTTCTAAAACATGTAGCCTGAATTGCATACAATATTCCAGATGTGGCCTGATCAGGGCAGAGTACAATAGAACTCTAGCAGAATACCGCCCCCTGTCCCCCACGAATACAAACTAAAATTGTGTTAACTTTTTTGGCTGACATATCACATTACTGACTTGGGCTTGTAATCCACCAAAAACATCCAGGCCCTTCTTACCTAGCTACACCACCTTCATCTTATACTATGTAGTTGGATTTGTGAATATAGGTATAGGATTTCATCACTATTACACTTCACCTTATATTCAGCTTATTGTTCCTGCCTATTAAATATTTTTGCTATTCTTTTCCACAAAACAATAGTAACATCTGATGTTTTGGCTGTTCATAATTATCTTTCAGAAATAAGTGAAATTCATTTTCCTGACTATTCAGTGCAATAGGAAGACAAAAGATACAACATGGTCTCTATTGCTCAGGGAGTTTGAAACTTAGGGAGAAAAGCTGAACAGCAAGAGGCCAATTCCATGCTAAACTGTGTTATTTCCTCATTTCTTATCTGATTGGACTACTCTGGGCTTTTCTGACTGACTTCCCCAAGCCCCAGGATGACATCATCAGCCTAGGCACTCCACTTCACCAACACCCTCAGGCTCTAATGGGTAAGGCCAACAACTCCACACCTCCATCTAAGGAGCTTGGCCCAGACATCTCATTTCTCATCTGGCAGCCCTACTTTAGTGCTCCTGATTCTTCCCCCTGCCCCCCACCCCACTTGCAGCTTCCTTGGTGTGCTGTCTTCCCTTATTAGCTCATAGGTTCCATGAGGGAGGGCAAGGACTATCTTACTTTTTTCATATGTGGGTCTCCAACACTTAGCACAGTGCCTGATAGTCGGTATTTAATAAATGTTTACTGACTGATATTACTATCTGTGCTCCTGGATTTGAGACAAGGCCGGGATCAGTGTGGCTGGAATTATCAATCCCTTCGTTGGAGAGGGAGAGCCTGAATTAGGCCATGACAGATCATTAGGATTGACTGAACACAGCAGAAGAGGTAGCAGAGAATGGAGGGGAGGAGAAAGGGGTGTGGGTCTAAACACTTACAAAGATATGACATAATATATACAGGGAAAGAAGAGAAAGGAGAGTTGACTGAATAAATTCTACGCTTTGAAGAACAAGAGAAATGAGGTGGAAGAGGCATCTTCTTCCCTACAAAAACTTAATAGTACAATATTTGAAACACTTTCTTTTGAAAAAGAATTTACAAAGATTAGAAGAAAAACCAAATATACAAATTGTCATACAACCATTCTTCACAAATTTAACTTTTTTGGTAGAAATGACAGATTTCCTATGGGTAGTTATGGGCTTGATTCTAGGGTAGGTAGTTTTCATTATTCAGTCTTTTTACCACTTACCAACAGGACACCCCAAAGTAATAATCATCTACTGAGTGCCTTCTAAGAGAGAGCACTGTGTAGTTAACAGAGAGGGCCTCAGGGCCAAGAAGACCAAGGAGCAACTCCCATCTAGATCTATACTGGCTGTGTGTCCTTGGGCAAGACAGGGACCTTAAAGTGCCACCAGGTAATTCTAAGACTACAACTGGCAGAACAGTTCCAAATCTGTTCTGCAAGGAAATGGGATGGCCTCCAAGTGGTGTAGGGTATTCTATACTACAGGGAAGTAGGGAACTCACCAACCAATGAAATCCTAAGTCCAAGGGGGAAAAGAGCACAAAGTTCCAAGCTAACCACTGTGTCTTCCCTGAGTTCACTGAATTTGGTTATTCTTGTTGAAGTACAACATGATACGATGATGTTTTCCAGCAATACCAATTGAAATTCAATAGTATGGGGAAAATAAAAATTCTAGACATAGTACCCCAAGCGAATTCTGAGATGAGAGTTGGTGGTACCAGAGGAGAACTTTCTGGGTGGGGGAAAAGGGAAGGTTACAATTTTTAATAGGGGGAAGGTTACAATGCAGAGATTTGCCTCAGAAAGATGCATACCTACTTTTTCTGCAAAGCTCTTAGGGCACACCACAAAACTCTCTCTCCTCCACCGCCAGCATTGCAGTATGGATGAAAAAATGCAATCACCATCTGATTTTTTTTATTTCTGTACTCCGACAATGTCATCTTTCTCAGTGTTGCTCTGATTCGCCAAAGAACAACGAACAAACAAAAACATAGAATTCCGCAAATAATCAGCCCAGGAAATAGAAAGGAGTAAAAAAGTCTGAAATGAGAAGGGAAAAGGTCAAATTAAGGATTCAAGTAAATAAACATTTGTTAAGTTCCTAATGTATGCAAGGCACTTTGTCAGGTGCTAGAAATCTGAAGATGGAAAGACAGTTCCTGACCTCAAATCATTTATAATCCAATAGGCAGTAACGCACACACATGCACACACATGGCAGAAATTAGGGCAAAAGGGAGGCTTAGACAAAGTATAAGAAATGTGAACAAGGAGAGATTGCTTTCTGATGGAGAAATCAGGGGAGGCTTCAAGGATGAGATGGTACCTGAATCTTGAATGCAGAGAAGTATTTCAACAGGCAAAAATGTGAAATGAATGTGTTTCAGGAATAAGGGATGGTTTGAGCAATAGACCGAGGCAGGATGAAATGGGGGGAAGGGGAATGGGGGACATTTTAGTTTGGTTAGAATGCATTGTGTAGGAAGCAGGGCAAACGAAATAAGGTTGGGGAGACAGATTGTAGCCAGACTGGTGAAGGGCCTTAAATGCCAAAGTATGGAGTTTTGCATTTTTTTCCTATGAGGAAAGAAGAAGCAAAGGGGGTTTTGGAATGTGGAAAGAATCTAGCCCAACCTGTGATTTTAGAAAGATCACTTTTGCAGGTGGCTAAAGGAATATAATAGAGGGGGGATGAAGAAGGAAACAGGAAAACCCATTACAACAGTCCACTAAATTCAATAATCATTAAGTATCTACTTTGTGCACTGTGCTAATTGTTAGAGAAACAACTTTTGGATAAATGGTCCCTGCTTTAATGGATTTCACTTATAGTCTAGCAGAGGGATGACTATAATACAAAATAACATATAAGTGTTTAAGAGACAAGTACAAGTCAGGGATTATGTAGGTCTGAAGAGGGTCTGTCAATACTAACTGGAAGGGATCAAGGAAGGCTTCCTAGATTTGAATTAGAATTAAGAAGGAAAATTCTGCGATAAGTCTTCAACAGGTAGGAGTTTGGGTGTGGGGAGAATGAAATTCCTGGAGTTAAGGAACTCCATAAAAGTATTTTTAAAATGCTTGTTGAATTAAATTTGGATATGTAGAGTCTATACAGGACAGTACTAAAAGATACATACACCTGGAAAGGTGGCGCCAGACTGTGGATGGCCTTAAATAGTAGGCCAGATTATGAGGCAGTATAATATAATGGAAGAACTCTCACTTTGGAGTCAAGGGAATGAATGTAGGTTCAAATCTGGACTCTGTCACTTATGACTTGGGTGACTACTATGGACAAGTCACCTAACCTCTCCTGGCTTTGGTTTCCTCACCTATAAAATGAGGTAGTTGGACTAGATTGTCTCCAAGGTTTTTTCCAGCTCTAAACTTATGGTCCTATGGACTTTACTCCATAGGTAAGAGAGTTGTTGAATGACAGAAGGATGACATGAAGATAATGTGTGTGAAAAGTGTGAAGGATGGAGAGGAGATAAGAAATCAAGTGGGAGGGAGAGGGAGATCTATTAAAAATCTATTGAAATAGTCCATGCAGGTGGTAAAGGGGGATTAGCATCACAGGGTCAAATAAGGGGTTCTGACAAAACTTATAACTGATCTAATATGAGAGATGTAAAAGTGTCAAAAATAACACTGTGGTTTCAGATCTCACATAATCCTTGACACATGCATTTCTTATGCACTTGTGTTATTTTACATTATAGTTTTTTGCGCATGTACTTTACGCCTGGCATTGGGAGATGTTTGAACTATTGGAATAATGCTGAACCAAAAGTAAAAGGTTTGGAATATATCATATAATATTGGATATCTTTTCTCAAGACTGTTTTGTTTCTTCTTTTAATTTCTGTGACACTGCTTTCTTCTTATTTCTTGCCTGTCTCTTGTTTCTAGTCACTTTTCTGTGTGGTCCCTGTACTTGAAATCAGAAGACCTGGGTGAGAATTTTGCCCTTCACTCTCTGTGTGGACTTGTGTAAATCACCTAACCTCTTAGAGTCTTGGTTTCTTAACTGTATACATGGGAAAGCTGATAATTTCATTACTGACCTTACAATTTGAGGAAAGTACCTCATAAACCATAAAGTACTGTATAAGTGAATTTTCTGCCTAAGAATTGGTGACTCCAAGACTAGTCTCAGCACCCTTTACTCTTTCTTTGTGATCTCATCTATTTCCATGGTTCCAGTTAACCCAATAGACTCCCAAACCTTTATCTCCAGTCCCACATTTTAAATTATCTTCAATATGTACTGCCATGACTTCACATTCCATGTTTAAAACTTAACTCAAAGATTCTTCCCCAAAATGTGCCCTCCCCTACATGCATATTTCTGTTAGAGGCTATTACTTTTTTAAAAGCTTGAAATCATCATTGGCTCTTTCCTTTGCCCCACATACTCATATTCATCTAACTGCCAATTCTGCCATGGCAGTTTTTCTGTACAGGAGTCAGGAGGACCTGAGTTCAAATCTCACCTCAGATATTTGACGCTCACTGGCTGTGTGACCTTGGGCAAGTCACTTAACCCCAACTGCCTCATCGTGGGTCATCTCCAGTCATCCTGATGAATGTCTGGTCATTGGATTCAGATGGCTCTGGAGGAGAAGTGAGGCTGGTGACCTGCACAGCCCTCCCTTAGGAAACTAGTCAATCTTGGATTACTCTCTCTGCATATTATCAGAAGTAAATTTCTGACAATGAATCAGTGCATATACACAGAATCTTAACAGAAACTTAACCAAAACAATTAGGAAGGTAAACTGTTCCCCAAAATTCTATGATATATTCCAAACCTTTTACTTTGGGTTCAGCACTATTCCAACAGTTCAAACATCTTCTCCCAATGCCAAAATAGAATTCTATGGGAGGGAGGATTGTACAGAATTTCTGGATTGTACTTCTGTTTACTTATATAAAGTAATTTGTTATATGACTCCTGTCACCTCTTTACCTCTATAAAGGCATTTTCTCACACATTTCTCCAATTTAATAATTGTTTATAAAGCTAAGAATTGCTTGATTCTTCAAATAACAGTACTCATACAACTCACCTTGATAACTCAGGCCAATTTTCTCATTTGTAAAATGAGGGAGTTGAACTAGACCATTTTTCTGAAACTAGAGTCAGGGAGTACAAACTTACCCATTTTACAGATGACATAAGCATTTTATATAGATGTAGATTTAATATTTTAGAGCAATGGTAACCAACCTTTTCAAGTGTGACCCCTTTTTGAATTAAAAAAATTCATCCCCAAGTAATAATGTCACTATTAGTATCGGTTAGCTCAGAAAAATAACATAACAAAATCTGTGAATTCTGTAATGCTTTTAGATAACTCTATTTTATTAATCACAAAAGCATCTATCTATATCTATCTTTTAAGCTATAACAATATACCAGACAGTCTACAGAAAAATTTTATTAAACTGAATCCCACTGCACATTTTGTTGGGGCCAAAGACATCTGTCACATATATGGATTTTTTTGGACAACTGCAAATTGTCTAAAGAGTCTAGAACAGCCTTCAGCGAAGACAATTAACCCAAACTGACACATCCAGGGGCAGCTACAGTAAAAGAAGTGAACAGAGGAATGGACATACTGAGTTGTTAACTTCCAAGGGCCTCTGTTTATTTGTCTTCAAAAGGAGAGATGAGACTCGATGACCTCAAGGTCTAAATCTGAGATCATAGGATCTGAGGAGAATAATGAAGTCAGCTGTAAATAAATAAAGTAAATGAATTGGAGAGGAGAGGACCTGCTGGGTGTGAAGCCTCTACGGTCCCCTCCAGCTCCTCATCTATGATCACACGCTCCCACCTACGGTACAAGCATTACCTAATAACCCCCACCCACTGGAGAGCCAGGATGGAGTCATCCAAAGAAACTGGCCCCCGGCACATGCAAGCTAGGACTGCTGAAGCCGGAGAAATGGAGAGGCGCGTCAGTCCAAGTAGGGAAGGCTAACTAAGGCACGGACTGCCGAGCAGGAGCACGCTCAGGGCGCAAGGGGCAGCGCGCACTGACAGCCCTTCTGGGGTGGCCCCTGCCCTGGCGCAGCTTTCATAGGAAGGGGGTCGGAGAAGAGGCGGCCCGAGGTCGGGACCCGGGCGCCGGGAGAGGATCGCCTCGCACGGACGCTCACCGCCGGGCCGGGGCGGCAGCGCCTAAGGAAAGGAAGGCAGAGGTCGGTCAGGACAAGTCCGGTTTTTACGGACGGACGCGGGCACGCAGCAGTCTGACAACCAGGGCGGGATAAACAGAACCATCCGTGAAGCTCCGGAAGCGGAGCAGGCCCCGGTCGGCGCTGCTCAAAGGGTTCGAATCCCGGCTCTGCCGCCTGCTGCGTCCGTGACGCCGGGTGAGTCTCTTCACGTCTCCGGGCCCGTTTCCTCACTTATAAGGGGGGAGTGAAATGATTACCACGGTCTTCGCAGCGGTGCAATCACGACCGCCTTACGAAAGACCTGAAGAAGGGGGCCAGACCAAAGGAGAGGCCGCCGACCAAGGTGGAGGGGTCCCGGTCGTGGGGCCGAGCTCGAACCCCGCGGAGGACCCCAACGAGCCAGCCCGGGCTCCTCACCTCAAAAACTTGGACAGAAGCGAATCCTGCATCCCCACCGCCATGTTTCACCGACCCCGGAACCGCTTCCCAGCCCCTCCTCTCTCTATTGGTCCCCAATGACGTGTCACCGGCGCCCTGCTTCCCCTCGAGCAACCATTGCGTTTCCTGATTGGTTCTTGGCAGTAGCACGCACGCATCTCACGCAACCCTTCTCTTATCCAATAGTATCTCCAAGGTGGTGGTGAGGCTAGGCCCCGCCCCCTCTTCCCTCCTCCTCAGCTAGAGGGCGGGGCCTGGCCTAGTGACGGAGAAGAGGGCGTGGCCGGGTAATGGCCGGCTGGAACGTTTCCATTCCCGGGCTCCTCCTCCGCCACGCCCCCTCCCTTCCTCTTAACAGCCTCCCCGACCTCCAACCCCTCCCCCGCTTGCCGGGGTGAGTGATACCGGCCGGGGACGAATGGGAGTCTCTGACCCTTCCCTATCGATCTCCCCGGGGCAGAGTCCATCTTTCTTACTGCTGTCCCTGAGACCCCGCGTGGGAGTCCGGAGGCAGCGGCAGCCGCGGAGGCTGCAGTTTGTATGGGGTGGACATCTGTAGGGCCGGGACTGCAGCTTCCCGCCCTCTCCTCCTCCTCCTCCTCGTTCCCTGGGAATTCCAAGCAGGGCCGGCAGAGGCTGGCTTTGCCCTCTAGGGAAGAGGACACGTGGAAAGGCCTCATTAAGCAGGCCTTCTGCCTTGTCCTTCGTGAATCCATCAGACACGTGGCCCTGAGAGGTCTCGGGGGTCTTCTGAGGTCTGTGATGTAAGGCAGGGCCATGAGAGTGTCCGCAGAGAGCCTCGTCCGAAAGCACCTCGTGCTCCAGGAATTGCCGGCTCCCCCATCGGTCCCTTGGTAATTGAGCTCCAGCTGTGCCTAAGACTGCTCAGCACTCTGGTTTCTTGCCCTCTGTCTTTAAAGAACCACAATGACTGTTTCTCTCGAGTCAATATGGTGATTTTGGTGCTATTTCCAGGCTTATTAGAGAAGACCACTATTTCTCAGAAGGGAGGATACCTGGCAAAGAAAATCATATATTTAGAAGAAGGACTGACTGGCCACTCCAGGGCAGCTTCCAACAAGGAAAAGTAAGTTCTGGTCCTCTTTTCCATCTGTCTTACACTTCTTTAATTGACCTGATAGATCATCTGTCAGACAGAGTGGACCTGGTGTGTGTTATTCAAAGTGCCTCCTATTTTGTCCATTCCTGATGACAAGGAGAGTCTCAGGATCTCTTGTGACAAAGGAGAAAGAACTGTGATTGAGGACTGTCTTTTGCCTTTCTTTGTGTTGTCAGCACTTAGCACAGAGCCTGGCATGTAGTGGTTGCTCAATAACTGTTTGTTAACTTGTCCTGGACTTAGAGTCAGAAAATCTGGTTTCAAGACCTGACTTAGCACTTCCTTACTTAGCACTTGTGGTTTAGGCATATGCTTACTTTTTCTGAATCTCAGTTTACCAACCTGTAAAATTAGTGAGTTAGTCCTTCTAGCTCTAAATATATCTACATCTATGTCTAAATCTATATCTATTCCCATATCTATATTTAATCTCTTACAATTCTGACCATGCACTTTTAAAACAGTACCTTGTTTTCAGATCCTACTGTACAAAATAGCATACATATGATACATGTATATGTATGTATATATGTGTATATACACATATGTATACACCCATACCATGATAAGTATACACACATGCACACTATGTTATGTTTTTCCAGACATGTTTTTTAGTTATGCCTCAAGACTGCTTTTTTTTATAATTTCAGGAGCTTAACTGTTTTAAGAGTGCATGGTCAGAATTGTAAGAGATTAGATATAGATATGGGTATAGATATAGATTTATATGTAGATGTAGACATATTTAGAGCTAGAAGGACCAACTCACTCATTTTACAGGTTGGTAAAGATGTCTGAGAGCAAACCACATCTAGATCGCTTATCTGTAGGATAAGAGGATCACACTAGAACAAGCTAGTTTGTTTCCCAAACTGCCACAAGGAATGCTGAAACACCCCAAATCTGTTTCTTTAAATGAACCTTGTGTTGTTTCTTAATAGACATTAAAATAATTTTAGAAGCTTTTGCTGCAAGGGTTCTGCAAAAGTTTTCATAGTAATGATGATGATGAATGGTGATATCGCTAACTTTAGTATAGCACCCACCATGTGCTAAGTGCTTTACAAACGTTGCCTCATTTGATTCTTACAAAAACCCTGGGGTTGCTCCTATTATCCTCATTTTACTGATGAGGAAACTGGGACAGACAGAGGTTAAGTGACTTGCCTAAGGTCTTACAGCTAGTTAATGTCTGAGGTCAGATTTGAACAGGAGGTCAGGGGCTATATCTGGTGCTCTCTCCATTGAACCACCTAGCTGCCTAAAATTTTTTGTTTAAACTAAAGGGGTCTACCATTGTGGAAAAGTTTGAGAAGCAGGATTTCTCAGGTCCCTAGCATGTTTAAGTCTTACGAAGTTACTTACCTAACTATTATATGTGGACTGTACTTGTACCTAATTTTATTGTATTATTTAGAGTCCACCATGAGAAGTGTTGACAGGTTTGTGTTTGTCCTTCATTGCCGAAGAAGACCATGCCATCAGAGGAATGATGACATGACTTGCATTTGACTTTGCTTTGAGTGAGGAAGGGCTGTGCAGGGCACCAGCCTCACTTCTCCTCTAGAGCCATCTGGGTCCAGTGACCAGATATTCATCAGGATGACTGGAGATGACCCAGGATGCATTGGGAGACCTTGACCCCTTTACACCAAGGTCTTTGCAGGTACTCACTTAGGGTGAGGCAATACCCATTCATTGACTAGGACTGTTTAAGAAGTAGCCAGGGCATGGCCCCTTTAATGAGGTCAAGAAGAAGAAGAAAGACATCAGGCTGGGAGGGAAACAGCAACAGTTACTATTGATAATCACTCTAAAGCTGAAAGGGTCCAGAAGAGCCCTGAGGCAGGGGCCCATGGGCTGTCCAGTTTCAGAGTGCAGTAGGTTTAAGGTTTTGGGAGAGGACAGGACAGGACAGGCAGGACAGGGGAAGGGAAAAGAAAGGAAAGGAAAGGGCAGGGGAAAGGACAGGACAGAGGAGAGGAGAGGCAGTAAAACTCAAGTCAACTGGCCATCCAAATTTACATTCCTTTGGAAAGGAGGAGGAAGGGTAATGGGAAGCAGACAGGAGAGAAGGAGTTGAGTCTACCTGGGTCCCCATTCAGCCAGCTGCGTCTATTCACAGGATTGTGTTCGTCCTTAGTTTCCAAAAAAGACCATGACTTGCACTTGACTTTGTTTTGAGTGAGGGAGGGCTGTGCAGGTCACTAGCCATGGTACAGCATTGGCTGGTAGGTGGGATAATCCCTAATTGTCTTAGTCAACGCAGTTACTCATTTGAACATGATTCTAAGTATTGTATAGGGCTAGCTGCTGATCTTCAAGGCTCCCAGTGGTCTAAAGATTGTTATTTTTAATGCTCATTTTTATGTTATGATCACCTCTGTGGTTATGGTTTATTTCTGAAATCCCTCTTATCCCTAAACAAATTCTTTGAAACCTTCAAAACAAAGCTCATGTCCTCTATCCTTTATGAATTCATCCCTGCCCTCTCTATCTGACAGTGATCTCACCTTTAAAAAAACAAAACACCTACTATCATATTCTCTGTCTATAAAGTTAACTGGTGCTTGCTTGATCATATGTTGTTGTTTAATTCTTCATATGTAGGTATCTATCATAAGATTATAGAATTAGATCTCCAAGGTCACTGATCCAACACCTTTATTTCATAGCTGAGGTAACTGAGGCCAGACTAGTTAGTCAGATGACTTGCCTAAGGTACACAGACTAGAAGTTGCCAAGATAGTGCTTTTTCAACTCCTCTTTTATCCTGTTTCTCTCAATTAGAATAGATGCTCCTCCTACCACTTTGTTTTCCTTGCTAGTGCCTAACAAAATCCTATCAATATAGTGGGTTCTCCAAAATTTTTTTTTGAATGAATGAATAAATGAATTAGTATTTTACCTGTGATAGTTAATAAAAAGTAGTTATCACCTTAATGGCATCTATTGTAAGCAAAATGGGCAGCTAGGTGTTGCCAGAGATATAGACTGTTGGTCTTTGGTCACAATGACCTGATTTTATAGTCTGAACCTCCATCTTGTTGCTTTTGAAGTGCAACTTGTGCCAGCTACCCCACACAGAATGGGGCCTCACAGAGTTAGGAGGCAGCTCTGTAGTCATCTCATGAGGTTATGGATATGATATGCTTTGTCACCATAAAGCAAAACCAACACATGACCTGCTGTTATGGGAGTTGTGATGGTATGACAGAAAGAACTCTGGGCTGGGAGAGTCTATGAAGTTTGGTAAAACGGTTAGCATCTCTGAATCGTTTCCTAAAATGAGAATGGTAATTATTCCACCTGCTTCCTGCAGTTACTGTGAGAATCAACTCTGTTTGGAGTCAGAAAACCTGAGCTATGCGTGAATCGCAACTGTCCTCTCATTTACTAGTGTGTGGCTTGGGGCATGAGTCATGGAACTCATCTAGACTTCAGTTTCCTCATCTGTAAAAGGAGGAAGCTAGATTCAGTGACTTCTGAGTTCCCTTCTGACTCTTAAGTCTTTGAATCGGTGAGATACATGTAAAAAGTACCTTATGAATTGGGAAAGCACTGATGTACAAGTCAGGATAATGGTGGCGGTATTGTATCCTGACATAACTACCTGTGGTCTGCAGGACTGAAACCTAAATTTTCTTTTTAGAAAACAAATATTTTATTAATGCTATTTTTTTGAGGAGGTGGTGTTAGTAATGGTGGTAGAGAATGTTATTGTCTCTTCCCAGCAATCTTCTCCATGGTCTGGTAAATAAAATCCTTCCTTGTAACAAAGAAGCAAAACAAACCAACACATTGAGCATAGCACAGTGCCTGGAACGTAGTAAGCACTTAATAAATGCTTGAACATTTCTGGCCTACATCTTCAGTGCCTCATTTCATACCTGTAGTCCACCACTTGTCCGTCATTGACCATGTGGAGTCACACAGGGACAGGCGATCTGACTTCTAAAGTTGCTTAATTCTCTTTTCCTTCTCAGTATTATGGTCACTGTTTACTTGGTTCCGCTTCCTTTGCTCTCTGTCATTTTATGTGGGTCTCCCCAAGTTTCCTGATATTCATTGCCTATTATAGCAAAATAATATTCCTATTCTTTTCACATACCAGAATTTGTTCAACCACTTCCCAATCAATAGACACCCTTTTCCTTTCCTCTAGTACTTTGTGCTGCTGTGAATATTTTGGCACATAGATGACCTTTTTTCTTTCGTCCTTGAGGTGTATTCTTAGAGGGAACACTGGTTCCAAGATTATAAACAATTTAATAACTTTTCCAGCATAGTCCAGTTGGGCCTTGGAAGAATTGGGATAATTTACAGCTCAACAAAAAGTGTACTCGTGTACTGAGCTTCTCCTAGCCCTCCACATCAACTCTTTCTGTCTTTTGTCATCTTTGATAAATTTGCACATTTGAGGTGGTGCCTCAGAGCTGTTTTAATTTGCATCTTGCTTATTATTAATGGTCTGGAACACTTTTTCTTTCTATAATTTGCAGTTCTTTTGAAAATTGTTCATATCCTTTGACCATATTTCTATTCAAAGTCCTAAGTCTTCTATATTTCCCATAAATCTTAGAATGACAGACTTTTATTAGAGAAATTGACATGCAAAAAAAATTAATTCTTGATCAGCAGTGTATCTTTTATTCTGGTTACATTGATATCATTCATGCAAAATTTAAAATTTAAAATAATTTCTCTGATGTCATGGTCTTCTTAGAAAACAAAGGACAAGCACAGGCAGATTTAAATTTTTATATAACCAAAAAATGTCTCTTTTCTCCTTCATGATCTCCTCAGTGTTTCGTTTGGTTCTGAATTTCCCCCAAAGTGTATAGTCTTCAACTGACACACTTCATTGTTGATCAGTTGAAGAGGCTGGGCTGCTGCCCATGGACACTAATCATTATGGATATTGAGGGAGTATATGTATTCAGTCATATTCAATACTGACTTCTTTTGCAAAAATATAAGTCATTGCCAGCTGAGGTCATGAGAAGGTGCCTTAGTCACTGATTTTTGTTCAGAACTCCCTTTTATCTAAGCTAAGTGAGAAAAGCTAGAGAGAACAAAGGACAGTGAGATAAACGGGAGGTCAAAGGGAACAGTTATTTTTTATCATAATGTAACTAACAGTGCAAATATGACTTTGTAAAACCACAAGTCATTGTGACATTTGTTTTTTTTTATTTTTTTATTTTATTTTTATTTTATTTTTTTTATTTTTAACACAGTTTATAACAGATAAAGCAATCCAGACTTTTGGTCAGGTGATACTTCTTTTTAAAGCATTTACAATATGGACCACAAAAGAATTTTTTTTTTTAAACATTAACCAACTGAGACACAGATATTATTTATGTTGCTAACTTCACAAGCTCTTGACCTAATTGTCTCCAGAGTATTACTAAGCATTAAGGGATCCTAACTTAATGTTGTTGGTCTAAAGTCTTATGCCTAATAGCTTAATTTTAGACAACCTTGGATGTTCCCCTATCCATAATCTATAATTGAATAGATCTAGTAATAAGCTTATAAACCTTTTGACTATAGGAAATTGCCACCAATAGTAAGGACACTGCAAGGATGCAATATCTCCCCAACTTCATGTCAGTTCCAGGCAGGAATAGATTATCCACTTGCATTCAGTCAGGCTTAGAGTCTGCCAGGTGTAAGTGGGGAAATTGAGTTAGGAGAATCCCACCTCAGCCCATGCTGAACAGCCGCTCTCCCACCCTTCCCTTGAGATCACCTGTGCAGTTCATACCAGCATCTCATCAGCTTACTGGCATCATGGATTGGAGGCTCAGAACACCTTTCTTGCTTCCCTTACCTGGAGTTAGACTCAGAACAGTCACTTAATAGTCCCATAGCATCTTAAAATAGCAAGTTCCAATAACCAGGTTTCAAATATGATTATAGTTTCACTTTGGCTAAGGAACATCTTTTGAGGCAAGTCTTAAGTGGCTTACATGCCTTTCTGTACATGTTCTAGTTCCTGATTAAATAGCAATCATAAAATCAAATTTGCCATTAAAACTTTGACTTTTCCATCAATGCCAAATTTTACCTGAGGTTACCTTCCTGTGGAAATTTAGACTGAAATTTTTTTCTCCAAACTAAAGATGTCATTGATTTATTCTCAGTAATTAATTCGGTCTATTGTTTTAATACTAATTGCTTTTACCTCATTATGTAACATGTCCAATTTTTCCCCATCACTCCCCTCCCCCCTGTTTCCTAATACCTTGCATTCTGATTATTCCTTCCCTCATTGTACCCTCCCCTCCCCTCCCCTCCCCTCATTGTACACCCCACCCCGGTCCTATCCCCATCTTCTCTCTTTTCTTGCACGGCAAGATGAATTTCCATACCCCTATCCCTGTAGTTCATATTTTCCGATTACATGCAATAAAAATTCTCAACATTCATTTCTAATACTTTGAATTCCAACTTCTCTCCCTTCTCCCTCCCTCCCCCCTCCCTCCCCAGCCCCACTGAGAAGGGAAGCAATTCAATACAGACTAAATATGTGTTGTTTTGCGAAAGACTTCCATAGTAATTGTGTTGTGTAATACTAATTATGTTGCCCTGTGTCCTACCCTATCTCCCCTTGTTTGTCTCCCCTACAGTTGACCTTGTCCCTTCTCAAAAGTGTTTATTTCTAGTGACTCCCTTCTCCCATTTCCCCTCCTTTCTAACATTCCCCTTGCTCCACTTGTCACCTCTTCTCCTACTTTCCTGTGGTGTATATAAATTATCATATCAAATTTAGTGAGCATGTTATTCCCTCCTTCAGCCACACGTGGGGAGAGTAGCTTTATTTCCCCCTCCCCCTTCTCCCTTATCTCCTCCATTGAATAAGATTTTTCTTATCTCTTTTATGAGTTATAGCCTGCCCCATTCCATTACTCCCTTTCTCTTCCTGGAATTTTCCTCCACCCCTTAATTTTTATTTTATTTTATTTTTTTTGTGTGTGTGGATATCATCTCTTCTGATATAACACACCCTATACTCTCTGTCTATGTGTATGTGTGTGTGTGTGTGTATGTAAAATCTCTCCAACTACCCAAATACTGAGAAAAGATTCAAGAGTTAAAAATATTTTCTTTCCATGTAGTAATGTAAACAGTTCAGCTTTCGAGAGTCTTTTATGACTTTTCTTTTCTATTTACCTTTTCATTCTTCTCTTGATTCTTGTCTTGGAAAGTCAAATTTTTAAATACAGATCTGGTCTTTTCCTCAACATGAAATTTTGAAACTTGTCTATATCACTGAATGACCATTTTTTCCCTTGAAGTATTATATTCAGATTTGCTGGGTAGGTGATTCTTGGCTTCAATTCCAGTTCTTTGACTTCTGAAATATCCCATTCCAAGTCCTTTGATCGCTTAATGTTGAAGCTGCCAGATCCTGTGTTATCCTGATTGTATTTCCGCAGTACTTAAATTGTCTCTTTCTAGCTGCTTGCAGTATTTTCTCCTTGATCTGGGAACTCTGAAATTTGGACACAATATTCCTAGGAGTTTCTCTGTTCAGGTTTCTTTCAGGGGGTGACTGATGAATTCTTTCAATATCCATTTTGCCCTCTGATTCTAAAACATCAGGGCAGTTTTCCTTGATAATTTCATGGAAGATAGTGTCTAGGCTCTTTTTTTGATCATGGCTTTCAGGTAGTCCCATAATTTTAAAATTATTTCTCCTGGATCTATTTTCCAGGTCAGTTCTTTTTCCAATGAGTTGCTTCACCTTATCTTCTATTTTTTCACATTTTTGGTTTTGTTTACTAACTTCTTGGTTTAATGCATAGTCATTCTTTTCCCTGGATTCAGTTCTCTCTTTCAACGAATTATTTTGTTCAGTGAGCTTTTGAACCTTCTCCTCCATTTGGCTAATTCTGCTTTTTAAAGCTTTCCTCTCCTCATTGGATTTTTGGACCTCTTTTTCCAACTGAGTTAGCTCTTTTTAAAGCTGCTATTTTCTTCAGTGTTTTTTTGGTTCTCCTGTAGTAAGCGGCTAACTTGTTTTTTAAGATCTTCTATTGCCTGAGCCAAGTTTAAGTCCCCTTTGGAGGCAGGGGCCTTGACTTCCTCTGACAGTATGCCTTGTTCTTCCTCATTTCAAAGGATTGGGGGAGATACCTGTTCCCCAAGAAAGTAACCTTCTATGGTCTTATTTTTTTCCCCTTTTCTGGGCATTTTCCCAGCCAGTTACTTGACTTCTGAGTTTCCTCTCTGCAACCATCTGACTCCAGTTCTGCCCAGCCAGCGCTTGGGGGCTGAGATTCAAATGCTTCTCCCAAACCTTAGGGGTTTTTGGTGGGGGTGGGGCTGCTATTCAGTGTGAGATTAAGTTTAGCTGCTCAGGTCAGGGCAGGGCCACCACATGGGGCATAGTTCCCTCAGGGGGTTTACGCGGAGACCTTCAACGGGATGTGGGCCACTGCCTTCTTTGGGAGCCCCTGTCTGCTGCTGCCTCCCGAGAGGCCCTGACTTATGGGGACACCCCACTTCCCTCTCAGCCAGCTGAAAGACCCTCTCACTGATCTTTGGCATCTCTGGGTGGAGGGATCTGCGCTGCTGCTGGAGATTCCGTCTCTAAAGCCTGCTCGGATCTGCTCCCCTTGGTGCCACAGGGCCAAGGCAGGACTGGGCTCTGCTCCGTGTCTGGTGCTTGACAGACTTTTCTGTCGGTTTTTCAGGTCTCTCTGAAACAGAAATCTCCTCTGCTCTGTTGTTCTGTGGCTTCTGCTGCTCTAGAATTTGTTGGGAGTTCTTCTTTACAGGTATTTTACGGGCTGTAGGGTAGGAGCTAAGCATCTGTGTATCTTCTACTCCGCCATCTGGCTCCTCCTCCCATATATTGACATTTGTTTTTTACAAGTAGAAAAAAGAACGCAATGCTGAATTTCTTCTGAAATGAAAAATTAATATTATATTGGGTTTTCATTTGAGAATTTTTTGGGAGGGGAGAGATTTCTTGGGTGGGTCTCTTAATTTTTCTTTTCTTTTTTTTTTTAAAGTCAAAGAAAACAAAGTTTATTAAAGATTTGCCAAATTGGGTTGCCTCTTAAGGAACGTAAGCATTGGTAATGCTTGTATTCACAAGTGGGCCAGATAGAATCCCAGCTAGACAGAGTCTGAGCTGGATTGGATCTGAGCCTCTCTTAATTTTTCTTAACTAGTTATTTACCATTTTACTTTACAGATTTGCTAAATCATTCTTTTAAAAACTTTTAAAAATTACTTATTTTTAACATTCATTTAAAAAAAAATTGAGTTCTGAATTCTTTCTCTCCCCCATTCGCTGAGAAGGCAAACAATATAATATCAATTATACATGTGAAATCATGCAAAACATATTTCTGTGTTTTGCTCAATCTTTCTGTCAGTTTACTTAGAACATCTAATGCAGTACTTCCCAAGCAAATTTGACTTTGGATCACTTTTGGATATGAACTATATTGGTAGACTCTATAATACTGGTCCCTAGAGGGAGCAGGGTGTTTGGGATCATGGAATTCTCCCTGGGATAAAGGGGGTTTGGGAATATTTGAAGCAAGATAGAGGAAATGAAGCCAGTCTTTATAGCCAAAGCTTGCTATAATAATAAATATTTTTGTTACAGAATGCTTTTGAAGAGAAAAATATCAGCTTCACAATTTTCTTTTTTCTCTGTTTCCCAAAATTTATTAATTTATTTGTTTTCAGTTTTCAACAGTCACTTCCATAAGTTTTAAATTTTCTCCCCTTCCTTCCCCACTCCCTCCTCAAGATGACATGCAACCTTATATGGGCTGTACACATACATTCTTATTAACCACATTTTCACATTAGTCATGTTGCATAGAAGAATTAAAATGAATGGGAGAAACCATGAGAAAAACCAAACCAAAACGTAACATAACACAAGATAAAATAGTCTGCTTCATTCTGCATTCCAACACCATAGTTCTTTCTTTGGATGTGGGTGGTGTTTTGCATTATGAGTCCTTTGGAAATGTTTTAGGTCCTTGCATTGCTGAGAAGGGGTAAGTCTATCAAAAACAGTCCTTGCACACTTTGGTTGTTACTGTATATAATGTTCTCCTGGTTCTGCTCATTTCACTCAGTGTCAGTTCATATACATTTTTCCAGATTTTTCTGAAGTCCACCTGTTTGTCATTTCTTATAGCACAATAGTATTCCATTACATTCATATACTACAACTTCTGCAGCCATTCCGTAATTGATGGGCATCCCCTCAATTTCCAGGTTTGACCACTACAAAAAGAGCTGCTGTAAATATTTTTGTACGTGTGGATTCTTTTCCCATTTTTATGATCTCTTTGGGATACAGCCCTAGAAGTGATATTGCTGGGTCAAAGGTAATGCACCTTTTTATAGCCCTTGGGGCACAGTTTCTAATTGCTCAAGGCCACAAAGCTAATAAATATCTGAGGCAGGATTTGAACTTAGGTCCTCTTGACTCTCAACTCCAGCTTAAAGTTTTCTGCCGTAGACATTTTGGAACCCAATACCCAATAATATCTATGCTTTTGAAAAATGTAATGTATACTGTAGATGGCAGTAGATAGAGTGCTGGACTTGGAATCAAGAAGATCAGAATTAAAATCTTGCCTAAGACACTTAATAGCCATATGGCCCTGGACAAATCCATCATTTAGCCTCAGTATCCATATTCTATAAAATGGTGGTAACAGTGGCACCTACTTCACACAATTGTGAAGATCAAATGAGATGAAATTGATAAAGCTCTTTGCAGACCTTAAGGCCCTATATAAATTTTAGCTGTAGTGATGATGATGATGATCTTAAGTAAAAGAATGGGTTTGGGCTGAGTTTGGGGGGAAAGTTCTGCCAATGAAGTATAATAATTTTAACAGAGTTAATAGTACTGAAGTTTGAATTTCCCTAAAAATCAAATCACCCAATGTGTGTTGAGTGCTGGCCTATGACAGTATCAAGAACTTTTCTTCCTTTTCTTCTTTCTGCTTTCCTGATTGAATTTGAGAAGTTCCTATCATTTCAGATAATTTTACTTCAAAAGCTATTATTTCCTCTAAGAAACAGTTAATTGTCTTTGTTGTCTTCAGGGCCTTTCAAATGCTTGCTTGGGTCCACAGTTTTATTCTCAAATTCATTTTTTCATTCCTTCTACAAACATTCGTTGAGCACATAGTGAGGGGCATTGTAGGAAGGAGCAAAGAAGTGGAAGGAGAGAGGGGAACCATTGTGGTCTTTAGCTTGTACAATTGACTGAAAGAATGATGCTACTTGTAATAAAAAGAAGAAAGTCAGGGGGGAAAACGCCCTAGAGGGAGTTAGGAAGGACATATTTTAGTCCTATCTTTCAGTGTCTATACATTTCTCCCTGATTTTAAGTTGTGTATTTTTGTGTAAAAATCATGTGAGATCCCTTGATGGATTCAGCAAGTAAGATAGATTATCAAAGACTTGTTGAACAAAATAATTGATGTCAACAAAGCATGAAATGGGAAGAAATCACTCATTGAGGTGTTGCCACCATCTTGATGACTGTCCATCACAGCATCCATGGAAGAGGAATTCCATGTAGAGAGCTTCTGTTTGCAGATGCCATCAAGCCCTTGAATGTTACTGAACGTCCTTTTTGTTGTTCAGTTGTTTCAGCCCTGTCCAACTCTTTCTGAGCCTTTTTGTGGTTTTCTTGGCAGAGATACTAAAGTAGTCTTCCATTTCCTTCTCCATCTCATTTTTAGATGAAAAAACTGAGGCAGACAGGGTGAAGTGACTTGCACAAGGGTTGAATAGCTAGGAAGTGTCTGAGATAAAATTTGAACTCAAGTCTTTCTGATGTCGGGCCACACCCTCATTTCATTTTGCCACCTAGCTGCCCTTACAAAGAGAGAGTACAGCTTAATTAACTTCATTTCTTTTTGACTAGTAATGAGAGTAATGCTGTAGATGTCTTTTACTTAGATTTTGACAAAGTATTCATTAAGGAATCCCACAGCTTCTTAGATCTAGGACTCTCAGAAGCCGTCTAGTCCAACCTATCATTTTACAAGTGAGGAAACTGAAGCCAAGATAGATTAAAAGACTTACTCAGGGTCACTCCTTGAGGTGGGATTTGAACCCAGGTTTTTTGACTCCAAAACCAATTCTTTTTCCAATTTCATACTGTTCTTGTAGAGTAGGTAGAGAGATGTGGACTAAGAAACATTATAATGACTACAGGTAGCTTTAGAACTGATCTCATGGCTACACTCAGAGTAGTTGTTATGTCAGCTTGATGGGAAGTCTCCAGTGCAGTACAGATCTGTAGGTA
Organism: Notamacropus eugenii; assembly: GCF_028372415.1. Classification (NCBI taxonomy): domain Eukaryota; kingdom Metazoa; phylum Chordata; class Mammalia; order Diprotodontia; family Macropodidae; genus Notamacropus; species Notamacropus eugenii. The sequence goes on from NC_092876.1 coordinate 103,745,425, forward strand.
CCGCTGCCAGTGCCATTTTACAGATGCTGTTTAGCATTTCATCAGTGACTTGGATAAAGGCAAAAAATGATGATAATAATAATAGGTAGCATTTATAGAGCACTTTAAGATTTCTAGAGTGCTTTACAAATATTACGAGTTTATCTCACCACAACCCTGAGAGGTAGATGGTATTACTGTTCTCATTTCATTGATGAAGACACTGAGGCAAGCGGAGGTTTTAAGCCCAAAGTCATGAAACCAAGAGATATCTGAGGCTGGACTTCATCCTGCTGTCACAGGATGAACAAAGGAAATACTGATTTATTCAAGTAATACAAAAATAACACATATACCAAGAAGGCACTAAAATCCCTGCCCATGAGCATCGAATGGCAAAGCAGATAAGAAAGTTTGTATAAGTACTGGATTGACATTGACATTCTATTCCCAGAAGCCCAAAGAGGAAGTCAGGGCATGTTCTCAGTGGGATTGGTACATTGTAAAAAGTTGCTTTGAAGACATCAGTACTTTGTAATGCAGGACACAGGAAATAAATATATTTTAAAATGGTTTAAAATATGTTCTCCATTCCCTGATATGGAATGATGAAGCACAAAAAGGTTACTTAGCATTAAAAACTGAAAGAAAAATGTGTTTTTCTTTCCTGTTTTCATCTTTCCTGTTTTCATTATGAAGGTGACAATTACAACTCGTGGTGCCAATCAGTTTAGCAAATGAGAGAAAGCCAGGAGCATTAGCTGATGAACTGTGTGGCAGAATTCTGTTACAAACAAATTTTGCCAGGCTAGAATTGGGCTGAATTAAAAAAAAAAAAACTTCAATAAAGAGAGATATAAAGGCTTATGTGTGGACTCAGACAACAAATTTCACAAGTATTAGATGTGGGAAACATAGTCAGCAGTTTGTCTGAAAAGTACGTGGAAGTTTTAGGGGGTTGCATGTTCGATGTGAGTGGGCAGTATGTTGGGACTCTCTGAAAAGCCTCTGATCTTGGGCTGCATTGAGGGGCATAAAACATTCTGAGCTCGTATTGTTGTGATCGGCCACAGTCGGACACACTGTAACTTGACTTAACATAGTGATTCATTTTAGTACTCTTCCAGAACAAAGGAGAGCAACCATCCAACCAGCCTGCCTCCCCTCCCTGCCCCTTTGCTGGGATCTTTGGAGTATTTTTTTCATTTCTGAGAGCCATCATTGAAGATGGACCTTGATAAACTGTAGAGTATCCAAAGTAGGGCAACCAGGGTGGTGAAGGTCCTTGAGCAGTGTTATGTAAGAAGTAGTTAAAGGAAATTGAGAAGAGTCATGAGATACTTCCTCCTTTCTGACTGATTGTTTCTTCTCAATCTCCTTTGCTAGGTTATCATCCAGATCATACCTATTAACCATGGTTGCCCTCCAAGGCTCTATTCTGGACCATCTTCTCTTTTCCCGTCAGATTATTTAGCCTGGTGATCAGCTCTCAGCTCCTAAGGATTCAGTGATCATTTGTATATAAGTGGTTCTCAGAGATATTTATGCAGCAAATGTTAACCTCTCTAGTCTCACATCTTGGACATTTCTAACTGCATGTCCCATAGACATTCTAAACTCAGCATGTTCAAAATTGAACTCATTTTCTTTTCCTCAAACTCCCTCCTCTCCCCCACTGCCATCCTTCTAGTTATTCAGATGCATAATCTATGTGTCATCCATATCTCCTCATTCTCTCTCACTGGTCCCCCTCCCCATTCAGTACATTTCCAAGTCCTGTTGATTCTACTTTTAAAAATCTTTTATATCCATATACCTCTTGTCTTCTTAGACTGCTACTCCTCTGGGGTAGGTCCTTACCACCTTATACTTGGCCCATTGAAGTGCCTTTCTTGATTCTCTCTGCTTCTGGTTCTCTCTCCACTCCAATCTATTCTATACTCAGTTTTCAGAGTTACCTTCCTAACAGAACTGACCATGTCATCCTCCTCCCCTGCCCTTCTTTTTTTTTTTTTTTTAATTTTTAAATTATTAATTTTTATTTATTTTTAGTTTTCAACATTCATTTCCACAAAATTTTGAGTTCCAAGTTTTCTCCCCATCTCTCCCCTCCCCCCATAACACCTTGCAGTCTGATTACTCCTTCGCTCAATGTGTCCTGCCTTCTATCACACCCCTCCTCTTTTCTTGTAGGGCAAGATAGGTTTCTATACCCCATTACCTGTATTTCTTTTTTCCCAGTTATATGCAAAAACAATTCTCAACATTCATTCCTAACACTTTGAATTCCAACTTCTCTCCCTTCCTCCCTCCCCACTCATCCCCACTGAGAAGTAGGCAATTCAGTATAGGCTGTATATATGTAGTTTTGCAAAGGACTTCCATAATAGTCATGTTGTATAGGACTAACTATATTTCCCTCTATCCTCTCCTGCCCCCCTTTATTCTATTCTCTCATTTAACCTTGTCCCTCCCCAGAAGTGTTTACTTCTGATTACTCCCTTCTCCCATTTGCCCTCCCTTCTATTACCCCCTCTGCCACTTGTCCCCTTCTCCCCTACCCTTCTGTAGTGCAAGATAGATTTTCATACCAAATTTAGTGAGCATGTCATTCCCTGAAGCCAAATGTGGAGAGAGTAAGCTTCCCTTTTTCCCGCTCACATCCTCCCTTTTCTCCTCCACTGAGGACGCTTTTTCTTGCCTCCTTGATGAGTGATAATTTACCCCATTCCATTTCTCCCTTTCTTATCCCAATATATTCCTCTCTTACCCCTCAATTTTATTTTATTTTTTTTAGGTATCATCTCTTCTTATTTGACTCATCCTGTGTTCTGTGTGTGTGTGTGTGTGTGTGTATGTGTGTATGTGTATAATCCCTCCAACTACCCAAATACGGAGAAAAGTCTTAAGAGTTACAGATTTTATCTTTCCGTGTAGGAATGTAAATAGTTCAACTTTAGTAAGTGCTTTATGTTTTCTCTTTCCTGTTTACCTTTTCATGCTTCTCTTGATTCTTATGTTTGAAAGTCAGATTTTCTATTCAGTTCTGGTCTTTTCATCAAGAATACTTGAAAGTTCTGTATTGTGTTGAATGACCATTTTTTTCCCTGAAGTGTTATACTCAGTTTTGCTGGGTAGATGATTCTTGGTTTTAATCCCAGTTCCTTTGACTTCTGGAATATCATATTCTAAGCCCTTTAATCCCTTAATGTAGAAGCTGCCAGATCCTGTGTTATCCTGATTGTATTTCCACAACACTCAAACTGTTTCTTTCTGACTGCTTGCAATAGTTTCTCCTTGACCTGGGAACTCTAGAATTTGGCTACAGTATTCCTAGGAGTTTCTCTTTTTGGATTTCTTTCAGGAGGTGATCTGTGGATTCTTTCAATATTTATTTTGCCCTCTGGTTCTAGAATATCAGGTTAGTTTTCCTTGATAATTTCATGAAAGATGCTGTCTAGGCTCTTTTTTTTATCATGGCTTTCTGGAGTCCTATAATTTTTAAATTGTCTCTCCTGGATTTATTTTCCAGGTCAGTTGTTTTTCCCATGAGATATTTCACATTATCTTCTATTTTATCATTCTTCTGGTTTTGTTTTGTGATTTCTTGGTTTCTCATAAAGTCATTAGCTTCCATCTGTTCCATTCTAATTTTTAAAGAACTATTTTCTTCAGTGAGCTTTTAACCTCCTTCTCCATTTGGCTAATTCTGCTTTTTAAAGCATTCTTCTCTTCAATGGCTTTTTGGACCTCTTTTGTCAGTTGAGTTAGCCTATTTGTAAAGGTGTTATTTTCTTCAGCATTTTTTTGGGTTTCCTTTAACAAACTGTTGACTTGCTTTTCATGATTTTCTTGCATCACTCTGATTTCTTTTCCCAATTTTTCCTCCACCTCTCTTACTTGATTTTCAAAATCCTTTTTGAGCTCTTCTATGGCCTGAGACCATTGCATATTTATTTTAGACGTTTTGGATGTAGAAGCCTTGACTTCCTCTTATGTTATGCTTTGTTCTTCTTTATCGGAAAGGATGGAAGAAAATACCTGTTCACTAAGAAAGTAACCTTTTATAGTCTTATTTTTTCTCCCATTTTTGGCATTTTCCCATCCAGTTACTTGACTTTTGAGATCTTTGTTGAGAGGAGGATATATTCTGGGGACCTGTAAGTTCTCAGTTCCTCTAAGGTGGCACAATCAAGGGAGAGGTGTGTACTCCTCTCCTGACTTGCACACTGGTCTGGGAGCAATAAAAAACTTTTCTGCCCAGAATCTGCAATTGAATTCCCTCTCCAGAGCCTCCACTAATTCCACAGCCAGTGCTCCTCCTCACCCCTGGGTGGAGTTCAGGGCTGAGAATCAGATCAGTGACTCAATTCCCCCAGGGGCTTTAGGTGGAGGTTTTCCAGGGTTGCCACTCAGGGCTGAGAATCAATCAGCCCTTCAATTCCCACAGGGGCTCTAGGGTGAAGGCTCCAAAAATGGCAGCTGCCACTGCAGTGCCTGCTGCTGGAGGTCCAATCCATGCTCCCTTCTCCTGGGTGAAGGAGCCCTCCCACTGACCTTTGAAGCTGTCTGTGGTGTTTGTGGGTTGAGGAATCTGGGAACTGCTGCCGATGGTGCCCTGAATCCTGTTCTGGGTCCTGTCCCTGCTGCTCTGTTCTGGTCTGCGCTTGGCCTCCCCTGCCCTTCTTCTGTAGATTCCAGTTATTCCTATCACATCCAGGATCAACTACATATCCTCTCTTTGACATTCAAAAGTAATCTGGCCCCTCCTCCCTTTCCAGTCTTCTTGTACCTCACATGCCTCCACATGGGACTTTTTTCTCTTCTAAGCACAACATACTCCAGTTTCCAACTCTGTGCATTTTCACTGGCTGGTTTCCATACCTAGGATTCTTCCCATTTTACAGATAAAGAAACCCAGGCTTACAGCCAGGGTCCGGGAGTAAGAGCTGAGAATCAAAGGTAGGTATTCTAATTCCAGATTTAACCTTCCTTCTGTCATATCACATTGAGTTACAGTTGGCAATTTTGGACCAAACTGGTAGCGAGCATTCCATGCAGCAAATCACAGGGTTGTTATAACAACTGTGCCTACTGTATGTGGTGTAAGGCATAAAGATAAAACAAACAATCAAATAAATGGATAAGTATATACATGGTAATTTGTAAAGGGGCTAATACTCTAACAGTTGAGGGTGGGGAGGGTTCAGGAAGGACTTTGCATTGGAGATTGGCAGTGAACTGGATCTTGAAGGAAGCTAGGGCTGCCCAGAGCCACCAATGAGGAAGGGAACCGTAGTCTGTATAAGGGCATAAACTATGTAACTTCATTCTTAGAATCCCAAACAATGGACAGTCCAAACAAAATTTTTAAAAATAACTTTCCTTTAAAATATAATTCTGGTCATTTCTGATGGTCTGGAAATTCATATCTCATATCTCATAAAATAAAACAATGCAGGTCTTGCAAAAGTATCATCTTCTTTGTCTTCTAGTTCTTAATTAAGAAGACTCACAGGTCTATTTGGAACCTGTTGGGTATGGAATCTCAGTAAGTCTAGGAAAGATGGAAGAATGTAAGGGAGAAAAGACTCCTTTATGGATGGGTGGGGCACTGAACTCCTGGGGCAAAGAAAAGTACTGGTGGCCTTCAGAGAGCTTTGGGAACTTGGATCCTTCTTTTTGCTGTTACTTAACTACTACTAAAGAAAAATCATAATCCTGACCTGTCCCAGGGCAGCACAGTGCATTGTATTTGGAGTCAGGGGACCTGGATTGTAATTAGACTTTTCTCACCTACCAGTTGTGTGACCTTATGGAAGAAACTTGACCTTTCTGGGCCTTAGTTTCCTCATGTGTAAATGAAGATTATCATAGATGACTTCTGAAGGACAACTTCTAACTCTAGCTCTCTTATCCTATAAGCTGATTTATAACTGATTATTTGCTTTTAAAATGATTTTAGTGTTTTACTTCTGTCTTTAAAAGGAACTCAAAGTTGGAATTTGACAGCTGGATCCACTCCAACTACTTGATGCCTTGGTATGCCAATAAACTCCTTTTGTCTTAAAAAAAATCTGGTGTACATTATGCAATCATTGGAGAGACCTTCTAGATGATGTAGTCTAACACTCTAAATTTACGGGTAGGGAAATGGAGGCTCAGATAAATGACATGACTTTCCCAAAATCATACCGGTAGGAAGTAGCAGGACTGGAATTCAAACATAGATGCTCTGTGCTCTTCCTGCTAGGCTTTCTCTTCCTATCTCCTAGAAAGCAGATTTTCCTAGTTTCCTATATAGTTTTTGGAAACAGTTAATACGTGATTTGATTGCAGCGTCTCTATTCATTAAGTTTCTTTTCATATCAGAGGTAAATTTGATTGCCTCTCATTGATACTGACCTGAATATTCTACCCATTTCTGAGTTTCAAAACTGAAGGGACACCCAGCACACAGACCATATTCAGAGGAGAATCACACTTATGACTAAAGGCCTGGAAAATAAAACTCACCGAGAAAGAAATAAGAAAGAGACATGGGAGTGAAAACTTAATACATTTGAAAACTTGAGAATGGATGACAGACCACTTCTCTCTACTCAGAGTCAAGCAAAACTAAATATCCTTGAGCTATTGTAAGAGGAATTTATTTATACCTAACAGTGAAAATTGCTAAATATTGGACTAAATTGCCAAAAGTTGACTTGTTCTGCCAATGTACACTCATTGTTATTCTTCTATTAGGGCACCATTTCATAGCTTTAGAGCTGGAAGAGAGCTTCAAGGTCATCTAGTCCAGCTCCCTCATCTTATAGAAAGGTTGTGACTTGCCCAAGGTTACTTAGGAAGTAAGTGACAGAGCCCCAATACACACCTAGGTCTTCTGATTCCAAGTCCTGCACTGCATGCTCTTCCTGGCCCTCTGGTTTGTAATCTAGTAGAATGGTTAAGACTCCTGCACAAATATCATACTGATACCTGGCATAACATTAGCCAACACATCGTTATTTTATAGTGATGATAGCCGACATTTTTATTTTCGAAACATGTTATGAATGTCATTTCATTTGCTCCACTCATGCAATCCCATGAAAGAGGTGTAGTAAGTATCAGATCCTAATATTACAGATTGGAAATCTGTAGATTAGATGAGTTGACTTGCCCAAGCTCAAGTAAATTGAAAGGCCTGGAACTGAATCCAAGTTTTCTCACTCCAGATTGCCCTATTATTCCCTTGCTTCCTCATTAATACATTTAACTAAACCCCAAATCATAACATCTTGAAACTCTGATGTGATATATTTTGGTTGATTGCTTGAGGTACAAATTAGATATCTAGGAATAATCTAGACTAGTTACTTAAAGCCCAGTGGTTTTAGTGCCTGAGTTGAGTAATAAATATTTTTTGGATTGAGCTGCAATCTCTTTATTGTACCTGTTGTAACATTCCTATAATATTATTTCACCTAATGATATTAGGTGGGGTATGCCTGCAATACAAAATGGAACGTGCTAAGCAGAGAAGGAGGTACAAAATGCTCCAAGAGGCCATAAATGTGAACAGTCACTTTGTATGTGTATGTGTGTGGGTGCTACATGAGAAGAGTGAGGTTAGGGGAGGAAAGAAAGTGAGTGGGTGAGGGTTATGGTTAAGATATTAACAAAGGCTTTATGGAGGAGGACTTGGCATTGGAGCTAGACTTTGATTTTTTTGCACAGGGAGTTTAGGAGTTGCATTCCAGATTTTCATAACCATGTGGGCATAAAGGTACAAGGAGGGAAGGGAAGGTACAGACCCTATTTGGGGTATGTTGACCAGAGAGTTGGATGGGTAAGTAGTTGAGCTACTTGATCTATAAAGCAGGACAGATAGCCTGGAGACAGATCACGAATTCCAGGCCATAAAACTGGGTTTAATTCAGCAGTAAAGGAGAGCCAGTGGAGGTTTTTGAGCAGTGGGGTAGTTTACCTTATTTAAGAAATAAGGACAAAAATGCTGCCAAGGTCATGTTGCAGAAACTAAGAACACTGCATATTCAAAGTATTTATATGTGTATGTATTACTATATATACTATATATATACTATAGTATATACTATACTATATACAAAGCATATAGTAATGCATAAATTGTGGGCAAATAATACCTAATTAAACTGCAAAAAATTCACCTTTTTCATTTATTGCCTATTAGATTGTAAGCTTGAGGGCAGGTATTTTTTTTAAACCTTTCTTTGCATCCTTAGTTTCTGTCTCTGTGCCTTGTGCTTGATAAATTTATTAATTGCCTACTGTATGCAAGGTATTATACTAAGTCCTAGGGATACAAATGATCCCGTTTGTACAGTATGGAAGTCAGTTAGGTAGTGATGTATATGGGATGGCTGGAGTTGGCAGGCCAGTTAGCAGGCTATTATAATAATGCTGGTTAGATGTAATGAGGATCTGAACTAAAGAGGTGGCAGTAACTACAGGAAGAAGAAGAGGGTGTGAAAGATGGCTGAAGACTGAATCAACCAGGCTTGGTGACTGATTAAATGGGGGCTGAAGGGGAAAGGATGTTTTAAAAGAGATTCTTTTCTAGTATAGATTGTATCAGATGCCCTGAGATCCCTTTCTGACTCAGATTTTGTGATTGATAACATTCTTTGGGAAGCAACATTTGACTAATCTGTCACACTTATTTAGTTCTTTCCTGGGGCTAAGTACTGAAGGGATAGCAAAATGCTTTCCTTAAGTGCTGAAAAAAAACAAAACAAAACAAAACAAAACAAAAAAAACATAGGACAAGAGATTCTTTATTACACTGTGTTTGTATTCTTAGTTGCTGTTTTCTGAGTTACTTAAGGAAGGTTCCTTGTTGTGTCCTTGAAGAGGACCATGACGTCAGGGAGGTGATGCTGTGACTTGCAGGTGAATTAGATTTTAGTGAGGGAGGGCTGTGCAAAGTCACCAGCCTCACTTTATTCCATCTGAGTTCAGTGGTGAGATAGAGATTGGGATGATTGGAGATGACCCTGAATGTTCCCTAGCACACAGGGGGAACACCCTGTCCTCATGCATAACAAAAGACCCAGAACCCACAAGATTGATTGTGCCCTGTATTACTGGAGGGACTTCTGTGAGATCACAGATTCACTGGCATACGTATTCTAAGTGAACTGGAAACTCCCATTAATGTAATGAGGATATTATTTATACTCAGACCTGTTTGTATGCCACCAGAGTAGTTTAAAAAAAAAATATGGTTAATTCTCAGTGAATAGAATGCTGATTTTTGAGTGTGAAAACCTGAGTTTATGTGAATAATTTCAATTCTGAACCTCAGTTTCTTCATTCATGAAATGGGAATAATATTTCACTGTTTTCTCATAGGATTATTATGAGGTAAGTGTTTGATAGACCTTAATATAACATAAACATGCAAACTATTCAATTTATTGCCAAACTGTGCTAGTCCTGTATGTCCTGGGGATAGATAGAAAGAAATGAAATGGTCCCTTGTTCACATGTTCACATTATTCAAAAATAATAGACAGGGTAAATACAAAAGCTTTTATTTTGGGGAAAAGAGGATGGAATTTGCTACTGACCACTGGGAAGCTCCAGAACAGCCTCACCTTGAAGGTGGTACTTGGCCTGAGATTTGACAGGAGCAGGGTATTTGAAGAGGAAGATGAAGAGGGATTGACTTCCAGGGATGGGGGCCAGGCTGGGCAAAGGTGTAGTGCCAGGAAATGGACTGTTGTGGAGGAGGTGTTTGACTGGAATGTAAACATACCTGAAGGAAAATGATTTATAAATAAACTTAGGAAGGTGGGGGAGCAAGTGTGTAAGAGTCTTTAAAAGAGAATTAGAATCATAAGAATTTGTATTTTATTCTAGAGCCAGTTGGGACCTGCTGGAACATTTTGATCAGTAGTTTGACCTGTGTTTTAGAAATGTCACTGTCAGCCAGGTAGAAGGTGGATAAGAAAGGAGAGAGATTCAAGGCAGGGAAACCAATTTGAAGGCTCTTTTAGTAGTCCATGACAGAGGTGAAGAGGATCTGATCCTGTCACTTCCATGTTGTCTCATCTTACACCAGAGCTTACCCTGGCTTTTCAAAACTGTCCATGTGAAATTGAAGCTCTGATATTTTCTTTTCTTTTTTAAAAGCTTTTTTTCCCAGTAAGTCAATAAACATTTATGAAGTGCCTTCTGTGTGTCAGGCACTGGGCTAAGTACTGGGGGTACAAAGGCAAAAAATAGTTCCTGCCCCAAGGAGTTTGCTGTCTGACAGGGAGACAGCATGCAAATAGCTGTGTACAAATAAGATAGACGGAATAAAATGGGGATTGATCACAGAGGGCAGGGTGATTAGGAAGGGCTCCTTGGCAGAGAGTGGGATTTTAGCTGAGACTCGAAGGAAGCTGGGGAGTCTGGGAGATGGATTTGAAGAGAGAGAGCATTCTGGGCATGGAGGACAAGAATTGAAAATGTCCAGAGTCAGGAGGATCAGAAAGATGGCCAGGGTTGCTTGAAAGCTACAAAATATAAAAAGACTGGAAGGGCAGGAAGAAGCTAGGATATGAAGGGCTTTCAAAGCCAAGCCGGGGATGGTATATATGATGCTGGAGGTTATATGAGGGTAACATGATCAGACCTTCGCTTTAGAAAGATCCCTATAACAGCTCAGTGGAGAATGGGCAGGAGAGGGGAGAGACCTGAGACAGGCAGACCCAAAGGACTTCTGTAACATTCCAGGTGTGAGTGTTTAGAGACCCAGTATGAGGCGGGCATTTGTCTCAGAGGAATGAAGGGTCATATGAAGGAGATGTAGAAAGTAGAAATGATGGGTCTTGACAACAGATTGAATAAGGGGAGAGGGAGATAATTAGGAATCAAGCATGAGTGTGAGTGTTTTGAAGGGGCAAACAATTCAGTTTTATATGTGTTGAATTTAATGTGTGTATAGGAATTGAGTTTGAGTTTGTTTGAGATGTCCAGTAAGCAGCTGGAGATATGTATGAGATTGGAGGTCAACAGAGAGGTGAGAACTAGAGAGATACTTCTGAGAATCATCAGCATAGAGATGATAATCTCTATCAACTTCCAGGGAAGTTGATGAGGTCATCAAGTGAGATAGTAGAAAGGGAGAAGAAAAGTGAAGGCTACAGGACAGATTCTCTTGGGATACCCATGGTCGACAAGTATAACCTGGTTGGAGATCTTGAAAAGGAGACAGAAGGAATCTCAGGACCTAGAGAGAGTGCTCCCTTTTAGAAAACTTTATCTATCCAACTATTCCAGCTATCACTGGGGACCAAAAAAACTCCTGGAATCAATGATTAAGGCAAGAGGACTGCTTTGTATGCCACAGCAAGATTTAGCTCTTATAAGTAAATTATTCATGACAAATACAATATCGATAATGCCATCATATAAATATGAGCACTAACTAAACACCAACAGGCAAATGACATGGAGGATCTCACAGTCCTTTTTATATCGACTAACTATTTCATTAACTGGATAAAAAGACCATGCTGTTAAAAATTTAGAAATTAGATTTTCAAAATTGCCAAAAATGTGTTGCAAAAATCTGGAAATACTCCAGGTGTAGTAAAAATGGAACTGCAGATGAAGAGAACCTTTAACCATCTGTATACATAACCTCTTCCACTTTTTTCTCTTCATTTTCTGCAAAATATGCTGCATCTGTTTTAAAAGCCTACCTACGCATGTGAGGATGCTGGATCAGCACCCTCTGCCCCTCAGCTGGACTCTGCGACTGGAGGGCATGGCCATGGGCTCCAGGGCTTCCCTTTAAAGAGGGGCCTTAGCACAGTTTTCTTCCCTTGGGAGTTCTCTGGAGCTCTCTAACATATTGCATTGTAAGCACTTTAATGGCAGGGACTGTCTTTGGATTTGTATTGTCTGCATTTAGCACAGTGCCCGGTATATAGGAAGCACTTAATAAATGTTTATCGACTGACCAACTCTTGAGTAAGATCAAGAATGGATTGTGATGATAGATCTTTTGTGAAGTATTAGACTTTCTCATTCTTTAAGTTACATGAACGATTCGCAGATCTTATGCGGTCTCTGTCATCATAGACTCATTGACTTTATTTTACAGAGACGTTGGCTTAAAAGCCTTAAGCTGATTCATGTGACTAGCAAATGATTTCTCATGGTCTCCCACTGATGTCTTCTCAGTCTGTATTTCCCTTCTGTAGATGCAAGCCAGGGTTTTACATTATTGAATAGCTTCCTGCTGGCCCTGTGTATGAAGGCACGCAGGCTTTCTTAGAAGTCATTTTAAGTAAACTGCAAAGTTATTTTTTTCTTTTTAAAATTTAATACATGTGCTTTTTTGTTTATGACATGTTTTGTGTCACCAGGAACATTGACTTGTATTATGTTTAAGATTTATATCTGGAGGAAACCTCATTTTTTTTAGAAAAATAAGATTTATTGATAACTTTTGTTTTTCTATCAGTCATTCCTTCCCCCACAAACTTTAGAAAAAAGTTTGTGCAAGGGAATAATATAGGAAATATTTTCTTAGCTGACATGTAGAAAGGACAGAAGACAGCTCAGCAATATATTTTGGAAATTATGGTATTGTTCAGCTAATAAATGTTTGTTGAATTTTTAGGAACCAATCCTTTTCTTTATGGATGAATGCTTTTTCTCACTGCTCCTACTCGTATCCCCTAAGCTTCATGTTCCTGTGGAGCATCTGTCCTTCCTCTCACTGTCCTGGTCCATCTTCACCTGAAGCTCAACATGTTTCCAAACAAGTGGATTAACTTTCACTCTTGGCCTACTCTATCTTCTGATGTCTCCATTGCCTCCCTCTTATGCAGTCTCCCAGTTCTGAAGCTTTGGTTTTATCTTTGTGCTTTTAAGAATAATTTTATTGTAAACTAGACCATATTAAAAAGTAAAGTAAAATGAAAAAGATGAAGCCACACATCATACCATCAACTATAGTTAATTAAAAAAGAAAATGCAAACCTTAATAAAAATTATATTGATATAGATGTGTATGTGTGTACGCACATATACATATACACATATACACATGCATGTATACACATTATCTGTATATACTTTAGCAGAACAGTAAGATCTGATTTGCTTTTGTGTCCTATTTGGAGCTTTTTTTTTTTACAAGGATGAAAAATGGCAGACCTCATCGTAAGGAGCTGACATTCTCCTTGGAGTGAGGGTAATGCATCATGTTCACATACAAACATACATAGATTCCTTTTACGTAGTTCTTTGCAGACCTCAGAGTGCTTACTTATAAAATTAAAAGGTTCTATTTCCATCTGAGGATGAATAAAAACATATGCCAGTATACCAAGGAGCTGTGATTTCAACCACTAGCCACTGTGCCTCCAGGCCTGGGTGGGCCTGAGAGCCTAAGTACCCTTTCCAGTATTAGTTCCAGGGGAGAAAATGTTCTGAATTCCAAACAACCAACTTAAGGACAGATTTGTAATAAAGCTTGTTTGTAAATTGTGCCTGTGTGTCTTACCTGCATAGTTAGGATCTATGCACTTTGCTGGAAAAAATCATACTATACTTTTATCTTCTATAGTAATGAGCATAGCGCTTTGCATACAGCAGGCATATAATAAATGCTTGACAAAATGTTGGTTCAGTTATTTTATTATTGTTATAATTGCCATCCTCCACTGAACTTTTTTCCAGTGTTTTAAGTAGCATAGAGGCAAATCTGGGTTATCAAAGGCTAAGCCAATGGAATATACCAATGGGATAAAAGACAGGAATGATTGGGACGGTCCTATCAAAGCAACTGGCCAGGCTTACCATGCCAGAGAGACTTCAAGCATAGGCCTAAGGACTCACAGTATGCCTGGCCTTGATGAGGTGAGTGAGTAGGAAACAGAGGCTCATCACATACTTAGCTATTAGATGCTGAATTTGGGAGGCCACAGCCACTCGTGAATTAAGAAGTGGAGAGTTTATGATCCAGGAGAGAGAGTCCCCATGTCAATAAAATGGCAGACCTCCATGGGAGAAGATGAGTCAATTTTGTTTTGTTTTGAAGTGTGGCCTACTTGTTTACTGTGCCACTTTCCGAGCTAGACAACTGAGAGACACATGTGGGAAATGCCACGTCCTGTGTTTCCCAGTGTGCAGCTTAGTGTCAAGTTCTTGGTCACCGTTGCCACTCATCATGCAGAAGTTCTCAGGAGTTGTTTGTTCTCTGTGCCTTTTCTGCTTCCCAGGGAAAAGGATGGTCAAACATCTTCTCTAAGCAGCCACTCCCGTACAAGTTTGTAGCGTGACTGAACAGGTGACCTTTGTAAGAACTGAAAGATTCCAGTCTGATGTCTCCTCCTCCAAGCATGGTCCTTTTGTCCTGGGAGGCTCATGGAAATATGAACCCCGCATCCCTTCATTGGACCCAGGCTTCTCAGGTGGCAGCAGAATTGTTTAGGATACTAGAGAGATTTCAACTTTCATACAAAAAAAGACCCACAGAGACTTGTAGCAGGGGTAGGAGGCAAACAAAATGAGATTGATTCTAGAAAAAAAAATAATATAGCACTTGTGGGAAGGCAAAAAATAATCCAGATATTTAATATTTAAATAAAAATAATACATGTATTTAGTAGAAAGAGATACCTGAAAACATCTAATGCTGGAAAGAATCTATGGTTGGCTAATGAATTTCTTTATTTTTATTGCAATAAAGAGAATTTTAAACAGTAATGACATTCTAGGCAGAAAACTTACCTTTTACCTAACTAATTGAATGGGTATTTATTGAGCACCTCATATTTGCTTAGCACTGGACTGCTGGGAGAATGAAAGACATTTTTCAAAAAGTAGAATAAAATGATTTCCTGCCCTTAAGGAGAATTTGCAAAGCTACACATGCAATGTGTATTCAGTCAAACATTTTGGTTGATCATGTTCTCAGTAAGGGAGATAAGATATACTTACATGAAATAGATAACAGTTGATGAAGCAATGTGGAAAAGTGCCCAAGTGTTTATGTTAGAGGAGTTTAGAGGACAGAGCTCAGCTTGGGCCAGAATGGACAGAGAAGAAAGCTTTAAGGAGAAGGTGGAACTGAAGCTGGACCTTATGGGATGAGTAAGATTTGGATAGATTAAAGGAAGTGGTAGAGGACAAATGAGAGGGGAGAAATAGCATAGAATCTTAGGGATGACAGGGTCCTTAATGGTCATCCAGTATAAACCATACTCCAACAATAATGCCCATTACAGCTTCAATTCATTTCAACCAACCCCTTGAGGCAGGGACTGACTTCCCTATGCTTTCACATTTTTAATTAGCTATAAATGAGATCAAACGAGATATTTGTAAAGCTCTTAGCTTAGTACCTGGCTTATTGTAGGTGCTTAATAAACACTTGTGCTGGGTCTCTCCCTTCTCCCCCTATAAATAACATTCCTTTTCTCATTTGAATGAACTTAACATAAGAGGGTAATTCCTATTCCACACTCAGGGGCCATATTGGGGAGGATGGAGAGCTGAGCAAAGGTTAAAACCGTAGGAAAGACTTTCTTTTCAGTGCTGACTTCCAAAGCAAACAGCAGGCCAGCTCCCTTCCCATGATGAGGGATTGGTTTGCCGAGGCCACTGTAAATGGTAATGTACCCAGTGTTCTTGTCCTGTGGGGCAAGGCTATGGAGGCTCTCCCCACAGCCTGTGAACATGTGGGGAAGTCTGTGATAGGGGACAAGGTTGTTAATAGAAGAAAAGTTAAAAGGTCAGAACCCTATCAAAAAGTCACAAAACTGGCCATACTCTTTGACCCAGTGATACTAGTAATTCCTAGGCCTCAAGAAATGGAAGAAAAAGGAAAAAGACCTATATGTATAAAATGTATATAAAACAGCCACTCTGTTTGTTGCAGCAAAGATCTGAAAAGAAAGTGAGTGTTCATCAGTTGGGAAATGGCTGAACAAACTATGTTATATGAATGTAATGTAATATTATTGAGCCATAAGGAATGACAAAAGGGTAGTTTCAGAAAAACCTGAGGCTTATATGAACTCTTGCATGGTCAAGTGATCAGAATCATGAGGGCAGTTTTATGCGAGAGAAATAAAAATTCTGTAAAAACAAACCACCTCAAAAGAATTAAGAAGGCTTTCAGTGCGATGAACCAGCCAAGATTCCCGAGGACCTTTGATGCAGCATGCTGCCTACCATCTGATAGAGAGGGGATTGACCCAAGTTGCAAAAGAAGACACAACCAATATGGGTATTTGGTTTGCTTTACTTTTCTTTGTTACAAGGGTTTTTGTTTTTATTTTCCAATGAGAGAAGAGGGGGAAGGCTGAGGGTGGTAACAATATGGTTTGCCCCTACCTTGCATAAACTGCTCCCGCCCGAGGAAAAAAAGAAAAGAAAGAAAAGAGAATCACTGAAATGTTTTAAAGAAATACATAAAAGAGAACAGAAAGAAGACCAGAATGAAAACAAACAAGTGGAATGATTTTGAAAGACACATGTTGAATTTATTACATACTTAGAATGAAAAGCAAAATATACATAATCAAGATTCACAATTTTGTGCGCTTTTTGGGTTCTCCTTTAAATATGGAGATGCTCATTTTATATGTTAAGAATTTTTAAAAGTGGAGACTAGGGACCTAGAAAGCCCTAAGAACTTTCAGATATTCTGACTTCTAGGTCTTGAACACAACAGGTGTATCAGAATTGGAGTATCCTAGATGCCAACAGGTTATTGGCCAGGAGAGGCATGACTCTGAATGAGTGTATAGAGTTGTGTAAATGAAATGCCTATGTGACTTGACAGTACTGTAATATTTACCCGGCTACCTCACAGGATTGTTGTGAGGACCAAATGAAAAAATGTTACTTTGAAGCCTGACACATATATAAATGCTTATTACTCTCTTTCCCTTCTTCCCCTATCCCCCATTTCCCCTTCCTTGGATATAGGTTATTATCATCTTTTGTTATTATTCTTAGAGTTTTCACTCTGCAGCAGGTCCTCCTTTATGGATGATTTCCTATATTGTAAATACTGATGGATGGGATGAGAGTCATGAATAATCCAGAATAGCCGAAAACCTCCAAATCTGTCTTTGAAATGTGGTTTTGTAATTATACATGAATATGGAAAATTACTTCCAGTCTTACTGTGAAAAATCTTACTAGTAAGGCGCTGTGCATTTTTTCCATATTGAGACCTGGTTAATGCCTCTCTATAAACCAATCCATTCATTTAACACACAGCCTATCTGTCAGGATGTTGTAGAGCCAAAATGGTGAAGTAGATGATTTTCAGATGGGTTCCCTTCTACATGCATGTTTAAAGTAAAGTGGAGGTAGATGATGTCATTAGAACATGTAGGGAAAGTGCTGTCAACAGAGAGAAAATTTTCCTCTCTGAAACTCTAAATACAAATTGTTTCCTTTCGTCCAAGTGGTTCTTGGATAGAGCCTTGGATTTGGAGTTGGGAAGAGTCAAGTTTGAATCTCACTCTTATACTTGATCGTTGTTCAATCCTGGGCAAGTCAGGTAATCTCTGTCTGCCTCAGTTTCCTCATCTATGACATGAAGATAATAATTGTACCTACCTTCCAGGATTGTTGTTGGGATAAAATGAGGTAATATGTGTAAAATGCTTTGCTAAACTTGAAGTTTTATAAATGCTTGTTGGTGTTGTTATCACTTTATAATAATAAAAGAAGCTGGGGATTGCTCCCAGAGAACTTAGGGTCTAATGGGGAGGTGGTGGTGTCAGAGGAAAGGAGGGATGTATGTGCACAAGAGACGTTATGAAGGTACGGTCAATGGAACTTGACCACAGATTGGCTATGGGTGGTGGTGGTGAAAGAGTGAGAAATTGAAAATGATACCTAGGGTTGCAAGCCTGGATGACTGGGAGGATGGTGGTATACTTGAAAGGAACAGGGAGGTTAATAAGAGCAGAGGGTTTTGGGAGAAAAATGATGAGTTCAGTTTGGAAGATACTGAATTTAAGATGACTAAGGGACATCCATTTGGGCAGATGTCAAATAGGCAGTTGGAGCTGGGAGTCTGGACATCAGGGGAAAGATTAGGGCTGGATAAACAGATTTGAGAGTCATATGCATAGAGATGGTAATCGAATCTATGGTAGCTGATGGAATCACTCAATGAAATAGAGTCTAGACAGAAGAGAGAGGGCCCAGGCCAGAGTCTGAGGCGCCCCCTACCCCAACTCTTTAATTCTGTGATTGTAAGTTTCTTGAAGGTGGGGACCACCTGGGACTCTTTTATGTCTCCCACAGAGATGTACATTTACAGTGAATGCTGTTCTCTCTGTCGAATATCCCAGACTGCTGACTCTCTTCTGCCTGCGAGGCAAACTGGAGTGAAGTTAGTCTTGGTGACCATGGGAAGAAGGAAAGGATGCTCTAACTTGAAATTTAGGCCAGAATGTGGGCATCTTTAGAGGTGATTGTTTACTTGTGACAGAGTTTAAACTGAATTAGATTTCTCAGAAACTCAGGCAGATTTCTTTACAGTGAATATAAGGAGGAGGTCATGAAAATACTTCTTCAGCCAACCTAGAAAGACTCTGGAAGAGTTGGCCACACAAATGTTGTTCTGTAAGTGGGAACAGACCATTGTGATAGTCCTTATAACACGTGGTTCATTGCAGCTCAAAGACCAACTCAGAAGGCTTAAACCTGCTGCTGGAGCCTCTCCCTGTCAACTCCCTATCAGTCCTTTCCTGTTGTTTTCAAACATGCTCCCTCCGCCCACATTCTTAAAAAAACCTTCACTACATGCTACCATCCCCTCAAGCTATCAGCCTTTATCTCTCCCCTCTTTAGTGGCCAAACTCCTTGAAAAAGTGGTCTACACTTGCTTAGAATTCCTCTCCTTTCCCTCATTCCTCCACCCTTCCCATTGTGCCTTTTGTCCTAGTCACTCATTTGAAACTGCTTTCCTCAAAGTTCCCAAAGATATTTTCATTGTCACCACTGGGACTTTTCCCATGCCGATCCTTTTTAACCTCTGCATTTGACACTGCTAACTCCTCTCTCTTGGATCCCATTTCCTTTTCTCTGTTTTGCCTCCATCTGGCCCTCCTGTCTCTTCTTTCCTGGCTCATTTCATGCTAAGCCTCTCAATTGTGGGTGTCACTCCCCAAAGTTCTGTTCTGGGCTCTCCTTTTCTCACTACACTCTTGGCAATCTCATCAGTTCCCTTGGGTTTAACTATCACCTCCATGCAGTTGACTCTCAGATCTACATCTCCATTTTCAATCTTGTATGACCAGATGTTCCACACTGGATGTCCGAGAGCCATCTTCATTATCCTGCCTCCTAACTTCCTTCTCTTTAAACTTTCCTGTTTCTTTCAAAGGCAACACTGCCCTTCCAGTATCTTAGGTTTGTAGTTTCAGCATCATCTCTGACTTCTCACTCTCCCTCACCACTACATACCCAGTTAGTTGCCACATCTTGCTGTTTCTACCTCCACAACATTTTTTGCAGCCTACCCCTTCTATGAATTTAGGCCTTTCTTACCTACCTCGATTATTGTAATAGCCTCCTAATTGGTCTCCCAATTAGTCTTCCTAATTGGTCTCCCTTCCTTAGGTTGCCATTCAGCCCATCTTACACACTTCTGCCAAAGTAATTTTCCATAAGTGCAGATCTCCTCTGTAACTCCTCTATTCAACTAATTTTAGTGGCTTTCTGTTGCATCTGAAATGAAATATAAACTCCCGTTAAAACTCTTTACAATCTGACCTCAATTTACCTTTCCAGCCGTATGTAAAAGCAAGCACCCTGACACAATCTGTGTGGTCTGCTATCGTAGGTTCTTTGATCTGCTTTTCTAAAAAGAAAGGCAACTTTTGAAGGGTCAATAATCACTTTAATCACCACATAGATCATTCACTTAATTCAGGGGAAAACGTCAGCACACTGAACTGCAGAGAAAATACAAAGAAATAGTCAATAGATAGGGCTTCCAACTGTCTGACCATAAGTAATATATACATCACAGATCAACAAACAGATCCAGCTGTCTCTTCATATGTGGTTGGTTGATTGCTTCCATACATACATAGTTACCAGAGAGACAAGCACCAATGTCTGGGTTTTCAAAGTGGGGGGGAGGGAGGGCTCCTCTGTGAATACCCAGAGTCTCATCTGGCCAAACAAACACTTCCAGTGAATAAGCCCCAAAGTAAAACTTCACCTCAGCGTATTTTTACACTTTTCCGAGTCAGAGAGCATCACAGCCCATGAGAATCAGTGCCTTATTAGAAAATTAACAAAAGGTACTTGAGGCCTATTAATGGGCAGGGAAGATCTAATTGACATTACACCTTACCAGACCTTTCTCCCCCTCCCATACTCTACTGTCCAGACAAACTGGCATTGTGTGCTTCTCACTTATGACACTGCACCGCTGTGCCTTTTCTCTGATTCTTCTCCACACCTGGAATTCATACCCTACTTGCCTTTGCTTCATGGAGCCCCCCTTAATGAAGCTTTCCCTATCTCCCCACCTGCTAGTGTACTTCCTTCTATCATACCTTGTATTTGACTACTTTGTGTGCATCTGTGTATGTATAAAGGCATTTGATAATTTTATATTTGTGCCATATATGTTCTTATATGTACTTGCTGTCTCCCCAGCTAGAATGTAAGCTCATCATGAGTACACACTGTTTCATTCTTTGTCCTCCTATTCCCATCATTAGAACAGTGCCCAGCATGTAACAAGTACTTAATAATGCAATTATTGATCCCCACGTTAGATCAAGGAGTCATCAGGTTTCACTGCCATCCTTTACAAAAGCTAGATATTTGGTAATGGTCTTGTTGAGGTTTGGGGTGCTCAGGACCCCAAAATACTGACGTCTGGAGTCTTGCTTGAATGAATTCGACGCAAACCTTCTTTAAAGCAAAGGAAAACAAAATTTATTAAAGAGTCACCATATTGGGTCAACTCTTTTCATTTATTTATCTGTCTGTTCTAGAATATCAAGGCAGTTTTCCTTGATAATTTCATGAAAGATGATGTCTAGGCTCTTTCTTTGATCATGACTTTCAGGTAGTCCCATATTTTTAAATTGTCTCTCCTGAACCTATTTTCCAGGTCATTTGTTTTTCCAATGAGATATTTCACATTACCTTCTATTTTTTCATTCTTTTGGTTTTGTTTTGTGATTTCTTGCTTTCTCATAAAGTCATTAGCTTCCATCTGTTCCATTCTAATTTGTAAAGAACTGATGAGCTTTTGAACTTCCTTTTCCATTTGACTAATTCTGCTTTTTAAAGCATTCTTCTCCTCATTGGCTTTTTGAATCTCTTTTACCAATTGAGTTAGCCTATTTTTAAAGGTGTTATTTTCTTCAGCATTTTTTGTGTCTCCTTTAGCAAGCTGTTGACTCACTTTTCAAAATATTCATACATCCTTCTCATTTCTCTTCCCAATTTTTCCTCCACCTCTCTTACTTGATTTTCAAGATCCTTTTTGAGCTCTTCCAGAGCCTGAGATCATTGCATATTTATTTTGGATGTTTGGGATGCAGAAGCCTTGACTTTTATGTCTTCCCCTGATGGTAAGCATTGTTCTTCCTCATCTGAAAGGGTGGGAGAAAATACCTATTCACCAAGAAAGTAACCTGCTATAGTCTTATTTTTTCCCCTTTTTGGGGCATTTTCCCAACCAGTTACTTGACTTTTGGGTCTTTTGTCAAGATCACCCCCAGATTATGGGGACCTGTAAGATCTCAGTTCCTCCAAGGTGGCACAATCAAGCCTGCACACTGGTCTGGGAGCAACCAGAAACTTTTCTTCCCAGAATCTGTGAGTAGTAGAATTCCCTCTCCACAACCGCCTCCGCAGATCAGCTGCTCAATTCCCCCAGGGGCTTTAGGCTGGGGCAGGGCCCCCACTCAGGGCTGAGGTTTAGATCAGCTGCTCAGTTCCCCCAGGGGCTTTACAGTGAGGACTCCAACAACGGAGGCTGGCTGCTGCCTGCAGTGGCCACCAGAGCCACTGCTGCTCACTGCTGCTGCTGCCTCTGCCACCCTGCCTGGGGCTGGAGCTTGGGGGGACCCTGCTGCCTTCTTGTTGAAAAAGCCCTCTCACTGACCTTTGGCATCTATGGATTGAGGGATCTGTGAACCTCCTCTGCTGCTGAGGATTCTGCCCCTGAGGCCTGCCGGTGCCATGTGGCCAAGGTTGGGCCCTGCTCCACGTCTGGTGCAGCAGATCTTTCCCATCAGCCTCCCAGGTCCTGGATTGACTTTTAAGAAGTCTAACCAGCAGGCCAGATAGAATCTGAGCTAGACTGAGTCTGAACTAGATTGAATCCGTGTGCCTTCATGGAGACAAGAAGGATCTTACATACCGAAAGACTGTGGGAGGAATCTGGGGGTGATCTAGAAGTTTGGGGGTTTCAGGGATGATCTTGATGGGAGTGGTCAGTAGCCTGAGGTGTCTAGAGGTCTTGAAGGGAAAGACCAGTACCCTGGGGTGAATAAAGATCAAATCTAGGGAGGATCTTGATGGGAGTGCCCAGTAGCCTAGAGAATGGGATTTTGTTAGGATCAGGGGTGGGAAGTAGAACAGAGATTTGGGCATAGTGATAATGAAAAGGTTATGGGCCTCCAGACAATGCCAGATTAAGTGGGAAGATGGAAGAAGAATTCAAGGCAGTTCCCAAAGTCTGTACCCCATCAGTCTCAATATATGGTTCTAACAAATAAGAAACTTGTGTAGGGTTGTCTGGAACAAGCGGAACTGATGCATTGTTCCTCAGCCAAATAACATAAACTATTGATCCAAATTTCTTTTTAAGCCACTAGAATCCTTTTAAACCACTCAGGAAGATTTCATTATGGTCAGTTAAGTCTTCTTGTCCACCGTGATTAATATATGTTCTAGTTACTGTTGTGAGCTGCCCACCAAAGTTTAGGGTGTGTGTGTGTGCGCAGTTGCGCATGTGTGTATGCATGTGCACATGTGTGATGAGGAATGCCAGATAACTCCTTGTTGCTGTCATCTACTTGTATATCTCAGTCCAAGAGGGGAGGTGTGTGACACTATTATGAATGGGGCTTGTATCCAGGATATATCCTGTCTTCACTCTCTTCATTAAGTGATTCTGCCCTTGGGGGTGGGCTGTATAGATATGTCCATTCTCTCAAAACCTGGAAAGAGATGGTCCATTGGACTGACACTAAGACCACAGGGTTCTATGCAGAATAAAATAGTAGAGGGGAGAACAGTCTAAGGGTCACCTTAAGGGCAGCTGTGGTGCTAAGGAAATAGAATTGGGTGTGGAGTCAGATGGAGGGCCTGGGCTCCAGGTTCTGCTGCTTCCGACCTGTGTTGCTTCTGGGAATTTACCCCTCTTTAAGTTTCAGTTTCATCATCTGCAAAATGTGGATCATGATGTCTGCTTTGCACACATCATTTGGTTATGAGAATGTCATCTGTTATTATTATTTATGGTGTTGTGAACTGTTACTTATCAGGTGTGTTGTCAAGGACATTTGTGGTCATCAGTGGTTTGGACAAGATGACTTCTGATGTCTTTTTCAACTCGAAACACTGTGAATCTGTGTAATATGAGCTGATTAAACATGCAGTGTGGACACTCCAAACATACCGGTGTTTGAGGCACAACTGTGATGCAGTATGTTGCGTACAGGTGTTGCTTGTGTCCAGTGCAGGTGGTAATGATTTTTCACGGGAGTAACCTGTTGTCTGTAATAAACTATGGGGGAGGGAGGACTCGTTTCAATACTACAGTGACTTGGGAGAAATACCACACTCAGGCTGCCAGCACTGTCAGGGCCATAGGAGGTAGGGATGGGGGAAAGGGAGGAAGTGTTGCTTTGTAGGATGGAAGAATGCCCAGATTTAAACACTGTCATGTGTCTCCTATTAGTGCTTGTTGAGAATGAGAGACAGCCAGAAAACTCCCATTGTAGATTCAGTACCTGAGAGTTCTACCAGAGGCAACTTGTGGCACAGTGGATTGAGTGCAGAAGATCTGGGTTCAGATCCTGCCTCTGACCTTTACTGCTTGTGTGACCCTGGGCAAGTCACCTAACTTCTTAATTCAGGCAGCTCTCTAGGACTTAGCTACCAAATCATTAAAAAGTTGTGATCTGTATTAAAGGTGGGAGTTCCCACTCCGGGGTTCTGCCATATGGGGGTAATCATAGCTCCTTCCCAAATTCTTTTATTGTTTTGTTCTGTTTTAGTTTTTTTAATGGTGTGATCTTTAATATTGAAGTTAAGTATCCATTTAGTATGAATTGTGTAATATGGTATGAGTTATTGGTCTTAAGCCTATTTTCTGTGAGTTTTCCTGGCAGTTTTTATCAATTAGAGCTCTTTCCAAGGTAACTTATATTTTCTGCTTTATCAGACATTGGGTTATTGAGTTTCATGGTTTTTAATTCTCCCTTGTCTGATCTGTTTCATTGACCTACCTCTATATTTTTTGACCAATACCAGATAGTTTTGATGAATTCACCTTTATAAATATAGTTTAAAATCCAGAAGTGCTATTTCCCTTTTGTCCCTATCTCTTTTCATCATTTCCCTTGATTTTCTAGATCTTTTGGTTTTCCAGTGAATTTTGTTATTATTTTATCAAGTTCTTTAAAGTATCCACTTGCCAGTTTTATTGGTATAGCATTAAAAATATGTTATCTTGGGCAGTATCGTAATTTTAAAAATTATATTGGCATGGGTCAGCCATAAGCAATGAATATTCCTCTATTGTTGAAGAAAGAGATGGGGGAGAGCTGGTTCAAAATGTGGATGAATTCACTTACACCTTCTCTGTAGCCACTGGAAGCTTTATTGACACAAAAGCAGCGGGCCTGAGATTTAGCAAGGAGCTAAACAAAGGTAATGGTATAGGAAAAGGACCAGATTTATATAGGATGCTTGAAGTTCTAGGGTAAGGACTATGAATGACACAAGATAAGGAAATCTCATTCCCTAGGATGAGGAGTGAGGACAGGGCATTTTATGTTCCCCCCAGGATGAAAGATGGGGACAAGGAATTATATGGTCCAGGATAAGGGGAAGTTGTGGTAAAGGGAGACTTTAAGGCACCGAGGACTTCACAAAGTCAATCAATATTATTTTAACTCTTAGGGCACTGTCTCCATCTATACTATTTCCCCACTCAACCACTAGGTACGAGAATTCTTTCGAGGAGAAAGGGTGAAGGTCATTGTCTTCAGTAGCTGCTTCCTGCTGAACAGAGGCGAAGAGTCCACTTCAGGGGCCAGTATAGGTTGGGGGGCAGTGATCAGTGTGGGGTGCAGAATGCAGTGCCAACTGAGTCAGGGTGAAGAGAAGCAAAGCACTGGGGTTCATCAAGGGCAGGGGTTGGTGCCCTAAAAGTTGCTGTGGGTGAGAAGACACAAATCAAACCAGAAGATTAAACAAGCACAGACCATGTATAAGAGCGAGTAAAATCACCAATAATGGGGTCACAATGAGGGGAAAGAAGGGAGAGAAACCATGACCCCCAGGAGGAGGTAGGGGAAGATATCAGGCTGGAATGGATGTCTTATATCGAAGAGGCTGCCTGTAATATCCTGTGAGTGCTCAAATGAAACATTCCATGCAGGATCTTTAGGAAATAGGAGGAAAGCTATGGGGAGCAAGCTAGTATCCTGAACATGATGATGATACACCCAGCAATCATGTGCTCTGCCCACCCCACAGAGTCCCCTATTTGAGTTAAGGCATTAGACTTCCAGTCCTGAGGAAGCAGGCCTTACCCTTGACATTGGGTGGGAATCAGGAATCTGGTGGGCTAGGAACAGCAGTGGTTCAAGATGGGGCCCAGAACACAAATCCCCAAGGTGAGAGGCTTCAATGCATAGTCTTCTTTGATCACTTTTCTGGCTAGTCACTCCCTGCATTTTATCTCACATCTCACATCCTGCCTTCTGCTTGCTTCTCTGCCTCAGCCACGCAGTCTGCTTCACCATCCATTCAAATGCTTTAAGGAGAGGGACAAAGGCACTGTCCCTGCCTGGCGAGGGGCAGGGAGGGGAGAAAGAGTAAAATGAGGCTGAAGCAGTGTCCAGGGGATGAGGAGAGTGTAGAACAGGCATCCTTGTTGCATGACCTTCTGCAGGTGGACAGCATAGTCTAGGAGACACAAATCTGGCAAACAAGTTCAATAGGCAGGCCCCAAATAGAAGGAGCATTAAAAATGGTGTCAGAAAAGAGGAAAAACAAGTAAAGAAACCAAGAGCCCCATGATATTATTATTTACTTTGGACATACAGATTTTCTGATCTTGTTATTTTCTCAAAAGTTTCCACTCTGATTCCAATTCCTTTTGGAGGATCAGATGCTATTGAGGAGCCAACTCTATACATGTAAATATAAGTAACAACACTTTGCAGGTAGAAGCTTTCTACTCTTGAGCTTAATAGTTATACAGATGAATTACTTATAAGAGACTGACTTTAACTCCAGTTATCATAAAAGACTTGGGAGGATCCATAAGTAATTAATTCCAAAACAGTGCATAGCAATAAGTTGCTTGTAATAAAGCATGTTTGTACCACAGAACACACCATATAAACAGGTATCATTTCCACAATAGTAACAAACTGTGAATGAAGTTGACTTTTCCATTAATACAAAAATATTCCATGTTCCCGCCTTCTAAGAAAATTGCACTGAAATTCTTTTCCTCAAACTGAAGATGTTTCTGATCTAGTTTCGGTAATTAATAGAATAGCAGGTAGATATACTCAATTATTTTAACATCATTTTAAAACATTTAAGTACCTTATTCCATACAGACATATATCTAGTAACAGGCAGATGACTAGGCCAAATACTCATTTACTAAGTTGTTTAACATATAAAAAGGAATATAATCTTAGGCTGAATAGCCCATATCTTAAACACACACTTCAATGTAGTAGCTCACATGTATTCCAGCCTTAGTCTATGGGATAATGATTCAACACTGTGTCTGTACCTTTGTTTCACAAATTTCTTTTCCCTTTGTCTAATTATTTCCATATCATTCAGAAAGAATGTTCTATTTCAGGGATTTAATTTTTCACATGGCTGTGAAGTACTGATTTACCCAGCTGGGGTACAGAGTAACGACCCATTCAGATTGACCCTTTGCCTTGATTACAGAAAGTTGCTATCAAAAGGAAAAGCAAGGACATGATTAGATAAAACATCACAGTTTTGCAAGCACTTAGTATCAATTCCACCTCATAGCCAGACTCAGGAATATTCAGGTGGGAAACATTCCTTTTTTTCAAAGGAACACAATAGGGAAACCGAGCCAGGAGGATCTCATTCTGGGCAGAGGCTAGAATTGTCCTCTCAGCTGTTCCAGAGGGAGATTTCCACCTGCAGTGGTCTCTGAGTAGCTTGTGGTCTTTCTCTCAGATGGTGGCTTGACTGTTGATGGATTTTTATGATCCATCAGATAACTCAAAACATAGTTCGTTATAGTCCCAAGAGCTTTTACCTCAGATCAAAAATTTACCAGGATTCCCGTCTCAAATTTTAAATTTGTCCTGGTGCAAAAGCCAATTACTAGAGATCATTTCTATATATTTTCAAATTCTCACCAAAACAAGTTCTTTCTTTAGAAACTCCATGACTACTCACTAGGAATTCTGCTACGCAGAAGACTTTACACAGGCTTGATAAGAATTTATGACTAGATGGTTCCAAAATTCTTGTAGTTAAGTACCTTATAATCTGATAATAATCTAACAACACCTACATTATAAGAGAAATTGCTTTTCTAAAAACATATTTCATAACAACAAAATTATACAATAAGAAAATGTAGAAATATAACCATACTACAAGTATGTAGTTAAAACTTGAAACAGAACCAATTAATTACCAATCAGGTGACTGTAATTTAGTTGAATGAGCAAATCAAATCTGGATTCATAATCAGTACTGGTAACCTTTTAATTTCTAAGGCCCAGTACTCCTAGCACTTTAAAAGAAAATATTATTATCCATAAATTCACATTTTTGCTAACCTAGGGGGAACTCTCAGGGAAGTCCTGCTGAGTCCAGCTGCAAGGATCTGTTGACCAGCAGGCCCGGAGAGAAGGACGATCCTGTAGGCATGGGTGTAGGGACCGGGAGTATTGGGGTGCAGAGGGAAGGGAGCACTCACAGTTTTCCCAGTTTCCTAGTGGTGAGAGAAATATGGGAATTGGACTTACCCTTCCAGATAAGGCTTTGGAAGGTGTGCCTAGGTCCATGGCCTCCAACTGCTGGCCTTTCAGTCTTGGCTGGAGAGGAGCTGTAGTTCCTTGTCTCTTTTACCTTTGAGACTTAGCAGACTAGAAAATACG
This sequence comes from Notamacropus eugenii, assembly GCF_028372415.1. Lineage (NCBI taxonomy): Eukaryota > Metazoa > Chordata > Mammalia > Diprotodontia > Macropodidae > Notamacropus > Notamacropus eugenii. The sequence continues at coordinate 103,773,795 of NC_092876.1, forward strand.
TATCCCTCAGGGAGGGGAAGAAAAGATTAAAGACAGTGAGAAGGCTTACATCTAGGCAGCAAACCAGGCGCACAGGCCCATAGGGCAAAGGGACCCTGTGCAGGGACCTCCAAAGAAAACCAGGCACAGAGGCCCACAGGGCACAGAGACCCTGAAACTGGGGTGCAGGGACCCCCAAAGAAAACCAGGTGCAAAGGCCTACCTACTCACCTCCCTCAATGTCCCACGGGGAAAGGGAAGGAACAACACAGGGTAAAAAGTCTGCTCAAGCAGAGCAAGGTGCCTTTTCTTTAAGTTTTGGAGACCAAATTTCCTACTAAGCTTGTTTTGTTTAGAAACCCCCTTCACAAATTACTTTTCTAGATTACATTGAGGTCGGGCTGTGTTACAATGCAACACTAGTGGCTTTTCCTTAAGACCTCCTCCCCGAATTCCCCTCCAAGCAGCCTTTCACCACTTTTCCCAGCGTCCCAGGAAGAGGGGAGAAAAAAATGTGACCGACCCAGCCCAAGGGTGCCCCCTTCTACGAGGGTCCGCAGTCTGACTGACCATCCAGAAGTCAGTGGAGCTATAGATTCCGCTGGCAGTGTCTGGGCACTCCAGGGTCTCACTGCTAGGGAGACAGTGGGAGCAGAAAGGTTTGAGGGAGGGAACAAAGAAAAGGGTGTTTACCTCTTATCCCAGTGGCTCGGAGAAGATCACTGGAGTCCAATTAACATTTGGACTCCTGGGTTTTGGCACCTTTATGTTGAAGAGACAGAGATGGGAGAGCTGGTTCAAAATGTGGGTGATTCACTTAGACCTTCTCTGTACCTTTATACCCAGACAATATAGATCATATCAAGTGAATTACACAACTGGAAAATCTACTACAGTCATTTTTTTTTTTGCAGAGGGAATTGTGTTTTAACCACCTTTCTAACTGCCTCCTTCTTTAGTGAGTGACCATAAAATCAGTGATAGTTTCAGTTTCTCACACAAAAACTTCAGGAATTCACTGGTCCCTGTAAAGTGCTACTTTGATTATTTTACCTGAAATCATGCTGAGAAGCAGGCTAGCTCCCATTGAATTCCAGATTATAACTGTGGAGCTGGAATACTCTTCCTCCCTAGACCTCCAAAATCTTTATTTTCTGATATGACTTTAAAAAAAAACAAACCCTCAAGCCCTAGAAGCATCCTGCTTTGAGGAAGGGAATACCAACTTAAATAACTTTACTTGTCCCTTTAGGATTTCAAACACCTGTCACATATCAGTTTAACTCCTAAATTAGGGGAATTTATTCTGATAATCCACGCTTTTACATGCACCCTGAAAAAAAATTGGGAGCTTTATTGACACAAAAGCAGCCATCCTGAGATTTAGCAAGGAGCTAAACAAAGGCAACGGTATAGGAAAGGGACCAGGTTTATATAGGATGATTTTAGGGTTTCCTTGTGGGGGTTGGAGATCTAGGGGAAATCTTGGAGATAAAGGCACAGGGTGAGGACCATGAATGACACAAGATAAGGAAATCCCATTCCCCAGGATGTGGGGTGGAGACAGGGAATTACTTGGTCCAGGAGAAGGGGAAGTTTTGTGGTAAGGGGAGACTTTAGGGCACCAAGGGCTTTACAAAGTCAATATCATTTGAACTCTTACGGCACTGTTTCATCTTACATCTGTATAGTTATTGACTATACAGTTTACAAAGTGCTTTCACAAACCACGTCTGTTTAATCTTAATCAAAAGTTCTGTAATGTGCATAGTCTCCATTTTTACAAATGAGGAAACGGAGGCGCAGTGAACTTCCATAACTTGTCCAGCTCAGTGGCAGCATCAGAGCAGGAGCCTGCTGTCAGTTTCATGTTATTTATTGTCAGATGTTCTTGTCTGCCTAGTTTTTCCATGGCCCCAGAGTGCTTCCTCGTAGGTGACTTGAGAGGTAGCATTGGTCAGGGCCGTTTTCTAAGAAAGCTTGTGATGTCTAATGGATTCGCGCACAGGAAGGGTTTTTTTCCTCGTAGTGTAATGACTTTGGTCCAAGGGGAAGCCAAACAACAACACTTTTTGATACTGTTGAAAAACGCAAGTCATGTTGCCTAGGACATACACGTTCTGGTAACAAAGTACTCTACCAGCCAGTAACAGAAAGAGCTCTGTGTCACGCAGGGAACTCTAGCAATTCCGTGGTAGAAGGGCAGGGTTTCCAGGAGCCGTGACCGTGCCCAAGGCGAAGAGGAGATCGCCCTCAGCTTGGGGAGCTCATTGTGCAGGGCTGGCAGGGCTGGCAGGGCTGGCGCGCACTCCCCGTGCCTCGGAGGCTCTGAAAGGCGTCAGTGCTGGGTGAACCCTGGGGCCGTGCGCAGAGATTAGTGACTGCAGTGTGATGAGTGGAGAGATGCCGAGCAGCGGGCAGAGGGGGAAGAGAAGGAGCCCAGGCAGGGCAGGGTGCAGCCTGCCGGGGCCGGGACCCGCGGTCTAGGCGCACCGCGAGCCCGAGCGCTCCAGGACGTAGGGTTTGGGTCTTCTGCCCTCACCAGACTGCTGGGAGAAGCCAACTTGGCTGGCAGGGCTGTGGAGATGAAGGGGAGCCGGCTGGACCCGTCCTCCCTGGCATCTCTAAGCGATCCCGATGTGACTCTGCTGTCGGTTCACCAGCGATCCTCCTTCAGGAGAGTCCCGCCTTTAGGCGCCTGTTCTAAGCCAGTACCCCCGAAGGGAAAGGAACTGGCTCCAGGAGTCTCCAATGGAGTGCCAGGGCCCAGCTCCCCTCAGGTCAGTGGGCTTTTGGAGGGGGCTGCTCTCAGACAGCTATTAAAACAGGTGGGGATTGTGATGCCCCCGTATGTTGTGTGTATCGATAAGGAGCGAGCTCCGTAGACTGGGTGTGTACGTGTGTTTAGAACTAGAAGGTGATGGGAGTTTTCTCAGCATTATTGCTTCATCGAGGTGACAGATTTTGTCTTCTCTTGGTGAGTTTTGGCAAAATACTTTGGAAACCTGTAGCAGTGATTCCAAAGTGTAGTCTGCGCGTTGGTCCAAAACGCAAGGTCTCCAAAATGAGATTTTTCCTTTCCTCATGTAAATTTAAATTTTAGCTGTAGGCTTACATTTAAAGACAAGGTAGATGACTTGAAAACAAAGCAAAAGCAACAATTATTTACTTAATTTATTGCTTGAAGCTTTGTTATTTTTATGAGTGGAAAAGGTAATTATTTTGCATAGGATCTTTTGTCCCAGGAAAATTACTTTAAAAAATAATTGACAATTGTTCTTAAAGGTTTTCCACCAATGGGTACAAAGTAGAATTGGCTTAATTCTTATGTGGCCTTTATGATTATTTTTGCTATTACTGTTAATAATTGTTTAGAAGCACTAAAAGTTAAGGTGAATTTTATGCCTAGGGCTTCTTGGAGTTATCTCTAAGACATTTAATTCAGTTGCATAAATATTCAGCCTCCATGTTTCAACATTTTGGCTTAAAGGCAGAAAAATGTTTTTCTGTATTCTGTTATGTTTTGCCAATATTTTGATTGCAAAACAATTAAAAATATTCTTTAGAGGGCCAAGACACCAATGTGGAGTTGTGGTTGCTGACAGTTTTAGTAATTTATTGCCAGAGCCGGAGTTAGGACAGACCTTGTTGATAAGGGAATGGAAAAATCAATCTTGTTCTTCTTTTAATCAGTGGGAAAAAATGGTCTTGATGGTTATGCAACTCCTCTACTTCATCACCCATGGGGCACATTCTTGATAGACCATTAGTGGTTGCCATTTTCTTCTCTTGGATTTTTTTTCAAGGTGCATGTAAAAGCGTGGATTATCAGAATAAATTCCCCAATTTAGGAGTTAAACTGATATGTGACAGGTGTTTGAAATCCTAAAGGGACAAGTAAAGTTATTTAAGTTGGTATTCCCTTCCTCAAAGCAGGATGCTTCTAGGGCTTGAAGGTTTGTTTTTTTTTAAAGTCATATCAGAAAATAAAGATTTTGGAGGTCTAGGGAGGAAGAGTATTCCAACTCCACAGTTATAATCTGGAATTCAATGGGAGCTAGCCTGCTTCTCAGCATTTCAGTTAAAATAATCAAAGTAGCACTTTACAGGGACCAATGAATTCCTTAAGTTTTTGTGTGAGAAACTGAAACTATAACTGGTTTTCTGGTCACTCACTAAAGAAGGAGGCAGTTAGAAAGGTGGTTAAAACACAATTCCCTCTGCAAAAAAAAAAAATGACTGTAGTAGATTTTCCAGTTGTGTAATTCACTTGATATGATCTATATTGTCTGGGTATAGTAGCCCTCCTCACAGGTTACTTAGTTTAGAATTGAAATTAGTAATGAAGGAGATAACTGGTTAGAAGTAACTGGTTTAAGTGATATGAAAACAAAGCAAAAATTTAAACTCAAAGTGATGCAAAGAGTACTCATATATAAGATATATCTGTCTCTCCATTTATATATCATCTATATTTCCCTAAGATCACAGTGTCTTTCTGTCTGACCCATACCTGAAACCTCTTGTCTATTTCATGTCTCCATTAGAATGTAAGTGCTTCGAAAGCAGTCCCACTTTTCTCTTTGCATCCCCAGTGCTCAGCATAGTGCTTTACACATAGTGTATGTGTGCTCATCCTTCATTGCCTGAGAAGACCATGCCATCAGAGAAGTAATGACATGAGTTGCACTTGACTTTGTTTTGAGTGAGGGCTGTGCAGATCACCAGCCTCACTGCTCCAGAGCCATCTGAATCCAGTGACCAGATATACGTCAGGATGACTGGAGATGACCCAGGAGGAGGCAGTTGGGGTTAAGTGACTTGCCCAAGGTCACACAGCTAGTGAGTGTCAAGTGTCTGAGGTGAGATTTGAACTCAGGTCTTCCTGACTCCTGCACTGGTGCTCTATCTACTGCACCACCTGGCTGGCCCTTTACACATAGTAAGTGCTTCATGAATGCTTTTTAAAACTCATTCTTTCATATACACGTATGGATATATGATACCTTATATAGTTTAAGATGCGGCTCAGACACCACCTTCTTTAGGAGGCCTTTCTTGATTTCCTAAATGGTAGTGCCCTCTCTCCCTAATAGCTTTGCATTTATTGTGTATTTATTACATGTAATATTTTACACATATATGCATGTGTTCTCTCTCCTAATAACATGAAAGCTCTCTGAGAACAAATACTGCTTCATTTTTTTTTTTTTTGCCTTTTAATCCTCAACACCTAATACAGTACGTGGCATATAGTAAGAGCTTAATAAATGCTTGTTGATTGATTAAAACTGAGTAACCAAATACCTACGTAAACTGTGGATGTTTTGGGGGACCACAGTAACGCTTGATATGCTGCATTTAGTCATGTTCTAATGATACCCAAGGACACTGGAACAGTAGTAATTTCTCACATGGATTGGTAGTTTGCATGCACAGAGTTCTTTTAGTTAGAGCAGGGTCATGTTCCAGATGATGCTCTGTTCTAATGATTAAGGCTACTATGAATTTGTATCTTATTTTTCACATTGCTGCCATTGATGTGGAATCAAATCGTGACAGTAAAATATAGGGTTCGTCAGCTCCTAAAAGCTTTGGGGAAATAAAAGAGAAACAAAAGAGATAGCAAAGAAAATGGCACTAAATCATAACGGGAAAGACATACTTAAACTAGAAACAAAAAGGGACTTCTTGCCTGCTGGGGTTGTTCCTTTGCTATCTTCTGTCTCTTGAGCTTTATAAACATGAGGCAGAGTTCTCAGGGGTAGTTAAATTGGGCCTAGATGAACTCGTGATGACCTTCTGAATCCAGTCCATTGTATTCCACCTGAAGTAAGTCTGATAGGTAAAAACCCAACTGTATTTAAATGTTAGCCATTATCAGGCACTTTTCAAAATAATTTTGTGATTTAAGAAGGAATTCTATGATCACTCCTTTAAATAATGAGACCCTGTTATGCAGTTTGATAAAAAGAAAGTTGATACACGCACACCTATTCTTGAATGTATCTTATATTCATTGAATTGTAACTGAGTCTGTGCTAAGAACAGTGCAGCCATTACATTACAGCAAAAACCATATGAGTTTATAATAAAGATAAAGATTAGTTTATTCCATCAGACCTAGGACATTTGTGTGCCATCTGAATTCATCAGCGTTGTGTGAAATATTAAAAGTCTGGGCATACTAATTGTTTTTCTATAATATAAACATTTGAAAAAGCTTAGAGTAATCCACCCTTAATTAAACTCTGGAAAACCACCTGGGATACATATCCGCAAGTAGCTGTACTATATGTAGTATGGGGGCTTCTCTTGATTCTGGGAAATGATGCAAGAGAATTATGGCCTTACTGACTTGACTTAGAGCATTTCATTAGAATATTAAAAACCAAACCAAACCAACACACTCTTAGAGATTGACTGCTTGACTGATAGTGCAAGATTAGCCTTTAACCTTCCCTTGCCTCCTTGGATCTTGGATGCGGATCGTTATCAGAGAAGTGACACTGCCCTAGCTCACAAGGTTGTTATTTGATAAAGCATCAAATGAAATATTTGCTGCAGTAGACAGAAGTTAGATAATGATGCAATTCTCTGAAACGTTAAGAAGTTGAACTGTAAGGCATTTGTTTCTCTGCTGAGAAAAGCTGTTAAGATAACTATTTTGAGGAATTTTAACTCTTAATTTAGGTGCCTGGGTCATGAATTTGTGTTGCTGAAGAAAAAAAAAATCACTATTAATACTGTACTCTGTCTCTTAGGCAAAAGTTTGCCAGAAATATTTTAACATATTTACCATTATTTTAAAATGAAGAATTTCTAACTTAGAGCAATATCCAGACTGTTATAGTCTCTTTATGTTCTTGGGCATCTTTTTCTCCAAGATATTTTGAGATAACATTTATAGAAAGCTTGAACAAGAAAATGGCACAAAATAATGAAATGTGGTTTTGTGGTTAACATTCTTCTTCATCTAATGGAATAATAGTCACTTAATTTGGTAAAGCGATTAGAAAACCATCCTCCTAAAATTATTCATCCGTCTCTGACCACTCCCTTCTATGGCTCCCCATGACCCATCACAGGTGACATACTGTAAACACTTTATGAGATGTTCAAAGAAGGGACTGCCCTTACATGGGTTAGTAGTCTAATTTCAGAAGGTGAGAAAGATACTAACCAGAAAAGAGTTAAATTTGGTTACCACTTCATTCCTAGAACCTTAATCTTTATCCTTCACCTTTTATACATTTTCCTAAAGGGAAAAGTCTGGAAATGATTTTTAGACTAGATAATGTTATTTCTTAATATTTTCAATTGAAGTAAAAAGGAACTTTTTAGTATGCTTTCACAGTATGTTCCTAAATTCATTTGCTTTTTTACTACCTTAGTTTAAAAGAAATTAGCCCAAATAAACTGATTATTATCCATTCTGTATAGTTTACGTTACTTGTTGTTCAGTTGCTTTTTTAATCTTGTCCTACTCTTTGTGGCCTCATTTAGGATTTTCTTGGCAAAGATACTGAGGTGGTTTGCCATTTCTTTCTCCAGCTTATTTTACTGATGAGGAAACTGAGGCAAACAAAGGTAAATCACTTGCCCAGAGTCATACAATTAGTAAGTATCTGAGGCTGGATTTGAACCAAGGAAGATGAGGCCCAAAACTCTATCCACTGTGCAACCCAGTTTCCCTTCTCTTATTAGAGAAATATTATTCTGGGTAGTTTTCAAGTATTATTTCTTAAATTATGTTCAAATCTTGGGGAACGTTTTGTATTTTTCTGGGAAACTTGCAATTCTTAAGTTTTCTCTGCTCATCTGGTCTTGAACATCAATGTTTTGCTTATATGGAGATCATGTTTTCTTTTATTGCTTTTTGCTTTTCTTCCGTATTGTCCTTCACTTTCATCTGCATGCATTCCCAGTCCATATTTCTATCTCTGGTGAGACTTTCTACAGTGGATTCTAATTTTTCTATTCTACTAATTATTTCTGCTTTGTAATTCTGCCATGAATTATTCTTTCTCAATGGTTATTTTTCTTTTATCCACTCAAGAACATGCTGCTGTGGTTCTATGGTGTCTCGGGAATTCATAGGATCCTCTGCCTTGTCAGGTGTTGATTCAGTTTCCTTTTTCTTATAGAGATTCCAGATGCTTAGAGAAGATCACAGACTGAACTGATGATGAGACAGAGAGACTATTAATAACTGCTGATCCATGTTCTTCCTATCTCAACCACACCTTTATAAGAATAATATACATATGTATTGAGGACAATTTTGATTAGAATATGAGAACAAACAGGAAGGTTTTTGCAAAATGTAGCAAAACTATAGCAGGTATTTATTTAGAGTTATACAGTTAGCTAAAAGGTGGAGAGAATAGAAAATTCCACAATGCTTAATGTTTGTTGACCACAAAAACGCATTTGATTTCTTAGAGCAGAATTTCACCTTAACGACTCTCCTCCAGAAAGGTATCTCTCATGAATTTGCTGGAATCATACAAGATTCTTTGAAAGTTGTAAGTGCTTAATTTTTTGAATGTCATGCAGGATGTAAAAATATGAAGGTGATTATTCACCAAAGGCTTGCCATTCTTACAGAGGATATCCAACGCAGAATCCAAAGGGAAGAGAAATTCCTTAGAGATTAAATTCAGTAATCATTTCTTAAGCACCTACCACATGCAAAATACTGTGCTAAGTCTTGGGGATAGAAAGATAGAAGTGAAGCTGTGTCAACCCTCAAAAAGCTTCGATTTCATGGATTTTGTGGTCTTCCAGTGCTTCTGTTTGTGGATGACTTTGTGCTGGTAATCTTTGCACATGTTGAGTGGGTTGTCATATTTTGTCCTTTTTAACCTCCATATCTTGTTTAAAAAACATTCCCTTTTCTTTTTTTTCATGATATATCCTTAGTTTAGACCCTCTTACTGGACTGCTGTAGTAGTTTCCAAATTAATCTTCCTGCCTTAAGTCTCTGTCTTTTCCAATTCGTCTTTCAGACAGGTGCCAAAATCATTGTCCCAAAGCCTACGGCTATCCTCCATTCTAGCATGGAATGTAAACTTCTTTGTTTAGTATTTCATGCTTTTCACAAGCCGGCCACAATCTATCCTTCCAGCCTTATTATACATTGCTGCCCTTTGCATGATCTTTGGTCTAGCCAAACTGGCCTTCTTGCTGTTTCTCACATAGGAACTCCATTACTACTGCAGTGTCCATCATTCTTGGAATGAACTCCCTCTTCCCCCTGTTCTTAGTCTCTAGTTTGCTTTAAACTCAGCTCAGGCACCAACTTTCCAGACCTCCCAAACTATTAGCACCACCCTCCCTCCATTAACATATTTATTTGTTATCTGTTTTGTATGAAATTACACATCCATGTTGTTTCCCTTATCAGATTATCTATTACTTGAGTGCATTGGCTATCTAGTTTTTGTCTGTCTTCAGCAATCAGCACACATAGTGCTTGGTGCATAGTAAGTTTTTAGTAAATGCTTGTTAATTGATTAGTCAAATGCTGGAACATTGAAGAACATCCGGAAATCTATAATTTCTCAAAATTATCTCCTGAACTATCCACATATGAAAAACAATGAAGACACAGAATACCTAATGTTGACACTGTGATGTGCTTTTAGGTAGATAGCCCTTTGAACAAATCCAGTAGTACTTACACCTTAGACACGAGAAACGTCCAAGGAGCTGGGCCCAGAATTAAGCAGGAGGAGGAGAACTTTTGGGAAATTGGGGAGTGCTTTTAACAAAGGCCTACTTTTCAACACCAAAAGTCTTTCGGGGTGCTGTCTGGTCATGAAAATTAAAATTATGGGTCATGTAAAGGGGCATGAATACAGACACACATAGTAAGTGTAAGTAGATTACAACACATTACCAATAAAAGACTGTTCTGAAGTGGTATTAAAGAGATTGTCAGAGCCAGAAAGAATCAGGATATCCATCTACCAACTTAGAACTATGACTGATGGACAGCCCCTGTGCTCCATTCAGTGAATATTAAGGAGTCTGTAGGAAGGACCCTAATACATTGGATGGACCCCTTTAGAGTATCTGTGAAAGGACATGACTAGGAGTTGTACAGAATAAGAAAGTGTGGATAGATGGATGGAGATCTGGTAGAGGGAGTGCCTACACTGATGAGATGAGAGATCCAGCCAAATATTAAAGGCCACAAGGTCACATTATTTCTCCTGTGAGGATAAGCATTTCCAGTTTATTAAAAAGGTTACCATCTGAGGTCATGGGTCTTATCGAAGCATTCTTTGAAAATAGGACAGATATATCCAGCTGTCTGAGGTGGTGATATAGTTCTGTTTCGAGGAAGAGGCTAGAAATTATTGACTTCTCCTGGCCTCTGGTGTCCCTGTGGTTCTTTGGTATTCAGATAATTCTTAGGTGGTGTCTCTTTTTTTTGTCTTTTGGGTGATGTCTTTTGATTTGTGCATAAATTGGACTTAAGTGAGGCAGAGTTGCACGAAGTTGTCAGCCTCACTCTCTCCTCCAGAGTCATCATAATCCAGTTGCAGGACAGAGTCAAGACGATTGGCGATGACTCAGGATGCAGTGAATGACGTGCCAAGTCTTTGGTGCCTAACCAAACTCTTAAGTGCTTCGTATCTCCTGCTTCAGCTGCCTGCATGGCTGTTGGAACAAATTGTTCTCATCCACCCACTCCACCAGGGGAAGTCTTCACATGCTTGGGGTACACACCCCCTTAACTCACCACTGGGTTTGGGACCCCTTGGTTACCCTCAGCCTGGTTTGGTCCATCTGCTGAAACAGTTTACCAGGGTGTGGCCACTGCGCATGCTTGGAGCCACAGGTGAGAGTGAGGTGGAACAGGTAGACACCAAAGTTGGAAGCAGCCCTGAAAAGGGTTTGGCAGCCATCACACCAAAGGTACTGGTCCTCCCTGAACTCACCCTACACCCCAATTTATAAATAAGGCTGCTTGAGAATGGTAGTCCAGGATGTATCTAGTACTAAGAGTATATATATAGCACCAGAACAGAAGATGTGATTCTGCTAATGACTTTTCCTTCTCCCCATGGAGAAGGAAGATGGTCTGTGTGACTTGAGTATAGGGGGAAAGGATGACCGTTGGGGGAAATAATCCAGTGTGCATTCTGTGAAATGACAAAAGTGCTAAGTAGAGGATGGAAGGTATTGTCACCTAGAACAGCATGCTGGTCTTAACCCGACTTTGTGTCTGTTCCCTTGAACCAAGGAATTGAGGCAGTTAGTGCTGACCATAGGCCATGGATGTGTAAGAATTACAAGTGAAAAGTGCTGTATAAAATCAATCAGTAATCATTTATTAAGCTTTTACTCTGTGCTAGGCCCTGTGTTGAGCTCTGAGAATGCAAAGCCAAAAATGAAACAACCCCTGCCTGCAGGTAACTTACAACGTGTATACAATGTATACACATATAAGCAAATGCAAAATGCAAGCAAAATAAACACAAAATAATTTTACAAAGAGCCCTGGCCACCACGGAGATCGAGAACAGTCTTGTACAGAAGCAGTGTGTGAAATGAGCTTTGGAAGAAGCTGAGAATGAGAAATGAAGGGGACGGGGTCAGCCTGGGCTAGGACACAAAGACAGAAGATGAGATCATATTTAGGAATATTGGCAGTTGATGTAAATTGCTGTTCCTATTCTGCTTAAAAACAATAAGGGTAAGAAAGGAAAGAATAAGCCCCACCCCCCCTTCAGTTATATACTAAGTGTGACTGCTCAGATCCATACAACACCCATATGTTTAACTAACCCAGATGTTTAAAGTCACAGGACAACAGAAGCCGAGCCAGAGAGGACCTAGGGATCACTTAGCCCACCTTACACGCAGAAGGGAATTCCTCCAGCTTCTCCAACAATGGTCAAACAACCTTTACTCCTTTACTTGAAGGCTGCCATTGGTTGGGGACTTAATACTTTTTAAAGAACATAAAGACATAGATAGATAGCTGTGTCTGTCTAGCTGTCTTTCTGTCTAATCTTTATCCCTCTTTATGTCCATTCTGAACATTATTGTTGTTCAGTTGTGTCTGACTTTTCATGACCCCATGGATCAGAGCATGCCCATACACTCCATGGGGTTTTCTTGGCAAGGATACTGGAGTGGTTTGCTATTTCCTTCTCCAGCTCATTTTACAAATGAGGAAATTGAGGCAAGCAAGATTAAGTGACTTGCCTAGGGGTCATACAGCTAATGTATTTTGTCTCTTTTGTATCTCCAGTGCTTAGCACAGTGCCTGGCACTAGTGGGTGCTTAATAAGTATTTATTGATTGGTTGATTGATTGGTCCTGTCCAAAATCATGTGTTTGCTGTGCTGTCATCACTTCTCTGTTAGGAGGTAGATGACATGCTTTATCATAGGTCCTCTGGTGAGTTATGACTTTGGTCAGAGTTCTGAAGTCTTTCAAAATTGTTTTTCTTTACGATGTTGTCATTGTATAAGTTGTTCTAGTTCTACTCATTTCACTCTGTTAGTGTTTAGTTTCCAGGATTGTCTGAAATTGTCTCTTTCTTCTTTTCTTATGGTGCAGTACTATTCCATACAATGTGTTCAGCCATTCACCACTTAAAGGATATGCCCTTAATCTCTTCTCCTCCCCTCCCCTCCTTTCCCCTGCTCTTCTCCTTTCCCTCTCCTTCTCCCTCTTTTCTCTTCACTTGTCTGCCTAGCCTTGACTTTTTTCTTCTCTACCTTACCCCTCACTCCCTCAGACTTTCAGAATCAGGAAGTTTGTTTTCTTTATGACTATTTCTTCCCCAGTATTATCTTTCTTCTTAATCTCTCCTCTGCCTGTTCTTGCCTCTTTCTTTAGGAGTTTGATGTATTTCTACAACAAGGTAGGGTGTGTGTGTGTGTGTGTGTGTGTGTGTGTGTCTGCATTCAGCCCTTTTCTGTTTGGTACAGATCTTTCCCCTCCTCTCCTCTGTCCTGTCCTCTCCCAAAACCTTAAACCTACTGCACTCTGAAGCTGGGACCCCAGTGGGTCCCCGCCGAAGGACTCCTCTGGACCGTCCTAGCTTTACAGTGGTTGTCAATACTAACTTGTTGCTGTTTCCCTCCCAGCCTGATGTCTTTCTTTTTCTTGGCCTCATTAATGGGGCCATGCCCTGGCTACTTCTTAAACAGGCCTATTCAATGAATGGGTATTGTCTCACCCTAAGTAAGTACCTGGAAAGACCTTGGCCTAAAGGGGTTAAGGTCTCCCAATGCATCCTGGGTCATCTCCAGTCATCCTGATGAATATTTGGTCACTGGATTCAGAGGAGGAGGAGAAGTGAGGCTGGTGACCTGCACAGCTCTCCCTCACTCAAAGCAAAGTCAAATGCAAGTCATGTCATCATTCCTCTGATGGCATGGTCTTCTTAGGCAACGAAGGACAAACACAAAACAATTTGGTACAGATAAGGGTATGGTTAATATGATGCCTGCTATCCCCACCCCTTCCCCATGTTTCTATACTCCTCTTCATGCTCCTCAATTATGGGAAATACAAGTTCTACCCCACCCTTTCTCCTTTATAGTATTATATTCCTTTTATCTTTCCTTTTATTTCTCCTCTCAAACTTTCAGAAATGAAATTCCCAGATCCTCTGTTTTTCTTAATTAACTTCCTCAATACCCTTTGAATACACTAAGGTTTCTGAGAGCACATTAATTCTTGGTGCAGCCCCTTTCACTACTGGAAAGCTATTTATTACATTGAGCCGCAAGTTTCTCTGCAAATTCCTCTTCTCTCTGGGGTCAAACGAAGCAAGTCTTCCTTGTGATTGTACTTCAAATACTTGCAGATAGCTAGCCACCTACGATGTCCCTTAAAAGTCTTTTCTCCCAGGTAAATATCTCCAGTTTCTTCAACCAGTGGTCTTGGTCTGTGCCCTCTCAATCATTCTAGTCGCCTTTCCTTGTCAGTGTTCAAATCAGTGTATCTAAAATAGGAAACATATTAATGTCTTTTGAATGTACATAGAAGGATCTGAATCTGTTCTTATAATTTTGAGGAACATGATGATTCAGATGTGTGGGTGTGTGTGGGGGGGTATTGTGTGGAGTAAAGTACCAGAAATCAGAATTCTTTATAGTAGTTTTGCTTCATGTAGTACCACAGAGATGAAATAATGCACCTTAGAAAGTATTTTGGTATACATTTTACATTTTGGAAGGCTTGGAGAAACAATATGCAAAGGCACAAAGACTGGAGAGGAAGTACCACGTGTAAGAAAGTGCAAGATTCATTTGGTTGCATTGTAGAATGAATTAAGAGGAGTGAAAAGTAATAAAGCTGGACAGGTGGGTTGGGCCAGGTTGCAAAATGTTTTAAATGACAAATGTGAGACTTCGTATTTGACCTTAAAGACCTAAGGAGTCCCTGGAGTTTGTTGAGCAGGGGTTTGAGTGACCTGGTTAGAACTGGACGTTAGGACAATCACTTTGGCTGTTCCATGGAGGATGAATTGGAGAGGGACAGATTTGTGCCAGAGAGACTAACTTGGAGGGCATTATAGCATTCTAGGTGAGCAGTGATACAGACCTGAAGTAAGGCAGTGGCTGTGTATGTAGAGAGAAAAGGGATGGATGTGAGATGTGATAGAGGTAGAATCAACAAGGCCTGGCAGCTGATTGGATATGCGGAGTGAGAGAGGGTGAGGAGGTAAGGATGTCACCTAGGGTAGCTACAGAGTGTGTGGTACCCTTAAGAGACAGAGAAAAAATTTGGAAGAAAGGTGGGTTGGGGGGTGATGGTGGAAATTAATGAGCCCTGTTTTGGACATTGTGTTGTGTGTTTGGTAGTCAGTACATAGAAATTATCATTAAACCCTTGGGAACTGATTTGATTGATTGCTGAGAGTGTGGAAGTAAAGGGAAGAGAGCCTAGGACATAACTTCAGGCTACAGCTACATTTAGGAGACACAATTATGATTTGATTATCTAATAAAAAGATAGCAGGGTCAAAAAAACCCAGAGCAGATGCAAGAGGGGCTGGAGAGCAGTGTTAGATGCTGCAGAGAGATCCAGAAGAATAAAGATGGAGAAAAGATGGGTCAATTAACTCCTTTTTCCAGGAATTTGTTATGAAAAATTGTCCTATATCTGTCTTCCCCTTCATGGGCAAACTCCTTAAAAACTCTGTCTGCTCTTTTTGTCTCTAATTCTCTTACTTCTGACCTCACTTAATAAAACTGCTTTCTCTAAAGTTAATAATCTCTTAGTTGACCATTCTTTCCTTCTGAAGACTATCACTTTTCTAAGTTTTCATGATGCTAACATCCTAGTTCTCCTTCTATCTGTCTGACAGCTTACTGTTGAATGACAATTAGTCTAACAAAATTGAATGCAATCACATAGTTGCACCTGGAGAAACATCTTTATGAAAATTATTTTGTGCTTTTAATTCATCTTGATTCAATAAACATTTATTGAGCATTTACTACATATATATATGTACTTATATGTATATGTATACTACACACACAAACATATTCTTATGTATGTCTATTAAATTAAGAACTGATGTAACAGCAGACAGAGAGCTGCTCCCACACCACCCCACTAACACTCAGGTGTTCCAAAATAAACAAACACTCTGGCATTTCATAAAGTTGCCTCTGTTTTCAGAGATTTTTCTTCCTAGACCACTTGCCTTTACAAACCTGCCCTTCTAGAAGGAGATTTATTTGTATTGTTTCTTGCAAAGGAATGGCTCCAGCTGCTTGATAAACCCTTTTGGCAGTTATACACACTCCACAAATTTTGACCAGGAAAAATTAAGATAAACAGTGTGGAAAACTGTCGATGATTCACTTCTTAGATGTTGGAGATGGCTAACGAGTTAGGTTTTTATCCTAAAGAAGCAGTTTGCTAGCCTGATGTGTTTGTAGTACTCTTTGAGATTACTGTGAATTAGTCTTTCTTTGAGAATCTGTCCATTTTTCTTTTCCGTAGCCTTTATCTTTGTTCTTTTTAATAAGACTTTATTTGATGCTGACCACATCCAGAAGATTGTGTTTTCTTACCTGTGTCTGCAGTGTGCTTAGGCGACACAACATGGAAATGGTTAGCTATGTAGCAGCAGTGATGGAAGCAAATGACATGATGAAGAAGTAGCACTATTAGTATCATTTTAAAAGTCCTAGTATAAGTAGAAATAATAGAGAATATAATAAGACCATGGCTATTCCAACAGTGAAATAAAGAAGCAAGGGAACTGTCCATCTGATTCATGAGAGAGTATCTTTCTGCTGAGGAGAAACCAATTGTTTCAATTGGTTTGTTCTTCAGACCAACTGTTTGTAATATTCAAACCAACTGGATTGTTGATTGCTTGGTTTGCCTTTTCATTTTGCATTTATGGACGTGGCTCAAGGGAAGAGATTTGGGAACAACCTAGATTATAAACTGATTGAAAGCAGTGGCTGTGCCAGTTTGTCTTTATATCCTCTCCTGGTGCCTCACAGTCTCTTGTGTATAATATTGACTTAGTAAATGGTTGTTGGATTTACTGGAGTAAATCTAGTTTTCTGGTATTCTTGTGACAAGAAATTAACATAGTCAACACTATTATCCATGTTCTCTAGGGACTAGTTTCGATAAGTGAAATACATGAATAATAAAATCCCTCATTTTTGATTAGTAATTTCAGTCACATCTCTTACCAAGCCTTTAAAAAAAAGTTCACATCTTTTTTCTTCTTTTTCTTATATTCTTTTGGATATATAATAAATGGCAGAAAATCAAAAAGATTATTGTAGCAGGGGAAAAGGATAAACAACTTAGCTAAAGGTTAATTCCCTAGATAACTTATGTTTAATTCTCAGAATAAGTTGTAAGTTTAACTGTTTTAAAGATATAACATTATTAATAATATTTTACTCAATTAGTTCATGATTTCATATATTAGCATAAGAAATAAATATTCTCTGTCTTCAAAGACAATTATAATCTTCAGTTTGTTTATCTACCCATAACCTCTTTAAAAATAAAGACATCAAAGTTTGGGAAAGAACACCTACCACTGTTACTAGGATTTAGTTCCTATTAAGTAGAAACAATTGAAGCTGAAGTTGTGACCAAACTTGACCCCAAAGAAGAGGTATGAAAAGGTACTCTTCCCTTGTTCTGAATCTTGTACTCACTTCATTACTTTAGATATCTCTGGCTTCTTTGGTAGGGACGCTCCCTCCATTAATGTCAATGCCAACAATTGCCTTAGGTGATCGTCTTATGAGTTATTACGATTGAAAAATCATCATTCATTAGCCCGTTTACTGGTAATGAGCCTCTTTGTACTTAGGAATTTAGAGAGACTGATCCTTAGATGACAGTCTAACTCTTGGTCTGTGTTTATAGCCACTTGGTAGTACCCAGCAGAACTTGCATTCCATGAAAATCCCTTCCATGCTATGGTGCATCATCAGAGGAAGACTTTTTGCATAACATTTGCCTTTGAAGAGGTTCACTTTAGGTGAACCTTGATATAATGCTTGCTATGGACCTTCACACTCAACTGATGATGGAGTTAGCTTAAAGAAGTAGTAGTAAGAGAGCAGGTGGAGCCCATTATGGGAACTCTGATTAGCAGGGGCGGGGCTTGTTTTGTAGGAAGGCCCACCCCTTTTGTTAATTTCTAATGAGGCACTGGGTCTAGAGGGTCATGATGCCCTCCAGCTCTGAAATGTGTATATATACTCTGAGGTGAGGGTTTTACTCTTTGGAAGAAGGTTCATGTGCCAGATGAAACTCTGGGTCTCATTAAGGAGCCCCCGACTTTGAAAACTCAAATGTTGGTACTTCCCTCTCTAGTATCTATGTATCTATGTAATGGTCAGACTGTTGGATCTGTCTGTTGATTTGTGATGTATGTATTGCTTATGGTCAGACAGTTAGAAGCGCTGTCTGTTGGTCTTTATTTCTCAGCTTGTATTTTCTCTCTTGGTATATGTAATTAAAGAAGATTGTTGACCCCTCAGAAGCTGTTTTTCTTTTAGAAAAGCAGATCTAAGAACCTGTGTTAGCAGGCCATCCTGGATGTGTCAGGGTGCTTGCTGCTACAGGAATATATTTCCTTTAAGTCTTTTTGGCATAGCTGAAGGCAACCTTGTAAACTGAAAAAATAAGTGAACCACGATGTTGTACTTATACTGAGCAGAATTTTTTCCCCAATTTTTTAAATTTTTCATCTAAAGTTTTAAATTCCAAATTCTGTCCTTTCCTCCTTCCATCCTCTCCCCACTCCCTGAGATGGTAAGCAGTCAGATGGAGGTACATGTGCAGTTATGTAAAACATTTCCATATTAGTCATTTTGTTCAGGAAACTTGAATAAAAAAATAAGAAAGAAAAAAGGAAAAATATCATGCTTCAGTCTGTATTCAATCAATATCAGTTCTTTCTCTGCAGTCAAATAGTATGTTTCATCATTAGTCTTTTGTAATTGTTTTGGTTCATTATATTGCTGAGAATAGCTAAGTCATTCACAATTCTTCATTGTTCAATATTGCTGTTGCTGTGTACAATGTTCTCCTGGTTCTGTTCACTTCATTATGCATCAGTTCATGTACATCTTTCCAGGTTTTTCTGAAATCATCCTCCTTGTCATTTCTTATAGTGCAATAATACTCCATTACAAACATATACCACAGCTTGTTTAGCCATTCCCCAATTGATGGACAATTCTTAGTCACTACAAAAGGAGCTGCTATAAGTATTTTTTGTAGAAATAGGTCCTTTTCCCTTTTTTTTTTGGATGTCTTTGGGATATAGACCTAGCAGTGGTATTGTTAGATCAAAGGGTGTGCACAGTTTTAGAGCCTTTTGGGCATAGTTCCAAATTGCTCTCCAGAAAGATTGTTTTCCACCAGTTCATTCCACAAAGTTCATTCCACCAGCAGTGCATTAGTATCCCAGTTTTCCCATATCCTCTCCAATGTCCAACATTTTCCTTTTTTATCGTATTAGCCACTCTGATAAGTATAGGGTGGTACTTCAGAGTTATTTTAATTTCCATTTCTCTGATCAATAGTGATTTAGAGCATTTTGTCATGACTATAGATAGCTTTGATTTCTATGTCTGAAAATTGCCTGTTAATCCTTTGACTATTTATCAGTTGGAGAATAAGTTGTATTTTTATAAATTTGACTCAGTTCTTTATATATTTGAGAAATGAGGCCTTTGTCAGAGATACTTGTTGCAAAAATTTTTCCCCAGTTTTTTGCTTTCCTTATAATTTTGGTTGCATTGGTTTTGTTTGTGCATCAACTTTTAAATTTTATATAATCAAAATTATTTTACATTTTGTATATATATCCATATCTATGTATATCTATATCTTCTTTGGTCCTAAATTCTTCCCTTATCCGTAAATCTGATAGGTAAACTATTTCATGGTCTATTAATTTGCTTATAAGATCACCCCTTATGTATCAATCATGTATCCATTTTGACCTTATCTTGGTGTATGGTGTGACATATTGGGCTATACATAGTTTCTGCCATTGTATTTTCTAGTTTTCCCAGCAGTTTTTGTCACATAATGAGTTTTTGTTCCAAAAGATTAAATCTTGGAGTTTGCCATATACTAAGTTACTATCATCATTTACTACAATATAATGTGTACCTAATCTATTCCACTGACCCACCAATCACCCCTTATGATCTGATATGGCCAGACTACCTTCTTTCACTTTTTTTCATTGATTCCCTTGATACTCTCAAGCTTTTATTCTTCCAGATGAATTTTGTTGTTATGTTTTCTTGCTCTATAAAATAAGGTTTTTGATAGTTTGATTGGTGTGCACTGAATACATAGATTATTTTAGGTAGAATTGTCATTTTTATTATATTGACTCATCCTACTCATGAGCAATTAATATTTGTCCAGTTATTTAGATCTGACTTTATTTGTGTGAAAAGTATTTTATAGTTATATTCATATAGTTCCTGGTTTGTCTTAGCAGGTAGACTCCCAAGTGTTTTATATTGTCTACAGTTATTTTAAATGGAATTTCTCTTTCTGTCTCTTGCTGCTGGGCCTTATTGGTAATATATAGAAATGTGGATAATTTATGTGGGTTTGTTTTGTATCCTGCAACTTTGCTAAAGTTGTTAATAACTTCAAATAGTTTTTAGTTGATTTTCTTGCTTTTTCTAAGTATAATATGATATCATCTGCAAAGTGATAGATTTGTTTCCTTATTGCCTATTCTAATTCCTTTAATTTCTTTTTCTTCTCTTACTATGATAGCTAACATTTCTAGTACGATATTAAATAATAGAGGTGATAATGGGCATCCTTGCTTTCACCCCTGATTGTACTGGGTAGGTTTCTAGCTTATCCCCTTTACAGATAATGCTTGCTGAGGGTTTTAGATAAATATTACTTATCATTTTGAGGTAAATTCCATTTATTCCTATGCTCTCTAGTGTTTTTAATAGTAATGGGTGCTGTATTTTGTCAAAGGCTTTTTTTTTTTGCATCTATTTAGATAATCATATGAATTCTGTCAGTTTTGTTATTGATATGGTCTATTATGCTGATAGTTTTCCTAATATTTAACCAGCCCTGCATTCCTGATATGAATCCTACCTGGTCATAGTGCATGATCCTCGTGATATATTGCTGTAATCTCTTTGTTAGTATTTTATTTGAAATTTTTGCATCAATATTCATTAGAGAAATTGGTCTATAATTTTCTTTCTCTGTTTTAGCTCTTTCTGATTTGGGTATCAGCACCATATTTGTATCATAAAAAGGAATGTGGTAGGACTCTTTCTTTGCCTATTTTTCCAAATAGTTTACATGGTACTGGAATTAATTGTTCTTTATATGTTAGGTAGAATTCTCTTACGAATCCATCTGGTCCTGGGGATTTTTTTCTTAGGAAGTTCATTGATGGATGGTTTGTTCAATTTCTTTTTCTCAGATTTGGTTATTTAATTATTTTATTTCTTCTGCTATTCTGGATAATTTCTATTTTTGTAGATATTCATCCATATTGTTTATATTTTCAAATTTATTGACATATAATTAAGCAAAATAGCTCCTAACAATTGTCTTGATTTCCTCTTCATTGGTAGTGAATTTACCCCTTTCATTTTTGATACTAGTAATTTGGTTTTCTTCTTCCCTTTTTTAAAAATCAAATTAACCAATGGTTTATCTATTTTATTGTTTTTTTCCCATAAAACAAGCTTCTAGTTTATTAGTTCTTAGAAATTGTTTTCTTACTTTCAGTTTCATTAATCTCTTCTTTGATTTTCAGAATTTCCAATTTGGTGTTTAATTGGGGATTTCAAATTTGTTCTTTTTCTAGTTTTTTTAGATACATGTCCAATTCATTGATCTGCTTTTTTGTCTGTTTTGTTGATATAAGCAATTAGAGATATAAATTTTCTCCCAAGTACCACTTTGGCTGTATCCCATAAATTTTGGAACTTAGATTTTCTTCCCACTCCTTCCTTTTCCTTCCCTCATCCCTCATCCCTCACTCCCCAAGTTGGCATACAATTTTATATAGGTTCTACATATATATTCCTATTAAATACATTTTCACCTTAGTCATGTTGCATAGAAGAATTAAAATGAATGGGAGAAATCATAAAACAAACTAAAACGTAATACAAAAGAAAATGATCTGCTACATTCTGTGATCGAATTCCATAGTTCTTTCTCTGGATGTGGAAGACATTTTGCCTTAAGAGACCATTGGGAATTTTTTAAGTCCTTGCATTGCAATAAAATTCTAAGTCTTTCAGAAAAAATCCTTGCACACTGTGGTCGTTGCTGTGCACAAAGTTCTCCTGGTTCTGCTCCTTTTGCTCAGCCTCAGTTCATATAAGTCTTTCTAGGCCTCTTTGAAGTCTTCCTGTTCATAATTTCTTATAGCACAATAGTATTCCATTACATTCATATACCACAATTTATTCAGGCACTCCCCTTGATTTCCAGTTTTTGGCCACCACAAAGAGAGGTGCTATAACTACTTTTGTACATGTGTGACCCTTTCCCATTTCTGTGATCTCTTAGGGATAAATTTCTAGACGTGATATTGATGGGTCAAAGGGGATGCACATTTTTGTTGCCCTTTGGGCATAGTTCCAAATTGCTCTCCAGAATGACTGGATCAGCTCACATTTCCACCAACAATGAATGTGTTCCACTCTCCCACATCTCCTCCAGCATTCATCATCTTCCTCTTCTGTCATGTTTGCCAGTCTGATATGTATGATGTGGTACCTCAAAGTTGTTTTGATTTGCATCTCTCTAGTCAGTGGTGATTATCATCGTTGTATTAAATGAAATTGATTGTTTCTATGATTTGTTCTTTGACCTACTTATTTTTTAGGATTAGATTATTTAATTTCAAATTAATTTTGAATCTTTCTTCCCATTGTCCATTATTGAATGGAATTTTTATTGCATTGTGATCTAAAAAGGATGTATTTACTATTTCTGCTTTTCTGCATTTGGTTGTGAGGTTTTTATGTCCTAATATGTGGTCAGTTTTTGTGTAGGTGCCATATACTGCTGAGAGAAAAGGTATGTTCCTTTCTATTGCCATTCAGTTTTCTCCAGAGATCTATCATATCCAACTTTTCCAGAATTTTATTTATCTCTTTAACTTCTTTCTTGGTTATTTTGTGGATATCACATGATACTATCTTTCATCCTTATGTGCCAGAGAACCTGGAATGCCTCTAGGAGTAAATAATATTGCTGATTTTGAATTCTAAAGATGTCTTTTCTTCCTTTAGATGTTATCTAAAGTTGCCTCTGCTGCTTGTGCTCAAGAATTATCAATAAAGCAGGAATTTGCTTTTGACAACATAGGATACGAAGGCAGCTTGGGTAGTCTACCTACATCATCATCTTCAGCAAGCACTAGTATGATCAACATTTTGGGCATGACATGTCAATCATGTGTGAAGTCTATAGAGAGCAGGATTTCTAACTTAAAAGGTATTGTGAGCATAAAAGTTTCCCTTGAACAGAGTAATGCCACTGTGAAGTACATACCATTGACCATAAACCTACAACAGATTTGCTATGAAATTGGTGATATGGGCTTTGAGGCTAACATAGCAGAAGGAAAGACTGCATCATGGCCTACAAAACCCTCATCTGCTGATGAAGTAGTGACCAAGCTTCGTGTGGAGGGCATGACTTGCCAGTCATGTGTCAGTACTATAGAAGGGAAGGTTGGAAAACTTCAAGGAGTTCTGAAAATCAAAGTCTCTCTTAGCAATCAAGAAGCTGTCATCACTTATCAGCCTTACCTCATTCAACCTGGAGACCTCAGGGACCATATCAATGACATGGGATTTGAAGCCACCATTAAGAGCAAAATGGCACCATTAAGCCTGGGAATGATTGATATTGGACAGTTACAAAATAATAACTCAGTGTCAGCTCAACTCTCCTGTAGTAATACTGGAGTACGGGGGAACCAGTCAAGCCCAGCTGCTACTCTCCAGTTAGGAGTGGAAGGAATGCACTGCAAATCCTGTGTCTTGAACATTGAAGGAAATATAGCTGAACTACCAGGTGTGCAAAGCATCAAAGTATCTCTGGAAAACAAAAGTGCAGATGTTCGATTTGATCCGACCTCTATCACCCCACTATTCTTGAAGCAAGCCATTGAGGCTCTCCCACCTGGAAATTTTAAAGTCACTCTCCCTAATGGAGTAGAAGGCAGTGCATTGGAGAATTCATCAGACAGCTTGTCTTTAAGACTTCCTCTATTTACACAATCCCAAGGAAGCCATGCTCAGGGAGTGTGGAGTACTGCTCAGATGGGCATTGAGGGAATGACCTGTGCTTCCTGTGTACAGTCCATCGAGAGCCTACTATCCCAAAGGGCAGGCATAAGAAAGGTGTCAGTCTCTTTGGCTGAAGGGATTGGAACTATCCATTATAATGCCTCAGTAGTGAGCCCTCAAGAGCTCAAAGCTGCCATTGAAGACATGGGATTTGAGGCATCTATCATAACTGGTATGTATTTGCTATCTGGTTGTTTCCTTCTCTTTTTCTCTCTTTATATTATAATATAGTATCCAGCTTGTTTGACAGGTGGCCCATTTTCTTATGGAATAACAATAAAGCAGTCTTTTTTTACACTGAAAGACTGAAAGAATTCTTATCATTTCCAATAGCTGGTACAATTCTCATCTGGATATGATGGCAGTGGATACCAAACATGAGCACAATAAGACCTTTGACATCTTGTTATTTTTTCTTAAGGCAGTTATGTCTTGTTTGGTTGCTTTTGACTACAAATTCACTCCAAACAAACTGTCTTTGCCACAGAGGCTTGTAGAGTATTTCTTAAAACGATGTCATTTTTTATCTCAGAATAAAGTTTCATTCATATTTTCGTAGGAAGAAAGTAAAATCAGGATAGAGGAAATGGATTTTCCAGCTTTTTATTTTAAGCCTCCATGATAGCCATGCTTAGATAGTCATGCATATTGCAGTGGAAAGGATGCTGAATTTGGAGTCAGAGGGACCTGGGTTTGCATCTCAGGTCAATCCTTTACTACCTTAATTATCCTGGGCAAACCACTTAACTGCTTTGGGTCTCAGTTCTTCATCTATAAAATTAGAGAACTGGAGTAGAATTGGACTCCAAGGGTCGCTTCTAGCTTTGAGTCTATGACACTATTAATTCTTTAGTCCACGGTCTTATTCTTAGGTCAGTTTCCTAGAGATCATTCCATTTCATTTTTCCCAAATGATTGATAGATGGATATTTTGTAGATGGACATTTTGATGACTGATGACTTGGTGGAAAGTTGAATGCCATAGCCAGGACTTCTAAATGCAAAGAGTAAAGAACTCTATCAGTCAAATGGACAAATTAGTCATCTTTTTTCTAATGCTGTCTCTTGTAAAAAGGCCCTGATTCTGAACTCCTGCAAAATTGCCCATTTCTAAGCAGTGATAAAAATAAAGTCTGACTTAATTACTTTCTGTCCCTCCCACACTTCCAAAATTAAAAATAGTTTACATTTATATGACACTTTATGCTTACCAAGCATGCTATGCAGATTATCTCGTTTGATCCCACAACCAAACCTTAGAAGATAAGCAGTGCAGATACAAATTTTCCACATAAGGAAACTTGAACCTGCTTAAGTTACTTTTGCAAAATCGTATAACTCACTAACCCAGACTCAGGATTCAAACAGACATCTTGTGGTTGGAATTCCAGTTTTCTTTACCTTATAGCATATGCTGCCTCCTCAGCTAATGTCATTCCTCTAGCGATGCTTTATGGTGAGCATGTAGAGGAAAAGATGTCCCTTTGTGGACCACCTGCAAAATTAGACCACATTTTTTCATGAATTTCCAGGAGTTGCAGGTCACTTGTGTTCCCTCCTTGCTCCAGCAGAAAAATAGAAGAAACGGCAGATGCTTCCTCACTGCCTGGGGTTAAAAGGAGGTGTTAAATATAATTTTGATTGGTACATAATTAATCTTCCTGTGCCTCTTTATCTTATTTGTGTTTAAATTGTGGCAGATGCTTATGGGTAATATTTGTTTGGAGATACTGCCAGACATAATGGAAAGACCTCTGGACAGGGAGTTGGAAGGCCTGAGTTTCAGCCCTAGCTCTGTCACTTGCCAACCTTGAGACAAGTCCCTTCCATTCTCTGTGAACAAATTTTTGTCCCCTATAAACTGGAGCTGACAGTGCTCTCATTATGGCCCTCATGAAGCTGTGAAGAAAGTGCACCACACTAAGTCAGGCAGAGTGCTATAAAATGTGAGGGTGATTACTTCCAAAAGGGTCCTTTGGGTTTGCATATTTCACATTGTATATGTTAAAGGAAGTGACAGGTATTAAAGACCTTTACAAAAATACCAGCCTGAGATAGAAGATGTGTGGCTATACTAGAAGTGAGCCAGCTAAAACCCTAAAAAATATATGTCTGGCTTCATCTTCATAAAGTGTGAAGTTAAGACTTTTTCAAAGCACTCTTTTTAACTGTCCAGGTGATGTTAGGATCACATATAGCAAACTGGACTAACTGAAATTTTTTAGTCGCTTTTCTAGTTTGTTATAGCTTCATAGATAGGATCCCGCTTTTGTTGCCAGCTTTTTTTCTTTTAGGACTACATCCAGGCAGCTGGGTGGTACAGTTTGATAGTGTGTTGAATATCAGTTCAAATGAGTCCTCAGACACTTTCTAGCTGTGTGACCCTGAACAAATCACTTTAACTTTTTTCTGTTTCAGCTTCCTCCTCTGTAAAATGAGGAGAGTAGCACCCACCTCTCAGGGTAGTTGTGAGGATACAAGGAGTGAATATTTGTAAAACGCTTCGGCACACCTTAGGCACACCTTAGACTGCTATATGAATGCTAGCTAGCTAGCTAGAGGAGGAGGAAGACTTAGAA
Organism: Notamacropus eugenii; assembly: GCF_028372415.1. Lineage (NCBI taxonomy): Eukaryota > Metazoa > Chordata > Mammalia > Diprotodontia > Macropodidae > Notamacropus > Notamacropus eugenii. The sequence goes on from NC_092876.1 coordinate 103,800,217, forward strand.
GAGGAGTGGGGATTGTAATCATGTTCTGACCTGTACGTACACTCAGTTACCTGCATAGAACGTGTACATCACCATGGTTGCATTCTGTACTTCACCTAGTTTCAGGAAGGAGATCTTTTTAAGAAGAAGAATCAATAAGAAAATAAAAGAGAACAGTTAATTCCATTTTAATAGGAAAGAAATGTAGCATGAAGTTAACACATCACTGTTTATTATGGGATTTAAAGTCCTTCATCAATTCCACTTGTGTAGTTGGTTGTTATTTGGAAGCTGACACAATGATGGCTGGGATGGACAATGGGTTGGATGGCAGATTTTGAATCCAAAGAGATATTGACAGGCCAGAACAGTGAGCTGAGTTTAAAAAAAAAAGAAGAAACAAAAGAAAAGTTTAATTGGGATAAACTCAAAATCTTATACTTAGTTTTAAAAAAAAGTTCCCAGATTCAGGGTGGGATAGTTGTGGCTAGATCATAGTTCATCTGAAAGATATCTGGCTATTTTAGTGCATTGAAAGCTCAAAGAGTATGATGGACCTAAAGACTCGACCTGTACAGGGGCCTTCCAGGTGAGGCGACTCCCTCTACCAGGGTAGGTCAGCAGATTTTGAAATATGGCCCCATTGCAGGAGGAGGCCAAGTCATTAGCCAGTGTATAGGGCTGGTGGTGAGATAAGAGAAGAAAATGTTGGAAATTGATTCTGTAGAGAATGAGACAAGGTAGTTGAGATGGGTAGAATTGGAAGGTTCCCCAGCAACATCAAGGCTCTGTACCACGAAGCCACCATGAACTTTGCTGATTTTTTTCTCTAGCAGTGCTAAATAACAGGCAGGAGCTGGAAAATCCTAGAGGGGAGGATTAAAAACCAGGACTTCTGACTTCTAGTCCGGCCCCAGTCTGCTCCCACATGCTGCTCATCTGTATGGGGACTGTTGTGTCAAGCAGCCAACCTGAAAGAGATGGAGCAATGCTGTATGGCAGAGTTAAAAGAGTCTCTTCTTTGCCTGCTTTGTCTGACCACTGCCATTAACATGAAGCAAATATTTGAAGATGAGGTTTTAAGGACATAGGTGGCTCTTTGAATTTCTCATAAGTGGCATTCTTTATGAAGGAAGCAACTGGTATTACAGAGTGGGGTCTTTCATTCTGTGCTGGGGGGACTTAGGGTCTAGCAGTCACCTCTAATTTGAACCATGTCTTTTTCCTTTTTTTTCTTTTTTTTTTTAAAAAAGACACCAGTTCCAGAAAGCGTGTTGGAAACTGTTATGCTGTGGATTCTAATGCCCAAACAGAGCTTAAGGACTCAGTTTCTCTTCAAGAGGAAGACGTTGCTGTTAAGGGATATCACAAAACCAGCATCTTGGGCCACTCTCCAAAGCCTTTTCCCTCAGGATATCCACTTTCCCCTAAGGCAGTGACCTCAGAGAAATGCTTTTTATGCATAACGGGCATGACCTGTGCATCCTGTGTATCCAATATAGAAAGAAATCTACTGAAGGAAGAAGGTGAGAGATGTAAACCTTAAATTATCTCCAGTGTAGAATCCATGAAATTCATTGTATGTTCTGTATTGGAACAGCTTAAGAGATCATTGAAGTAGGGCATACATTGTCTCCCTTTAGGGCCACCATTGCTACTTGTCTAATAACTTGGTAGGAGGTTTTTCTCTGATTAGTATAAAAGTCTGCCTAATCTTCTTGGACAATTAGTTCCTTGCCTGTTTTCTGATCTTTGGTATTTCTTTCACTTGAGATATAAAAGATAGCTTTGTATATATAAATTAGGCATGGAAAAAGGGTGTCTCCCAACACAGAGTTATTTTTCTTCCTTGCTGTCTTTTTTTTCTGCTCGGTCCTCCTGGTATTATTAGTATTGTAGCTTTTTACCTTTCAAGCCTTATTTATTGTATGGCTTCCTACAACTCCATCTTCTCTTAGGTCCTTTTGTTCTTGTGGGTTCCCCATTTCTTAAAACAGAAGAACCTCATTCCAATCCTCTGTTCACAATAATCTGTTTTCCTGGTATCCTAGAACAATGGTCCTTAAAAATGGGGTCTGAGAAGGGCCTCTTTATATATTGTCCACAGGCTAAATTAATTTATAACAAGACCATACTTTTGTATCCTCTGTGAATCTTCTCTTGATATTCTTTGTTGACACTTCATTAAAAGCCATAAATTATCCCTTCTCCTAATTTGGACAAGGTGTTTTGCAGTGGAAGCAGGTGGGCTGGATGATTCGTGACTTTGTTAATCTCTCAGAAGCAGGCTGTGGACTGAAAACATTTGAGGTTACTGTTTTGGGGGGGAATTCTTTCTTATTTAGAAGTATCTGAGAAAGTAGTTCCCTCCCTTTTGTAAAACGGTGGCTGATAGATACAAGGTATATTTCCTCCTTGGGAGTGTGTGGTGTATATAGCCATATCCCACTGGTATGGCCTGTCATGGCCTGAGGGAGATTTTTTTCACTTTTCAGTGTATTCTACATGCTGTTCCAAGGAACCTTGCTTAGAACAAGCCACTAATGTTGTTCTTACGGTTTCAGGTATACTGTCAGTTCTGGTCGCTCTGATGGCTGGAAAAGCAGAGGTCAAGTATAATCCACAAATCATCCAGCCCCTTGAAATAGCCCAACTCGTCCAGAATTTGGGCTTTGAAGCTACAGTACTGGAAGATTACACTGCATCAGATGGCAGTATTGAACTGATTGTGAGTATTGGGGTGGAAAACTAAAAGAGCAGGAGAAGTGTTTAAAAGAAAGCAACTAGATTCTAGATTGGACTCTGCCACTAACTAGAACACCATAGTTAAGTCACTTTCCCTCTCTTATCTCAGTTTCCTGAGAATGTGACAACTAGACCCAGATATGAAAGAGAACTTAAATATTTTGATAGTTTGTCCTCTATTTATTGGTGGGCTTTGTTCTTTGGGCCATTGATTGACATATTTCTGGTTCAGGATACCCAGCATAAACTTTTTTCTAAGTTACCTGTGATAAGTTATTTTCCCTGTGGTGCAATGCATGGATAGTTCATGACTTGTCACTCCTAGAAGTAGCTACTTTGGGATTAAATCATTGGAATGATTTGAGGAGTAAAAGGAGGCTTTTAGGGAGGAGAGAAGTTCAAGAACCTTGGCGAGGTGCAAGCTTAGGGAGCTGTTGGTATCCTGAGGTGAACTAACATTAGAAGTGGTGCTCAGAATACTGAGATGTTTCAATAACTACATGCCTCTGATTGGCCATGAAGAGGGTTGAGGAGGCTCTGAATGTCTGAGATATTGTGAAACCCACTGGCTGGGAGAGGAATCAGGATATGTAAACTCATCTCTCTGTGTCCTTGTCTGGATGGGACAAGGGTCATACGTACCAAACCAGAGATAAGCAGTCACTGTAACTGTTGCTCAGAGAAAAATGAGAAGCTGTACCATGGGATTGGGTAGACTGAGTAGAGCTTTCGTAATTACTGTAACCAGTCACCCTGTCTATGAGGGAAGAGGATGACATGGAAACATTTATATAGGGTGTCCCAGAAGTCTTGATACAGTTTTAAGTTATTGAAGCTTACTCGCCTACTACACTTCTGGGAATCCCTGTATGGCATTTTAAATTGGCAAAGTATTTTCCTTAACGACAACCCTGTGAGGTAGGTAGTACAAATATTATTTATAGGGGTGACCCAGTGGTTAGGGCCCTAGATTTGGAGTAAGGAGTAAGTTCAAATCCAGCCTTTGATACTCACTAACTATGGGATTCTGGGCAAGTCACTTAACCTCTGCCTGCCTCAGTTTCCTCTTCTATAAAATGGGGATTAGAACAGCACCTACCTCCCAGGGTTGGTGTGAGGATCTAATGAGATAATATTTACAAAGCTCTTTTCAAACCTTAAAACACTATATAAATGCTAGCTGTTATTATAATATTCCTTTGACACGTAAGAAACAGGCTCTGAATGGTTACAGGAATACACATGTGTACCTAGCTAGCAAATATTAGACAGGAGGATTAAAAGCTAGGGCCCCTGACTCCAAGTCTGGCCCCGATCTGCTCCCGGTGCTGCCCATCTGCAAGGGGATTGTTGTGTCAAGCAGCTGACCTGAAAGAAAGAGATTGAGCAATGCTGCATGGGCGAGTTAAAAGAGTTTCGTTTGCTTGCTACATTTGATCCCTGCCATTAGCAATAAGCAAATATTTAAAGACAAGTTTTAAGGACACAAGTGGCTCTTTGAATTTCTGGTAAGTGGCATTCTTTATGAAGGAAGGATTTGGGCGTTCGTTACACAATGGAGCTCTTCCTTTCTGTACTTAGGGCTTAGCAATCACTCGATTGCTGCTGTCAACCTCGTGATGGATCACAAAAGAATTTTCCCTTTCCCTTACTACCACATTCTGCAAATGAGACAAATACTAAACCAATCAGTTTGCTGTGCCCCAAAATCTAAAAATAAGTGACTAATTTTATTTAAGAACTTTTTTTTTTAACATTATGAGGATTATATTGCCTTAATATAGTATTTTTTAGTTAATTTGCCTTTATGATCATTGCTGTGTATTATTTTCACAACTGGTCACTATAACGTACACAGGATTTTCTTGTGAGTCTCAGCATTGAGAAGAGGCAGTGTGAACTTAGAAGGCTTGGGTTTGAATCCCTTCTCCATCAGTGTGACCTTGAACAGATCATTAACATCTGTGGCACTCAGGTTCCTTATCTATAAATGAAAATACTGCACTGGGACAAATATAGGTCACACTTCCCTCACTAATCTGGCTTGTATTAACCTGAGTCTGGGCTATCCTTGGCATTGTTTTTAAATGTTTAACTACACGCATACACACAGATATACATGTATGTACCTACACATAGATGCACACATTTTTCCTTTCAAAGAGATCATTGTTGCATAGTCCATATTTTTGGATCATACTTTATCAAATGTGTGTGTGCGTGCATGCATGTGCGTACGTGTGCGCGTGCACATATGTGTGTATGTGAGACAGTCAGAACTTGGTACTCCCCAGAGAAGGTACTTCTGGATTAAATCAGTGTATGAGAAGTATGTGTATAATCTGCATATATAAATCTGTGTATGTGTATATCTCTATATATGTACATATACACACACACATAAATACATAATTCTATAATTTTTTGTTTAGTCATTTTCAGTGGTGTCTGACTCTGTGTCCCCATTTGGGGTTTTTTGGCAGAGCTACTGGAGTAGTTTGTTATTTCCTTCTCTAGCTCATTTAACAGATGAGGAAACTGAGGCAAACTGGGTTAAGTGACTTACTCAGGGTCACACAGCTAGTAAGTGTCTGAGGTCAGATTTGAACTCAGATTTTTCTTGCTTCAGGTCTGGTGCTCTATCTAGGTACCAAGTAGCTGTCCCTTTATATTATGTTGTATTATCTCATGTTATATTAATAATTTCAATATGTATTGGACCAGATGGCTACTGAGGTGCCTTTCAACTCTCAAATTCTATGATTCTGTGTTATCTGGTACTTATCTCCTTTGCCCAATGTGATCCCTTTAAATAAGATTCACAGGGTTTTTGTACAGGTGTGATCTTATGGAAGATATATGTGTTGGCTCTTTGTAGCTATCAGGCCCCATATAAATGTGAGCTATTGTACATAATTATTAAGCTCTTACTGAAGGAGAATGCTGACTATTAATGCTCTTTGTCTGATTCATTGTATTCATTCTACAGCAGTGATTTCCTCCTTTCCTGCAGTTATGGGACTGAAGGAGACCTTAACGATGCCCCTTCTCTTCTTTAGCAGGCATAGAGCCTAAGTTTTAAGGAGCTCATGTTGTTTTGTAAAGACTATGTCTCCTCATGAAATCACATTGAGGTAGATGAAGACCAGGCATTATTATACCCATGGTGCCAGTGAGAAAACAGAGATGAAGAGAAGAGATGCTTCTTACAAACCATGCAGCAAGTAACTCCCAGAGCTGGGAGTTTGAGTTTAAGTGAAGCTCCTACCTCCCCATTCATCGATCAGTTATATTGTCTAGACAAAGGATTCATAGCCTTTTGGAGGAAGAAGAGCTACTTTTTATTTCTGTACTTGAAGACACTTGGGGGTGGTGGTGGGTGGGGCTAATATGGAGATTTGACTGAATGGGGGTGTCATGGGGAAAGGCTGTTGACTCCATAGTCAGAGGACGTGAATTCCAATCCTGTTTCTGGTGCTTACTATCATTGTGACCTTGAAAGAGTGACTTGCCAGCTCTGGACCTCAGTTTCCTCATCTGTAAAATGAAGGGATTGGACTAGATGACCTCCCATATGTCTTCTGCCTCAAGATCTGTGGCCTAGTGATGTTATAATGTCCTGGATAGATTACTGGCCACGTAGGAGTTGATAGGAGGGAATGTGGTGGCAACTAACTTGTGATAGATGAGTGCCTAATGATGTACAGGTTGGCGAGCCCTATAGATCCCACAAGTTCTCTGAAAATATCTGTTTTATCCCTCTGCTTTGTAGGTCACAGGAATGACCTGTGCTTCATGTGTTTACAACATTGAATCCAGGTTGACCAAAACCAGTGGCATTCTCTATGCTTCTGTGGCTCTTGCTACTAGCAAGGCACACATCAAGTTTGATCCTGAAATCGTGGGTCCTCGGGACATAATAAAAATTATCGAGGTACGTTATAGAGATCGATCTTAGGTAATCTGAAATAGTGAGAAGGTAGATTGGAATAAAACACATTTACATTTTTGTGTTTACTTTGGAAGAACATTTGAAACATCTGTGGATCTGAGATATCTGGCCCATGAACTGTAGTGGTTCCTGCTTTCTTAGTATTTTAACTCTTTGATTTATTCATCAGATGTATATTTCAGTGTTTGCTCTGTACACTGAACTGTATTAGAGAAGATGCCAAGATGGAGATGATGTCCTTAATGAGCTACAATCAGTGTCCATCCCTTTTGACCAAGTCTCCACTGTGATCTGTATCAGAGACCATTAGTGATGAATTGCATGGTTTTTCAAAAGTCAGCAAGGAAACCAAACAGGATTAACTTGCAATGCAACCTTTAGAGATAAAGTTGCAGCTTAGTGGTAACCATGAACTTCTTAAAAATCTCTCATGAAATATGCAGCACCTTCATGCAAGATTTGCAATATGCATTCTTGACTTTTTCACTGTTTAAAAACCAAACAAGCACCCCATGCTGAATGGCCCTGACATACTGTTAGTATTCAGTAAATCTTGAAGGATACCAATAATTTGGAATAAAAGAGTGATGTGAAGGGTCCCAAGTCAAATTTGCAAGGCTGAGAAGAATCTTTAGAAGGCAGTGATTGAGCACAGTTTTTAAGGCCTCTCATTGTATTTTATAATCTCTGTTACTTACCTCCTTCATTTGGTCTCACCCCCTGTCAAAGACTATGGCTGCATCCTTTTCAGTTTTCTGAGAAATGTCACCCACTCCGTGCCCTGGGCCTCCTTTTTTGCAGCTTACGTGGCTTTTTCTTAGTACCACAGTGCTGGAATTAGTCATACATGGCCCTGTTACCCAAGATTCTCAGATGTCCTCATCTCTTTTATACCACCTTCTCCAACTATATTTGATTTTTATTGTTCAAGACCTGCGATGAAAGTTCCAGGGTGTCTCTCCTCATAGGGTCAGCTGTCTTATTTCCTAACAGCTTTTCCCCATGGACGTTGTAAAGAGAGAATTAAAAATCACTGTGGTGTTTGGGAGTAGGAAAGAAGGGTGTACATGTGTGTATATGTGGAAGATTGAGAGGTAATTACTGATGAGCCACAGATGAAATCCTAACTATTGAGGGACCTTGTAAATCATCATGCGATTTAGTGGAAAGACCCCTGTACTTAACATCAGGAGATCTGGGTTCTCACCTTCTAAACAGCATTTCTCAAACTTTTTGATCTCGGGACCCCTTTACACTCTTAAAAATTATTGAGAGCTTCTTCAAATGTAAATTGTGTCTATATTTACTATATTAAAAATTAAAATGTTTTATTATAAGAAAGTTTTGACTTTGAGGACCTTATGGAAGGATTTCAGAGACTCACAGGGTTCCCTGGAAGACACTTTGAAAAATTCTGCTCCAACTCTTCCTAGATGTGTGACTTGAGCAAGTTTTACACCCTTCTGACCCTCAGTTTTATGATTGGAAAAACAGGGATTACGATGTTTTCACTATCTCACAGTGTTGTGAGGAAAATGCATCGTAAACCTATGTGATTGTGTTCTGTGTTATCAGAATAGAAGGAGGAGGGTTACGTTATCTCTGTGACTTTGGACAAGTCCCAAGTCCCTCCACAGTCTAGGAGCTGAGGCCTTCTGTCTCTGAATCCCTCTGAATATTGGAGTGCTACGGAGAGGGCTTTTCTGCATATACTGTCTTTGTATTCATGAAAAGGAAACACCACTCTCCTTATGGATGGGAGACATTCTATAAAACATCACGCAGGCTGGACCTAGGATGGATGTGTGTGTGTGTGTGTGTGTGTGTGTGTGTGTGTGTGTGTAGGAGGGAGATGAAATGTGTACATTTTTATGTGTGAGGAGATATGACAACTTACAAGCCACTACTAATGGAGCAAAAAAGTGAAAGTGTCTCATAAACTCATCGCATTGTTTATGAAAGACTTCTTCCAGTGTGTTCATTCATTTACCAAGTATTCTCCACTTTTTCTTTTTTTTAAAAACAAGGGAATTGGCTTTCATGCTTCCTTGGCTCAGAGAAACCCCGGTGCTCATCATTTGGATCACAAGATGGAAATCAGACAGTAGGTAGAACAGTTCTGAAATAACTCAAGGTTCTCGGATAAGTATGATGCTGTCCTTAATCCAGATTCTTTGGCTTCTCCTGGTGTATGCTTGTCTATGTTAGCATTGTCGGTGATCCATTGCTTTCCACAGTCCTGGATTAATATGGCTTTGTGTTTCTTAGTTGTAATACCTTTGAGCTTGATTTGGCAGAGATTTTAGACCTAGAATACTTTGCAGATTAAGAATTGGTACTTTATTTAAATGAGAATCAAGACTAAGGTGTGAGTGGAGGCTTCATGATATAGTGAAAAGAATGCTGCCTTCATAGGCAAGAGACCTGGGTTCCGATCCCTCCTCTACCACTTATTTTGTGAGCAAACACTTTGCCTTTCTAGCCCTCGATTATCTTATCTATAAAATGGGTACAGTGATATATTACCTGCCTTTAGGCAGGGCACTGGATCCGATGGTCCTTGAAGACCCTTCTACCTCTATGGAAAACTTAAAATGCTACTTACAACCTCAGTGGGCTGATATCTGGGAGGGAGAGCCATTGCCTTTTTCCTTCCCACCAGAGCCCTGGACACAGGTGATACAGATGTGTTTCAAACCCCACCAGCAGGAGAACAGGGCACTGATCCAAATGGGAATTGTGTCTTACGTGATGTGGTTGCTGCCCTTTCCTTTCTAGATGGAAGAAGTCTTTCCTGTGCAGTCTGCTGTTTGGCATCCCTGTCTTGTGCTTGATGATTTACATGTTAATACCTAGCAGTGAACCTCAGGAGTCCATGGTATTGGAGTACAACCTTATCCCTGGATTATCCATCTTAAATCTCATCTTCTTTGTCCTGTGCACTTTTGTCCAGGTGTGTATAAGAAGGAAAAGCAAAGCCTGTCTTGCTCTGCTGCTTGCTTGGGTGAGTTTGTGTGCTCTGGACCCAGGCCAAATGAGGTCCCATGTTTGGAATCAGATGAGGGGCACTTTATTGCTTGCTTTGGCCCTGCAAGTGTGCAAGCTGAGATGATGGATGCTATTTGTCATGTCACTGACCAGCATGGGCCTTCCTCACTGATGTGGAGGACTGAGGAGGAGCTGTCTTTTTGAGTCACTTGGGAGCCAATGTTCTCTCCTGGGAAGTAGTTCCATGCATGATTGTATGGCCTGGAGGTGATGTGTTCTGTGCTTTGGCAGGAGCATCCTACTTGCTATCTGGCTTACATGATCACGGTTTCAATCATCATTTGAACATGTACAAGGCTTTCCTCTTCATCCTGGAGAGGAAACAGGGCTGGACTTGGAGCTGGGAGATATTTGCTTGAGCCACAGCTCTGACGTTTACTAGCACTGGACAAATTACTTAATCTCTCTAGGTCTCAGGTTTCCCAGATACAAAATAAGGGGGTTGGATTAGAACAGTAGCCACTTAGTGAGAGCTGAATAACTTAGAGTTATTAGGTAAAGGAACACTATAGAATTTCAAAGCTAAAAAGGACTGTGACCAGATTTAACATGAGAAACCCATGACTTGGAAAGAGTATATGCACAAGGTTACACAATGAGGCAGAGGCAATCTCCTAAAGAACCCATATTCTTTAAGGAATTTAAAATGTTATGTATTTGGCTTTATGTTAGAAAACTAAGAGTATCTTCTTGGGGTGGGAAATGGGCACTTGATACACACATTTTGGGGAAGCAGTTACTTCTAAGGGTTTTTAAACCTCTTGGTCTGATCCTGGAGTTTTAGGGATGAATATGACCTTTGAATAATCCTCTGTTCTTCTCCCTTGCTGTCCCAGTCTTTAATCAGGGAACTCCTTTTAATCACGTCATTGACCATATATGTGTCTTCTCAACCACACTGGAAGTTCTGTGAGGGTAGGGTTCATATTTAAATTGTTCACCTTCTGTAATGCAATATAAGTAAATGGTTGAATCTAAATCTGAATTTAACCATTCCAGCTGAGACTCCCTGAATTTTAAAGGCCATTTTTTACAACTTTTCAGTGCATAGTTCAGCCTTCAGTTTTAGAATTCACTTTTTAAAAAATCATCTGTCAAAATGGAGACAAGCAATTTCATGAAAGCCAAAGATACATGTCCTCAGGGTGGGGGTGGGGAGGGGTGGGGAGCATGATGGGGTTGGGGAGAAGAACTAGATCTGTGTGCTAAGTTTCGTTGGCTTGCTCATCAATAGTAATCAACCGTCTTACCCTTTCCTCTTTATAGTTCTTAGGCGGGTGGTATTTCTACGTCCAGGCCTACAAGTCATTGAAACACAAGACTGCCAACATGGATGTGCTCATTGTATTGGCCACAAGCATTGCTTATGTCTACTCTTTTGTGATCTTGGTGGTAGCCATTGCAGAGAAGGCAGAGAAGAGTCCGGTCACCTTCTTTGATACACCTCCCATGCTTTTTGTGTTCATTGCACTGGGAAGGTGGTTGGAACATGTGGCAAAGGTAAGAAGCAGAAGGAAGATAGGCTGTTTGCAAATCCGGACATTGCTTGACCTGTATTCAGAGAACTTGTACTTTAATTTTGAAATATTAAACATAAGCTAAATTCCCATGTTAAAGGGACATGTTCATTTTGCACGTACTACACACACACACACACACACACACACACACATACACCCACACCCAAAACATTAATTAAGAATTTTTTTAATATATAGATTCACTGCTGTAGCTTTTGTACTCAATTATTTCTGCTTGCTGACGGCATAGCCATCAAGCTCATGCAGTGACATTGTGGGCATGAGGGAGGAGTCAGCAGCATATTATTCAAGTAGAAAGAATGTTTGAATCTGTCAGCAAGACTATTAAATGACAGCTCTTTTCTTCAGGTAAAACAAACCCATTACTCCTAACCCCAGGTTTGTGCGTGACAGTATAGATAGGATCATGTCTTTTAAAAATTTCTCTGGCATCTCTTCTCTTTAGAGCAAAACATCTGAAGCCCTTGCGAAACTTATGTCTCTTCAAGCCACAGAAGCTACTGTTGTAACATTGGGCGATGACAATCTAATCCTCAGGTGACTATTCTTCACCAGAGACTCTTTTTCACAGGCTGGGGTTTATTTCTGTCATTTAGAAAATGTTCATTGATGTTGGGGGAATGGCACTGGACATGAAGTCAGAAGACCCATATTTGAGTCCTGGTTCTCCTACTAACTGAGTCTTAGACTGGGTGCTTTCCTAGATCTTTGGCATATTTACTGCTGTCTAGCCATCCTTCCTCCACCCTGTGCTTGTGCAGATGATTTTTTAAAATCAAAATACAGTCTTATATTTATTTCTAAGCTTCAGGGATCTGTAATTTTGTAAATATGGGCACTCCCTCCCCTGGTACCCTGATTGCAAACCCTGTATGAGTGGAAGGTTAGCTCTGAGGGTTGCCATGTTTAAGAATAAAAGTCATTATTCTGTGACCAATTAGGCGATGAGCTCCTCCAGACTTATCTAGTCTGGTTCTCAGTAACAAATGTATGTATGCTCTGTCACCAGACCCATACTTGGAGTCTTCAGCTTGGTAGCCAGAACTTGTGCTCGGCTGTTAGGGCCTTTGAGAACATCTATGAACACTTTTACACGAGGACAAACCATTGGGATATGACTTTCATGGGCTTCGCATTTACTGCTAGTCAGTTTCATCTTAGTAACTTTGGCTCCTCATTCTATCCTTTTTGGATCTTTATTGGTTTGTGAGTAGAACAATTATGGGATTTGGAGCCAATAGCATCCACCTTTGACCTTCCAGTCTGAGGCTCTCATCGTAGAGTTAAGAAAACCTACAATGCCAAAAAAGTGAAGAAACATGCCTGACAGTATGGAAATGGTGGGATTGGAACCCAGGACTTCTAACTCCAAATTCGGTGTTCTCTCTGTTATATGACATTGCTTCTTTTTGACTCCATTGACTAGTTTGAGGACATTAAAGGAGCTCAGGCAGTCCAGCCCACTCGTCTCCTCTTTTGTTTATTCTGGATCAAGTTCTTTCTTTGTAGTATCTGTTCAAATAACTTTATGTAGAGCAGGCATTCAATACATATTTGTTGAAATAGGCTTTAGCCTGTAACGCACAATTGAGTTCAGCAAACATGTAGTAAATGAATACCTATTACCTATAATTGTATCTGCTTTTGTCCACAACTGCCAGAGCCTCTTTATATCTCTAGTGTCTGACATATTGTAAGTGCTAGAATGTGGGGAGATAATGAAAACAGGGACAAGACTTTGAGGCGTTTGATTCCACCCTCTCCCTGCCTCCTTTAGGAATAATCATTGTAACAGGTTCGGAATGCAATATGAAACAACATAAAATGGGCATATGCTTCTTCCTGGGAGCTCGTGCAGGGCTAAGTCTGTTTTATCCCTTCACATGCTTATTATACGCTTTGCTGCCGTTAGGCAGCTGGTTAGATCCTAAAAGTGGTAAGAACGAAAAGGGTTTTGATTGAGTCACTATTATACATTGGTTCTTAGAAATGTCTAGTATACATTTGTCCAGAATCAATGTGATTAAAAAAGCTCTTTCATATCTCAGTTATAAACAGGACCATCTTTTTTAAAAATGGTGATTAAAAAGGGTTTCTTCTTAAAGAACTGGTAACCATTTAGAAAGCAGTTTTTCTGCATAAGCTAAGGTTTGAGTAACTCCACACTTCCTGTCAGAAAATGTGCTATAATATATAAAAGTGCAGGTCACTAAGGGAATGGAGGTAATTCACATTTCAGTTCATACTAGCTAAAGTATTGATCAGAGAAGGGATAAGGTGGCTAGAGTGAGTTAGGAGTGCCTCTAAATGAAGATGCTTTGTCCTAAATAACAAAAGACTTTAGCATGTAAGTACAATATAATTTTCCTCCTTTTTGGCTTCTCCAAGGCGAGGAATCAGGAGTAGAAACCAGGATAGTGGGGTTTTTTTCCCTCTATGATGTCACCATTTATTGTCGCATCCTTTTCAGTTGCTGCTATTATTAAATAAATTAATGCTCACCAATATTCTTTCAAATCCAGCTACAAAAACTCTGAAAATTGAAAGGCCAAATAGGTTACATGTTTGCTAATAATATCAGACACATTTAGTCAATCTAAATATTTTCTATTGTTGAAGGGTATTTGAAGTGAAGAGAAAATTTGCCAATAGACCTACCTCTGTCTGTGTTCCCTCTTCTATTTTTACTTTATCATTTTTAACACTCTTTTAAAAAATATTTTGTAACAAAATCTCTCCCTCTCTTGCACCCCTCCCCTACCTACTGAGGAGACAAGCCAGTATGATAAAAATTATATGTGTGAAATCATGCAAAACATATTTCCATATTAACTGTATCACCAAAAAAAAAAAAAAAAGCAAGAAAATTCTACTTCAGTCCCCATTGAGATTTCATCAGTTCTCTCTTGAGGTGGATAGCATTTTTTCATCATGAGTCCTTTGGAATTGTCTTGGATCATTGTGTTGATCAGAGTAGCTTAGTCTTTCATTGTAGATCATTTTACAACACTGCTCTTACTATAAACAATGATTGCCTGGTTCTGCTCAGTTCACATAAGTCTTGCCATGTTTTTCTGAACCCATCCTGCTTGTCATTTCTTTATAGTACAGTACTATTCCATCGCAATCATATACCACCACTTATTTAGCCATTCCCCAGTTGATGGGCATCCCTCCAATTTCCAGTTCTTTGCCACCACACAAAGAGCTGCTATAAATATTTTTGTACAAATAGGTCCTTTTCCCATTTTTTGGATCTCTTTGGGATACAGACCTAGTAGTGGTATTTCTGGGTCAAAGGGTGTGCACATTTTTAAAGCCCTTTGGGCCTATTCCAAATTGTTCCCCAGAAGGGTTGGACAAAAGCAAGAGAGTTCTAATGGTGAGCTGTTAGCAGAAACTCTTAGGGCAGAATGGATGTTGGAAAAAAAACACTAACACTTGTCCTTTGATTAATCAGGAAGGTAGGTTTTTCTTCCTAGCTCTTAACTGTGCAAATAAGGCTAAAAGGAGCTGTTTACCTCCAGTATAGTAGAAGTATTGGAGTCATCAGTATACCCAGGAAAGGCTTTTGTCTCTAAATTAAGATTCAGACCTGGAAGAAAAACTGGTTAGATCATAGTTATAGAATTGCAGAATTGAAAGAGTCCCTAGAGATTTTCTACTTTAACTTCTATCCAAATCAGAAATCTAAACTACAGAATTCCTTGATAATTGATCATCTGAGATTCTAATAGGGAGGAAGGAGAGATTAAAAAACAGACGTCACTTGTAGCTAGGGAGATCAAGGAAAGCATCATGAAGGATCCGGTACTTGAGCTAGACCTTTGAAGGAATAGGCAGAGGTGAAGGGGAAGCCCATTCCAGGCTTAGAGTGTGCAAAGACATAGAACACGGGTAGAGTCATTATGACACTGGGAGACTGTGAATAGTTTGCTTG
This sequence comes from Notamacropus eugenii, assembly GCF_028372415.1. Lineage (NCBI taxonomy): Eukaryota > Metazoa > Chordata > Mammalia > Diprotodontia > Macropodidae > Notamacropus > Notamacropus eugenii. The sequence continues at coordinate 103,815,422 of NC_092876.1, forward strand.
GGTGAGAAAATAGAGAGGGTCATGCTCAACATGCAGTAAGTCTGGAAACATGAAGAACCGACATTTATATAGTACTAAGTGCTTTACATACCTGCATTTGTTTGGCCCTCATGGCAACTGTGAGAGGCAAGTGCTGTTGGCATTATTGCCCATATGTAACAGATGAAGTAGTTAAAGCTCAGAATGTCAGAGGCAGAATTTTAACCTAAGTCTTACTAATTCCAAGTTCAGCACTTTATTTACTATCCTATGCTGTCTCTCAAAGATGGATTAGAGCCATTATCATAGAAAAAAAATTTAAGCATCATAGAATTGTTAAAAGTCTTTATGGGTTAGAATGGAGATGGTGGATTAGAGGTGGCAACCCATCTGAACTCTCTCAACATTCCCCTTTGAACAGCTTTATTTTCTTCAGCATTTTTTGGGTCCCCTTTGGCAAGCACTTGACTACGGTTTTCATGATTTTTTTTGCATCACTCTCATTTCTCTTCTCAATTTTTCCTTTACTTCTCTTACTTGATTTTCAGAATCCTTTGTGAGCTCTTCCATGACCTGTGACCCATTCATATTTTTTTTTTTGGAGGCTTTGGATGCAGGAGTTTTGACTTTGCTGTCTTCTTCCATTTGTATGTTTTGGTCCTCCTTGTCACCAAAGGAAGCTTTTATAGTCTGATTCTTTTTCTAGTTTTGCTCATTTCCTCAGCCATTTATTTGACTGTTGAGCTCTTTGTCAAGGTAGTTCTCTGCTTCTGGTGGGGTGGGGAGGGGGTGCTGTCAGCTTCTCAATTACCCCCCAATCTGGGGGCCTTGAGCTGCAGAAATAGCAGCAGCCGCTACCACTACCCCTGTTGCTGTCACTGCTGAAGGTTCCTCTACCACCCTGGGGCTGGGGCTGGGGCCGGACCACTGTACTTTCTCACATAGGTCTGACAGGTTTTTTCCTCTGACCTTCCAATTTGTCCTTGGTGTTTTGGGGTCATGAAATCAGGAAACTGCTACCAGTGCGAGTGATCCAGTCTCCCCTAGGCCTGCTCAGGTCCCATCTGTGCCAGCATGGCTCATGCTGGACTGTGCTCTGCTCCCAGCCTGGCACAATAGATACTTCCTGTCAACCTTCCAGGCTGTCTTGGCTGGAGATTTGCTTCACTCTATCATTCCGTGGGTTCTGCAGCTCCAGAATTTATTTAGAGTAATTTTTTACAGGTATTTGGCTGGGTTTGGGAGGAGAACTCTAGCAACTCTGTGCTTTTACTTCCTCATCTTGACTTCTCCCTCTCTGAACAACTTCAAAATAATGCCTCAAATCAACTTTTGGAGTGATAGAGCCAACAAAACTGGTATATTTTTCCAGCTTAAGAAAATTTAGAAGGCATGCAGGAGAGATCTATCACACCAGGGTGCTTTCTGGCCCGGAGCACAGCGCTCCAACACCATCCATGGACCTTGGAGGTGACTGCGATGGTGGCAGTAGTAGTTTAGGAAGTCAGACAACTGGTCAGTAAGATTAAAGGGGATTCTTTGCTGACACTGATTAGCACTGATTAGTCACAGTTCCAGGGTAGAGAGGAGCATTTCTGGTCAGCCACAAAGGAGTAATGGCCCTGGTCTCAACTCCAAGGTGAAGAGGAATGATTGCACTTGTGGGGACCAGGAGCCCTTTCTTGTAAAGACCAGAGTGCAGATCAGGAAAGCAGTGACTATACTTCTCCCAGGATCACACCAAAAGCTTGTAGACCCCCAGAACTAGCTCTGAAAACAGCAACATGAAAAAGCCTGAAGCTTGGGATAGACCTCCCTACTTCTAGGTGAGCAGAGCCCAAAATTAGAAGAGAAGGAGATGAATGGGAAAAATCTTTGCAACAAGTTTCTCTGATAAAGGTCTCAATTTTAAGATATGTAGGGAAATGATTCCAATTTACAAGAATAAGAGCCATTCTCCAATTGATCAAAGGATATAAAAAGGCATTTTATAGATGATGAAATCAACTATCAATAGCAGTATAAAAAATACTTGAAATCACTAATAATTAGAGAAATACAAATTAAAGCACTTCTTAACACACACACACCAGATTGGCAAAGTTGACTTAAAAGGAAATGCCAGAGGGGGTATGGGAAAGCAGGTACACTAACGCATTATTGATGGATCTATGAGCTATGAAAGCCTTTTGGAACTATGCCCAAAAAGCTATTAAATTGTGCATACCTAGCGATACTGCTCCTATGTCTTTACCCCAGGAGATCAAAGAAAGGGGATAAAGATCCCATGGGCACAAAAATATTTAAAGCATCTTTTCTTTATGGTAGTAAAGAATTTGAAACTTAAGGAATGTGCTTCAATTGGAACATGACTGAACACATTATGTGCTGTAAGAAGTGATGAAGGGGACAGTATCAGAGAAACCTAGGAAGACTTGTATGAACTGATTCATAGTGAGATAAGAATAGGAGAACAATTTATACAATAAAAATATTGTAAAAGCAATCAACTTTGAAAATCTTAGGTACTTGGACCAACACAATGACCAACCTTAATTTCACCCATCTCCTGACAGAGAGGTGATCAGCTCAGAGTACTGATTGAGACATTTTCAGACATGGCCAACTCAGGAATTTGTTTTGTTTGACCATAAAGTTTATAATAGGGCACTTTGTTTTTCCTGCTTCCATAAGGGAAATGAATGGAATTGGTAGGGAGAAAAGGGACATCTTTGTTTTTCATGCTTCCTTAAGGGAATTGGGAGGGAAAAAAGGAACATCTTTGTTTACAATAAAATTAACTTAATTTTAAAAAATGTTTTAAGTATTCAAAAAAAAAAAACCATTCTCTTTGAATGGAATGTGGTCCCAATGATGAGAAAATATAAATAAATGTAGTTTGTAGGATTTAGAGCTAGAAAGAACCTTAGAGATCATCCAGTTCAACTTCTTTATCTTAAATATAAGGAGCTATAGGTCCAGAGGAGTGAAGAGACTTATCTGAGGTCACAAAAACAAAACAAAACAGGATTTGAACCTAGGTCCTTGACTCCAAAGCAAGCACAAGTTTTGCCACACTATACTGCCTTCTTGGGCTTTCTACTTTCCCAATTTTTTGCTTTAGTAATTAATATTTATTGCAGGGAGGAGCAAGTGCCTATGGAGCTGGTTCAGCGGAATGATGTGATCAAGGTAGTACCTGGAGGCAAGTTCCCAGTCGATGGAAAAGTTCTAGAAGGGAGCACCATGGCCGATGAGTCCCTCATCACAGGTTAGCTGGTGTTGATTGAACTTCACTTCTGGGAGATTGCATAGAATTTACCAGGACACCTCAATCATGACAAGTATGGCCCATAATATTTCTCCCTTATCCCCTCCCTAGGAGAAGCCATGCCAGTCACTAAGAAACCAGGGAGCACAGTGATTGCTGGTTCCATCAATGCGCATGGCTCGGTGCTAGTTACTGCGACTCATGTTGGGCCTGATACCACTTTGGCACAAATTGTGAAACTGGTAGAGGAGGCTCAAATGTCAAAGGTAATGAAGATATCCAGAGTATTTGGTAAACTGCTGGACATGGCTTCATGGTATCCTTACCCTGGAAATTATTTTAAGATCAAAGGAGCCCATTCTGTTTTCTTAGGTGTGACTCGTCCATGAAATGATTAAGAAGATGATTGTGTATTACTTTCTTGATCCATGCTTTTAGCATCATTTATCCTTTTGTTTATATGTTCCAATGGTTTTGGTGTCTTTTTGTTTTTTCTATAGGCTCCCATTCAGCAACTGGCTGACAGATTTAGTGGATATTTTGTCCCATTCATCATCATCATTTCAACTGTGACATTGGTGGTATGGATTATAATCGGTTTTATCAATTTTGGCGTTGTTCAGAAATACTTTCCTGTAAGTTGAGTGCATGGATTGTATCAGTTTTCTACATTCTACTGCAGCTAATGCTTCTCTTTCAGTACCCAGAGTCATCAGGCTTTAATTATCCATTGCATTCATTGTATTTACTTCTTTCATTTTTGGCCATACAAATGCAAGACAGAGGCAGGGTGATCAGCTTACCAGATGCTTCTGATTGAACATAACTACCATTGCTGTGCTTCCCATTGGGATTACTGTCAAAACAAATTAGTTTCTTATTATTTTAATATTGTGCCTCTAGGAACTTAGTTTTGAATGTGGAGGAACTTCCCCTGCTTGCATAAGTGTATTGATCACTTTTGTTGAATACCTACTGTCAAGGCACTGTGATCAGGGCTCTCGGGAATGCAAAGACAAGTAAATCGCCAGCCCTTCACTCAAGGGCTTGTTATCCATTTGGGAAAATAAGAAAAATATACTTTAAAAATTAACATTAGAAAAGCATTATATAAGGGAAAAGTAAGTGTGACAAGCAGTGTTTTTAGCTTTTTTGTTTTGTTTTGAATTCTGATTTCACTTATCTGGAATAATGTAACATTTGTTAGCCTTTTGTCATAGGCCTAGAGTTTAGGAAACTACACTTTATGTTATTTCCCCATTACCAGTTCCCTCAGAGGGATTCATGGAACATGTATTAAAAATTAAATATCATTTCTTATTTTGAAATTTAATAGGGATAGATATTAGACCTGGGATTTCAGTGGTCTAAGAAACTCCATCTACTACTGCCAATCAGCATCTCCTCCAAACATAGAGTTCTAGAGAGGTTCCCTCCAGTAGTAAGAGGTTTAGTGACTTTCCCAGCATCACATAGCTAATACGTATTATAGGAAGCAATTCATCCTAGGTCTTCTTGGCCTCAAGGCCCATTCTCTAGCCACTATCCATGTGGCCTTTCTTTGAAAATAATACTTAAGCTTGAAACAGACAGGTATCCTAATACAGCTTTTACTGACATCAAATTTCTTTAGTGACAGAAGCCAAATATAAATATTCTTCTGGAGTGAGAAGTAAGGGGACCTAAAAGTGCCAGATGTCATACTCTACTACAAACCAGTAATCATCAAAACAGTTTTAGTAATAGTTAAGAAATAGAGAGGTTGATCAGTAGAATGGATTAGGTACACAATATGAGGAAGCAAGTGAGCTTCATATTTGATAAACTCCAATATCCTAGCTCTTTGTACAAAAACTCATATTAATTAACTCATATTGATGCCTAGAGTTAGTTAACTTGATTGTCTACAAAAGCTGAGGCTTTAGGGGCTTGGAGGGACAAGTGGAATGATCCAGGAAGAAAAAAAATTCATTCTAAGACAAAAAGTTGAACCATAAGATTAAGATTGATTCTTTATAATTTTCTTATTGATCCTACTAATAATTAATGGATTTTTGTCCTATAACTGCTTGTCATGGTTCTTTGTCTTTGAACTTGGGTCAGAATTCAGTTGGCTTGTAAATGGGTTAAGTTTAAATATCCAATTCTCCTGCCTCAAGAAATGTAACTGACTTTGGAGAATGTGTGCGAAAGCAAGGAAGCTTGGACCTGGTATCTTTATGCCACCAAACTATCCTTCAGGGATCTGGTTTGCCTTCCAAAAGTCTGGACTGCTGCTTCTCACCTGCACTCAGACAGTGAGCGCTTCCTAGTCTCGTGAGAGAAGAGAGGTCATTGCAGTCCCCATGACCAAACTTCCAAGCAATCACGTTGTTCCTGTGCCTCAGCTCTGTAAACAGTCTTGTTGCCCTAAATTCCATGATGTCATCTACCCTGTTTTGTTCTTTGTTCTGTATTCCCCAAACCCCATATAAGGGGAACTGCCCTCTTGTTTGGGGTCTTTGGTATTAATGGAGGCAATCCGTTTACCCATTTATTGACAGGTAGCATGCCCTTGCTAATAAATGCTACCTTGCTCAGAGATCTGCCTCAATTTACCCTTTTGTTAAAATGCAATCAGACAACTATGTGATTTTATTGGATTTCTTATATTCCATGCTTCCTCATCTTATGTTTGGACTTTTTAACTGCAAAATCATGGAGAAGCTAACAAATGAGGAACTGTATATTCCTATAACTTTGCTCTGTGAGAATTGTTTCTAGGGTGTTGTAGAATCCTAGTAGCTTGAATGTGGATTTGTACCAAGGAGGTATGGGCCACTGGATTTTGATGTTACTAGCTGGAATGGTTTAAGAACTATCTGAACCCTTCTGCTTGATTTTTAAAATTACAGACTTAAAAACCCTACAGAAACAAATATTTAATTTAGTTTAAAAATTTTTTTACACATTTCTAAAAATTTGGAGTTCCAAAATCTCTTCTTCCCTATCCCTCACCCACCCATTGAAAAGGCAAGCAGTTATATATGTGAAGTCATGCAGAACATATTTCTATATTAGTCATGTTGGGGGAGAAAAAGCAAAAAACCCTAACAAACAAAAAACCAGCAAGAAAAATAAAGAAAGTGAAAAAAGTATGTTTCAGTTTGCACTCAGAGATCATCAGGTCTCTTTCTGGAGAGAAATAGCATTTTTCATCCTGGGTCCTTTGGAATTATCTTGGCTCATTGTCTTGGTCAGAGTAACTGAGTCTTCTACAGTTGACCATCCTTACAGTATTGCTTTTACTGTGGAGAGCATTCTTCTGGTTCTGTTCACTTCTCTGTATCAGTTCATATAAGTCTTCCAAAGTTTTTCTGAAACCATCCTGCTTGTCATTTATTACAGCACAATAGTATTCCACAATTGAATACCACAATTTGTTCAACCATTCCCCAATTGATGAGCAGTCCCTTTAGTTTCTAATTTTTTTGTTACTGCAAAAGGAGCTGCTATAAATATTTTTGTATAAATATGTCCTTTTCCCTTTTTTTGTATCTCTTTGGGATACAGACCTAGAAGTGGTATTGCTGGGTTAAAGTGACGCACACTTTTATAACCCTTTGGGAATAATTCCAAATTGTTCTCCAGAACGGTTGGACTAGTTTATAACTCCACTTCAGTACATTAGTGTACCTATTTTTCCACATCCCCTCCAGCATTTATCGTTCTCCTTTTATGTTAGCCAATCTGACACGTGTGAGGGGGTACCTCAAAGTTGTTTTATTTTGCATTCTTTTGATCATCAGTGATTTAGAAGATTTTTTCATGACTATTGGTACCTTTAATGACTATATCTACTCCTTTACTATTCTTTGACCATTTATCACATTGGGGAATGGCTCTTATTTTTATAAATTTGGCTCACTTCTCTATATATTTGAGAAAAAAGGTCTTAATCAGAGAAACTTGCTATAAATCCCTCCCCCCCCCCTTTCCTTTTAATTGTGGCTGCATTGGTTTTGTTTGTGCAAAACCTTTTTTAATTTCATGTAATCAAAATTATCCATTTTATTTCCTGTGATTCTGTCGCTTGCTTGGTCATAAACTCTTCCTTTATCCATAGGGACTTTTGATGTGACTGATTGCACCCTTTATGTCTAAACCACGTGCCCATTTTGACCTTATTTTGGTATATAGTGTGAGATGTTGGTCTTTCCCTGGTTTTTGTGCAATTGCTTTCCAGTTTTCTCAGTAATTTTTGTCAGATGTTGAGTTCTTGCCACCAGAACTTGGATCTTTGGGTTTATCAAACACTGGCTTACTGTGGACACTTACTCTAGTGTATTGAGTACCTAATTTATTTCATTGATCCACGACTTTATTTCTTAGCCAGTACCAGACTGTTTTGGTGATTATGATTTTGTAATATGGTTTGAGATAGAATTGCATTTTTTTTTCACTGATTCCCTTAATATTTTTGACCTTTTGTTCTTTAAGGTGAATTATGTTACCATTTTTTTCTAGCTCCACAAAATAATTCTTTTGTAGTTTGATTGGTATGGCACTAAATAAGTAAATTAATTTAGGTAGAATTGTTATTTTCATTGTATTAGCTCTGCTCATCTGTGAGCAATGAATATTTCTCTAGTTGTTAAAATCTGTCTTTATTTGTGTGAAAGTCAAGCAGAAATATCTAAATACGCATTAAAGACCAAAAATTTTATTTGTATGAGAACTATAAATTGTTACAGTTCATAGCAGAGACAGTATGTTATAGTGGATTAGGGAGCTGGCCTTAAAGCCCAGAAGATCTGGATTCAGGTTCTTCCTGTGCCAGGTACTAACTGTATCATGCTGGGTGTATCACTCGATTTCCTAGTGTTCTAGGCCAGCGGAGTCAAACTCAGATAGAAATAGTGGCCACTAAATAGCACATAAGGAGCCCTTTGGCTGTATCTTGACTTAGAAAACCACATTTTAACATTATATTTTATTGTATTTTTTATTTGTTTTGTTAAATATTTCCCTATTTCATTTTCATCTGGTTGGGTTGCACTTGAGAATGTTGTGGCCAGTGGGCTGCATGTTAGACTCCTCTGTTCTAGGCAACTCTGTAGGTTGTAGAGAAGGTGTCAAAATGCATTGGTAGGGAGAGTTTCCTCTGGGAATTCCATATACTAATAATAGTCATAAGTTCTGTCCTTATCCCTGTCAGTTTTTATAAATGAAATCCATATTTCATATTTATCTAATGAAGCAGGGACAGAGATAGGTAATTGTGTTGCAAGGAAAGGTGTTTTTAATTGGGTCTTGATTTTAAAAAAAATCTACTTTATGATCATAAATCTGAAATTTTTTTAGCTCACTGAAAAATAAGCCAACTTAGTCCAAGGACTTGTAATTCATGTTAAGATACTCATATTGCTATAAAGCATTAGTGGATGGATATCTATCATTTTTCAAATTAGAATGTACTTTTTGTTATGATGAATGTGACAGAAGTCCTTGAACATAAACTCTTTTTGATACAAAGAACAGAAAAAGAGTATGTGAAGTTATGAATTGTTAGTAGATGCACTTCGGGTTTTTAAAAATACATATCCATTTTTTTGAGTTGTGGCACAGAACATTCTTTTATTAACAAGTTTTCCCTCACAATATTTCTTTGAGGGAAATTAGTAAGATACTCAGTTTTTGTAGACAGAAAAACTGAGCTATGAACCAATTAAATGATGTGCCTGAAACTTCCCAGTCAGAGATCAAAATTAGAATGCAATTTTCCTGAATCCCATCTCATAACAAGATTAGGGGTCTGCTCTTTTAAAATTTTCTTTCGATTTCAGAATTCTGTGAGCCTTCTTGCCTACATCTCAACCTCCTTTTTCCCTTCTTCACTTTTCAGAGTGCTAACAAAAACATCTCTCAGGCAGAAGTGATCATTCGGTTTGCATTCCAGACATCCATCACAGTATTGTGTATCGCCTGTCCTTGCTCTCTGGGCTTGGCTACACCAACGGCAGTAATGGTTGGAACAGGGGTGGCTGCCCAAAACGGCATTCTCATCAAAGGAGGAAAGCCCCTCGAAATGGCACACAAGGTACGTATGCTCACTCTCCCTATTGCGCCTCGTTAGGGGTTAAAAGAAAACTGGGTTTGGATTCAGGGGGTCTTCCTTGAGGGACAAGAATTGGACTCTCTGAGGAGGAAGCAGCTGTTTGTCCTCCCCAGAAACAATGATGTGTATCCTCAGGTATTGTCAGGATAAAGCTCATCCATCCTAGAATCATAATTTATCATTGAGACAGCTAAGTGGCTCAGCCCAAGTACATGTACAGGTTGGGCAAGATGGCCTCTGAAGTCCCTTAGAGCTCTGAAATTCAGAAACAGATTTTGCCATGCCTGTCTATTGCCGTTCATTGAGACAGAAGTCCTCTCTACAATGCTGATGATAGTTTCATGGTTGTGTGATCTGGTCAAGCTCACAAAACAACAAATACTCTTTAATATTTAAACTCTCCCTTTCATCAGACCTCCCCACTTCTGTCCTTATTGTCATCCTGTCAGTCTCGGCCCCCTGAATCCAGTGTTAGGCAACCTTAGACCCTGCGTTATCATACAAAAGAAGGGTAGATTACCAGTTTTTGTTTCTATTTTAATTTAAGCAGCAGCACTAAATGCTGGGCAATCCCCATGGAGGCCTTTGTGTGCTCCCAATTAAGGTTTGAAAACCATTCTGCCTCTTGTGTGTTACTGGGCCTCCAGACCTTTGAACTTCAGAAGCACATAACTTGACTTATCACAAAATAAATATATGCTCTAAGTAACAGAATTTTCTGGTGTCAGAATTACGTATATGTACAAAAGTTGACACATGAGTGTCCCTTAGGGCTTTACTTTTATGTTGTATCCTAGGCAACCTTGCCTATGCTTCATCCTATCTTGGGTGGGAAGACATAGGAATAAATTTCTAGTTGTGAGATTTAGTTTTAGAGAGAGTGTAAAATCTTTTTCTTTGTGGGTCTTTTTAAATGGCAAATTTAAATGTCTGAGATGACTTGGGTGTTGCTGGTTCTATCAGGAGACAGGAAATGGATGACATGATCTCCAAATGCACCTTCTAACCCTTTAAGTCTGGCAGTGGAACATAGGATTATATACAGTTGGTCATAGATTTGGAACTAATTGGAAGGGACCCTAGTTCACCCCTCCTCATTTTATAGATTGAGAGCTAGCACTGAAGAATCATACAGACATCACACAGATCACAAGAGGCAGAGCCAGGGCTTAATCCTGGGGCCCTGATTCCAAATTAGCACTCTTCCCCCTCTGCCACAATGACTCCCCAATTTTTCCTCTTATTAAAAACTCCAGTACTGTCTTTATTTCTGACAGATCAAGACAGTGATGTTTGACAAAACTGGAACCATCACCTATGGTGCCCCCAAAGTCCTGAGAGTTCTGCTGCTAGGGGACACGGTTTCCCTACCACTGAAGAAAGTCCTGGCTGTGGTTGGCACTGCTGAAGCCAGCAGTGAGCATCCCTTGGGTGTGGCTGTCACTAAATACTGTAAAGAGGTAGGTACACGGATTATAAACTATCCCACCCTCTCTCCTCTTCTTTCATCTCAGTGCCTTGGTAGGTGAAGGTTCCTGGCACCTTTATTACATGTCTATTACATTATATAACAAAGTGCAGTGATCATATTATTCCACTATGGAGCTGAAGAGTTCCTGGCTAGTGTTTGGTATGGATCGGATGCAGTCTTAGAAAGTTTCCTGGTGTACTGATGTTAAATCACTTTCTTGAGGTCACCTAGCCAGCATGTATCAGAGTGAGAATTTGAACTTGGCTCTTCTAGTTTTCAAAGCCAACATTATTTCAATCCATTACATAATAATCCCTTCTAAGCAGGGATATGCCTTGTAAAGTCAGAGGTGCCTCATGCCCACTATAGTGTATTGCCAATTGTCAAAGGTAATGGAGAAAACTCTTTAAAATTCAGCTAAATACAAAAGATATTTTTGGCAAATAAGAATTAGAATCTATTTGTCCAGGACTGTTAGCCTTGGCATTAATTCAGCCACATATATTTCTTTGTCTGGGAGGTCCTATTGATTTTTTTTGTCTCTGACATCTTAAACTTGATTGTAAAGTTTCCACCAAGACGTTGGCCAGAGACAGTTGGAACAGGCTGAATGATATGATCAGTAAACACTGAAAATTAACATGGGCAATTTAACAAGAAACGCTGTAAAATCTTACTGGTGTAGAAACTCATTCATTCAGAAACCTCATTTAGGTGATATTTTTCAGGTAAGATTGAGCCATAGTTGACATTATTCTCTACCCATCATTTCCTTCCACCTGACTGTTTCTTTTTCTCCACCTTCACCTTTTCTTCACAGGAACTTGGAACTGAAACCCTGGGGTACTGCACAGACTTCCAAGCTGTCCCTGGGTGTGGAATTGGCTGTAAAGTCAGCAATGTTGAAGGCATCCTGACCCAGAGAGAAGACCCTTTAAATGAACAGAGTAGTCATCTGAATGGTGTTGGCAGCCTTCCCACTGAAAAAGGTTTCATTATCATTGTCTTTGGCTCTGGGGAGACATGAGTAGTCAAAACTTGATTGGGCTGATGTGGAATTGTGCCAAACCACAGAGGCAACCTTGCCAAGTATTTTTGTTGTGATTTCCTCCTTAGCCTGGAAAAAGGTGTGCATATGGGTGGCTGTGGTGCATAGCCAAGTCACATACAAAAGCCTTTTCTAATCCACACAGTGTCCCATGGTAATGGGAGGTGAGGGTATTACACTTTTCTTTGGTACTTCTGGAGAATGGTAATTTCATTATTGTGCATACTCCCTGTACTAATGCTTATGAAAACCATGCATGGCTAACAGAGACAGCCTGGTTCAGTGGAGAAAGCCCTGTCTGTGGAGTCGAGAACATTGCCTCTGATATGTCCTACCTGTGTGACATTGAGTGAATCTTTTATTCTCTTTGGGCTTCAGTTTTCTCATCTGTAAAATGAAGGAGTTAAACTTTATGGGCTTTGATATATTCTAGCTTTAGATCTTTAATGCTATTCTCATGTAACTGTTCCACAAAGGACAGAATTAGCATGCTAGAGATGTAGTACCTCTGAGATAGAAACTCAGGGGAAACGAAGCAATTGGGGTTAAGTGACTTGGACAAGGGCACACAGCTAGAAAGTATTAAGTGTCTGAGGCCGGATTTGAACTGAGATTCTCCTGACTCCAGGGCTGATGCTGTATTCACTACATATGTCCCTCTCCTGTCTTTCATTCTTGGTACATAGGTGACTTATAGGCTTTTTGAGTCATACCCAACCTTATCCATGACTTTATACTACTTCTCACACACAAATAACATGTTTCAACCTGCTTACTCTAATAAATATATATTATATACACACTAATAAAAATATTTATTTATGTGATAAATATAAATGTTATGATCTTCGTAAGTGCATATATATGTGTGTATATATAAACAAAAGGTATCAATAAAATTCAACCCATCTTATGATGCTTCAATCTTATCTATATCTCTGTCTATATACATATATATGTATATTTTTTTTCACATCTATATCTATCTGTCTATTTGTCTGCCTGTCTATCTTATCTATCTATAGGCAGCTAGGTGGTGCAGTACATAGATTGCTAGGCCTGGAACCATCTTTGAATTCAAATCCGGCCTTGGACACTTACTAGCTCTGTGATCCTGGGCAAGTCACTTAACCCTGTTTGCCTCAGTTTCCTTATCTGTCAAATGAGCTGGAGGAGGAAATGGCAAAGCACTCCAGTATCTTTATCAAGAAAATCTCAAATGGGGTCACAGAGAGTTGGATGAGAATGAAAAAATGACCAAATAAAAAAGTATCTGTAGATATAGAGGTCTATGTCTATATATTTGGAGATAGCTTGATTGGAGGATCACAGGATGGCTTGAGTTTTATTGGTGCCTTTTGTTTTTTACACTACAATCATTTCCTATTAGATATCCTTTACGTCTCACCATTGAACTCTCTCCATTGTAACAAAGAAGCAGAGTTAAGCAAAACAGACCAACAGAATGACCTCCTCTGAAAGTGTGTACTGTGTCCTACAGCTGGCATTCCCTGATCTTCCATGCACAGGAGGGAAATTATTCCAGACCAAGACTGGTTACTGGGTTGTACGTCTTTTTATTGCCCTTTGAGTTGTTTTGCCATTTTAATTCTACTGAGTCTGTGGCATGCTAGGACTCACAGACATACAGCATTGCTGGGATGTTATTGGTGTTTAAGATCTCTTAACACAAATGATAGTACATAGTGGTAAAGTTCACAGATAATCCCCCAGCCCATCCTCATTTCTGTCATTACATTTATTTAAAAAAAAATCAAGTAGCATTTTTTTCCAAATTTCATGTTGACAATTGTTAGCATTCATTTTTACAAAATTTTGAGTTTCAAATTTTTCTCCCTCCTTCCTCTCTTCCTAAAATGATAGGTAATTTGATATTACTTATACATATTTCCAAATTAATCACAGTTGTGGAAGAAAAAACGGATCAAGAGAAAAAAATAAAAAAGTAAGTGAAAAAAAGCATATCTTGATCTGCATTCGGAGTCCATCAGTTCTCTGTGTGTGGATAGCGTTTTCCTTCGTGAGTCCTTCATAGGTGTCTTGGATCACCGTGCTGAGGCGAGCTGAGTCATTCGTAGTTGATCATCACACAGTGCTGATGTTTTTCTGGTTCTGCTCATGTTACTTTGTGTTAGTTTGTACAAGTCTTTCCAGGTTTTTCTGAAGTCCTCCTGTTCATCATTTCTTATTGCACAATAGTATTCCATTACATTCATGTACCATAGCTTGTTCAGCCATTCTCCAACTGATGGGCATCCCTTTAATTTCCAGTATTTTTCCACCACAAAAAAGGGCTGCTGTAAATAGTTTTGCACATGTAGATCCTTCACCCCCTTTTACGATCTCTTTGGGACACAGTCTGTCATTACATTTAACCTCCACTTTGCTAAATTACATGGACGTTTTTGCCCTTTTCCCTTTCTGTTTTTCTCCCTCTGATGAAGGTGAAGTAAAGTGTTGAGAGACAGGCAGATGAAGGCAGGAAAAGCCCACAAGGTTTAGATAGTTCATGCCACGACTAGTGTGGTATATATAATAGGAAGAACATTGGGTTTGTAAACCCCAGGACCAGAGTGTGAATTTTGTCTGTTAATTACTAATTATGTGATCTTGGATAAGTCACTTCACTTGTTTAGGTCTCTCTTTACTCAGCTGTAAAATTACGTGGTTGGACTAAATTGAATTGTCAAGGATGACCTACTAATGGAACACAATCAATTCCTTTCACTTCCTTGGTGTGACCATCTCATCTACTTTGTACCTAGCAAGAGTCCATCCAAATCCTGAGAGCCTTCCTCACCTTTTCCTAACGTCCTGAGGTTACCACTCTGTCCGTCATTTATCCTTCATTACCTCAGTGTGGCCAGCTCACTGTCTTTTTTAGCACATATTTATTTGATGATATCATTTGCACTGCTTCTTCTGTTTCCTTCCTTGTTTTGGAAAGGACCATGGCTTGATGGAGCCACCAGGTTCCTCCATTGCCTTTTGGATGGTCTTTAATTTCACTTCTTGAGAACCAATAGTGTACTGTGAATCATAGCCCATGATGATCTTAAAAAGATGTGCCTTTGTTTCAGGAGAAAGCTTGGGGCCATTCAAAGAGCCAGTTGCTCTTCTCCTGTTCAACTTTGGAGGCAAATCATTGACCAATGTTTTTCTGGGCTACGTATGCTGATAGATGAATCTGATAAGTTGTCTGCCAAACTGTGTAGTATCATGTGAAAAAGACATTTTTCATTCACGTAGCTTTTCATATGTTGACAAGCCAGATGTCCTTGATGGTAAAAAGAGTTTATTGCAGAAATCATTGCTCATATTTTCCACATTTTGACTATCTGTTTGTCCTCTTTCCAGTTTTATTCATTGAAGTGTTTAGAATGACTTTTCTTAATTGGGTTTCTTGCTTAGTTTTTTTTATTAGTTTTTTCTTTACTGCTTAATGCCATTTGATGAAGCAGTACTACTCATAATCATCTACCATCCTTCTCTGAAAGATGTTATAAAATGAGAGTATATCATGAATATTTTACCTTCTTTGAGAATCAGAAGACATTGAAAAATGCAAGCCTTCAAAACAAAATTGATTATATTTTGACAGACAAGAAATGACTTTTTTAGGGAATCTTCTGACTCGGCTATCTTGGTGCAGTCAGTTAACCAACATGTTAGAGTAAAAGTAAAAATTAACATAAAACTAGAAGAAAGAATAAAATTAGACGAAGAGATGTGTGTGCAGTTAAAATAACTCCCAAGTTCTTGATGTTGAAAAAATGCAAATTGATGGAGGACAGGATATTAATATTGATTCAGTCAAACAACATTTTTTATAATTTATTTTTTAAATTTTCAACATTCACTTCCATAAGATTTTGAATTTTTAAAATTTTTCCCTTCCCTCTTCTCCCTCCCTCTTCAAGCAGTGTGCAATTTGATATAGACCCTAGATATACATTTATATTAAACATTTTCATATTAGTCATTATGTAAAGAAGAATTAGAACCAATGGGAGGAACCACAAGAAGGAAGAAATAGAACCACAAAAGAACAGGAGAACAGATAGTCTGCTTCCGTCTGCATTCAGACTCCAAAGCTCTTTCCCTGGATATGGATGCCATTTTCCATCATGAGTCTTTTGGAACTGTCTTAGATCCTTACATTGCTGAGAAGAGCTAAGTCTAACAAAGTCAGTCACCACACGGTGTGACTGTTATTTTTTACGGTGTTCTCCTCGTTCTGCTCATTTCACTCAGCATCAGTTCATGTAAGTCTTTCCAGGTTTTTCTGAAGTCTATCTGCTTATCATTTCTCATAGCACCATAGTATTCTAGTACATTCATATACCACAACTTGTTCAGCCATTCCCCAATGGATGGGCATCTCCTCAATTTCCACTTCTTTGCCACCACAAAGAGAGATGCTATAAATATTTTTGTACGTGTGGGTCCTTTTCCTGTTTTTACAATCTCTTTAGGATACAGAGCTAGTCATAGTATTGCTAGATCAAAGGGTATGCACGATTTTATAGCCTTTTGGGCATAGTTCTTAATTGCTGTCCAGAATGGTTGGATTAATTCACAACTCCACCAACAAGGAATTAGTGTTCCAGTTTTCTCATATCTTCTCCAGCATTTATCATTTTCCTATTTCATCATGTTAGCTAATCTGATAGGTGTGATGTGGTACCTAGAGTGGTTTTGATTTGCATTTCTCTAATCAATAGTGATTTAGGGTATTTTTTCATATGACTATAGATATCTTTAATTTCTTCATGTGAAAACTTCCTGTTCATATCCTACAACAAACATTAAATACCTTCTATGCCAAGCTCTCTTTTAGGAGCTGGTGAAACAAATATAAAGAATAAAAAATCTTTATTCTCAAAGAACTTATATGCTAATAGGGAAAACAATAAGTACACTTAGAGATATCTACAGAATACAGAATCGTTGCAAAGTAGTTAAATACAAGGTGATTTGAGAGAGAGGAAACTAGAATTTGAGAGAATCAGGAAAAACTTCATGTAGAAGGTAGAGCTGGAGAATGATCCATGAATGGACATGAAAAAGAGGAGTTTATTCCAGGCATGTGGAAGATCCAGTGATAAATGGAATGTATAAGGAACAGAGACAAGTACAGCTTGGCTTGTATACTAACAAGCTTACAATAACATAATTTTGAGGGCATTGAGGGATCATTTCAATAGGTGTCTGAAAGGGGGTGGAAACCAAAGGTGTAGAAAAATTCCATATTATTATTACAACCCCCCTGCAAAAAAACAAAAATATGAGAATCTTAATGAATACCAATCCTTTGTCTCCTTTGCCATATACGAAACTTGGATAACAGTAAGCCACAAATATATTAAGATGAATATTAATAATAATAGATAGCATTTATATAAAGTTTTAAGATTCCAAGAGCTTTACAAATATTATTTTATCCTTGTAATTTTTATCCTTAGTTTGTTACTAAGAAAGTCACTGTGAGATAGGTGATATTCTTATCTCCCATTTTACAGATGAGGAAACTGATGAAGATAAAGGTTAAATGTTGTGCCCAGGTCACACAGCTAGTAGTTCTGAGGCCAGGTTTTAGTTTAAGTCTTCTTACTCTGCATCCAGAGTAGATCATTTACTAAATGCTTACTTTTGGCAGACATTGTGTGAAGCAGTAAGGATTAAAAGGCTTTTTCATAAATGATATTCCACAAAGGCCAGTGTCTTTACCATTAAACAATTACCTAAAAGGTGTAGAGAGTACAAAATCCCACAGTACTTTGTGTTTGCTGATTATAAAAAGTGTTGGAAACATAACCTTAAAATCTCTTTTCCAACAAGGTACCTCCTACACACACACACACACACACACACACACACACACACACACACACACACATATATGTGAAAGTTATAAAAGTCCTTGAAAAATCTAGATAAAACAGATTACTTGTTTAGTGAAATCTCTGATTATTAATGGCTAGGGAAACATTAAATGGAGATACACGCTCAGCAATGAAACATGAAACAAAGATATTTGTTCACTAACATTGTTTGCCTCTCTTATAGAGGGGATTCAGTGTAGAGTCCAAATTGAAAAGAGATCCCTTGTAAATGGTCAGATAATTCTAGATTTTCCTACTTATGGACAGCGTTATGCCAGTTGTACAAGTCCTAGGATAGAGTAGATCCTTCTAAACAATCATCATCTTTCAGAAGAGTTTGGTCTAACTATCCTTGTGGTAAAACCTTTTTTTTTGTAAAGAATACTGTTGTCCAAGTTATTGTTATACAGTTGGATAGGCAGCTCTTAGAGCCTGTTCATACTAGTACTTAGATTTGGGACAGGTGCTATAGATGAACAGTGAGCTGGGCCCAAAATTGAAGAAGAAGAAGAAGGACCCTGTTCCCTTTGGGAAATTGCAGGCTTCTTTGAATAATTCTAAGCTTCTTCCTGAAACATAGATCCATTGGAATAGTAGAATTATATTGAATACTTCTTCCTCGATCCATATGTGGTGCCAATACTGATACCCTGTTAAGGTGGCTTTTCAAGGTAAAGTACTAATTTGGCTACTGTCATTGCATATGGCACTTCATCATGCCCAGTGGAAAGCTTCCTAACCCTGTTTTAAATAACAGTTGTAAAGTCATTAAATGCATCAGACATTTATTAAATACAAATTATCCAGCTCTAGCAACAGCACATAGCTTATGCCTCTTAGCTGGTGTTGGACCACCACTGATCAGAGTTGGCAGCTGAAGACTGAAGACTCAGGTATCTCTGATTTGAATACATGAAAATTACCAAATATCCTAAATCCATGATAGTTTTATGCTCACTGAGGATGTGACAGAAGATTGGAGTTACGGTTTTAATCACTATATACAACTAGATACTCTCTAGCAAAATTGGAGCTCTAGGTTGACCTTTGTAGGGGAGCTCATAGAAATGGTCCCAATAATAGCTAAAATGGGTTACCCTTGAAATTGGCACTTCAGAAACTGACATGATAAATTCAGTTAAATTCAGCAAGCATTTGCTAAGGTACCTACTATATGCAAGATGCTATACTGTGTACTGGGGATCTGGAGATTTAGTAACAGTAAAGAACGACCATAACATATATGATAGCTTACTGATTCCTTAGGGGACACTTGTATCAAGATACACTATGTTATAGTATTGGAAAGAATCCTTGGGTTTGATACTAAGAAAGTTACTAGACATGATATTAGTAGGGATCCTTAACCTGGAGTCTATGAGCTTGTTTTATTAAAAAAAAATTTTTTTTGACAACTGTATTTCAATATGTTTATTTTATGCATTTAAAGATATTATTCTGAGAAAGGGATGCGTAATTTCACCAGAATGCCAAAGGGGTCCATGAGATAAAAAAAGGGTAAGAACCTCTGCAATAAAAAAAGCAGCTATCTTTGCTAAAGGCAGGCTAAAGATGTTATAGCAATCATAGCTAGCATTTATACAGTACTTTTTGAAGCACTTGCTTTGCATCTTATTTGATCCCTCAGCGACATTGTGAAGGAAGTGCTGTTCTCTCCATTTTATAGATAAGGAAACTGAGACAAAGAAAGGTTTAGTGACTTGTCACACAGCTGGTAAGTATCTGAGATAGAATTTGAATGATAAAGTGTTAACTAGAAATAATCAGTAAACATTTATTAAGTGCCCACAATATGCCAGGTATTGTGCTAAGCTAAGCACTGGGGATATAGAATGAGGCTACAGATAGTCATTGCCCTATTGGAATCCTTGCTTGAGTATACCCCGTATCATTAGAAATTTAGGTCTGGGGCACACCTGTGATGTATATATTTTACACATTATATTTTCTACCCGTTCTGTAAGCAGTATTATTGTGAGGTCAGAGGGAGGATTGTTAAATGAAAATTAAGTAAAATAAATGTTCAAAATAAGGATATATTTTTGGCATTAATGCTTGTTAAAAACAATGTGCTAAAAGTGGTGGGCTAAAGTTTTATGCTGTTGGGAATATAAGCAGATTCCTACAACCAAAATATATAAACTTTCACTAGAGAGAAGGGCAATTTCCAAGATCAGTCAGGCGGTGATTTTGGTGGCAGGGATGGGAAAGGATAAATTTATTTTATCCTAACTCTTTTCCGGGATAGTTAAATGTGCGGATTTTATAACTTTTTTTTTTTTTTTAGCCCTCTCTGGCATTATAGACTGGGCTTTTTTTGTATCTAATGGCCCAACATACATTCTATTTGACAGGTGCAACAGCGCCCCAGACCTACTCCGTGCTGATTGGAAACCGTGAATGGATGCGACGAAATGGTTTAACTATATCTGCTGATGTCAATGATGCTATGACAAGTCATGAAATGAAGGGGCAGACTGCAATATTGGTGGCTATTAATGGTAAGTCATTTCCTCAGTCCACTTTGTAGTATAATGTCTGTTACTTTGTGTGTGCTGTGTTCTTTGAATCAAACTTAATAATTTATCCTTTCCCATCCCTGCCACCAAAATCACCCCCTGACTGATCTTGGAAATTGCCCTTCTCTCTAGTGAAAGTTTATATATTTTGGTTGTAGGAATCTGCTTATATTCCCAACAGCATGAAACTTTAGCCCACCACTTTTAGCACATTGTTTTTAACAAGCATTAATGCCAAAAATATATCCTTATTTTGAACATTTATTTTACTTAATTTTCATTTAACAAGCATTTATTTTCTCTTCCCTTGTCTTCCCCTTAATTGAAAAACAAACAAAAAACCGCTAGTAACAAATATGTATAATTGAGCAAAACAAATTCCCACACTGGCCATATCCAAAAGTTTATCTCTTTCTACATCCTGAGTCTATCACCTCTGAAATCGAGATTGTCACTGCGTTGGTCAGAGTTCCTAAGTCTTTAAAAGTCTTTAAAACTTGCCTGCCTTTACAACAGTGTGGTAGCTCTGTGTGTGGTTCTTATATTTTGTCTACTTCACTTTGCATCAGTTCAGTCTTCCTTAGTTCAGTTTCTCTTAAATTGTACATTTTGTATTTATTTCTTATGGTGCAGTAATATTCTGTTACATTCACATACTATAATTTCTTCAACTATTTCCCAATTGATGGGCACCCAAAGTGAGCTTCTATAAAAATGTATGAATATATGGGTCCTTTTCCTTCTTTCCTTTGTTAATTTCATTGGAGCCTCTTAGTGATATTCCTTGGTCAAAAGGTATATGAGGTTTAACGACTTTTTGAACATAATTTTAAGTCACTTTCCGAAATCACCAAATTAATTCATAGTTCTGCCCATTTTCATTTAGCTTCTCCAACATTTTCTTTTTTTTTTTTTTTTTTTTGGTCGTCTTTGCCAATTTGATGACAAACCTGAGAGTTGCTTTGATTTGTATTTTGCTATTTATGATTTGGAGCATTTTTTCATATAACTCTTGATAGCTTTGGATAATTTATCCTTTCAAAACTACCTATTTGTATTCTTTGACTACTTATCAGTTGGGGAATGACTCTTGTTTTTATAAATTTGAATTGGTTCCTTGTACATCTCAAATATGAGATCTTTATAAAAAGAAACTTGATTGCAAAGAACTTTTTCCTAGGTAACTATTTCACTTCTAGTTTTGGCTGCATTGTTTTTGTCTGTGCATTTTTTTTTTTTTATTTCATGTAATCAAAATTGTAAATTTTATCTTCTGTGATCTTCTCTGTCCTTTGTTTGGTTATCGACTCTTCCTCTATTTATAGTTGTAAATAGTAATTCCTTCTTTGCTCCTTCAATTTGTTTTTTATGTGAACTTTTATATCTGTCATCTATCCATTTGTAATTTATCTTGGCCTACGAAGTGAGGTGTTGGTCTACTCCAAAATTAGTTTCTGCCAGACTGGTTTCCAGTTTTCCCAATAGTTTTTGACAAATAGTGAGATAGCAAGCTCTTACTCCATTGTGTTTATCACAGGCTATGCCACAGTATTTGTTTGCTTCTATGTTGTGTACCTAGTCTATTCTAGTATTTGACCTAGCTATTTTTAAGCAGTGCCAAATAATTTTATTTATTACTTTTCCCTAGTATAGTTTGAGATGTAATATTGCTAGACCTCCTTCCTTTCCATTTTTTAAAAAAAATTTTTCTGAAGACTCTTCCTTTAGTTGAATTTACTTATTATTTTTTTCCAACTCTATAAAGTAATCCTTTGGTAGTTTTACTGCTGTGGCACTGAATAGTTCAATTAACTTAGATAGTAATGTCATTTTATTATATTGAATCAGCCTACCCCATGATCAGTTAATATTTCTCCAATTTTTTAGGTCTATCTCTATAAAGTGTTTTATTAGTTGAAGTCATATAGTTACTATGTTTCTTGATAAAGACGACTTCCATGTGTTTTATACATTCTGTAGTTATTTTAGATGGAATTTCTCTTTCTATTTCTCCTCCTGGGTGTAATTGGTAAAATACAGAAATACTGAGGTTTTAAATGAATTTTTACATCCTGTAACTTTGCTAGAATTGTTGTGATTAATTTTAGTTTCTCTCTATGATTCTCATATCAGTTTTAAACTACTATTTTGTTTCATCTTTCCTATAGTTCCTCAATTTCTTTTTTCTTGTTACAGCTTGCATTTCTAAAACTTTATGTTTAAAATGCACATCCTTGCTTTACTTGGAAAGGTCTCTATCCCCATTACGTATAATCCTAGCTCTTGGGTTTAGATTGAGAGTACTTCCCTTGCTTTTTAGTGTTTTTTAGCAGAGATAGGTATTTTATCAAAAGCTTTTTCTGCATCTTTTGATTTTGTTGTTCCAGTTTTTAATATGGTCTAATTTGTTCATAGTTTTCTCAGTATTCTGCCAGCACTGCATTCCTGGCAGAGATATTATAAGGCTCAAGTGAGGTGATGTATATAAAGCTCTTTGCCAACCTTAAAGCATTTGTGGCTTTTTAATACCTCTCTGTTATTGGCGTCTTTTTGGTTGTTGTTTATGCGTTCTTCTAGCCTCATTTTCCAGACTGAGACTTTGTGTTAGGGCCATGTTCTATGTACTTTCAGAGGGAAGTCAGGGGCTTTGTATGAATCTGATCGGTATTATGGGAATCTTGCATCTGTTTTCATTAGGTTTTGAGTGCTCTATCCTTTAACGATTTTAGGGTTGCTCAGGCCAGGGAACTGCATACTTTTAGTGGGTCAAATCCAGGAGTGTAGCTCATGCTGACTTGTGATATAACCAGTTGTTAAATTTTCAGTGTGATCATTTATACCTTGGCAATAAGTGGACATTACAAATCAGGGCTTTGTTTATTTTTCTATTTATTCTCTAAGCTTAAGCAAGTGATGGAGAAAATGTTAATAATGCAGATTAAACTTAAAAGTATGCTATACATCCATTCCCCCTCCTCCTGCCCCGAGCCAGTTGTTAAATATTTACCAGCATAACCCTGGACAGAGATATCATTTTAATTTAGTTTAGTACCCTCCATACTGATTTTTGTGCATTTGACAAAAATGGAGCATTTCACTATGTACTTCCTCCCACCTCTCTGCTTCTTCTCATCATAGCATTAGTAACTAACTGCTCTTTGGGTATGGTCATTTAACTAATTCTGAATAGTACGCTTGTGTGCTCTTGACTAGCCCACGTCTCCATTTCATCCATAAGCATAACATGAAGGAGACTTGGTCAAATATTTTACTAAAATATCATTATGCTATAGTGATAGTTAAGTTATATCTATAATATTTTTCTATTCTTCTGCAAGACTAACTTCATTTCTTTCCTTTCATCTTTTATTGCCGTAGTCAAATTTCTGTTCCAGAGACGTTGGTCATCCTGTTTTAGATCTTTACTTCCTACTCTTTCTCCTTCATCTGATCATTTGCAGCTAAATTGGCACTATATTAAAATCACAGCCTGTCTTCTTTTAGGCTAAAATTGCTTCAAAAGAGCCCAATATGTGAAAATTTAGTTTTATAGGGATCCTTTGCTCCTAAAAGATGTTCATTGCAAAAATCCTTTAAATAGTAAGCTCCCCTAGGACATTTGATGATTCAGTTTACAAAAATTGATTTCAGGAACATGTGTATTTTATAAAGTAAGTTATACCTTATACCTAAAATTTAACAGACAAATTATCTTTATTTTCTTTCAAAGCCTTAAGAAAGAAATTCTTTAGTTTCTTGTTGCCATCTCTTCCTTTTCCCTTTTCTCAAAGCTTTCCCCCAGAACCGCCTTGTCAGGATTCTTCTCTGAGTTTCTTCTTTTTAACACTATCTATTAGTCTCACTTCTATGTGTCTTACACGCTACTCTTTGGCCTGTATTAGTCTGTATTCATTGCTTTTACTCACCTCATTTTCCTTTGGCTTTGGGCAAATAAATGTTTTTCCATTTCCCATTTTGTTCTTTCTGCCTTGTTTCAATGATATTTCTTCTTTCAAGTTATCTTCCTTCCCAACTGGTTACATCCTCATTTATGATCCATGTAATAGAGAAGTCCTGTTCCCTGTATCTCTTCCCTGCCCTCAGTCCCCATTTTCGGCCCTCTATCTGTATGCCCCAATTTTTCATTAGTCAGTCACCAAACATCTATTTAGTACTTATTGTATGAGCTAGCTACTGTGCTAGAGATACAAAGAAAAAGCAAAAAATAGCCTTTTCCATTGAGGAGCTCTGTCCTATAAATGAGAACATATAAGATAAACACAGTGTAGGTGGAAGGCAACCTTAAAAGGGATGGCACTAGCAACCCGAGGGGGAGGCAGAGGTGATCAGGAGGTGCTTTCTGGAAGAGATGGTACTTGAACTGAGTCTTAAAGGAAACCTAGACTTGGAAACGGGTGCTAGGAATGTATAAATGTGGAAGCTTGTGTGTGGGGAGCTAGAAACGTTCCATGCCCAGAGTACTCTCTTTCTACTCCCTCCACTGACTTCCTTCAGGTCCCAGCTAAAATTCCATCATTTACAAGAAGCCTTTCCCAAGCCCTCTTATGTCTAGTGCCTTCTCTTTATTATCTTGTTTTTCTTGTATGTAGCCTGTTTGTTTACATGTTTTCTACACCTATATTATAATAAGCTCCTTGACATCAGGGACTGGTTTTTTCCCCTTTTTTGTTTCCCCACTACTTAGCACAATGCCAGGCACTAGTAGGTCCTTATTAATGTTTGATTGATTGATTGAAGCTTTTTTTATGATAGAAGAAAATTCTTTGGATAGAGAAGAGAGCCAGCCCAAAATAGGCTGGCTGCTGTGGGCAATATTATTGGCCAAACCTGAATCAGAGGGTTACTCACATATGTTAACTACCATTTTCATCTACAAAAAAAAAAAAATCATACAAAATCCACTCTGGGAAAATACAAGATGCTCCTAAGACTTAAGGTTATAAAAACTCTTTAAAAGCTTTTAAAGTTTAAAATAATGCTAAAACTTTGGGGACATTCTTTAGGAAGTGACAGGAGAGAATGAGCTAACAAGCCCCTTTTTTTCTCCTCTGCTTTTGTTTTGCTTTGCTTTCTGTTAAATTAAGATTCTTTTCTTGCCAGGTGTGCTCTGTGGAATGGTGGCCATAGCGGATTCTGTCAAGCAAGAGGCAGCACTAGCTGTCCATACTCTCAAAAGTATGGGTGTGGATGTGGTTCTGATAACAGGGGACAACAGGAAAACCGCCAAAGCCATCGCCGCACAGGTCTGCTGGGGGCTGTGTTTGGTTTGGTGGTTGTCACGTGTTCCCCTTGAGAGTCTGTTAATGATTTCTGTGGCCAGTTTCCTTTGGCCCTATGTGTCACAATATCCTAGGATTCAGAGTCCAAGGGGACCTTTGCAATCAGGCAGGCCACCCCCCTTGTGAGGAAGCTCCCATGGACACAGAGAGTAAATGTCAGAACTGGCATTTGAACCTGGGTCTGCTGACCTGAAAGCCGGGACTCTTTCTGGGCCTCTCATGACTTTGCCTGGTTTGTATTGGCCTTCATCACTGATGCAGCCAACCTAACCTTGGAGTGAAAAACGACTCCATCTTTTCTATGTATGTTTCCTTATTTGCTTAAAAAAGAAAAAAAAAAGTAACATATCAAAGGAAGATATTTTTCTGGATCAGCACCTTTGCTGGATCCCTACCAACCTAATACAGAATTTGAGCTTTTTCTGAGTGTAAACCAAGGGGACAAGAACCCTGGATTTGAATTCTGTCTCTGCCACTTACTAGCCATGTAATTAATCTTGCTTATCATATACTCATGCTGATGGAGCAGTGAAGGGATTCTGGATACAGTTCTGGATTTAATTTTGGAGTTAAACAGCTGACTAAACTGTCCAGACCCTTTAGCCTCACTGTTGCACTGAAGGGTACATACCCCTAAGGAATCAAAGACAGAAGCAAAAAGTCTGATCTCTGCCAAATTATCTGTGGTAGTATCTTTCGTGGTAGCAAAAAAACTAGAAGTAGAAAGGAACTTATCCATTGAGAAATGGCTTCCAAAGCTAAGGCATAGAAGTGTAATGGGATATTTTTGTACAATAAGGAATGAAGAATTCAGGGAAGCAGGAAGAGATTTACAGGAATTGGAGCAGAGTTCAGTAAGAAGGAAGAAAACAAGTACACAATGAATACATCATTGTGAAAATGTCCTTAAAAATAAATGCAACTCCAGGTAACTGCAAACAATCAGTAAGAATTTATTAAGCTATTATGATTGATGAGACACTGAGTTAGTATCTAGATATACATATGTATATGTAGAGAGAGAGCGATAAAGAGACAGAGACAGAGAGGCAGAAAGAAAGACAGAGACGGAAACAGAGATAGAGAGAGAAGAGAGAGACAGGGAGAGAAAGAGAATGAATGAGTGAATGAATGAATGCTTGGCCTCATGGAACTTCCAGTCTCCTAGGAGAGGCACAGTGAGAGGAGGCGTTATGGTCCAAGATAAAGAGCACTGGCTTGGGAGTCAGAGGGCATGGGTTTAAATCTTATAGTTGACACTTTATATCAATGCGACCGTAGACAGATCACATGTTGACATGACCTCTGAAAGGAAGGCTTTCAATGAAATGACCCCTCAGGTCCTTTCTAGCTCTAGGTCTGTGATCCCATGTGTAAAATTAAGGGTTATCGGATGATCATTAAGATTGTTTCTGGCTCTAAATCCTGTCACCTTAAACCTGCTGCTATTAAAAATTAGTAGACCTTCTCAACTGATTGTACCTTGTCTAGAAAAGAAGAAGCCATACAGAATATTTTTGAGGCTAATTTTAAACTTGTATATTTCTAAGGAATTTTGGTTCCTGAAAGACGCAGGATATTACCAGGCTGTTTCTTAGGAAAAAGCTTATGAAATTATAATCCCAAGGTTGTTTTCACTTGCAGTGTCTGAATCGTGCTCATGAATGTGGATTAATTCTCCTGATGGTGGCATAGAGTATTTTTGTTGCCTTTTCTGGTCACATGGTAGCATACCAACATAGGATTCCCAAACCAAATCTAGGGTAAAAACTTCACAAAAATGCCGCTGCTAGTGACTGTGCCTTTGATGATTTCTTCTTTGCTTATAGTTGGACTGACATGCTTTCGAACATCAACTTGATGCATTTTCCGTCCTTGAAATGGTCCCTTTAGGTCATTAGAGAGAAGGGCAGCATGCAGTAGTAGACTGTATACTAGATTTGGGGTCAGGACCGCCTGGATTTTAATCCTGCCTCAAACACTTGTGGGTACATCCCTTAATGTCTCCGTACCTCAATGTTCTCATCCAAAAATGGGGATCATGACAACATCTGCTGCACAAAGTTGTGAAGATCAGATGAAATAATGTGTGTGAAGCACTTTGCAAAACCTGACAAACTCCATGTAAATGTCAGCTGTCATTGCTATGACTGTTATTAGATTTCTATCGAGTATGACTTGAGGGGATCTGAGAAGGTGTCTCCATTTGTCCATCAGCTGTCCCAAAATACACTAGTAGTGATTTATTTCTTTGGATAAAGCATTATGGTTCCTGTTTAAAAAGCAAATATCCCTTTACCAGACAGCCCAGTAAACCTTCTAGTCCCTCATACCTCAGTGTGAGCTTTTCATTTCTGATGCAGAATTTTAGAGCTGGAAGTGACCTTAGAGATCATCTGGTTTAGGAGTCCTCAACCTTTGTATGTCATGGACCCTCTGGCACTTTGGCATCCAGACCATGAGCCTCTGCTCAGAGTAATGTTTTTAAAGAATTGAAGGAAATCATAAATTTCAGTTAGAGGTTAGTGAAAATAAAGATGTCATTTTTCCCTTCTGAGTTCACAGATCCCCTGAAATCTGTCCATGGACCCAGACTCCAAGTTAAGAATCTCTAACTCAGTTCACCTCTAGCCTCTCATGGATGAAGAAACTAATTTTCCCAAGATGGTGTCATTTTCCAATATTAAAGAAACATGTAGACCTTACCTATATCACATAGTTGTAAGCAGATTTTGATGATTTAAAAGAAAGAAAAGAAATTCAGAACATGAGACATGGGCCAGAGAGAGGAGTTGGGGAGGGGTGGTATAGGGGGCATATCAAACCTCACAGTATTCTAGGATTTAGAGACTGTAGAGTCCCACCCCCTCATTTTATCAGTAGGGAAACTGAGGTCCAGGGATGTTGGGACTTGTCCAGGGTCCCTCAGAGAAGCAATAACAAAGCCAGGTCTTTGTCCTCTAACTCTGTATTGTCTTGCCAGAAAAGGGAGGCCAAAAACAAAGATTGGGGGCCCTAGAAATGAGATTAGAAGTGTTTCCAGGGGACAGCTCTGACCACAACTGTACATGATCTTGTACTTTTAAAAACTGCCTTATCTTTAGCAACAACTGATGAAAAAAGTATCAGTAAATTCAGGTGCCCTCGTGCAATGTAATTTACAGTTTACATTTATTTGCATGCAGGCATCATTACTTCTTGTTTTCCAGAAATTGGCTGGAACTCAGGACACGGGAATTGGTACGAGAAGGGGTCTTATGGATTGGGAGTATATAATGGCAATTTTCTAGTTACGCTCCATTAAATCTTGGGTTCTGGAGGATTCAGGAAAGCAGAATTTGCCTTCTCATGTGCCCAGAGGTGGAGGAGATAGTGCTTTCCCACTAGCTGATGTTTACCTGAGAAGCTCAGCCAGAAGTAATCTGTGACTGAGCTCTGGAATGGGAGTTTAGAGAAAAACCTTTGTTCTCCACCTCTGCCACTGACTTCCTATGTGGTTTTGGGCAGGTCACTTCTCTCCTCCTCCATAAAAGGAATGGGTTGGAATGTGAGGAAGCTTTGTTTGGATGTCAGATAAATTCCATTAATAAAACTTGTGGTAGGAAAAGTATTCTTGGTACAAGTTATTGAATATATGCATGCTGACAAAACCTCAATACCTTGACCCTCTTTTAATAACTACCGCCTAAAATTGGAGCCACTGTGGCAACTTATCCCAATAAACATTCGTTAAACTCTCACTATATCCAGGCACTGTGCTAAGCAGTGCCTGCTCTCACAGAGCTTGTACTCTACTGGAGGTCCCTGTGGTCTCTTTCAGTTCTACAAGTCTATGATTTTGTGATCTCCCTTAAATTCTCTAAGTGCACACTTTATTACTTAGTAGCCATCCCAGAAGAGTTTAGTCTTCTGATATTTATATCCATTTCCAGTTTCTCCCTTGATAATAGGGTAATTACAGTCCACATTTATATGGTGCCTTGAGATTTATAATGCTTTCTTTGCATCAGCCCTGTAGGGTAGGTGGTACAAGTGTCATCATCATCCCCATTTTAAAGATGAGAAAACTAAGGCTCAGAAAAGTTGCAGGAGTTTCCCAAGGTCCAGCCCTCTTTCACATATTGCCTTACTGCTATGGATGTACCACATGGCCTTATCTTGTCAAGGCATGAGGACAGTATTCTCTTATCTTTCCCAGCGTATCCCATCTCTCCTGGTCACCCTCTTTCAGGACATGTTTTTGGTGCAAGCGGAAGGAGTGGAAGCTGTGGACTTCTGAAGGCTGTTTTTGGTCTCATGATACCACACTGTGATTTTCTTTCCTTTCCAGGTGGGCATTAGCAAAGTTTTTGCAGAGGTCCTCCCCTCTCACAAGGTGGCCAAGGTCCAGGAGCTTCAAAACCAAGGGAAGAAAGTGGCCATGGTCGGAGATGGAGTGAATGACTCTCCAGCCTTGGCAAGGGCTGATGTCGGTATTGCTATTGGAACGGGGACAGATGTAGCTATTGAAGCTGCTGATGTCGTCCTCATTAGGGTGAGCTTAGCTCCATCTTCCTGCCTTTTTTTTTCCTAACCAGGGGAGGGAAATGGGATGGGAGGACGGTGTAGTCGATGAAGATGGCTTCCTGAGTTACAGTATGCTCCTGTGTTTCAGAACGATTTGCTCGATGTGGTTGCTAGCATCCATCTTTCCAAGAGAACTGTCCGGAGAATACGAATAAATCTGATCTTGGCCTTAATTTATAACCTAGTTGGGATACCCATTGCAGCAGGTAGGTAGTGATTTGCAGCTGGTTTGGTGCAAAGATGTTCAAGTTGGCTTCTGACTCCGAAGAAGGAGGAGCAGAGGAACTCTCTTGGTTTAATTTTTTTATGAATTAGAGATGGTAGAGTGTAACCTCTGATGGGGAGGGATAGCTAGCTGTATCATCGATTTTTCTGTCTGTATTTTTGGGAGATAGATAGGAAACTGTTTACTTGGATCTATCCATCAAAGGAGAGAATGGGGTTTCCTGAGGTACCAATAGGATCATAGGACATTTTCACCAAAAAAAACAAATGAACAATATTTATCTGCACTGCCCATGTAAGTGGGAGGGACATCTTTCCTTCTCGGGGTAAGTGTGTGAAAGCAGAAACCATGCTATCTTTATGTTCTCATGAGAAAGGCCCCTAGTACATCAGGCAATATAACAGCTGGCATTTTTAAGACTTATAAAGCACTTGACTCACTTTAAGGTAGGGCAAATATTATTAACTCCATTTTTTGCAAATGAGGAAGCAGGGAAAGAAAGGTTAAATGCCCAGGGTCAGGCAGCTAAGAAGTGTCAGAACCAGGACCCAAACCCACCCTCCAAGTCCAGCTTTCTTTCTGCCATATTTGACACTATATGGAGGAGTTGTAATCTGTGATCCTAGAGGGAGTGTTGCTGAACAGGTGAAATCTCACATCTTGTAAAGTATCAGAGTATCTTTGTCCCCACTTGCCCAGCTCCTGTCTCCCTATGCCAACACCCCTTTCTACTTTGCCCACATTTATCTCAATCCGAAGATCCATCTCTTCTTTTAGATCTTATCAAGATGAAGCCCTCTGTCTAAAGTCTGTAATGCCTAGCTCAAGCATCTCCTTCCCTCCCTACTCCCTTTGAACTTCTAGAGTCAGAACGCTAACGTTTCCATAGATAGCACTCACCTGGTGCTTTAAGGTTTGCAAAGCATTCTGTAGATGATCTCATTTTATGTTCACAAGCATCCTGAGAGGTAGATGTCATTATCACCTCCCTTTTACAGCTGAGGAAACTGAGGAATAGGACTGGAATGTCTAATGCAGAGAAATGCTCACACTGCGGTTGAGAAGAGGGATGTAATCTCTGAAA
Source organism: Notamacropus eugenii (assembly GCF_028372415.1). Classification (NCBI taxonomy): domain Eukaryota; kingdom Metazoa; phylum Chordata; class Mammalia; order Diprotodontia; family Macropodidae; genus Notamacropus; species Notamacropus eugenii. The sequence goes on from NC_092876.1 coordinate 103,846,910, forward strand.
ATGACTTTTTCAGTCTTTAGTCTCTCTCTCTCTCTCTCGCTCTCGCTCTCTTTGTAATTACAGGTGGCTCATGTAACAGAGATTAGTGCTCTTGCCAGCATTCATTCTTCATTCATTAGGGTGAGAGAACCGTCCTCTCCTCTCAGAATTATGGTTGAAAACTTACTTTCACCTCCAATACTTTCCAGTCTGATAAAGAGCCAGGTGCTTGTATGGACAGGTCATTTCACCCATCTTGGTTTCCCCATCTGTACCATGTCGGGACCAAGCCCCTTGTTTCTGTTAAAACAAAATTCTTCAGTGTCCTTGAGTGAAAACTGATCTTTAAACACTCCAATGGTCTGGTATTGAGTCATCATGAATTCTGTCCACCAGTATAGCTTGTTCTCAGGGTCTTAGACTTGAGTTTCTCCTTGAAAAAATTCGTCACCCACAACCTAAGCTTCTAGTAGGCAACCGCTAATTCTGGACAAGACTGACAAGCCTTTCTTGAATGCCTGCTATGTGCTAGAGATTATAGGTACAAGTATACAAAGGAGATAAGCCTACCCTCAAGTAGCTTATATTCTAAAAAGACATGTAATTCACTACTAGGTGAGCATTTGAAGCCTTCAGCTTGAAAGGACCTGCCAGAATTTGTGCAGTGTAGGCATGGCCTTTGAAATTCTCACCATGATGAAGCACCTAAGTAGGACTCAGTAGTGATCTGTAAATACAAAAAAAAATTGTTATTGTAATCAATAACTTTGTACCAGTAGCCTGCATTAAAAAAAACAACAACAACAAAACCAACCCTCTCTCCTGTGTTAATGTAACTTTTCCCTAATTTTTTTTTCTGATCATGTCTGCTACTTATGATCATAGATAGAGAATTTCAAGGGCATCAGAAGTCACCTGATGCAACCCTCCCTCATTTTATGGATGAGGAAGCAAAGACCCAGGGAAGTTGTGACTTTTGCAAAGACACTTAGGTGGTATTCTAGGCAAGATTTGAACCCAGGCCCTCTTGACTCCAGGATCAGAATGCTTTCCTCTATACCATGCTCCCTTCTAGGGTTTCACTTTCCTTTTTCCAAACCTTTCTTCAAATGCCTTGATAAATTATATACATCTATAAAATATGTCCTTAAACCTTACAATGCCATAGGCTGACCAGTTTCAGGAAGAGCCGAACAGATGGGATCATTAAGGAGCACTAAGTCCCTTTTACAATTCCACGATATCATGCCCTCTAGCTTTGAAAATGTAATAGTTGAATTGTTTCATTTTAAAGTGTCTTGTGCCCAGTGAGCACTCAGTAGAGAAGATGATTTTGACAGTGCTAAGGGAGGGGATGTGAGGGGCTGCAGAGGCTAGGTGGTGCCACAGTGCACAGAGTGCTGGGTGTGGAGACGGGAAGACATCTCTCTGAGTTCAAATCTGGCCTCCACTTACTAGCTGTGTGACCCTTAGCAAGCCACTTCACCCTGTTTGCCTCAGTTTCTTCATCTGTAAAATGAGCTGAAGGAAATCCACTCCAGTATCTCTGCCAAGGGGCCACAAAGAAGAGTTGGACACAACTGAAATGGACCAAACAACAACAAAAGGGAGAGAGGAGAAGAGAGAGAAACATATAAAACACAGATTGCTGTTTCCCAAGGGGAGCCTCTTGGGTTTCGGGTCTTGTTGACCGTTGTAGCTTCTGTGATTACCTAGATGGGGGTACTCTGTCAGATGGTGCAGACCACAAGTCTCCATGCCCTCTCGTTCCTTCACTATTGCAGTTGTTCCCTCCCACAAATCCTCCTCCCCACCAGATCTCCCTGGTCGGCTGGAGGACTTCCTCTGGACTTTTCAATATGGTGACTAGCACAGCACCCAGGGCTGTCCTTGGTTCTCCATTCTGAAGGTGGGACTAGCACAGCTTTGTCAGTTACACATCTGCTGGCCAATTTATTTTATGCCCTTTCTTGAGGTAACCTGCTCCCCCCTACTCTCCATTTCCAGATCTGGATTCTGCCTTCTGGATACCCACAATTTGGATTCTCTTGCTATCATGGTTCACAGCCGGATGATGTCACTGGTAGAACAGTGGTTTAGAAACAGGGTGGACTTTTTGCCTGAGTTAGAACAACCAAAAGTAGTCCTGGGATTGTTGTGAATTGGTGTAGGACATGCTTTCCTTTTGCTTCCTTAAGGGCTGAGTAATTAAATTCAACAAACATTATTAAACACCTCCTAGGTGCAAGGCATTAGGTATACGAAGTCTAAAACAAAATGTTCCCTTACCTCAAGGAACTTACAGTCTACTGGAGGGAAGACAGCCTGCTCACACAGGCCAGCCAACTTAGAGTATCCACAAAGTGGGAGGGAACACTAGGAATTGGGAGGAGGGATCATTTAAGGTCTTGCCCCAGATATCCAAACAAAATTTATATTCCTTTGGGAGAACACCAACAGGTTAAAGGTATGATTCCCTGTGTGGACAGAGGGAGAGGAGGGAGGAAGCAGCATTGCCCAAGTGGAACTGGCCAGTTGGGTCCCCAGTGTAGCAGCTACTACTGCACAGAAATTGTTGTTTGTGCTTCATTCTGAAGAGGACCAGTGACCTCAGGAAGGTGGCATATTGACTTGCAAGTGAATTGGATTTAAGTGAGGCAGGGTGTGCAAAGTCACCAGCCTCACTCTACTCCAGAACCATCTGGACCACCTGAGTCATCATTGCAGAGGAGGAAGATGAAGATTATCATACCCTAGTCCCCTTCTGCTTTTCCAGTCTGCTGACACCCTGCACCCCACCGTACTCTTCAACCAGTGACACTGGTCTCATCTTTGACCTTCAGGCATTTCCTCTGGCCGTCCCTGTGCCTGGAGTGTTCTGATTACCGACCTGCCTGTTTTCCTTTTAAGTCCCAATTAATATCCCACTTTGTAAAGGAAGCCTTCCTCCACCCCTCTTAATTCCAGTGCCTTCACTCTGTTAATTATTCCCTATTTATTCTGCGTGTGGCTGGCTTTGTATAGATTTGCATGTTTCTTTTATTAGATTGTAAGCTCCTTGAGGGCAGGGACTCTCTTTTGCTTCTTTTTGTATTCTCCAATATTTAACATAGGGCCTGGCTTGTAGTAAGTGTTATTTATTGATGGATTGATTGTGGTAGTGCTATCAAGCCCATTTAACCAAAAGGTCGCATTTTAGAACATAAACCTTGATAGTAAGGATTAGTTCACTCTTCTTTTTTGTGACTGCTGTCTAGCACTTAGTAGGCACTTAATAAACACTCCTTTTTTCTGAAAAAAGGAGAGAAATATAAAACAAAAATGGAAAGGTGCATGGGAATCATTTTGTCTAGGGCTTTAAAAGTGAGGCTGAGGTTGGTTTTGTTTGTTTTTAAATTTTATAGTGTGTGTGTTTCTTGTTGTCTAGGTGTGTTCATGCCCATTGGCACTGTGCTACAGCCGTGGATGGGATCTGCTGCCATGGCTGCCTCTTCCGTGTCTGTAGTACTTTCCTCGCTCCAGCTGAAATTGTAAGTGCCATAGAAAGTAAAGGGAGGGCATGAGGTCCGGGACAGAAAGGCTACCCCTGCTGGAAAAAGCCAGGTCACCTTCCTAGCAGAGCTTTTCTTCTTTCTGATCTTGAGAAGGCTCATCCATAAGTCTGGGGTCGCCACAATGGGGAGTCCCCAGTGGAGCTGAATGTGCTACTTGTAAAATGATTCATGAACATCAAACTCTGACCAGTGATGATTGCTAAATGCTGGGCTTCACTGCTCTGCATTGTATCCAGATGGTGTCATCTTTGCTCTTTCACTCCTTTTTTAAAGATGCCTACTGCTTGGGAAGTTTTTAGAGTAGGAGAAAAACTCCTGCCCCTTGGCAAGATGAGCCATTTTTCCCTTTAAAGGGGGAGGAGGGAAGCTTAGCTTCTGTTGTTGGAGAGGTAGGTGAGGAATGCCTCATACGTAATCACATGTGATCACCCAGTCTGCTGTCTTTGTTTAAATTCCTTTCCCTGGTTACTTGGGAAGTTCTGTTTGGTGGGAGGAGAGGTGTAGCTGGGCATGATTAGAGTAAAAACAAACAGCCATAAATAAGCGAAATAGAATAAATTATACATATATAAATTAAAAAATAAATAAAAATAGACTGTAACATAAATGGGGCAGTCCTTAGTACTGTCTTTCTAACTTTTCTTTTCGGGGTCATAGTTGTTTAAAGTCTTTCAGCAGGTGTAACATTTCCTTAGTCTACAAGAGCTAAAAAGAAATGCTAAAAAAATTCCATAAGACTTTCCTTATCTCCCTCTTTCTAGTTACAAGAAACCAGATATGGAAAAGTATGAAGCCCAGGCCCATGGCTACATGAAACCTCTTAACCCATCCCAGGTCAGCGTTCACATTGGGATGGATGACCGGCGAAGAGATAACAAGACCAGGGATCAGGTCAGCTATGTCAGCCAAGTGTCACTGTCCTCCCTGACATCAGATAGGTTGTCTCCACACAGCATCCTGATAGAGGATGGAGGGGACAAATGGTCACTACTTGATCGGGATGAAGAACAGTCCATCTGAAAGATGGCAGCCATCACAGAACATTCATAGCATTATCACTGTGCCATGTTTCCCAGAGGAGCAGTAAGTTCCCCCATACACAAAAGGAGATGGGGAGGAATTCTTTGGCTTCAGCTCAGCTAAACAACTGTAGCATCACTTTTCCTTTGTTGGGATGAACTGAAATCTTCCCTGGCATTGGGAGCAATTCTGATACACTTGTTCTTGATCAGAGCAACCTATGGCTTTTCCCAGAAACAATTTTAGGCCTAAGAAAAAGTTCTAGTCCATGGCAACCATCTTTAACATGGGTTTGGAAAATACAGGAGAAAAGCTTCAGCTTCCACCATTTTATCAATTCTTTGCTTTTGGAGAAGGAAAAAAATCCCCTACAAACAAAAGGAAAACCAATGTTCCTCATGGTTTCCCTTTTACCATTTGGGGTGAAATCAAAAAGCTGACTGAGCTTTTCTGTAGAGTCCATGTAAAAACTTCCTGTCATTTTTTCATTAATGCAACTCTTTATGTTTATCATATTGTTGAGACCAAGGTTTACCTCACAGTGCCATTCTCTTACAGCATATGACCTCTTTTTCAATTCTGATCTTTCCTCCCCCTTTTCCCACCATCTCTTTCCCCTCTCCAGGACCCTACCCCTGGCCCCCGTGCTTGTATTCCTTTAATTTGTGGTCATGATCCTTTGGTCCCTAACTCTAGAATCCCCGTGTCTGCTGCTGTCTGTTCTCTTTCCTTTCGATGTTTCTCCACCCTGACTTGACTTGTGCACTTCCTGGCTGAGGTGGTGTATCTGTACATATGTGCCAGATGGCTCACCATCTATCTTTGTGTGAGGAGGAATGCCTTTATCTCCCAAGGCCCCTCAGTCATTGCTTCTCACTGCAGAGAAATGGGGCATGTTCTGCAGCAGCATCTGCTGCTGAGAGCTTGAGATTTAAGAGCAGATTAAAAACCTCTCTTCCTAGAGGTTGTGGGGCTCCGGCAAAAGGGGCCAGCAGTGCCACTCTGCTAAGCACAGGATGCTGTTCAGGTGTTTGTGATTACAAGCAGGGGGGGAGATGGAGGAAGAACTGTGGGGAGTTTTCTGTGGAAAGCAGGCACTCAAACAGGATTATTTAGGAAACCTTAGTAAATCGAAGCCTCCTCAGCTAATTCATGGCCTTCTGAAGACCCACATGAGCCCTGAAAAATAGGAAGTATTTTGGGGGAGCCAAAGGGGGACAATTGGACCCTCTCAAATGAGAAATGCATATTTTTTTATATTCATCAGCTACTTACAAATGGCATCCACATCAGGAAGGCAGATAGATCTTGTTTTCATTGTCCAAGTTAATTCACTGCAACTGATAATTGAAGGGACCATATGGAAGTGGACTGGTGGAAAGACTCCACCAGCTGAAGTAGTTAAGTGGACCCATTAGACAGTGGGGTTGGAGGATTTGTGAGGACAAAGGGGCCATGACTGATAAATATTGTGCTATTTCAAGCAATGATCAATACTTGCCACCAAAAACCATTTTTAGGTGAAGAAATTTTCCACCCTAGTTTCTGGGGTACATGTGCTATAAATAAATGTTAGTTGCACTGACATTGAACAGAGTTCAATAATGGGACAGTTTCATCTGTTTGTAGGAAGGTTAGTTTTTCCACATTATGGGCTATTTTATTTTCCTAGAGTTTTTTCCTCTGAAATCCAGAATTCTATTTTCTTACCTGTCCCTTTACCTTTTTCTTTTTCCTTCTTTTCTGTTGACTTTCCTCAGTAAAAATTTCCATTTTTCTAAGTTAATGATGACATGAAGATAATCTTGTTGATTTTTTAAAAGCTTTAAAAACCGTAAATGCCATGTTTGTATACACATGAAGATATTTATGTAATTGTAAAGGAAAAAAACCCTCATAAATGTGCAATAGTTGAAGGATTTATTTTGGGCCTGATAGAATGTTTACCATTTTTGAAATACTTCTTATGCAACCTTAAAATAAAGTTGTTAATTTTTATCCATTTCTATAACTATTCGTTATTCTCTCTTTGGAAGTAGCAGGATGCATTTTTGGTATTAAGTGGTGAGTCCAGAGCAATACTTTTCTAAGACTGTATTGACAAGTATATAACTGACAAGATTTAGCAACAGATAAGATATGGCAGGGTGAGAGAGAGTCAGGAGTTGAGAGTAACGCCTAGGTTGCAAACCCACATGACTAGAATTCTTTGTATCTCCAAGGGCTTGCACAGTGCCTGATAGACAGTAGGTACTTAATTAGTATTACATGACTAAGCTCAACAGTAAGAGGGGAGTTTGGAAAAGAGGAGAGTTTTAGGGGAAAGACAACAAATTCAGTTTTGGCCATGTTGAGTTTAGTATGTCTAAATCCAGTATACAATGTGCAGGAAGTATCTAGAGATGCAAGACTGGAGGTTCAGGAGAGAGGTTAGGGCTTGATGATCGGAGAATCATCTCCAGAGAGATGATAATTGACTCCATGGGAGTTGATGAGATCACCGAGCAAGATAGCATCACACAATACAATAACGTTGCATCTGTAGTCAGGTTGGAGAGTCGGGAGATCATGGTCCTGATACTTTAAAGATTTGATTTTCCTCTGGGAGAGAATTTGCTACCTAAATATTTTTAATCATTATCATTTAGAAGGTTCCAACATGTGATGTTATAAAGAGACAAACTAAAACATCAATGTTTCCCTACAATCTATGAGATTTTAAATCAAAAACAGTCCTGGTATTATTTCCATGATTGAAGAAATTTAGGGATCTGTTCACAGTTCTGACATTCCGTGCTTATGAATTCTGATTTCAGAAGAATGGTGTCTGAAAATGGGAGTAATACTGGGGAAAAACAGGTGCCAAAGATGATGTCACAGGCTCACTTAAGGGATCAAGGTTAACAGAAGAAAACCCAATGTAAACCAAAATTTGAACTCCAAATGCCAGTGAATGAGGAGTGACTGGTTATTCATGTTACTGAAGAATCTTTTAATTTACAAAAGGGGTTCCTTTCAGAGTTCATTTTAAATAAGACCCTCCATCAATTACATTTAAAATGCTATTTAATTTAGAGAAATTTGACTTGCCCACAACTTTGCACAGTTATATTTGTTGAGTTAATTGAAGGTGTACATCCAAACAGCAAAACAGTGCATGTTTTGATCTCCCCCCTTCCCCCAGATTACATGTACAAGGTGAAAACACATTCTTTGCTCAACAAGAATCCTGTGGAGCCAGTCAGAGCATCAGAAACCATTCTTCATTGCAGCCTTCACTTGGGTAGTGACACAAACACCCTCATTGGGCAACCTCCAAAGAGAGATGTGTATGTGTATGTGTGTCTGCCCTTTCCTTTGTGCAAAGACAATAACCAAGGTTGAAATTACAGGACAGAAGGTAAGCATGTTAAATAATGCTGAAATACCAGCATTTACTTCCCTCTTTTTAAAAAGGATGAATACACAGAGATGTATTTTGAGCTGGAAAATCATCCAGGAGCTAAAATGTAAACAGAAGTTGGTGGAAATTCAGTATTCTTTTGTGGACAGGCACTTGGGGGCAAATGAGGGAGAAAGAGGTTGTGTGTGTGGGAGGGAGGAATGGGGGGTATTCCTTGATCATGGTATTTAGCCATCTAAACATAAAATCAATTCACATAGTGGTCACCTGAGGTTAGCATAAGTTGTCACCTAGACCTTTATGTTTGTAGAAAAGGGCAGGAATTTGAAATGACAGTATCCTGATTCCAATAAAAGGCAGGCATTTTCTCCTACCCTTTGCCACTCCCTCCAGGTGCCTACTGTAAATATCCAGGAAGTGCTTGATACCCTTTCCTCCAGAGTTCTGGGTCTGCACTATCAGTCTCACGAGGATGGTGACTGAGGGAGAGGTATCAGTTTTTTAATGACAGGCTGAGCATGATGCATCCTTTTCCTCTCCAGCCACCAGGGGTCTCTCTAACCAAAACAACTTAGAATTCCAATGGAGATGCCCATTTCACCCTTTACTGTTGTTTTTATGTATCTTAAAAATTTAAACAAACATTTTCATAATGAAAACATCAGATAGCAGAAAAAAACCTAAGACTGTAGTTTCTGCCAGATGTTCCCAGTGCATCTAAAATGTAAACTGGTATTTAATCTACACAGGCAGGACAGGATTTCAGAGCACTTCTCAAATTTGCATTCAGCTATGAATAGTACCTTGTCAGGTTTACTTGACAGTCAGAGTTCCCCCTTATCACCACCTATGCCTATTGAGATTGTCATCATTTCTTTGACAAGTTTAGTTTTTTGCTTTTTTTTAAGCCAGTGCAAGAAAAGATTTTAGAAACTCCCCAAATTCTGGATTGTTCTACAGCTCCAAATTCCGAAGAATTAGAGTTATGCTTGAAGGAGAGCCCATTTAAATCATCATAAACAGGCTGTCTAAACGAGGCATAAAAGGTCTCACACAGTATGTGCCAGGGGTGCTGCATGAATTTGTTGGACCCATTCTTGAAAGATGGCTGGTCACAAGAGCACAGAACTAGGGGTCAGGAGTCTAGGGAGCAGAGCTCCTATTCTGGTCCTGTTACTGAGTGGTGTGACCTTAGGGCGGGGAATTATTTAAAAATCTCTATGACTCACAGTATCCTTTATCATCAGGGATGAATATTGCAGTACCACCAAGCCTTAATAGAATGTAAACTCCTTGAAGAGAAAGGACTTTTTTTTTGTACTTGTATCCCCAGTATCTGGCACATAGGAAAGTACTTAATAAATGCTTACTGAATTGAATTATGAGAACATTTTATGAATTGCAGTGACCAAGATGATAATTAGCTGGTGGCTAATTGTGGTAATGAGCCTCTTGAGAGTTAAGCTGTTTCTTGGACCACAGTCTGCCACCTGCCTAGCCTCAAAGCCCTTTCCAGTTGAGACCTTCTAGAACTTTAGGTCCAATGTAGAGAGAACCCATGATCACTTCTATACCAGCATGAAGCCTTGGAACAGGACTTTTAGTGGAGGTCATTGGTCAAATGGAGATAATAATGCTTGTCTATCACACAGCTCTCTGTACGGCAGAAAAAAAACCAATACATGAAAATCTGTTTTAAAAAACAAAATAGCATTACACAATTTAAGGTAGCATTTCTTTATTATGTCTTAATATTTTCTCTTGTGAAGATCTCCCTGGTCTTTGCTTTACAATTCCTCGTGATGTTGGCCTACTCTAATCCCACTCCCCCATTGCTGTCCCCAGAATTATGATTATTCGAAAGACTCAGTAGAGATGCGTAACTAATAACCCTCAAGATGAGTGGAGGAAGAGTAGCCTGGACTCCCTTGGGGAGGTAGGGCAGGGTTGAGCTAGGAAGGCAGCATGATACAGAGAAAACAACGCTGGATGTGAAGTCAGAGAGCCGAAGATTCAGATCTTGACTTGGTACCAGTATGACTTTGAGAAAATCGCTTGACCTTCTGGACCTCACTTTCCTGTATTTCCTTATAAAATAAGGTTAATAGGTGACATCAAAGGTCCTTTCCACTTTAGAAATCTAAATTTATTACCCTTTTAGATTGAGAATTTACTCTTCTGAGCTTCTTACTTTGAAGCTGGGGCTCCTTTCTCACATGCCCTGAAGGAACACCTGTGCACTGAGGGCTTGTCTGGCAAGGTCGAGAGCAGAATAGGGACTCTCTCAGCACTCACAAGAACCAGGGCTAGTTGGAAAATAGTAGAAACCGTGGAGACAGGAATATCCCATTTCCTCATTCTCCATGAGACAGAGTTACTTTCCAGGAACCTGAAGTTAAGGGGTCACCATAGAGTTGGTGCCCAGAGGGTCTGAATGGAAGTTCTTGGTTGTCTTGTGTAGTCATATAGGCTCTGCCCTGATAGAAATGCCCCTTCCTTATACAATCCCCTGCTAAAGATCCATTTTTAGAATTGTGGGTGCACAGCTCTAGCTAGCAGCTACTGTTGTTGCCTGGAAGCCCTTTTGCTACACCAAGGTAATATTCAATAAACATCATTCTCCCATTTCTACATCAGTAAGCAGTTATTCCTTGTTTTAGAGAACCAGGTTTAGAATGGCAGGTCTTTAAAAAATTCTGTTTTTATTGAGATAAGACATTAATTTATCAGTTGCTCTTGTCAGCAAAATGTTTCTTCTAAGAGATGTCCAGATAATTGAAATTTCCTAGTGCTGCTCTATCTTGCCTCTATCCCAGGATTATGATGTTTTCTGAGATCTTGATGAATTTCCTCCTGATTTCCTTCTTTTATCCTGCTGGTTTTTGGAATACTTCTTCACACCTACACCTGATACATATACAAATGGCTTTCACTCTATTTTCCCACTTAAAGCTCCTGGATTTCCTTATGTGAGCATAGTATCTCCTTAACATGTGATGCCACTGTGGATATTTGCTCAGACTCAAGCCCTTCCTCTCCACAGACAGAGTATAGGGCAGACCTAGAAACATCTAGAGTGACTGATGAATTCATGGGAGTCATTGCTGAACACCATAGGAACTTTCCAAGTTTCTTTACCTAATTTATTCGTATTTGGTGTATTGGGGTCTGCTTATCCTAAATTAGCACATTTGGGAAAGGCTCCAGCTCCCTTTGACCTCCTGAGTATAAATTGCCTAAGTGCCAATGTTTAGGAAGCCGAGTGGTCCATCTGCAGTCCTGATAGAACAGACCAGTGGGGTGACTGTGTCACTGACTGGTACATGTCCTTCTTAGAGCCAGCTAGGTGGTGTAGTGCTCCAGTGGTGCTGGAGTCAATAAGACCCGAGTCCAAATCTGGCCTCGGATACTCACTAGCTGTGTGATCCTGGGCAAGTCATTTAATCTCTGTCTCTCTTAATTTCCTCAACTATAAGATGAGGATAATAACACCTACTTTCCAGTATAAAGTGCTTAGCACAGTGGCTAGACCATAGTGCATGTTTAATAGGTGTTTATTGATTGATCACTTATTATTTACTTCCTAACTCCCTTCTTCCTCACTCCCTCTTTATTTTTCCCTTCCTCCCTTCCTTCCTCCCTCCCTTCCTCCCTTCCTTCTTTCCTCCCTTCCTTCCTCCCTTCCTCCCTCCCTCCCTCCCTCCCTTCCTTCCCCTCTTCCTTCCTTCCTTCCTTCCTTCCTTCCTTCCTTCCTTCCTTCCTTCCTTCCTTCCTTCCTTCCTCCCTCCCTCCCTCCCTCCCTCCCTTCCTCCCTCCATTCCTTCCTTCCTTCCTTCCTTCCTTCCTTCCTTCCTTCCTTCCTTCCTTCCTTCCTTCCTTCCTTCCTTCCTCCCTCCCTCCCTCCCTCCCTTTCTACATCCTTTGTATTAACATCAATAAATTTTATCTAAGTAAATTCTTTATGGACAGAAAGTCTATCATAGAACGTTTGGTCTCAGGACCCTTTTATGCTCTAAAAAATTATTGGGAATCCCCCCCCAAGAGCTCTTGTTTCTGTGGGTTCTATCTAGAAATGTTTACCACATTATAAATGAAAACATCTTAGTATTATCATAAAAAACCATTTTGACCTTGTGGACCCCTTGAAAGGGTCTCAGGTACTACCCCTAGGGGTCCCTAGATCATACTTTGAGAAACAAATGCTAGCATAGCATTTATATAGCTCTTTAAGGTTGGCAAAGCTCTTTACAATTCTCTCATTTTATCTTCAAAATAACCTGGGGAAGTAGGTACTATTATTATCCCCATTTAACAGATGAGAAGATACCATATGACTTGCTTAGGGTTACTCATCTAGGAAGAGTCTGAGGTAAGATTTGAACTCAGGTCTTCCTGACTCCAGATCCAACACTCTATCCACTATGCCACCTAGCTGGAGAGACAAGAGGCCTCAGAGTCAGTTTCTGGGTTCAGGTATCACTCCACATTTGTTGAATGTAAGAACATGACCAATCTCTTGGTGCCTCTAGATAATTCTTTAAAATGATAAGTGGCTGAACAGGTATTAATTTGCTTTGGTAGAATTCCCTATACCAATGAAATCATAGGTCTTATCCAACCCCCCCCCCCCAAAAAAAAAAGGAAAGAAAATTCCCTGTGAGCTCTATCTTTCATCTTGCTAGCCAGTTACCCCATACCGGTGCAGCTTTTATCTATTCTGTTCTTTTAAAGAAGCTATAACTTTGAGAATGTCATCTCAACAAGTCTCAGTGACAGCTCTAAGTTGAAATTCGCCTCCTTATGTTGGAAACTCTCATTTCTCCTGTTTAGTACTCTCACTTGGTATACTTGGGTATAGCCATCTAAGCCCCTAGATTTGATTGCCTGCTCTTTTCTTGGATGAATTATTCCTCCTGTGAATTACGGGTCTTCTCTGCTGTTTGTCTTCTTCCCACAGTTACCGGAGAAATATCTCCCACTGGGTTCATGTCAGAGGCAGCTGCTGCCAAATAATGCTCTCACAATGCAGAAATTGCAGAGGTTGAAACCCTAGGTTTTGTTATGCTTAAACACTGGTTCAGAAGGTAGAAAAATAATCCTGGGTCCTTACTAGGGCTCAACTAAAGCTTTTCATAGAAGAAATATGCATCAAGGAGAGAATTTTTGACATCTAGCAATCTTGTACATCCTCTCCGGTCATCAAAGTTGCACCAACTTAGTCAAAGGGGATCATAATCTCATACATTCCCTAAGGAAACAGACCCAATTGAACAGACTCTATAGGTAAACTAAGTCAAGTTCAGATTAAACCACATTCAGAGGGTTCACAATAAGCTGATCGAAAGGGGAAATTTAAGTGTCTCAGAGGTAACTTCCGGGTCACCATCAGCCGGAATCCTTCCACAAACAGAACAAGTCAAATTATTCAGGAAAACTTGAGTCCCTTTTTAGATTCTTATCTAAGGGATGTTTGAGGCCCTAAGGAAATTTTCACATTCATAAGATAGATTTCATCTAGCTCATTAACCTCCTAACTAGGAGAAATGGCCTTGAATCCCAAATAATAAAAATTAATAAAAGGAAATAAAAAAATGGTCATAATACTATATTCTAATTGCTGGTTTCTGGGGAGATTTCATCTGATTTCCACGTCTATTTGGGTAGTTTTCTTCATGGTCCCATTTTTCATTGTGTTTTCGTTTTAAAGTCCTCTTAATCATATTTTTAAAACTCCAGGCAAATCTCTTTTTTACTGGCCATGCGTGGTGTGTTCTTTCACTGATCAGAAGACTATATCAGCTCTGTATTTTAAGATGTGATCCAGAAATAAAAATCATACTTTGACAACAGCTGCAGGTGTCCCCAATCTGCTTTTCTTAGACCCCCCCCCTTAAATTGATGACACAGATGACAATGCCACCTGTGCTCCTAAATGCTTGTTTTTTCACCAAGACTTCACAATATCCCATAAGGATTTCTAGGGTTATCTTCTTTTTCTTTGTTTGTTTTCTCTTTGGAATACTTTCTCCAGTCTTTCCAGCAAGACTTCACCCTCCTCAGAATGGCATTCACCTCAACCTGAATTTTGTGCTACATCATTCTTTCTTGTCAGGTGCAGAAACACAGACGTGACCTGTTACTTTCTTCAGGTCACTGCAAAATTCCCCATAACCTCCACATTTAGTGGAATCAAGACCCTTAGCTTAGTCCTTTGTCATTCCTGTCGGTTGTCCTCATGGCTAACTCTTGTAGATAACTGCAATGGCAACTGTCTGGGGGCTTCTAAGATAGACCAAAGCCCCAGTGCCAAGGTAGCTGTCCATAGCCATCGATTGTGAGGGAGGTCAAGCAAACTACCTACCCTTTAATAAATTTCTTCTCGTTTCTTCCTCCCCAGTTATAAGATTCAGAATCCCCCCTCCCTTCTCCTTCCATCTCACCGCTATTGGTATCTAAGGTTGTGATTTGGATTTCTAGGCCACAGCCAAAATAAAAACATGATGGGTTCTTGATCAGGAATGAAATGCATGTAACATGGGCTGATTAAAAAACACACACCCATTTCTATATCTATCAATGTATATCCATATCTACATATGTATATGTTTACCTGCAGCCTTACAAATGTGGTCAAGAGAACTTTAAAGTGAAAAGAATTGGGGTAGGGATAGAAAATCGCAACCTTGAATCTATTAAGTTTGATATCATACAGCAAAAATAAAATAGGTATAACAGGAGAGAGAACAGTCATTCATGGAAGATAATACCCAAGAGAATGATCAATAAAAGTCATGTCTATATAGAATACATGAAGTATGGTTAACAAATGTGGGAAGTGGAGATCTTGATGCAGAAAAGGCAAATCAGACCTTTGGTTAACTCAGATTTTCAGGAAGTATTTCCTCCCATCATATATAAATTTGCCTCTTTTCATCTACCATACATTCCTCCTAGTTCTAATCTGGAGCCAAGCCAAGAGAGTCTAAGCCTTTGTTCATGAGATAGTTCTTCAAATACTTGAAGACAGTTGTCAAGTCCCCCTCCCTATCTTACCCCTGTCTCCAGGTTAACCATCTCTTCTCCCTTAAACCAATCCTAAGAAATGATCTTGAAGCTTTCTAACATTCTGGCTGCTCTCTACTGGGTGTTCTATTAGTTATTAATTAGTAAGTGATCCGCAAGCATTTATTAAATACCTACTATGCGCTAGGCACTGTGCTAATTCTGAGGACACAAAGACAAAAAGAGAATAGTCCCTGCCCTCAGAGTGCTTACATTCTATTGGGGGAGACAACCTGTACATAAATAAGTTTATAAATATATCTATATCTATATCTATATAATATGATAAAATAGTATATATCTATGTAGATATAGATGTATAATGGACATATGAAGGAAAATGCTATCCGCATCCAGAGAAAGAACTGATAAATAGAATCATTTTAGATATATACACATTTGTGTCTAATGGTAACCCTTTGGGGGAAAAGGGGAGGAAAAAGTTTACATGATAACTTTATTATATATTTAAAAGGAATAGCAAATTGTACATAATAGATTTGCAGTTTCATATGCAATCTTTTATTATACTGTTATAGAAATGATTGTTTTATTCCATAAATTATAAATAAGGTAAATAAAAATTTAAATATATATATATAAACAAAAAAATAGATGGCAATTTGGGGAAGAAATCAACAAGCCAACAATCAATTATTAAGCACTTACTATATCAAGAGACCAGTAGCTGGGGGTGGGGAGGTGAATGTCAAGAAAAGCTTCTGCAGAAGATGATAATTCAGCAGGGATTCTAAGAAGTGAAACTGAGCAAGGAAAAAACTCAGTCATGGGAGACGACCAGTGCAAAGACAACATGAAGTGAGTGAGGAAGAGAAAAGTCTGGACAGATCAGAGTATGAGAAGAGGGATCATCTATTACAGAGTTGGAAAGGTGGGTTGGGGCTGACTTGTGAAGGGCTTTCAAAGCCAAGCACATGTTTCTATGTGATTCCAAAGGTAATAGGAAGCCATTGGAGCTGACTGAATAGGGTAGTGACAAAGTCAGACTTTTCTGTGCTTTAAGAAAATCACCTTAGGAACTTGTAATGTCAGTGGGATTTATGTTAATGAGAGTTAAAGATCTTCCCCCCCAGAATAGGCCTCAGATGGAGTCCATTAAGGGATGCTTGTTTTGTAAGAAGGCCAACACCTTTTGGTAATTTCTAAAGAGGTACTGGGTAACTGAGGGTCAGGTGTCATGATGCGGCTCTGAAAAGTGTATGTGTGAATATCTATTATCTATCTATCTACCTAGATAGATAGATAGATATAGATAGATAGATAGATAGATAGATAGATAGATAGATAGATAGATAGATAGATGGATGGATGGATAGATAGATATAGATAGATAGATACTATGAGGTGAGGTTTTGCTTTGGGGCTTACTCTTTGGAAAAAAGTTCATGTGCCAGATGAGACTCTGGGTAGCCCTTTGGAAGCCCAGATGTTGGTGCTTCTAACTCTGGTAACTATGTATGTATGTAATGGACAGACAGCTGGATCTGTCTGTTGATCTGTGATGCATGTATTGCTTATGGTCAGACAATTAGAAGCCCTGTCTGTTAGTCTTTATTTCTCTGCTTGTATTTTCTCTGTTGGGGAATGTCGTTAAAGTAGATTGTTGACCCCCTTTCAGTTGTTTTCCTTAGAAAAGCAGATCTAAGAACCTGTGCCAGCAGGTCATCCTGGACGTGCGTCAGGGTGCTTGCTATTACAGAACTATGTAGAGGACAGATTGAAGTAGGGGGAGAGGTAAGGCAGGGAGCCCAATTAGGAAACTATTGCAGTTGTTCAGACGAGCTAAGGGAGACCTGAACTAGTTTGGTGGCAATGAGAGTTGGGAATAGATTCAAGAGATGTGAATGGGATGAGGGAGAGTGAAGATTCAAGGTTAATGTCAAAGTTGCCATCCTTGGTGACTGGAACAATATCAATACTCAGAATAGAAATAGGGAAGTTCAGAAGGGGATGGGTTTGGGGGAAAGACAAGTTCTATTTTTGACACGTTGGGTTTGAGATGTCTATGGGATGCTCAGTTTGAAATGTCCAATAAAATAGCCTCAGTGTAAAAAGGCATAAAAATAACCTCTGTAATCAGTGGAATAAAGAATTGACCCAAGGAGAAAACCCCTAGTGGAGTAATAAAGAGTCAGATATGACTGAAAATTCCCACTTCATAGGGCATTTGATCAACTGAGACAATAATGCCCACAGATCCTTTGGGCTAGATGAAACAGTGGCTAGAGCATCAGCCTGGGAGTCAAGAAAACCTGACTTCACGTTTGGCCTCTGACACTTACCATCGGTGTGACTCTGGGCAAGTCACTTAACCTCTTCCTGTCTCAGTTTCCTCATCTGTAAAATGGGGGTAATAATAGCACTTATCTACCAGGGTTGTTGTGAGGATCAAGTCAGATAGAAATTGTAAGGCACTTAGCACAGAAATATGGAAAGTGCTATATAAAAGGTAACTATTATTATCGATGTGTATTGTTATGGGAATATGAATACTCTTGAATATAGTAATAGTTCAAGTTATTAGGAGCTGTTTCAATCTGTGTGAATATATTTACCATATTCTTTCCAGAGAGAAGGTTTGGGCGGGGGGGGGGGGGTGCAGAACAGAGTAGAGAGGGAGTTACATCTGTAATTTGTTGTTTTAAGTGAGGAAACCAGCATCAAATCAGTACAGTTTTAGAAAGTCACCTAGAGCACAGAGAGGTGCTGGGTCAGCCCAGTCACTACAAGCCAGAGGATAGACTTGAATTCAGGTCTTCCAGACTTCTAGAACAGTTCTCTATCCACTATGCTAAGCTGTGTCTCCTGAGGGCAGGTTTTTTGATTGGGATGTGGGCAGGGGTATCCAAGAGCCGGCTTTGTTAAATGTTCAGTGTATTCACTCACCCCTACCAAGTCCACAAATACAGCAAATCAAACAAAGGTGGCTTGATTTATTATTTTGATGATTGTCTAGACTTAAGAAAGTGGTGGAGAAAATATTAATGATACAATGCAGTGTGAATACATTTCCCCTCAGCCCCACCAGAGATGATAGTTAAACATTTACCAATAACCTCTTGGGTATGAGAATCAGAGTGGGAAGGCCTAGGCTCTGTGCCCTAAGAGTGAGAGTCATTACTGTTGGATTTCATTTGTTCTATCTCCTGCCCTTCCCACAATCCTTTCATTTATCTTTTAATTAGAAAAGAGATCTTGTGGATATGACAGGCAGTCACATCCCTGTAGTAAATGTGGACATTTTCAGCCTCCCTAGCCTGTGCTTCTTTTAATTTCTCCTCTACCTTTCATGTATTGCAGTCCTTACTTACACTTGATGTTACTTGATTGATAACCACCTCCCTCAGTCTCCCCTAGCCTCTGACTTGGTGAGCACCAAACTCCTCCTAATGCCTTCCTTTATAGAGGACAGAAACTGGACTTTTTGGCTCACTCCACTCTGCATCTGTTATTCTTTCTGGTTTTAACTCCATGGAATAAGATATCTCCTGGTCTCCTCCCACCCCTTTCCTGCCTCCTTGAGGGCAGGCTCTGTCTTTCTTTTAATTAATTGTATTCCTGAGTGAGGGCCATCTCCTGTTGTCCTGATGTATATCTGGCCACTAGACCCAGATGGTTCCAGAGGAGAAAGTGAGGCTGGTGACTTTGCACAGCCCTGCCTCATTGAAATCCAGATGCAAGTCATGGCATCACCTTCCTGATGTCATGGTCCTAAGGACAAAGAACTATATCCCCAGTGCTCAGCATAGTACTTAGCACATAGCAGGTGCTTGATAAATGTTTATTGGATTGAGTTATATGGGTGTAGGTGTGTGTGTGTCTGGGTGGGTAGTAGTGAGCCTAGCCTCTTCCACATGAAGGCTTTGAGATGGAGGCACCCACGTTTGTCATGTCCACTTTGCTGCCTGAGAGATCTGCTGGATCTCTCCCAGGTGTAGGATTCTGAGGGGATGCTTTCCTTAAGCTTCTCACTGCTATATTAACCTTAAATTTTTATTCTTTTACATGCCTTTACATGTAAAGAGCTCATCCTTTACATGCCTAGACTTCCTTAGCTGATTTCACATGGATTGAACCATGAAGCTAAAGCAATCTTCCCTTTCTCCTTAGCAACCATTTTCTTTTGAAAAGGGCTATAAATGGCTTTAAAGCCTGTCTGCTTAAGTATTACCTTAAAGTGAAAGCAGCAGTTCTCATGACTTTCTCCAGGTGTTTTTTTTTAATTTCCCCTTGCTTAAAATATATGTTATAAAGTATGCATCATTCTCCCTGATCCCTCGCATCTGAATCATCATTTTAAAAAAATCTCTTAGAGTTATCCTTATTGACTTTTAAGTCAGGATCCTATGTCACACATTGAATTCTCCTTTGAATCTCATGCTAATGAATTAGACTTAATTAGTCCCATAATCTGCTTCTCTCCTTCCTGAGGTTTTGTCTTCTTTTCCTGGGACAGTTAAGAGATCCACATGGTTTCAACAATCACACCTTTGTCCTCACTTCCCCTGGCTTAACTAGTTCAGCTTCTATACCCTTTTCTTACATCATTACTGCCTTGGTCCTGGGCCCAGCCTCACTTTCTCTTCTCTAATCTTGTCTCAGGCTTGTCCAATCTCCATCCTTGCCAAGTTTCTGACTCTTGAAAGCTAAGAAGTCTTTATCCCATGGCTCACTCCAGCTCCTAGCGTGGACTGACTTTTTTATAACCTCTTGAAAGATGAGCTCTCTCCTGATGGGTTTAGATGAGCTTTTCTCTGGTTTTCCAACAGCAATGCAGCTGCAATGACTAAACAGACCTTTTACCAAATGTTTATTGCTATTTGTTTAAAATAGGGGAACTGGGTCTTGATGGCTGGGGTTTTTAGGTTTTTGTTTTGTTGTTTTGTTTTGGTCAAGGAGAATGGGAAGGCCCTGTGTTTTGATTAAAAACTCTTTCCTCCTTTCAGGAATACTTTTTTTTGGTCCTTTTACCCTATGTTTTCTAGACTTATCTGGACAGAACCTTTGACTTTTTTTTTTTTTTTGAGGCAATGGGGTTAAGTGACTCACCCAGCTAGTACATGTCTGAGGCTGGCTTTGAACTCTAGCTCCTCCTCTGTCCCCAGGGCTGGTACTCTTATCAGCCTATATCTATTAGTACTCTATGAGCCTCCTAGCTGCCCTAGATCCATTGTTTCTAAACTGGGCCGGTTCTCCCCTTCTTAAGTGGCCTGCCTTGCCCAGTTTTCCCCATCTCCCCTCAAAACACACTACTTCTAAGAGTTCACCCTATTAATATTGGACTTTGTGTGGACACTCAATTGTCTTTGGCCATCTACAGCTCAGAAGTCCCACTGAACTCAAGCAATCAGGAATTCATTCTAAACCACATAAATGAATCTTGGCTCTGTAATGAAAGGGTTATTGTCAAACTTCATTCATTTCTTTCTGTAATGCTAGAAAACATGACTTCTGACTCAAGTACCCTATTGTTTATGGATTAAGATGCCAAAACCACCACCTTCAAATTTATTTAAAACCACCTCAACATATCCTTGTTCAAGCTGGAAGAAGAGACCATAGTTAAGTCCCTGGAAGTAGAAATTAGAATGGAGAACACAGGAACGAGTATACCTAGTAAGAGGTGAAGGATAAATTATAGGTATAATCATTCATTCACTCATTTATCCATCCATCAAAAATTATGGAAGGATTGATGAGACCATTGAGTTAGAGATAGAAAAAAGAAAAATTGAAAGAGAAGAAAGAACTTTAAGATAATTTCATTTGACCCTCACATTTTATAGATGAAATAGCGAGTCCTAGGGAAAAGTGACCCAGGGTCCCACAGGTAGTTAAATGACAAAATTAATATGTGAATTAAAATCCTCAGATTGCATATCCCCTGTTCTTACCTCTCCACCACTCAGCCTAAGTGTGACCTTTATGTTAGCAACAAAGGGCCCAGGTGTTATTCAGGGACCTATCAGATATCTGCCTCATTGCCCTTCACCCAGGGGGAACGTGGGGATTTCTGTGTCAGGCCCTTCCCCATGAGTTGCTACTAGCTCTCCTTATAAACACCCAGATTCACAAAATTTCAAAACACAAACCTCAATACTTTAATGTGTCTGTGATCTTAGAAATGTGGGTATTGATTGCAATAAGGCAGATAATCTCTTCATACCTTCTTGTTCTGAGATTTTCTTGTTTATTTCTTCCCATCAGTACTCCAACGGATCCATTTCTTTTCTAGACCAATACAACACATGGGCTATATATGTTTGTTTTTCCTTGCTCTAGATACATGATTGGTCTGCTTCCCTTTCCAGCCATGTATTTCCTTGGTGCTATCTTTAATGTGCTTTTGATATTCAATTTGGCACTGAACTAATGCTGCAGCCCCACTTATGCCTTTGGATGACCTGCAGTTTTAATTTGGAGGTTTCGTGATCTGTAGATATATAACATTACTGAAAAATACTGAAATGAAAATATTTAATTTCATGGAAATGTTTGGAGGGATCACAAAGACTACATAATTTGCAATCCCACCCATACTCTCTCCTATTTAATTCTGGGTTCAGTCAGTTCAGTCAGTACTCATTCAATCAATAATTCAAGCAATAATCAATAAACATTATTAAGTGCCTGCTCTGAGCCAGACTACAAATAGAAAAAGTAAAGACAGCTCTTGCTTTCAAAGAGATTACAATCTAATGGAGGGAAGACAAAACATAAAGAAAGCTGAAGAGAAGGGGCAGTGATGGTATCCTGTCTCAGGAGTATGATACAGAAGTGCCAGGGAATGCAACTGGCTGAAAAATGAAGAAATGACTGACCTGGGCACCCTTCTTAAATAGAGGTTCTGAAAGGAGCTTTATACACACCCTCCAATCATTGGGGCCCCAGGGATAGAAGGTGTGGGTGTCTGGCTTGATGTAATCTTGCAGGATAATGAGGTTCTTAGGGCGAGATGGAGAAATCCAAAGTCCAGTTCATTGTCTACCTGCAGTATCTCCCCAAGATTATGTACTGATGGGTCAGTTCTGTGGGCTGATTGTCCAAATACTTATTATATAGTCTGGACAAACAGAGATTCTGTGTCTACTTGATTTTTCCTGTGTGGATAAGTGAGGCTAAAGACTTTTAAGTGATCTTGGATCTCATTTAGAATACTCTGTAAGGTTGTGGGATTATGCAATCAGTACAAAATCATCTTCAGGAGCTCACCATATATAAAAGAATCCCTCTTAGAGTTGGACTACTTGTAAATCTTTTCCATGACAGTAACAAACACTTTTAACTTTTAACCTTCATCTCCCCTATTTTATACTTTGCTTTATATTAATGTAAATCATTGTCTCTTATATAGGTGAATAATCTGGTTGTTGAAAGAGGCAGAAAATGGATGTTGGGGCCAAAAATGAACTTTTGTATAAAAAAAATAATTAAACTAACTTCTAAAAGATTAAATTACTAACCCTTCCATATGGGAACAGTTTGGTTGTAGCAAAAAGAACTTTCATGAATGAAAAACTGACAAAATCCATTTGTAAAGAAGCAGCTTTTCTGTTAAAATAGGAAAGACACAGACTGTGGAGAAGACTATTTGGAGAAGTTAAAGGATTTGTTTGAGGAGAGAAATATCTGAGGCTGCAAGGCATTGTGGTTCCTCAGACTTTTACATATAATTGTTTTTAGAGCTCTAGAGGTTAAAATTCACAAAGTGATAAATCAAATAACAGTTTGGAGACTAGAGGACAATTAAATAAAGACTGTTGGTTTCATAATTAACGTAAAAGTGGATTTCATGAGTTTTACCTCCTAAGGGAAAAATAAGTCACTGAGCACCAGGGGATTCTGATCTGAGCCATTAAGAGTGAAGAACCTAGCAGGAGAGGAGTTAAGAAGATAAAGCAAGCAGTTAAGGAGACAGCAGGAGAATCAGCTGCCAAAGGTTTCAGCTGCAGTGCTAGGAGTGGTTGATTGGCTGTAGAAAAGCTGAAGCTCATTGGGATAGAGCTGAATTTTACTTATTTCACAACTTGGACTATTTACAGCTTGAGAGAAATGAAATGTATTTCCATGGGAGCCTCCATGGAAAATTGATGAAAAGACACAGTCAAGAATTTCTCAGAAGGCAGGAGTGAGTTGCATGATCTCTACCAATCCATCAAAATATCAAAACATAACAACCAAACTTAAATAATCACTCTGATAAATCTATGTAATAGCTGGTTGGGAGAAGAGAAATAGAAAGACTGGGGAGAACAAAGATAGGGCCTTCTGAAAGGAGTCTGTTCCAAGGGCTATGGTAGAGTACTCAAGAAAGACCAGCTTTTTCTTGGCACATTTTAAGCAATTCTAAGGTAAGTTATGTAGTCACTATGTGCTTCACTTTCCTTCTCTGCTTTTTGCTCCCTGCATTTCTTTCAAAGAACCCGTTGGGAAATTTTTTGAGCTAAAACGTTTTGAGCAATAAACAAGAAAACTGCTATGTAAAGATGAGATCTTGTCATTCCTTTCAACTTTGAAAATAAGGGGAGGGAGGATGCCTTTAGCTGACATGTGAGGTAGTCCTACCTTCTAACCCCTGTGTGTTTAGAAGCCTGTAAAATATACTAATGGAAATAGATAGATACAGCCCTGTCAGGAAACAATTGACTGCCTTCAAACCTCTACCTTTCCTTTATAACTTCAAAAAGAGTTTGTGGGTGTTACTGTAGTCTAATTGAAATACTTATAATACTTAATGAGGGATTAAAAAATAAGCTGTGTTCAGAACCAGCTAAATGCATTCAGAACATTGCCTAGGATGGTAAAAGGCTCATTTATCGAACATACTTCACAGCTAGGTATAGCAATGACCGCTTATTAGATTTTTTTTTCATTGTGGAGTATTTCTTCAGAAAAGTTATTCCCTCTGCTTTACTCTACCTCCAGATCATAAAATCATAAGCTCTCAGAGTTGAAAAGAATCTCAGAGATCATCTAGTTCTCGTTCAAGCTGATATAATTCAAATAACACTCACAGATCATTGGTTTATATTTGAAAAAATCTTTGAGATTATCTATTCTAGCCCCATCATTTTTCAGATATGAAACTGAAGCCCAGAGATGTCACAGAGGGGTCAGTAAGTATCAGTGTCAGAACTTGAACCCAGATCCTCTGATCTGAGAGCCAGCATGCCTACCACACCACAGAGCCCACAATCATGCTCCTCCTAAGCAAACGTATGCTCTAAGAAAAGAGTTAAGTTCCATCTTCCCATGCTCTTTGTTATATTACCCTGGTTTGCTGGGTAAGTGTTAAACAATCAGCTTTCTAGGAAAAAAATATACACATGGCACATTTTAAAATTTATTCTGTATTATTAACATTTTCCCCATTATTTTCTTAAATCTAGAAATTAACACAACAATAAATAAGACATAATTTTTAGCTATTTCTGAGGTATAAATGCTCTCCATGAAAATTTAACAGTTCGCTCTTGGGAGCCACCACAAGCTGACTCTAGCACACTCTTATCCCCAAGTCTTCTCTCTTCTTCAGGCTAAATATCCTTAGTTCATTTAACTATCTTTGTATGACATGGTTTTAAGTCTGCTCCCCTTCCTGCTTTCCTTACTCTGAAGACGCTATAATTGGTCAGTGTGCTTGCTAAATACATTATTCAAAATTAGACACAATCCTACTCTTGATGTGGTTTAAGCTTGGGAGGAAAGATGGGACTATAAGCTCCTCCATTTTGAACACTGTACTTTTAGTTTAATATTGAAGAATTGCCACTGGACTAAAGGGGCTGGGATACTACCCCACCTCCTTTCCACTAAGAGGTCCATCTGTTCTGCATGCGTTCATATGGCCTGCACAAGGTTCAGGTCTAAGGGAAACTGGTCTCCAATGGGAAGAGCTAAGCTCATTTTTCTCATACTTTTTGACCTGTTAGGTTCCCTATCCTGGTTTGCCAGGGGAAGACTTACCTATAGCTTAGCTTATGTCACCCCAAGGAAATTGGGGGAAAGGTATTTAGTGTACATTGGGAATCAGATATGCAACAGGTATTTATTTCCTTTACACACACAAAAGTGAAAAGGTGCAAAAAGCTCACAGCACATGTTGACAAATAGGGTTTCATTAATTTCACTTAAAATGATAGTTACACTCTCCCAGGGCATAGATAACTAAGAATGATCAGAACATAAGACATTTGAGGCTATTATTACTCAAATGGCATGATTACATTTCATCTTGGTTCTGCCCTGTCTAAACAACTCCAGGTCCACATCTTCTGGTAAAATGGTCCAAGCTCAGATTCATCTTGTGGTTGGAGGTCTTGAGCAGCTGCTTGGGATTTCTCCCTTTACCACCAGTCGGCTCCAAACAAAAGGACTCAGAATCTCCAAACCTCTCAAACTTCCAAGACCAGACACATTTATCTTGGGACAGATACTCATTCAACTAAGATCAACAAAGAATAAACACAAAAGAAGTTGCCTCATAACCAGATTCAAGCTTGCCTAGGCAAGATGTGTGCTTTATTGGCAAAATGTTCATGGCCTTATGTTGGCCCCAGTATAAGAAAGAGAAAACTCTTCCTCACCCCAAACCTCCTTCACACTGGGTCAGAGTAATCCTGGCAACGTGTGGCTAGAAGGGAAGAGAATACTGAGGTTGGAAGCACTTTCCTCTAAATGTTCATTAGTCATCATCAACTCTTCCTGCTCAGCTGTCAATAAAAGGACTGCCACATCATTTCATAGCCCCCAGTTTGCCCAAGTGTTGAGTCACACACACACAGTTAACACCAAACAAGAAGGACAACATTGTACGTTCATGGCAGCCTAGGTCCTTTGAGTAGGAGCTTCTGTCTAATTGTTTCTTCTTTCATCTAGTTCTTGAGGGTTCATATTTTTAAAAATTCTTTTATCTGTGACCAGGAAGATTGGGTTCAAATCCTGGCTCAGACACAGCCTTGGGCAAATCACTTCACTTCTCTGTGCCTCAGCTTCTATATGTATAAAATAAATTTGATGGTCTTCAGATTCCTTCCAGCTCTAAAAATCAATGATCCTGTGGTTTCTATTTATCATGAGAACTCTAATTAATCCTTTCCTAGGCACATTATTGAGAAGCTCAAGCATTCTCAGCTTTGCCTAAACCACCAGGGACTGACCCTGGGATGTTAACCTCATGATGACAAACATGTAGATGTCCTCTCAAACTGAAATCAAATTTCGGTTTGCTGAGAAACCTCAATTTTGATACCATTCAGATCAGGGTTAGCGATTTTGGAAGCTACCTCTGCAATGCAGCTGTAAACAAGGGGGGAGGGAAGAAGGAAAGGGAAAGAGAGAAGGAGGGAGAATGTGAGAGAGGGAAAGAGACAGAGAACCTGCTCACCAAGAAATAGCTCATTAAGCATACATAGTCATCAACTTTGAGAGCAGGGGACAGTATAATGACTGTAATTATGAAAAGATGCGTTCTGCTGAATGCCCTTTATGTTAGCACCCCCCTAACCCCTGAACACTTCTTGTATGCCAGCCAAAAGAATTTTTAAAAATCCAGTGAACTAATTTTATCATGCCACAGGTAAAAGGAAATCATTCTACTTTGCTTAGGTGGCTTGGTTAAGAGTTTATCATTTCCTTGGCAGTAAAGGGAAGATTATTTGAGGAGGGGTAGGGGGAAGGAGGGTTAAGTTTATATTCACAAGTTAGGGTCTTTGGCAATAACACTGAACTGGCAGGCAATCCCTGGAATATATTTTAGTATCCTCATCTACTAATTTAGTTAGATCAACAAGTTCTGGAAGTTTTCAGTGGGAAGGAGCAGAGGGATCAAGTTGGGATTCTTTGCCTTTAAGTATTTTTTTAGGGAAACGTTCTTTAGAGAAGTCCCACTGTTTGGGATATCTTGTGCACAGCATCTGAGTAGCAGAGGGATGGCCCCATAATTCTGTAGGATGTCTAATATGATTGCCTTGGAGAGTATGAAAGTGGTGGTGGTGGTGGGGTATTTATTCAGGGATAGAGTAGGGAAGACACGGGGCTGAGGGAGGAGATAGTGGCAGAAGGTAACTGAGTGAAATGAGATGGGGAAGAGGGAAGGAGAGGGAATTCAAGGCAAATAGTTTTTTTTTCTGCAAAATATGAGGGATGGTTCTTAGTTGAGAGAGTGGGGTTGGGGAGGGAGCCATGAGAGGTTTGGGGAAGGATGAAAAGGTTTGGAAGAGCCACTGTGGAAAGTGGGATAGTGACTTGGTTGTGTAGAAGGATTGCCTAGCAGCAGTGAAGGCCAAATTGAGATTGTATAACATAAATTTGTAGTGGACCCACACAGAATGGTTGCATAATTTTCTCTATCTTCATTCAGCAGCATGGGTGTAGGAGTGAAGTTGACAGATGGTGGAAGTGATCCAAAGTTGAGACTTAGATGGGCAAAAATCAGTGAAATGATAAGGGGGCTAGGAATTCAGGAGAGGATGACAGTGTAGAGTTGAACTGGTTCATCTAAGGGTCAAGATACAGAAAAAGCAGAGAATGGGTTAGTGCAGGAAAGATGGCCTGGGAGAAAACTGAGAGATTGAAGGATAGGAGGTCATGGTATGGACAAGGAATAGGGTTTGATAAAGGAAGGGAGAAGGAAAGGTGAAAAGTCAATAGATTATGGTTAGATAAGGGAATTTCAGAATTCTTGAACATGGAGGTGGTACATTTGTGTACACGTGTGTATTATGTGTGACAAGATCAGGATATGACCATCTTCATGTGTAGCTGAGGTAGTGTGAAGTTATGGGGGGTTGAGGAACTGAGTACTCACACACTGTTGCTTTAATAATATGTTTTGAAATTCTTCTAAGAATCAAAGTTAAAATTAACCAACCTATGAATTAAAGACCCACTTTAGTCTTTTTAAAACCCAGGACATTTTCTCCTCTCCTTCCTGAGGCAACTCTTCTGTTCATGATTTTTTTCAAAGATCACCAACAACTCAGCTATCAGGGCTACCCATTTTCTAAAAATATTGTGTCAGTGTAATTCATTTCGGCCCAAGGACTTGAACTCAATGAGATCAGTCAAGTGTTCTCTTCCCATCTCCTCATTTATTGTGAGTTTAACTTGTTTCAAATTCTTCTTCTATCTTCCCTTGTCCTAATGTCATTCAAACAGAGTAAAGATTGAGTTGTTTTGCCTTCTCTCTGACGTCCATTATAATTGTCTCAGCCACCCCAACAAGTGGTCCTATCCTTTCTTTGATTTTCCTTTTGTCTTCAAGGGGACCATTTCCGGTCATCCTGATTTATATCTGACCACTAGACCCAGATGGCTCTGGAGGAGAGAGTGAGGCTGGTGACTTTGCACAGCCCTGCCTCGCTTAATTCAATTCACTTTCCTGATAGCGTCCTCTTTGAGATCCAAGGATAGACAACAACAAATTTTGTCTTCAGACATAACTAAAAGAACTCTTTCTTTTGTTTCTAGTATTCGTTGCCAGACTTTCCTCATTCTGGGTTTTAGGACTTGACTTCATTTTTCTTAGATTGTGCCTTTCCTTGGCATCCATGTATTTCAACTCAGAAAACATTTCTCTGACTACTTGCAGGCATTATATCCTCAGTTATCTTCTCTAGCTTCCATCTTCATATATGCTTCAGTTCTTTAGTGGAGCTGAATATAATGAATTGTCCATTCCCTAAGTTCTGGACTCATAGGAACTTGGGTTGTCATCTTGGAAGCACCTTGATAATTAATGCTCTCTGTGGTTTGCATGTGTCCCAGTCAGATCCTCTCTGGCAATGTCAGAATATCACTGATTTTTAGCTCTTCCTAAGGGCTATTCAGTTTCCCTTATACAAGTACCAAGAGAGTTACTTCAAGGCACACAAAAAAGACAGATAAGAGAGTTGGTACCCAAGTCCAGTTAACAGTCTATGTATCCCTTCTCTTTCTATGTATTTTTTGTCTATATCCTACTACAAATACTCCATAGAGGATCTTCCCAACAGACTAGAGAATTTCTTATCTCCATTTTATTTTAAATAGTATTTTCCCAATTATATGTAAAGACAATTTTTAGCATTAAATTTTTTTTTTTTTTACAAAATTTTGAGTTCCAAACTTTTCTCCCTCCCCTCTTCCTAAAAGGTAAGCAATTTGATATGGATTATATATGTATAATCATGTAAAACATATTTCCATATTAGGGACAGTTGTGAAAGATTAGTCATGGACCAAAAGGGAAAAAAACACAAAAAAATTAAGTGAAAACCAGTATGTTTTTGATCGGCATTCAGAGTCCTCCAGTTCTTTCTCTGGATGTGGATAGCATCTTTGGAACTGTCTTAGATCATCGCATTGCTGAGAAGAGCTAAGCCATTCATAGCTGATCATCACACAATGTTGCTGTTACTGTGTAAAATGTTTTCCTAGTTCTGCTCATTTCACTTTGCATCAATTCATATAAATCTTTCCAGGTTTTTCTGAAATCATCCTGCTCATCATTTCTTATTGTTCAATAGTATTCCATTACTTTCATATACCACAGCTTTTTCAGAGATTCTCTATTGATGGATATCCCCTCAATTTCCAATTCTTTGCCACCACAAAAAGAGCTGCTATAAATATTTTTTGCACATTTTATGATCTCTTTTCCCTTTTTATGATTTCTTTGAATTACAGACCTAGTAGTGGTATTGCTGGATCAAAGAGTATGCACATTGGCTGCCTTTGGGTATAGTTCCCTTTTTATAGTCCTATAGTTTTTTTAAAAAAACATCCCAAGGGTACCTATACAGATCTCAGATTGTCCATCTATTATCCCTCCATCTTGGCAAATGTCCAGCCCATGTCCTTCTCCAATCATACATATCTAAGACAGTACATTTTGTGTCATTTCTTATAGTCAAGTCAACATTGTTAATATGCTGCCATCTGCTACTATCTTACATAAAAACATTTTAAGTTCTAGGAAAGTCATTGAGTTCCTCATACATCTATGTTGCTCTCTTTATACAACCTTTTCTTCTTCCCAGTAGGAATCTGTAGTTTCAGAATTTTATTCTGAAGAGCTTTCTGTCCCTTTTAAATCCACCAGCAGAATTCTAGGACATAGGTCCCTACCTTTGTTTTCTCTGAATTCTTCGTAATCTATACTTTCAAGGACCAGGGTGAGCATCAGATTATTCCTCTCTCATAGAATGAGGGTGTTGGATGAGATGATCTGTAAGGTCCTTTCTCTCTGTTCAGAAAGCACGGGAACCTCTGATCTCTAGCCACCAGGGGTCCCCATTTGAGCATATACAGTTATACGGAAACAGCTCTATAGCTTACAAAGTAGTTTTTTGTGTTCATTATCTCATTGAGGCCACACAATAACTCCATGAGGTAAGTCGTTCAAGTGTGATTATCTTCCTTTTATAAATGAGGAAAGTGAGGCTCAGGGGAAGACTTGTGAACTGATTCAGAATAAAATAAGCAGAACCAGAAAAACTAGATAAATGGAAAGATGAATGCTGTATGACTGCAGTGACCAAGATGCCTGACCCCAAAGAAGACCTGAGAAAATACATCTCTACCCCCATCTTTGCAGAGGTGTGGAAGTCTATGTATATGGAATATCTCATTGCTGTCAGAGTTGGTTAAGCTTTGATTTTGCTAAACTGCCACCACAAAAAAATTACTGTAAATACTTTTGTACAAATAGATCCTTTTTTAAAAAACCTCTTTGGAATATAGACCTAGTAATAGTGTTGCTGGCTCACAGTTTTATAGCCCTTTGGGTGTAATTCCAAATTGTTTTCCAGAATGATGGGACTAGTTCATAACTTCACTAAATAGTACATTAGTGTCCCATTCCTCCCTTCCCCCCATCTTCTCCAGTATTTGTCATTTTCCTTTTCTATCACATGAGTTTATCTGATAGGTGTAAGGTGGTATCTCACAGTTGTTTTAATTTGCATTTCTTTAATAAACAGTGATTTAGAGCGTTTTTCATGTGATTATTGATAGCTTTGATTTCTTCATCTGAAAAACACCTGTTCATGTCCTTTGACTATTTTATCAACTGGGGGAACTCCTTATACTCTTAAAAATTATTGAGCACCTCAAAGAACTTTTATTTGTGTGGGTTATATCCATCAATATTTGTCATTTTAAAAATTAACACTAATAAATTTTAAATTTTTTATTCATTTGTTCAAAAGTAGTAATAAATCAGGGGCAGCTAGGTGGCAAAATGGACAGAGCGCAGTCCTTGAAGTCAGGAGGACCTGAGTTCAAATGTGACCTCAGACAGATCGTAATAACTGTGTGACTCTGAGCAAGTAACTTAACCCCGACTGCCTTACCACCCCCCCAAAAGTAATAAATTCATTACATGGTAACATAAATAACACGTTTTTATGAAAAAAATGTTATTTTCCCAAGCCAAAAAAAAATTTAGGGAAGAGAGTGGCATTGTTTTACATACTTTTGCAAAACCTTTTAATATCTGACATAATAGAATACAGATGAATTCTCATTTCTGCTTTTGCATTCAATCTGTTGTGATGTGTCATTTTGATTGAAGTATATAAAGAAAATCTGACCTTACACAGATATGTAGTTAGAACAGGAAGGAATATTGTAAAAGGCAAATAAAATCATAGTACTATTATGAAAACAGTTTAGATCTCATGGATCCCCTTAAAAAGTCTTGAGGACCTCCATGGGTCTACAATCCACACTTTGAGAACTGCTGGACTAAGGCATCATTTTTCTAGAAGGCCCTAATTAAAATGAAATTTGAGTGGGAATCACATTAAATACAAACACATTTAACAATTATTTAGACAATACAGTATCAAGAGTACTGTTAAGTCCTGAGGGGTAAGGGGGCGAAACCTAGCTTACAGGCTGATAATGGAATAAAACACCAAGACAGATAATTACAATATGTAAAATTATACAATAAACATATTAGAGAGTTGCAAATGAAGTGCTCTATAAGGAAGTAGGGAACCAATAAGGATCAGAAGATATCCATGGAGTAATTGAATTAAAATGGTTCTTAAGAGACTGGGTGGGAATTCAACAAATGAAGAGGAGGAGGAAGGACATCCCAGGTATAGGAAACAGTGTGAAGAAAAGTGTGGAGAACTGAGAGCTCAGTGCATTCAAAGTCAGAAAAGAAAGAAGTATAGATGATGCAGAAGGGAGTGTTATAAGATAATGCTGGAAAGGCAGTTGCTAGATAGTTGAAAGTCTTGAATGGCAGACAAAGGAATTTGAATTTAACTTTGTAAGCAATAGGGCACCATTAAAGATTTTTAAGAAAGGGTGTAACATGACCAGATCAGTGCATAAGAAAGTTTACCCTGGGAGGAGCATGCAGGATGAAATGGAAGACAGAAAGAATGGAAGTGGTGAGGCCTATGGGGAAGCTGTCAAATATAACCATCACAGGAAAAACAAGAATAACATTAGACGAAGAGAGACCTCAGGAGAAATGGAATGAAACGAGACTGGGTTGGGGTAAAGAAATCTCAGAATTCTCAGTCATACAAATGGAACACTTGAGGATGAGAATGAGATCAGGGGTGTGTAGGTGCCCAGGGAGGAGGCCGTGAGGACAGAAGCCCACGGGGCTGAAGTGGAAATAGGAAGGGATGGACATAGCAGAGATCAAAGAGGTAGACTTCACAGTGCTTTATAACTGATTGGGTGACAGAGAGAGGGAGAAAGAAAAATCAAAGATAACCTTAAGGTTTCAAAATTGGAGTACTGAGTGAATTAATGATACTACTGACAAAAACAATATAGTCAGAAGGGATGAAAAAGTTCTATCAGGGAAAATTATAAGGTTGGTTTGGGATTTGTTGAGTTTGAGATGCTAGTGAGACAAGTAGGTGGAGAGATACAATGCTAGCGCCAGACTTATTTGGAAGTCGTCTGTGTAGCAGTAATAGTTGAAACTGTGGGAGTGAATGAGTCAGCCAAAGGAGACATTGTAGAGAGATGAAAATGGCTAAGGATAGATCTTTAGGCAATACCCTACCTTAAGGTCAGAAGAGGATGAGGAAGAGCAGAGGAAATGCGAAGTAGTTAGAGGCATAGGAGAACAAAGTGAAAGTCATGGCTCTGGAGCCAAGGAAAGAAATATTTTGCAATAGCAGACAGAGTGAGTCCAATATCTGGTAGGTCAAAGAGACAAAAAAGGACACTGGATTTGGTAATGAGGAAGTGATTGATAATGGAATTAAGGGTACAAGTAGAGAGGCTGACCTTGGCAAGAAGAGCCATCTTATTGTCAGAGACTAAAGTAAAGGGGAAGAAAATTGTTGGTGGTGGTGGGGTGGGGTTAAAAGGGTTTTGAGATGAATGGGAGAAGAGTGAATTTATGATGAATGACCTCTATTTATTACCTTCCACATATTCTGTATAAACCTTGTATGCTCAACATTGCTTTTATGTTGTCTTCTTCACTAGAATATGAAC
This sequence comes from Notamacropus eugenii, assembly GCF_028372415.1. Taxonomy (NCBI): domain Eukaryota; kingdom Metazoa; phylum Chordata; class Mammalia; order Diprotodontia; family Macropodidae; genus Notamacropus; species Notamacropus eugenii. Next base: position 103,880,411 of record NC_092876.1, read on the forward strand.
TCCTTGAGGGAAGGAACCATGCTTTTTGGGTTTCTTTTCATCTTTATCAGTTAGCACAGGGCTTAACAATTGCCTGCTGACATTTTTAAAATATATAGAGAACTGAGTCAAATTTGCAAGAATACAAGTCATTCCCCAATTGATAAACAGTCAAAGAATATGAACAGACAGTTTTCAAAGGAAGAAACCAAAGCTATCTATAGTCATATGAAAAAATGATCTCAATCACTATTGATCAGAGAAATGCAAATCAAAACAACTCTGAGGTATCACATCATACCTATCAGATTGGCTAGCATGACAAAACAGGAAAATGATAAATGCTGGAGAAGATGTGGGAGAGTTGGAACACTAATTCATTGTTGGTGGAGCTGTGAGCTGTTCCAACCATTCTGGAGAGCAATTTGGAGCTATGGCCAAAGGGTTACAAAAATGTGCATACCCTTTGATCCAACAATATCACTTCTAAGGCTATATCCCAAAGAGATCATAAAAATGGAAAAAGATCTCACATGTATAAAAATATTGATAGCAGCTCTTTTTGTGATAATCAAGAACTGGAAATCTAGGGAATGCCCATCAATTGGGGAATGGCTGAACAAGTTGTGGTATACAAATGTAATGAAATACTATTGTGCAATAAAAAATGATGAACAGGAGGACTTCAGAAAAATCTGGATTTATATCCTAAGTGAAATGAGCAGAACCAGGAGAGAATTATACACAGTAACAGCGACAGTGTACAAGGACTGTTTGTGATAGACTTAGCCTTTCACAGCAATGCAAGGACCTAAAACATTCCCAAAGGACTCTTGAGGCAAAATGCCATCCACATCCAGAGAAAGAACCATGGAATTGGAATGAAGAATGAAGCAGACTATTTTCTCTTGTGTTATGTTTTGTTTTGGTTTGCTTTTTCTCATGATTTCTCCTATTCATTTTAATTCTTCTATGCAACATAACTAATATGAAAATGTGATTAATAATGTATGTGTAGAACCCATATAAGATTGCAAACCATCTTGGAGAGAGAAGGCAGAAGAAAGGGGAGAAAATTTAAGACTTATGGAAGTATTGTTGAAAACTGAAAACAAATTAATTAAATTTTTAAAAATTAAAAAAAAACAAAAATAATTGCCTGCCAACTGACTATTTCCTTAGTAGAGTATGTAGCAAGGTCCTCAGGTGAGAGAGAGTAGATAAGAGAAGGTTGAGAAGAAGAAAAAAGAGATTTGGAATAGCTACTGTGACAAATGTGGTAGGGAGTAGTGAAAACATTTCAGTGCTGGTGAGGGGAAACACCAGAGGTTATGTATATGTGTGTATAGGACTGATTCCTTTTCAGAGATTTCCACGAAGAAGGCAGAAGAGGAGAGAGGTACAGAATTTGAAAGGTGGACAGAATTTCATCTTGAGAAGGGCAACTCCAAAAGTGAGAGGGTGGGGCCATGATGGCCAAGTCTGGAGAGTCAGAAGCTGAAGTAGGAGATGAATGAAGAATGGCCAGTCTGGGTCTGCTGGACATTCTGAAAATCTGTGATATATTTAGAAGCTCTCAAATTTGCTCCTTTTGTTAGGACCACTAGTTTATCTTGGTTGCTGCTTTACTCTGTATATGGACATTTGAAATCATGTGTTTGGCTACTGGTTTCTTTCTTGAACTTATTCTCCTGTGTCCTAATGCTACTGTCCTTAAATAGTAGCTACTCTTTGTGGGATTTGGTTTGGTGAGGATACACAGGGAATTTTTTTCCTTTCTCTTGTCCTTTCCAGTTTAAAGCCATTAGCATCAAATTTTTAGAAGAACAGGACTTTGGTGATAAAAGTTTTATGGATTGTTAGAAATTTAGTTTGGCCCAGACGGTTGGGAAATAAGGACAATCTAGGCCTTTTTTTTCCAGTTCTTGTTCTCTTTGCTTTCTTTTCAACTATCGATAATGTCAAATATTCCATCCTTCTGGATACTGTCTCCTCCCGTGGTTCTGGAGACACTACAGAAGTGTCCAACTGTTTTTGTGATATGATAACTTGATAACTTGGATAGTTTATAATCCAGTCATTTGGTTTTCTTCCTGCCTCTCTTTCTACTCCTTCTCCATCTTCTTTGCTTTTCATCCTTATGTCTGTCCTTGACCTTTTCTCTTCCTTCTCTATACACTTTTCCTTGCCAGTCTCAGCTCAAATCTCACCTCCTCCAAGAGACCTTTCCTTATCCCCCCACCGGCTATTATCTTCCTTTCTCAGATTGTCTTCCGACTATTCTCTCAATAACTTTTATACGCCTACTTGTTTACATCTTCTCTCCCCCATTAGCATGTACAGTCCTTGAAGACAAGGAGGGTATTGCTTAATACCCTGCATGGCCTGCAGTTGGAGTTACCTCGTGTTTGTTGACTGGATTTACAAAGAAAAGCCTGGTCCCTTGTATTTTTCTCCCTTGGGAAAAACACCAGAAAGGAAAACAGACACAGCACAACTTCCTCCTGAGACAGAAACCATGGAAAGGAGATAGGCAGAGGTTCCCCCAAAATTTAAAATAAGGGGACAAAATTCTTGCCTGGTCAGTACTTGGTGACCCATTGCCTATGAGAGATGAAGGTAGAGAAGAATGATCCAACTCTGAGATTATATTCATGACTTCCATTTAGCTACATCTGCATTCATGGGGAATGGCTGAACAAGTTGTAGTATATGATTGTGATGGAATGCTACTGTCCTGTAAGAAATGATGAGCTTGATAATCTTAGAAAAATGTGGAAAGACTTGCAAAAAATAATGAAACGTGAAATGAGTGAACCAAGAAGACGCTGTGTACCGTAACAGCAATATTGTTTTAAGAATGACTTTGACTATTATAAATACCCAGATTAAATATAAAGTATATATGAAGATGAAAGAACTGATAGAAATATGTATAGAATAATTTTACACATATACACATACATAGATGTATGTATATATACATATACATGTGTGTATACACACATACATACATATGTGCATATCTATCGTATCTATCTATACATAGATAGATAGATACGCACATATTTGTGTCTAATAATAGCCATCTCTAAGTGGGGGCAGGAGGAGGGGAAAAACGAAATTTACATGATAATATTGTATATTTGAAAGGAACAGCAAGTGGCGCATAGTAAGTTTGCAGTTTTATGTGCAATCACCTTTTTTTATTGTACTATGTTATAGAAGCACTGGTTTTATTCCATAAGTTTAAAAATAAAATAATTTTTTTTAAAAAAAGTGACTTCTTAGTCTTGCTCCCTGACTCACTGATATTAGGCCTAATTAGAAGACTAGGAACTAGACCTGTAACTACATTGTTATAGGGAGCTCCCAGGTGAGGAAATTCTCTCTATCAATGCAGTTTGGCACTGTCTCTGCAGCTGATAGTCTCAAGTGACTTGCTGAGTGTCACAGAGACAATATGCGTCATAAGTATGACTTGAATTCACCTGTTTCTGGCTCCAAATCCAGCCCTTAGTCCACTTGGCCACACTGTCTCTCCCAAGTATATTTGGGGCAGCTAGGTATTACAGTGGATAGAGGGCTGGGCCTAGAGTCAAGAAAAGCCAAGTTCAAATCTGACCTCAGACACTAGTGTGTGACTTTGGGCACGTCATTTAACCTCTGTTTGCCTTAGTTTCTTTGACTGTAAAATAGTAATAGCACCTGCTTCCTAAGAGGATCAAATGAGATATTTGTAAAGTTCTTAGCACGGTGATTGGCACATTGTTGGCTCCATATAAATGTTAGCTATTATTATTTGATAATTAGAAATAATCATGCTTTCCCTCCCAACTCAGATTATCTGGAAGCTTCTGTATTTCCCGAAATTTTTCATTAAGAATTTCCTATATGTTAGGAATCATTTTCAGATTTCACATTTTTCATAACACCTTCTACCTAATCTCTTCTGACAACCATTTCCTTTTGTACCCACGTGTGTTGGGTGCCTGATCTCTGTGCAGGTCTGAAGGTTGAGAAAACCATGAAAGAAATAATTTGGTTTTGTTTTAACACCCCTTACACCAGATTTCCAAATAGAACATTTTTCCCAGGGACCTCAGTAGCAGTCTGTACTTTTGGGACTTTTAGAGGTGAGGGAGACAACTAATATGGCCTACTGCCCATGGTAACTACCTGGCCTCAGTAGAGTTCACAGGTTATCCTTGTGGATGTAGTGGAACTTTCACTACTTTCCATTAGTTTTCTGGTGCTTTCTGTTCTACCTGTCTCTCACACCAATTAGGGGGCATAGTAGATAGTATGCTGGACTTGTGAGTTAAGAAGACCTGAGTTCAAATCCAGCTTCAGAAACTTACTAGCTGAGTGATCCTGGATACTTAACCTCTGTTTGCTTCAATTTCCTCATCTGTAAAATGGGGATAATAATAATAGCTACCTTCCAGGGCTACATTAAATGAAACAGTATATGTTGGTTGCTGTCCTTCATTTTGGAAGAGGACCAAAATGACACTACTATGATAAAGGGAAGTTTCAGTGTGTCTGACTGTGGCTGATCAGCCCAATACCAGCTTGGAATGCTCTACCACAGGTTGGGCACAGATAGACCATGTGAATATTTGGGGTGGATATTCCAAATTTTTGCATCCTGTGCTTACTTTGTGCTGTCTCAATTCTGCTTTTTCATAAAATACAGCACTTTTTCTAATATGGGCACTCCATGCTGAGCAGTCCTGTGCCAGTGTCCCCCATGTTGCACAGCCAAATCCAAAGTTCTTGAAAGAGACCTTGAGAATGTCCTTGTATTGCTTCTTCTGACCACCACGTGATCACCTGCCCCATGCAAGTTCTCCATAAAATAGTCTTTTGGGCAAGCATATATTTTGCATTTGAACAATGTGCCCAGCCCATAGGAGTTGTGCTCTCTGAAGCATAGTTTGAATACTTGGCAGTTCAGCTTGAGCACGGACTTCAGTGTCTGGTACCTTATCGTGCCAGGTGATCCTCAGAATCTTCCTAAGACAGTTCAAATAGAAGCAATTCAGTTTCCTGGCATGGAGCTGGTAGACTGTCCATGTTTCACAAGCATATAACAATGAGGTCAGCACAACAACTCTGCAGACCTTCAGTTTGGTAGTCAGTCTAATACCTCTTCTCTCCCAAACCTTTCTTCAGAGCCTCCCAAACACTGAACTAGCTCTGGCAACGCATGCATCAACCTCATTGCCAATGTATACATCCCTGTGTACACTACCAAGGTAAGTGAGCTTGTCCACAGCATTCAAAACTTCCCCATTTGCTGTAACCGATGGTTCCACATATGGATGGTGTGGTGGTGGCTGATGGAGCACCTGTGTTTTCTTGGTGTTAATTATTAGGCCAAAATTAGCACAGGTAGCAGAGAATTGATCCATGCTTTGTTGCATCTCAGCTTCAGAGGCTACATTGAGTGCACAATCACCTGCAAACAGAAAATCATGCACCAACGCTCCCTCCACTTTGGTCTTGGCTTGTAGCCTTTTCAAATTGAAGAGCTTACCATCAGTATGGTAGTTGACCTTGACACCATGTTCATCCTCACTGAAATCATTTGACAACATGGCTGAAAACATCATGCTAAAAAGCATGGGAGCAAGCACACAGCCCTGTTTCACTCCATTGGTGACTGGGAAGGCACAAGAGCATTGTCCACTATCCAGAACACGGGCAAATGTGCCATCATGAAATTGACATTTAGAAACCTTAAAATGCTATATAAATAATTACATATCTAAATATATGTATATACATATTTAGTTGTTCAGTAATTTTCAGTCATGTCCAACTCTCCCTGATCCCATTTGGGGCTGAAGTGGTTTGCCATTTCCTTCTCCCATTTTAAAGATGAGGAACTGAGTGAGACAGAGTTCAGTGACTTGTCCAGGGTCACACATCAAGTAAGTGTCTGAAGCTGGATTTGAACTCAAGTTTTCCTGACCCCAGAGCTAGTGCTCTGTCCACTGTGCCCCCCTCATACATATATATATATTTAAATATATAAATTATTATTAGAAATTGAAACAAGTCTCATTCACTCAGAGCAGCACATTCATAATTGATTCCAAAGTACCAAGGGTAAGTATTTAGCTTGTGGGATTGGGTTCACAGTCTCTTCCTTTCATCTTTGCCTGCTGTTTGAATTGTTCTCGGATGGACCTGTGCCAGATACTATCTGTTCACTTAAGAAACCTCAGCTAATGCCTACAAAGGTGATGTTGCTTTTTTCAGCTTATTCTCCTAAATAACACTTGAATCACTAGCTGAATCACGCCATGCAGGAGTACTATGAGGCATTGTCCTCATGGTACAGTACGTTCAGAGCCTGATAGAGTAGGATGAGGACAAAGCTTCTCAAGGTAATATCCTGTTTCTCTGAGAACTCAACATAGTCTTTTAAATGATGAGTCTGCCAGCATGCATGCTTCTGGTATTCTAGGTGAGTGTGTAAAGGGGAGCTTTGTAACTCAATGCTGAGGCAGTGTGGGCCAACGGGTGGAGCAGGGAGTTTTGGGAGTCAGAATACCTAGATTCCATTTCCAGCCCTGGGACTCACTTGCTAGTCACTTCAATCTCTTTAGGCCTCAATGTGACTATCTTAACACTTCATTAGTGATGACTAGGAGCTTCATTAACACTTCATTAGCTAAATTAGGAGCTAGTAGGGTAAAGTTCTGTCACTAAACAACGTCACAGAAATATTGCAAAAATAAATTAGATTTAACCTTTTTGAGATTCTTAAAGACGATGCTATTGAGATTAAGATGTGATTATTATCTATATAGCATCTTCCTTGACTAAAAGGAAATACTGGAGGCAATTTGCATCACAACTCCCTAGCCTGTGTTGAAGAACCCTAGGAGAAGGCATGATCTTGTCCAAGGTCTTTGTTCTGTTTTTTACAGAATGAAAAATGTAAGTCATATTTTATTTATTTTTATGGTGACTCTATTTCCCAAAGTAAACATCAGAACAAGTATGGTATAGTGGGAAAAAAATTGGATAAGAATTTAAAAGCTCTGGATTCAAATAACTTGTGTCAATTCCTAAGTGTATTGTCCTGGGGCAAAGTTGCTTTGATCCCCTGGGTCTTGATTTGCTCATGTTTAGAGTGAAGTAGTTGGATTAGATGAAGTTGCTTGCTACTCTAGCCTCTTCAGGCCTCAGTTTCCTTACCTGTAAAATGAGAGATTGGACTAGATGTTTTCTTAGGTGTAAGGCTTATGACTCAATAGGAGAGTAACATATGTCTGATAGTAGATAAATGGGAAGGAGGCAGAGGTTTTCTGATCTTACCTTTCTGTGCTTCTAGACACCCAAGTATTACCCTCTAAGACTCATCACTCATCCCACATATCTAATGAGCTGCCAAGTTTTATTAATTTCACTCCATAACATCTCTAGCATTCTTCCCTTTGTCTCCACTCACATGACCATAGTCCCTCATCACTTCTCACCTGGACTCTTGCAAGAACTTCCCAGTTGACGTCCCTTCATCCAGCCTTTCCCCATGTCCAGTTCATTCTGTCCACACAGCTACCATGTTGGTATTCCTAAAGCACATGTCCAACCAGGTAACTGCCTTACTCAGAAAACTACGGTTGCTCCTCATAACTTCTAGAATAAAATACAGATATTATGCCTCCATTTAATATTTAAAACCCTTTTTAATAACCTGACTCCAGCCCATCTTTTCCAACTTGTTTTATGTTATTTCCTCTTATATATTCAGTGTTTCATTCAAATTATCCCATTGATGATAGAGCACTACATCTGGAGTCAGGAAGAATCAGTTCAAATTGGACCTTTCTCTGCCTTAGACAAAGACTAGATTCAAACTCAGGTCTGCCTGAATATGAATTCCATATAGCTGTGGGACCTTGGACAAGTCACTTAATCTCTGTTCACCTCAGTTTCCTCATCGGTTAAATGGGAATAATAATAATAGGATTGTTTTATTTGCAGGTTTGTTTGGATAAAATGAAATAATTTTGGCAGAACACTTTGCAAACGTTAAGATGCTATATAAAAGCTAGTGATTATTATTAATGTTCCATATATACAATATTCTATCTCCCATTACTGTGCTTTCACACAGGTTGAGTCCTATGCCTGGAATGCCCTCCTTCTTACTTCCTCTTTATGAAATCTCTTACTCCCTTTAGGCCCCCACCCCAACTCAAATACTTCTTTTCTCCCAGATTGCCCATTACTACGTCCTTGAATTCCCAAGCGTCTGTTCTCGCTTTTTTTCTTTAGTAAGACTTGCTACTTCAAATTCAAGTTTTCCTTTCTTCCAGTTATTTCCGTTGTGCAGCCCATAAATTCTGTTCTCAAACTTCTCCTTTCTATTTTAAGCCACTTAGAGCCAGCGTGTTGTAGTTCTGTGCTCTCCTCAAAATCCACACAGTCCTCCACCTCATTTTGTATTGAATCATTTCCCTTGTTTTGCGGTATTTACTCGCAGATGCCTGGACCCATTCACTAGATCCGGAGGACATATTTCCTTCTGCTGTAAATATTTTCTTTGTTATTTTATCTGTTTAGGTTTAAGGGTTTTGATGTTCCATCTTCCTGGGATTCTTGGTAATTCAGTATTTTTTCCCCTTATTGTCCCCGTTGCTCACTCCCTGACTCCCTCCCTTCTCATGGTAGTTTTCTTGGATCTCAAAGAATCTCAGCCTCCTCTTACTCTGGGCAATTCATGGTTCACCAGTCTGAGTCTCTGCCTCAGGTGACTTCTGGGGGTGGGGGGGTGGATAGATCTGACTCCAGCTGGACTCTGGGCTCTTTTCTTCAGGCTTGGTGGAGGGCCACACAGCACCCTTCCACACACATGTATTCATACAGTGTCCTGCCCCATTCCTTTTGTTTCTCAGTTCTGTGTCCCAGGGTGCAGTGCTGTCAAGCTGCTGCTATTACTTTCTGGGAAAATATCTTACATTTGCAGTTTGGATCTCCAGCACTGGCTGGGCAGGTGGAGGGACAGGGTCTTGGGGTACAGAACTGAGCTTCAGTTACTATCACAGAAATGAGTCCTTCTGTGTCCCCTCTGTTCCTTCACTCCCCTGTAGAGTTGGAGCACATAATGCAGATGTGATGCTAGTTATTGTGACCTCAACAAATTTCTTCAATTTGGAGCTTGGTTTTCAGGGCACAAGAATGCAAGCTTATGGTCCAGATTAGTTAGTGCAGCTTTGCGGCAAGAGCATGGTAGGTGGTAGGGATGCTGAGTGAGTGTAAGTTAGGCATTAGTTAGTTCATTTGGGTTCTGGCATCCTAGATCATGGAGACAGGTGAAATTGCTTTATCTTTGGTGCATAATTTCTGTTATGGAGAGGTCTGAGAGGTTATGAAGATCAGAGAAAATTCTTAGTTCTTCATTTGTTGGTTACATGGCTTAGAATGAATACACATTAATAAATTTATTGAATTGAATTATCCCAGATCTCTGCCCTGATTTTTGTAAGGTGGAAAATAACAGTCCTATCTTCTTTGCTGTGCTGTGACCATATATGTTTAAAAACAAAAATCTACATTCAATCAATTAGCTTTGCCTTACTACCACAATTGTATGTAATTTGTATCAGCTCAAATGTGTAGCATGGTACCATATTATAAAGCAGTAATTATCAAAACAATCTGGTACTAGCTGGAAAATAGAATGGTGGATCAGTGGAATAGATTAGGTACACATTACATTATAACAAATGACCATAGTAATCTACTATATGATGAACCCCAAACATCTGGGCTTTTGGAACAACAACTCCTTATTTGACAAAAACTGCTGAGAAAAATGGAAAACAGTATGGCAGAAACTCTCACATTGTATATCAAGATAAGGTCAAAAAAGGTAGAAGATTTACACATAAAGGGTAATACCATAAGCAGATTAGGAGAGCATGGAATAGTTTGTCAGGTGTATGGATAAGGGAAGAATTTAGGTCCAAAGAAAATATAGAGAGCATTATAAAATGTAAAATAGAAAATTTTGATTGCATAAAATTTAAAAGTTTTTGCACAAACAAAGCCAATGCAACCAAAATTAAAAGGAAAGCAGAAACCTCAGGGAAAATTTTTTTTACAAGCATCTCTTATAAAGACCTCATTTCTCAAATGTATGGAGAACTGAGTCAAGTTTATAAGAATACAAGTCATTCCCCAATTGATGTTTGACATTTAAGCCATTTCTTTTTCTTTCTTTTTTCTCCTCCTGCTCCTCCTTCTTCTACTTCCAACCTGGCTCCCACCTACCTTTCTAGGCTGATTTGTTTCCTTCTCATGAATTTTTTAATTCCAGTCAAATAGACTTCAGTGTTTCCTGACACTGCTTAGGTTACTATCTCCTAAAAGAGTGAATGCAGCCTCTGGATGTTCCTTTGAAGTTCAACTGTGTTCTCCTGATTGCTGACTCTCCCAACCAGAAAGAAATAGAATACAAACTCATTGACCATCCTTTTCTTTCCTTGTCTCCTGGGTTGACTAAGGTGGAACTTTCTTCTCTAATCCCTTACCCTGACTCCCTCTCTCTTCACTATTCATTCTAGAGACTTGGAGGGAGAGGATACACTTAGCCTTGAGGGTCCTCCAGTCATACCAGGAATTACAAACAATACAAATGAAATACAGAGTCCAAACTGAAAGCCCTAGGTTCTATATGAATTCTGTACTTAAGAGTTTAGCTGTGAAACAGAGAGGATAAATAGTTCATAAAGTATGTTCCTAGATGATCTCATTGACCACTAAGCTAGAAGCAGGTTCCTAATTTAGATAGTCTGTGAAATATTAAAAACCTTCCTCAGAGTCTCACTCCCCTTAGGACTCTTGGACAGCTTTTATAGTCACACTCAGGAAAACAATGAAGAAAGGACTCCTTATCTGACAAATCAGACTTAACCAGAAATACCATTGCACAGTGAAAGGTCTATGTAAAGGGAATGAAAAAGTTGTGGGGAAACTATTTGTATTTCAAAAGGAGTAGAGGGAAAACGGGAAAAGAGAAGACATTTTCTTCTGTTGACTTCAAAGCCAATGGAAGAGAAGTCCACCACACCTCCACTTGTGCTGGTGCTCTGTCTTCTTGCAGTGGATATCTGGTCTCTCTGCGTGTCCTCCACCCATCTTTCTGTGTCTGCAAACTTCATATGGCCAAAATATCTTATCCTTTAACGTCTTAAAAATAGGTGGGTCAGTTGGTCTACTAGCATTGATTAAGTAGGGGAGACAATATGCAAGCAACTGTGCAAAAACAAGATGTATAAGAGTTAATTTACAGATACCCAATTCTTCCTCCTAGGAAGCTATTTCATCATTCCCTGAAAGTCTATGGGAAGGACCACATTTGTACAAAATTTGGGATTTTTTGAAGATTTATTGGGACAAAGGATTAAAAATTGGAAATCAGGACTGACCCACTCAAATCTGGAAATATTGGTATTATAACTATCTTTCCCCTGCCTCTCTAAAGAACCAGAGTTACAGAATTTTATAGTCGAAGGGTACTTAAGTGGTACCAACCCCAAACTGACTGAGAATCTCCTTTTCAAAATACTGTGAAGTCATGGGTGAGAGACTGGGAAGGATGCTCAAATGCTCAGTGGATCATTTTATTACATCAGGCATTTTATTACTTACATGCATGGGCACATGCTCCCATATTTTCCTGTCCTACAATCCTATGAACAGCATAGGCAATGGCATGGGCACATAGTAGGATTGCATCCCAATCAAGAGTCCAGATCTCTGGGTTTCTACCCTTATTATCTAACTGCTGTTGCTGAGCAACATCAGGAAGTAGGAGGGGGATTTTAGGGACAATCAATCAATCAATAAACATTTGCTAAACACTTAGCACGTGCCTGACATTGCCCTAACCTCTGGAGATACAAGAAGAGTCAAAAGACAGTCCTTGTCCTCAAGAAGTTTACACTTTAGTGGAAGATACAACGTGCAAGCAAATATGTACAAAAATTACTATATACAGGATAAATAGGAAATTATTAACAGAGAGTAGGCAATGGAATTAAGAGAGGTTGGAAAAGGCTTTCAGTAAAAGAAAAGATTTTAGTTGGGATTTAAGGAATCCAGGGAGGTTGGTAGGTGTAGCAGAGAAGTCAATCAGTGGGTGATATTCCTTACCAATAATAAAGGCATTGTAGTTAGGAAAGTTGACTAATCTTACAAACCAGGAGTAGATGAAGTTTGAAGATTATGATTTAAAGAGCATTCCTTGTCTTAACTGACTAAACCAGAACTGAGGACACAAAGGAACTTCCTGGTAACAAAGGCAGGTCAATTTATGGTCAAACATGGAATTACTTCCATTAGCTAGGGCCTAGCATGAGGCCAATCCTCATCCAGATCTAGAGAGGAGTGGATATCCATTCACTCTTTGTTTGAAGGCCTCCAGTGAGGAGATGCCTCCTAGCTCCAAAGCTAGCCATTTTACTTTCTCACAACTCTATTAGGTAGGAAGTTTCTTTCAGTCTGTCCTCACTACTTTAGCTGAAATTGTCTACTTTACTTTTTGACCATGTCATCTCCTATTCTTAAACCCATTTGGGACTTCCTATCAATCACCCTGCAGGTCAAGGTTAAGCTCCTCACCTTATGATTTCCAACCTTTCCTTATAGATTTAGATACATTCTTTTCTTACCTTGTCTCCTCCTAAGTCCTTGGGCAACTGGGGAAACCTATGAGACTTTTCTTAGAACTATGTTTTTAAAAGCATAAAATAAAATATGTAGGATTACAAAGTACTCATGTAGGAATCATCAATGTAGTCATCAAAATTTTTTTGGAGTTCATGGACCTCAGGTTAATTGAAATGTAGTCATCAAAAAATATATATATGTATATATATTTAAGTTCATGCTCTTCAAGTTAATTAAAATGTAGTCACGAAAATATTTTTTTTAATTCATGGACCTTAGGTTAATTGAAATGTAGATGGAGATGGAGATGGAGATGACTACATCTCTCTCTCTCTATCTATTTTAAGTTCATGGGCCTCAAGTTAAGAACACCTGCCTTAAACTGAATCTGAATGTGCATTTAGGGGAGAAAGAGAGAGGGACAGAAAGGAGAATGAGGCTACATAGAGGATTAACTAAGGGTTAACAAATTCAAATCTTAGTCTAGGGTTTGTGAGATTCAATTCAGAGAATCCACTAGCTCCTAAAGGCATTCTGTACAGGACCCAGGAATCAGTAGAGCTAGTGAGAATACATTGCCAGGAATCAAAGGCAGGAAATTTCCTGTTCACTGAATCTCCCAAGTCATCATCTAGGATGTTCATGAGCCTCCATTGAAAAACCAGGAGCAGAGGCAGGAAAACATGGAGAAAAGAGTGTAGGATTTCAAATGATGATGACCCATTTCACACTCAGGATAAGCTGAAGTACTTTATGTAGTGATGTGGTCATCCAAACCAGGTCCCCCAAAGGAATACACCTGTAGCTTGAGAACTCTTCTTCCTAATGCTTGATAACACAGGACCACACATGTATTCACAGATAAAGAGCTTGAGGGTGGCCTTAGGGGCCATCTACTTCAGCCCCCTCATTTTTCAGCTGAACAAAAAAAACCAGAGACCTGGGAATGGAAAATAACTTTCCCAAGGTCACACAGGTAATAAAAGGCAGGACCCAAGTCCTCTGCATGTACAACCTGTCCTCTTTCTAGTATACCATGTTAACTCCCTTTCACTTTTCAAAGATTCTTCATCTAGTTTGTCCCCATTGCTATAGTAGCACCATCTGACCCATCACATTTCTTCTGGTTGTCTTAATAGCCCCTGACATTCTGTCTTCCCCGTTGATGAGTAAAAGGCTGGGAGCTTCTCTTCAACCTGTGTGTCAAGATGTACTTTCCTGAGCTATTTTCCCCACCTTGACTAATACCTTACCCCTCTACTAACACACAGAGTAGAACTGCATGAAGCATACACATCAGTGTCCCTTTGGCCATTCACTTAGAATTTTTGTCTGTTTTTCATATACATATATATATATATTTATATATCTATATCTATTTCTGGGTCAATCAGTGTTCTTTCTATGAGGAAAAGATTTTGCGACTTTGCTTTCAAGTTCCTTGATGACAGTATGCTGACCTCTAACTGAGCATCAGTCCCAATTAAGCTCTTCCTCACCTCCAAAAAGAGGGCCCCTTAGGCCACATATTACAACTATAATTACAAATGAAACTCATGGTCTTATCAAAATATTAAGAGGCAGCATGTGGTGGGGGAAAGAGATCTGACCTCAGAATCAGGAATTCAAGGGTTCAAACCCCACCTCTGATACATACAGCTTGGTGAACCTAGACAAGTCACTTAATCTTTCCATGCCCTTGTAGCTCTCTAAGACTACAAATTGCAGAACAGTTTACTATGTGCATTGGTAGGGGAGGCTGTCTCATTAGAAGTTCCCTACATTGATGAAATCGTGAGTCTATACTCCCCCAAATACCTCTCAAACCCAACACTGAAATAGCAGCACATTCTGTGTGTCCTCCCCCAGTGGTCCACTTAAGGAACATTTCATCACAGAGAACCTTAAAGATAATCCAGTCTTCTCATATTGTTTTACAGATAGAGAGCTGAGACTCAGAAAAGTCAATCAACTTGTGCAATATCACCCAGCAATTTAGTTGCAGAACTGAAATCTCCTGACTTTTATTTCAGAGCATTTATAAGTATATCTTCATCCCTTACATCCAGGGTAATTCTCTTCCTGAAGTTCTTGTTATACAACTGTACTATTCTCTGCCACTCCTAGGTACTGTCATCCACTAACCCCTGAGCAACTAGCCAAGCTTTTGCAGTGACTTAAAGTTTTCCTTTCCATCAGTTTCCTTCTTTTCACCTCAGATCCCTCAATTTCCATTAGATGATGCTTCAAATCCCCTAACTTCACTGTTTCTTAAATTCCTCAACCCTTAATTTTTCCTTCTGTGCTCTACTTTAGTGACTCACTGGAGCAGTTATGATGCAGACCTCTTTCACTTGAAGCTGCTGCTTTACTTCCATGCTCTTAAAACTCTGAAATCCCCTCCTTTGATCATAATTTCCTATATTCTCACTTCTTCATTTCCCCTATTTCTACCAAACATGGCATTCTCCTTTATCATGACTTTCATTATTCTGACAGTCTGTCATTTGATGTTCTGTGCTGAGACTGACTCAAGCCAATTTCCTGGTAGTTGATGTTCAGTGTTGGAACGATATGAGACACTCATAGGTCGTGCAAAAGCTAATAAAAGGAGAATTACTTAGCCATAACAAGAAGTTATTCAACAGAGACATGCATTGACATACCAATACCCTGAATTAATTCTCCTTAGCAAGGCTCAACGTGCCCATGATGGTAGATCAGCAAGTCCCTGGTGTTCCTTGTGACTATTTTATATTCAGGTGGCCAAGAAATAATGTCAACATCCCCACACCAATCACGTTTCTAGTGTGGTTTCAATACCTTTTAAGGAAAAAATGCCTAATTTGCATGGATTTGGCATATTGCTCCTCACTTTCCCCCTTATCCAGTCTTCAGACAATAATCAGGCATCTCAATACAGTACTCTCCTCTACCCTAAATCCCATTGCCTCATGACCTTTTGTCTTTCAACTTTGCAAACCTTAAAGCTCTATGCAAATATTATTATTTTTAGACAACTCAACATAAGACTTTCCTTTATGGTGCTCCTCTTGCAACCAAATGATGTGCTTCTAATCCCTCTTTCACAAAAATCTTTTGAACCTTTGATAGCTACTATCATGTTCTTCTTGAGTCTTCTCCAGGCTTGACTTCTTCAGTTCCTTCCTCTTATCCTCCTGTGGGATGATTTACAGTCCTCTCACCATCCTGTCTGTGCTCCTCCATAGACACTTCAGTTGGCAAAGTTCTTCCTGACCCATGCTCCCAGAGCTCAGTTGTGAACTGCAGATATAGTCTGACCTGGGCAGAGTATACCAGCAGCACAACCTCCTATGTACTCACACTAATTGCTGTGCCACATCACTCATCACTGAAACCTATGGAGACTACAGTTCACTGAAGTCCCCAGAGCTTATCCATATGAACTATCATCAGGCCCTATGTTTCCCTTCCTATACTTGTGCAACTGACCCCAGTTACAGGACCCAAATGGGGACTGTTTCATTCTTTGTGCTTGTGTCCCCCACCCTTACCCCATTGACTGCATGTATCTAGACTCTTAAATACTTGTTGATTGATCTCTGTTAAATGTTTACCATATTCAAATTGACTCATGGTTTTAGAATTTGGGGGATCTCAATTCTACTATTCAACTAATTAGCTAACCCTCCCAGTTTTCTGTTAGTTCCAAATTTGAGAAGCCTGACACTTTATCCAAGTCATTGATAAACTCAGTTAATACAGTTGACCTCCTTGATAGGACAATAAAGTCTTATTCTGGCTAATGAGTTTTCCCAGTTGGAGAATAAAACAAATACATTTCTAGAGCTGTACTTGATCACATCAGAACCAAAGCTAGACACCCTGGCACCACCCAGCTGAGCTTCTCCACCTTCCCCCTTCTACCCTAACACACACACACACACACACACACATATCTCTCCACTTTAACAATCTTCTAGCTGTTTTATGTTCTTTGGCTAACTGATTGAGCTGCTAAAAATCATGGACTAAGTAGAACCCAGGATTCTGGTTGGATTTGATGGGTGAGTCAAATATTTAAATAGAGCTTACATTTGGGAATGTTCTTAAGAGAAACCATCCTAGCAAATTTGAGCAGTAGATATGTGCCTGCAAATAATAATAATGTAAGTTAATAATACAGGCAACTTGCCCAATTAGTGTGATTGGTTGATGGGTGCACTCCATAAAGGTCTGGAAACCCTGAACAACGCTGATTATATTGACACTCAGGAAGAGCTGCATCAGATATTGATGTTTCCAAGATCTGCTAACCTAATTGATGTGAACAGGTAATGGAGATGGAGAGGCTCTCTATTTATTAACTAATAAGTACTGCAGACTCTCACAAATGGAAAGAGCACTGAGAGGAAGAAATGACAAATATATTCAATAATGAATTTACTATTTGGGGAAGTGTGGCATCTGGTGACTTGAATGAGGATGCGAATTATTATTCATCAGTCACCAGGCTCCACAAGTTGGCACTTATTACTTATGCCTAAACCCACTGTTATCAGACATATGGGAGAAGGGGAGAGGGGACAGTGGAGGGGAAAGAGGCTTTTTTTCCTTTATACCTCTCAGGACTTTTTTTAAAATATCACCTGTCAATTAAAGCAATGGTTGCTTGCTCTAATGGAAGAGAGAATATGAGAATAACTTACAGTAGTTCAGAAAACAAAGCAAGATTTTTCCTTCTCTACATCATGGCAGATATCCATGGTTGGGGCCAGGAACTTGAGGTACAGGAGCTATCCCAGTGGGCCCAGTAGGTAAGAGTATGTTCAGTTGACTTCCTGCCAAGATGGCTCCCTGAACAAGAGGAAGGCCACCTAGTTCCCACATATCTTCTCCAATAAAATCCTGAAATTCACATCAGATTGAATAATGATCATGAAATCCAATAAGAAACTATAATAAATGACTTCTTCTACCCTAAACCTGAACCAAAAGTCAGCCACTGGCTTCCCTTCCCCGTCCCCCCACCCCCACCCCCCGCAAAGGTAATACCAGTACAACTTGTTACACTATCAGGGGTAAGAAACCTGCCACCCTGAGGCCATATGTGGCCTTCTAGGTCCTTGGGTGTGTCCTTTTGACTGAGTCTAAGTTTTATAGAACAAATCCTTTTATTAAGGGATTTATTCTGTGAAATTTAGATTTAGCACCATGTTTGAGGACCTAAGAAGGTCACATGTGGCCTTAAGGCTGTAGGTTCCCCAGACTCTGCTAGGTGTCTGGAAGCAACAAGAGTAGATGCCTTCCTTGAGAAAATCCCAAGATGGTCAGAAAGCCCCAGGGTGGCCACAGGTTGAGGACCTTGGAAGCCCCAGGGATCAGAAGCAGGCTGTGACTAGAATGGTGCCAACCAGACAAGCCTGGTGCTACAGTGCTCAGACAAGGACACTCTGTGAGCCCTAAAACTCTATCTTGATATGCCGAAGAGGGTCTGAAGATACAGCATTCTGGACCTTAAAGATTTAGGAATTCTGGATCCCGGGAAATGGAGGCAAGTACAAGAATCAAGTACAAGAGCCAGGGTGAATCCAAACAAAGCCAACCCTCCTGCCAAAAAGTACAGCAAGAGGCAGAAACTAGCCCTGAAATAAAGTCCCAATTAAGAACTAACACTAGAGAAACAAGTAAATGAAAGGGAACATTACACAGTGTCAAAAATTATTACAAATCTAATTGTATAACAATTAACTATAAGCAGAGACTCAAAGGAAAAATGGATTTTTGACAAGGACTACATGAATATCCAGAAGAAATAAAGCAAGAGATCTTTAATACATGCACACACACACACACACACACACACACACACACACACATATATATATGATTTGTGCATGTGTGTATACACACATACACATAAACACACACACTCTGGACAAAACAATTAGAAGAATAAGTAGCTTAAAAGATAAAGTGGTAAACCTTACCCAAGAAATGTAAAACTTGAAAACTAATATAGACCAAACAAAAATTAATAACTCCATGAAACAAAAAGACATATTGAAATAAAATCAAAAGACTGAAAATTAGAAGAAAATGTAACATATTTGATTTTTAAAAAATTGACCTGGAAAACAAGTCAATCAGATTCCCTGAAAATAATGATTTTTTAAAAAGATCATAAATGAAACCTAGATATATTAGAACCAAAGGGCAAAGAATCCAAAAAGGAAAGATCCCATTTGTATCAGAACCAAAATCCAGAGCTCACCCATTAATAATTTTAAAAAGCACTATAAGCATCCAGAAACAAGTAGTTGAAGTACTAATGAACTACACAAGGTTCAGGATCACACAAGAACTACCAGCTTCCACTAAAAACCAGAGAACAGCTTTGAATACAATATTCTAAGGAAAAAAATGTGGGCTTTCAACCAAAAATAACTTACCCTGCAAAAGTGAGTGTCATCCTCCAGGGTCCCAAATGGATATTTAATGGAATAGTGAACTTTAGAGCATTTCTGATGAAAAGATCCAAGATGAGTAGGAACTTTGAAATACAAACACAACAATTAAGAGAAACTTAGAAAAATAAATTTATTAAGACAATTGGAAAAGGTTAATGATGTAGGGCTAATATTCTAATAGGGAAAAAGAAACAAATGTGTCTCTTAAGAACCTTAATGACTTCCAAGACTATTAAGGGAGTTAAATAAAAAAAGCAGAGGTCTGGGGGTGGGGAGGAGCAAGGAGGGACAGGTTCTGTTCTCTTATCATCTGAAGAGGGAAAACAGAAGTGAAGGTAAAAAGAGTATAGAATGACTATAATACAAAAAGGATATAGAAGCAATAAAGAAAAGAGGAATAAGGAGGACAGAATTTATTATTTTTCATAATTGGGATAGATGAGAAGCATATACAAGATACAGGGAAGTAAGCTTTAGATGAATCTCACTCTTATCTGAAAAAGAACAAAGGAGGGTTGAACCCACACACACACACACACACACACACACACACACACACACACACACACTCAGTTTGGCATAGAGATACATCAGATTCAACAAGGAAACATAAAGGGTGATGGAGACACTTAAAACAGAGCATGATACTGGAGGGGAATAGTCAGTCACAAGCAAAATAAATTTCTGGGTCCTGAAGTGCATTAAAAAAGAAGCAAAGGGAGAGAGACAGCAACAACAGGGACTGCTACAGTTGCTTCTAAGATAATTGGGGTTTTGCTGAGTAAACTGTATATGAATGTGATGGAACACTGTTGCACCATAACCAATGAGGAAAGACGGTTTCAGAGAACCCTAGTAAGTAGGAACCAACACAGGAAGTGAGCAGGACCAAGAGAAAATATACACATGGATGATAACATGGTAAAGAAAAACAACTTTGAAAGACTTAAGAACTGATCAAACATGGACCTACTATGTCTCCAGAGGACTTAAGATGAAGCACATTAACGCGTTACTCACATCCTGACAGAGAGGTGGAGAAACAGTTTTTTGGACATGACCATTATACAAATTAGTTTTTTCTGACTCTTTTTGTTACAAGGATTGCTTCCTCCCTGCCTTCCACCATTTATTCTCGGTTCATTGGGGTAGGGGAGTGAGGAGAGTGTAGGAATAGTGATGTACAAAAGAAGGGGGGGGGGGGCGCGGCGCATTGTAATGTTTAAAAAATTCACAGAACAGAATAGAAGAAAATTTGGAATGAGGCACAGACAAGTAGAATAATTTTGAAAGTAACATGTAGAATTTATTATATGCTTTTTGAATAAAAGCAAGCAGTTTGAAATGAAGATTTATGGTTTCATAGAAAATCATCTTTTTATGTTCTGTTGTTTATTTGGAAATAATCTCTTTTGGGTGGAGTGTTTAAGTTCAGAATAAAAAATAATGTATTTCTTAAAAGTGCCTGTACAGTTGCAATGTACCCTTGCCTCAAGGCAGTCCTTAATGGTTCTTTGGTAGGAGTAAAAGGAGAAGCTGATCATGGGATTTCCCCAGATTATGACTCAGTTTGACTTGTAGCTTTGTAGCTCTCTGGCCTGTGCTCAGTTCTGTCAGAAACACTTTGCTGTTGATCTTCTCTCACCCACCCACCCCCATCCCCTTTTTAGGCCCATCCTCACTGCCCTGGTGTTGTCTTTAATCCTGTCAATAACCTTACCAACAGACATGTCCTAAATGCTGCTTAAAGCAGTGCAGAGTCTTGGAGATTGACTTCCCTGTACCTTCACCAAGTTGTTCAGGAAACTCCCTTAATAACTGCTTACATTAGAATAGAGTTGGAGGTTTGGGGGGGAGGGGGTGATGAGAAAAATCTTCTCTTCTAGATAATGCTAACTCCTTGGCTGAGACAATGGAGTTTTGTGGCTCTGGGTTTGAGATTATTGGGTTCTGGGTGAATGGGGAGTAGAGGCAAACTGGTAAAGGTGCCCCTGAAACAAATGTATTCACAACACACTTTTAAGTTTAATCTGTATTATTTTCTTAAAGCTAGACAATCAACAAAATGATAAATTAAGCCCTGATTTGTAGCACTCAGAAAATTTGACAATGGTTGGTAGAAGCTGCCTCCTGCACACCCCTGGGTGCTGATTCAAGTGTGACTCCCAGAAGCTTTTTCTCCAAGTGTGCTTCTCATGTTTGATTAACTCCTAAGTTTTGATCCTGAGTAACTAGGGAAATAGTGGTATTCATCAATAAAAATATGGTGGTAGAAAGAAGGAAGAGGCTGTGGGAGGAAAATGATGCTGCCTGATTCCAAACCAGATCCTATCCGCTTCTCTTTACCCTTGGTTTCCCTGACCCTATTCTCTTCTAATTCTTCTCCTACCTAACTGTTCCTCCTTAGTCTTCTTTGCTAGTTCATCCCCCTTCACCTGTTTCCTAAGTGTAGTATCTCCAGTGCTTGGGTTTCTTCTCTTTCTTTTCTCCACAATATCCTTTACTGATATCATTGACCTCCAAGGCTTCCATTATCATCTCTCTACCCAAGTCCATGTACCCTGTTCTATCTTTTCTCTAGGATCCAGTATTTCATTTAATGGTTGCCTAACATTTCTATCTGGATGTCAATTTAGAACTTAAAACTTGACACATCCCAAACTGAACTCAGCATTGTTCCCCCACAGCCTATCCCTCTTCCTTGCTTCCCTATTCCTTTCAAGTCATTATCATCTTCCCAGGCACCCAGCTTCAAAATCACAGTCATCTTTGACTTTTCCTTCCCCCATCCCCATACCAAGTAAGTTGCCAAGTTCACTTTATTCTATTTCCATGATGTCTTTGCATGTATACTCTCCTCTCCTATCCTTTTCATAGCCACCAAGCTAATCTTCCAAATGCATGGATCTTATCATTGAAGTCTCTTGCTCTAAAACTTTAAAGCTTTAAAAGTTCCTCCCTATTGTCTGTCTTCTCTTGGACTGTTGTTTATCCTTTACCTGAAAGCTGAATTTGTGGACCCAGGTTTAATGTTTTACACTTATTTCTATTAAAAATAATCTTATGGCATTCGCAATATTTTCTCTACCTGTTGAAAAGTTTGGGGATCCTAATTCTGGCATTCAGTATATTGATTTTTGTAAGTATAAATTCTATGTCTTCCTTTAGTCCATTAATGAGAATGTTGTATAGAACAAGACCAGTAATAGAATCCTATAGCACTCCACTAGACAACTCCCTTTAGTAAGGTATAAATACATAAATCACTCTTTTCTGATGGCCTGGTCATTCAACCAATTTTAAATCCACTAACTTTACTATGCTCCTGTCCATATCCTCCCATCTTGTGAGCATTACTGTCATGAGAGTCTTTCAGCCTTGCTGAAAATTCAGGCGTATTCTACCTATAGCACCTGCCTAATCTACCAATCCAGTAACACTACAAAAAAAAAAAAGAAAATGACTAATTCCTGATGATCTGCTAGCTTGCTGTGATTGTCACTTCCTTTTCCAAGTGCTCACAAATCATCCTCTTAAATATGTGTTTTAGCATTTTGTCAGATATTGACGTCAACTATACAAATAATGATTTAGGTGAGTGATTCAAGGTGCCCAAAAGTGCCCTCTGAGTTCATTAACGTCTGCTTTGATGCCCAGATTTCAATGTCCTGCTCCAATGTCACTTCCATCAAGCTTTCCCTGATAGCCCATGTGGAAGTTTAATGGATCTAGTTTGTTCTTTTTGAAAATTCGGAGAGCATCTGCCTGTCTCCAGTCTTGCAGTCCTCTTCTTGTCTACCACAACTTTTTGAAGATCACTGATAAGTATTGTTCACATCCATAAATTTTTTCAATACCCTAGGATATAATTCATATAGAACTGGGGCTTGGAGGTAGCTTTTTTATTTTTATTTTTTTAAATCACCTCCTCACTTATCTTGGGTCTCATTCCCTGCAATAATTTCTCTTGGGGATCTCATTCTAATTCTCAGATTTTCAGTACTAGGCATTTATCATACCTCTGAAACATTGATAGGCCCTAGCAATAATATACTCATTTATGCAAATGAACAAGGATTTGAGTGATAACATAACAAGGTATACAGTACAACTTTTGTTCATTCAATAACTGTTTATTAAATGCTTTTTTGTATAAGGAACTACATTAGATGCTAGAGGTAAGACAAAGATAATTTAAGATATAGTCTCTGCCCCCATAGAGTTTATAATCACTTAATATTAAGGAGATAAGAGAAGGATAGGGATTGGGAATATGTGACCCAGCTCCATCAAAGTGCTTTCCACCAGATAATCTCTCACCTTTACTACTGGTAATTTGGTCTTAGAGTTTACTTTATGGTCCTAAGCTTTTATAGCATGTTTCTCTTTTTGTAGTCCTATGGATTTTATTTTATGCATTTAAAAACATTATTTTGAGAAGGGGTCCGTAGACTTTATCAGACAGCTACAGAGGTCCCTAACACACACACAAAAAGGTCAAGATGCCCTTTAACTAGAGTGTAAACATTTACCTCACTGGCTCTAGGGCCATCAGTCCTCTGCCAGGACTCCTAGATTCAGAGTCACCATTACAGACTCTCTAACTTGACTTCTCATTACTTCACTATCTGTTATCCAGCAGAATCTTCTTCAAGTATGCCAACACCCATAATTGCCTACTCTGCTTTTTAAAGTTCCTCTTTCCAGAAAATTCCTTTGGAGTTTTTTCTTGATGATCCTACCAGTTTACTACAGATGTATGACCTCTGGGGAAACGGAGCGCAGGAAATTTCTTCCAGTGGGTGATTCTTTCCAAGTCTTGCTCATCAAGAGAAAAGGAAATTCTTCTTGGTCATTCCCACTACATTTCCCTTTCAGTTAAAATTTTTACTGTTCTAACAAACTGCCCTGGGTACACAGGTATAGCCCGAGGTACACATGATAAAAGATCCATTGCTTTTCAAAGAATTCGGTCATAGATTGTCATCCATAATAGGTGCTTAATAAATGTTTATTAATTGATTGATCACACAGACTAGATTCAATCACCTGTATTTATTTAACTATATATTCTTTCCCTAATAGTATGCAAGTTCCTTGAAGGCCAGAGTTGTTTCATTTTTATCTTTTTTTCCCTCAGTACCTATGTCAGTACTAGTACACAGTAGGTGCTTAATGGATGTTTCTTGATTCATCAATAGTACACAATTTAGAACTGCATGCAGTATAGTAAACACAGATCACATATAAGTACATAGTACAAATAGTAAAGCCTAGCAAAATCACATATAGTACACCAAGCACATAGGGAACACATGGTATCATGTATCAGAGTTGCACATAATAGGTAAAACTCAGAGATCATATGCAATGCATGTTGGGGTTACATACAAAGCACAAGTTATACATGCTCCGCTGGTGGGCATTATTTGGTGACATGCAGTTTCTTCACCCATTACCTTTGGAACATCGTGTGACAGTTTGGTCACTGGCTGCATGGTCTGGCAATTTTTCAGTAACTATCTGTCATTTCTGTTTTCTCTGTATCCACTTCTTTTGTGGACATGTTGATACATCAAACCTACTAGCCTTTGTCCTAGTTCTGGGCCCATGGATAGTTCAGGCTCAATGCTACTTTCTTCAGCACCTAATAAGTTAGGCCCTTTACTATTTTATAAGATAATGTAGACAATAGTCTTCCACCATGATCTTAATCAATAGTATTTTGACAAATGAGTTCGCATTCTATATCAGTGTCACCCTTGAATACCAATGCTTTCTTCCCCAAATGATCTACATACACACACATAACAATATTAAATGGAAATTTCATTAGTAAATGTTATGCTGGCTATACTAAATACCACCTCAATCTATGGATATTATTGGGAAACTAACAATGTGTCAGGTACTTATTCAACAGTCAAGCAATGATGCATCATAACTGGTAGTCACCCAGTATCTGGCCTGACTTAAAAACTCTTCAACTACTTCTTAATCTTTTACAGAACCTTAGAGGTCATTTTTTCATGTATAAAATGTCAGGATTATTAATTAGATGGTCTCTGCAAGATCTTTGATGGCTCTCATATTTAGTATTAAAAAAACTTGTCATCTTACCAAATCTATTCTGTTTTAGGAGACCTTGTTTGAATCAGTAGACTCCAAGGATAAATATAATATGATCACTCAATCATAATGATTCTGTAACTTGTGACCCAAACTTCTATAATTTCTTGGGTTCTTAAGCCTGGAAGGAGCTCTCTGAAAAATAATTATTACATAGAAATTATTGTGGAGTAAAAAAAAATAACTTTAATTTAAACAGATTTGACCTGACTTCCCAAGTTTTCCAAAACCTAAAATGGGAAAGCATGAAGAAAAATATAGCAAAAAAGGATCTGAAATATAATAATGACCACCCCAGTCCTGTTATCAGTTGCATAGTGGCCATGAATGCTCTTCAAAATTCAGTCTTCCACAATTACCAACTCTACCAATCAAAGTCCTACCCATCTTTCCTGATCCAGTTCAAATTCTACTTCTTTTTTGATATTTGATCTGAAATGTTACTTCCTTCCTCTCAACTCTAGCATTTATACAGTTAGTGCATACTGCCTTGTACTGTAATTATTTGTGTTTGCTTCTCCTTAGCTATACTTGTCCTGAGTAACTAGCAGGAATTATTGTAAAAAAGTAATTATTGAAAGAAAATTATTCATGAAGTGTTGATAAGAATAATGACAAAACTAACATTCTTTTTATGTTTCTCTTGATTTCCATGTATGTGTTACAAAGTTTCTATACAACGCTGATCTTTTCATCAGGAATGACTGGAAATTCTCTATTTCATTAAAAGTTAATTCTATTCCCTCCAGCATTTTCCCCATCCCCATAAAATTATATTCTGTTTTCTGGGTAAGTTATTCTTTGTTTAAGACTATATCCTTTGCTTTCTGGAATAACGTATCCCAAGCTCTTCATTCTTTTGGAGTTATGGCTGCTAAATTGTGTGTGATCTTGACCATGACTACTTGGTACTTGAATTCTTTCTATTTTTACATTCCCCTCTAGCTCTAAGAAATATGTACAGTTTTTTGTGATTTCTTGAAAATTGATATTTAAGCTCCTTTTTGGTCATGTCTTTCGGGTAGTTCAATGATTCTTAAATTCTTTCTCCTTAATCTGTTATCCAGATTAGTTGTTTTTTTCTATGGGATGCCTTATATTATTTTTTTAAATCTTTTGTTTTAATATTTCTTGTTGTCTCATGGAGTCATTAACTTATATTTGGTCCAATTAATTTCCAGGAAGTTTGATGTTTGAGTATGGTTCTGTATTACTGGTACCAAGCTATTATTTCTCTTTCTAATTCTTTCTTCCATAGCACTCATTTCTTTTTCCAATTTTCTCCTCCAATGCTCTCTTTTGATTTTTAAAATAATTTTAAACTTTTTTTTATCTTGCTTCATCTCTTCCAAGAATTCTACTTGAATTTGTTTTCCTTTAAAGCTGTGCTTGTAGATGTTTTGAGGTCATTCTCTTCTTCTGGGTTATGTATCAAGAGTTCCTTCTTTTTGTTTGTTTGCTCATTTTTCCAGCCTATTTTGGACCTTGGACATCATATTAAAGTCATCTTTATGTACTACTTGAGGAGATGTCTAGTCTGAGTTTCAGATAATTACTAGCATCATACAATTCTAGCTATGTGACCCTGGGCAAACTTAACTTCTGTCTGCCTCAGTTTCCTCATTTGTAAAATGGAGGTGATAATAGTAACTCTACGACTTGTGTTCTTTTGGATCTTGTTGCTCCTTTCTTGGGGTACTGATTGTTCAATATTTCAACAATTCATGATTTTAGGCAACTAAGTGGAGTAGTGGGTAGAGCATTGGACCTGGAACGAGAAGGACTCAAGTTTGAATGCTGTCTAAGATAGTTCCTACCTAAGTGCCCCAGGGTAAGTCTGTTCTTTCAGCTTTCACCTCCTCATCTGTAAAACAGGGATAATATTAACACCTACCTCACAGATTCTTAAGAAGATCAAATGCCATAAGAGATATGAAAAAGTGCTTTGCAAACTTTATAGTAGTTATATGAATGTTATCTTTTATTGTTATTATCCATGTGGGTGGGTAATTTCATTTGGCAATTCAGATCCAAACCTAGTGCCAAAACTTTTCATCACTTGGTGACCAACATTCTGGTGCTGAGCCCTTTCCAAATTTAAATTACATGTCTTTCACTGATCCCATAATTGAAGCCTTTTTAGCTTAGTAGGATTGGGGGAACTTGTTCTTTGCAGACATAACGTTTAAGCACCCAATGAAACCTTCCTACCCCAGTGAGGCACTGGAAGAGTATTTCATTAGAGATGATTTGTTGTCATTATTACATGACATTAAGATAGTGCTTTGGAAAAATACATTAATAACTGAAAAAATGTTTCCACTATGGTATTGTAGACACCTATTATTTTAGGGGTTGCTTTAAAGTTTATGTTTAATTCTCAATTCATGTGTGTCTCTTTTCTCTTAGCACTTTGAAGCAGGAAATCACTGCAGGAAGTTCCTGTTTCCCACGCTCAACTCTGCCTTCAAAATAGGTCTTTTCCTTATTGAGAATGAAAACACAGCAGGGTCCCATCAAAAGTCATGTCATTTGAAGTCATATCACTTCACATTTCAGCGGGAACCAAACTTTGGAGAAACTCAGATCTCAAGGTAGAAAAATCAGTTCCAGACTTGAGTATTAGCCTGTTCAGAGAGTTCACTTTCCAGAGGTAGGCTGATAAATATTTAACAGCAGACTGTCTGAGATAAGGGCAGTTAAATGGTACAGTGGATAGAGTGCCAGACCTGGAGTCAGGAAGACTCTTCTTTCTGAGTTTAAATCCAGCTTCAGACATTTTACTAGCTATGGGACACTGGATGAGTCACTTAACCCTGTTTACTTCAGTTTCCTCATCTAAAAAATGAGCTAGTGAAGGAAATGGCAGACCACTCCAGTATCTTTGCCAAGAAAACTCCAAATAAAGTTACAAAGAGTCATACACAAGTGAAAAAGTGACTAAACAAGAGTGGAACTCTGTTAAAAAAAATTGTGTAGGTCATACTTTTAAGTTTAATCTGCACTGATAAAAACTAATGCAGGACATACTTTTAAGCTTAGTCTACACTACTAACATTTCCTTCATCACTTTCTTAAGTCTAGACAATCAACGAAACAATAAACCAAGTCCAGATTTGTGACTGTTGCTGGGTTTTTGAAGTGTAAGTGCTTGTATTGAAGATTTAAACAATCAGCACTCAAGAGCCAGTTCAAGTTGGTTCAAGTACATCCCTGCCCCTTCTTTCCCAGAGAGTTCTAAAAACACTGAGAAATTTAATGGTATACAAATAAAAGCTACCGTATTGATTTCGTCTTTATCCTAGAATTCCTCCAGAAAAGTCTACTTGGATGCCTCATGATCATGTAGAGGTAAGTCTACACCAGTGGAGGTTAATGGAGGTTCAGGAAGGTTCTACCATGCTGTAAGTATTCAAGTACAGTCCTGGTAACTAAACTGAGCCTCACAAAGGTCCTTGAAAGCAAGGACCAACCTGTTTCCTCCATACAGTAGAGAGAGGCTCATTACCACAAATCTAGCTAGTCATTTTGCGATGAAGGCTTCAGCCAACCAACCCATGAAACAGAGAAAAACTGAAAAATGTCTTTCAGTCCTGTGCAGAGTCCTTCCCTTTCTGGAGTGAAAGGGTCAGAGCTACAGGAAAGGGGTCTAGGGTGCTAAGAATCACCCAGTTTTTAGGTAATTCATAGACTTTAACAGTTCTTGGTACTCTGAATGGAAGAGGCTTATCTAATGACCAAATAAGTAAGCACATGACTGGAGGAATTGCATCATAGCAATCCTAACATTTTCATAATAAATGAAACCAGAAGACAGAAGGAATTTTCTGCTGAAAGGAAGGATGGCTCACAGGTTCCCCTTAGAGAACCAAATAAAGGATCTGATTCAACTGGATTTATTTTGCCTCCAAAGGCATAATACATATAATTTCATGGGATATTTAATCATTTCATATTATAGTGTTCCCATTACCATGAAAGTAATGGCTGCTAATGTATCAATGTATGTTGCAAAGCATCAAAAGGAAGAGAAATTCTGTGAGGAACTTGATAAGATCCTCCAAATTAAATCAATGGTTGCTTATTATAACAAATGACTTCAATGCAAGAGTGGGACCAGGTAAAAACAGCCAAAAAGTTTATTGGAAAATATGTATCAGGAGTAAGGAATGAAATGAGGCCAGAGAATCCCAGAGAGTTCTAAGAAGACTGAGAAATTTAATGGTATACAAATAAAAGCTACCTTATTGATTTTGTCTTTATCCTAGAATAATTTATCCTTTATCCTAGACTTGAAGACTTTGGTTAAACTAAACGAAATCAAACCAAACCATACAAAAAACCAGAAAACTCTGTAGACGTGGCAATAATATCAGAAAAAATGAAACTGATAATAGAGTCTTTACTAATATGGGAATCTTATTTGTGCCCTGTCAGACAACCAACTTATTATGAGGGATCAAAATTAGTGAAGAAAGAGTAAAAATTAGAAAACAATATGGTATGCAGTGAAAACCACTCCTTTCAAAGAAGTAATTGATGTGCAGTGATCCAAGACAATTCCAAAGTAATTTACCTCCAGAGAGAAAACTGATGAATTCTGAGTGCAGATTAAAACATAATTTTTTTCACTTTTACTTCATTTTTTTGGTGACAAGGTTAACACAGAAATATGTTTTACATGATTTTACATGTATAATTGATATCATATTTTTGGCCTTCTCAATGGGTGGGGAAGAGTCTGGAGGAAGGAAGAGAATTTAGAACTCTTATGACCTCAATGGGTCATTATAAGCCTTGGCCAAGATAATGGATTTAAAACATGTTATAAATTGGAAAGTTCCCTATAAATGTAGCTATTGTTATCATCATCATCATCACCATCATCATCAAGAGCTTTGTTATATTTCACAACTAAACTATTTATGTCTCTTTTTTATTCATGTAATTTCATGTTGATGATTGCAGATCCCCAAAAGAATTCAAACTCCATTGAGGTTTATGTCACTGATGCTAGCTATAACAAATACAAATTTTCTTTTTATATATTTATGGAAAAATCTCTGGCAAACAAAATGGAACCTTTATTGCTTGGTTGTATTTCTTCTCTCTCTCCCCAACTCCTTCCCTCTCTCATTCCTTCTCTTCTTTGTTTTCTTTACTTCCTTTTTTCCCTTTCTCCCTTCTCTCCTTTCCTCTCCCTCCCTCCTTCCTTCCTTCCTTCCCTTTCTTTCTCTTCCTCCTCTTCCTTTCTCTTGATACATATCCTTTATCGAGTCTCTGATTTAAAAAAAAACTTAATTTTGAATTACGTTTTTAAAAAACACAAGTGAGAAATTCTTTAGATACATATTCATAGATTTCAAAATTTTGAATAGTTCAGACCTGTTTCATTTGCTCTTTGTTTCATGTAGGCAAGGTCTAAATGGAAGTCGTAATGAAAGGAGAATCTACTTCAGAGTTGACCTATAGATAGGAATGAATCTTTAAATGAGGACCACCTTGGTGTATTTAAGATCATCCTGTGTTCTTCTTGCATAGTATCTTCAAAGCTGCTAGGCAGCCTTTAGCTTTGGGGCTTGGTATTTCTTGTATGTCATATTTGAGTGTGTGGTCAGAGAGCAGACTTGCATACATACCATTTGCATAGAACTGGCTGCTAACTGGAATAACTTGAGAGCCGTGGTTGTGGTAAGTGATCCAGGATGCTCAAGTATCCTGGCTGTCTGGACTCATTAATGCCAATCTTTTTGTTTTCATTTATTTATTATTATATATTTATTCTTAGCTTTTGATATTATATCATCATTTTTGAATATCTCTCTCTCCTTTTTTCCCTTTCCCACAGCCATCCCTCGTAAAAAATAAAAAAGTTTAGCAAAACTAATCAACAAATCAACCAAATCCAACATTATATTCATTGTACCACACCCATAGTTCCTTCCTTCTTCTGTAAAGAAGGGAAGGAAGTGACATCCCTTCTTTGGGGTCATCTTTAGATATAATTTCACAGCATTTAGTCTTGTTTCTTTGTTTTTTCCACTGTTCTTTATTTGTAGTCATTGTACAAATTGTTTTCCTGGTTCTGCTTATGTCACTTTGCATCAATTCACAAAAATCTTCCCAAGATTTTCTATATATTCAGTATTCTTTATAGCACAATAAGGTTCCATTACACTTATGTACCACAACTTGTTTAGCCATTCCCTGAGTGATGGACATCTACTTTGTTTCTAGTTCTTTGCTACTACAAAAAGTGCAATAAATTAAAAAGAAAAACAACCCAACATCTTTCTTTTCATCACTAATTTCCTAACCTATACTTCCTGCTACCATGTGTTTGTTCATGCTTTTCCCTCTGCCTGGAATGCTCCCCTACTCCATTTTCCTCTCCCCTGCCTCACTCTTTAGGTCACCTCCTCCATGAAGATTTCCCTGATCCCTCCAACTGGAAGCAATCTTTCCCTCCCTGGAGCCCTCATAACTCTCACTACCTTTCCTTTATCTCTTATATTAACTCCTCTCCACTCACATCATGGAAGTACAGGCCCTCAACACCTCTCACCTGGGCTATTATAATTCTTCAGTCACTTTTCAGTCATTTCCAGCTCTTCTGTGATCCCATTTGGTGCTTTCTTGGCAAAGATACTAGAGAGGTTGGCCATTTCCTTCTCCAGCTCATTTTAGAGATGAGGAAACAGAGGCAAACAGGGTTAAGTGACTTGCCCAGGGTCACACAGCTGGTAAGTGTCTGAGGCTGGGCATGAACTCATGAAGATGAGTCTTCCTGACTCCAGGCTTACTGCTCTATCCACTTTGCCAACTAGCAACCCAGGCTATTATAATAGCCTTCTAATTGTTCTCTTTACCTCTTTAATCCACAAGTGATCTTTCTAAAGGGCAAGGTTGATAATGTCCCTAGTTTAAGAAACTTCAGTGGCTATTGTATGCCTCCAGGATGAATGACAAGCTTCTTCGGCAAGTAAAGCCCTTTAGGCTGGGGCTCTAACCCATCTTTCCAGACTGCGTCCCCTCCTGTGCTGTCTTTGCTCGTTGTCCCCACTACATGACATTCCATCTCCCAAGTTGTGTGCCTTTCTGACTGCCTAAAGCTTGAAATATTCTCTTTTTAAATCCTCTTCAAAAAAAAAATAAGAAGAAGAAGAATCGAGTTCTTTTCAAGGCTCAGCTCAAGCGTGACTTTCTATATACTACTTTTCCTGTCCTTCTAGTCTTTAATCTTAGTCTCTTCATCTCTCCTCACCCCAAATTCCTCTGGTTTTACTTGGCTTATATTTTATATTTACTTATCTATATACTTGATGTCCATTTCCCTCCCCCCACCCCCCAGTAGAATGTAAACTCCTTGAATGCAGGGACGATTTATTTTACCTAGGCATATAGTAGGGACTTAATAAATGCTAGTTGAATTGATCCCACTCCCTAAGTCTCCACTAGCTGCTAAGTGCTGGAAAGAGGAAATGTTTGGGGGAGGAGAGAGGGACCTTTCTTTTCAATTTTATTTTAAATTTGGTAAATCTTGAACAAATGCCAGCTCCTCATCTTTTTTTAGGAGGGTGGATTATGCTTTTAAGGCATGTTCTGTTGTGACAGTAAGTCTCCAGGGACCTTAGCATATCTGAAAGAAGTTTTATTTCTAACCAAGGAAAAAAGCCCTCAGGGATGTTTCCTAATGATTATTCTGGTGGGGCTGGAGAACTAGTTTACATATTCTTAATTCTGGGAAGGAAGTTACAGGTATGTATGAGAAGGAAGCAGAGAGGGAGAAGGAGTGTATCATTTTCTTTCTATGTTATGTTTGTTTGGGGATTCATAGCTTTCCTTTGTTGGAATTCTATATTAATATGTCCTTGTAATTCCCCTGTTCTACAGTCCAGTGCTGAGCTCAGTACATGCTACTGATGCATTCATTGTTTGGTAATTGGGGCTGTTTAATTATTCCTGCCATACATTTAAAGAGGAAGGAAAGATGTACTACTGTTTTTTTTTCTGATCAAAGAAAGTAATAAAATACTAAAATAACCTAGAACCCGAAGTATGAATCCAACAGGTTCCAGAGTTCTGGCTAATCCAGCTTTGTAAAAGGTTTTTGAAACCCATTTAGCTGGCACAAATTCCATTTGACTACCAGAATTCCATTTTTCTCATTTATACTTTTCCTTATTGGTATGTGATGGACAGGGTGCTCAGATTGGAGTCCAAATAACTAAGTTCCAAAGCAGCTTCTGCTATCTGCTACCTGTATTTCTTTGGGTAAGCTGATTCTCCTTCCTGGATCTCAGTTTCTTTATCTGTAAAATGAAAAGGTTCTCTGAGTTTTCTAACAGCTCCAGATCTATGATTTTGACCTGAATGTGGGGGCTGAGAATCTGCCACATTTGAAGGCTTGATTTATACCTCCTGGGCCAGGTAGTGAGACAAAGCCCTAAATAATTAGCTAGCATTTGTGTAGAGGTACTGGACTTAAAGTCAGAAAGACTCATTCAACTTAGAGTTCAAATCCTGCCTCAGACACTAGCTGTGACCCTGGGCAAGCCAGTTTGCCTTAGTTGCCTCATCTGTAACATGAAAACCCCTCTTGCCAAAAACCCCAAATGAAGTTTACATGTATTATCTCACTTGATCCTACCTGCTTAGGTAGATGCTGCTATTACCCCCATTTTACAGCTAAAGGAACCGAGGCTGACAGAAATTAAGTGAGTTGCTCAGGTCAAACAGCTAGTAAGTATCTGAAAAGATTTAAACTCATGTCTCCCTTACTCCAGGTCCAGCACACTCCCTGCTCTTCTACCTGGCTGCCTGGAACATCCGGTGGCCATGATCAGAAGATTTCAGCTCAGATTGGAGCCAGAAGCATGAGACTGGTCCCATAATGCCAGGACCATTTTGTTGAAGATATTAGATCCTTAAACTAAGGCACAAAGGCAAAAGGTCTTGCCCAAAATAAAAGCAGAAGCTGGTGCCAAGATCCAACAGTCCAGGGATGAATGGAGGTTGGTTGTTGTCCTTTGTCTTCAAAGAGGACTAAAATGATATCACCATTGTAAAGTAAAATTTCAGTGTATATGACTGTGGCTGATCAGACCAATATGAGCTCAGAATACTCTACCACAGGTTGGGCACAGATAGTCCCTATGAATATTTGGGGTGGATATCCCAAATTTGCGCATCCTACATTTACTTTGTGCTGTCTCAATTCTGCTTTGCTCATAGAGCACAGCACCCTTTCTGATGTGGGCACTCCAAGCTGAGCGGTCCTGTGCCAGTGTCTCCCATGTTGCGCAGTCAAATCCAAAGTTCTTGAGAGAGACCTTGAGAGTGTCCTTGTATTGCTTCTTCTGACCACCATGTGATCACCTGTCCCATGCAAGTTCTCCATAAAATAGTCTTTTTGGCAAGCATACATTTTGCATTTGAACAACGTGGCCAGCCCATTGGAGTTGTGCTCTCTGAAGCATAGTTTAAATACTTGGCAGTTCAACTTGAGCAAGGACTTCAGTGTCTGGTACCTTATCATGCCAGGTGATCCTCAGAATCTTTCTAAGACAGTTCCAATGGAAGTGATTCAGTTTCCTGGCATGGAGCTGGTAGACTGTCCATGTTTCACAAGCATATGACAATGAGGTCAGCACAACAGCTCTGTAGACCTTCAGTTTGGTAGTCAGTCTAAAACCTCTTCCCTCCCAAACCTTTCTTCAGAGCCTCCCAAACACTGAGCTACCTCTGGCAATGCATGCATCAACCTCATTGCCAATGTGTACATCCCTGGAAAGTATACTACCAAGGTAAGTGAACTTATCCACAGCTTCTCTATTTGTTGTAACCGATGGTTCCATGTATGCATGGTATGGTGGTGGCTGATGGAGCACCTGTGTTTTCTTGGTGTTAATTATTAGGCCAAAATAAGCACAGGTAGCAGAGAATTGATCCATGCTTTGTTGCATCTCAGCTTCAGAAGCTGCATTGAGTGCACAATCATCTGCAAACAGAAAATCATGCACCAACGCTCCCTCCACTTTGGTCTTGGCTTGTAGCCTTTTCAAATTGAAGAACTTACCATCAGTATGGTATCTGACCTTGATGCTGTGTTCATTCTCATTGAAAGCATTTGTCAACATGGTTGAAAACATCATGCTAAAAAGAATGGGAGCAAACACACAGCCCTGTTTCACTCCACTGGTGACTGGGAAGGCACGAGAGGTTTGTCTATTATCCAGAACCTGGGCAAACATGCCATCATGAAACTGATGTACAATACTGATGAACTTCTCCAGGCAACCAAATTTTGGCATAATTTTCCATAAGCCCTCACGACTAACAGTGTCAAAGACTTTGGTCAGATCCACAAATGTTGTGTACAGACCTCTGTTCTGCTCCTGGCATTTCTCCTGGAGTTGTCAGGCAGCAAACACCATATCGACTGTTCCTCGGCCCTTTCTGAAGCCACACTGGCTCTCAGGTATATGCTCATCTTCCAGGTGAAGGATCAGCCTATTAAGGAGGACTCTAGCAAGAATTTTGCCATCAATGACTAAGAGAGAGATCCCCCTGCGATTGTTGCAGAGCAATCTATTCCCTTTAGCCCTATAGAGATGAACAACAGAGGCATCCTTGAACTCCTGGGGGATAACCTCCTCTTGCCATATAACCTGGAAAATTTCAGTCAGCTTTTGTATGAACAATATAGGGTGTATTCAGGGAGGACCAGTACCTTTGGTGTGACAGCTGCCGAACCATTCACTGACCATAGGCAAGCCACAACCTCTGAGACTTAGCTTTCTCATCTGTTACATGAGAAGAATAACATGGATGCTACCTAAATCCTCAGATTATTGTAGAGAAAGTACTTTACAAATCTTAAAACACTTATGTTTTAAACTACTATTATCGTAGGCATATGGGTATTTGTATATCTAGATGTATGAGGCTTATTCTACTTTACAGCTTTCCCCAAATCAGCTACAGCTAAGGGGCCCATCAACCTTGCTAGTCTACTAAAGAGGGCCACGATGCAAAATCAAAAAAAATAAAAAAGGCTTTTCTTTTCAAGGATAATGTGATCTCTAAGATGTGGTGGACATTAGCCACATGGTCCAAGTTCAGCCTCCCCTTCTGCTTCCTGTTTCATGTACAGTAATGTACTGCCCCACATGGCTGAGCCCAAGAACATAGAAAACAGAACCCAAAGTGGGAAGAAAACACTGAGGTCATCTTTTCCATTCTCTGGATATCTCAATTTCCAGTCTAACACATACTCATAGGTGATCATTTACCTCCTGTTTGATATATATGTCAAGATAGCCTATACCTGAGAGGTAATAGAAATGAGACCTGTAGTTTCGTTGACGGAAGGGAGTTCCCTCAAGGGAAGAAACTCCCTCTACCAATGCAGAATGGCACCTTCTATCCTACTTAAAGTCTGGAGTCACTGAGAATTGCCTAGAGAACTGAGAGACTTAGTGCTTTGCCTAGATGTCACCAGTTACTATGTGTCAGAGGCAGAATGTGAGCTCACATCTTGACTCGAAGGACTGTTCTCTCTATACTATACCGTGGATGGCAATGATGTAGAAATAAACATGTTTTCATGATGCCAAAGCCCAAAAAAGTTGATTTAATTTTTATTTTCACTAAATTGAATAGAGGTTTGGAAACATAGTCAAAGATGTATTGTCAAATCTGAGGACTAGGGGAGAATTTGTTTCTAAAACAGTGTCATAGAGTGGGACCAGCATGAGACTTGTGTCCAGAGAGATTGGATTCAATCCAGGGCCTGCTATGTATTAGCTGTGGGACCTTGGACAATTCAATTCACAATCATTTATTAAGTGCCTATTACATGCCAAGCATATAAACAGGGCATATAAAGACAAAATTGAAAATAGTCTATGTCCTCATGGAGCTTACTTCCTACTGGGGGACAATGTGTATATAGATCATTACAAAATACAAATTAAAAAATAAAGTTGTTTTGGAAGGGGGTGCTAATACTGGATCAAGAAAGACTTCATGTAGTAGGTAGCTCTTGAGGTGAGCCTTGAATGAAACAAAGTGAGTCCAAGAGCTGAAAATGAGGAGAGAGCATTCCAGGCAGTGGGCACAGGAAGTCACTTACCCTTCCTGGCAGAGTTTCTATCTATAGTTTCCTTTTCTGTAGAATATGAGGTTAGGAGCTAGAAGATATCTAAAGTCTCTTTCCGTTTTAATCCCTAGTGTTCTAAATGCATCTTATTTTGTTTGGTAATGAAGAAAAGGGAAAACAGAGGATAAGGGGGAACTGGGCAACAGAAAGAATGGATATAGTCATAGAAAAGCAGAACAGAAAATGGAGACAATACTTCAGATGAAAAGATGTGGAGGAGAC
Organism: Notamacropus eugenii; assembly: GCF_028372415.1. Lineage (NCBI taxonomy): Eukaryota > Metazoa > Chordata > Mammalia > Diprotodontia > Macropodidae > Notamacropus > Notamacropus eugenii. Next base: position 103,918,052 of record NC_092876.1, read on the forward strand.
AGTGGAGATGAGGAAAGAAACCAGGCTGGTCAGGGAGCTAGGGCATTATGGGTCACAATGAAGTACAGAGTCTTTGGACTCATTTTTCCCCCTGAATCCCAATAGAACTGCCCCTCCTCTTTGGCTAGGTCCTTCAGGAATTCAAAATAGGAGGGTAGGAGGTAGGGATGGATAACTCTTCCAGTAGCTTTGAAGCATTTACCAGTCATGGGCTTCTGCTCAAGCTGTGGTTTGCCTGTGAATACAAATACCTCAAAATCCTTTCAAACAGATTGAACCAGTGAGCCATAGAGAGGTTTGCATTACTAGACTATTGTGAAGAATAAAGCTGACAGCAGAAGGTCTCCAACAGCTGAAAAATACTCACTGACCTGGCAAATAATGTATGTACCACAGGGGCTCACTGCTAGGAAGCTAGCTCTGTAAAATACCAGACAAGGCGGAGAATTAGTGAGACTCTATATTTGAAATGGAAAAAAAAAGTAAATCCCACTACTTGCTTCCCCTAAGAAATACTGCAGCTTGTAAACAAAAAAAAAATGAAAGGGATTATTTGAATCACTGCCTCTCCTTGCTTGACTCTTATCAGTTGTGTGGAGTGTCTTGGTAAGGGTTCCATCACCCAAATAAACCATAGGATGACAGATCTAGGATTTGAAGGGGTCTCAGAGGTCATCTCGTCAAACTTTCACATTTTACAGATTAGGAAACTGAGGCACAGAGAGGTTAGGCAATTTGCCCAAGAGCATATGGATAGAGTATGCTCTGACATGCTCTTCAGAAGCCAGGCTGCTATATCTGTCCCCTACAGGTTCCTAGGCATTTTTTGGGAGGGGGCATTGTGTTTTCTTAATGCTCTCCTCTCTCCTCTCCTCTACTCTTACCATGTTCTCCCTCCATTGTTTTCTGGCCAGTCCTCATTCCATTTCTTTCATTTCACTATTTAATATTGCATAGCTTTTAAAAATGGAAATTTACTTCAAAGACTTATCAAGAACAAACTACAAATATTTCCCCCAGTACGTTGGAGGCAGAGTCTTCCCTATATTACCTCAGTTTCTACACAGCCTTGGTCCCACCAAATTCACATCCAGATGGGACATGACTACTAGATGAGTCTTTATCTCAACTTCTGCTGGCCTGGATTCTGAAGATCCCTCCTCAATCTTTGGGATATCGATGCCAGATCAACTGCAAAGTCTGTCCCAGACTTTGAGTCCACCAAAACACCCTCCAGACCCTAGGAGCTGGGATGCCAAAAAATCATGGAGACTCTACTCCCTTTTCCTATACCTAAAAAGAACAAATTCAAAAGCCAAGGACTGAAGCCTCTTCACAGGGTCATTTGGTCAGAGGGGAGAAAGCCCCACAGCCTCACCCCTTACAGCATCATCTCTTACCAGAGGCCATGAGTGGAGTCACCAAATGAGGCCAAGAGGAAGTAGCTGACAAGCCTTTTAAAACCTTCCACAGCCCAAAAGACTCCTCTTCAATAGAAAGTTACCAGACCAGAATGTCCATACATGCCTCACGGTATCTCCAAGGCATTCTATTCCACATCATAATACCTGTCCTAACAGCCAGTTCCCTACCCCCTCCATAAGGGTGAGTCATAATGCTGAACAAGATGATGGGGTCTGCAGAAATACCAGATCAAATATACATACATACATACATATATATATACATATATAAACATATATAAATAATTTATATTTCTACATATATTTCTATATACATATATTTATTATATTATCTATACCTGTATATACACCCATGCACATAAATCTAAATATACACACATATATAGATAGATACATGTGTATGTATGTATCTGTGTGTTTGTGCGTAGTAAGTATTAGAAGTATAATCCAACATCCTCTGTTTCCAGAGTTGATGATTTTTCTATTGCACCACATCACCTCTCTAGGCAATTTTGGCAAACTCTAAGAAGTGTGTGGTTGTGTGTATGTACATGTACATATTGTTGTTGTGTTCATCCTTTGTTGCTGAAGAAGACCATGCCATCAGAGAAATGATGACATGACTTGCACTTGACTTTGTTTTGAGTGAAGGAGGGCTGTGCAGGTCACCAGCCTCAATATGTATGTGTGTGTGTGTGTGTGTGTGTGTGTGTGTGTGTGTGTATAAATATATATATATATTGGTATGTATTACTCAATTATTTCAGGCCAGGTTGTTAGTAGCATAACCCTAGGAGTCACTGTGTACCACAAGCATGGAACATTGTAGGTGCTTAATAAATGCTTATTGACTGACTGATTGACTGGAATACTTCCTCACTTTCCCTTCCCTTTGGTAACAACAGTTGAATAAGTTTATTTTAAGACTCCTGTTGGGAAATTTGTAAGACCATTCATGAAACCTAACTTTGTATAGGTCAAAAGACCTAAAACTAGGGAGGCCTTTAACATCCCAAACTCTTGGGGCATTTCTCTAACATACTTAGATCTCAAGTATATGATGACTGTGGCAGCTAGGTGGCACAGTGGATAGAGTGCTGGGCCTGAAGTCTCATCGTCATGAGTTCAAATGACCTTAGACACTTACTAGCTGTGACTCTAGGCAAGTCACTTAATCCCGTTTGCTTCACTTTGCTCATCAGTAAAATGAACTGGAGAAGGAAAGGACAAACCAATCCAGTATCTTTGGCAGGAAAACCCCAATGGAGTCACAAAGAGTTGCACAATGACAGAAAAAACTGAACAACAACAGTGCAATGACCACCATAGACAATGGTAACCAATTCCTTTACAAAAATAGAAACAGGAGAAGAAAAATATACCCTCCATTCAACTCCTGGTCTTTGAAGAAGGAAGGAAAGGGAGATCTATTAGCCATCTTCCAATCTACTTTAGTCTTATCTTCTGTAGAAGATGACACTGACTAAGATACAGGTATCCCGATTGCTTTACATTCTGAACCCCAGTAAATAGTATGGCCTGCTTCCCACTCTCCATAGTCATGAAAGCACTGCCTCCCAGACTCATTCTTCTGCTATTTTTTTTAGGGGACTTCTCACTGCCACAAGACCTCATCTGTTCTAGACCCAAACTCAAATAGATAGCTGCTTCCTTCAGTGAATTATCTAATTAGTGTGTGGAAGCTTGGGAGAGGGACTACAACAGTTTTTTGCTGAGTTCCCAGAAAGATTAGAGCAGAATTATCAGGTGCTTCCAAAGTTTACAGCCCGACTTTTCTCTCAGCTTAAATTTCTAATATCAGATTGATATTGATCAGCTCCAATGAAATATCCAAATTCTTGGGTTGTAGCGAATTTTTTTGAAAGTGAAGATTGAAACAGGTTGGCTTTTGGCTGGAATTGAGGATTATTTTGCTTACATAGAAATTTCATCGTACTGGAGTTTGATGCAATGTGCTAATGTGGTGATTAAGTTGGGAGAGGCAGACGGACAGAGGCAGCCCAAGCTACACTCAAGAGTTGCTGTATAGTTATGGTTAGCCAAAGCCTAACCAGGATTTGGGCCCCAGTTTTGCATATTCCAGAAGATTTCAGGGCTCTGGGAGGATTGATTCATATCATTTAAATTTACCAAAGACTTATAGAAACTATAGTGCCTTTTTATTATTTTGCAGTTGGAGATATGCCTTCCCTTTTACAAGAGCCTCTATCTTCAGCATTTCCTTACTGTGGATAAGTTCACTTACTTTGGCAGTGTACTTTCCAGGGATATACACATTGACAATGAGGTTGATGCACACATTGCCAGAGCTAGCTCAGTGTTTGGGAGGCTCTGAAGAAAGCTTGAACTCATGTTGGTCTGATCAGCCACAGTCAGACACACTGAAACTTCACTTTACAATGGTGAGGTCATTTTGGGCTTCTTCAAAGACGAAGGACAACAACTGACTGTTATTAAGACTTATAGAACAAATAACTAAAAAAGAGCTAAAATTATTATAAGAAAGAACAATACGAGTACTTTACCTGTGAGTGGCACTTTATACTTTACAAGCATTTTGTAATTATCTAATTTGGGAGAGAAGAGGTATTAGACTGACTACCAAACTGAAGGTCTACAGAGCCATTGTGCTGACCTCATTGTTATATGCTTGTGAAACATGGACAGTCTACCAGAGCCATGCCAGGAAACTGAATCTCTTCCATTTGAACTGACTTAGGAAGATTCTGAGGATCACCTGGCAGGATAAGGTACCAGACACTGAAGTCCTTGGCCGAGCTGAACTGCCAAGTACTCAAACTATGCTTCAGAGAGCACTACTCCAATGGGTGGGCTATGTTGTTTGAATGCAAAATGTACACTTGCCAAAAAGACTATTTTATAGAGAACTCCCATGGGGCAGATGATCACATGGTGGTCAGAAGAAGTGATACAAGGACACTCTCAAAGTCTCTCTCAAGAACTTTGGATTTGACTGCGCAACATGGGAGACACTGGCACAGGATCGCTCAGCATGGAGTGCCCACATCAGAAAGGGTGTTGTGCTCTATGAGCAAAGCAGAATTGAGACAGCACAAAGTAAATGCAGGATGTACAAATTTGGGATATCCACCCCAGACATTCATAGGGACTATCTGTGCCCAATCTGTGGTAGAGCATTCTCAGCTCATATTGGTCTGATCAGCCACAGTCAGACACACTGAAACTTCCCTTTACAATGGTGAGGTCATTTTGGGCTTCTTCAAAGACGAAGGACAACAACTGACTGTTATTAAGACATATAGAACAAATAACTAAAAAAGAGCTAAAATTATTATGAGAAAGAACAATACGAGTACTTTACCTGTGGATGGCACTTTATACTTTACAAGCATTTTGTAATTATCTAATTTAGCAGGAGCTGGATGGTCCTGTGGGGTATTTCACCCCAGCTCAGAGAGAGTCTGGAAAATTATCACTGATCTTCCACAAAAGATTCCTTTCTAGTGATTAGAATACTAACGATTACCAGATACCTACTCTCTCCCTCCCCTCCCCTCCTCTCCCCTCTCCTCCTCCTTTTCTCTCTTTCCCCTTCTCTCTCTCTCTTCTTTCTTCCCTTTCTGCCTCTGTCTCTCCCTCTTCCCTATCTGTCTCTATTTCTCCCTCTTTCTCTCCCTTCCCTCTCTCACCCTCTCTTTCCCTCCCTCCCTCTCTTCTTTTCCTCTTGCTTCTCCCCTCTTCTCTCTCTGCCTCCCTCCCTCCTCTGTCTCTCCATCCAGTACACTACCCAGTCTGTCATTAGCAGAGGGGCAGGGAGCTATCTACCACTGAAGCTCATTTAGAGGACCAAGTAGGAATGGTTTACCACCTCAAATACTGGGACATGTTGAGCAAATGAAATTGGAAAGATGATGTTTGCACATCCAGCTTTTTGCCACTCAACTGAGCATAGACCGTACTTTCATGTTTTGCCCTTTGGGTCCCTACACTGCTGCATGGTCAACTGATACTCACAACTGATCTAAATTCTTTACTCTTCTTGCAGTTTCACCACATATTCCCTTACTCTGTTTTCAGTAAACTAAAAAACAGCAGGGTACTAGCCTCTGCCGAATAATACCTTGTATGCTTAAAGATCTATATTGTCGCTGCCGAAACACCTCTTCTCCAGGTTATAGCATGCTAAGTTCCTCTAAATTTTCCTCAAAGGCCTTATTTTTCAGCCCCATAATCATCCTTTCATGAACTTTCTCCAGTCCTCTTCTGATACTTGGTTTTTTGTACCCCAGAAAAGGGCTGCTGTTTCCTGGCTGCACTTTTGTGATTCTTTCCAAAGAGTTTTGAAGATGTCTCTAGAGAATCCAATAAACTCCTTTAACTAAACATTTTGACTTCAAACTGTTCCTCTGTCAACTGGTTCTCATTCTACACCCCATCTATGTGATTTTTTCTTACCTAAAAAGTTTTCCCTGCCTATGTTTGAGTTATTTAATCTCTTGAATAGCCCACTTATGGTGTACTCTAAGTAACTGTTCAGTATTTCCAAACTGCCACAATAGCACAGTCCTGAACTCTGGGGAGATCTGTGGCCTGGGGTGAAACTAATGACAGAAAGTAAGCCCTTTCAAATACTTCCATTCTCTTTTCAGCCCTACCCTTTTATCACAGCCCAGCTTGGAGTAACCTTAGTAGAAGAAAATGCATTTTAAAAAACTAACACTCCTGGAGCTTTCGGAATTGCTCACAAAACGCCCACCATCTTCCAGAAATAGCCACCCACCAAGATGGTAGACCTTAATATTTATTATCTCTTCCTAGGTTCTCTAAAGCTCTTAAATCATGTTCAGACTTGAGAATAGAACTCCTCAAAGGAAATGCAGTGGCTAGCACTTTTGTCTATCCAGGCAGAGTGGGTGAAATGAATGGGTCCCATATAAACAAACTGGGAGATCAGAGCTCCAGCCCACATTCCCCCTCAATTCAGTTTTAGACATCAGTAATTCCACACATCTGCCTATGTTTGCCACTTCCTTGGCCCATGCAGTCAAATAGCTCATGAACCAAATTCCTAGAAATTTGTGATATTTCTTTGAAGGGAATTGATGCAAACGCACAACACTGGGCAACAGAGGCCACGGAAAGAATTTTAGATTAGAAATCAAAAGATGTAGATCTGACATTTATCACCTGTAGGACCTTTGTCAAGTCACTTACTCCCGTTTGACTCAGTTTCCTCATCTGCAAAATGAACTGGAGAAGGAAATAGCAAACCCTTCTTGTATCTTTGCCAAGAAAACCCCAAATGGTATCATGGCTGAAAAACAACAATAAATAATATCTGAAATTTATTTAGCATTGCAAGGTTTGCAAATAATATTTATAAGTATCATCTCATTTTATCCTGGGAGGTAGGTGCTATTATTTCCATTTTATAGAGGGACTGAGACAGACACTTGCCCAGCTGGGTTTGAACTCAAGTCTGCCTGATTCCAGGTTCAGCCTTTTTATCCATTGCACTACTTAGCTTTAAAAGCTAAAAGCCATACCAAAATTTTTGAGACCCTTGTATTAAAGCTAGCTATTCAGCAATCATATTGGCAGGTTTTTTTTTTTTAACATCCTGGGGTATAATAGGTCTGGGCCAAGTGATCTGAATCCATTTTGAGCTTCAGGGTCCTTTCTAACTGTCTGCTTCCTCCCTTCAGGCTTCAATTTTCACTTAACCACGTTTATGTTATCCTTTTCAGTGTTAAGTTCATTTTCCTACGATAGGGCAAATGAAATCAGCAGAGAAGCTGAATAGTTCCACATTTTCATCCTCATTTATTCACATTTCAATATCAGTGCCAAAGTCATGAGCTTCTCTGTTCCATGCTTTTTTTCCCCAAACATAGGTGGAGGAATCCTTTTTACCGTCCTTAGTGTAAATTCATTGCAAATCTCCCAACATTCTAAGCTTTTAGCTTTCCGGTTACTGTTCTTGTAAGTCTGTGACATCATTTAAAAATCATTCTAATTTATGGGCCTCTACTTTCAATCTTTTGCATGTATATTTTTTTATGTTTAAAAATTTTCCGTTTCCAGTTCCAAATTCTTTCTTCTCCTTCCTTTTACCCACCCATTGAGAAGACAAGAAATGCAATATCCATTATATATATGAAGTCATGCAAAAAAGTACATGTCTTTTAAAAATCCAAGTCCTTTGGAAAGTTCCCAGGGAAGCTATGATGCTAAGTTGTCTTAAGTCCTTCACTCCCCGCCTTTTTTTCCTCAATGGAATAATTTGTGATTGTATCTTCAGAAATTAAATTCTGTTGTCTTTAATCAATTTACTTCACTTCAATTTTGAAAATGTATATTAAGTGCCTACTATGTGTGAAGTTCTATACTAGGTTCTGGGAATAAAAAGGCAAAAAAAAAATCAAATAATTCTCATCTTCAAGTTTACATTCTATGGGGAGAATCCAAATAAGAGAGAGACAGTTCTGTATTATTTGGGGAATGGGAATGCTCTAAAGACTGGGGACAAAAGGCAAGGCCTTTTGTGGGAAGGGGTAATGAGAACTATCATAAAGAAACCTCAGGTTTCCAAACAACTCTGAGGTACCACATCACACCTATCAGATTGGCTAACATGACAAAACAGGAAGATGATAAATGCTGAAGAAGATGTAGGAGAGTTGGAACACTAATTCATTGTTGGTGGAGCTGTGAGCTGATCCAGCCATTCTGGAGAGCAATTTGGAACTATGTCTAAAGGGCTATAAAAAAGTGCATACCCTTTGACCCAGCAATATTGCTTCTAGGACTGTATACCCAAGAGATCATAAAAGTGGGAAAAAATTCCACATGTACAAAAATATTTATAGCAGCTCTCTTTGTGGTGGCCAAAAACTGGAAGTCAAGGGGATGCCCATCAATTAGGGAATGGCTGAATAAATTGTGTTACATGAATGTAATGGAATACTATTGTGCTATAAGAAATGATGAACAGGAAGACTTCAGAGAGGCCTGGAAAGACTTATGTGAACTGATGCTGAGCAAAAGGAACAGAACCAGGAGAACTTTATACACAGCAATAACCACAGTGTGCGAGGATTTTTTTTCTGGTACACTTAGAACTTCATTGCAATGCAAGGACTTAAAAAATTCCCAGTGGTTTCTTAAGGCAAAATGCCTTCCACATCCAGAGAAAGAATTATGGAATTCGATCGCAGAATGTAGCAGATCATTTTCTTTTGTATTACGTTTTGGTTTATTTTATGATTTTTTCCATTCATTTTCATTCTTCTATGCAACATGAGTAAGGAGAAAATGTATTTAATAGGAAATTGTATGCAGTCTTGGGGAAAGAGGGGGAAGGGAAGGAGGGAGAAAAAGATCTAAGTTATATGGAAGTGATTATAGGACACTGAAAACAAATGAAATTTAAAAAAAGAAACCTAAGGTTTCTAAGAGGTGAAGATGAGGAAGATGTGCATTTTAAGCATGAAAAGATTGCCTGTTAAGAGACTCAGACATGAAGTGCTGATGTAAGGGAAATATTCAGGAATTTCCCAGTAACCCCATAACAGTATATGAAGAGGTTACTTAATCAGCTGGATTGATTTAGAAGGCCCCATAACTCTTTCCATTAGATGAAGGAACTTCTTTACATACTGCTGTGATGTTACAGAAAAATGACTTAATATCTCTTTTACATTGAGTTTAGAAAACTCAGTAGATTAATTTGTTCAAAGCAGGGGAGACTAACCTGTAGTCTGTATAGTACTTTAAAAAACATTTTGGTAACTATTTCAATATAGATTGTTTCCTTTGGAATCCTATGTATTTTATTTTGCACATTTCAAAACATAATTCTGAGAAAGGATCTACAGGCTTCACCTGACTACCCAAGGGGTCCAGAATACCAAAAAAAAAAATTAAGAATACCTAAAACATAAAGTTTGTGAAGGAAAGCAATGTGAAATAAATCTGGAAAGGTAGGTTGAAGCCAGCCTGTGCCCAAAGATTTAAATAATAAGTGTAAGCATTTTCATTTTTATCATAGAGGAAATATGGAGACTAAAATTTTAATCAATTAATTTATTTTTAGTTTTCAACATTCACTTCCATAAGATTTTGAGTTCTAAATTTTCTCCTCCTCCTTCCCCTCCCTCCTACCCAAGACAGCATGCAATTAATATAGGCTCTACATATACATTAATGTTGAACATATTTGCATTGAGACTAAAAATTTTAAGCAGAGAATTGGCATTGTCAGATCTATGTTTTAGGAAAATAATCTTGTTACAGCAATATGTCACAAGGACCAAGTGGGATTTATATCAGGAATGTAAGTCTAGTTCAATATTAGAAAAACTCTAAGCACAAGTGACCGTATCAGTAGCAAAACCAACAAAATCCATGTGATTATCTCAATATATATAGAAAAAGCTTTTGACAAAAATATAATACCCACTTATTGAAAACACTAGAGATCATAGGAATAAACAGACCTTTCCTTAAAATAAGTAGTATCTATCTAAAACCAAGAGCAAGCATTAGCTGTAATGTAGTTTCCCAGTAAGATCAGGGTTGAAGTCAGAATGCCCATTATTACCACTATTATTCAATTTTGTACTAGAAATGTTAGTTATAGCAAGGAGAAGAAAAAGGAATTGAAGGAATTAAAATAGACAACGAGAAAACAAAATTATCACTTTGTAGATGATATGATGGCATACTTGGAAAATCCTAGAAAACAACTAAAAACTACTTGAGATAATTAACAGCTTTCACAAAGTTGCAAGATATAAAATAAATCCATATAAATCATTGGCATTTCTCTATATTATCAACAAAATCCAGCAGTAAGAGATAGAAAGAGAAATTCAATTTAAAATAACTAGACAATTAAGAAATACTTGGAGTCCACCTGCCAAGACAAGCCCAGGAACTATATGAAAATAATTACAATATGCTTTACACACAAATAAATTTTTTCTTAAAAAAAATCAATTGCCCTTGTGTAGGCCAAGCCAATATAATAAAAATGACAATCCTACCTAAATTAATATACTGATTCAGTTTCATAACAATCAGCCTACCCAAGGCTATTTTATAGAGCTAAAAAATTAATAACAAAATTCATCTGGAAGAACAAAAACTCAAAGATATCAGGGGAATTAATGAAAAAATGTGAAGAAATGTGGCTTACTCATATCAGATCTCAATATTATAAAGTGGTGATCCTCAAAACAATCTAGTAGTGTTTAAGAAATAGAGTGATGGATCATCAGAATAGATTAGGTTTGTAAGACAGAGTAATAAATCACCATAGCAATCTAGTTTTTGATAAACTCAAAAACCAAAACTTTTGGGACAAGAACTCACTATTTGACAAAAACTGCTGGGAAAACTAGAAAACGGTATGGCTAAAAACTAGGTATAGACCAACATCTTGCATCATATAATAAGATAAGGTCAAAATGGGTACATGATTTAGACATAAAGGGTGATACCATAAACAAATTAGGAGAGTGAGGAATAGTTTATCTGTCAAATCTATGGGTAAGGAAAGAATTTATGACCAAGTAAGATATAGAGAACATTATGAGATGTAAAATAGACAATTTTGATTATATTAAATTTAAAAGGTTTTGCACAAACAAAATCAAGGCAACCAAGATTCGAAGGAAAGCAAAAAGTTGGGAAACAATTTTTACAGCAAGTGTCTCTGATAAAAGCCTTATTTCTCAAATATATAGAGAACTGGGTGAAATTTATAAGAATGTGAATAATTTCCCAATTGATAAATGGTGAAAGAACATGAATAAGCAGTTTTCAGGTGAAGCAATCAAAGCTGTCTATGGACATATGATGAAGTACTCTAAATCATTATCAATTAGAAAAATGCAAATTAAAACAACTCTGAGATACCACCTCACACATATCACATTGGCTAATATGACAGAAAATGAAAATGATAAATGTTGGAGGGGATGTGGGAAAATTGAGACATTAATGCAGTACTGGTGGAGTTGATAACTGGTCCAACCCTTCTGAAAAGCAATTTGAAGCTATGCCTAAACCACTATAAAACTGTTCACATCCTTTGATCCATCAATACCACTACTAGGTTTGTATTCCAAAGAGATCTTTTAAAAAGGGAAAAGGTCCTATTTGTTCAAAAAATTAATAGCAGCTCTATTTGCGGTGGCAATGAACTAGAAATTGAGGGAATGTCTATCAGTTGGGGAATGGCTAAAGAAGTTGTACTCTATGATTGTGATAGAATACTGTTGTGTTAAAAGAAATGATGAGAAGGATAACTTCAGAAAAAACCTGGAAAAACTTACATAAACTGATGCAAAGTGAAGTGAGCAGAACCAGGAGGACATTGCACACAGTAACAGCAATATTATGTGATGATCAACTGTGAATGACTTGGCTATTCTCAGAAATACAGTGATCCAAGATAATCTCAAAGGACTCATGATGAAAAATGCTATCCACATCCAGAAAAAGAACTGACAGAGTCTGAATGCAGATCAAAGCATGTTACTTTTCACTTTATTTTTTCATGTATGTTTTAGCATGTTTTTTCTTTCACATAACCAGTATGGAAATGTGCTTTGCATGCTTGCACATGTATAACCTATATCAAAATGCCTACCATCTCAGGGAGTGGACGGGGAGGGAGGGGAAGAATTTGGAACTCAAAATTTCAAAAAAGTTAATGTTTAAAATTGTCTTTGTTAGTCTTTGGGAAAAATATTGTTAAAAAAAGGAAAATAATTTTGGCAGCTGTGTGGAGAATGGTTTAAGCACCCAATAGGTACCTGAAGGACTATCTTTCATATGAAAGAGGGATTAGATTTTTGTTTCTGGGACCAGAGATAGTATTGGAAAAAGGTAGAAACAGCAAAAAGGTGAATTTAGGCTTGAAGTGAGGCAAAAATCTTCCTAACAATTAGAACTATTCCAAAATGGAATTGGCTGCCAAGGGAAGTAGTGACTTCCCTGCTACTTTGTTGTTTATTCATTCAGTCATGTCCCAAAGTCTGTCCAAGCTCATGTTCATTGCCTCCATGACATCTATTCATCTCATCCTCTGCCACCCCCTTCTCCTTATGCCTTTAACCTTTCCGACCATCAGTCTTTTCCAATGAGTCCTGTCTTTCCATTCTGTGACTAAAGTATTTAAGCTTCAGCTCAAATATTTGTCCTTTGAGTGAATAGCTTGAATTAATTTCTTTAAGCACTGACAGATTTGATCTCCTTAATGTTCAAGGGACTCTCAAAAGTCGTCTCTAGTACCACAATTCAAAAGCTCAACTTTCCTTGTAGTCCAACTCTCTGAGCCACATATCACTACTAGAAAAAACAGTTATGTCTATATGAACCTTTTTTTTTTTTTTACAAGGTATCTCTGCTTTTTAGTATGCTGTTCAGATTTGTCATAGCTTTCTTTTCAAGGAGCAAGCATTTTTTTTTTCCTTGAATAAGGTTGAGTTTTATTGTTGGGTTTTGAGTAGTCATTCTTATCCTTTTTATTTTTATTTTTTTAATGTTTAACAATCACTGCCATACAATTGAGATTTTATCCCCCCCACCTACCCCCCATTATGCCCCTCCCTCCCCATGACTGCATACAATTCTGTATAGATTCTACATATACTTTCCTATTGAGTATATTTTCATTATAGTCATGCTATGTAGTCAGACTAGAATAAATGAAATAAATCATATAACAAATCAAAACATGATACACAAACACATACACATACACAAACATGATCTTCTACATTTTGTGAATGGCTTCCATATTTCTTTCTCTGAGTGTGGAAGGCATTTTGCCTTGAGAACCACCATTGGGATTTTTTTTTTTTTTATAAGAAGTTCTTGCGTTATTACAAAATTCCAAGTCTACCAGAAAAAACTCTCGCACACTGTGGTCGTTGCTGTGGAGCAAGCATTTTTTAATTTCATGGCTATAGTTGCTGTCTGGAGTGATCTTTGAACCCAAAAATATAAAATCTAATACTGTTTCCATTTCTTCTCCCTCTGTTTGCAGGACCAGTAGCCAAGATCTTAATTTTTTGTTTTTTTTTAATGTTAAGCTTCAAACAAAGTTTTACACTCTCCTCTTTCTCCCTCATCAAGAGGCTTCTTAATTCTTCTTCTAATTTTCTGTCATCAGAGAAGTATCATTCGCATATTTCTCCTGGCAACCTTAATTCTAGCTTTCCATTTATCAGCCTGGCATTTCTCATGATGTACACTGCATATAAGTTGAATAAAGTGACAGTACACAGCCTTGTCGTACTCTAAACCAGCCAACTGTTCCATGTTTGGCTCTACCTGTTGCTTCTTGGCCCACACATAGATTCCTCAGGGAGACAAGTAAGGTGATATGGTGCTCCCATCTCTTTGAGGACTTGTTATATTTTGTTGTGATCCACACAGTCAAAGGCTTTAGTGTAGTCACCAAAGCAGAAGTAGGTGCTTTTCTGGAACTCCCTTGAGTTCTCCATAATCCAACGAAGGTTAGGAATTTGGTCTCCAGTTCTTATATTTCTTTGAAAATGAGATTGCCTTTCTGGTCATTCTTAGTTCACATATTGCTGAAGCCTAACTTGCAGAATCTTAAGTATAAACTTGTTGGCATATGAAATGAGCACAATTATGTGGTAATTTGAACATTCTTTTGCATTGCCCTTCTTTAAGATTGGGATATAAATTGATTTTTTCCAACCCAGTGATCACTGTTGAGTTTTCCAAATTTGTTGGCATATTGAATACAGCATGCTAGCAACATCATCTTTTAGGATTTTACATAGTTCAGTTGGAATTCCATTACCTCCACTAGCCTAATTTTTAGCAAAGCTTCCTAAGGCCCACTTGATTATATTCTCCAGAATGTCTGATTCTAGATTGGTAACTTTACCATCATGGTTATGGTGATGTTAAGATCTTTCTTGTACAGTTTTTTTGTGTATTCTTGTCACCTCTTTTTAATCTCTTCTACTTCTGTTAAGTCCCCACCATTTTGTCTTTTATCATGCCCATTTTTGCATGAAATGTTCCTTTGATATCTTTAATTTTCTTGAAGAAATCTCTTGTCTCTCCCATTCCATTATTTTCTTTTTCCTTTGCATTGTTCATTTAAGAAAACCTTATCTCTCCTTGCTATTCTCTGGAATTCTGCATTCAGTTGGATGTATCATTTGGTCTCTAGTTCTTATATTTCTCCTTTCTCCTTTACCTTTTGCTTTCCTTCTTTCCTCGGGTGTTTATCATCTCATCAGATAGACATTTTGCTTCCTTCCTCTTCTTTTCCTTAGGAATGGTTTTTGTTGCTGCCTCCTGCATACTATTGCAAACCTCTGTCTATAGTTCTTCATGCACTCTGTCTACCAGATCCAATCCCTCAAATCTACTCATCACCTCCACTTTCATGTTCATGAAGGTGTTATTTAGATCATACCTATAAAGTCTGATGGTTTTCTCTACTTTCTTCATTATGAATCTCAATTTTATAAAAAGCTCATTATCTGAGCCACAGTCAGCTCCAGGTCTTGTTTTAACTGACTATACAGAGATATTCCACTTTTGGCTGCAAAGTATATATGATCTATCTAATTTCAAAATTGGCAATCCGTGTGTAAAGTTGCATTGATTGTACAAAAAGAGTATTTGCTTTGACCAGTGAGTTATCTTGACAAAACTCTATTAGTGTCTGCCCTACTTTGTCTTGTACTCCAAGGCCAAACTTACCTATTATTCCAATTCTCTTTTGATTTCCTGCTTAGCATTCCAAACCCCTATGATGAAGGTGACTTTTTTTAGTGTTATTTCTAGAAGACGTTGTAGGTCTTTACAGAACTGATCACCTTTGTCATTTTCAGCATCAGTGATTGGAGCATAGACTTGTATTACTGTGATGTTGAATGGTTTGCCTTGGATTTGAAGAGATGTCATGTTGTCATTTTTGAGATTATACCCAAGTACTGCTTTTCTCACTCTTTTATTAACTCCAAGAGGTATTCCATTTCTTTTAAGAGATTCTTGCCCACAGTAGGATATGTAGTGTTCTATCTGAACTAAATTCACCCATTCCCATCCATTTAAGTTCACTGATACCCAAGATGATGATGGTAATTTTTCTATCTCCTGTTTGACCACATCCAGCTTGCCTTGGTTCATGGGTCTTACATTCCAGGTTCCTATGCAATATGGATCTTTACGGCAACTGGACTTTCCTTTCATCACCAGACACATCCACAAATGAGCTCTTTCAGCTTTAACCCAGTTGCTTTATTTGTTCTGGAGCTACTTACAGTTGTCTTCTGCGCTTGCCCAGTAACATGTTGTACACCTGATCTGAGGGGCTTATCTTCTGGTATTGTCTCCAGTGGATTACCTTTTGTCAGACCTCTCCACTGTGACCTGCCTGTCTTTGATAACCCAACATGGCATATCTCCTAGTTTCATTGAGCTATGTAATTCCCTCTGCCATGACAAGACAGTGATCCAGGAGGGGTCCCTGTCACTAAAGATCTTTGAACAATGGTCAGATGACCATTTATCAGGTATTATGTCAACTTTTGCCCAAATGTGAATTGATCTAAGAGGTCTCTGAGGTCCCTTCCAACTCTAAGACTCTGGGATGTTACATCTTTTTGGAGTCTAGACCCTCTCTAATGAAGGAGCTAAGTTTTCTAACTTGTTTTAAAAAGTTTCTCAGCACGTGAAAGGTTATGGAACACCAGAACATATTGGGTAAAGGGACATAGCCCTTGTTAGCTTCTTCTTTTTTCCTTTTCCATATTTAAATGCCAGACAAGTACCCCTAGTATTAAGAGGGAATAATGGTGGGGAAGAGAAATTGGAGGCTTGTTTATTTTGCAATGGCCAAAATTAAAAAAAAAACCAAAACCTTTCCTGGATCCCTCCCTACCCCCTTTGGAATATGGTACAGAGGGTGAATGGTTTTAACCATTGGACTAGCATGCCTTCAGTCACTCTGGAAATGTTCCCTCTTTTCTTAATAGTCTTTCATCGCACCCAAGTGCTGAAATCACTGATTAGGAAATGCCGCTCTGCTGTGGTTTAACCCAGCATTTGGTTGCTAGGCAATCATCTAACACATGGCAAGGTGTGCAGCGACCCTCCTAGCAACAGGAATCCCTGGTCACCCAGCTGTAAAATCTAGATTTATATTCCATATGTGTCTTTGGCTAGGGGGCGGGGAATGAATGATGCATATTGTGATAAATGCAACCCTGGGGGCTGTAGGCACAATCATAGAGCTCTATCAAAACCAGCCATTCCTGCTGAGACGTGGAGTGAGGGTGGGGGATTGAATGGGGGGAGGGGAAATTAAGGATCACAGAACCCCAGACTCATACAAGCCTAGGATTGGAAGGGGCATTAAGAGTCAGTCAGGTAGGAACCCATTCAAAGTGAGGCAAGCAGGCTTAGGAAAGCAATCTACACACACACACACACACACACACACACACACACACACACACACACGCATGCACACACACACATGCACGCATACACGCACAAACAAGAACTAAAACAATAGGCTGGGAAGAAGAAACAACCAAAGAAACCTGAAACTAAACACTGTCTATATAAACCAAGCCCTCCCCACACCACACATGCATATGAGGACCACCAGTGTTATTGTGATGATCCTCAAAACTTGGAACCCATCCCATGAGGCTCATTTGGGGAGCACTGTCTGTACTCAGAAAGCTGGGCCTGCTTCCTCTTTCTAACACCCCAACCCTGTCCTTTTCTGGAAAATTCCACAGCCCTTGTGTGCACCTTGTTTGACCCAGCCCAGCCTTCCCTGGCTAATACCTAGACTGTGATGTCAGAGACAGGAAACCAAGCAGACTCACCTGAACAAGGCTAGGCCCTCTCCCTAAATAAGCTCTACTGTCTGGGGGCATCAGGGGCATCCCTCCTGCAGAGGAGGTTGTGACCCAGATGTCCCCCAATGATGTCAAGAGTAGACTGTGGAGGTTTGGGTCAGAGATGAGAGCCTGAGGGGGCCTCTCTGAAGGACTATCTCTCACTCCCACCACATCCAGGAACCCTATATAAACTGTTCTGGCCTTTAAAGTCCTCCACAGACTGGCCCCAACCTGCCTCTCCATCCTCCTTATTCCTCTATTGTCTATTAATAGCCCTTCTTATTTGTCCTCACATACAGGCTTTCTCCCACCTCTAAACCTTTGGATTTCATTCCTTCCATTTTGTTTTTCAACATCTCTATTTTCTCTAAAGGCTCAGTTTAAACATGAATTTGTGTATGAAATCTTGGTTTTTCAGTTCTTTCAGTCATTGTGATCCTATGTGGAGGTTTCTTGGCAAAGGTATTGAAGTGGTTTGTTATTTCCTTCCCCAGCTCATTTTATAGATGAGGAAACTGAGGCAAACAGGGTTAAGTGACTTGCCCAGGATCACACAGCTAGTAAGTGTCTGAGACTGGATTTGAGCTCAGGTCTTCCTGACTAGGCCCAGCACTCTATCCATTGCAGCATCTGGCTGTTGTGTGAGATCTCTCTGGTTAGTGCCTTTCCCTTCCAGATTACTTTGTGATTGTATAAATTCTCCTCCAAAATCACTTTGGGTTTGTATGAATCTATCATATAATCTATTTAGCATAAACTTATATCTGTATATATCTCCTTTAACTAGACTCTAAGTTCCTTGAGGCAGAAACTGTTTCACTTCTATTTTTGCATCCCCACTACCTAATATGGTTCCAGACATACAGCAGTCACTTAAAAATAATGTAGTTCAGCTAGATCGTGCAGTAGACAGATAGCACTAGGCCTGGAGTCAGGAGAACCCGAGTTTACCTCTAGCCCTGGGTGATCTTCGGCAAGTCATTTCACCTCTGCTTGCCTCAGTTTCTTCAACTGTAAAATGGGGAAAATAATAACACCTACTTTACAGGATTATGGTGAGGATCAAAATGAGATAATAATTGTTTTTTAAAAAGGCACTTGGCACAGTACCTGGCACATAGTAGGTACTAGGCAAATGCTATTACAATTAATTAGAAAGAATCATGGACTTGGAGAAAGGATTGTGAGTTTGAATTCCGATTTCAACACTTACTAGCTGTATGACCTTGGATAATTTGCCTCATGTTCCTCATATATAAAATGTGGATATTACATAGTGTTAAGTATGAAAGAACTCAGTCTGGCAGGCTCAGCCCTGCAGCAAACAAAAGCAACCTTTCTCTCTCTTCCTCTTTCTTTCTCTCTTTTTTCTTTTCTCTTTTCTTCCTTCCTCCGTCCCTCTCTCCCTCCCTCCCTTCCTTCCTTCCTTCCCTCCTCCCTCCCTTCCTTCCTTCCTTCCTTCCTTCCTTCCTTCCTTCCTTCCTTCCTTCCTTCCTTCCTTCCTTCCTTCCTTCCTTCCTTCCTTCCTTCTTTCCTTCCTCCCTTCCTCTCCCCCCTCAGCAATAATAGATTTTCTTGGCTCTGGTTCTGTGGCTCAGGGAAGGAATGCTAACACTGATGCTGTTCTGCTTGTTTGGTCTTCTCAGGGACCAATGTAACTTCACCTATTAGCCCTACTAGGCTAAGGTGGTTGCTACTCCATTCCTTCTTCCACTCAGTATCTACTTTCCATCAGTTCCCTTACCTTTTCCCTCATGTATCTACATAATTGTCCATTGCTCAAAATGCAGATTATTTTCAAAGCAAATGAGAAACCATCCTAGTTACTCATTACTTACTTATTGTGAGGAATGTATTTTGTGAACCTCACAGTGCTCTAGAAATGTGAGTTGTTATCAGCAAAAAACAGAAGGACAGGTGCTTTTAGGGTGTTGATGAAGCAGTCACTGATGTGGCTTAGGGGTGCTGGGACCCCAAAATATCAGGGTACAAGGCAGAATTGCCTGGAATGAATTCACACACTCAAATCATCTTCCAGACAAGTGGCAAAGTTTATTGTGACTCCAATAGAAGTGGGCAAGGGTTCTTAAGGAATCTACAACCTGCTGGGAGTGATGTTAAAGCTTATATGGAAAAGGGACAGTGAGAGGATGCCAAATATGCTACTTAGGGGATGGAGGTGGGGTGGGGGATTAGGGAGTGGTCAGCTTTGAAAGAAAGCCTCCATGATCTACGGATGGGAAAATGCAGAGGGTCTGCAGAGATAACTTTGTTGAAACCAGACACTGAGGGAGAAAAAATAGGTTTTTTGTTTAGCTGCCAGAAGTTGGTCCTTGGGGCCAAGAAAAGAGTCCTTGGGTCAGTATCCTTGTGTCTGTTCTGATAAAGGAATTACAGTCAGACCTTCACAGTGCAGGGGGTGGGGCTGGGTTACTTAGACATGGTCTTAGGGCTTTGGGGGATCCAGGTCCCACCACCCCATCAGTAACATTTAGAAGTCTACAGGGATCACAACCTCTGTTTAAAGGAGGGGCCGAAAGTCACCGAAAGAGAAATTACTAAGATTTTTAAATTATAAACTTAATGAATAATCTTATGATGACAATGACCTGAAATAACAAAGCCTGGTTCCCTTCTTTCTGACAATCATTGTCAGAAAGATACAGAAAGATACATTGTCAGATACAAGGGAAAAGCATTTATTAAATATCTGTTGTTGTTATTCAGTTGTGTCTGACTCTCTGTGACCCTGTGGACCATGAACTGTCATGACTGTTGGTGGGGTTTTCTTGACAAAGGTACTGGAGTGGTTTGCAATTTTCTTCTCCAGCAGATTAAGGCAAACAGAGGTTAAATGACTTGCCCAGGATCACACAGCTAGTAAGTGTCTGAGGTCACATTTGAACTCAGGTCTTTCTAACTCCAGGCTCAGCATACTATCCACTGAGCCACCTGGATGCTGCTTGAACTCAGATTTATTTGACTCTGGGCCCAATATCTATTACTGTGCCTCTGGATGCTTGGCTAGATCTATAATCTTAGTAAGATTGTGTGTACTCTCTCCAACAACACAGAATTGCATACCATCTAGGCCTCCCCATCCTATATGATCATGTGCTTTCCTAAACCTTTCACAGGATTTCCTTCCAAAGTGCTGGTGGTAGTTTTCTGGTTCTCCTGAGGTTGTATGGTTACTTGTGGAATCCAAGGTTAGCCACTGGTTACTCATTGCTTCTGCCACATGATTCATTATTGTTGTTCAGTTGTGTCTGAGTCCTGGTGACCTTATTTGGGATTTTCTTGGCAGAGACACTAGAGGGGTTGGCCATTTCCTTCTCCAGCTCATTTTACATTTGAGGAAACTGAGGCCAATAGGGTGAAGTGATTGGTCCAGGGTCACCCAGTGAGTGTCTGAAGCCAGAGTTATAAAGAATTGTGAACTTGGCACAAAGATCCAAAGGAGATGCCAGTTCCTTGAAAGGTAGAGGTGGTTTCATTCTTTGTGTTTGTATCTCCAGTACCCTAGTACAGTGCCTGGCACAAAACTGCCATTTAGTGAATGCTTGTTGATTGATTGATTCCTGAAAATGATTTAAGAAGAGAATAGGTACCCATTATTTATGAGGGAGTTTTGCAGTCTTATTTTTGGGCTCCAGTGGTTTCTAGAACATAATCTGTTCAATAGCAATCGCTAAGAACCAAGTCAAGTCCAGGCCTCTCAGCGGACACCAGTTGTGTAACACTTTGTCAGTCCTTTCTTCTTGGCCTTGTTGTCCAGTGCCATGGAAATTGGCCAGTGGGAAATATAATTACCCTAGGGGAAATAATTATAAAAGAGACACACATGAAGATGGGCACAGGGAATTTAGAATTCTGCTTTTCAGTGATTAAAGATGCATCAGCCACCTCCTTCCTTATAAGCTTTGTGCCTATGAGGCCATTGTGTGATAACAATGCTTTCAAAGAGAAACCTTCCCTCTACCACTCCAGACAAATAAAAAAAAGCATTTCATGTACTTTTAAAGTTTTTATGGTCTAATATCAGATTGCCGGGCTCCTAATCCAATGGGCCAGTTGACAAAACAGAGAGACTACCCCAGGAACATACTCCTTTTTTATTCTTCCACTAATGTCCTATTATAATGATGGGGGGGGGGGGGGGAAGACCCTTGGGTTTCTTTTTAATTTTTATTATATTTTTAAATGAAAATCCAACCTCTCTTCCTCTCACCCCCCAACCCCATCACCTGCACTGAGAAATCTAGAAAAACATGTTTAGTCAAGCATAACAAATTCCCACACTGGCCATTAGCCAAAAAGTAGTATGTCTCAATATGCACTGAGTCCAACCTTCTCTATCAGGACTGGGTAGGCTATTTCATCACGAGTCCTCCAGAATGATGATTGGTCATTGTATTGATCAGAGTTCCCAAGTCTTTCAAAGTTATTTGATTTTGCAATATTGTTATTATATAGATTGTTCTCCTGACTCTGTTTACTTCTTCACTTGTTGATGTTTTTCTGTTGGGTCCAACTCTTAGTGACCCCATTTGGGGTTTCTGTGGCAGAGATGCTAAAGTGGCTTGCCATTTTCTTCTCCAGATCATTTTACAGATGAGGAAACTGAGGCAAACAGGTTTAAATGACTTGCCCAGAGTCATATAGCTAGATAGCTGGATTTGAATTCAGGACAAGGAGTCTTCCTCTCCAGGTCCAGTGCTCTATCCGCTGTACTACTTATCTACCCTGCTCCCTTCACTTTGCCTCAGTGTATGCAATCTTCCCAGGTGTTTTTATAACCTTCTCTTTCATCATTTCTTCCAGTACAAGAGTACTCCATCACATTCATATACTATAGCTTGTTTAGTTAGTCTCTAATTGGTGGATAGTTTCCAATCCCTCAGTTTCCAAAAATCATAGCTACAAATATTTTATGTACATATGGAGACACTCAATTTTAAAAGGCTATGCTGGTAGAGCATCTGCTCCCCAAATTCCTAGAAATCAAGAGAGGCTTCTGGATGTGAAAGCAGTGACAGAGAGGATACATGTTTCTCTTGTAACCAGCCTACCTAAATTTGTAGGGGTTGGTTCCTCACTGGGTTGACGGCAAGGTAATGAATTTTTCAAATACAGAAACAGGAATATCATCTCAAGGAGATGATAGGCTAGAGTCTGTGTTGGTGGACAAATGATGAGGAAATGATGGAAGAAATTGTTAATCTTTGAAGCATTTAAGTATTTTTCATTATGGGGGGGAAAGTGATAAGCTGCTTTTTTTGATCTACATACCCTATGTCATAATGCTATTATCATAGAGCAGAATTTCTGATAAGGAAAATGCATGCATCCTTGATAACATGCAAAGGGTTTAGTTAATAAAGAGCTTAATGGTCCTTGTTACAAGGCATCCTCCCTGTGTGGGAGGGAACAGGATTATAGTGAAGTGTCAACATATGAGCAAATTGCAGCAGCATATCATCTCCACTGCAGATTCTGTTCTATTCCATTATAACTTACTTGGTTCAACTAATATGCCATCTATGTTACAAGGCACAGTGCTAGCTACTGGAAATATAAAGGTAGAAAAAAAAAAGCCTGCACAAATCATTTACCCCAAACACCAGGACTAAACCTATAAGCAGACCTTGGAAGCCAAATATCCAACATGGAGTCAAACTGCTGGATATCTTTTTGAGAATTATCCTGTCAATTAATTTTGTCATTAAAATAAGAGGAATAACTTAAATCCACTATAAATGGGCTAGTAAGTTAGAATAGTAATGACATGGGGGGGCGGAGCCAACAGGTGGAGTAGAAAGACCCACAAACTCTAGCTTTTCCCCCACAGCCAATAAAATACCTGTAAAAAATGACTCCCAACAAATTCTAGAACAGCAGAAGCCACAGAACGACAGAGTGAAAGAGATTTCCAGCCAAAGGTAATCTAGAAGGCTGACAGGAAAGGTCTATTCCATGGGATGTTGAGTGGAGCAGAGCCCAGACCTGGCCACTTGGCACTGGGAGGAAGAGGCCTCCAGGGCAGAATGCCCAACAGGGAGGGTCTCAGATCTCTCAACCCACAAGTGCCAAAGAAAGCTTCAAAGGTCAGTAAGAGGGCTTTCCCAGCTGGGCGAGAGGGGAGCAGGGTCCCCCCAAGCATGGGTCCTAGGCAGCAGTGGCAGCAGCAGCAGCAACAGGGCGGCAGCAGTGCGTGGCAGTGGCAGAGTTGGGTGGCATCTTCCATTGTGGGAGTGACTCAGCTTAAAGCCCCTGGGGGAATTGAGCAGCTGATCTGAATCTCAGCCCTGAGCACAGTCCTGGGGTGAGGAGGAGCACTAGGACCCTCCTTTTGACAAAGGATTCAGAAGTCAAGTAACTGACTGGGAAAATGCCCGAAAAAGAGAAAAAAAAATAAGACCATAGAAGGTTACTTTCTTGGTGAACAGGTTTTTCCTTCCATCCTTTCAGATGAGGAAGAACAATGCATACTGTGAGAGAAAATCAAGGCTTCTGCATCCAGTACCTCCAAAATGAATATGCAATGGCCTCAGGCCATGGAAGAGCTTGAAAAGTGAGTCAACATCTTGCTAAAGGAGACCCAAAAAATACTGAAGAAAATAATGCCCTTAAAAATAGGCTAACTCAATTGGAAAAAGAGGTCCAAAAAGCCAATGAGGAGAAGAAGGTTTTAAAAAGCAGAATCAGCCAGATGGAAAAGGAGGTTCAAAAGAGCACTGAAGAAAATAGTTCTTTAAAAATGAAAGTGGAGCTGAGGGAATCTAATGACTATATGATAAACCAAGAAATTACAAAACAAAACCAAAAGAATGAAAAAATAGAAGACAATGTGAAATATCTCATTGAAAAAACAACTGGTCTAGAAAATAGATCGAGGAGAGACAATTTAAAAATTATGGGACTACCTGAAAGCCATGATCAAAAAAAGAGCCTAGACATTTCCAATCACCTCCTGAAAGAGACTTGGAAAGAGAAACTTCCAGGAATATTGTGGCCAAATTTCAGAATTCCCAGGTCAAGGAGAAAATATTTCAAGCAGCTAGAAAGAAGCAGTTCAAGTATTATGGAAATACAATCAGGATAACACAGGATCTGGCAGCTTCTACATTAAGAGATCAAAGGAATTGGAATAGGATATTCCAGAAGTCAAAGGAACTAGGATTAAAAATAAGAGTCATCTACCCAGAAAAACTGAGTATAATACTTCAGGGGAAAAAATGGTCATTCAATAATATAGAGGACTTTCAAGTATTCTTGATGAAAAGACCAGAACTGAAGAGATAATTTGACTTTCAAACACAAGAATCAAGAGAAGCATGAAAAGGAAAGAGAAATCATAAAGGACTTTCTAAAGCTGAACTGTTTACATTCTTACATAGAAAGATAATATTTGTAGCTCTTGAGACTTTTCTCAGTATTTGGATAGGTAGAGGAACTATATACACACACACACATACATATGGACAGAAAGTACAAATTGAGTTGAATCAGAAGGGATGATATCTATAAAAAAATAAAATTAAGGGGTGAGAGAGGAATATGTTGGGAGGAGAAAGGGAGAAATGGAATGGGGCAAGCTGTAACTCATAAACGAGATAAGAAAAATCTTTTTCAATGGAGGAGAAAAGGGAGGAGGTGAGAGGGGAAAAGTGAACCTTACTCTCTTCACACATGGATTAAGGAGGGAATAACATGCTCATTAAGTTTGGTATGAAAATCTATCTTACACTACAGGAAAGTAGGGGAGAAGGGGACAAGTGGGATGAGGGGGATGATAGATGGGAGGGCAAATGGGAGAAGGGAGTAACTAGAAGTAAACACTTTTGGGCAGGGACAAGGTCAAATGAGAAAATAGAATAAAGAGGGGACAGGGTAGGATGGAGGGAAATATAGTTAGTCTTACACAACATGACTATTTATGGAAGTATTTTGCAAAATGACACATATATAGCCTGTATTGAATTGCTTGCCTTCTCAATGGGGATGGGTGGGGAGGGAGGAAGGGAGAGAAGTTGGAATTCAAAGTATTAGAAATGAATGTTGAGAATTGTTACTGCATATAACTGGGAAATAACAAATACAGGAAGAAGGGTATAGAAATCTATCTTGCCTTACAAGAAAAGAGAGAAGATGGGGATAAGGGAAGGGTGGGGTGTGATAGAAGGAAGGGCACATTGAGGGAAGTGGTAATCAGAATGCAAGGTGTTATGGGGTGGGGGGATGGGAGAGATGGGGAGAAAAATTGGAACTCAAAATTTTGTGGAAATGAATGTTGTAATCTAAAAAGAAAAAGAAAGAAAGAAAGAAGGAAAAAAAGAAAGAAAGAAGAAAAAAAGAGAATAGTAATGACAAGGAGTCAGGAGCATTTGCTGAGGAATTGCTATGTTTGGAAGTAACCCACCCCAGGGTTGCAGTTGTAATCCCCACTTCTGGGCCACTGTTGCTCAGTTTATACTCTCAGCTTGTGTCCCCTGAGGAATGACTCCCCCTGGTACAAGACACTATGACATCACCCTCATGATGTCATTGATTCTCTCTGAGAATGAAGGACAAACAGTAACAACTACTACGTGAGTCTGCTAAACTAAAAGAATGACTCAAGAACCCCCGCCTATCTTTTTATCTTTATCTCTAGTCATTCAGAAGACATCATTAGCTCATGACAAAAGTGTTTGCTGAAATGACCAAGTAACAAAAGCCATACATCCCCCTCATCCCCCATAAATATGAAGTATGAATGGGTACCTCAGGGTACCCATTGAGCTCACCAGTGATGAGGAATGTGTGTAAGGGGCACATGTAGCTAAGGCACATGTCTGATCTTATGGGGTTGCAGGTCTGCTAATGTCCTCCCACTCCTTCCACTGTCCTTGGTCTTGCAGTCTCTGCCAGACATTGCTTCACTGCCTGGCTGTGGTCACTACTGCCTCCAGCTCTGGAATCAGCTTGCACCCTGACCATAAATTTTTGGAAAGAACTGAAACCTGGACCTTAGGACTAGGAAGAGTCTCTATTCTAGGACCTACTATTTCCTGAGCAAGATCACGGTGCTGGGTGACACTAGGTTCTCAGATCCTCACAGGACTTCACAGCACACCCACTCCCTAGACCTGCTCTCTGTGAGTCACTGCACCTTCTATGGCTGTAAATGGGGATGGGGGAGGAGCAGATAAATCCTCCTTCCCTACCTTTGTTTCCTTCTGCAAGAGGTACAAGGGAAAAGATGAAGATTGAATCCTTTCCTCAGAGCTCCCTAGCAGGACTGCCTCTGAAGCTCAATGCATCTGCTCTTAAATGCTCATTGAGACTCCCTACCAAGAGTAAGTTCATTGTCTCCATTAATCCTCAGCAATTATTTGGTTTCTTCATAGACAAATTGGCCAACCAGAGTCTTAAGTATGTCCCTTCCCTTTACTAGGTATGAATTGGTTACACTGAAAGGGTCTGAATGAGAAAGTCTGACAGGGATTCTTATCCCTTAACTCTCTTTAAGGGACGATCATCCTTTTATTCAGGTAAATCTCAACTTAACTTCAACTCTCATTATCTCTGTTAAAATGCTGTCTCCTCCGTAACAGCGATGAACTTGGCACCCATAAACTCAATAAATCTTTCTTGGGAATCCATTAGTCCTTTGCAATTTAGACTTTTTCTTGGAAACTGCTGGCAATCTCATTTAAGTGAAAAACAGGCATTAGCTTGTTAAACCTTTGAGAGGTTCAAAGGATAGATTTCCATATAAAGGTAATGTTTGTCACAACAGTAATTGCTATTGCTACCTGTACTTCTCTTAGATCTGCTGTTTTGTAAAGATTGATTCCTGTATATTAAGTGCTCCATAATTCTTTGGACACAGCTTAATTATTTATGATTCTGGAACAGCATGCATGATTATATTTCCCACTGAGATTTTCAAGTAGGGAAATCAAGATGCTACTTAGGTGACTGCATAACCACTGATGAGAGCACAAATCTATTGAATTACCGCAGTGTACCAGGGAGAGTAAAATATTAATTTCCCTGCCATGCTTTAGATTTCTCCCCCTATCCTGAATGGTTAGGAAAGTAGCCTTGGGGAAATCAGCCAAGCCTCTGGACCTTTGGGAGGTGTGCAAGGAAGCTAGAAACTTGGTCAAAGTTTAGGAGGGTCTCACACTTTTCTAGGTACAAATTGGCTCCTCTGAAAGGGTAGCCAAGATGGGAAGAAGAACAGGACGCAGAGATACCCTGACTCTGCTTAGTATTGGTGATGGAGTACTGCCTGGCAGTGTGAGTGGTGGTGTGGCACAGTCTCTTGGGTGAAGCCAAAGACCATAAGAATTGTAGTACAAGGTGAGGGCAGAGCAGTCCATGCTCCCTTGTTTGGTACTGCCTTGGAGTAAGACACAGAAGCCAGGTGTCTGTCTCCATCAAGATAAGGGAGCTCTGGAGTACTTCACAAGGCCACTGGCAATCTGACGGAGAGACGAATGGTAGAAAGTGACACGAGGACAGAGATCATGAAGAAGCATTCTGGTAGAGTGGGAAAAGACCTGGCTTAAAAGTCAGAGCAGCTGGGTTCAGATCCTGCTTCTCACATGACCTTCATGACCATGGGCAAGCAATTAACTTCCTTGGGGCCAGTATACAAAATGAGGTTGGATCAGATGGCCTTTAAAGTCCCTTTCAGCTCTAAAGCTATGCTTCTAAAATCTGATGGAAAACTACTAATTCCACTGCTCAGGATGATGGAAGAAATCTGACTGGGAGGCGGCAACAGGGAGTGAAAATCATCTACTGTGAATATTAACTGCCAGCAGAGTGAGGAATAACAGTAGTGAGACAGAACTGTGGAGAAGAATGACAGTGAATGACTTTTAGACCAGCCTTAGGAGGAGACCTACCAAAGAACCACACTGGAGGCAGACAGGTGCCTGCCCTAGTCAGCACTGTAATTGAGTAGAGGCATGTGAGATTCAGGGAGAAGGGGGTGGAAGTAGGGGGAGAAGTTGCTTATAGTCAGATTTTGCAGTTTCATCCTGGAAACAAATTTTCATTCTTTGTGCTTTATAAATTATGTGCTTCTGAGTTAGTAATGGGCAGCTAGGTAGCAATGTATGGGCCTGGAGTCAGGAAGATTCATCTCTGTGAGTTCAAATCTGGCCTCAGAAACTTACTAGCTGTGTGACCCTAGGCAAATCACTTAACCCTGTTTGCCTCAGTTTTCTCATCTATAAAATGAGATGGAGAAGGAAATGGGAGACCACTCCAGTATCTTTGCCAAAATCCCAAATGGGGTCACAAAGAGTTAGACGTGATGGAAAAACAATTTAGTTGGTGACAGTACCTTCAGATAATGAAGTTCCCAGAGTAACTGGTTATGGACAAGCCAAAGAACAGAAACTCCCTGGAATTGTATCCAAGTCCTTTTCATATGTGAAAGCCTATGTAATAGAGGTGACAGGAGGGCCTTGATCAAGAAAAGACTAGAGTTGGAGTTCCCCAGAGCCTCTTAGTTCCCAGTTCTTCAGCAGCTGTTACACAGGCATCCCCCTAGCCACAATATCAACTTATTGGTAGTCTGAAGCAGAATGAAGGCATAATCCCCAAGCATCAAATAAATCTCTTTGGGATTCACCTTAGCATACAGAAACAAGCAGCAATTTGGTTACTGAAAAGGCTCTGATAGAATCCTGGCCACAGCCCTTGTGAATTGGTTGTTAAAACAACCCTCAGACACAACATTGTCTCACAAAATAAGTCCTCCAAGGAGAAATTTGGGGCTGAGGAGGGTAACTTCAAACCCTCTCTCCCCATCTCCCTCTGGTTCAAATTTCTTATGACTCACAAGAGTAGTGACCTTAATTTCCACAAATACCAGCTGTGTGTATGCATTGGGCCCACCAAATCAACAATTTTTTCCATTGGTTTCCCCCTGGAGCTTTAACAACTTATTCTGTACAAATGATTAGATAAAAGTATTCTGAGTACGAGAAAATGACTTATGGTAGATGGAATGTCCCTTACTGATTGAGTGAAGCCCACTCTTTCTGTTATCTCCTTCCATTCTCCACGGGGGCTGCTTAAATCTTTATGAGATGGGGTAGAACAGGTTTGTGTGAAGGGTGGCTGGCAACACTGCCCCTTCCTTGGCTCAGTCTATTGCCAGAGAACAATCCAATGTCCGGGTGATTATAGGGGTGAACTGTGTTTATCAAGAGGGGTCAAGAGCAGCGGTGCCCTGGCTGACCCTTGGAAGCTTTGTGTCATGCCCCAGAAGCATAGGAATTGGCCTGGCCTATAACAGGTTTGTCTAATGGGGAAACTGCAGTCACCTGATGAAACCTGACTGGGGAAGACATTTGTGGGCAAAGGCACATTTGACACCTCTCAAACCACAGAGTATTGGTTCAGGGGGCCTGATTCTGGAGATAGTCAAAACCTTTTTGTGGGGTTACAATTTTCCCTTTTATGTAGTCAGTCTGTCAGTCAGTACAGGTGGCCTGACCTGAACCTGAACCTGCTTACTCAGCATGTACCTAAGCAGCCAGAACTTTGACATTGTCTTTCTTTCCTGACCCATCAACTTGGGTTATGTTTTCATCTCTGGCCAGTGGACAGTTTAAGAAATTCAAATCCTTCCAAAGACTTCTGGAGGTAAGCTCTAGACAGGAATTTGACTACTTTTACAATAACCGCTCTGTCTGAGAAGGGCCAGGTCTAGAGCACTTTCTGGAAAAACTACTATGCCTAGAACACCATTGAAGATCTCTGATGCTTTTAACTATGGATATAGGAAGGCTTTACTCAGCATTTCTATAATCTTACTCTGAGGGTCTTCCCCTCCAGTCTGATTTTTTTTTTTTATTAAAGGGGCCATCCCTTGAGTAACTACTTAAAGCCTATTCATTGAATGTATTTCACTCAAAGTGCAAATGTGATAAGACCTTAGCCTTAAAGGGCCAGGGTCTCTCATGACATCCTGGGTCATCTCCAGTCCTCCTGATGAATATCAGGCCACTGGCCCCAGATGGCTCAGGAGAAGAAGGTGAGGTTGGTGACCTTGCACAGCCCTCCCTCACTCAAATCAAAGTCAACTACAAATCATGTCATCATCTTGATGCCATGGTCCTCTTCCAAAGGACAAACACAACAGCAAAGGGCGGGAGCCTTGGGGAGAGTGATGGACTAGAAAGGGCAACATCTCTGTCTGTCTGTCTGTCTGTCTCCATTTCTCTGCCCCTCCCTCCCCACCTTTGCATTCTCTGTAGCTCAGTGGCTGAGGGGGTCCCGACCGCTTCCCCACTGAAGCCTGCAGGTTTGCTGGGCACCCCAAGAGACCAGGGAGAAGAATCCAGGCATGGTGGGATGCCCCTGAAGCTCACTGCCCTGTCAGGGCCTGGACTTTATTAGGCCTCTAGGATGGAACGGAGGCGCCCCGGGGCTGGCTGCGGCCCCTTCGGCTCAGGCTCGGCCCCTGGTAGGCCTCGGTGAGGCCTGGCTGCCGCCCGCGGCCCAGAAGGCCTTCTCCTCCTCCCACAGCGCATTCTCCTCTCCCCACAGGGCCTTCTTGTCCTCCCACAGCGCCTTCTCCTCCCCCAGCAGGGCTCTCTCCTCCCCCCACAGGGCCCGGTCCTCCTGGTAGAGGTTGCGGGCCTTCCGCCCCAGGGCGCTGTCCTCCCTCCAGAAGGAGCGGTATCTCTTCCAGAAGGCCTTCTCCTCTTCCCGGAAGGCTTTCTCCATTTCCCAGAAGGCTTTCTCCTCCTTCCAGAAGGTTTTCTCTTCCTCCCAGAAAGGTCTCTCCTCTCCCCAGAAGCCCATGATCCGGCCCCGGAAGCCCCGAATCTTCGCCCGGAACTCCCCCATCTGTTCCCTAAAGGCCTCGATCTTGGCGCGGAAAAGCTTCATCTCTGCCCGGAAGCTTTTCTCCTCCTGCAGCTTCTTCCGGCGGAAGGTGGGGGCGGGGCTGAGCAGGGCCCGGAAGCGGCCGAACCCCCTCCATCTGCTCACGCTGAAGGGGAACATGGTTCCGGGGGGTCCGGGCGGGCTCGGCTGGGCAAAGCCTGCAAGGAGACCGGAGAGAACGGGCGGGCTGAGTCACGGCCGGTGAGGGAGTAACGGCTTATTTCGTTTAGTTACCTCGGGCCGTCCCTGCGGGGGGAAGAGACCCAGGGGGCCCTCGAGGACGGTCCCTGCATTTGACAGATGAGGAAACTGAGGCCCAGAGAGGCCGAAGGACTTTGCCCAGGGCTTTATCTTCCCACTTCCAAGGCCAGCGCCTTCTTCCTGTTAAGCACGTGTACTAGGCCTGGGGGAACCAGGCCCTCCCTGCCTTCAAGAAGCAGCTGTATGGCCCTGCGCAAGTCACCCCACCTCCCTCTGCCTCAGTTTATTAACTAAGATGGACGTGAGAATAGCCCCATCCTCCCTGCTGCTGTGAGCCTCAAATGACATCATATTTGGAACGTGCTCGTGCCTGGTACACCGTAAGTGCTTAATAAATGCTTCCCTCCTTGCCTTCCTTTCTTCATTCCAATTGGGAGGGTCATCATGCAGGACCTGGATTCAGATCCATCTCTCTCAAACTTACTCTCTGTTTAATAGTTGGTCAAGTCCCTTAGCCTCCCTAAGTGTCCATTTCTTCATCTGTAAAGTGATCCAGCTCTGGATCTCTGAGCTTTAATTAAACAATTAAACATCGTACACAGTAATACTGTGTGTATGATGGTCAACCGTGAAGGACCTAGCTAATCTCAGCAATGCAACGATCCAAGACAATCCCAAGGGATTCATGATGAAAAGTGCTCCACAGAAAGAACCGATGGAGCCTGATTGCAGATCGAAGCATTTTTAAACTTTATTTTTCTTGGGATTTTTTTTTTGTTCTGTGTTTTCTTTCACAATATGACTAATATGGAAATGTTTTGCATGATTGCACATGTATAACCTATATCAAATTGATATAGGGGGAGGGATGAAGGGAGGGAGAGCATTAGGAACTTTAAATTTTTTATAAAATGAACGTTCATAAATTGTTTTTACATGTAATTGGAGAATAAATATATATATATTTTAAAAAACAATGTTTACAGAGAAGCAAATAAAATGCAAATTAATTTGGGGACAGTAGAGGGTAACTGAGTGGACCAGAAGAGACCTCATATGAGAGATAGCCCCCAAGCATCAGCTGGTTCTTGAAGGAAGCTAGGGTTTTTAGAAGTAGACATTAATGAAGAGAGAGCATTCCAGCAGTGGAGGACAGATTGGTGTCAAGACTCAGAGTTAGGAGAAGGAACGCTGAATTTAGGGAAAAGACCAAAGTCAGATTAGCTGGCATATATACGTATACACACACACACACACATATGTGTGTGTATATATATACACACACACGTGTATATATATACACACGTATATATATATATATGTATGTGTGTGTGTGTGTGTGTGTATGTGTATGCTCCTGGAGGCCAATGAATGACTTTGTTTTCCATTTTATTAGAGACAGCCTGGTACATGGAAGATCAGAAGCCTTGGATTTTGGTCTTGACTCTGTGACTCTGTGCCTGTTGTGTTGTATTGTGTTGGCAGTGTGACTATGACTAACTTACTTTAATAATAGCTAGCATTTGTATGGGGCAGCTAGTTGATGCAGCAGTCCTGGAGTCAGGAAGATTCTTCTTTGTGAGTTCAAATCTGGCCTCACTCATTTACTTGCTGTGTAACCCTGGGCAAGTCACTTAATCCCTACTGACCTTTGTTCCTCATCTGTAAAATGGGAACTCACTGGAGAAGGAAGCGGCAAACCACTCCAGTATTGTTGCCGAGAAGACTCCACGGAAATACAACCGAACAACAACAACAAAACATTTGTATAGCACAGGTTAAGGTTCACAAGCTGCTTCACAAATATTCTCTTATTTGATCTCCACAACAACCCTGGGGGATAGGTTATCATCCCCAGAAGAAGAAAGAGTATCTGAGGTTGGATTTGAACTCAGATCTTCCTGACTCTAGGACCAACCCTCTATCAACTCTACCACCTAGCTGTCTCTTTAGGCTTTTCACTTTCCCCATCTGTTTATTGTTAAGTCATTTCAGTTGTGTCCAACCTTTCCTGACCCATTTGAGATTTTCTTGGCAGAGATACTGGAGTGGTTTGCCATTTCCTTCTCCAGGTCTTTTTACAGATGAGGAAACTGAGGCAAACAGGGTGAAGTGACTTGTCCAGGGTCACACAGCCAGTAAGTGTCCTGAGGCCAGATTTGAACTCAGGAAGATGAGTCTTCCTGACTTCAGACCCAGCAGTCTATTCACTGTCCCACCCAGCTGCCCCTTCCCATCTATAATGGGGCTAATAAAACAGTCACTACTTACCTTATAGTAATGTTGTGAGGAAAGTTCTTGTACACTCAGGAGTTCTATGTAAAAAGTAAGTTATTATTATTTGTTACTCCTTAAGAACCAAGACTTACCTAGGACATCCATAGGAATCTAGGAATCCGTAGGACAAAATGATCAGCAGATAGTGCCAGCTGCCTGCTTACTGGATTGGTCAAGTACAACATACTCATTAAAAATCTCCACAGTGCCCTGAGAGTTGGTTGGTTGGTTGATAGTTGTTGTGCTTCATTCTCAAAGAGTGTCAAAATGACATCACCATGATAAACTCAAGTTTCAGTGTGTCTAGCTGTGGCTGATCAGACCAATACGAGCTTGGAGTGCTTTACCATAGATGGGGTACAAATAGTGAATGTGAACATTTGGAGTGGATAATCCAAATTTGTGCATCCTACGTTTCCTTTGAGCTGTCTCAATTTTGCTTTGCTCATAGAACACAGCACCCTTTCTGATGTGGGCATGCCATGCTGAGCCGTCCTGTGCCAGTGTCTCCCTTGTCACACAATCAAATCCAAAGTTCTTGAGAGTATCCTTGTATTGATTCTTCTGACCACCATGTGATCGCCTGCCCCATGTGAGTTCTCCATAAAATAGTCTTTTTGGCAAGCATATATTTTGTATTTGAACAACATGGCCAGCCCATTGGAGTTGTGCTCTCTGAAACATAGTTTGAATGCTTGGCAGTTCAGCTTGAGCAGGGACTTCAGTGTCTTGTACCTTATCCTGCCAGGTGGTCCTCAGAATCTTCCTAAGAGAGTTCAAATAGAAGTGATTCAGTCTTCTGGCATAGCACGGGTAGACTGTCCAGGTTTCATAGGCATACAACAATGAGGTCAGCACAATGGCTCTGTAGACCTTCAGTTTGTTAGTCAGTCTAATACCTCTTCTCTCCCAAATTTTTCTTCAGAGCCTTCCAAACACTGAGCTAGCTCTGGCAATGTGTGCATCAACCTCATTGTCAATGTGTACATCCCTGGAAAGTATACTACCAAGGTAAGTGAAATTATCCACAGCATTCAAAACTTCTCCATTTGTTGTAATGATGGCTCCACAAATGGATGGTGTGGTAGTGGCTGATGGAGCACCTGTGTTTTCTTAGGGTTAATTATTAGGCCAAAATTAGCACAGGCAGCAGAGAATTGATCCATATATTGTTGCAACTCAACTTCAGAGGCTGCACTGAGTGCACAATCATCTGCAAACAGAAAATCATGCACCAACACTCCCTCCATTTTGTCTTGTAGCCGTTTCAAATTGTGTTCAGGGAGAGTGTATTCAGGAAAGAATAGTACCTTTTGTGTGATGGGTGCTGAACCCTTTTCAGGGCTGCTTTCCGCTTTTGGTGTCCACCTGTTAAACCCAGCTTTCACCTGTGGCTCCAAGAAGCTGCAGGTGCAGCAGCCACCCCCTGGTAAACTGTTTCGACAGATGAGCCAAACCAAGGGTAACCAAGGGGTCTCAAACCTATGAGTGAGTTGGAGTCTACTCCAAGCATGTGAAGACTTACTCTGGTAGAATGTACAGATGAGAACAATTTGTTCCAACGGCCATGAAGGCAGCTGAAGCAGGAGATGTGTGGAGCACTTAGAGCTTGGTTAGAGACTGAAGATACCAAGGTCATCTACTGCATCCTGAGCCATTGCCAGTTGTCTTCATTCTGTCCTGCCATTGGACTATGAAGACTCTGGAGGAGAGAGTGAGGCTGACGACTTGGTGTAACGCTGCATCACTTAAATCCAATTTATGCACAAATCAAAAAACATCACCTATACAATTTAATATTATGTCTCAGAGTCACTTGTGACAGACAGGTGATGAAGCAGCAGGTGCAGATACACTGGGAGCTGAAGTCACAACCCTGCACACAGGCAGTCCAGGCCATAGGGTTGTTTTTCACTGGAAGCAGCAGGGGGACTCGGCAGCCTCCTTGGTGTCTGAGCGGCCTTTTAAGAATCACACTGCTCACCTCCTAGTGTGAGGAAGGGGACTGGAAAAGCTGCCCTAAAAATTGTCTGCTTAGCCAACCCCGGCCTGATTACTGCAACAGGCAAGGTATCCTGCTCTGTGGTCGAAACACACAAAAATGTACAAAATGTACAAAAACATCTACAAAGATGATTTCACTCACCATTGGCACGTGCAAGGTATGCACACTTATAGACAAAATCCAGTAGACCTGAAAGACAAACTGCTCTTGTTGCAAGAGAACTCAACAGGTATTGCATCCAAATAGCAGCCCTGAGTGAAATAAGGCTGGCAAATGAAGGCCAGCTTACTGAAGTTAGAGCTGGATACACATTTTTCTGAAGCGGCCACAGTGAAGGAGAGCACCATGAAGCTGGCATAGGTTTTGCAATCAAAATTAATCTAGTCAGCAAGCTGGCATGCCTGCCAAAAAGGAATGAATGACAGGCTCATGACAATGTGATTGCCACTCACAGGAAAATTTCATGCCATCATCATCAGTGCCTATGCTTCCACCATGACAAACACTGATGAGGTCAAAGAAAAATTTTATGAAGACCTACAGACCTTTATCATCAATGTGTCAAAAGAGTTCAAGCTTATAATTCTGGGTGAGTTTCATGCTAGAGTAGTCTCAGACTACCAAACTTGGCAGGGAGTCCTAGGGAGGAATGGAGTTGGAAACAGCAACAGCAATGGTCGTTTACTGCTGAAAACTTGTGCATCACATGACCTTCTCATCATCAACACTGTTTTCCGTTTACCTAAAGCAATAAAACTTCATGGATGCACCCTTGCAGCAAACATTGGCATCTAATAGGCTATGTGATTTTAAGGAGAAGAGACAGACAAGATGTGAGAGTGACAAAGGCAATGTGTGGTGCTGAGTCCTGGACTGATCATAGACTTATCCTTTACAAGCTAAATATTCCCATTCATCAAAAGTGCTGTCCCCAAGGCCAAATGACTATCAGAATTTATGTCAACAAATTAGAGCTCTTCTCTGAATGTAAACACTTTGTTGCTAACTTGGAGGGAAAGTTGAACGAACATACAGGTGGCAACAGTGGAACAGAAAAGGAGTGGGCAGCTTTTAGGGATTTGGTGTAACAGCACTGCATTTGCTCATCTGGGTCAGAACACCCACAAACACCAAGGCTGATTTGATGAAAATAATGGGGAAATTCAGAAGCTGCTAAATGAAAAATGAGAACTCCACAGGATACACCAGCAGGAGAGTTCATCCATCTCTAAGAAGGCAGCATTTAATTCCATTAAAAGTAAAGTACAAGCAAAGCTTAGAGAGATGTAGGATTCCTGACTCAGTAAGAAAGCAGATGAAATTCGGTTTTATGCTGGTAAGTAACAATCCAAAACACTTTTATGATTCCCTGAAAGCTGTTTATGGACCAAAACCCTCCATCAGTGCTGATGGAGCCACATTGATTAGTGACAAGCTCATGATCCTAGAGAGATGGGCTGAACACTTCCACAGTGTTCTCAACAGACCATCATCAGTCAATGCTGAGGTCATTGACCATTTACCTCAGATTGAAGTCAATCCCTCCTTAGCTGAACTTCTAACTGAAGAAAAGGTTTTGAGGGCTATTAGGCTCTTTTCATGTGGCAAAGCATCTAGTACTGATTCTATTCCAGCTGAGATTTACAAGGTAGGGGGACCATTGTTCATACAAAAGCTGACTGAAATTTTCCAGGTTATATGGCAAGAGGAGGTTATTCCCAGGAGTTCAGGATGCCTCCATTGTCCATCTCTATAAAGCAAAGGAAATAGATTGTCCTGCAACAATCACAGGGGGAGGGGGAGTATCTCTCTCTTAGTCATTGCTGTCAAAATTCTTGCTAGAGTCCTCCTAAATAGGCTGATCCTTCACCTGGAAGATGGGCATATACATGAGAGCCAGAGTGGCTTCAAAAAGGGCCGAGGAGCAGTTGATATGATGTTTACTCCAGGAGAAATGCCAGGAACAGAACAGAGGTCTGTACACAACGTTTGTAGATCTGACCAAGGCTTTTGACACTGTTAGTCATGAGGGCTTATGGAAAATTATGTCAAAATTTGGTTGCCTGGAGAAGTTCATCAGTATTGTACGTCAATTTCATGATGGCATGTTTGCCTGGGTTCTAGATAATGGACAATGCTCTCGTGCCTTCCCAGTCACCAATGGAGTGAAACGGGGCTGTGCGCTTGCTCCCGTTCTTTTTAGCATGAAGTTTTCAGTCATGTCATGTTTTCAATGAGGATGAACAAGGCATCAAGGTCAGTTCCTGTACTGATGGTAAATTCTTCAATTTGTCCTTCAAGTACTTATGCTATCACTGAAGAAGAGATCAATTGAAACCTTTGACAAGTACAAACTTGGGAGAGAGCACAAAATATGGACTAATTCTTGGCTTCACCCCCTCAATCTGATCCTAATTGAATTGCCAGTCAGTCAAAAGCATTCATTGGGCACCACAGTATACAGAATACTCTGCTGGATATTCATAATAGTTATAAAAGAAGAAAACATATGTTCCTCTCTTCAAGGAATTCATCATATTAACCAATAGCTTATAATACAACTACCATTATTACTCCCATTCTCTCACACCCCCAAGTATTTCTTCCTCCTTCATTTTGAGGAATAAGGGAGATTTTCTTTCTGTTTTATCTCTCAGTGGGTTAGCACCAGCAAATAGTTCTAAACTTTTGTTAGCTTGGTAGGAAAACTTGAAGAATTCGTATTTAATTAAGAACTCATAGTGGAAAGCAAACAGTTTTTAACTACTGTTCACACCTCTTCCACTGCTCTTAGCTAAGTTTCAGAGTCTCTGCTGTGTAGTGAACAGCTGCTACTATAGCCTCAGGAGAAAAATTAAGGGCCCTTGAATCACCTTCCAGAATTCCCACCACTGCTGGAGTATCATCTCATGTCACTCCCATTTTAGTAGTAAAATATCTTTAAAAAGGGGGAAATTATGTGAGTAAATATAGTGTGGACATGAATATGAGTGAAACATGCCAAGATCAAATTCCTCTTCCTTGGTTTGGTTCATGGCTGGGGCATGTAGAAAGGCAGAACCTAAGTTTCACACAAGATACTTTCACCCTAAGCTTAGAATCCTTTATCACCAAATCTGAAACAAAGAAATACTTACTGCTTAGCTGTTCCCCAAATCAACTGGACAGCTCTTGTTGCATCCAAGAGACAGGTACTCATTGTCTGGCCTATCAGGTCATCTATAGTGATGTCATTTTAAAGGATGCAAACCCAATTGTGTTTGTAATGCTCCCTCCCTCTTTCCCTGCCCATCCCTTTCCTCCTTTCTTGAGGTTAGCCCATAAAATCAGGAGGATAGTGAGGGAGGTGGAGACTGAAGAAACTGAACAAGGCAAAAAGGCTCTAGAGAGACTCAAATAACTTACTCCACCTTCCTTTTTGAACCTGATTAGAAAGGATAACAGCACCATGGATGACTCTGATATTATAATAAAGAAGATTATGACCTCACTTCCTGTCTTAACTACTTCCCTTTGGGGTAGACCTTATGCAAATAACCTTTATTTAGGGGTGTTTAATAGGAGAAGTTGTCCTTCTTACATATCACTACATTTCTCTAAACTACCTTGTGATATGGGTACTCTTAGTGTTATTATCCCCATTTTATAGTTAAGGAAACTGAGGCTCAGAAAGGTTAAATGATTTGCTCAGTCACACAGCTAATAAGTGAGTAATGGGATCAGTCCTAGAATCCAGATCTTGTGATTCCAAGTCTCATTTTCATTCTACTAGATGATTTGAGGATGGGCAAACCAAAGTGAATTGGAGTAATTGATTGGCAAGGGCTTCATGGAGAAGCTGGCACTTGAGAAAGATCTTTTGAAGGACCAGTAGAACTTATCTAGGTGGCAAGGTAGGTTAAGGACATTCCAGGATGGCAGAATCATATAAATTTGGAGATGGGAGCAAACAGCATTTGCTTGGGATGATGAACACTAATATTGCATCCACTATTTTCTCTAGTTAGTGACTGTGATTGTTACTAGATCGTCAATCATCACATCCAGCTTGGCTGAATTTAAAAAGTTTTACTGAGGAAGAATGCTAGATGATTGGTTGTATAAACTCAAGCTATGGACAACCTGGCATAGCTGACTAAGAAGTTTGTACTTTTTTATGCAATGGGTAGCCACTGAAGATTATTGACAAGAGGAACAACATAATGGAGATGGAAAACCTCAAGAGATGAAAGGGACTGGAGGAGTTATCTGATCTAACCTTATCCTGGAAGCATAAAGTCTTTTTTTCACTTTAGACAAATCATTAATCCAGTCCTTGTTTAAATGCCTCCACAGATTGGGATTTAGTATCCTGGACAACTCAAATTGTTAGGATATATTTCTTAAATACATATAAATATATATAAAATATATAAATTATATATATATAAATCATATATATATATATGTAAATTTCTTAAATGTTACTGAGTACACCTGCCTTCCCATAACTTCTACTTGCCCTCTGGAACTCTGCAGAAACATTTAATCCCTCTTCCACATGTTGACCATTCATATTTCAAGGTAACTCTCATGTCTGTAAGCTTTATCCAGGCTAAACAGCCCATGTTCTTTCAGCCAAAACTCACATGACATAATTTTGTGTCCCCTCAATCATTCAAGTATTCTCCTGTAGGGTTAAGTACCCCATGATGAATAAAAGGCTTGATATCCCAATAAATGTCATAGATAGTAGAAAAAAGAACATACATCCCAGTTATGTTTTTATAAGACAGTGGGAGATTGGTGGGTCCTTATCCTGGTGGAGCTCAGTGTTGAATGAAAACATGTCCTTTTCCCTTTCATCTCTACCAAATCATGAAAAAATCCTTGCCAATGACATCACTCCAAAATGGAAATTGTATTAGGATTACTGTCTACTCTACTAATTTATGATCACAATAAAATTTAGTCTTTTTTTAAAAATAGATTTATTTTGCTTTTACATTACATGATGTGAGACTACCTGTCACATATATCTCTCCACTCCAGTCCCACCTTCCATGCAGCCAATAAAATGATTGTCCCAAAATGCCAGTCCAATCATGTTGCCCCCATACTCACTTGACTCCAAAAACTCCTTATCACCTCCGGGATCAAGGACAAAATTTTGTGTTTGGCTTTTAGAACTCTTCATAACTCCCCCCTCCCCTGCTTTTCTACTCATTTTATAACTTATTGACCTCCTTCCACGTATTGTATGATCCGCTGACATTGGCTTCCTTGCTATTCCTGAAACAAAATGCTCCATCTCTCACTTCTGAGCTGTCTACCATACTTAGAATGCTTTCCCTCCTCATTTCTGGCTGCTGAATTCCTTGGCATCCTTCAAGTCTCAACTAAAATAGCATCTTCTCTGTGGGAAAGTTGGAACATTAATTCCTTGTTGGTGGAGCTGTGAGCTGATTCAACCATTCTGGAGAGCAATTTGGAACTATGCACAAAGGGCTATGAAAAAGTGCATATTCTTTGACCCAGCAATACCACTTCTAGAGCTGTATCACAAAGAAATCATAAAAATGGGAAAAGGACCCACATGTACAACAGTATTTATAGCAGCTCTTTTTGTGGAGGTCAAGACCTGGAAATTGAGGGGATGCCCATCATTTGGGGAATGGCTAAACAAGTTATGGTGCCAGGCCTAGAGGCCTGTGGGCTACCCGAGTCTTCTTACCTTACTTCTCGCAGGTCTTCGGCTGGCCAAACCGGATAGTCTTATGAGAGAAGAGACTCTCAGAGTCGAACAAGGGTTGAGCTTTATTCAGGGTTCTGGTTACAAGTGCAGGGGAATTCTTCCTTAGGAGGGAGCGAAGAATCTCCCAAGGAGGCAAAGATCTTACAATAAGAGATTGGAAGCAGAAGTGTAAGTGGAGAGAGAGGGGGAGGGGAGAAACGGAGCCTTCTGTCCTGTCCGCTCCGCGCCCCTCCCGCCTAAGAGCGCTTTCAGGCTTTCCTGATCCTAATTAAGCTCTCCAGCTGCATAGTTTGCACCTGAATACTGTGCCTGTTAGATAACAATAGGTGTGCCCAGATCCGGGACAGCCTCGAGAGCGGGGATGCTCCTCCCATCACGTATCTCACGGGAAGAGGCGGAAATACATGAGATAGCTCGGTCTCCTCCTAGATTCCCTGTTGTTATTATGGGGGGCCTCGTGAGAACTCTAAGATTTAGAAGTTCCCACCTTTACCCGCCCGAGACTGTCCACATGGAATTGAGCTTCCAATCCCAGCGTTATGGTATATGAATGTAATGGAATACTATTGTGCTGTAAGAAATGATGAACAGGAGGACTTCAGAAAGACCTGGAAAGACTGATATGGACTGATGAGGAGTGAAGTGAACAGAACCAGGAGAACATTATACACAGTAACAGCCATTGTGTG
The DNA here is from genome assembly GCF_028372415.1 of Notamacropus eugenii. Taxonomy (NCBI): domain Eukaryota; kingdom Metazoa; phylum Chordata; class Mammalia; order Diprotodontia; family Macropodidae; genus Notamacropus; species Notamacropus eugenii. The sequence continues at coordinate 103,960,207 of NC_092876.1, forward strand.
TGATGACTGATTTTGATAGACATAGCCCTTCTCAGAAATTCAAGAACCTAGAAAAATTCCAAAGGACTCATGATGGAAAATGCCATCCACATCCAGAGAAAGAACTATGGAGTAGGAATGCAGAGTGAAGCATACTATTTTTTGTTTTGTTTTCTTTTTCATGGTTTCTCCCATTTGTTATAATTCTTCTATGCAGTATGACTAATATGAAAAGGAGTTTAATAGGAATGTTTGTGTAGAACCCATATCAGACTGCATGCCATCTTGGGGAGGGAGAGGGAAGGAGGGGGAGAAAATTTGAAACTTATGGAAGTGAATGTTGAAAACTAAAAATAAATTAATTAATAAATTGGAAAATAATTAAATACCATCTTCTACAGGAGGCCTTTTCCAATCCCTCTTAATATACAGGATATATATTCCCTCTATTATTTCCTGTTTATCCTGCATATTGCTTGTTTATACATATTTGCTTGTTTTCTCCCCCAGGAGATTGGGAGTTCCTCATGGAAAAGTGTACCTGTCAGATCTATGGATTAGGGAAGAGTTTATGACCAAAGAAGAGATAGAGAGGATTACAGGAAGTAAAACAGAATTTTGATTACATGAAAATTAAAAGGCTTTTGCACAAACAAAATGAATGCAGCCAAAATTAGAAAGAAAACAGGAAATGGGAGTTTTGCAGAGAAACTTTTTCTGATAAAGGCTTCATTTCTCAAATATATAGGGAACTGAGCCAAATTCATAAAAATAAGAGCCATTCCTCAGTTGATAAATGGTTTTTTAATATGAACAGGCAGTTTTCAGATGAAAAAAATCAAAGCTATCAATAGTTACATTAAAAAAATGCTCTAAACCACTACTGATTAGAGAAATGCAAACTGGACAATTGTGAGATACCACCCCACACCTATCAGATTGGCTAACATGACAGAAAAGGAAAATGACAAATGCTGGAGGGGATGTGGAAAAATTGGGACCCTTACATACTATTGGTGAAGTTGTGAACTAGTCCAGACATTCTGGAAAACAATTTACACCCAAAAGCCTACAAAACTGTGCATACCCTTTGATTGAGCAATACCACTCCTAGGTCTGTATCCCAACAAGATCAAAGAAAATGGAAAAAGATCTATATGTACAAAAATATATATAGCAGCTCTTTTTGTGGTGGCAAAAAATTGAAGATTAAGGGGATACCCATCAACTGGGGAATATCTGAACAAGTTGTGATATATGATTGTGGTGGAATACTACTGTGCTATAAGAAATGATTAGTAGGATGAAATAAATAAAAAATAATTTTTAAAAGCTTGTAAACTTCCTGAGAATTAGCTGTGTTTTTGCATTTCTTTTTGGTATCCCTAGCACTTAGCATAGTGCCTGACACATAGTAGTTGTTTAATAAATGCTTATTGACTGCCTGATTGATTTCTTAATATACCCCTCCTCCTTCCTCTCATCTAGAAAGTCATGTCTACATGGGGAATGACTTCTTAGAACATTGTGTCTCTATCCGACCCCACTATTTCCCAATACAGTGAAGGACCAAGAAGAGGCACTTGACATAAATTTGTTGAACTTAACTCAATTGAAGGGAGTGCCAGTGGTGGCTACCCTTGGCCTTTTTATCTTAGCAGGGGAAAAAGAAAGGTTAACAGTGGAAGCAACTACAAAAGGGATACAGTTACACTGGACTCTTGTGAATGCTCAAAAGTCTATTGATTCTCAATAGTGAAAAATTCTTGGTGTCAAGTATGAAATCTCTCAGGAGCCACCAGACTGGATCCTTAAAGCCTGGAGGAAGCTGAAAATAGTAGGGTCTGGAATTCCATCCTCAGCTCCTTCCATCTAGAATCTAGTAAATACTTCCTACATATCAAGCTCTGCACAAAGGCAAAAACAATTTCTGCCTCCAAGGAATGCACATTTTAGTGGGGGAGACAATATGAAAATAATTAAGTCCATACAATATATATTGAGAATAGAGGGGAACCTCCAGTGCCACCACCACATCTGGAAGAGGGAATAGGGCTGTGTCCACCCTCCCTTCAGATATAGAGTTGCCAGCACTTCAGAGCTTGGGGGAAAAGGCTTAACCTCCTCAGGGCTATCAAATCTTTTGTTACCATTTAAGGGATGTGTTCTAATTTTCTCTTTTCCAAAGGAGAGAGCCAGTTTTAGAGGCCAGAACTTCTCTTGTCCAACCTGTTTCCCCTTTCCTTAAATCCCCTTGTAGGATACTGTGATGTTAAGAGCAGTCGCATGTAAAATGGAAGTTTTCATTTTGATTTGTTTTTTGATTCATTTGGAAGTTGCCGTGACTGACCCTGTGTACACTTTCTTCTAAATTAGGAAGAAATCATTTGGAGGAGGTGATGATTATAGGGGAGTGACTCAAATAGAAGAGTGACTTCAGTAAGAAAGACTTTTGTGCTATAGAAAGCATGAAAAAAAGGGGGAGAACATTTATGCAGAAGCAGTTTGTTTTGACAGTGACTTTCCAAACACTCCCTGCCTTGTAAAAATTTAAAAAAAAAACTTATTTGTGTTTGAATAAGAATATTATTCATCCACACATGCACACAAGGAAGTGTCTAGTTTGGTAGATGACACTGGTAGAACACATTATTATATGTGCAGGTACAGATGCCAAGGCCCATGGCCAGATTTTTCTGTGTGTTCACTCAGCTCATGACTAGGAGACTCTAATTCTGTTGGAAGCAAAATTGGTTTTCCTGATGGAGTTTCCCTTTCATGGATCAAGTGTCCCTAGAGGGGAGAGTGGGAACTTTTATCAGCCCCTGTCCTACAGCCCATACTGAGAAAGTGGCAGAGGAATGATGAGAAAATTGACCACTAAGAGCTCATGGAACAGAATTGGGGGGTCAGGTGGGTCACAGATCTTCTATAGTCCTCTGGAGAGACAGCTTTTGGAAGAAAATGTCAGAGATGTGCAAACAGGAATGTCCCATTTCTTTGTTCTCCCTGACATATTGCTGATAACTCTCCAAATCAGGAAAACTATTCATATTGTTTGTCCTGCAGGCTCATACAATCTAAGTGAGGCATATGAATAGCACTAATTAAGGACTAGCAGGAGGGGGCTGTATCGATTCAACACTAGAAAGACCAATGGTCTCTTTCACCGTTTGGACCTTTGAAGACATCTCTCTTTCAATGAGTGACTATAGTCAAAGTACTTGAGATTTTACCTCTGCCACCTTCTGGAATCTAAGAAAGCTTGAATCATTCTCAGAATGAGAATGAGCAGTGTACGAGGATGGAATGGCAGGAGAAGACTCAAGTGATTGTTGTACATAACAGGTGAGGTGGGGTTAGTGCAACAGTCACTTGAGTGTCTGACCCAGATGCTAGAAAAATCTACCAACACTTATTGCCTTCAGTTCCTCATCCACAACTCACTTTTCAGTCCCCTGAAATCTGGCTTCCAACATGACCACTTGTCTAAAACAACTCTCTTCCAAGTTACCAAAAATCAATTGTTTGATTTCAGAATTTTTTATCATTCATATTTCTAGATTTCTCCCAGCTTTTGGCACAGTTGCTTATCTGGTAACCTCCTGGCTACTCTTTCTCTTTCTTTAGCTTTTGGAGGTACTTCTTTTTTTCCCTGGCTAGCCTACTTTTCTTAATCTCTCAGTCTCTTTTGCTATATCATCATCTATGTCCCATCCCTATGTGCCCCAGGACTCTGTCTTCTTTCATCTCTATGTTCTCTCTTCCATCAATTTCATCGGCTCCTATGGATTCTTTGAATATCTCTATGCAGATAACTCTAAAATCTACAAATCTGGTTCTTATCCCTCTCCTGAGTTTCAGTTCCCCACCATCAACTGCCTGTTGAATATCTCAAGCTCAATATTTCCAAAACTGAACCAAACCAATTCCACTCCCAACTTTTCTATTTCTGTCAAGGGTACCACCATCCTTTTCATCCTTTCAGTTTCAAACAACCAATTACTAAGCATTTATGGCTGGGGATAGAAATATAATGAATGTAGTAATCTCTACCAAACAGTGTTACTTCCAATTGAAAGGGGAAGACAATGAACATATATAATAAGTAAGTTTATATAGAATAAATATAAGGAGAATAAGGATGAACTGCTATATGAGTCTCAGGTACTATTTACAAAGTTAGTTCCTTAGGAAGATAGATATACAACTGTGGATCATCTCCATTTGTATTGATCTATACCGGCTCTGGAGGAGAAAGTGAGGCTGGTGATTTTGCATAACCCTCCCTCCCTGAAATCCAATTCGCTTGCAAGTCAAGGCAGCATTTTTCTGATGTCACGAATAAAGGACAAACCATAACCATACAACATGACCAAATTTTTCAGCTAATACGCACAAAACTTCTTGAATTGTTACATTCTCTTCTGTGTCAGTAAATTTCGCTCTGTAGTCTTCCAAATTTTTCATATTGCTATGCAAAAGTCTTTAAATGTCTTTATCCTCATAATCTAGATCTACAAATGATGGCAAAAGACCTCTAAGGTTTTCAAGACCTAAGAGTACAATTCTTTACAATGCTTTAGCAGTCAACTTTTGAACAGACTGCTATCTGTGCTACAATATCACCAATACTCAAATATTAAGTCTAGTCATCAAGTTGTACACTAGCAGAAAGCAAAGCTTTATGTGATTAATAAATGGCCTATAAACATGAAGTAATTAAGCAAGCAATATCAATGCACTTGGGACCAATTCAAAATCTTGAAAACCATATTAATAATTTTTTCATATACTAATATATAGCAAATAATTACACAAACAGTAAGTATTCAAAATTTGTTTATAACATTGATATAGCATATCAATAAAAATTGACCACAAACATATTTTCACAGTATTATTTTCATATTAATAGCAAATAGACTATGGAAGATTAAGTTTGTCTGAAGAAGTATCTGTTAAATTTTTTAAAATGGGAAATAAATATAGTCTTCCTGGAATAATCATTGGATAAACAATTCCATCTTATAACTAGAAAATGGAACAAAATTATCTGTGCCTACAAAAAAAAATCTGCGTACTATGGAAAAAGAAAAGTGAAATAAAATGTGACCTTCAGAGTGCAGGTTTTAAAAAATCCCCTTTGTGAAGCAAAATAAAAGCAAAAATAAAATTTTAAAAAAAGTTTTTAGAAATTCCAACAGAATTTACAAACCCCTGTTGAATTAAAAAAGAAATAAAAAAATCATTGTCATTATACCATTATATAATCATCAAAACAAACCAGATTCCAGAAAAGCAACAAAATAAATTCCAAAATTCCAAATTTCATAAAAATAAAATCTGAGGAATAAGTCAGCTCAAATTCAAAATCACCAAAATTTCAAGGCAGAGAAACTTAAAAAACCCAAATTTCTAGGACCAGTCCCATCATGTAGCATATTTTAAAACACCTCCAAGGAGGTGGGTAAAGTTTCCACATGTATCTCAGCTACTAGTGGTGGAAGTAAATAAAGAAATCCACAAAAGGCTTCGAAAGCATAAAATCTCTCTTATCTTGTGGGAAAGGAAGATATTGCAGGAAGCATATTCTAACTTTGTTAACCTGCCCCAAATCTGGGGTAAGAATGTTCTTTTACAACTTTACTTACTATGTTATTTCATTCAATGACTTTATTTTTAACTAATTGTGTCCTCTGACTAACTAGGAAAACTAAATAAATTAATGGGGGCTCATGAGCCATGGTTTAAGACCAACAGAATAACTTGAACTTGAGGATTTTTTCAGGTTTTTGTTGCAGGGAGCAGGCATGTGTAAGAGATGGAAATTTAAGATGCAATACCCATGAAAAGGTAGGTGGTTCAGTGGATAGAGTGCCAGGCTAGGAGTCAGGAAGACCTGAGTTCAGATCTGGTCTCAGACACTTGACACTTTCTAGCTGTCTGACCCTACTGGGTAAGTCACTTAACCCAAGCTGACTGGCCAAAAAAGAGAGATGCAATGCCCTCCAATGCTTGTGGATGGCTAAAGCAACTCCATTTTGTCTACCATTCCTCAATCTCTTGCTCCTGACCCTGTTTGCATTGCAGCACACTTCCCCCACTTCTCACTCCCTTCTATGACATTCCTTACAGGTAAAACAGCAAGGACAGTCCTGTCTATTAGGATGGGGTTGCAAGAGACAACAAACTTGAAAAAGATCTTGTCCTCTTACTAACTCCCAGCAATAGACCTGTCCAATCCTGAGGTACCCCATGCCCAAAGTCTCCTGCCCAAATTAAAACCCATATAGACTTTATCCTTTTATTCCTTGGAGAAGTATCTGCCCGTGTGGGTAAGACTCCCTTGCTGGCAAATTCAATAATTCCTGGTTGGTTCCTAAATTTATGGTTGTCAGTTTGGGTTATGGCTGTGGTTCTGGTTCTGGTTTGTTGTGAGACGAACAATTTTACTCACATGTTTCTAGGTCACTGGTCTCCTTATTGCCTTTCACTGACGTGTTTCAGTGCATATTTATTTGCTGCAAATTTTTTTTTTAATGTAATATTTTCCAAAGTCAAAGGAAATTGATTTTTTTATTCATTGCCAGCCTGGATTACTAGGCAACCGTAGTATTATCATATGTCTTTTCTCAGAATCACGGAATTCAACAGCTGGAAAGGACTTCAGAGACCAGCTAGTCCAAACTTAACTTGAAAAAAAAAAAAGATGATTTCTCCTTCCATTCCCTTTCATGTTCAGAAGAATAGATGGGACAGTGAGTTCAGGGACAATATCCTTCCAAGTGCTATTCTGGCTTATGTAGGGCTTACTATCAATGGGAGTGTTTGTATAGAAAGAAGGCCTTTAAAAAGGACAATGAGGAAGGCCTTTGTGATTTCGCAGAGTCCAAATGCCTTCTGGAAAAATTGAGGTTTGATGGCATGGCTGAAAGCTGTGAAAGACAGGATAAGTTCTTCCAAATTGTCTCCTGGAGAAGAAAGCTGTGTTTAGAGAAAATGACAAAAAAGGGACACTTAAAACTCTACCTGATTTTTTTCTTCCAACACATCTAATTCGTCAGCCTTGAGATGCTCAATATCATCAGCTATTATTTGGTAGAAGTGTGGACTGACATGCCAATAACTAAAATATTTTGATCACTGTAGCTAAAAATCTTCCCATGCCCTCTTTCCCATTTATTCTTGTTATTTTAGGAGGAAATCTGCATGGCACAATATTGAGATCTGGTCAGATTCACAGCCTGCCCTTGATGATCTCCATATCTGCCAGGCCTAGAGGCCTGTGGGCTACCCGAGTCTTCCCTTACCTCTATTGGAGGTCTTCGGTTGGCCAAACCGGATGCTCATATGAGAGAAAGGACGTTCCAGAGTCGAACAAGGGTTGAGCTTTATTTCAGGGTCTAGTTACAAGTGCAGGGGAATTCTTCCTTAGGAGGGAGCGAAGACTCTCCCAAGGAGGCAAAGATCTTACAATAAGAGATTGGAAGTAGAAGTATAAGTGGGGAGATAGGGGGAGGGGAGAGAAGAAAGAGGGAAAGCGGAGCCTTGTGTCCTGTCCGCTCCGCGCCCCTCCGCCCAAGAGAGCTTTCAGGCCTTCCTGATCCTACTTAAGCTCTCCAGTCGCATAGTTTGCATCTGAATACCGTGCCTGTTAGGTGTGCCCAGATCCGGGACAATCTCGAGGGTGGGGAGAGCTCTCTCCCATCACGTTTCTCACGGGAAGAGGTGGAAATACACGAGATAGCTTGGTTCACCTCGATTCCCAGTCGTTTCCTGGGGGGTCTCGTGAGAACTCTAAGATTTAGAAGTTCCCACCTTTACCCGCCCGAGACTGTCCACATGGAATTGAGCTTCCAACCCCAGCACATATCCAAGAGTTAAGTGCGGAAACTTATAGCTGCCCATCACCCAGTGGAAAGAAAGATGTTTATAATCTGAGTGATACCCATATAAAAAAATGATCTTTGAGGAAAGTCAGGCCAATTCTGAGATGTGTTGGGAGAAGTTTATCATATTAAGATACTCTAGGAGGGTCAGTAAGGATAAAGGATAAGAGATGGACCTTCTGATTTACAGATTGGATCCTCTGGAACTGTGAATGAGCAGGAAACTAAAATTCAGAAATGAGCATAGGATCATCAGTTCTGGTATTTGGAAGAGCTGTGCTTTCATCATGTGCTTTTTAGGTCAAGACATTTGATTAAGAGATATATCTACTTGAATATATAGAACAACCTTGGAAATTTTCTATTTCAGAGACCCAGAGAAATTAAATGACTTCAAGGCTTCTGGGTCACATGAGTGGTAAAATGGAAGACTAGACATTTTCTCTGATTCCCATGACCTCTGAAACCTCTTCAAAACAGAAATTATACACTAAAGATAAAGTAAATTCGGTTATCTCCATGGTCTGGGACACTAAGAGCCCCCCCCTCAAAAGATTAAAAACCCCAAGCCCCTGAACTGATGTTTAACAACTTTGAGCTCACTCAGAAGCCCTACCCTAGTTCTATGAGCAGTAGATCTGCATTAGCAGACCTAAGGACACAACATAGTCTTACATGAAAACCTACCCCTAAATTCTGGTCCTCTTTCCTTCTTTTCAGTGCCATAAAGACCCAGTTTGATCAAATCTCAACAGCCAGCATGGTCAGAGAAATTCAGGATCAAAAACCTGGTAGGGGGTGCTACCCCATAGCACCAGTGGTGGAAAGCTCTGATCTGCTGGTTCTAAACTGCCAGTGCCAGGACAGAGAGCTTGGGAACAGAGGGATTGAGACAAGTCACCATTAAATAACACTGTTTATGTGAGGAGCTATACAGCAATCCATCAAGCCTCAAGGAAACAGCACAGAATTCAACTGGAGCCAATTCTGACCACCTAAACATTAGTTGGGACAAAGACTTGTACAGTGAACCATGCGAACCATGTCGAATATGAGAAGATGCTAAGACACTTTGAGATCCAGCTCCCAAAGAAACCACAATCAGAGGGGAGGAAGTCAGGAAGTGAGTGATAGGAAAAATAAGAGGGGGAGATAAAAGACTGAAATTCTCAAAGATTTCAAGAAGAAGAAAATTCAGAGACCTTGAACTTAAACAGACAAGACAAAAGGAAAAAAATACTACTACAGAAGGACATATGGCCTCCATATATGGCCTCCAGATCTAGAAATGAGTTCAAGAATCTATAAATAAATACCTCAAACCAAAGGAAAGTGATCTAACCTTTGATGAGACAGAAGACTCTATGGAATTTTAGAAGAAGATGGAACCATAACACTATTCTTAAATGTAAATTATGACAGCAGAAATTATTTCTTATAAAAAAATTAATGAACAAAATAGAAAAATAAGAATATTCAATGACAAACCTCACCAAAGGGGGAAAAAAAGCAAGAGCAATAAATTGGGAATGCAAATATATAGAAGTGAAGGACAATCTAGAAAAAGAGAAACAAAAGATGATAACATTAAAAGAAAATATGATCACAATGCAAGCAAAATATTCATATGTCAAAGACAGGATGCATAGAGACCACCTAAAAATCATAGGACTCCTAGAAGATCATTACAGGGCAAAAAAAATCTTAACACCAGAATGAAGGAAATAATAGAAGAGAACTGCCCAGAACTTCTGAACATGGAAAATGAAATTCCAGTTGGAAGAATTCACAGATCACCTCCAGAAAAAACAAAACAAAACAAAACAAACCCCCAAAACCTTAGGATTTCTTTGAAACCTTAGGGCCTCAAACTCCAAGACACATAGTGGTTAAATTTAATAATTCCATTCAGAAATAATTTCTCCAGTCTATCAGGAGAAAGACCTTTAAATATAATGAGAGACATTTGAATAATGCTAAACTATTCTACACCCACTAGAAAATGTAAGAGAAAATGAAATAATGTGTTCCAAAGACACAGCCCAGGTTGACCTACCCTGAAAATCTGAGCTTGATCATGCAGAAAAAAAATTAAGAAGAGACATTCTTCAAATACTTAGATTTTCCTGCGTGGATGGTTAGACTAAACTCTTCTGAGTAATTAGAGAATTCATTTAAGAGGCTCTACATCATTCTAAGGCCTAATGCAATCAGCACAATGTTGTCTATAAACAGTGACATCTGGTGGATTTCACCATCTTTAAGCAATCCATCTTTGACTTGGGCTCTAGGGAGGATCTCTTCACTGATATTAATAATCACAAGGTCATCAAACAAAGCTGTCTTTGTTGTCATATCTTTCAAGGGATCTTGTATAATTTTTGCACATGCATGGAAGACCCCTCCTTGGAGAAAAGCCAATAAAATACTACTTTGCTCCGTTAAACCAAATGCTTTTTTATTTTTTTACATAAACAACCACACATCTTGTTTTCTCAACATCTTTGAGTCAGTTATGTGATTATAAAGATACATTATGAAATATTGCTTGAGGCATAATCTTTCTTTTTTGCTTATACAGTTGTCCTTTCCACATCTTTGGGGTTAGGAATAAAGTGCCCTCACAATCTGAAAAATCTGCATAAATTTTTTGGCCCTCCCTTTGTACCAAAGAAGAAGTCTGAATTATTATGGTATTAAAAGATAAAAGATGTTGATATTATACAATAATATATATATTATACATGTCTGAGTTTCTAAACTTTTTTCTGTGTCATCTTTTGGCTGTCATGTGTGATCTACAGCTTCTGCAAAACTCCCCCCACATTCTCATTTAGTGCCAACCCATGATAAATCGAAATCATAATGGGGAAAGTCGCAATGTAGAAGGGATAACTGTATTGGTTTTCCCAAGACTTAGCATAGTTTCTAGCTTGTGATAAGTACTTAATAAATGATTGTTGCATTAATATTCTCTTAGTTTCCTATTTATGGTAATAATAAAATTTGAGACTGTTCTACACTTTTAATATTCTCCCTCTTCTATATACCAGTAATAGTAAGTAAAATAGGATCTTTTGCTGTTTTTGCTTTACTAAAAGTGCCTCTAATTGAATAATGTGATTAAGGAGGACCTTTCCCACCCATTAGGAGAGTTGTTTTGTAGGGGGGTCCCAAGTATCTTTTGTTTTTTCTATTGAGGCAGTGGGTCCAAGGGTTATGCCCTCTGGCTCTAAAACGTGTATAAATACTCTGAGGGTGAGGTTTGACTTTGGGCCTTACTGACTGGAAGTGTTTCTTTGACCAGAGTGACCCAGGGAAGCTGCTAAGGAGCCCCCTCCCTGGCTAAAACCCAGAAGGTGATGCTTCCCTCTCTGGTAACTGTGTATATATGTAATGGTCAGATATTTTGGAAGCATGTCTGTTGACTTTTTATTTCTCTGTATTTTCTCTGAAATTTTGATTTTGATTTTCTCTGATACCTATGCTTGATTAAAGTGATTGTTAATCTCTCAAAAGTTACCTTTCCTTTTATGAATGCAGACCTAAGAACCTGCGATAACATATCTCCCTGTGTATGTTGGGGTGCTTACTGTTACAATACCTTGAGAATTTAATTATCAATTCCCTCCAAATTATGTCATTTTCAGCAGAATCTCCTCTGTGTATATTTGTTTTCAGCTGGCGTTTCTCTCCTCTCCATTTTCTTCAGTATCATTTCCATTTCTTATGGCAGCATGTAGAGAATTTGTTTTGAGTCAAAATATGACCACCTCATTATGCTTGAAGAAAATTAGTTATAAAATTCTTTACAAATCTTTTTCATTTTTGTCTATTTTATCAGGTCCAATAGGGTATACTAACATACTAACAAGATATTACAGATATATATTACATATATTTATATATATATCAAAGAGAAGGAAAATGAAGAATGAATTAGATAAAAACCAAACAAAATCTCATTACATGACAGTTAAACCAAGAGACCCAAGGGAGACAGTAGAGGACAAGGCAGTTCAGAAGATAGAAAAATTGACCAAAAAAAAAAAAAAAGTTAACAGGAGAGTGAAAACAGGAGGATCAAACACCAGAATTTTGAAAAGAGTAAAACGGCAAGGCTGCAGAGAGGGGAAATTTTGTTAAGAGACAAAGCCTCTTAGCCTTTGGGTGAGAAGATGACTGAAACACTTTCCCCCAAAAAAATCTCCATTGGTTTATTAGCATGGTGGAGAACTACAGGGAACTTCATAGATGGTGGCTACAGTTCATTGAGGAGAGCTGGAGTTGTCCCTGTAGGGGAGAGGCTGTTCCTCGCCTACCCTGTCGCCTACCTTCCCCATTACTGAGCAACACTATTCTCCCAGTCCCTCAGGTTCACAACCTGAGAGTCATCCTGGATCAGTTGCTGTGCTGAGAACTAAGAGTCAAGAAGTTGGAGCTAGTCTCAGGAGAGACATCTGGTCACATCTAGAAAGAGACATCAGAGTTTGCACTGCCATTTGCCGCTTGGAAGCACTGACCAGAGGGAGAAAAGACTTTGACTTTCCTCCTTATAAGAGCTAACTTGAGGGAAAAGGGTTTTATATTTTATTTTTCCTATGGTCACCTACTGCCTAGAAGGTTGAAACTCCTCCAAAGAATTGGAAAAGTTCTTAGGATTTCTTCCTGTCCTGAAAGAGAATAATATTATATCACTCTCCCAAAAGACATGTGGTCCAAGGGGAGCAACCAGAAAATGCACATGGATAAGTAAATTTTGTACAGACTTTTATTGAGGGAAACAAAGGATATGGAAGTTTAGATTTCAGAGTTGTGAGTTGCACTAGGGAGGAATATTCCCTGTACATGCTCATTCTTGCTATAGTTATTTAAGCTGGTGTCCACTCTGCCCCTCACATACCATATGCATTAGTGGAAGAGTGTCCTTGGAATACAGGTATAATGTTATACTATTAATTTTGCTTTACTTTCTGTTTAGTGAATGTTTCTGATTCAGAATTAATGGTATTCATCTAGGCTGATTTATTAAATGGGAAACACACTCTTGGTGGCTAAGCAGGTACAGTGCACAGTAGTAGTACATTCTCCCACTTAAATTAATGCTTAAGAGACAGAGCCTTGGAATCCTAAATCAGATTCACCTACATGAGTGCCTGTTCTAGTTACGATGTGCAACCAACCTCCATGGGTGCTGAGGGTGGGGAGATGAAATATCTCATTAGGAAGTTCTAGAGAGAGAACCTCCCAGAGTACTCACATACTAGGTAGAGAAGAACAGAGAGGAAGAGCAAAAGTTCTCCCACTTTAAAATTTACTGAGTTAACAACTCAGTCTGCAATGCATGCACCAATGGCTAATTCTCTTTGCATGTATCTTCTCTCCACTGCTGATATCACCTGAGCAAGGAATTGCTTGTCAAATCATTTTGCCAAGTGTCTGGCACTAAGTTAGAGCACACAATCCCACAAGGAGTAGCTGTCTAAGCTTCATGTATGTTCCTTGGGGCATGCTCAAGCCAAAGCATATTGGAAGGGGTGGTGGGTGTTGTATTTACACCCATTACACATACATACACAGGTAAGCATTTAACAAATTTTTATTGATTTCTTCAGAAAATGCTTACTTATAGTCATAGAATCTCAGTTATAAGGAACCTCAGAAGTTATCTAGTCAAGGATCTACCTGAAGAAGGAATCCTTTCTCAAAATCCCAGATAAATGGGAGGATCAACCCTCCCCTTGAAGATATCTAGTGATGAGATATTCAATGTCTTGGTCAGCCCAGTTCCATTTTTGAACAGCTCTAGTCAATTATAAACATTTCCCTTATATTGACCCCAATTCTACCTTAATGTGACATCTTGAATCAAGTAGAACAAGCAGAGTCTTTCTAATATGTGGTCTTGAATATAATAGTTCTTAAAATATTTGAAAGCATATGTCCTCCCACACCTTCTTTTGTCTAGACTCTATTCTCTTGTTGAGGACATCAAAATATCCTCAGTTTCTTCAAGAGTTCTCCACATGACATCTTTTCAAGTTCCTTCACCATCTTGTTAAACTTCCTCTAGATGGTTTACATCTTATCAATGTCCTTCCTAAAATGCTGCACCCATAATTGAATGTAACACTCCAGATGTTCAGTCTGTGGGATTCAGTGGAGCTATCACTTTGCCTTTACCTGGATACTCAATTTTTACTAATAAAACCTATATCCCTCTCAGCTTTCAGTTATTTCTAAACTGGTAAAGCATGCCAGCTATCACTTCATCTAAGTCACTAATATAATATAGGACAGAAAGGACAAGGACATTTGACTCTGCTTACTCTTTACCTGTGTGACCATGGGCAAGTCAATTTACCTTTCTGAGTCATGGCTTTCTCATTTGTAAAATGAGATCAGATTATGTCTAATGCCTCTTCCAGTTCTACATCCTATGATTCACTCCTTTCCTATGATACGCTAGATACTTCCCTTCAAGTTAACATTTATTCATTATAGCTACCCTCTGGGTATAGTCAGTCAACCAGTTCTGAATGCACCTAACTGTATGATTATCCAATCATTATCCCTCCATATTTTCCACAAAGTCAATGCTTTTTGTAATCTATGAATACTGTGGATAGAGGATTGCCCAGATCTATGAGGTTAGTGACCCTGGAGAACAGTCAGAAAAGGGTGACCAAGATGATGAAGTATCTGAAGAATCAGTTGAAGGAACTAAAGATGTTTAGCCTAGAGAAGAGATAACTTTGGAAAGTACATAGCTAGCCGTCTTCAAGAAAGAAAAAGATTAGACTTGTTCTGCATGGCTTCAGAGGGCAGAAATAGGATAAGAGTTGCCCAGAGGCAAATTTAAATTCAATTGAAGGAAACACTTCCTAACAATTGGAATGAGTTTTCTTGGGTAAACATGGGTTCCTCCTCATTTAAGGTCCACATGCAAGGGTTGGATGAGCATTCCTTCAGCAGGGTAAGGGATCCTCAGTCAATTATAGATTAGACTTGGGGGTGGGGGGAGCCTGTGATCTCGAGACTACAAGTAGCCCTCTAGTTCCTCAAATGCTCTTTGAGTTTGGATTCAGACAACAGGCCACATTTGAGGACCTAGAGGGCCACACATGGCCTTGAGGTCACAGGTTCCCCACCTCTGGACTAGACAGTCTTCGAAGATCTTTTTAACTCTGGGATCCTAAGATCTTATGAAATGAAATTTACCAGACCTAACTTTTTCTTAATTGAAAGCCAGTTTGTTTTTTATTAACTAACATTTCCTTTCCCCAATACTCACAAATTATTGCTTTAGTAATATTTTCTGGAATTTTGCTAAGAATTGAAGTTAAATTCACTAGATTATGGTTGCAAGATTTCTTTCCTTTTTTTGAATTTCATAACCATGTCTGTTTATCTTCTTTATCACTTCCTAGTGTCCATGACTTTTCAAAGATCCCAAATAATGGTATAGCAGTCAACTAGATGGTTGCAGCTAGATGATGCAGTGGATAGAGGGCTGGGCATGGAATTGGGAAGACTCATATTCCCAACTTCAAATCTGGCCTCAGACACTTACAAGCTGTGTGACCCTGGGCAAGTTACTTCACCCCGTTTGCCTCAGTTTCCTCATCTATAAAATAAACTGGAGAAGAAAATCGCAAACCACTCCAGTATCTTTGCTGAGAAAACCCCAGATGGAGTCACAAAGAGTCATATACGACACAATAACAATGAGAACTTCTTGGTGACATGACATCCCATCTTTCATCTTTGTACCTTTATATGGGCTATTCGCTGTAGCTAGAATGTACTCTCTCCTCTCCTCTGCTTCTTAGAGTATTTAGCTTCCTCCAAAGTCATGTTCCCCTCCTGCCTTGGGCTTTGCTGATAGCCATAATTGCTAATGCCTCCCCCCTGAAATTACTCCATTCTTATAAAGTATATGATTATGCAGGGAGTCTGAAAAGCTACTAAAGCTTAAAGCTGCACTAAGATTTTAGGGACACCCTGAATAAATTCTATCTCCTCTGACAGAATATAAGCTCACTGAGGGCAGAGACATTCACTTTTGTCATTATTTTCAGCTCCTGATGCTGTGCTGGCACATAATAGATGCTTAATAAATACTCATTGATTATCAAGGAGACTAGTGTTCAAATCCTGATTACAAGCTATATTACCACAGGCAAGTCATTTAACTGCCAGAGTCCCAGTTACTTCATCGGTAAAATGAATACACTGTTATTTGCCCTATGTACTGCACAGGATTGCCACGAGAAGAGTGTTCTGTAAGGCTTAAATTCTTGTGTTAATTTAAATTATATAAGGCATGATTTCCCCTCTTCCCCTTCCCTCTCCATAGAAACCATTTTACCCCTAATAAATTACTTTTTGCTTTGGTTTCATGATTCTTTTCTTTATTATAGTATAAACAGCTTGCCCTATAACAAGGTGCTATTCACTGGTGGGTAGTTCACAAGGCCTTGTGTGGAGGCCTTAGTCATAGAAGCAGGTGTGTGCTAAAACCAGCTCTAACCAACTTGCAAGAGCTAATTGTTAAATTTTTAGTCTGATCATTTACATCTTAAAAATGCTACAAATTAGGGCTTAATATATTGTTTAGTTGATTGTCTGGACTTAAGAAAGTGATGGGGAAAATATTAATGATGCTGATAAACTTAAATGTTGTATACAGTTTCCTTCCTGGAGAGCCAGTTGTTAAACATTTACCAGTATACCACTAGATAAAAATCATTGCCAATTCCCCAGGTTTCCAGCACAGTGACCATTTGTAATATATTATCAGAGGTTATACATTTGGCCAACAGTTCCACAGTCTTACCCTTGAGTTCCTTCAGAACAGTTGAGCAAATGCTGGCAACATATCTAAAATCTAGTCTGACAATAAATTTAAGAACACACTGTGTGTTTCTATTTGATCTCATTCCTCCTACCCATACATTCATTTCAAGGGAGTGAAAATGTTTCTAACTGGCAACCTTCCTTGGAAAAGGCTGAGGCAAAGAATCCATTTCACCCGTCTAGAATCTTCTCTTGAGGTGATTCCATTAATAGACTACCACTTGGAGACATCCCTATGATGCAAGTGAAGAACTTCTGACTGACTTTTGCAAGGAGCTAATGCTTATGTTGTTTGACTTGTTCAAGCTCTAGTTTGCACTTGACCTGTCACACACCTTTTTTTCCCCGCTTGTCCCATTAAAAACAAAAACAAGAAGAATGTCTTTTCCCCAAAGTTAAACTTCTTTGACTTTGCCCATTAGCCAAGCCATGGAGAGGATTTTTTTTCAAACCCCCAGTGGTGTAGAACCATGGCACACTTTTATTCTGAGATGCTTTTAGACTCTAGGATTCCAATGGGAGATTGACTTTTTAGTTCTACTGTCAATTATTTCTTAACGTTTGTCCCTATTCTGCCATCATAACCTTACCACGTGACAGACTGCTTTGGTTTCTCATTTGCTCTGACGTGAAGAATACATTGTAGTATGATCAATGATAAAGACACTAATATACATGATATAGATGATATAGATGCTTTGCTCACCCTGCTTTCCTGACCTAGCGTTGCCAGTCAGGACCAACTCTATTAGATTTGCCATAATTGTGTGTTCTGGCACAGCGATGTCGAACCCAAATCTCTACTCCTCATATTGACTTAGAAAATCACAAATTAATATCATCTGTGTTGTATTGTGTGGTAGCTAGGTGGCACAATGTATCCATTCAAACCTGAGTTCGAATCCAGCCTTAGACTCTTACTAGCTGTTTGACAATTCGCTTAACCCTGTTTGCCTCAGTTTTCTCATCTGTAAAATGAGGTGGCAAAGGAAATGGGAAACCACTCCAGTATCTTTGCCAAGAAAACCCCAAATGGGGTCACAAAGAGTGGAACATGACTGAACCACAAAAATGTTGTATTATATTTGTATTTATTTTATTAAATATTTCCCAGTTATATTTTAATCTGTTAGGGAATGGGAACATGTTTGACATCTCTGTTCTAGGACATTGGGAAATTCTGGAAAGCCAGGACGTAAAACAGGGCAGTCATCCTATGAGATAGGTGCTATTATTATCCCCATTTTACTGATGAGGAAACTGAGAATGACAGATGTTAAATGACTTATCCAAGATCACAAAGTTAGTAAGTGCACATACGACCTTCATCACTAAGGGGAGAGCAGACTAGTCTACTAAAGGTTTTCCATGAGTCCAGAGCTCTGTGGTCATGGTATGGAAGGAAGGCAAACAGAATGTTGATAATAATGAAAATAATTCAACTTATCCAAAATCTTATTTCTTTGCCTTGCCCTAATAAGATATTCTGTCAATCTGCCCGGAATTTTTTTAAACCCTCATTATCACTGCCTCAATTCATTTTTCAGCTTCCCCAGTCTCATTTAACAATTTTTTAGCTTAGCCTCATTATCCTGAGCAGACAGTCTGCAGTATATTCTTATTATGACATGCTCATTATATAAGCATGGAATTCCAGCCAGGCATACGTACCACTGGCTCTTTGACACGGTGCCGGAGGCCTGTTAGAATATGAGAGCATTGGCCCCTGGATTCAAAGAACTCAGTACATCCTTAGAGGGCATCCAATCCAACTCCCTCATCTTTTACACACCAAACAAACTTGAGGGCCTTCCAAAGCACAGAAATCATATTGCTTTCTTTTTGCAACCAATAGTTTTGTTGTTTTCTTTTTTTTTAAAATGAACCCACATGCACCCCATGCCCTATTCAGCTAGGCCACCCTCTTCCTTGTCCTACCGTTGCTCTCTGTCCCATGATTTCTGTTTTTCTTGTAGAACGTACAGGATTTATGCCATTGTTAAGAGTTGTCCTAGATAACCTCTAAAATCATTTTCAGTTGAAGGAGTCAATGAGTCTACACATCTGGGAACTGGAAAGCCAGGTTTAACCATCTGAGCTGTTTGTTTTGCGTTCTTGCAGAATTTAATCCTTTAGTCCACACGGTATAGAATTGGGAATGGTAGATCTGTAGTCAGAACACCTGAATCCAAAGGGTGTGATGGGAAATGTTAACAATCAGGCTGGGGAGAGGGAAGGCAGAAATGTATGCCCTACCTTCCTTCTTTCTCATGGAAACCTTTCCCATCCCCTCTTCATTTTTGGTGCCTTCCCTCTGTTATATATTTCCCATTTATCCTTTACATAGATTGTTTTGTATATATTTGTCTGCCTGTTGCCTCCCCCATTAGATTGGAAGCTCCTTGAAGGGACTGTCTTTTGCCTTTTTAAAAAAATATTCCTAGCATTTAGCATAGGGCCTGACATAGAGGATGTGCTTAATAAATGTTGATTGACTGATTGATTGAGATATTAATGTGCATTACTAACTTTCTTAAGTCTACCACGAGTGGGGAACCAGCAGTCTCAAGGCCACATGTGACTCTCTAGGTCCTTGGATGCGGCCTTTTGGCTGAGTCCAAGTTTTACAGAACAAATCCTTTTATTAAGGGGATATATTCTGTGAAGTTCGGATTCAGTCAAAGGGCCACACTTGAGAACCCAGAGGGCTACATGTAGCCTCAGGTTCCCCAACCTTGGTAGCAAAATAATAAATCAAACTGATTTGTAGCTTTGCCTGATTTCTAAGGTGTAAATGCCCACATTGGAAATTTAGCAATCAACTCTCCCAAGCTGGTTAAAGCTGGCTCTAGGACACCTCTGCCTGAGTTAGAATAATAATTAGTACTTGACCACTTATTAGCTATGTGATTCTGAGCAAGTCACTTAACCTTGGGGATTCATTGAAGAAAATGAGGAGGCTGGATAAAATAATCTCTAAGTCCCTTTGGTTATGGCAGTCAGTTTAAAGGACTCTCAGGAATGTAGACAGAGCCTCAGACTGCACAGATTAAACTCTAGGATTTCACCAGAATTTGCAGATGCATTGAGCCAACTGAGTCATACAAAAAGTATGTAAGATGTGTATCCTCTCTGCCTTGTTGCCAACCCTGGGTCCCACTGGGCCAGCTTTGGCTAAGTGAGGCTTATAGATGGCACTGCCCTGGGCAGTCAGCCCAGTCTAGGCAGTTATCTGGTTGTGGATGGCCTAAAAATGTTGGGGGATATAAGGTTTTATACTGGAGCAGACAAAGGAAGCTGGAGCTTTTTAATGAAAGAATGAATTGATCTTGAGGTAAGAAGAAAAGATAAAAGCACAGGAACTGGCAGAATTCCTCTGGAGTCAGAGGCTGTGCTCACAAATATGGGGCAGTCATTCCAATTGTTTCTATCTCCATGTTCTGCACCCCAACCTGGTCTAACTGACCTGCATCACCCTTCTAATTCACAATCTTATGATTCCTAAACTTGTTTGTTTGTTTTAATAATATCTCAAAGTATCAATTCTCTCAAGGAGTGTTAAAAAATCCTCACTTCAAAATTAGTTTTAACTCATTTAAATATTTTAAAGGTATATGTGCTTTTCAAGATTTCTTAAGGTATGTTTATGTGTGGGACAGTGAGATGGCCTGAGGTATTGAAAAATTATATAAGCAGTGAAAGTGAAGAGTTTGGAATTACCTAATCAACCACTGAACCAATATTTACGGAGTTCTAACAACTCACTCAGCATGCCAGGTATCAGGAATCCGTTCTAGAAGCCTTGATGCCTCCTTTGGAATCCATTTTCTCATTTAAGATCATAGGAATTGTAAAAAGGACCCACAAAGTTAACAAGCATTTATTAAGCGTCTACCGTGTGCCAGAATCTGTGCTAAGGAATGGGAAAACAAAAAAAGGCAAAAAGAGTGATGGAGGAGACGATATGCAAACAACTATGTAGAAAAACAAAGGAAGGAAAAACCAAAGGAAGATGGCACAGTTTTCCCTTCCACACCGAACTTTCCCCAACACAGTTTCAACATATCACATGTTAGGATAAAAATTAAATGGGAATTTTAGGGGAGTTTTGTAGAATCTGTAGATGACAGGGGAAGGCCAGCAAACGACCCAGAAAAGAATTTGGAAACTCAGAAATGCATAAAATATATCTATAGTATTGTATAACATCAACCTATTTTATCTTTTAATACCAGAATTCAGACTTCTTCTCTGGTATGAAGGGAGGACCAAAAATAATTTTATGCAGATTTTCCAGATTGTGGGGTCATTTGCCCTTAACCCATTTGATGTGGAAGGGATAACTGTAGTCCCAAGGTGGATGGGTAAAGGCCTCTTGCCAAAGGTAGGATGTTAGCAGAGACATGAAGGAAGTCAGGAAAGTCAGGAGGTAGAGATGAAGAGGGAGAGCATTCTTGGCATGGGAGACAGACAATGAAAATGCCAGGAGCAGGGAGGCGAATGTCATGTTCAAGGAACAGCGAGTAGGTCAGCATCACTGGATGACAGACAACATGGAGAGGAGAAAGATGTAAGAAGACCAGAAAGGTGTGTGTAGGGGTAGGCTACGAAGGACTTCTTAAGCCTAATAGAGGACTCTCTATTTGATCCTGGAGGCCAGAGGGAGTCACTGGAGATGATTAAGTAGGTGGGGATGACCTGGCCAAAACTGTGCTTTAGCAAGATCAGTATGACAGCTGAGTGGAGTGTGGACTGGATTGGGGAGAGACTTGAGGTATAGAGACCCCCCCCCCACCCCCCCCCACCCCCCGCCCCAGCAGGCTATTGTAGTGCTTCAAGGCTTAAGGTGATCAAAGTTAATAGCAGATAGATCCTATGTTCTACCCTCCAGGTCCCTCTCCAAAGACCTTAACTGATTAATTTCTATAGAAACATTCTGATTGTAGAGGTTGTGTTAATGGTAAACCTGTAAAACCTAGGGTCCTTTTTTTTCCCATGGGCATGAAGACAGTGGATAGCAAACGTGATAAGTTAGTCAATAAGCATCTGGTCACTGGATTCAGATGGCTCTGGAGGAGAAGTGAGGCTGGTGACCTGCATAGCCCTCCCTCCCTCAAAACAAAGTCAAGTGCAAGTCGTCATCATTCTTCTGATGGCATGGCCTTCTTCAGCAATGAAGGATGAACACAATTTAGTATTTACCATGTGGCAAAGTAGATAGAGCACTTGCCCTGGAGTCAGGAGAACTTGAGCTCAAATCCTGCTTCATACACTACTAGCTGTGTGACCCTGGGCAAGTCACTTCACCCTGTTTGCCTCAGTTTTCCCATCTGTAAGATGAGCTAGAGAAGGAAATGACAAGCTCCTCCAGTATCTTTGACCCAAATGGGGTCACCAAGAGTCAGACACAACTGAAATGACTCAACAACAAAGCACACCTGGCACTGTGCAAAGTGCTGGAGAGACAAAGGAAAAGGAAAACCAGTCTCTGCCCCCAAGAAGTTCACATTTTAATGGAAGAGGCAACATGTAAATAACTAGGAATAGGTAAAATACCAGAGTGGCTTGAAGATCACCTTAGAAGGGAAGGCACTAGTCGCTGAGGAAACTGGGAGAGGCCTCCTGAAGAAGCTAGGTGTTGGATTGAGTCCTTTTTTTTTGAGGCAATAGGAGTTAAGTGACTTGCCCAGGGTCACACAGCTAGTAAGTGTCTGAGGCTGTGTTTGAACTCAGGTCCTCCTGACTGGTATCCACTGTGCCACCTAGGTGCCTCTTGAATTGAGTCTTAAACCCAGGGAAGCCAGGAGACCGAGGTAAAGAAGAGCCTTCTAAGCGTGGGGACAGTTGGTGTCAAGGCATAAATAATATGTGGATGGAATACCAAATTGAAGGAAATAGAAGTAGGCCAGTGTAGGTATATGGTAGAGTATGGGGAAAGGAGTAAAATGTAAGATGATTGGAAAGGTAGAAAGAGACTATGTTGTGAAGAACTTCAAATGCCAGCGGGCTTGGGATTTGATCCTGGAGGTAACAGTGAGTCACTAGAGTTTATATAGTGAGGGGTAACATGGTTAGACTTGTCTTTTCAGATCACCATGTTAACTTCAGCAGCCAAGTGGAGGATGGATAGAAATAGGAAGAATCTGGGGGTAAGGAGACCCTTTAGGGCTCAATAGATCTAGAGTCCTAGATTCTAGGTGAAAGGCGACAAGCTCTTTAATTAGGGTGGTGGCCATGTGAATGGAGAGAAGAGAATGTATTGGAAAGATGCTGTGAAAGTATATACCACAACTGGTCAGTTGTAGGGAATGAGAGGCATTGAGTTGTGAAGAATGACCCAGAGGGTTCAGGTCTGGGTTAATGAAGAATGGCAAAGCCCCAGATAACTGGACATCATCCTGTAGTAAGATGCTACAAAGCAAGTTTGTCCCCAACCCTTCTCCTACTTTTGCTTTTTTCTTGACTTCTCACTCAGAGGCAGTGTTTTCATGATTTCCTTTAGCTGTTAAGAACCAGACAGGATGGCATTCCATGCAGGTCTGCTCTCCCTGAGCAGTGCCCCATATTCCAAAATGATCATTTTCCCCTGTCCAAACTCTCACTTCCCCAGCACACCTTCCCTCACTGCACTTTCTCAGAGGAAGGAGATCTAGTTAACTACTTTATACTAATGTGTGAGTGACTCATATCAGTTTATCTAGAGAGATTTCCTTTTAAGAACACCTGGCGCCTAATGCTATATGTAATTCAAAAGAATTAATCTTTGGGATATTTGATACTATGTATCAGATTAGTAGAAATAGAGGGCTTTCCTTGGACACCTCAAATTATACCATGGAGAGGACCATGAATGCCGTATTGCTATAGTGATATTCTTAGAAGAATTATTCAATTAAAGTCAACAAGCATTTATTAAGTACTTAATCACATAGGATGCAAAAACAAAAATTAAATATCCCCTTGCCTTTATGTAAAGATACCACACGGATATCAGCATGTATTAAGAGGATGGAATAGTATTAGGAATGTTGAATCCAAAGGGAGTCTAGAGATTATTTAATTCTCATTTTACAGAAAGATGAAAGCCTCAGGACACATGAGTGGTAAGCATTAGAGCCTGGAGTCCTTGGATTCCAAATCCTTTGCCACCATGACTTAAGACCACTGGCCAAGATGAAAGGATCTAACCAAAAACTTCTCTCCATTCTATTTCCAAGGTGTTAATTTTCTCAGTATAATTCCCAACCTCCTCTGCTGCCCCCTCCTGGCCCTATAGAACACTGCTGGGGGTATTAAAACTGGGGAGTTGTATCACAGCCCAAAAAGTGGGAGTGGGAATTGCAGATTATCAGCTCTCCTCGGGACTAGAAGCAGCAGAGTTGCTGTCTGTCAGCAGAGAAGAAAACTGAAGAACCAAACAGAGAAAGAAAGTGCACAACCAGGAGAGGAAAGCTGAGGGGAAAGAAGACATACAGACTCCAGATGCAGGCAGCAGCAGCACCTCTGGCTGCAGAAGGTCGGCAGTAAAACCTTCGAGAAGCTGAGTTGTGTGAAGGCGTTACTCTGTCACCCAGCGCTTTCTCTGTCCAACTCTTCCATTGGCTCTAAAGGTGAGTAAGGACATCCTTTCACAGTCCATCAGGTCAAAACAAGTGCCTGGAAAATAATTTCTCAGAATCCTTTAGAGGAGGGATGACAATGTCTTGGTTTATCCTACTCGGGGAGAAAATGACTGTATTGTTATAGTGTTTTCTGAATAGCTGGGAGAGAAAGGAAAATCCAAACCTTCATTGAGTCTGAGCAGAATGGTTTTCTTGCTGAGAAAATGGTATCAGTCCATAGGTACAATGGAGCACAGGGTCCAAGGGAGTCATGTTGGGCTGTCAGAATCTGCTGGTGATACCAAAGGCAGCGAATTGGCATTGAAGAAATTATCCAAAGGTCTTGCCTGTTGAGAAGCTGTAGAGGCAGATTGGACTTGGTAATTTTAAAAGTGACTGAGAACACAAAGAAAGTATATTGGATAGAAATGAGATGATAGAGGGTAGATGGGGAAACGCATGTTTTAGCGGGATGGGGAGATGGGGTTAGAGAGGGCAGAGAATGGAAAATCAGTAAAGAACTGGGAACAGGTGAAATGCATTTGGGAAAGGGACAGCAAGCTTATGGGCATGTGTGTGACATGTAATGTTCAAGGCTGGCTAATGTCCAGCATTGGTCTATAAGGTGGTTGTTATTCTATATTCAATATAAACCCCAAAATCATCTCCCTTTTTTCCTTCCTTTCCCACGTGAACTGTTAAATTTTCCAAGTCAATCCTACAATATGTCTGTGAAAGAGAGGACATATTCACGGTTCAGGTGGGTGTTTGAGGGTATTCAGTTTACTTTTACATTGAACGCAGCTCAGACTACTGTTGGACATTAGCTAATGATTAAATGTTAGTGGCAAAATAAACACTCAGACATACAGCTAAGTGCAAATTGGTGGCACCTGTCAGTGGCCTTAGTAAAGCAGATACCTTGCAAGGTAAATGAAACATTCAAGCCTGTGATGTTGTAGAAGCATTGCATGAGGTTAACACTAAAAGTGCTTTGGCAAGCTGATTTTCTATCATTTTACAGCAGTTAGGATAAGTCCCTTCATGTGGTTCGGTTAGTCCAGGCGAGTTGGGAGGCGGAGGAGCAATGAGGGTTATTATAACCATTTTGAGAAGGCATTAAACAGCATCAGTCACAGTAATACCTTAGGGCTGCACTCACAAGTCCCTGGGCTAAGGGGAGAGAACAGCTCCTCTGATGGGAGTGTGTAAATTGTGTCAGGATGTGGCGGTGGTGCCCTAAACGCTCCAGCTACTCTCTCCATAGTTCACATTAGTATAAAAGGAAGAAGATACATTATGATGCAGTCAACAACAAACATTGATTAAGCTTCTACTGTATACCAGGCATACTTTTCTACTTATTGGGGATAAAGAGACCAAAATTAAACAGTTCCTGCCTTCAAGGTGAAAGATCAGGGTTTAAATCTTGCCTTAGGCACAGCATACTAGCTGTGTGACCTTGGGTGTACATCATTTCATCTCTCAGTGCACTCAGATACCTAAGAATATAAGTTGAGAGGAGTTGATGATCTATGGGGGATGGGTGGGTGAGGGAGTTTACATACCAGGAGTTCTCTATCACTGCTCTGTTCTTGCCCCATCCTCACAGACAAAAGGAAGAATCTTGATGTTTTCATTTTCTTAAAACTTTAAAAAGTAAGAAGTTCTCTCATACTTTCTTACTACCACCACCAGTACCACCCACCATCACCACCACCACCACCACCACCACTACCATTACTACCACACCACCACCACCATTATCACCACCACCACCATCATCACCACCACCACCATCATCACCACCACCACCATCACCACCACCACCACCATCACCACCACCACCACCATCACCACCACCACCACCATCACCACCACCACCACCACCACCACCACCACCACCACCACCATCTTGTTGCTGTTCAGTCATTTTCAGTCATGTCCAACTCTTCAAGAACCCATTTGGGGTTTTCTTGGCAGAGATACTGGAGTAGTTTGCCGTTTCCTTCTCTAGCTCATTTTACAGATGAGGAAACCGAGGCAAACAGGGTGACGTAGGGTCACACAATTAGCTATCATATTACTACTCACCAAACTACTCTCTCTCTCTCTCTCTCTCTCTCTCTCTCTCTCTCTCTCTCTCTCTCTCTCTCTCTCTCTCTCTCTCTCTCTATATATATATATATATATATATATATATATATATATATATTCTATCCTCTATTATCTTGTATGCCCCTAGTGTTATTTCTATCACCCCCATTTGGCTATGAGGTCCTTCTTGGTATCCCCAGAGTTTATCACAGTTCTTGGCACTTAGTAAAACCCCAATAAATGTGTGTTGATTGACTGACTATGCATAGAGCACCTACAACATGTAAGGAGGGTGAAGGGAGTCTCTTCCTGGCTCTTGCAGAGGTTTGTTTAGGAAAATGCTCTAAGGGCTGTGCTGTTGAATTAGATGGGTCACCATCTCAAAAGTGAAATTTTTGCTAATCTGTCCAGACAATGTTAAAGAAAGCTATCATTCGTAGTCTCTTACATTGCAGTATTTAGCTAAGTGGTGTCTAATGAGGATTTGGAATGTAGCATATAGAAGGGAAGAAAATACTTCTGCCCCCTTCACATCACCTCTCTCTGGGCAGTACCCAGGCAATACCAACGTTGAGGTGAAGTCAGAGACCTCAGAGATTTTAATTCTGTACTCCTTTTCGGGGTGGAGAGAAGTAACTACTTTTCTCTTAAGAAGTTTTGGAAAAGAAAAAAAAATCAACAAGACTTTCTTTTAAGTGCCTAGTATGTGCCAGATACTATGGGGGTATAGAGACAAAGGTAAGATAATTCCTGACTTCAAGAAGCTTATTGTCTATTGGGGTGATACAACATATTCACCAATATGTAAATAAAAGATACATGCAGAATAAATGCAATATAATCAAGGTGGACACTATTAACTGGGGAAATCAAGAAATCCTCATGGGGGTTAGAGGTGGGGCTTGAGATGAATTTTGAAAGGAATTAAGGATTCTTAAAGGCAGAGGTGAGGGAGGGAGCATTCCAGGCATGGAAGATAAACTGGGCAAAAGCCCAGAGAGTAGGCGGAAAGTCATGTGTGTATGTGGGGGGAACGTTAAGGGGCCGGTTTGACTGGAACATAAAGCTTTTGATGGGGAGAAATGTGTCATCAGGCTGGAAATATAGACTAGACTAAGACCAAGCCAAACCAAAAATACTTTTGCCGACAGATGAGACTTTCACGGGGAGTTCTGATGGCTCTAAATTCATCCCAGCTCCAATGACAGTAGTAGAACTTTAAGATAATATCCCTTGTGGGTCAGTTAACAGCCCTCCTCACATTCTTCTCAATTGCCTTTAGTATTAAAGAAAAGTAAAGGACCTAAAGAAGTAGAAATTGTCCCATTTACAAAATGGAGACAAGACTATGTCCTGAATTTTTTTTTTTTTTACTACTTTTTATCAGCTGGATGCATCATCCACTATTTTATTTTGTACTGTTTTAGAAAATGTTTCCCTCCACGGAAGCGCTCTTCTGAATCTTTGTCATAAGACGGAGGTGACTGATATCAGGCTAAACCTGCAGGTTAGACTCACCCATAAGTGCTCTTATGTCTGCTGCCCA
Organism: Notamacropus eugenii; assembly: GCF_028372415.1. Classification (NCBI taxonomy): domain Eukaryota; kingdom Metazoa; phylum Chordata; class Mammalia; order Diprotodontia; family Macropodidae; genus Notamacropus; species Notamacropus eugenii. The sequence goes on from NC_092876.1 coordinate 103,988,181, forward strand.
AATACCAATTTCACTAAACTGAATGCGTTCATCACCTGAAAGACTGGCCACCAGCTCATGGAATTTTCCAGCACAGTAATTTATGAAGATATTCTCCAAAGGTGCCTCAATCTGGATCAATAAGAGGAGAGCCCCCACCAGTGAAGTCAGGGCTCTCTGGGGTACTAAAATAAGTATAAAACATCTGATTATTAACTCTGGTTGTTTCATCCAAGGGTGGGGAAACTGCAGCCTCGAGGTCACAGATGGCCCTGAGAACCTAGAGGTGTGGCCTCAAGGTCTCAAGTTCCCCACCCCTGTCTTGATTATCATCACCATTATCAACCAATAAAAGGTTTATTGAAACCTACTCATCAAAACCCAATAAAAAAAAACCCCAAACAAAACAAATATAAGGTCCTTGAGGAAAGGGATTATTTTGTTTCTGTCTGAATACCGCGCCCCCCCCCTCCCCCCCCCCCCCCCCCCCCCCCCCGACCCCTACCTCTCACCCTGAATCTAACACTGGTACCTGGCTGGTAATTGAGTGCTTAATAAATGCTTGTCAGTTGAATGAATGAATATTATCTCATATTGAGGTTGGGGATGGGGGTGAGGTGTGTGGAGAGATCTGGCAAAGGCAGGAGATTTAAAATAAAACCCTGTTTGGAGTTCTTTTGTGTAGGTGCCTGGGTGAAGGGCATTCTCATGTGTGAGAAATTAGGTTATTACTTTTGGTTCTCCAGGATTCCCTGTGTGTTCACCAGCCGAACACACAGATGCTCAAGGTACAAACTAATTTTACTGTTAAGTTGGACACACACCTAATGTCATTCAGTCCCAGAACACCCTTTAATAGCTTAGGTTGTAGACATGACAGACACAATATGAAAGTAGTGCTTGAAAGCAAATTTGACAAAAGTTTCAGGAATGCAGTAGTATCTTCATAACTAAGCCCAGTACCTGGCACAAACTAAATGCTTAACAAATGACTTTTTATTCACCAGCGACCTTGTACAGTTTGTACAGTATAATGTTATCCTGGAGCAAACAGAAAATGATTACCAAAGAGAAAAGAGCTAACTGCCCCATAGATAGCAGAATAGAAGTTTGTATTTGCTGTGAAAAGAACATTCCATTTTCTTTTAAAATCTGCCTTTGGATAGTTTGCCTTGATTTCCCAATATATAAAATGAGTTAGAGAAGGAAATGGCAAATTACTTTGCTATCTGCCAAGAAAACCCCAATAGGGTCATGAAGAGTGGGACATGACTGAAATGACTGAACAACAACAAAAAAATGGATTGTTTTAATTTGGGGAAGCTAATGGATAGAGTAATGGGCCTAGAGTTGGGAAGACATGAGTTCAAATTCAGCCTCAGATGCCTTCTTAGCTGTGTGACCCTGGGCAAGTCATGTAATCACCATCTACCTCAAAGTTTCCTCCCCATAAAATGGGGATAACGACAGCACCTCCCTTCCAAGGTTTTTGTGAAGATCAAATGAGATAATATTTATAACAGCACTTAGTAGAGTACCTGGCACTTCATAGGTGCTACAAAATGCTTGTTCTTTTTCCTTTAGTATTCTAGCATGGTCTGTGGTAAAGGCTTGTTGATTGACTCATTGATCATCTATATCTCTTCCTTTAGGGCATCAGTGTAGCCGTTTTTCAGTCCTATATGACTCTTCATGACCCCATTTAGGTTTTTTGGTAAAGACGTTGGAGTGGTTTGTCATTTCGAGGCAAATAGGGTTAAATGACTTGCTCTGGGTCACATAGCTAGTAAGTGTTTGAGGCCACATTTGAACTCAGGTCTCCCTGATTCCAGGTCCAGAACTCTACCCACTGTGCCACCTAGCTGCCCTAGTAGAATATAGGCTCCCGGCTAAATGCTGGGGATACAGAGAAAGGCAAAAGCTTAGTCCCTCTCCTCAAGGAACATACATTCGAGTGGGGAAGACATTAATATCGTTGATCATGGCCGCAACAAATGGTACGAGAATTTTAAAGTTGAAAACTTTTGTAAAGACTTTATGAAGCATCAGCCTGGGTCCTATTACCTCCATGGTCCTAAACTGTTACATTACATGTGTTATTGGAGAAATCTCTCCTCTTTGCGTTCATGCAGTGAGTAAATACTGCCAAATAATATTTTTACCACACGCAGAAATTGTGGAGGTAAAAAACCCTAGGTTTATTATTACACTCAAGCATAGGTTCAGGCCTCAGAGAAAACATGAACAATTGAATATTCTGACAAAGATTTTTTGTAAATAAAATTATGTCCTAGTGACAGAGAAATAATTCCTTTACATATTGTGATTCTGTACATTCTTCTTATGCCATACTTCTTTCAATATCATAAAAGTTGAACAAACTTAGTAAAACAGAGTCATGATCCCATACGTATCCTAAGGAAACAAACTTTACCAGTAGGTAAATTAAGTCACATGAAACTACATTTAGAGGATTCACAATTGACTGATTGAGGAGAAGGGTTTACATGTTGCCAAGGAGTCAGGAACAGTTGAGATTGGTTTCTTATATAAAAAATTCTCTTCAGTAAATTTTTACAAGGTTTGGTCAGGTAAGGTTAGTATTAACCAAAAGTTGCAAAGAGAATAAAGGGAAATCAAAAATTCCCATAACACATGGGACTTCCAAGGGAGCAGAAAATGGAAAGATGGGCTTCCAAGAAACCAGGCTTCTCTTGCATGTGGTGCTGTTGGGGAGCCAGGGAAGACCTCCAGGCCAAGGTTACCTGAAATAGTTCATACCTTTCTAAGTTAGAGACTTGTTCACAACAAAGCAGAAAAAAGAATATATATCTTTACCACCTTTAAGTGTCTGCTGCTGTATAGAGCATTATACTTGATACTAGAGGAGAAAAAGTTTTGATAAGACCCAGTCCCTGCAGTCTCCTGGAATTTACTTCCAATACAGATAGAGATAATGCAGAATATCATACAACCAATGAATTGGAGAGTTTAAGAACAAAATATAGAGAGGAATCTAAGCAGAAAAGTAGATAGGTGGGGTGGCAGGTGGGGTAAGGACAAAGAAAAGCTCTTTAAAGAACATGGTATTTCAATGTGGGCTTTGAAGAATGAGCACAGACATTCTAGGCCAAGGGAATACCCTTAGCAAAGGTAGATGGCTGGGAGAGTGTAGTGCTTGTCCAAGGAGCCATTTTTTCTCCAAAAGAATCATAAAAGAAAGTCAGAAGTGAATCAGCCTGTTTAGAAGACCAAACAAAGTGATCTCCCACTGACCCAAAAGCTACATTCTCCTCATTCTTTTAGCCTAAGGTGATTTTTTGTGGGACTGCAGAGTTTTTCAGATAACCTTTCTGTTCTTAAAGACTTTATTTAGAAGGTAGGCTCTGCAGTAATCCACCTCATTAAATGTGTACAAGAATAATCAAACTCCAGGTCTAACAATAGCACCTCTATCTCCCAGCTGGCTTCTTTTCTTTTCAAACAAACCACTGGCACCTACTAACCTCATTACTGCCCCCCAGAAGTCTGGCTCCTGTTATGCTCTGCCCGGTGGGAAACCAACTGATTGTTGCCATTCAGTCATTCTTCAGTTGTGTCCGACTCGTTATGACCCCATTTGGGGTTTTCTTGGCAAAGACACTAGAGTGATTTGCTATTTTCTTCTCTAGTTTATTTGACAGATGAGGAAATGGAGGCAAACAGCATTAAGTGACTTGCCCAGGGTCACACAGCTAGTAAGTATCTGGGACCAGATTTGAACTCGGGGCAGCACTTCATTCATTGTGCCATCCAACTGCCAAAACTCTTCCTAAATGCCTAATATTCTCATATGAGAATAACAGAGGAAATTTTCATTGATTCAACATCATTCAGAAAAATGAATTTTTCTAGATAAATTCAGTTGACCCCTTTAAGGACCCATGCTTTTGTCATTTTAACCATTTAGTATAGAAATCTTTAGGGGCAGCTGGGTAGCTGTAAAAGCAGCTACATTGGCATACCCAGGATGGCTGCTAGCACAGGTTCTTGAATCTGCTTTACTAGAAAAGATAGCTTTGTAAGGTGGCAACAATCCTTTCTAATTACATGCAGAAAGTAGAAACAGAGAAAATAAAGACCAACAGACAGGGCCTGAATCAAAGCAATATTGCTGTATACTTTGCATATACCCCTGGATCTAGAAAGCCTTTATATCTGAGCAGTCAGGAGGATCTGAACTTATGGCCACTCAGAGTCTCTACACGATCCTTCTCTTAAGCGATCCCCCAAAGTAAAACATAAACCTGCCAGTATATATAACAAAGACTTGGCTCCTGATTGGCTTAGAGTCAGCAGGCATGAAGCCTACGTGACTCAGCACAGGTGTGAATTATCAGGATCAAAGGTGATTGAGTCTTCAGATGCCCACAGTTTAGCCTGAGCCTGGGAAACTGAACTCCAAAAGCAAAAACAAAAAAAAATTCCACTTTGCTTGCTGTTACAGTGGCACAATGAATAGAGCAGAACTCTATCTCAGGACGACCTGAATTCAGACCTTTGCTAGCTGTATGACTCTGGACATGTCACTTAACCCTGTTTGCCTCAGTTTCCTCATCTGTAAAATGAGCTGGAGAAGGAGATGGCAAACTACTCCAGTATCTTTGCCAAGAAAACCCTAAATTGGGTCATGGAGAGTCTGACACAACTAAAACGACTCATCAACAATGTAGAAAGTTTTATCAAATCCCTTACAAATTTCTTTGCCTGCTTAAACAAAGGGGCGATTGAGGTCTGAAGTATTGTTTGTCCATACCCTAAATGGATGCTTTTATCCACCTCTTATGTTCTGCTTTCCAGTTTTCCTGTTTCCTTCTCTATGGCTAGGCTGCCAGATATCACTGCTCACTATGGAGGCCTGTGGACTTTCCCTTCCTCTTCTAGTCTTTCATGGATCAAGAGGAGTGGCAGGAGCCGGGCATACTTGAATTCAGAAGAGCTGGGTTCAAGGTTTTACTTTGACACTTACTATTTGTGTGATTTCACAGGCAGTTTACCTGCCCCTTTGAGACCTCTGTCTTTCCGTTTTAGAAAATGGGGCTAGTCATATTTATACCAACTTCAAAAGGTTATTTTTGAAGAAAGCAATATGTAAATATTCAAGTGCTATATGTAATGTTAATGCAAGGTTAATGGTGGGTGGGAGGAAGAGTTAAAGATCTTCCCCACCCATAATAAGCCTCAATATCTTTTGTTAATTTCTATTGAGGCACTGGGTCAGAGGGTCCTGCCCTCCAGCTCTAAAAAGCGTATAAATACTCTGAGGTGAAGTTTTACTTTGGGACTTACTCATTGGAAGTGTTTTTTGTCCAGATGAGATGCTGGGTAACTGATAAGGATCCCCCTGGCTTTGAAAACCCAGGTATTGGTGCTTCTCTCTCTGGTAACTGTGTATGTATGATCAGACAGTTTGATCTGTTTGTTGACCTGTGACGTATTTATTGCTTAGGGTCAGACAGTTGGAAGCCCTGTCTATTGGTCTTTATTTCTCTATTTGTACTTTCTTGGAAGTTTAGGGTTCTGACGTTTTCCCCTGAACTAAATGAATGATATATGTCTTTGGTTAAAGTAGATTGTTGACCCCTCAAAAGTTGCTTTCCTTTTAGGAAAGCAGATGTAAGAACCTGTACAACAGACCCTCCTGTGTATGGCGGGGTCCTTGCTGTTATACTATGCAAATGTGAACTATTAATAAATTAGATGTCAGGTGTTGAAATTGAACAAACACTAACTTGGACTGACCTCAAAAAATAGTGGAAGATAGAAGGGCCCAGCATGATGTGATCTATGGGATCAAGAAGAGTTGGACTTGACTGAATGACTCAACAAGAACAACAACTTGTCGAAATTGTGTGTAAAGTAGGACTCAAAAAGCTATGAGAGGATTAATGGGTTCTCCTGGTAACATTTAAGTGCTTTGCACCATCTAAGCTTTTCACAGTCTCTCTAAAAGATTTTTTTCACTTTCTCTCAGATCTTTACCAAGCTGTGTTCAGGTGGTCAAGGTTTCCAAAAATATGACTGACCACCAAACAAAGGCATCACTTTAACAATGATGAAAACAATAATAATACCATATTAGTAGTAGTGTTAACCTTCTTCTATGTATAAGCATGTTCCCCCATTCCTCGTTTCCTCCTTTCCATCTTTCAAGGTACAACAAAAATAGCACCTCCTCCCTGAAGACTTCCTTGATCTCAGCCAATAGCAACCTTTCCTTCATCAACTATCTCATAGATAGCACTCAACCTCTTTGCATCTATATTATTCTCATTTGCACAATAGATATTTATACACATATATCTGCCCTTGTTTTTCAGTTGTTCATTTGCTCGGTCAAAACCAACTCTTCGTGACTCCATGGACCATACTGACCATGGGGTTTTCCTTATCTACCCTATCAAAATATAATCTCTTGAAGTCAGGAAGTTTGTCTATTTGTTTGCTATCCTCATACATAAAAGAGTTTTAAATAAATATTTTTGTTGAATTGAATTAAATCTTGGACTTTATAATATGCTCCTCTTATAAAAGAAAGTCTTTTTATCTGGACTTGTGATTTCATGAATGTGGAGAAATTTCTGGTGTATAAATTCCTACCATCAATACAGATCAGCAACTCTTCAGTAAATTATGGTCTTAGAGATTTGTCTGGAGGTATTGAAAGGTTAAGTGATTTATCCAAGGTCACACAATAGTGTGTGTCAGAAGCAACGAACTTACGTCTTTCTGACTCCAAGTAAGCTTTGTATTTCCTGTGCTGCACCATCTGTCATAGATGGAGTATCTAAGGATGTATAGAATCCTTTCTGCATGTCCTTTCTCCTTTTGATTCATGTCTTTCATTGCACAGAGGAGCTGAGCTTACTTTAGCGACTAAGTAAATGAGTTGATATTCATCCATCTCCTATCCTTGACTCATTGAAATGAATGGAATTCTTTCCAAGAAAACAGAACAGAATAGTCATTTCTTTTCATAATCCAGAAATAGACAAAAAAAAGATTCCAGTTGTTGATAGGAAGCAAGGACCCATGTCCTATCACTGACATACCCACCTTTCCTCCTACTCCAGATCAGTAGTTGCTATCAGGAACTTGTGGGTTAGAGTAAAAGATCAGAGAAAAAAAATTCTTGACAGTGAGTGACTTTAATCCTCTTTGTAATGACAAGGTTATGGGTTGTTTCTGTTCTGTGGTGGCAAGAAGGCAGTAGACTGAGCCAGAGACAAATAGATTGATTCCAATCATTGCACTCCCATCTTTTTTCTCCCATTGTCCCCATTTGTTTCTCCATCCAGTTGTGTCCTAAAGCACCACCTGAGGGAAACCTATTTTATTGTGTCTTTAGATACTCCAATTTAGGTTAGGAAACTTGGTGCCTTAGTCAAACTTTGATATAGCACAGAACGGATTCTAAAATAATGAAAAAATGCAATCTTAGGCTGAATTAAGGGAGGCATGGAGTCTAGGAATGAGGGGATGACATTCCCACTGCAGCGTTGTGTTTAGTTCTGCACCTCTCTTTAGGAAGAGCATCGATAAGCTTGAGAGTGTTTAGAAGAGAGCCCTCCTCTGGCAACAAAGGCACCAACAAGATGGTGAAGAGAAGGGCCTAGAGCGCATGCCGTATGAAGATCAAAATAGTATAATACCTCTGGGAGGTAGAAGAAAGGTTCGTGTTTCTCTTGCTTAGTCAATGGAAAGATTGAGAAAGACAAGAGAAGTTAAACAGTTTTCCCAGTCACACAAGTACACCATGAATCAGGGACTAAGATCTGATCCTTACTCAGTCCCAGACCCCATTCCCAGCCTTGATTATATTTCTTCTTGCTAACAATATAAGTCATATGGGCAGCTAGGTAGCACAGTAGATAGAGCACCCAGCCTGGAGTCAGGAAGACTCATCTTCCTGAGTTCAAATCTGGCCTCAGAAATTTAATAGCTATGTGATCCTAAGCAAGTCATTTAATTCTGTTTGCCTCAGTTTCCTCATCTGTAAAATGAGCTGGAGAAAGAAATGGAAAATCACTATCTTTGCCTTGTTTTTCAGTCATTTCAATCATGTCTGACTCTCTATGACCCTATTTGCCAAGAAAACCCCAAATGGGGTCACAAAGAGTTGGACATGACTGAAACAACTCAACAACCATAAGTTATATAGTACGTGACAACTGACAGAGTGAAGATGGACTCCTAAGATTTGGATTATAGACTCACCATTAGTCTACACTGCTGCTCTCAGATATATGTGTGTGTATGTGTATGTATATATATATATATATATATATATCAGGTAGTTAATTCACATAAAATATTTTCCTGGTTATTTTGATGGATTTTTTTTAATCCTTAGGTCTACTTTAGAGAACACTTAACAATGCCTGGTGGTTTGGAGAAGGCCTGTCATCGATGCATATCTACAATTGCAAGTAATGGTAAGTTGGTACCCTAGGGACTATGCTTCTTTTCTAGGAAAGAAGAGTGGGTTTAGAGTTGACACTGAGGGTCTGAATCCTAAGTCAGGGGTTCTTTGCCTTGTTTAGAGCATAGATAGCTCCCTTTGGCAATCTTTTTTTTTAAGATTTGATTTCTTTTATTGTAACAAATTTTAATACCTGTCTGTATGTTGTAGATAGTGTACCCATACGAAAGAACAAAGGACCACTATTCAAAATGGTGCAAAATGGGCCCATTTTCAGAATAATGTTTTAAAATGTTTTTTTAACTATAAAATAAAATACAGAGCATTTTAAAAGAAACTGGTTAGATTGAAACAGTTATCTAACTAAACTTTAAACCCAAATTTAGGGACCCTAAGTACAATTCCCTGTCCTAGAGTGACTGGTATGATCCTAGACTCTGGAGTCATCATGTGGAGGGCCCTCACTCTGCTAGGACAGATGGAAGAGTAACCTATTCTGCTACTGGGGGGATTCTGTGTCACCCAGGAAGTTAGTGAGAGGGATACTAGACTGTATCAAAAGTATACTCAGTACATTACTTAGATTTTCTGAGCCTCAGTTAACTTATCTGTAAAATGATCACATTATACCAGATGTCTCTAAGGTTCCTTCCATGTCTAAATTGATTTATTAGTTTATGTAGTGTTAGAGAGTTAACCTGGGAGTGAAGAAGACCTGGGTTCAGATCTGACCTCTAACACTTACTGGTTGTGTGACCCTGGGTCAGTCACTTAACCTCAGTTTTGAAACAAAGCATTTTGTATTTGATCCTGGAAGTAACAGGGAGCCACTAGAGTTTATTAAATGTGTGTGTGTGTGTGCGTGTGTGTGTGTGTGTGTGTGTGTGTGTGTGTGTGTGTGTGTGATCAGACTTGCTCTTTAGGAAAGTCACTTTGATAGCTAAATGGAGAATGGATTGGATAGAGGAGAGACTTGAGGCAGGCAGACCCACTAACAGACTCTTGCAGTAGTACAGGCATGAGGTGATAAGGACCTGCACCAGGGTGGCAGGAACTTCGATGGAGAGAGAAGAACAGGGAATATAAACTTCAAGCCAGCAGTTGCCACATTAATACTTGCCTAGAGATCAAAAGAACTTTGTAACTGCCCCCAAACCCCAAACCTAGTGGAAAAGAAGGCAAAATAAAATAGAGAGAGATTTAAGAAGAGTCACCCAGCTGAATAATAAGAATAACAATAAATCCTATTTCTATAGCTCTTTACATGCTTCACTTTATTTGCTCTTATAATAATCCTGTATATAGGCGCTATTATTATCTCTGTTTTACAGATAAAGGCATTGAGACTCAAAGAGCTGAAAACACTACGGCTCAGAGTTTCGGTGACTTGTCCAGGGTCATTTGCTCTAAGTAGAGAGGAGAAAAGCTTCTGAAATAGATCAGAGAATTTTAACTTTTAAAAATTCAAAAGAATATGATTATTCACCACTCTTGGATTTCAAAGTAATTGCGATTATTCTTCTATTTTTATTTTTCAAGATCATTTTTCTTTTAATAAGGATCTAAGCATTATTTTCATTTCAATGAATTTTGCATGAAACCACCTCTATTTCTCCTGTTTTTAAAAAAAAACGGCTTTGATGTACAGACCACTTCCAATGTCAAATTAAGACAACAACTTTTCAGTAAACTTGTATTGACAGTATCTAACTGAAATTATGAATTGCTTATGAAATATAAAGGGCTAAGAATATCAGAGTAAAGTTTTCCCATATATAAGAAAACAAAGTCAAGAACTGTGATTGTTTTCCATTGATATATTCCACTGGTTGTTGATTATTTCCATTGACATACTCCACTTATTATTTAATTCTATTGATATACTCCATTTGCCTGGCTTAAAGATGGAACATCTTCCTTTATGTGTCAGTGGAAGGGGGAAGATGGTCCTAGTGCCATATTAATGACAGATGATGGACAGTAATTAATATCTACCTAGTTTGGTTTTTCCATGTCATTGTTGTTCAAAGCTTCCCAATAATTCTCAATTTGCCCTGTAAATCAAAATAAAATTTCTAGCTAATCCTACTGAAGCCCTACTCTTACCGTCTTCTCTGGAATCTCTTCCAGCCTTCATCCTCCCTTTTCTGACTTTCATCCTTTGAATGGCCTTCATCTTCTCATCTACCAGGTTATGTTGCCAGAGCTAATTACCAGCTCTGAATAGTTTAGACACATTTTCACAATGCCCATCCAGTAGGTATTTCAAAAGATGGGGCTATAGAGAGCTATGAGTGGTTGGGGATGGTGGTATCTGGAGTTGTGGATTTCGAAGAGGACCAAAATGGCATCACTATGTCAGAGTCAAGGTACAGCATGTCAGACTGTGACTGATCAGACCTATAGGCACTCAGAAGGCTCTACCATAGGTCAGGCACAGATAGTCCACATAAACATCCAAGGGAATAGTGTAATGGAAAGGAACATTGGATCAGGAGTCAGAAAGACAGGGTTTGACATCCAACTGCTACATAGTAAGTCAGTGGGACCTTGGGTCAGTCAGGTAGAGGCACCTATGCAATGTAATAGTTAAAATGGTGGACTTGGATTCAGTTCAACACCTGTCTTAGACACAAACCTTGGGCAAGTCATTTAACCTCTTTCAGCCTCAGTTTCCTCTTCTATAAAATGGGTATAATAATAGCACTCATGGGGCAGCTAGATGGTGCAGTGGATAGAGTGCCAGGCCTAGAGTCAGGAAGACCTGAATTCAGTTCTGCTCTGGGACACTTACTAGCTATGTGACCCTGGGCAAGTCACTTCACCCTGTCTGCCTCAGTTTCTTCATCTTTAAAATGAACTAGAGCAGGAAGTGGCAAACCATTCTAATATTTTTTCCAAGAAAAACCCAAATGGGGTCATGAAGAGTCAGACATGACTGAAACGACTAAACAATAGTAGTCACCTCCCAGAGTTCTTGTGAAGATCATATGAAACAAGAGGGAAGCTCTTCGGAAACTGTAAATCACTACCTTTCTGAGCCTTGGTTTCTCCATCTGTAAAATGAAAGAGTTTGACTAGAGGATCTCTGAGAACATTTCCAACTTTAAATCTTATGATCTTTGACCTTCAAACATGTTATCTACCTTCCTCTATCCCCAGGAGAATAGAAGTTTCCTGAGGGCAGGAACTGCCTCACTTTCATCTTTGTGACCCTGGCACCTGGTGCAGTACCTGGCATTTAGTGAGGACTTAAGACCTGCTTATTGATGGCTTGACTCTCCCACATCTCCATAGGAGGACAGCACTACCTTCCTCCTGTCACGCAGTATCAAAACTAGGTGTCATCCTGGACTTCTCGCTCTCTCACCACCTTCTACAGCAAATCAGTGGCCAAGTCACATCATAATGTCTCTTGTCTATACCCCTTGTCTCCTCTGATGCTGGTGCAGGCTCTTATCACCTCACACCTGGACTATCCCAATAGCCTGCTGGTGGGTCTGCTTACCTCAAGTCTTTCCCTCCTCCAAAGCATCCTTCATTCATTTGACAAATTGATTTTCTTAGAAAGTTGGTCTAAGGGAAGCTAGGTGATACAGTGGATACACCACCAACCCTGGAGTCAGGAGGACCTGAGTTCAAAGCCAGCCTCAGACATTTACCAGCTGGGTGACCCTGGGCAAGTCACTTAACTCTGATTGCCTCCCAAAAAGAAAAGATGTAAAAAGCAGATCTGACCATGTCACTCCCCTATTCAATAAACTCCAAATGGCTCACTATTCCATTCAGGATCAAATATAAAATCCTGCTTGTCTTTCAAAGGCCCTTCATAACTTTGCCCCTTCCTACCTTTCTAGTCTTATATCTTCCTCCTTCCCAAATTCTCTGCAATTCAGTAACACTGGTTTCAATCTTCCAAAAAGATACTCCATCTCTTGATTCCTGAGCATTTTTACTGGCTGTTCCCTATGCTTGGAATGAACTCCTCTCCTCCTCTGTCTTCTGACTTCCTTCTAGTTTCAGCTGAAGTCTCACCTTCTGCATGACATCTTTCTCTGTCCTCTTTAATCTTAGTGCTTTCCTTCTGAGATGACCACTCTTTAGTTTATCCTGTATATATCCTGTTTGTAAATACTTATTTGCATATTGTCTCTCCCTCCCTGCCTCTCTGCCCTCTCCTGTACCCCCCTCCCCCACCTGCACTAGATTATGAGGTCCTTGAGAGCCGGGACTGGTATTTGCCTTTCTTTATATTTCTAGCACTTAACATAGTGCTTGGCCCATAGCAGGTGATTTTTAAATGCTGGTTGACTGACTAAAACCCTTTGTATTTTTGCGTATGTACACATGTGTATATTATACAGGTTTCCCCTCTCCCTTAAGAGCACAAGCTTTTTGAGAGGAGAGATAGCACCCAGATCAGTGCCTTTCACGCACCAAGGGCTGTTAAGAAAGGGATTTGAAGTTGCTGCATATCCTACCACTCTCTATCCCTTATTTCTCCAGAAGTGGGACTCCTCTGCCTGGCACTAAGAGATTTTTGTAATGTTGAACAGGTGTCAAAAATCCCTTTAAACCCTTAAACCATAAACCTATCCTTTATGTGGGAAATTCAATGAGAAGAAAAGCTTGTAGGGAAGTCAGCCACAGATCTGAAGCTAAGGCCTAAAGTAGTACTCAGACCACAGAATCTCTCAGTCACTGTCGGCCCAGATTGAAACAGTGCTATGGTTCTTGAGATAGCAGTTCAGAGCCCCCCTGAGTCTTCTACTTGCCCATTTCTCTCTCATTCTCCTTCTGCCAAGCATGAACAGTTGCATTCTATGTGCTTTCCAAACCCCCAGAGGGTTTCTTTAATATCTGGAAAGCAGTGAAATATTGATAAAGGCATCTGTGTGATAGTGTGCTCCCTCCCTCCAGTCTCCTGGGATGTCTCAATTAAATTTGATAAATGCACATGACCATAACCACATGTTCAGGTAAGGGAAAGATGCATTTTGAAGTTGTCAGTGAAGTCCTGAGAAACCTTTCCTTAAGTCTGAGGTGGGCTAAGGGACCTATGAATGACATAGGGTGACAGAAGCCATATTTCACCTGAATGCCGCATAGCAATCAATAAGACTAAAAATAAACCTGTAAGGTAGGAGAATGAAGCACCTGAATGTACTGAGCAGCTAAGGAACTGTATCTTTGAATGGTCAAAAGAGTGGGTAAGAGAGATAGGCAAGAAAATCCCAAGACCCTGGAATCTGTGAGTATAATATATGGCTTGTTGGCTTCCCAAACTCGAAATGGTCAGAATTAAACTCTTTTTTCAGAAAATTCCCCATCTCCTCCACTCAAAAATCAATTTTCTCCTCTTGACTTCCCATTTCTGATAATGGCAAAGTTACTCTCCCTGTTACCTTAGTCTTAAAACCACAGAGTGACCTTGGACAAATTACTAACCACTTTGGACTTCAGATCCTTTATCTGGAAATAGGTGATCTCCAAGGTTCTTTAGGAATTTGATATCTCAAATCATCAGTGACTGGGGACCACTGACTAAGAAAAGAGTTGTATATTCTATGTCACGGTCCTCTTTGAGAATGAAGGACAAACCACAATCTATGTCCCATGTCCGATTGGTTCTCAAGCTGTGCTTCCTCTCCAATGTCTCTCAAATCTATCCCCTTTCTTCTCTTCCTGCTGATGCCCCATTGTTCTTCATCTGGGCTTTGGCAAGCCTTCTAACTCATCTCCTTCCCAGTCTTTCTCCCCTTGAATTCAACCTTTACGCTCCTACCAGAGGACCTGGGTTTGAAGCCAAGTCCTCACATTTATTATTTGTGCAACCCTGGGGACTTCACTTAATTTTGCTGGGGCCCACATACTTATCTGTGTGGCTTGTACAATTTATATAGTACATTTGGCAGGTAGGTGGTGCAGTGACTCGAGTCAGATAGAACTGAGTTCAAATCCAGCCTCAGACACTTACTAGCCATGAGGCAAGTTACCCTCTTTTTGCCTCAGTTTCCCCAACTGTAAAATGGGGATAAAAATAGGACTTACTGCCTAGGGGTGCTGTGAAGATGAGCTTTATCTCAAATGAGATAATAATTGTGAAGTGTATAGTACAGTGAGTCTTCCTGAACTCCAGGCCCAGCACTCTATCGACTCAGCCTGTCAGGATTGGTGTTGTTATCACCGTTACTAGTGATTTGGGGCATTCTTTCACATGGCGGTGAATCTTCTGCGATTCTCTTTTTGATAACTGTTCATCTCCTTTGAACACTTGTCTATTGGAGAATAACTATTTGTGTGTGTGTGTGAGTTTGTAATTATCCCCATTTTATGGATGAAGCTGAGGCAAACAGAGGTAAAATGACTTGCTCAGAGTCATACAGTTGGTATGTCTCTGAGGCAGGCTTTGGACTGAGATATTTTTGACTTTAAGTCCAAAGTTTATTCACAGTGCCATTCTAGCTGTCATTATCATGAAGGGAAAGAAAGCAAAGTTTCATGTAACACATTAAGAACTTAGCAATTTTAAACAGAATGGAGTGATTACAATGCTAACTCAGTAACCTCTCATGCTTTCTCTTCCAACAGCCTGCTTCATTTTTGCCCTCCTAGCTTTTCTGGCGTTGCCCTTGTCCATGGCTTTCACAGGTAAGCTTGCTAACTGAATTTCTGGGCCAATCCCTAAAGGCAGCATGTTTGTCTAGCAGCCTGAGGCATCTTTTCATCCTCCAAACTTTAAAACTAGGATGCTAAGGGGTAAGAGGAGTTGGCCTCCAAGGGTTCTTTCCAAGCCCTATATTTCCATGTGGCAACTTGATCTGCATAGGACAAAGAAAGTTAGTTTACTGATGCTCCAACACATAAGAAAAGTACTCACTCAATAAATGTTTTTGAATGAGTGGATAAGCTGATCCAGAAATTATTTACTTAACAAACTCAACTGTCTAGAGGACAGGACAGGAGTTCCCAACCTTATCGAAGTCAAGGAATAATTTTAAGAATAGATTTCCATTTTCCATTCTTACAAAAAATGCTCAAAAATCTTTGATTCCACTAATAATGCCTTAACTAATCTATCTTATTTGCATATATGTATGTGTATATTATATATGTGTATATAATATATAAACTCTAGAATTTATTGACTAGAGAGAACAAGAAGACTTACTCAAAGATGAGGGGTACAAGAACTGAGAAATGTTGGAAATGCCTGATCTAGAACACAGCTGAAACCAACAAGGAACAACACCCTCCAATGTAAAAACAAATGGAAAAAGTAAACAAATAGATGCCACAAAAGCTCCTGCACACATGCACCGAAGCTTCCTTTACAGGAAAAACCCCGAGACTTTCTCTCAGAAGCTGTGTACTCTTAATTTACATGCAAGTTTAACAACATGCTTGGTCACCTCATTTTCTAGCTTCCAGCAGATTGGAAAGAGCATGTAAAAGTGTATAGGGTCTCCCTGTGTTCCTTTGCAGAGGTGGTGGGTCCGAAGGTGTTAACATTCCTTGCCATGTTAGATATTTTTCAGAGATTGGTGATTGGCTTTCCTGAGTTTTTTTTTCTCTTTCTTTTGTTTTCTTTTCTTTTTAAAAGAATTTATAAAGGGTGAGTGGGGGGGGGGAAGGATGGAGGTTACAGGGTGAAATCTAGGCAGCATAAAAACAAAAGATCAATATAAATCTATGTGGAGACTACTAGAGGCAGGCATTCTGACAGACATAAAGAAGGATAGGTGATGGGAGATAGGGGAGGAGAGAAAAGAAAATGAAGAAGCAGATGCTAAGCCTAGAACAACACAGCCTCCATAAATCCAAGGTCATTTAGTTTAGGGGCAAATAGACCTTGCCTCACCAGCCACTGAGATTGTTGCTTTTTTATAGCACAGCATGATAATGGATCGTTCTAATCATAATGCTGGATCATCTTCATCAATCTTGATCCTGAGCCATTAGAACAGACACACATGATGCATTTTAGAAAGATTTTTATCCAAAATGAAATAACAATGATTATGATGATGATGATGGTGATAACTTTGGTTCCTGAAAAGGACAACTCCTCAGCTATGCAAAAAAATTACATGGACCAAATCATTACTCCCAATTTTGCCAAGGAAATGAGGCTCACAGATTTATGTACATTTATTAGAACCTTTTAAATTCTTCAGGACTGATCTGAATCTCCAGTGAATAGTGCCTGCCTTTCTTCATTAGAAATGAACAGGTATCAGAGATGATGCAGTGGTAATCTCACAGCTGGGTTTTGAGTTTGAAAAAGGAAATTCATACATACAGTGAAATTGACATAAATAACTGTTTGTGTCAATTTCATGGACCTTTAAGGTACTTGAATTTAATCTTTTGTTAAAAAAAAAAAAGTTAAAGTGAAGTTCAGCATCATTTTCCTTAATAGCTTCTTCTGGGGGAATCCATCACAGATTTCCAGAAATTAAAGCAATCAGAAACCTTGAAGACTACATATGTTTGATTCCCCTCTGGGAGCCTCTGCCTTTAGACTTGAGCTATGAATCTTTGTACACATCACACCTAGATATCTTTGTGATACTGTGCTACAACCATATCTTTAGGTTTACTTGGGCTATTTAAAAAAATCCTAGAGTGGATCCTTTCATAAAGTGAATAATTCTAATGATGATCTCCATATGTTAGATTTGCTTAAAGCAAATCTTTTGTTCTTTATCCTTTGTAACTAACAGTCAGGTAAAACACTCTGCAGGATTGATTAAGTTGTTCTGTCCAAGTGAATTTTCCCCTCAGTCTGTGGAAGGTTCACACTCTGGCTGCCACACTGCTTGGCACCTGTGGCTTGTTGCAGAACGACTAGTTGAAGAAGCAAAAAATTCCACATCCAATCAAGCAAGGAGCATTTCTTTTTTTTATTAAATTATTTTATTTGTTTTCAGTGTTGTACAATCACTTCCATATATCTTAGATTTTTCCCCCTCCCTCCCCCTCCTCTCTCTCCCTTCCCACTCCCTCCACCCTCTCTCCCTGAGATGGCATACAATCTTATATAGGTTCTACACAAACAATTCTATTAAATAGATTTTACCCTTAGTCATGTTCCATAGAAGAATTAAAATGAATGAGAGAAACCACAAAACAAAACATAATTGCATCCAATTCCACGTGGAAGGCGTTTTGCCTCGAGTCCACTGGGAATTTTTTAAGTCCTTGCATTGGAATGAAGTAATAAGTCTGCCAGAAAAATTCCTCACACCCTGTAGTTGTTGCTGTGCACAAAGGTCTTCTGGTTCTGCTCACAAGGAGCATTTCTTAAGCACCTACTATGAAACATTAACTGAGCCTTCTATGAGTTAGTCATTATGCTAGGTGCTAGACATTCAGACAAAAATGAAAGAGGTGAGAGAACACATAGATACACCATATGCAAAATATGCAAGGCATTTTTTTTGTGTGGGAGAGGCAATACCAGTAGCATCTTTCTCCCCATCCCATTTCTATCCCATTTGCTTTATACATTCAAGGTGTAAAGTA
Source organism: Notamacropus eugenii (assembly GCF_028372415.1). NCBI lineage: Eukaryota > Metazoa > Chordata > Mammalia > Diprotodontia > Macropodidae > Notamacropus > Notamacropus eugenii. The sequence goes on from NC_092876.1 coordinate 104,006,149, forward strand.
GATGGTCTATAGGGTGAAGAGCGTGACCCTTGCCTAGCGCTGGACTAATGTAATCCATCGCTAATTCACCGTATAACAAGGCTTTCTGCTTTATGATACTACTTTCTATCCTTGCACATTTTCTGTATCTTTTCCCATGTCTAGGAATGAAGTTTTTGGAGGATTGCCCTATTGAACCGCTCATTCCCTTATATTTGCTAGTGGGTGGGATCATCGGCAGCCTGAAGGTAATGTATATTTTTGCATGTTAACTTTTTCTTGAAAAAGCCTAAGCTGAGGAGATCCCCTAAAATCTCTTTTAAGTGTCTGCTACTCAGAAGAGTGTGAATAGCTTTTTACTGGAAAGCCTTCGATTAGTAGAGAAATGCCGTTAAAACAACAGTTGCAGTAACGAGATAATGAACCCTCCCCACTGTGGTATGAATGCCAGGATGTAGTGGAGAGATTGATTCTCCAGGCAGGAGTTGGGAATCTGCTATCGGGGCTTGACTAAACTGATTCCCCCACACAGCAGATGCTGTCACCCCCTTGGTCTGATGGCTAACCGAGACCAAGAGCTGATTAGGCCTTGGGAGGATGGATGGTAGCCCACAGAGGCACATATCATTCACATAAATCTAGAACTGATGCTTTTCCCCCCTCTTTTTAAGGGAAAATAATCTTCACTTCTGTGGATGAGAGATTTTACAATTTGCTCTGGCTGGGTCCACTCTATTTCATGGACCAGCATAGATCTTCCAGGCTGTAGCTATCAGCTAAATCCTAAATTCTGCTTGACTGATCATTTTATGCACCTGAGGAAAACTGCCAAGTATTGGAGGATTCAGTCTTTGACTACCAAAGGGTACTTTTGGAAGTACTCCCGTTGACTTCCATTCCAGGATTTGGCTCTCTGGTACCCCCTGCTGGTCATCACGCTTACTACCCTACCCCTCTTCTCTTCCAGTTTTGCCTTTTCCCTGCTTCCTCTGAAATCAACACAGAAGCCTTCTGTTTGGGGTTTTTGGTTTTTGGAAGGATGAGGTTTTACTGTTAGTTCTTACAGAGAAACAGAAAGAAGTTTAAAATGACAAATGGAAAAAACAGAAAATTGCAAGAAATTTTAGACATTGCTTCAGGTATAAATGTATATGGAAGGAGGTCTTTGATCATTGTACTGAAATAGAGGAATACAAATTTAGAGTTAAAGGGGAACTTAGAGATTATCTAGTTCAAGGGTTTTACCCTTTTCTGTGTCATGGACCTCTTTGACCATCTGGTACACTGAGGGTACCCCCTCCTCACTTTTTCTCCATTGAAAATGCCTTCTTTACTGAGAAAATGGAGGCCATTTGACATGAACTCATTCATCTCCCTCTTTTTATCTCAGAATTCTTTTTTCTCTTCTTTTCCCAAGTCCATAACAAAGAGGCAGCCCTTCTACTTGCCAAGGGCTACCCTCCCACACGCCTGCTTGAACACATCCCCTCCCACCTTCTCTAGCAGATTACCACTTATTAACCTCTCTCTGGTCCTCTCTCTTGTCTCTACTTCTCTGACTCTGTCTATGCCCATGGACCTTTCTGAAGAACAATTTCTTTAAATGCATACAGTAAAATACATAAGATTACAAAGGAATTCAATTATGTTGAAATACAATTACACAGGAATCCAATTATATTGAAATTCAGTTATTAGAATTTTTTAAAAGTTAGGAAACCAATTACATTGCAAATAGTCATCAGAATATTAGGAAAGGTAAACAATTGAAATATAGTTATCAGAATGTTTTAAAAGTTAGGAAAACAATCATGTTGAAATACAGAATATATTAAAAAGTCAGGAAATTAATTATATTGAAATACAGTTATAAGAATTTTTTTTCAAGGTCCATGGACCCCAGATTAAGAATCACTGATTTGGTCCAGTTGCTTCATTTTACAGACAAGGACAAAGTGACTTACTGAATCTCTCTGAGTTCCTTTTTTATTTTGTCTTGAATCAGTTCTGCCCAAATCTTAAATCTGTTTATTCCCCAAGGATGGGCTCTTTCTGGAATTCACCTCCTTTCATTGCAGAAAAAGAATTCCCAATTTCTGATTATCTCTCCTCACTCTACTTACCGCTAATGTCCCAGGGGATATTCCCCAAAGTGAGACAATAGGTAATGATTTCATATAAAGAAGCCCAGCAATGATGGTATCTCAAATTTTTTTTAAAAGCCTCTAGGCCAGCGGTTTTCCAAGTGTGATCAGGGGAATTAACAGTTCCTAAGACCTTTTCAATGGGTTCCTATAACTATATTGGACATTAAAACTATTATTATGAAACAGCGCTGTTTTAATATCTAATATGTAAATATTGACAGATATAACCCACATAAACAAAAGTTTTTTGAGGTCCTCAATAATGTTTAAGAGTATAAAGGGGTTCTGAGTAAAAGAAATGAGAATTGTTACTCTAGACCAAGAGTATTCATTCTAAGTACCCATCAACTTCAGAGGTCATTCATTTCCTTACAGTTATCTGTCCTTATGTATTTTATTCCCTTTATATCACTATCCTCACTCCCAGTGGTAAGGCTCTCCTAATGTTCCTGGGCTACCCACAGGCTACCTGTGATAGCATCTCATCCAGTCCTCTTTGCCCCAGCAGTTTCTTGTACTTGGGACCCAGTCCTTTGTGTCCCAGCTCAGTGACCATGAACAAGCCACTTGACAACTCTGATCCTCACTCTCCTCATCTAAATGGCCTTCGGACCTGGGTTATTCCTGCCATCTGCTTCCTCTGTTGTTACTCATGTGTATGTGCTACTGAACAGATCTAGAGGAAGCTTCACAATTATTCTGAATGTGTACATTCTAAATTCATATTATGCACCTTCAGTCAGGCTCTCACTACTTCCAGGCAGGCACTTTATACCTCCTTAACTGATTCCCTATCTCATTCTTCATGAAAGCTGTTCCAAACTTTCTCTTCCTTCCTCAAGACTCCTATGTACCTCTACCTCCTTTCTCAGCTGAAAAATCTTCCTTTCTTTATTGAGAAAATGGAGGCCATTGACATGAACCTTCTCATCCCTTGTCTCTTCATCTCAGAATTCCCTTTTTCTCTCCTTTTCCTAAGTCTGTGACAAAGAGGCAGCCCCTCTCCTTGCCACCAGCAACCCTCCCACATGCTTGAACCTGTCCCCTCCCATCTTCTCTAGCAGATTGCAACCTGTCACTCTCTCTCTGTCTCTATTTCTGTGACTCTATCTCCCTCTGTCTGTCTCTATCTCTCTCATTGTCTCTCTGTGTGTCTCTACTTCTGTCTCTGTGCTGATGTCCCTCTCTGTTTCTCTGTTCTTCTGTCTCTGTGTGTCACTCTCTGCCTCCGTCTTTCTGCCTTTAGTCTCCCTGTCTCTGTATCAGTGTCTCTCTCTGTCTTTCTGTCTCTGTTTCAATATGACTCTGTATCACCTCTCTGTCAGGGTGGGTAGCATGCTCCCTCAGTAACTTCATTAATTCTCATGAGTTTAACTGTCATCTATGTAGATTACTCATAGATCTATATATCCAGCCTTAGTTTCTCTCATGGGCTTCAGTTCCACACCATTGTCTGTTGTATATTTCAAATTGGATATACCAAGGACATGTGTCAAGCCTAACATAATTCATTATCTTTCTTTCCAAACCCACTCTACTGCCAAGCTTCTAGATTTCTGTCTAAGGCAGCACTATCTTCCAGTCTTCCAATTTTGTACCCTTAGTGTTATTGTAAGATCACAGGTGGATAGATTTAGAGGTGAAAGGTTATTTAGAGGTCCAGATTCAACCCCCACATTTTATAGATGTGGAAAATAAGGCATAGGAAAAGTTAGGTGACTTGCCTAGGGTCACACAGCAAGTAAGTGACTGAGGCAGGATTTGAACTTAGGTGTTTGCTGACTCCAGGTCCTAGACCACCTTATTTCCTCCTAAACTATTCTTGCCTCCTCATTCTACCTCCACGCAAATGTCTAGTTGAGTTGTCAACTTTCACTGTTTCCAGCCCTGTAACCTTTCCTCTGACCTCTTTTCTCTACTCATATAGATACCATCTTAGTTCAGGCTCCCATCACCTCTCATCTAGACTATTGAAATGTCCTTCTAGTTGGTCTACAATCTCAAGTCTTGTTATTGGTGGTGGTGGTGGTGGTGGTTGCGTTGCTGCTGCTGCTGGGCAGCTAAGTGGTACCATAGTGCACAGAGGGCTGAACCTGGAATCAGGAAGATTCATCTTCCTGAGTTCAAATTTGGCCTCAGATGCTTATTAGCTGTGTGATCCTGGGCAAGTCCTTTAACCCTGTTTTCCTTGATTTCCTCATCTGTAAAATGAGCTGGGGAAGGAAATGCCAAACCACTACATTATCTCCGCCAAGAAAACTCCAGATGGGGTCATGAAGAGTCAAACACAACTGAAATGAGTCAGAATCATAAACAGCAAAGGTGTAGTTGGTCTCACTACCTCAAGTCTCTCCCTTCTGCAATTCACTCTCCACACTGGTGCCAAAGTGATTTTCCTTAAGTGCATATGTGACCATGTCACCTCCCTACTCAATAAATTCTAGTGGTGCCTTATTGCTTCTAGGACCAAATATAAACTCCTTTGCTTAGTTTTTAAAGGCAGTTAGATGCCCCAGTGGATAGAAATCCCTGGGCCTGGAGTCAGGAAGACCTGAGTTCAAATCCAGATTCAGACCCTTATGAGCTGTGTGACCCTGGGCAAATCACTTACCTCTATTTATCTCAGTTTTCTCAGCTCTAAAATGGGGATAAAAATAGCACATACCTCTCAAGGTTGTTGCAAGGATCAAATGAGATCATATTTGTAAAGCACTTAGCACAGGGCCTGGCCCATAATAAGCTCTATACAAATGCTTTTTCCCTTCCCCTCTGTTCCTAAGCCCCTCAATCTTGTCCCAATATATCCTTCCAGCCTCATTTGTAGATCACTCCCTGTCCAGCACCCCACAGTTCAGTCAAACTGGCCTGATCTCTGTTCCTCATCCATAGTACTTTCCTGTCTCAATGGCTTTGCATTGATGGCCCCCCATGCCAGGAATGCACTACCCCCTGACCCTTACCCCCTCGCCCTTACCTCCATGGAATCCTTCACTTCCATCCACACGCAGCTCAGGCACTACCTTTTGCACAAAGCTTTTCCTGCTCCCCCCAAATTGCTGGTGCCCTTCCTGCATCCTGTCTTATGTTTACCTTGTTTGTATTTACTCTATGTCTCTGTAGCTGTGTCTATATATATGACACATATATGTGTGTTTCTTTGTCTATAGCTATATCTATATGCCTATCTATCTATCCATCTATATCTATCTATCCATAAGGACCATCTCCAGTTGTCCTGATCTATATCTTGCCACTGGATCCAGATGGCTTCAGAGGAGGAAGTGAGGCTAATGACTTTGCACAGCCCTCTCCCACTTAAATCTAATTCATTTGCAAGTCATGACATCACCTTTCTAATGTCATGTTCCTCATGGAGAATGAACAACAATCTATCCATATATCTACACCTATTTGTCTCTTATCTACCTGTCTATCTAGAATGAACAGTCTATCCATATATCTATTTGTCTCTATCCATCCAGCCACATTGTCTCCTTAGATAGAATGTAAACTCTTTGAGAGTAGGGATTGTATCTTTTTTGCTTGGCATCCCCAGTGCCTAGAACATAGTAGGCCTTTAATAAATGCTTGTTAGTTGACTGACACCTTCCCTGATGAGTAATAACATCCCTTCTCACATTCTCAGTTCTTGGAAAGACTCAGGCAGTCAATCAAAGGAGGCCACTCCCATCCATGGGGGTTGGGGGAAGAAGGGACATAGAGGCCACCATCTTAATATTACATTACAAAGACCCTGTTGCTTTACTACCCCTATAAGACAAAATTTATTAGTAAATATCTTTGACTCTCCAGTTCCATCTTGGATTCTGGTGGTCCCCAGGTACCCCTAAGGCTCTTATTTAGCCTTACCTAAAACAGAGTCCTATGGCCAGAACTCCTGAATAGGCTTCCATAAGGAGGATAATGAGCACCAAGGAGAGGAAGTCATTAACTGTGGAAGACTTACTTGCTGAGCCATCTGACTCTGGGCAGTCTGTTCTTTTTAATAACAGAAAACTTTTCCTCTAGGAAAGAAACCAGGGAAACTAGAGTCATTTCCTTTAATGAACAGCCTGGGACCCTAATAAACAATAGTGATGTTTTCTTGCCTAGCTAAAACCATGCAATAACAAATTAAATTTTGGTATTCATCACCACAAGGTAATTCACAAGAAGTCAATAATCATTAGCTCCAATAGGGAGTAAATTTTTAAAATGCACCAAATATAGAATTCTATTATCTATAATAGCATTTAATATTAAGCACTATCAAAAAATGCATTTGTTTTCTCAGCATCTCTGGGAAGTGAGTTATTAATCTCATCATGCCATTTTGTTGATGGGAAAATGGAAGAAGGACGAATTTGCTTAGTCCAGAGTCACTGAATAAAATATTGCTTGGACTTTGTTATTATCAGCACATCAACCAATACATCATCAATGAGCATTTATCAAGGTCTACTACTGTGCCAGGCACTACATTAGGCCCTGGTAATAAAAGATATGCCATCAAGAATACTATTCTTTGACTTGCCCTCTTAAAGGACTTAGTGATGTTGGATTGGTTCAAAAAAGCTCACATACAAAAGGTAAACAAAGATTTTTTTTCTAGTGGTTGAAAAGGGTAGAAGAAAGTCATGTTCCATTTAATATTTTAGGGGTATTTTAGAGAGAACTAAAACTAAGGCCTCACTTGGATTCTTCTTTGACACAGTAGTTTAATGGAGTTTTTTTTTATGAGGTAAATTGACTAGACCAGCCAAGACTTGGATTTGAATCCTATACCTGATATACACTGGTTGTGTGACCCAGAGCCAGCTGTTTAAATTTCTGGTGTTCCAACTTTAAATTGCAGAGAAGGGACTGATTTGAATTGGTGGAGAGAATTTCCTCAGTCCTTGAAAGGGAATTTTTTGGGAATGGGGAAATCTTTGACTTTTCCATGCTTCCCTGACCAGAGGAAAACCCTAAAACCCCGGAGATTTGGACTTCCCATGGGTGGTTGTAGCAATGTCCCAAGAATGGTGATGGTTCAAGGATAAATTAGATACCCCAAGAAAAGGCAGCTTTGGGATTTTACATGGACCCCTACCCCTATCCTCAGGGCCTGGTGAAGAACTACCCCTACCTCAGGGGGACTTCCTGAGGATTCTAGGAAGGTGGGGCAAAGAAGGGAAGGCAATAAGCATTATTAAATGCCTACTGTATGCAAGCACTGTGCTAAGTGCTTTAGGAATATCCCATTTGATCCTCACAACAATCCTGGGTAGTAGGTGCTATTATCGTCCTCATTTTACAGTTGAAGAAACTGAGGCAAGCAGAGGTTAAGCTTACCTAGGACCACACAACTGGTAAATGTCTAAGGCTGGATTTGAATGTAGGTCTCCAGGCCCAACACTCTTATTCATTGACTTTTTTTTTCATCTTGTTTATATTTATTCTATGTATCTGTAGCTGTGTCTATATGTGTGATATATATGTGTGTGTTTCTTTGTCTATAGCTGTATTCTCCCTATGACTTTAAGAATATTTCCACTCTTGCCAGGGATGGTTTATCACAGAGGGGAGAATGTGCCCCTACTTTGGGGGCGTGCTTTCGTCCTTTGTTCCTTGCCATACCTTCTTGGTAAATGTTCTTTTATAAAATAACGACAATATAGTGAAACCTGGGTATGCCCTGGAGAATGTCCAGGCTGCCGAAGATGCAAGTCTCTGTATTCCCTACCACGCAGATTGACTCAGCCTCCTTTTATCGGTTTAGCCCACATCTTTAAAACTATTGACTAAAGGGGTCTCCCTTTTCCCACCACTCTTGACAGGCTAGTTCAGTTCCCATAGAGCACAGTCGTAGTTTCTCAGAGAAGGGGTAAAAGGGAGAGAGCAGGGGAAGGAATGCCTTCCCTTCTCACTACTTCAGTATTGGGGAAGAAAAAAGTCATACATTCTATATCCACAAGACAATATTGTTCAAATGACTCAGAGAAAGAAAATTACTTGATAAGAAATCAAAAGTTAGGAGGTAAAAAAAACATGAGGGATTCATGAAGCTGTGGACTATGAAATGCTAGGGAGATGAAAGCATGTCAAAGGGATTGTGGCTGCTTTATCATGGCAGTGACTGTCTCCCTGACAGGCATCACTCCCTGGATATTCTCAATGGAAAAATGGCAACATCTTGAAAATTGCTTGTGTTTACCCTTGAGGGGCTTAGCAAACGCAGAGAAAATGCTTCCATGTTTAGAAGATAGATAGATAGAGAGAGAGAGAGAGAGAGAGAGAGAGAGAGACAGAGACAGAGACAGAGACAGAGACAGAGACAGAGACAGAGAGACAGAGAGAGAGAGAGAGAGAAGCATTTAGAGCCTGTAGCATATGGTAACCAACTCGACTTGTCTGTCAGCCCTGAAAGGAAATCCAGGCATATCTAGGACCTGCCATGTTTACTCTGACCACTCCAGCTATGGGACTCAGCCAGTAGCTGGGACAGGGTGCAGCCACTGGGGGGCAACAGGATTCTGCCTTGGAGAAGACAGATGATGTCACAAATAACACGAGCACGTTATTCCCCTCCTGCTCTGACCCTTACGGTACATTTTTAGCAAACTCTCCCAAGAACAAGACCTACAAAATGTGAGAAATGTACAAATAAGGAAACCAAGTAACAGAACCTGGTTTTAAGAGAACTCTCTCTAGCAAGGATGTCTTCTAGGTTAGGGCCACACTTAGAAGTTCAGATTTATTCTGTTTTTCTACATAATCCCATATTCATCCTGAATTTTCCAGTTCTGAGTCAAACAACAAGCTGCCTTCTTGAATTGCAGAGGAAAGAAAACCCTCCCATCTCCCTTCTCTCCTTCCTCCTCCCTCTCCTGTCCCCTCCCTTCCTGGATTTTCCTACAGCTGGCAGCCTGCAGAACATTAGTTCCCACAGTTTTTTTCTAAGACTTTAAAAACAACCCAGGAAAGTGTCAGCAGTAAGGCGCAGGGATGGCTCCTAGGAAAGTCAAGAGGTAAATCACCATTGTCAGCTGGTGGCACAGTGGATAGAGCATTGGACCTCGAGTCAGGGAGACCTGAGTTCAAATGTGACCTAGACACTTACTAGTTTGACTCTGAACAAGTCACTTAATCTCACTTTCCTCAACTGTAAAACAGGGATAATAATAAGATGTACCACCCAGGGTTGTTGCAAGCATCAAATGAGATGATATTTGTACGAAGCACTTAGCACGTAGTAGGTGCTAAGCTTCTTTTCCTGAGACAGCACGTAGTTGGCCTCTGCCATCCCAATTATATAAATCCATTTTAATAGTCTCCTTGGTTGCAGGAAGAACACTGGATTGTGGTCAAAGGAAAGACGAATTCAAACTGAGTCAGTTCTCTTGGCCCCATTTTCCTATTTTGTAAAATAAAAGAGTAGGAGTAGATGACTTCTAGGGTCCCTTCTATCTCTAGTCTGTGAATCTGTTCTGGCTAGCTTCTTAGAAGGAGGATTTGTATTCAGGATATGGAAGTGCTAGTTTCCAAAGCTTTCTGGTTGGATAAGGGCCAGTTAATAGAGTACTGTCCGTACTCTGACTCATTCACAATGGAAATGCTGCACATTTCTTAGTGAAATGCTACACATTCCTCAGCCATCATTCCATATTAAATTACCCTCTTTGTCCCTCATCCCATCTCCTCTCCCCACCCTCAGGGACATGCCTCATTTAAAAACTAAATAACAGCTAGCTATCAAACTCTGTGGTTCCATCTGGCATGACTGAACAGCACCTCACTCATCTGGGAAGAGACAAGCCCTGAAATCTGACATTCTCTCTTTTTTTGCTTAAGGTTTGCTGTATTCCAGCCTTTTGGATTCCAACCAGTACCATATCTTTTCTATGCCATTTTGGGAGGGAGATTCTTCATTCAAATTTAGGTCTTTAAATAATATAATGACCTGTTCTCAAAATTTAAAAACAGACACACATCCCACTTCTGGAATGCAGATGTTCTGACAAATTAGGGTGGAATGGGAGCAGAGATGGAGGTAAGCCTAGATTCTTTGCCCAAAGGAAATCCGTATCAGAGGGATTTGATTAAATTTAGTTGTTTTTTTTAATTATACTTTATTTTTTTCCAATTATCAAACATTCATTTTTTCTCCCTCCAATCTCCTTGCTCCTCAGGAAAAACCCTTGTAACAAAAATGGATAGTTAAACAAAACAAATTCCCATATGAGCCATGTCTCATCATGCATATTTAGTTCATTATCTCCCTGTTGGAATGAGGATAAAATTCTTCATCAAAGGACCTCTGGAATTTGGATCACTGTGATGATAAGAGTTCCTTAGTCTTTCAATTTTTAATTTTTTTTTTTTTAGGACTAAGTTTCTTTATCTCCCCCAGTCTGTAAGTATAGGCACTGCCCAGGTGCCCTAACCCTAAATTCTGCTGTTGACTGGCATGACAGTTTGGATCTGCAGCTGAATCAGTCTGATCCTCCTTAGGCTAGCTGGTAGCCTCTGCATTCCTGAGGAAGGGCTCCCCACCATTGGTCCTCTACTCAGTGTAGACACCCGATTGACATTAACCCTACCGAAGCTTAGAACTCCCAAGCTCAAGAAACCCATCAGCATATGTGTGTCCACTCACCCATATCTTTATAGTTTTCATTATTCTTCTGGTTCTCCCTTCTAAGTTTGGTTTTAACTACTTCTTCAGGACAAAGTAACAGTACTGAATTCTGCTCCCTAAGGGCTCATAACAAACATACTTTAGTTGCCAAGTATAAGGTGATACAGAGTTGGGCATATGCTTTCCAACAATCCAATTCCCAATTTGGTACAAATCATCAGCAGGGGAAATTACTAAGGCAGTGACAGGCAGGAGAAAAGTCAGATGCCAATGATGGTTTCCATCAGGGCTGGTTTTATGAGCAGGCTTCCTCTATGATTGGAAATGCCCACAAAAGGCTGTTTACCCTCCAACTACCCCAGTGTATATTCCTGCCTTTTGTTGAGTCTGAAATTCCAGTTATTTGCCAATATGAGAGGGTTGAGGCATTAAGAACCCTTGTTACAATGGGGAAACCAAGATATCATTAGCACCTTGGCTTGAATTAGTTTATCAGATTAGCTAGCAGAGACCAGAACCCCAAGGGCAGGGATAGGGAAACTTCGAGGCCACATGTGGCCCTCTAGGTCCTCAAGTAAGGTACTTTGACTGAATCCAAAGGGCTGTACTTGAAGACCTAAAGGGCCACATGTGGCTTTGAGGCTGCAGGTTTCCCACCCCTGACCAAAGGAATGCAACAGAAGATGGGTCATTTTTGATGGGAGCAAAAAATGGTGGATGCTTAAAGGGAGTGAGGTGGCTCTCCTAGACCTTTCCTCACTGTGGTATCCCATCTAGAACTGACTCTGTTTTCAGTTCCCTTCCCCTCTGCTCCCTTCTTCTCTGCTAGCCTAATCTCACCCTCTCTACACTCTCCACTGAGTAACCTTATCCCCCTGCTGGGGATAAGCAGAACTCCTATTAGTGGGATAGGATAGGAGTATGATATAGCTTTCTAGGTGCTCTACCTATAGGGGACACTGGACTTGGAATCAGGAAGACCACAATATGAATTCTGGCTAGGTTACTATGGGCACTTAACTTCTCTTTCAGCCTTCATTTCCTCATCTGTAAAATGGGAATAATAAAAGCTCTCACCTCATAGGGTTGTGGTAAAGATGTCCAGATGAGATAATACATGTGTAAAATGTTTCTGAAACCTTAAAGTACCATAAAAATGTTAGTTATTGTTATATAGCGTGAATAGTGTGACAGGGGCAGGAGAAACACTGGCCCCATTAAAATGCTCCTAGAGCTCTATACTTTTATAACCACCATTTATATTCATGAACACAAACACACATGCACATTTGTGTACGGAAGCCTTTACAGGGAAAATAAAGCAGCTGTTTAATGACAGGCTGGAATTACAGGACCTTCTATTTCTGTCACACTTAACCCTGGTGTGATATGCTCAGACTTCTTCACTAAAAGCAGCTGGGCTGCTTTCTACCTGGTTGGAATCTCAATGGAGATTCTTGTATGTTTGCAGTAACAAGGGGAGCAAGAAGATGGGGGTGGGAATGAACCTATTCCTCCTTCCTTCTCCTGGTCCTACAAATGGAGTAGGGAGTAAGGAGGAAGGACGACCCAAAGAGTAAACTCAATCCTCTCTTTTTACATAATACCAGGGGGTATGCTGGTAAATGTTTAACCCTCCAGGAAAAAAAAATACCCTCAACACACCTTTAAGTTTAATGTGCATTATTAGTATTTTCTCTAACTTTGTTAAAACTATACAATCAACAAAACGATAAGAAAAACCTTGATTTGCAGTGTTCATTAATTTCTGAAGTGGGAAAATTTAACAATCCCAGTTTGAGCTGACTTTAGCCCACCCCTCCATAATACCTTCTTTTCTCACAGCATTCCTATGAGACAATGACTTAGGGAATAGATATTATTATCCATGTTTTAGAGAAAAAGGTGATATGACTTCCATAGTTAATCCACCAATAAGTTAACAAGCATTCACCAAGTTCCCATTGTGCACTGGGCACTTGGGATACAAATAACAGAGATAATGTTTACCCTCACATCCCTAATGATCTATGACATTCTCTTCCTCTCTTTCTCCTCCTCCTCCCCATCCCCTTCTCTGTCTGTCTGGGCCTTTCCACCCACGTTGCAGGTTTCCCTTCTGCTCTATGACTCCACCAAGATGAGGCAGCTGCTCTCCAAGTCTGTTGTAATCGATGATGACGATGATGATGAGTATCCCTGGAGACAGAATGCTCATAAATACTACATTCACCTCATCCTCAGCCTCTTCCTCTTCATCTGGTTCATACTGGGCAACTATTGGGTCTTTTCCATCTACCTGCCCAATTTTATTCCTCCTTTCCACCAGCCTCAGGATTACTGCGATAAAACCCTGTACCTCTTTGCTGTGAGTGTCCTGGTGATAAGTCATTCAGTGCTGTTCTTGCTTATCTTTTGTAGCTGTTGCATATATGTTGTTTCCAGGCAAAGGTATACTGGTGAGGAAGACTAGGACCCCACAGACCTCATTTCAAGAGAAAGACGATAACCACACTCATTCAGAAAAACAATGAAGAAACCATAAAAATGCCCTCCTGGATACCTTCCAACAGAGTAGGGGTTCTTAATATGGGGTTTGTGAACCTGTTTTTAAAAATGTCAGTATTGTTGGTTTCCTTTGCAATCCTACATCTTTTATTTTATTTTCTGCATTTAAAAACAATATTCTGAAAGGGGCTTTACTCAACTTCCAAAGGGGCCCATGATCCAAAAAAAAAATCTAGAACCGCTGTTCTAGACATACATACTGCCTTGGTAGGGAACCTTGCTTTGTTGCTCTCACCTGCCACCTTTGACATTCAGAATTTCATCCGTAAGGATTTTTTTTTGAGATAAGGATAGAGAGATGGGGAAAGAGGGAAAGACTTTCCATGTATAATATTGACCTCACACAGCTGTTGTGAGACTCAAATGAGAAAATGTATATAAAGCACCTTGCAGGCTTTAAAATTCCATAGAAATTCTGGTCATTATTATGATATCATTCTCATATTTTATTATTAGCATCCAAATCTACTGAATGTCAATCACTGCAACCACTTACTGTTACAAGAGCCAAGGCCTAACCAGCTATTTTAAAAATGCCAAGTGGACTTGATATCTGTGCTTTGCAGTACAAAGGCTGCTTTCTTAACGAATCTAGCCACCCTTTAGAAGAAGAAAAAAGCCGCCATCAGGTTTGTTCTGACACTATCTGACTCTATGGCCACAGGAATACAAGGTCTATATTAAAGGTCCCCTTTCGGAAGGGAACCATGTTGACATTCCAGCCCAAGACAGGATGATGCCATGTGTGTGGGTACATTAGCTTGGTGCTGACAATGAAAGTCATTTGGCCAGTAAAAATTGATTAAGCACTCACTGTTATGTCAGAAAGTCTTCTAAGCACTGGGATAAGGAAAACAAAAACATGGTCCCTGCCCTCAAGAAACTCACATTCTAATGGAGGAGGATCATTATGAAGAGAAGGGTTCCCTTTTGGACTATAGTAGCTATGTGATATTGCAAAGCTATTGTCTTGGCTTTGAGATTATATTTCTCCTTGCCCTCCAGCCCCAGCTACCTGACCAGTATGTAATTGATGGAAATGTAGACAGTGGTGTCAAATGGAACTAGAAACGGATACATATATATGTATGTGTGTATATGTGTGTGATATATATATATATACATATACATACAATATATATACATATATCACACACACATACCCATATACACACACCCAGATAGGATATATGAGGATCCCTGTGGGTACATATTAACTTAGAAAACCACATATTGAAATTGCCTATGGCTTATTGCATCTTTATTTTACCAATTATATTTCCGTCCAGTTCAGGCTGATAGATCCCACCTGGGTCCTGTGTCTGACACTTCTATTGTCGACTGCCAGTGAGCCTGTGAATAGCCTGAGTATATCTGAGGTTGCTGTTCCAAGGTATACCATGAAGTGAGCGCCTTGTTAGCCTGCCTGGGGCTGTGTTTAGGACAGCTTCATTCCTTTGTGGTATCCAGGCTGGGATTAACTTTCTGCCCCAAACAGCAGTTAAAAATATGCAGATTTCTTTAGGTGTTTGTTTTCTTAATGAATAAGACAAGGGAATTGTTAGTTCCACGATTTACAGAAATAAATCTTCCACAGGTAAAGGGACACAGAGTTATATTTATAGGTATATAATTGGACCTTTCCCTTCTATCCCAATCAGGTGCATGTGCTGTACATATGCATGTTTTTTTTATGGTGCCTATCTTGAAAAACACTCCTTCTGGTGCTTTCTAATCAAAACCAACAACAGAGTTGTAGCCAATCTGCGGCATGGCCTTTCAGCAAAAACATCTGGGTTATTCAAAAAGCAGATTCCCCTCTGTGGTTTTTTCACTGAAAACCATCCATGATTCCCATGGAGGCATATGCTTTAGTGTTTCTAATATTGTCATGTGTATTGTACTATAGTTCTTGGGATTGAGATGTGGAGATGATTTAGTCCAACGTTAGAGGTATTTTAGTCCAACCCTCATTTTGGAGATGAGGAAGTGTCTATCTGGATAGTGTCAATCAACAAACATCTGTTAAGCTCCTACTATGTGCCAGACACTGTCCTGAGCTCTGTAGATACAAAAAAAAGGCAAAGACAGCCCCTACCCTCAAGAATCTCACAGTCTAATAGGGAAACAAACAATTTTATATGTAAACTTCTAAACTACATATAGTTTAAATGGAAATAATCAGCAGAAGGAAGGTGCTAGATGCTCTCCAGTTTATCAGTCTGTCTAATATAGTGCCTAGAATTGAACATGGTACTTCAGCTGTCAGATATCATCTGACTAGTATAGGTTAGTGGAACCATCACCTTCATGCTAAATGTTCTATGCCTCTTCTCATGTGATCTAAAAATGACATCAGCTTTTTTTAACTTCTTTAGCACACTGTTGACTGATTTGTAACTTACAGTACAAAAAAACCTCCCCAATCTTTTTCAGGTAATTACTATCTAGTCATGCCTCTGACTTGTACTTGTCAAGTTGATTTCTTGTAGTCAAGTATAAGAATGTGCATTTGTCCCTAGTTTTATCTTACTAGAGTCTGCACAAGTTCAAGACTGGAAAACTCTGCCTCTTGGGGCCAAATCTGGCTCACTCTCTTTTTACTTATGGCTCATGTACTAAGCATGGGCATACAAAAACAAGTGGTAGGCTGGACTTGGCCCTCAAACAGTAATTTCCCAACCCCTGTTCTAGCCTCTCTAGATGTTTCCATCATAACCATCTTTGAATGTGTAAACTATCTACCTGTAAATGTGATAAGCTTTCCACCTATGCCTTTGCCCATTTCATTGATAAAGATGTTCAACAACACAAAGTCATGAAGAGGTAACCTAGAGTGCTCATTTGGAGAAGGTCTTGCAAGTTGGCATCCAATCCTTCATTAATGGCTTATCATCATGAGTTCAAATGCAGCCTCCGACTACATTTACTAGCTGTGCAACCCTGGTCAAGTCACTTAACCCTGTTTGCCGCAGTTTCCTCATCTGCAAAATGAGCTGGAGAAGGAAACGGCAAACCGTTCCAGCATCTCTGCCAAGAAAACCCCAAAGAGAGTCACAAAGAGTCAGACGTGACAGAAAAACAACTGAACAACAAACAACAATTACACATTGACATCCAATCATTCATTAATGGCTTTTTTTTTGGTCCAGCCCTTCAACTAGTTCCAAATGTACTTAATTGGTACCATGTCACCTCACTCACCCCTCTCCATCTAGTTTACAAGGATAGCATGAGAGATTGTATAAATCTCTGCTGTGCTGAGACCTGAGTAGAGTCCTTATTGCTTAAGGGTCAGAGCTTAGCAATGCTTTCTTGGCTGAGCAGAGGCAAGAAAGCCTTCACTTTCCTTTCCTTTGGATTCATCCCACGCATGAAGGGAGGTTGCTTGCTAGAGTGTGTAGCAGCGATTGCTATGGGATTGTGAGCTTTTCTCCATCATTTGTAGTTGTTGGCTTTGTGCCCAGTCAGCAGAAAGCATGTCTCCTCCCAGGGAAAACTCAGTTCAGGTGGGTGTCATGTCAAAATAAGGCTGTTCACATTTGCTGGAGGAGTCTCCATGCAACATGGTAGAATTGGAGCCCCTGGAAGACTTGGTGGTTCCAGTTAAGCCTTGGAGAGCTACACTGTGACCATCAAAAGTGAGCGTCCTACAAGGACTAGTTTCTGCTATTTCTATAGCAGCCATCACAGACTAATGGGTGAAGCAAGCCCATTACACTTGGCCAGGGTAGACTTTATTGTGCCAGCAGAGGAATTTGCTGTCAGTCCCATGATTTCATGTTATATCTGTATATTATTTACATTGTGCAACAATAATATTATATTTTAGCATGAAATGATGCAAAATGATCATAGATTTTGTGTTTTTGCAACTGTCAAATATCTTTGCTTTATTTGTAAGCCTTCTGTTTTTCTAACTTTGGTGAAATAAACTTGGCATAAGCAATTTGTCTCGCAGACCCTTCCTTGAACACCAAATGGCAATTTTACCACCATCCACAGATTCTGTCACTTGGTCATCCCTTCAATGGATTAAATGGGGCATCATAGTCCTCACCCTGAAGACCTAAGGCTATCAGGAGTCTATCCTGCTCAAGAGTTCCTCCACAAAATCCACATGTGTGTACTTACCATATGTCTCAGATTTCTGAGACAGTCCCAATTTCAACACATTAAAAGTATATTTTTTAAACAAAAGTCTTTCTTTTTCCTTCCTCCCACTTAATATCTATCTTCCCAACAGAACAATGAAAAAAGCAAAAAAAAACCCAGATCCTCACAATAAAAATGCACAGTCTAGCAAAACAAATCTTGACATGGACCATGTTCAAATATGCACATCTTGTTCTCAATTTTAAGTCCATCCTTTCTCTGGCAAAAGGTGAATAAACTAATTCATCTTCAATCCTTTGGAGCTGTGCATTAATAAGAGGTCTGAAGTCTTTCAAAAGTTGTTTTTCTCCATAATAGTGTCATTATATAAATTGTTCTGTCTCTGCTCACTTCCCTCTGCCTCCGTTCATAAAAGTCTCTCCAGTCTCTTAAATTGTCCATTCCATCATTTCTTATGGCACAATAATATTCCATTACATTCATCTTTGTTTAGCTAGTCCCCAATAGGTGGGCACCGTCTAAAACTGGGCAGTTTCCACATTGGTACCACAACAAAGAGCTACAAATGTTTTTGTGCATGTGGATTCTAAAAGTATACTTTTGACAATCCTTTGTAAAGAAAAAATACTTTGTTACAGCATGTCCATTTTTTTACAAATATTTTACAAATATCCATTTTTTTCAATATAGTGATTTTCTTTTTTTAATGAATTTATTTTTAGTTTTGAACATTCACTTCCATAATCTTTTTAGTTTCAAATTCTCTCTTCCTTCCTCCCCACACCCCTCCCCAACACAGAAACATTTATTAAGCACCTACTATGTGTCATACACTATGCTCTATGGGCTGTTGTGGCATCTCTAGAGGAATGAATGAACAGGAAAGTTTTTCTGACCCTTCCTGTGTGTAGAAGTGAGAGGAACAAAAAAACCCAGTCCTCCAGGATTTTAGCCCAAAGGTGTCACCTTCCAAATTCACTAGGCATTCTAACTGTGTGATCTAGATGGTTTTTCTACCACAAGTGGATGTTTGCTACTAGAAAGGGAAGAAAGAGAATTTCTTTCCCAAAGAATCATTGTATTCCACTCTGGTAACGCTCAGATGATGACTCAGTTAGTTGTTTGAGGTTCAGTCTCCAGATATCTGGTATATTTAGGTAGGTAGATTACAGGAACACAGTATGATAGCTTTAATGCAGCTTAACTCAAGTCTAGGCTCACAATCTAATCAATCACTTGGTGAGCAAGCATTTTTAAGCACCTCCTATATGCCAGACTTGGTGATGCTAAGTGCTAGGTACACAAGGTAAAAACCAGTCCCTGACTTCCCTTAAGGAGGTTATAGTCTATCAAGGGAAACAACATATACACATATATATATAGATACAAAATATGTGGTAATTAAATAGAAACTTAATTACTGTCTTAGTTCAAATCTTCAGCATTTCTTGTCTAGATTATTACAACTGTCCTAGTCCATTGATTCCAAAATAATCTTCCTTAAGCACATATCTGACCTTGTGACTTGTACTCAATCAATTCCTGTTGTATTTAAGGTAAAATACAAAGTCATCTGTTTAGTTTATAAAGCTTTATAGTTGTAGGGAGCAACTAGGTTGGGCACAGTGGACTGGTTGCTAGGCCTAGAATCAGAATATAGCCTCAGATACTTTCTAGCTGTGTGGATCTGAACAAGTCACATAATCTCTGTCTGCTTTGGTCTCCTCAACTGAAAATTGAGGATAATAAAAGCACCTATGTCCCAGGGCTGTTGTGAGGATCAAATGAGACACTATTTGTAAAGTGTCTGGCACATAGTAGGCATTTTAAATAAATGCTTATTCCCCTCTACATAACTTAGCCCTACCTTATCTTTTCAGCTTCAATAGATATTTCTCTTCTTCTTGCCTTTTGTGATCCAACCAAACTGGCTTTGTCTCTGTTGCCAACACTTAAGACTCCATCTTCTGTCTCTGTGCCTTTGCATGGGCTATCCTCCATGTGTTATCCAGCATTTATGAAGTACCTATTACATACCAGGCACTGTGTTCTGGGCATGCAAAGAAAGGCAAAACAGATCCTGCTGTCAAGGAGCTCACAATCTATTGTGATGTGTGTGTGTGTGAGTGTGTGTGTGTGTGTATGTGTGTGTGAGAGAGAGAGAGATAAAGACAGAGACAAAGACAGAGAGAGAGACAGAGACACAGGCAGAAAGAGACACAGAGAGAGACAGAGATGGGGGGGAGGAAAGAAAAGGGAGGTATTTGTCTCCCTTTTAGAATATAAACTCTAATCCTTAATTAATTAATTAAACTCTAATAAAATTCTAATCATTGCAAATAGGGATCATTTCATTCTTTGTCCTTGTTTCCACAGTGCCTGGTATGTAGTAGGCACTTAATGCTAGTTGATTGATTGAAAAATACAAATTTCACTTGGTAGGTGGGCAGCTGGGGGAATCAGGAGAGGGCTCAGGTAGGTGGTCACACTTGAGTTGAGCACTGAAGGAGGTTCAGGTTTGCAAGACTTAGAGACCAGGATGTGACACACATAATAAAGAGATGTGGCATGTGTTTGTGTAAATACAACAAAAAAAAGCAGCATATGACAGAGGACAAGGGGAGATTCAAATAAATTCTCTAGGAAAATGTGAGAAAGGTGAGATCACTTAGAGTCAGGGGAATACACAGAAAAAGGTAGAAAAGGGACCTATGAGATAATCAGTCTAGTGGTACTGGAACACAGAGCACATGAAGGACACTAATGGAAAATAAGACTGTCCTTATTTATCATCCCTCACCAAGATGAAACTCAACTTTGGCAGACACAGGGAAGCAGCAAAGATAAATTTGTTTGGGGACATTTTGAGCTTGAAGTGTCTATGGACATTTGGAGACACAGAACTGGAGGTTGGGAGAAATACCAAGTCTGGATACACAGATTTGGGAGACATCTGCATAGATGGGATGATTGAATTTACCTGAATAAATGAGATGAGATGTCCAAGGGAAAGAGTGTAGAGAGAAAAGAAAAGAAAGCTGAGGACAAAACCTTGTGGGAGACCCACACTGAAAAGGAAAGGAATAAATGATGATCCAGCAAAGGAACCTGAGAAGGACTTTAGACGTGTAGCCAATGAACCAGAAGAAAGAAGGGTTATAGAAGCCGAGAGAGGAGAGACTCTTCAGAAGGATGGAATGGTTGAAAATGGTTGATGTTGTAGAAAAAGTCAAGGAGCATGAGGACACAGAAAAAGTCATTGAATTTGGTCGTTTAAATAGTCATTGAGGAGCTAGTTATGTGATAAGCAGCCTAGGAGGCACAGTGGATAGAATGAAAGACTTGGAGGATCTGAGATCAAATCCAGCCTCAAAGTCATGTGGCCCTCAGCAAATCACTTGACCACTGTCTGCCTCAGTTTTCTCACCTGTAAGATGGGTATGATAATAGCACTTGTCTCCCAGGGTTGAGTTAGGGTCAAATGAGATATTTACAAACATGAAGACAATTTATAAATGCTACTATTACTATTATCATTATTAAACTTCAGCTGTTTCAGTAGAGTGGTGGAATTAGAGCCAGATTATGGGGGCCTGAAGAGTGAGGGCAGTAAGGAAGTAGAGGCAGTGAGTGTAGGTTGTGATTCTTTCTAGAGACTTGACAATTAAAGGAGATATCGGATGATAGATCAAAGGAAGGGCAGTCAAGTGAAGGTTTTCTAAGATTGAGAACATGTTTGTAGGGTTTGGGGAAGGAGCCAAAAAGAATGGAGAGGTTAAGGATAAGAGAGGGAGGGGAATGATTGATGGAACAAGGACAGGAAGGGATGGAATAAAGGACACAAGGGGAGGAGTTAGCCTTCTCAAAGGGAAAAAAACACGTAATTCTCAAAATAAGAGAGAATGGGCAAAGATGTAGAGAGACTTTGAACTAAGGAGGGGAGACAAGAATTCATGACCTATGGCCTCAATATTTCTGGTAAAGTGGGGGTAGAGGCCATCTTCTGAGAAAGAAGGGATAGAATCATTTTGAAGAGGTGGGTAATGAGGGTGTTTAGAACATTTACAACAGGCATTGTGATAGGCAATAGGAGATGAAGAAAAGTGTTGCCATGTAATCAATGAGTCAGTTTGTGATTTTATCCATTCCAGATCGTTCCTCTATTATCATTTTTTTCCCTTTTATTATTTTTCCTTCATCCATTTATTTTTAGCAATAATTTTAAAAACAATCGAGTTCCAAATTATTTTCCTTCTTTTCTCTCCTTTCCCTCTACCCATTGAGAGGGCAAGCAATGTGATATGAATTATACATATGAAGTCATGTAAAACACATTTCCATATTAGCCTTGCTGCTAAAATAAAAACCCCAACCCTATACAAAGAAAGAAAATGAAAAAAGTATGATTCAATGCCATCACCTTTCAGTGAATCTTAATTCCTCTTCTGAGGTCTATTCAATTATTTATAGTACTCTCTTTCATCTTTGTTGCTGTCACCTACCAACTTCCAGGTCATTCTCCCAACTTTTTTTTTTGGAAATAGTATTTTGTTTGTTTCCAATTACATGTAAAGATAGTTTTCAACATACATTTTTGTAAGATTGTGAGTTTCAAATTTTTTTCCCTCCCGCTCATTCCCCACTTCAAGATGGCAAGCAATACGATATAGGTTATACATGTACAATCATGCAAACATATTTTTACATTAGTCATGTTGTGAAAGAAACAGAACAAAAAGGGAAAGCCACCAAAAAAAGTGAAAATAACATACTTTGATCTGCATTCATAATTCTTTCCCTGGATGTGGATAGCATTTTTCATTATGAGTTTTTTGGAATTGTCTTAGATCATTGTACTGTTGAGAAGAGCTAAGTCAATCATGGTTGATCATTACACAATGTTGCTGTTACTGTGTACAATGTTCTTCTGGTTCTGCTCACTTCATTCAAAATCAGTTCATGAAAGTCTTTCCAGGTTTTTCTGAAATCCTCCTGTTCATCATTTCTTATAGCATAATAGTATTCCATTCCATTCATATACCACAACTTGTTCAGTCATTCCCCAATTGATTTTCTCAACTTTTTTAAAAACAAGATTAATACCTTGGATATTGGACATTGGATATACCTTGGATAGTGGACAATGCTCTCATGCCTTCCCAGTCATCAATGGAGTGAAACAGGGCTGTGTGCTTGCTCCCATGCTTTTTAGCATGATGTTTTCAGCCATGTTGTCAAATGATTTCAATGAGGTTGAACACAGCATCAAGATCAGCTACCATACTGATGGTAAGTTCTTCAGTTTGGAAAGGCTACAAGCTGAGACCAAAAGTGGAGGGAGCGTTGGTGCATGATTTTCTGTTTGCAGATGATTGTGCACTCAATGTAGCCTCTGAAACTGAGATGCAACAAAGCATGGATCAATTCTCTGCTGCCTGTGTTAATTTTGGTCTAATAATTAACACCAAGAAAACACAAGTGCTCTATCAGCCACCACCACACCATCCATACGTGGAACCATCGATTACAACAAGTGGAGAAGTTTTGAATGCTGTGGATAAGTTCACTTACCTTGGTAGTGTACTTTCCAGGGATGTACACATTGACAAAGAGGTTGATGCATGCATTGCCAGAACTAGCTCAGTGTTTGGGAGGCTCTGAAGAAAAGTTTGGAAGAGAAGAGGTATTAGACTGACTATCAAACTGAAGGTCTACAGAGCCAGTCAGTCAGAGCCATGGACAGTCTACCAGCTCCATGCCAGGAAACTGAATCACTTCCATTGGAACTGTCTTAGGAAGATTCTGAGAATCACCTGGCAGGATAAGGTACCAGACACTGAAGTCCTTGCTCGAGCTGAGCTGCCAAGCATTCAAACTATGTTTCAGAGAGTACAACTCTGATGGGCTTACCACATTATTCAAATGCAAAATGTGCACTTGCCAAAAAGACTATTTTATGGAGAACTCCCATGGGGCAAGTGATCACATGGTGGTTAGAAGAAGTGATACAAGGACACTCTCAAGGTCTCTCTTAAGAACTCTGGATTTGACTGTGCATCATGGGAGACACTGGCACAGGACTGCTCAGCATGGCATGCCCACATCAGAAAGGGTGCTGTGCTCTATGAGCAAAGCAGAATTGAAAAAGCACAAAGTAAAGGTAGGATGGGCAAATTTGGGATATCCACACCAAATATTCATATGGACTATCTGTGCCCAACCTGTGGTAGAGCATTCTGAGCTCGTGTTGGTCTGATCAACCAGTCATACACAATGAAACTTCACTTTATCATGGTGATGTCATTTTGGTCCTCTTTGAAAATGAAGCACAACAACCAATACCCCAACTTATTCAGCCATTCCCCAATCGATTCTCCCAAGTTTTTTTTAAACAAGATTAATACCTAGAGTGTGGTCTTCCCTCTCACCTCATCTCCTGACTTCGTCCTTGAGGACTTCAATGTTCATGTTGATGATCTTTCTACCAAACTGACCTCTCCGTTCCTCAGCCATTTTAATTAATTCCAAGGGTTTCAATTACCATATCTATGCATCTCTCAAACTTCTTTCTGTCTAGTGTTGATTTCTCCTCTGAGCTCCAAATTCATATCTCCACCTGTCCATAACGTCACAACCTAGTCCCTGGGGAAGTTGAGCTGCTCAGTTTTGTAACTCCCTCCCTAGGTCTGAGTTGCCTTGACTGGTGACTGAGCAGGTATAAACTTGCTTAGTCCACCATATATAGCCTTCTCTACATAAGACCAGACCAGACTATGTTTCACATTCCATCCAGCTGGCCCACTGAGATATCATCTTTCTGTCTTCCCTATCACAGCAAATGTACAATCAACAAGTACCTTTGTCAATTGCCTGCCTTCTGGAGGAATACTTTCTTCCCAGGTTGCCATTCTCCTATATGTCTTGCCTTCTCCAACTAGACTATAAAGTGGAGGCCAGGGGTTGCTGGACTTTTTGTATTATTATCCCCAGTGATTAGCACAGTACTTTGTACATGTTAAATACTTATTATTTTTATTCATTTACTCATATGCATGCTCCAACAGCCGCTCAAACGGAATGTGTCCAAAATTCAAGAAATTACTTTTCTCCTTAAACTTGTACCTCTTTCTGATTTCTCTGTTTCTGTCTTAGTCCCTCATGTCTGCAACCTTGGAGTTACTTTTGAGAGGCAGTATAGAAGAGTGCACTGGGGGTCCACTGAAAAAGATCTGACTTCGAATCCTTCTTCAGATACTAATTGTGTGACCCTAGGCAAATCACTTAAACTCTCTGTCTTAGATTCCTAAAGGGAGGGTCTGGAGAGTCTTTGATCTTAGTGGCCTCTAAGGTTCCTTCCAGCTCTGAATCTATGACCCCATGAGTCTTACCCCCTTCCGCACTTCTTTATTCAATCAGTCACTCGGCCCCGTAAATTCCATTTCTACATCTCTGGCATTTATCTCGTTATTCACAGTTAGAGCCACCATCTCATTTTAGGCTCCTCTTTGCCATACCCCTGGTCTATAACAATAAGACCATAGGTACTACTTCTTCCTTTCTTTCTACACTTCAAGTGTTTCCTTCATAATGCTGCCAAACTGAGCCTAGATCATGTCCTACCTTGGTTCAAAAATCCTCAGTGGATCCCTATTGCCTCTAAAGTAAAGGTCACGCTCTTTGTAACCTATCTTTACAGATATAGCTCATATTATTCCATTTTTAAAATACAAAATAGTTCATCTAAACCTTACAACTCTCTGTATTCCAAAGCACACTTCTCATATCTCTGATTTTGTTCAGGCTAGCAGCTGGGCCTGGAGTCAGGCAGTCTCATCTTCCTGAGTTCAAATCTGGCCTCAGGCACTTACTAGAAGTGTGACCTTGGGCAAGTCACTTAACCCTGTTTGCCTCAGTTTCCTCATCTGTAGAATGAGCTGGAGAAGTAAACAGTGAACCATTCCAGTATCTCTGCCAAGAAAACCCTAGATAAGGTCATGAAGAAAGAAGAAAGATGTCTGAACAACAATTTGCTATTCTTACAGTGTTCGTGATTATACCATACACAATTTCCTGGACATTTTACCTTTTTGATCTTGGGGAAGACTCCCCTAGACCCTCCTTACTTCCTGACTGGTGACTGACATTCCTGGCCTGCTATTTCAAGAAGACCAAAGCTGTGTTTCACTTCTTTCCCTACTCCTTGGCCATCTCCTCCACAGACTTGCCAACTACCCTGTCTGTAGCTGGGGTACACTTTCCCCATCAAATTCTAGAACCAAGATCAAATCAATCATTGTTACTGAAAAGGATATGTCAATTAATCCCCACTTATCATTTTGCAACTTTCTGGACCAAAGTGCTCTTTGCTGGTCACCATTCTCCCCACTCCTTTATATTTACTGTTTCCCTGATATTAGGAGGTGAATTCCATGAGGGTTGGAACTATCTTTGCTTTTGTATTTCTATGCCTAGCATTAATGCAATTATCATATAAAAATGTGTATTATAGCTATGTTGGTGTCTTATCCCCTTCTAGATTTGTGAGCTACTCAAGGGGCAGCTAGGTGGTTGAATGTAGAGTGCCAGGCCTGGAGTTAGCCTGGGGTAAGGAAGACGCATCTATTTTCATGAATTCAAATCTGGCCTCAGACATTTACTAGCTCTGTGGACCTGGGCAAGTCACTTTACTCTGTTTGCCTCAGTTTCCTCCTTGGTAAAATAAGCTGAAGAAGGAAATGGCAAACCGCTACAACAAAACACCAAATGAGGTCACAAAGAATCAGGTGGATGTGGCTGAAATGAATGAGGGGAGGAACTACATGCTATCTGAATCTTGTATGTACTTCAAAGCTTAGCTCTGAACTAGAACCTGAACACAATGGACAACTGTTGATGGATTAATAACGGATTGAAACTGTCACCAGGGTGAGGGATTAGGAGGACCTGGAGGAGCAAGACATTGGTTGAAGTGAGGGTGATGATCAGGTTCTGAACTCCTTGTGAAAGCAAGAAGAGCAGGAGAATGTGGCCAGGGAAAGAGAATTCCAGGGTCAGGATCTTAGAGGTGAAGAGGAAAGTGTGACAGCCTCTATGGCTGAGGTAGGGTTGAGATGGAGGTCGTGGAAGCTGAGGTTGATGAACAGGAAGGGTGAGGTATTACAAGATTTATTCATGCAAATATGGAAGTCGCTCCCTGGGACCTCCAGGAGCAAATATAAAATCATCTGCTTGGCTTTCAAAGTCCTCCATAACATAATTAGAGTTTTGTCATTTTATATTTAGAGTTTTCATAATTATAGGGAAAATAAAATTTTATAATTAAAAAAAAGTCCTTCATAAACTATCATCTGGGCCCTTCATACCTTTCCAATCTTCTTACACCTTACTTGTCTCCTTAGACTCTGTGATCCAGTATGAGGACAAAGGAGAGTTTGAGGTTAATGGAAAGTGTATTAACAGTAGAAGGGGGATGGAATGGAATGCTACTGTACTGTAAAGGACAACATATACGAAGCATTCAGAAGAGAAGACTTATACGAACTGATGATTAACTGAATTAACCAGAACTGGGAAAATAACGTACATAATGATTTGTCATTTTTGTTTAGTTGATCAGTTGTGTCCAACTCTTTGCGACTCCAATTGGGATTTTCTTGGCAACAATACTGGAGTAGGGAAGCTGAAAGTTGGCTGTATAAAGGATGAAAACAAAGCTGCCTAAGAGAAACTAGATTAGATTATAGACTGGGAATAAGCATTTATTAAGTGACTGCTGTTTGCCAGGGACCATGCCAAAATATCATTTTGTTTGATCCTCTCATTAACCCTGCATGGTAGGTGCTATCATGATCCTCACTTTACAGATGAGGAACTAAGGCAAACGGGGTTAAGTGACTTGCCCAGGATCACACAGGTAGTAAGTATCTGAGGCTAGATTTGAACTCAGGTTCTCCTGACTCCAGGGCCAGCGCTCTATCCCATGTGTCTCCTCACTATCCTATACATAATGATGACTAAAATGCAAATAGAAAAAAGCAATAACACTAAATTGAATGGCTACATAATAGTAATAAATAGCTAGTATTTCTACAACTCCTACTATGTGCTATACACTGCACTAAGAATTTTATAAGTATTATATCATTGGATCCTCACAACAAGGATGAGAGATAGAGGATGTTATTATTTTCATTTAAAACCATGGCAAAACAGAGGTTAAATGATTTGCCTAAGGTCACATGGCTAGTAAGGGTTTGAAATCCGATGTTCTGTAATTATAACAACCAAGTTTACCTAGAAGAATAGTTGAGAAAAAGTCTCTCTCTCCATGCAGATATGGGGGACTGTGAGTGTGGGTGGATTACTACATATGTTGTCAGACACCGTAAATGTGTTGGCTGCTTTTGCTGAACTGCCTTTCTCTTTTAATCAAACTGTACCTTGAAGACCCCAGAACTTTTCTTTCTGACTTATGACTGAAACCTTCCATATGTACCATCTCTCCTGTTAGAATGTGAGTTACTTGAGATTAGGAGCTGTCTTTCAGGGGAGCTAGGTGGTCCACTGGGTAGAGCACTAGGTCTAGAAGACCTCAGTTCAAATCTAGCCTCAGACACTAGCTCTGTGGCCATGGGCAAATCACTTATTCCTGTTTGCCTCAGTTTCCTCATCTGTAAAAAGAGCATCATAATAGCACCTACTATCCAAAGTTGATATGAGGATCGAATGAAATCATATTTGTAAAATTCTTAACACAGTACCTGACATAAAGTGGGCACTTAATTAATGTTTATTCCAAGTCTATAATCTGATCTAGTTTCTCTTGGGCACCTTTATACCCACCTTCCTCCTACCTCCCATAATGCCCCCTAACATATCTCCATGGTCCAGTAGCTGAGTATCAACATTAGCATATCTAAAAACATATTTTAGAACAATGCCTGACACTGTATACAAGAATAAAGTCCGAATGGGTACATGATCTAGGTATAAAGATTGATACCATGGACAAACTGGAGGAGCAAGGAATAGTGTATTTATCAGATTTATGGAGAAAGGAAGAATTTTTGACTAAAGAAGATATAGAAAGCTTTATGAAGTGCAAGATGGATAATTTTGATTACATTAAACTAAAAAGTTTTTGCACAACCAAAACCAATGCAACCAAAATTCGGAGGGATATAGTATATTGGGAAAGAATTTTTACAGCTAATCTTGGGGATAAAGGCCTCATTTCTAGAATATATAGAGAACTGAGTCAAATGTAGAAGAATACAAGTCATTCCCCAATTGATAAGTGGTCAAAGGATATGAACAGGCAATTTTCAGAGGAAGAAATTAAAGATATCTATAATCATATGAAAAAAATGCTCTAAATCACTTTTGATTAGAGAGATGCAAATCAAAACAACTCTGAGGTACCACATCACACCTATCGGATTGGCAGACATGACAGAACAGGAAGATGATAAATGTTGGAGAGGATGTGGGAGAGTTGGAACACTAATTCATTATTGGTGGAGCTGTGAGCTCATCCAACCATTCTAGAGAGCGATTTGGAACTATGCCCAAAGGGCTACAAAAATGTGCATACCCTTTGACCCAGCAATATCGCTTCTAGGACTGTATCCCCAGGAGATCATAAAAATGAGAAAGGGTCCCACATGTAAAAAATATTTATAGCAGATCTCTTTGTAGTTGCCAAAAACTGGAAATCAAGAGGATGTCCATCAATTGGGAAATGGCTGAATAAATTATGGTATATGGATGTAATGGATACTATTGTGCTATAAAAAATGATGAACAGGAAGACTTCAGAGAGGCCTGGAAAGACTTATATGATCTGATGCTGAGCGAAAGGAGCAGAACCAGGAGAACCTTATGCATAGCAATGACCGCAGTGTGCGAGAGTTTTTTCTGGTAGACTTGGATCTTCATAGCAATGCAAAGACTTAAAAAAAAAATTCCCAATGATCTTCTAAGTCAAAATGCCTTCCACATCCAGAGAAAGAACTATGGAATTCAGTCACAGAATGTAACAGATCATTTTGTGTGTGTGTGTGTGTGTGTGTGTGTGTGTATTATATTTTGGTTTGTTATATGATTTCTCCCATTCATTTTAGTTCTTCTACACAACATGACTATAGTGAAAATGTATTCAACAGGAATATATGTGTAGATCCTATATAGAATTGTATGCCGTCTCGGGGAGGGAAGGAGGTAGTAGGGGGTAGGTAGGTAGGTAGATAAAAATCTAAGTTTTATGGTAGTGATTGTAGAATGCTAAAAATAAATAAATTAATATAAAAAATAAAAACATATTTCCATTTATATTTGTCTACAGGGAAACAGGTTTCAATTAAATTTACAATGTATTGGAAGACAAGATTTTTTTTCCTCTCACGGATGTGGTCAGGTGTGGTACAATGGAGAGAGTTCTGCATTTGGAGTTAGAAACATGCTTTGAAATCCAGCTCTGTCACTAATTGTCCTCATGTAAGCGGATAGTATTGAGGAATTTCTTCTACCAGCACAGGTCAACATCTGCTCTAGACCATGGTCTTAGGCAGTTAACTTTAAGCACTGAGAGCCCTTGCCTAGGGTGACAGTGAATATGTGCCAGAGACTGGTGCTGAACACACATCTTTCTGGCTCTAAGGTTAACTCTATTATATCACCCTGTTAAAGATGCAAAGATAAGAATGAATAAGGGAGTGACCTTTCCTCAGGGTAGGTGGGGATTCTCTGCCTATACAAATAATAGGCATCCCTATTGCCTAACACACTATTTGGCATGTAGTAGGTGCTTAATTAATGTTTGTTGATTGATCAATATAAGCTAATTTGAAGAGTAGTAACAATTAGGGATTCAGAGAAGTTTCATAGGGGATGGTAGCTGGGGCCAAGCCTTGCAAAGAATGTAGGGATTTGAAGGGCTGAAGTTGTTCTAAGCAAGGGCTCCTTCCTCTCCTCACCTCTTGGGGTCCTCTGAGGCCCCTTCAAATTCTACCTCCTGTCAGAAGCCTTTCCTGAGCCCACCCTTCCTGGCCTTTCCTTTTCATGACTTCACCTATCACTTTGCTTTGAATTGCTTTAATGGACTCACATAATTTTGTATTTTACTTTTGTGTGTGCGTAATGATAACAACTGGCATTTATACAGTCCTTTAGGGTCTTCAAAGCATTTTACAATTATTTTCTCATTTTATCCTCACAACAACCCTAATAGCTAGCATTTACATAAATACCTACTATGTGTCAGGCATTGTGCTAAGCATTTTCCAGTTATTATCTTATTTGATCCTCCCCGACCCTAGGAGACAGGGACTATTACTATCCCCATTTTACAGATGGGGGAACTGAGGCAGACAGAGGTTAAGTGACTTGCTCAAGGTTCCAGAATTAGTCAGGGGCAGCTAGGTGGCACAGTGGGTAGAGTGCTGGACCTGGAGTCAGGAAGACTCATCTTCCTGAGTTCAAATCCTTCCTCAGACACTTACTAGCTGTGTAACCCTTGGCAAGTCATTTCGCCCCATTTGCCTCAGTTTCTTCATCGGCAAAATGAGCTGGAGAAGAAAATGGCAAACCACTCCAGTACCCTCGCCAAGAAAACTCCGAATGAAGTCACAAAGAGTCAGAGGCAACTGAAAAACGACTGAACACTAACACAAAGCTAGGAAAAATATGAAATTGGTTTTCAACTCATGTCTTTCTGACTTCAGTTACTGTGCTCTATCCATTATACACATCACCTAATTGCCTATCCTATTATATACCTAAATAAGGTGCATGAGGGTAGGATGAGTGCCTTACATAAATTTGCTATCTCCCCCATAAGTGCGTAATAGCTGAATCTCATTAAAAGGGCTTGGTAAGCATAAAGCACTACCTACACAAGTGCGATGAGGATGATGAGGATGTATCCTATCACTGAGAAGTGTAATCGTCACCAGAAATGGGATAAAACTCTTAAGATAATTGAGCCTGGCATACCATAAGTGGATAATTAATGCTTATTGACTTGATTTGGAGTTGATTATGTAATACATTCTCTGAGGGCACAAACACCAGTGCATTGGGATTCAGGACACCTGGGTTCCAATCTCCACTCTTTTATTAACTAGTTAAATGACGTGGGGCAAGTTGACATATGCCCTCTTTGGGCCTCTCAGTTTCTTCCTTTCTAAAATAGGGCTGGAATAAGTGTCTGCTGTGGCTGGACAGCCAATTTGAAGTTGGATCCCTGGCTCTTTCACTTCTACCAACGTGACCTTGGGCAAATGACTTCATGTGGGTGACAATTTTGTGGACTCCAGCTTTCTCATTTAGAAAATGAGGGAATGGGGGAGGCGGAGCCAAGATGGCAGAGTAGAAAGATGCACATACGCTAGCTCTGAACCCACAGCCCATAAATTACCTCTAAAGAAGAATTCCCAACAAATTCTGGAGCACCAGAAGCCACAGAACAACGGAGCAGAGGAGATTTCTGTTACAGAGAGCCCTGAAAACCCGACACAAAAGGTCCGTTGCACCCTGGACCCAGAGCAGGGCCCAGTCCTGCCTCGGCCACGCAGCACTGAGAGGAGCAGATCCGAGCAGGCTTCAGCCATGGAATCTCCAGCGGCTGCACAGGTCCCTCCACCCACAGGTCAGTGAGAGAGTCTTTTTGGCTCGTGAGAGGGGAGTGGGGCGTCTCCATAACTCAGGCCCTCTTGGGAGGCAGCAGCAGAGGCGGCAGCAGACTGGGGCTCCCAAAGCAGGCAGGAGCTTGGATCCATTGTTGAAGGTCTCCACATAAACCCCCTGAGGGAACTGAGCCCCCGTGTGGTGGCCCTGCCCCCTCCTGAGCACCTGAACTTAATCTCAACTGAATAGCAGACCCGCCCCCGCCGAAAGCCCTGAGGCTGGGAAGCAGCATTTGAATCTCAGTCCCTAAGTGCTAGCTGGGCAGATCTGGAGGCGTGGTGGGTGTGGAAAGGAAACTCAGAAATCAAGTAACTGGCTGGGAAAATGCCCAGAAAAGGGAAAAAAAATAAGACCATAGAAGGTTACTTTCTTGGTGAACAGATATCTCCTCCCATCCTTTCTGATGAGGAAGAACAATGCTTACCATCAGGGAAAGACATAACCTTCAAGGCTTCTGTATCTTAAACATCCAAAATAAATATTCCATGGGCTCAGGCCATGGAAGAGCTCAAAAAGGATTCTGAAAATCAAGTTAGAGAGGTGGAGGAAAAACTGGGAAGAAAAATGAGAGAGATGCAAGAAAAGCATGAAAAGCAGGTCAACACCTTGCTAAAGGATACCCCCAAAAATGCTGAAGAAAATAACACCTTGAAAAATAGGCTAACTCAATTGGCAAAAGAGGTTCAAAAAGCCAATGAGGAGAAGAATGCTTTAAAAGGCAGAATTAGCCAACTGGAAGAGGAGGTTCAAAAGCTCACTGAAGAAAATAGTTCTTTCAGAATTAGAATGGACCAGATGGAGGCTAATGACTTTATGAGAAACCAAGAAATCACAAAACAAAACCAAAAGAATGAAAAAATCGAAGATAATGTGAAATATCTCATTGGAAAAACAACTGACCTAGGAAATAGATCCAGGAGAGACAATTTAAAAATTATGGGACTCTCTGAAAGCCATGATCAAAAAAAGAGCCTAGACATCATCTTTCATGAAATTATCAAGGAAAACTGCCCTGAGATTCTAGAACCAGAGGGCAAAATAAGTATTCAAGGAATCCACAGATCACCACCTGAAAGAGATCCAAAAAGAGAAACTCCTAGGAACATTGTGGCCAAATTCCAGAATTCCCTGGTCAAGGAGAAAATATTGCAAGCAGCTAGAAAGAAATAATTCAAGTACTGTGGAAATATAATCAGGATAACACAAGATCTAGAAGCTTCTACATTAAGGGATCGAAGGGCATGGAATAGGATATTCCAGAAGTCAAAGGAACTAGGACTAAAACCAAGAATCACCTACCCAGCAAAACTGAGTATAATACTTCAGGGCAAAAAATGGTCTTTCAATGAAATAGAGAACTTTCAAGCATTCTTGATGAAAAGACCAGAGCTGAAAAGAAAATTTGACTTTCAAACACAAGAATGAAGAGAAGCATGAAAAGGTAAACAGCAAAGAGAACTCATAAGGGACTTACTAAAGTTGAACTGCTTACATTCCTACATGGAAAGACAATATTTGTAACGCTTGAAACTTTTCAGTATCTGGGTAGTGGGTGGGATTACACACATACACACACACACACACACACACACACAGACAGCACAGGGTGAATTGAATAGGATGGGATCATATCTTAAAAAATGAAATCAAGCAGTGAGAGAGAAATATATTGGGAGGAGGAAGGGAGAAATGGAATGGGGCAAATTATCTCTCATAAAAGAGACAAGCAAAAGACTTTTTAGTGGAGGGAAAAAGAGGGGAGGTGAGAGAAAAATATGACATTTACTCATCACATTCCACTAAAGGAAGGAATAAAATGCACACTCATTTTGGTATGAAAACCTATCTTACAATACAGGAAAGTGGGGGAGAAGGGGATAAGTAGGGTGGGGGGAATGATGGAAGGGAGGGCAATGAGAGGAGGGAGCAATTTGAAGCCAACACTCTTGGGGAGGGACAGCATCAAAAGAGAGAATAGAAGCAATGGGGGGCAGGATAGGATGGAGGGAAATATAGTTAGTCTTACACAACACGACTATTATGGAAGTCATTTGCAAAACTACACAGATATGGCCCATATTGAATTGCTTGCCTTCCCAAAGGGAAGGGGTGGGGAGGGAGGGATGAAGAGAAGTTGGATCTCAAAGTTTTAGAAACAACTGTCGACTACTGTTCTTGCTACTAGGAAATAAGAAATACACGTAATGGGGTATAGAAAGTTATCTGGCCCTACAGGACAAAAGAAAAGATGGGGACAAGGGAAGGGAGGGATGATAGAAGAGAGGGCACATTGGTAATAGGGGCAATTAGAATGCTCGATGTTTTGGGGTGGGGGGAGGGGGAAAATGGGGAGAAAATTTGGAACCCAAAATTTTGTGAAAATGAATATTAAAAGTTAAATAAATGAATTTAAAAAACAAAACAAAACAAAATGAGGGAGTAGGATGAGATGAGATGAGATGAGAGCAGCTAGGTGGCACAGTGCTTAGAGCACCAGGTCTGGTGTCAGGAGGACCTGAGTTCAAATCTGACTTCAGACACTTAGTAGTTGGCTGACCCTGGACAAGTCACTTGATCTCAGTTAAGTGCCTCAGTTTCCTCATCTGAAAAATGAGTTGGAGAAGGAAATGGCAAAGTATCTTTGCTAATAAAACTCCCAAATGGGGTCACAAAGAGTCAGACGAGACTGAAACAGTGAGCAGCAACTAATCAATGAACACAATTAGCTCAAAATGAAGCCTTTTCAGCTTTTGAGGACTACACAGTAAGAGAAGTAGCAAGGACACATTTCCTACCCTAGACCAGGGGCGTATTCTCCCACAAATGTACACACTATGAATGACAAGAGTAGACTTACTAAGGGAACATTGTAGAGGAGCACACATAGGGAATACATGTATCCAGATGGGCACACACATGGAGGGGCATACGTGTAAGGACAAGGGGCCAGAACACATATAAGGAAGGAGCAGCTCACATTTAACATTGCAGAGCAGCCCTGTGTCATCACACCGCTCCCAGGCATGCCCTGTGTGGCACGTAGTTTCTTCTGGGCAGTTCTCAGCCTGCCTGTCTCCTTGTTGCTAATAAGCATTGCTCTGCTGGGCACATAGTTGTGGAACTGGTCTGCTCTGAGCTCCGGGCTCAGGTAGAATCTCCAGCTGAAATGCTGCTTCTTTCCCATAAAAGGAAGAGGGGGCTCTGCCAATTTTCTTTTAGCTTTGAGCCCATAGGTATCCATTTGAGCTCTTTTAGTGAGGGAGGCATATCCTTCACACACCCAGTATAGGATTAGGGGAAAAACTTTCAGTTGTTTTGTCACCAAAACAAGAGAGATATCTATCAGTCCACAGTATTTTAGCTGTCGATGTTTGTTTGTTTCCTCAGAAAAAAGAATTTTCAACTCCAGGGGCAAAATATTTTTGGAATACAGAACAGTCAGCTAGCTAGTTTGAGACCACAGGCAATTTCATCTGTCTTTTATCCTTACTGGCTCTTGCTCACCACAGGCAACGGCACTATCCCAAACCTCTAAGGGTTAAAAAAATTCCTTTATAACATCCCTTAGTTTCAGACTGCCAACTTGCACCCCATATGCAATCATTTGTAGAGGCTGTCTTTCAATAAAATGCCCAGAGCATTCTGGACCTCAGGCTTCATGTTTTTTTTTTTCACTGTCCCAAGATTCTTTGGATGTCCCATGCAAGCTGAAAGGAGAGGGGAGGGTAAGAAAAAAAAAAACTCAAGATGAGCATCCAAGTATCACCCTCAATTCTTTGCTCTGAACTCCTGCCTTTATTGTGGGTAGTTGACTGTGAACAAGCCTCTCAGACTTTGAACAAGTCTTCTGTATAGACAGCACAACTATATTTGATACACAGGGAGTGCTGAAAGTTTACTTGCAGCTTATTCAAACTTACTAAAGATTAAAATTCACAGTCTTTGGGGATATCTTGTGTGTATACCCAGGACAATCAACAAAACCAAATTAGAACATTTCTTGAAATAATGTCCCACGTAGAATAAAACTGGAGTTTCAAATAATCCATAAGACTACCTAGTCAGTCAGTTTCTCAAAGCCATACCAGTTGGCTAGTAGATTCTATAACTCAAAGGTGCCAGAGACATTCCAGGACCTCACCTCAGGCTTAATACACTTCAAACCATCTGTATTTGGCAGCTCCTTCCTCAAAGAAATAGGATCCTGGGTGAATCTTCTCAGTTATAGCTTGAGGGGATGATAGATTTTTGTGGTTCAGTCATTTTTCAGTTGTCTGACTCTTCGTGACCCCATTTGGGGTTTTCTTGGCAAAGATACTGGAGTGGTTTGCCATTTCCTTCTCAGCTCATTTTACAGATGAGGAAACTGAGACAAACAGGGTGAAGTGACTTGCCCAGGGTCACACAGCTAGTGTCTGACTGACTCCAGGCCTGGCTCTCTTTCCACACTCAGTCACCTTGCTTTGTTATCTAGAAACCAACTAGTAATAATAAATAATAAAAATGATAAATTAACTAATAAAAACTTGTAATTTTTGTAATATTTTCTAAAGCCCTTTTACATCCATTGTTGTACTTGGTCCTCATAGCCCAGGAAAAGAGGCAAGGCAAGTATCATTATCATTATTCCCTTCCAATGGATGTGGAAAATGAATTTCAGCAAAGTTTAACTCTACTGATGGTCCAAGGTTGGCCAGATGATGAATGGCCCAGACTGGACTTGACTCTGTCTTGTGGCCTCATCTAGTGCCTTTTCGACTCCACTCAGCTGCTTTTTTTCTGTTGCCTGACATGTGATCATTTGTTAGCAGGAGAATCACAAAAAGAAGGCTCTTAAAGGATCATTTAATTTCTCTCCTTCTTAGTTTGGTTAGACATGGCAACTGGACAGAAACATCTTGAACTTAGCCATTTTACAAGTTCACGGTTGAGCATCAGGGAAATTCAAATGGCCGCCTAGAAAAAACAAACCAACCCAAACCATTTGCCAGACTGGAATTTCCTGACCATGTGTGTCTGTCTGATTGTATGAGTCACTCACTCTGTCTGTGTGTGTATATGTATGTGTGTGAGTGAGTGAATGGACTTTAAAAATGTATTACTGGTATTATCTGTGTTTCTTCTCTTTTCCATTAGTATGGATAATAGAAGCAATCAATTTGTGTATCTCTTGAATCAAGCTTGGCAGACACCATCCCTGGTACTTCCTGTCCAGACTAAAAAGACCTGCCACTCTATTCAGTCACTAGGGAGGACTTGTGAATTTATTTGCATATTATACCCAGAGAATTACTCAAGGCAAGACATACAGCCCCTTCCTCCTCCTCCTCGTCTTCCACCTCCTCTGTCTTTTCCTTCTATTTCATTCTGTCTTTCTCCCCTCCTCCTTTATTTGCTTCTTTCACTTTTTTTTTTTTTTACACATCCTTTGTGTCCTAAATATACAGGACGAATGATGCCTGGTTTCCTATGAAATTGTGCTTTCTGGTTAGTTTTCTTACTGACTGAATAAGGGGTTTATACTAAGTAAAACATATAATAGCATTATCATTATGACCCCATCTCCAATGATCTCACAAGCAGCTGGTGTTGCCATGACAACTTTGCAGGAGAAAATTGTGCTGTGCTCCATGTTGTGAATGAAGCATTTGTGGGGTACCAAAGGGAACCATCTTTTCCCATCATGTATGTCAATTGTTAAGGAGGCCAGAAGACTGAGTCTTTTTTTTTTAGGCCTTCTATGTTCCTGTCAAATCTGGTCAAAATTGGTATCAGGAATCAACCAGCATTAAATGCTTACTGTGGGCCAGACTTTGTGTTAGGCACTGGGGCTATTGAGAATGGTGAAGCCGTCAAAAGCAGAAATATTTTTCCCACTTTATTTTGCTTGAATAAGGGAGATACAGATATTTTAGTACTCTTCTATCCATAAGAAATGACCATTATTTGAACCCATATTGATTCTTCCTTTAAGCACTTAGGCTAGATCATGTACCTTTAGACTTGTTCAAAGACCATTGTTTTAGCTCTGGAACTATTTCAGGGGTATGTGTGATTAGTCTGCCCAGTGAGACAATAACTCCTTGAGGGAATAGGCTTGTGTGCCATGGGTTTCTTCTTTCTTTTTAAGTTCCATCCCCCCACACACAGATTCTAGCACAATATTGAGTCATATTCAGCTCAATAAATGCTCCTTGAATTGTCACAATGCTAAAATAAAATAGAAAATAAAAGGTGGCTTTTCATTTACCCGGTATTTGTCTACTGTGTATATATATCCAAGCCTTCCATAAAACATTCACACTTTCCAAAGTATTCTAGACTGTCCCCCTTTGCCCCTGATTTTAGTTGTCAATGATGCCCAGGAATTCCAGAGATTCTGTTTATTACAGTTAATCACAGATAAATGGATTCTAACATATTTCCTGGAGGGGTGGGGTCAGGGACAGGTCCTTAGTTGCCAATAATCTTATACTTCCACAACATTTTAAAGTTTAAATGTACTTTCTTGACAATAATCCTTAGATAGATATAAGGAGCAGCTAGGTGGCACAGGTCTGGAATCAGGAAGATCTGAGTTCAAATCTGACCTCAGACAGTTACTAAGCTATGTGACCCTGGGCAAGTCACTTAACCTCCGTTAGCCTCAGTTTCCTCATCTGCAAAATAGGAATACTGAAGATACCTACCTCTCAGGGTTGTGAGGATCAAATGAGATAACAACTAATTAATTGAAATTAATGTAATTTAAATTATTTAACTAATTTTAAATTTAATCAATAATTATTAGCATGTAATAAGTGCTTTATAAATGTTAGCTAATATTATATAATATTAATTCCATTGACTGATGAAGAAACTGCCACTAATTTGGCCACAACCACTCAACTAAGGGGTGTTAAGAGTCAGACCCCAAATACATGTGTTGAATACTCCAAATTTAGTGTTCTTCCCATACTGAATGAGCATAGTGACAGTCTCAGCACAGGGGCCCATGGCCCTTGGGAGTACTGATCATGTATTGGATGAGAAGCTGGGAGGGATATATGACAGGTGTATATTGATTGGTCCAGAGATCTTTCTCCAAGCCTTCATCAGGTACATTCAAGTCAGACTAGCACTCTTCATTATTGAAACAAAGTCAGTTCCATTTGATTAAAAACATAATAATAACTTTTATATAGCACTTACTATGTGCTAGGTGCTGCATGGGAAGTAGGTGCTATTATTATCCCCATTTTGTAGATGAGGAAATTAAGACAAACAAGGGTTGTGACTTGCCCAGGGTCACGTAGCTTTGTAACTGTCTGCGCCAGATGTGAACTCAGGTACTCCTGACTCCAAAGAAGGTTGGTTATGTGCAATGCATTGTGTAAGGTAGACACTGTCAGAGATAAAGTTCCTGTGGGAAAGTCCTACATATTCCCCTGGCAAAATAAGAGAGATACAGACAATCCTTAAGTGCCAGGGGATTCTTTAAAGTGCTGTTTGTTGCCCAAAACTTCTTGTAGCATCCTGTCAAGAATGTGAGCAATGCAGCTGAACTCTGCAGTCATTTTATGGACAGCTTTGTACCCAGATTTCAAAGGTTATTCTTAAGTAATCAGCAGCCTGCTGGAAGAGAAAGGAACATCTTGATACTTAGCTACTAAGTCAACTTAATTGACCAACCTCTGTAGACCTGAAATGATCCCCATGAGAACATTTCAGTTTCCATATCAGTGTCTGGTAAAAGGGTGATGTGAATAAACAGTGTGATTCCCCTCAGTGAGAAACCTGGAGGACACATGGCTAATACCTCTGGAGACCCCTTTGGCAGGCTGGTGAAACTTCTGGACCCCTTTTCAGAGTAATGTTTTTAATTGCATAAAATACAATGCATACCATTACCAAGAAAACTGAAGATTAGTGAAAATAAAGGTCATTCTTTTCCTATCCAAGTTCCCAGATTCTGAAATCCATCCACTAACCCCTGGCTTAGTTCATGGACTCCCCTGGTTTGAGAACTCTTGCACTAATGTGATTTATTATTAAATACACAAGCCGAATGCTTCA
This sequence comes from Notamacropus eugenii, assembly GCF_028372415.1. Taxonomy (NCBI): domain Eukaryota; kingdom Metazoa; phylum Chordata; class Mammalia; order Diprotodontia; family Macropodidae; genus Notamacropus; species Notamacropus eugenii. The sequence continues at coordinate 104,046,319 of NC_092876.1, forward strand.
TCACAAATATAAATACCATAAAAATATCTGAGGTTTTTAAAAAACTTTGTCAGTAATTTCAATTCAACCAAATTTCAACACATAAATTGTCAATATATATATGTTCTTCTTTACCTGAAACCCTGGCACATTCCTCAAAGTGGGCATTTTTTCACTTTGACATTCACATAGAGCTCTCTATATACATACATATATGTATGTATGTATGTATATTTTATAATGTCGTTTGAACCTCACCACAACCCAGGGAGGCAGAGTACTAGTGGTATTCTTATTCTCATTTTACAGACGAGGAAACTGAGGTTCTATTATATTAAAAGACTTGCCCAAGGTCACACAGCTACTGATTTTAGAGTCAGGATTTTGAACTCGAGTCTTCCTGACTCCAAGTCCAGCCCTGGGCTCCTGCCCATCTGAATAAATAAAGAGCCTGCTGAATTTATTCATTGAAATGAAAGGTGAACAAGATGTGACTGGAACCAACCGAGAACACTTTCCAGAGAGATCCTGTTGGAGGGCAGGGAGTGGGGGATAAACTAGCCCTCGGTTGCTTTCCCATTCTGGGCTGCAGTGATCAAGAGGGTCCCTAAAATGAAGAAATCTAAAGAGTGGACGAAGCCGAGTGGCGCACGCGGCTTGTCACTGACAGTCTGGCTTCATTTCCCTTCGGAAGAACACCCTGGGGAGGCTGAGAGTCTTATATAATGCAGAGTGATGTAATGGGTGAGAAGGGAGGAGGCGGGAGGGAGGAGGAGGAGCTGTCCGCCAGCCCACCCGCCTCCGCTGCTGCTGCAGCCCCGGCCTCGCAGCCCCCCATGGCTGGGATCAGTGACTCCTCCTAAAGTCCTCCAAAAACCTACCCAGAGAGATCGCTTCTCTTCTTACCTCCAGCCCCAAAAGCAGTTCTGGATGCAGCAGGAAGGAGAGCTGGCTACTGCTTGGGAACCCCCTTACTACAAGGGAACCCCAAGCCAGAGTCGGAAATGAGGCTGCTGCTGCATCCATGCTTGGAAGGGGTGGGAGATTGCGTAGATCAGAGAGCTAGAATTGAAAAGAACCTCAGAGACCAAAGGGAGGCCCAGAGAGGTTAACTGCGACTAGGTGTCGGGTGGGTGAACTTGAGCAAATCTCTGACCTTTATCAACCTCTGTTTCCTCAAACGGGAATGGCACCCACCTTCCTGGGGTTGTTGTCTATTGGCCTCGGTTTCCTAAATGAGGATAACTATACCTTCCTGCGGTGATTGTGTGCATCTCAGGCTATTAGTTAGCTTAAAGTGCTGTAAAAACGCTATCTGCTATTTATTGTGACAAGCCATTACCTGAACCAGGATTTGAACCCACGACTTTCTGTCTCCAGATCCAGGTCTGCCCCACTATGCTACGCTGCTCCTCCTGCCTCTAGTTTGTCGTGAGTCTACCCGGCCCTGGCAGGAGCTTGAGTGCCCAGTAACAAGTGGCTCTCCCAGGGAGGGAGGGAAGGAAGGGGAGAGGGAGTTTAAGGAGGTTCTGTGCTGTTGATGCCTTTGTGAGCAGTGAATGTTTGGGGCTTAACAGCTCCCAGTGTGACTTCCAGGCGTTCCTATGGCAGTTTCATCACAAACCCCCAGCCCAGAGACGTGAACAAAGGAGACAGCCGAGTGGGAGAGAGAGAGGTTCTTTGTCCTTGACTTGCTCTCCCTGTTGGGCTTATGTAAGGTGGGAGTGATCCTCCTCCCTCCTCCCCCCAACCCCCCTCCGCTTCGTTCTGCCGAAAATACGTTTTCTTGGCTTCCTTGGGAAAGAGCATGTGCAGCTCCCCTGCTTGCCCCGTGCATTTCTGCTTATGTAAAGTTCACTCCCCCTTTCCGCAGTGAGGTGCCGTCCGGTTAAGCCTGCCTTTGGACACGGCAGTTTTCTGCTTTGGCAGTCAGTTGTCCTGCATCCCGAGTCTTTGAGCTCTCTGGTTAGTGCAGATTTCCGGTCCGGGAGACCAAGAAATGTTAGGAAGCAATAACTGCAATTCCCATTTCCAGTCTTTTACCCTTCTTGCCCTCAGTATTACGTCCCATGCTTTCCATCTCTTCGGGTGTCCTCTTCAGTCTGAGACCTTGGGACAAATCCTAACCGGGGTTATCCAGAAACAGAAAATTTGCAATTGGGTAGTGTCTCTTTTTTCTCCCTTTTCATGTCTGTCTCTGTCTCTCTCTGTCTCTGTGTGTGTTTCTATCTCTGTGTCTGCCTCTCTGTTTCTCTGTCTTTGTATCTGTCTCTATCTCTGTCTCTGTGTCTCTCTGTCTCTGTCTCTCTGTCTGTCTCTGTCTGTCTCTGTCTCTGTCTGTCTCTGTCTCTCTCTCTCTCTCTGTCTCTGTCTCTGTCTCTCTCTCTCTCCTTCCCATTTAAGAAGTAGCTAGTGTAGAGGAAGAAAAGTTTTATAAAATCTCAAATGTGAATCAGGTCAGCCTTGTCAGCAGCATCAAGAATAACTAGGTACATTCCTGTTTTTCATCATCCCCTTCATCCACTGTCATCTGAAGACTGTGCCCTCACATAAGGGGGAAACTGCCTAATAATTATAGTGTACAAAAGGAAACTGAAAGACCAGGGAGGTAGTGAGTTTCCCCATTTTGGAGAAACCTGACCATGCCTAGTGAGTCATGCTGTGGAAGGAGTTATGTAGCAGGTTGTGTTGGATAAGCTCCAGGGTTCCATTCGATTGAGGGACTGAATCTGTGAGTGGTGTGAAACTTAGTGCTTCTCTTTCCACATATAGCATTGATTCTATAGCATTACTCTTTTTTTATTGTTGTTCAGTCACGTGGGACTCTTTGTGACCCCATTTGGGATTTTCTTGGCAAAGTTACTGGAGTGGTTTGCCACTTCCTTCTCCAGCTCATTCTAACAAATGAGGAAACCAAAGCAAATAGGATCAAGTGAGTTGCCCACAGTTCCACAGCAAGGATGGGTCTGAGACCAGATTTGAACTCAGAAAGATGAGTCTTCCTGACTCCAGGACTGAACTCCCTAGAGGGGTTGGATTAGATGTTCTCTAATATGCCTTCAAGCTCTAAATTCCTTGATCCTCTAAGCCCACTTTTGGTGCAGTGGAAAAGAGCTGTGTTTGAAGGCAGAGTCCCAACCCTGCCATTTGCTACTTACATGATCTTAAACAAATCAAGAGTGTCTGTAGCCTCAGCTTATTTATCTATAAAATGAGAGGACTGAACTAGACTCTGAAGTCTAAATCTGTGAGAATAAATATATACATACTTAATACTGCTCACTTCATTAACTTGGATCTACTTGTTTGTGCCAGAAAGTCCCTTTGGCTCCCAATAGAAGCTGCTCTCCAAGCCCTAGGTAAGCTATCTAATGGGCTGCCCTTTCTCCTTTCTTCTTCCCAACATCTCCAAGGGCTCCCTAAAGAAGTCCAGAATGCACTCAATTGAAGAACTATTCATTTCTCCCCTCCTCCCTATCATGATCATAAACTTCTGCAGTTCAGAGGGACATTGGATCATAGGATCATTGATTTAAAACCTGGAAGAGAGTTTAGAGGTTGTCCAATCCAAACCCCCTCATTTTTGCAGGTGAGGAAACGGATTCTAGGCCAAAGTCACGCAAATAATTTATTACCAGGACTTAGGATACAAACCCAGGTTCTCAGGCTCCAAAGCTCTTTTTTAATAATAGTACTTATCTCATAATCCAGAAAGCAATCAACTAGGAGACATTTATTAAGCTTTTACTATTAAGGCTCTCTCTTAAAGATGATGGGCTTTGGAAATTATTTTTTAAGAACTAGGTAATACTAGTCTGGGGTTTTCTTGGCAGATACTGGAGTGATGTGCCATTTCCTTCTCCAACTCATTTTTACAGGTGAGGAAACTGAGGCAAGCAGGGTGAAGTAACTTGCCTAGGATTACATAGATAGTGTCTGAAGCTGGATTTGAACTCAGGTACTCCTGATTTCAGGGTCAGAGTCCTTTCTACTGTGCCACTCCCAGTCTATGACATGCTCATTAAGTTTTTGTGTGAAAACCTCATGAGAAGATTCATAGAATCATAGATTTGGAGCTGGAAGGAACTTTAGAGACAATCTAATCCAACCTCTTCATTTTATAGATGAAGAATGATGATGATGATCCTGTTGATGATGATGATGATGACCATAATAACACATATAGTGCTTTGGTTTGCAAGATGCCTAAAAAATATTAGCTTTTCCTCCACATAATCCTGGGATTTTGGTGCTATTACTATCCCCATTTTACAGATGAGGCAGACAGAGATTTAATGAATTGTCCAAATGTCTGATATGAACTCAAATCTCCCTTAAATCTCCTTTGATCTACTGCACTAGGTTTAGTGACTTGCCTAAAGTCACGCAGTGGCAAAGTCAAGATGTGAACCCAGGATATCTGACTCCAAATCCAGTATCCTTTCCACTGTGCTACGCTTCCTAATACCGCCAAAGTACTCCATTCCACTTTTAGACGCTGGTTTGAGAGTTTTCCCCTCACATGGCACTGAAACCTTCCTTTCCTGCCTGGCTCTGCCATCTGGGGCCAAGCAGACCAATTTAGACAGATTTGGGTCATCTCAAAAACTCCATGCAGAGTATCTATGCCAAGCCCGCGATTCTATATTTGAGACAAAAGACCACCACGACCCTCTATCCCAGCCGGAGCCCACTGGCATCAAACATCCGATCATCCTGTGGAATTCCATCAGGTGGCGCAGTTTACCCGTTCTGCCCCAAACCAGGAACAGAAGAGGGAGGGGAGAGTGGTAATCAGGTGAATCTGCTGCTTGAGGCTTCTGGTCTCCTTTATCATCTCATTTAAAGAGACTGGGAGCCTTTCCTGCTCCATCAATTCTCGTTCGCTGCCGTTTTGCGTTCCGGTGCTGGAAGCGACGCCAGAAAGCGAAATCCCTGGTGCAGCGATTTTTAACCGTGGAGTCGGACGCCGCATAACTCAGGCGGCTGTGGTCCAGGGGCGAGAGCCGTCTGGGGCTGCGGAGGCCAGGAGCCTTAACGCAGGCACAGGCTCATCCACCCCCCTGCAGGGCACATGGCCCTGGAGGATCAGAATCCTGCCTCCCTTTGTCCATCAATCCCCGGACAAGTCAAATAGGCTGGGAGGGAGGGTGGTCTTCATTTAAAATATTTTTAAACTCAAAATCTTATTTAAAAAAATGAGTGTTACCTGGAAAGACTTGCATGAACTGATGCTGAGCGCACTGAGCAGAACCAGGAGATCATTGTACATAGTAACAGTAACATTGTGCCATGATCGACCTTGATACACTTAGCTCTTCTCAGCAATGCGATGATCTAAGGCAATTCCAGAAAGACTCATGATGGAAAATACTATCCACATCCAGAGAAAGAACTGTACAGTCTGAATGCAGATGGAAGCACTCTATTTTCTATTTTTTTGTTTGTTTTTTCCTTTTGGTTTTTTCCCTTTTGTTCCCCCTCTTTTTTCACAATATGACTTGTGTGAAAATATGTTTAATATGATTGTACATGTATACCTATACCAGATTGCTGGCTGTCTGGAGAGGGGAAGGGGAGGGAGAGGGAAAATTTGGAACTCAGAACCTTATAAAAGTGAATGTTGAAAGCTAAAATAAATAAATTTAGTTTGAAAGAATAAATAAAATGTATAGTAAACAGAAAAAATGAATGTTGAAAACTATCTTTACATGTCACAGGGAAAAAATAAAATACTACTTACAAAAAACAAAAGGTTTGCTGTAAAAAAAGAAATATGGAGGTGTGGAAAAGCAATTGATATCAACAAAAATTTATTTTTTAAAATGGAAATAAATACAACAAAATAAAATATTCTTTAAAAAAATATACTTTCCTTCTCTGAGACATGAGTTTTTTCATATCTGACAAAGCTTTCTGGCATCCTTCTAATTTTGTGGGAGCAGCAGTTTTGCTAGGAGGCCCTTCCTTTAACTGAGGAAAAACAACTGAGAAAAGCCATGTTCTGTGCTGGGTGTCAGGTTCTCACTCTGTCATCTAATAGGCTTGATGAGCCTTGGGAATGGACTTTCACCAGGAAATTCTGGGTCTCTGGCCCCCCCCCCTTAAAAGCTGCCAATCCCCGCCCCCCAGGTTTCTTCCTTCCTCACCACTGTTTTCTACATCTCTCTGCAGCTGCTTCTTCCCCTGCACCACTCACTCCTGGGGAGTGTTGTACTAATAGCTCAGGGGGCTCCTCTGGGATGGGGCAATCAGTGTTTTCTCTCCCTGGGCTTCCCAAAGCTATTGCTTGGACTGCAGTCAAAAAGAAAACACACACGCTCACACATACCTTAGAATGGAATATTTTGCATCTGTTACAGCAGGTTTTTAAAAATTGTATTTTTACTACAGACAGAACTTTAAAAGCAAATAATTTTTTTCTTTTCGCCTCTCATGTGGCGAATGATCAGCTTTTGTCTCACACCATAAGAGGGAAAGGCAATGCATATTAGGAGACTGTGATGGGGGATAAGATATGAAAGAAAAATTCAAGAAGGGAGGGTCTCTAAATTTTTGTCTAATATCTGGGACATGCCCAGGCTGTCTGCTATCGTCTGCCTTAAGACTGAAAACTGGCTGTCTGGGGCTGATAACTTTTCCTTCTGCTACGACAAGATACGACAGGAATACAAATCTTGGGTTTCAAGCTCTGAGCAGGCTGGAGATCTGCCTGTATCAGAGGTTGCTTGGGTTTGGGTGATATATTTTTCAGGGAGCCTGGGTGGGAAAACTAAAAATATGGTTTGATTTATAAAGCTGAACCTGATTCTCTCTTTTGAGCACAGTTCAGAAATGCATAACCTTCTCTGCTTCTTGTGCACCAGATTGCTACCGGTCTGATAAATATGTGAGAAGTGACAGCAGGGTTTTTGGAATGAATCTGTTAACTCCTCCTAATAGAGTCATTTTAGTATCTTAAGAGAAGCTTTCCTGAGTCAGTGACTTAATCCTGAGGTGCTGGAGAAGGACAATGAAGGAGGTATTTAGGAACAGAGGGGAGGGTACGTAAAAGGTGCTTGGTTCTTGAACCAGGTGAGTTATTCCCCCTTGGCTGGTCTTCACCCTCTTTCCTAGCTTCTTTCAGGTATGACCTGCTCTCTAATCAATACCCTCAGCCCTGCCCCTTGGGGGAAGGGCTTACCTTTCAAACTTTCCTTGAGAAGGATAAAAATAGGAGGTATTTAAAGCAACCTCAGAAATCTAATTGTTGTTCAATGATAAACTTCCCTCCACCAGTTTCCGACTTATTCATTTGTGTCTAGGTATGAGTCTGGATAGGTCCAGGTATGGGACAGCTAGGTGATGTAGTGGATAGAGTGCCAAGACTGGAATCAGGAAGATTCATCTTCTTGAGTTCAAATCTGGCCTCAGATATTTATTAGCTGTGTGACCTTGGGGAAGTCACTTAACTCTGTTTATCTCAGTTTTCTCATCTGTAAAATGAGCTGGAGAAGGAAATGGCAAACCATTCTATTATCTTTGATAAGAAAATCCCAGATGGAGTCATGAAGAGTTGGACACAACTGAAATGAATGAATAACAAAATGGGTTGGGATTCATTGTTCATTCTAGCTTTGGAGAAGTGATTAAAAATATGAATCAATTTTTAAGGCTCTCTTTTATTCAGCTCAGGCTCCCAACTGGGAATGTCCTAGCAATTGGACCATCTCTGTTTGTCTAATCTATATCTCCATTTAAAATCTACCTATTGCTCCTGTGTATTTTGTTATCCATGGCCTCAGTCTTGCCTTCATTCACCCCATGGACACATGCAAATCATGTATGCAAAAAGTGATCACATTACCTTAGAGAAACTGAATTCTTTTGAACACCCAATGGTGAAGCAGAAAACAAGAAATAGAAAGCAAAACAAACTCTTCAAGAACAAAGATTGGTGAAATAGAATAACCTCCCTTGAGAGACCTAGAAGATAGAAGGGAAGCCAAGGAAGGGAGCATAGGAATCACCAGATGTGTCTCCTTAGAACCATGGATATGGTTCTGTAGCTGCTGTCTGACTTCTGCTCAGCCCTGATCACATGGTGTCACTGCATCCTCTTCTCTCCCTGGATGGAAGCCTCTCTCCCTCCATGATGCCCTTGGTGGAGGTGGCTACTTGACCTGCCTCCACCAGAAGAATCCCCAGCTCCAGCTCTTGGAGGCCCTGCTGGCTGTTACTGTTACCATGCTCCCCTTAGCACGCCCATTCACATCCCTCTCTTGCTTGCCCACAGTTCACCTCCCAGGAGGATCATTCACTGTCTCCTTCCTTACAGTGGGAGGGAATCGAGACTCAGATACTAGTTCTGACCCATTCAGTTATAGGGTCAGGGCACACTGGGAATTTGGCCCTGGTCCTCAGGCAGCTCCACAATGTCGGCTCCATCTTCTTGACAACCCCTAATGGATGATACAATGAGATCATAGGATGACAGCTAGAGGAGACCTTATAGATCATCAAATCCAGCCATTTAATTATATTTTATTTTGAAGATTGGATCTCCTGTGTTACCCAGACTAGAAGTAGAAGGGATACTCTCAGGGCCTGTCCCACTGAGCAAAGGAATTTTGACCTATTTCATTTCTACCCTGGGCCAGGTCAGTGCTCCTTGGACAACCTGGTAGTTCTCTCCTAAGTGCTTGCCACATTAATACTGAAAGTGTAGGCATCTGATGGGCTTATCCCATGGCCACTCAGGAATCCTGAGACGGGGGCTCCCTGAGACTCCAGGTATGCTCCATCCAACCTGATCCAATCCCCTCATTTTACAGATGAGGAAACTATAAACCAAAAAGTTACAGTGATTTGCGCAGAGCCCCACAGCTAGTGTCTGAGGTGGGATTCGAACCCACCTGCTACAAAGTCAGCACGCTATTGTTTCTGATGCCCAGAAGCATATAAGATTTCTTTGACTGGTTCCTGCCTTCTTTATTATTGCTCTCTGGTCTTCCTGTTTCCAAGGACTGCAGGTAACACCATTCTTCTCCTCGGGCTCACCAGCTATGCGTTCAACTCAGTTCCAAAGCACACTCTACACATCAAACTTATTTGTCTCATTATCAGCTCAGATGATGCATGGCAAGGCCAGAGCTCCATCTTTTTCTGCCTTCCTTACCCTTCCCATTGTAATAGACAACACTACCATAGCAATAACTTCCCAAGAGATTACTTTTTTCTAGACTAAAATATTCTTTCCTAAAATGTCGGCTTACTTACCTTACCCAACACTTTCCTCTTCTTTTGTACTAGGAAATTCTCTGGCTTCCCACTTCCTCCAGGATGCTTTCCCTGACTGATGGGAAGTGAGGGGATGTGCCAGTCCCAGATAGATACAGAATGCATAACCATGTTGTTGCTTCACTCATGTCTGAATTATATTCCCATTTGGGGTTTACTTGGCATAGATGCTGGAGTTGTTTGCCATTTCTTTCTCCAGATCATTTTACAGATAAGGAAACTGAGGCAAACAGTTAAGTGATTTGCCAAGCTAGTAAATGTCTGAGGTCAGATTTGGACTCATCTTCATGAAATCTCTTTGGATCTTTTCTGTTTAGCTATGTAACTTCTAAGTCTCTTCCTGTCCCACAAAATACACTTACCCCTTTGCTTGTACATTAGGCTAATGTAGTAAACCTTGAGGCAATATGGTATAATGATAGTTAGCCTTGGGATCAGGAATTAAAATCCTGCCTCTGATATGTACTGACTTTGTGATCCTCATCAAGCTGTTTAACCTTTCTGTGCTATTCAATTAAGAGCAGCTACAGACTTCATTAGATGGAGGGAACTTCTTCATCTGCAGTTCCTTCCAGTGAAATCAGAGGTTTGGTCAAAAGAAAAATGTTAATATAATATGCCATTCCTTCACGAAATTTAAGTCTTTATCAGTGCTTGGCCTTTTTTCTGTGTGCCTGACTCCCTAAGTGTTTGACTCTTTTAGGTTGAAACTCATCACCAACTAGGACTGTGTTGGGCTTGGAATCTGGAAGACTCATCTTTCTGAGTTCAAATCTGGTCTCAGACACTTACTAGCTGTATGACCCTGGGCAGTTCACTTAACCCTGTTTGTCTCAGTTTCCTTATCTGTAAAATGAGCTGGAGAAGGAAATGGCAAAATATTCCAGTGTCTTTACCAAGAAAACCCCAAATGAGATCACTAAGCATCAGCATGACTGAAACGACTGAACAACAGCATGGTTTCCCATGCTGTCTGTATATAGAGCCTGGAGATGGCACATGCTTTGTGGGTGACTGAATGTAGGCCATTTTGTAGGTGAATACTTTCATGGTAAGACATGCAGGCCAAGGCTCTGTAAAATTGTAGAGTATTTGAAGTTTTTCATTAGTACTCATAACCTCCCTTTTAAACAACTCCCTCCCCATTTTTGATACTCACACCTTATACCCAGGTGGCTGCCTACAGTCCACTAGCACATCCCCCAATCCCTTTATTTTTTCCTGCCTGGCAATGTGCCAAACTCTAGATCTTTTCCTACAACCATGTTTGCCATATTGGCCATTTCTGCCTACTCTTTACTCAGAGATTTCTGCTAAGCTAATGAGACCAATCGGTCATTCAGGAAACATTTAATAAGCAGTGATACAACATTTTGATCAAATAAGGTCTCTAACCTCAGGGGGCTTATAGTCTTTTGGATAAATTAGACTGTAACTAATCTGATAAATTTGTCTATGATAATGCAACAGTGGGTTCTGATCGGTGAATTAGTTATTCTTCCAAAAACATTTGGGGTTTATTGGGAGCTTGAAAAGGCCAATGAGGGAAATAATTGAAAGAAGGGAGGTGTCTCCCTGGTTTCCCCCTTAAACTATACTATGTAAGCATCTGCCTGTTCCACATAAGGATAGGACTTGTCCTGACAGCCTCCCTTGGAGTTCAGAGCTTAATGCCTAGGTCTTTGGAGATTAAGGTTAGTATTGTAGTTATCAACAGCCATCAATTCTCATGAGACCAGTCTTGCATAACCAGTTATAAACTGGATCGATAACCTTCCGAGAGACACTGGGCTGCTTTGTTGCTTTTGTGTTTCCATTTCATTTTCTGAATGCTAAAAAATATTTCCAGGTGTAATAGTTCTAACCTGAATTCTTATTCTTTTGTCCATGATGCTATTAAATGTACCATAGGGGCACTTGCCACCCTTTTTCTTGGGGTATTACTCATAGGACCTTAATAATATTGAATCTGTCAGCCCCTTCCCAACTTCTGTAGCTTGTAAGAGGACACATTTTCTAATGGTCTTACTTCTCCTTGACCTAAAAAATGGTCTTAGATATTAGGTAGATATTGTCTGGTTTACATCTTGGTTAGTAAAGCCCCATGTGACAATTAGAGACCCTCTGGATATTGGCATTTATAAAATCTGGGTTTCAGGGAGGAGGGAGGTGGAGGCTTGAGAAGAACTCAAGATATTCCTATTCTCAGGGTTTAATTAACTAAGCAAGGGTCAAGGGTTAGGGCAGCTACAACAAGAAGCCAAATCACATCAGGATTGTCCAAGGGTACTCAGTTAGCACTGACAAAGGGCTGTGTCAAAACCTTTGTGAGGTGGAGACATGAAAAAAAAGACTTGAGGTAACGATGTGCAAATATCAACAAGGTCACCAGAGAGGCTAATCCCAGAAGGCTGGACGTTTGGATGGAATTAGAGGAACTCAACAAAGCAGACTTTCTAACATATCTGTGGACAACAGAAAGAATCCAGCGGCAGACTCCATTATGTACAAAGAAGGCCCGTTGAAGACAAGCGAATGTATACTGGAATTTGTAATTTGCAAATATTATCTCTTTTGAGATAATTTTAATATTTAAGCACCTACTCTGTGCCAGGCACCTCTTTACTGGGCAGAGAGCAGGTTAAGGTTTAAGAGCAGAGGACAGAAACCATGTAGTTCTAGAGGCAGCTGTTTGGCACGAGTAGTTAAAGCACTGGTCCTGGGGATCAGGAAAAACTGAGTTCCAATCTAGCTTCACTTACTAGCTGTGTGATCCCGGGCAAGTCATTTAACTTTGGTCTGACTTAGTTTCATGAAATGTAGGTAATAATAGCACCTACCGCCCAGGGTTGTTGTGAGAATCAAATGAGCTAATACTTATAAAACACAGCACAGTGTCTGGCATATAATGGCCATTTAATAAATTAATGTTTCTTTCTTTCTTCCTTCCTTCCTTCCATTGTTTTTTTCCTTCCTTCCTTCTTTCCTTTCTCTATGCCATAGAATAAAGCATCTTTATGTACCAATCCTGGCTAAAAACAAAATGGTTCATTGAACCAATAGAAAGACAAGTATGGGAGGAACCTTAGAGGCCATCTCCTCTAAAACGTGCCTGAGGGATCCTGACTGGGTATTTCCATCAGTGTTTCAGTTCACAGTCTGTCTATGCCTTCCCATCCTGGGTGATTGGTCTGTGCCTCCCCATATGTCACAGGGAATTCACCCAATGTGTTGAAACCTTTTTCTACTTTCTCTTGATGTGGAGAAGATGACTAGCCTACTGTGTTTTTCAATCCTACATTTCTTAGATGATATCCTTCATTCCCAGTCTTCATCATGGTCCCTTATTGCTAAGCATTGCCACCTGCCCACAGCCACCATTTACCTCTCCATTGTCCTCTCAGTGATTCTCAGTTTTAATTCTTCAGAGACTAGTTTCCTATGACTCACAGTCTTACAACAACACAGGTAGATTATTGGTCTTTCATCTACCCACCTCATTTTTATAGCTAAGGAAACTGAGTCCAGAGAAGTAAAGTAATTTGCCCCAGGTCATCCAGGTAGTTAGTGGCAGAACTGGGATTTGAAACTGGATTCTCTGACTCCATATTCAACACACTTACTAAATACACCTCCACGTCTCCCATTTCAGAAGGACTGTGGAAGGCTTATATGGCAAAGGGAAACAAACCACCAAAACTTGGGAAGCCTGGATTCATGTACTGACTCTTATCAGCTCAGACAGAACATTTCAAGGGAGTTAGTAGGAGGAGACAAGGCTTGGGGTATTATTTTATAAGCTTCCAAGTCCATTTCTAGATGACTGCACTCCAAAGGCTGGTTTTAAAATAGTAGGCGGCTGCTAGAAACCTTCCTACTTTAGGTATCTGATGATGTGAATGCCTGACTCAGCATGGGCAAATGAAAGGTTTCCTTGGCTTGTAAGCATATAGTTGTGTCCTCATGCCAAGATTTTTCTTTTGAGTTCCTTTTCTCCATGGAGTCTAAAGGGGTCAAATGCAATGAGCATGGAGAGAAGGATCCACCAGCGCTGAGAGAAGGTGGGAAGTTACCTCAATGGATCCTTTCTTATAGGATCAGAAGCATATTAGGAACCATGTCAGTTTCCTAATCTGTAAAATGGGGATGATAAAAGCACCTACTTCCTCAGGTTGCTATGAAGATCCGTTGAGGTAGTAATTGTAAAGTGCTTCACACATTGGTTAGCACAGAGTAAGTGTGATATGTTGTTGTTCATTTGTTTCAGTCCTGTTCCATTCTTCCTGATCCCATTTAGGACTTTCTTGGCAAAGATACTGGAGTGGTTTGCCATTTCCTTCTTCAGCTCATTTTACCGATGAGGAAATTGAGGCAAACAGTTAAGTGACTTGTCCAAGGTCATACAGTTAGTGTCTGAGGCCAGATTTGAATTATCTTAATATCTGCTCTGTCCACCGAGCCTTCTACCTGCCTCCATACAAAGTGATACATAAATTTTAGCTATTAGTATGTCACCAGTACAAAGTCTTCTGTTGAACATATAAAAGAAAACTTTCTACCCTAACTGCCTACATGGCAAGGGTTATTGGTCAGCATCATCCTCTAATGAGGTTTGTAACTCAATCTGCTCTGAGACCATGGGACTTTCTCCTTGAAATTGTCTCTGCATCAAAGGGCCTGATGAAACCTAGGTACTGCTCATAGACCTGGCCCTGGCCTAACTGCTGCTAGTTATTAGGTTTTGTTATTGGTAAGTCCCTCAACAACTGACACTTTTATCCCCATCTATGATTCTTGGGTTAAGAAAAAATTGATGTCCCAAATTTTAAATGCTTTTATCACTTAATAAACTGTTTTCTAAGGGCCTCGAAGGCCACCAACTACAATTTGATAAGACTTTAGTCAAAAAGATGTAGGAATCTGAAACGGTCTTACTCTCTTTGGAAGAGATTAGGGGAAAGGCAAAGTGGTTGTGTACCAGTGTCCTGAAGATACATTAAGAAAACCTAAAGAAACCAATGTTAAACGAACACTATCTTATGAATTACAAAGTAATTTATACTTCTAGGGTGTCTCCACACACTGTCGCATTGGATGCTCCCAATAACTGTGTGAGGCAGACAGGTAAGGTCCCACCCCATTGCTTTCTAATGACTGATTGTGAAAAACCCCCTTCAAAACTCCCGTTCCACAGGAAGAAATGTTGCATCTGGCTGATCCAGTTGACCCAGGCTTCATCAAAACATTTGTGTGGACTATCACAGTAACAGAGTTTTGTTCAAATTCAGTAACCACACTGGCATTTCAAGAGGCAGCAGTGTTTGCAAGGTTAGGACAACAGACCCCTGAGGAATTGTGGTGCTGAGCTTTATGATACACGGCAGCAGCAGAAAAGGGGCTTTGAGTGTATTCTCATTTCTAAATTTCATTCTCTTTTCATCTATAGCAAGGTCCTGGCCTTGACTCCTGGACTGTTTGGGCTTTTCTATTTTTTTTCCTCCCAGAATGAAACAGATGATTTTCTCATTTTTACAAAATTTTGTTTCCTCTAGTTCCCTTGGACTATTTGTCTGGTCTAGAAGTTCTTAATCCTCTTTTTTTTTCCTTCCTGGCCCCTTCCACAGTCTGATGAAACTTACAAGCCTCATCTCAGAATATTTGTAAATGCAGAAAACAAAATGCCAGGATTACAAAGGAACCCCACTTGAAAAAATAGTTTTGTTTTTGAGTCATTTTTTAGTCATGTCTTACTTTTCATAAGCTCATTTTGGATTTTCTTAGCAAAGACATTGGAGTGGTTTGCCATTTCCTTCTCCACTCATTTTACAGATCAGAAAACTGAGGCAAACAGGGTTAAGTGACTTGTCCAGGGTCACTCAGCTAGGAAGTATCTGTGGTCAGATTTGAAATTAAGGGAAATGAGTTTTCCTGACTTGAGGCCCAACACTGTATCCACTGCACTACCTAGTTACACTTGAAAAACAAAGTATTAAAATAAAAAAATCACAGATTACAAGTTAAGAACCCCTGGTCTAAGGAATGCTTCCTTACCCTGATTTTCTAACATTCCAGAAGTTTCTAGGTATCTCAAGGAGTATTATAGAATTTTCTCCACCAAAAGAATTTTAATTCACTTAATTCTTTAAAGTTAAGTTTTTGAAACTTAACTTTATTAACTTAATTCACCTAAGTTTTAAAACCAACTTGTACATGGCTTTTTGCTTATGTGTAAATATCGTTGTATGAACAAAAAGGAGAGGGCATTAAAATCGAGGTGGGGGAAGGGCAGAGAGGGGCAATATTTGCCAAAGGTTGGACATCACTGCAAATGAATGCTCCCACGGATTTACCATAGAACTTGACTGGTGACCTTGCCTACCTGGGTCTTTCATGAGATGCTTGTCTCAGTCCTGGCTCTCGCCCATCCTAGCAGCGTTCTTTGGCAACTTTAAATGTACGAAGTCCTGAATAGTCATTCCCTAGTCAGCACCCACCCCTATCCCTTAGAGGCAGATAAACACGAGATTGTGCCAAATGTAAGTTTATTATGATATACAAGAAGACTCAAAGCTTGAAGACTGTGGTAGAATGGTTTGGGGAGTCAAGGAGACCTGGGCTTATATCTTCCTCTAACTCGTTAGCTGTGGGATCACGGGCAACTAATTTAACCTCTCTGAACCTCTCTTTCTTCCTCTGTAAAATGGGGATAATACCTGTAGGACTTAGCTCTTTGGGTTGTTTTAGGAATCCAGTGAGATAACCTCTATAAAACATTGTACAAGCCTTAAAAGGTGATGTGAACATTAGCCATAACAACTGATCGTGTCCTTACTTCAGTTTTCACCTTTCTTGAGAATTTAAAGGTTATTTGGAGAAGCAGCATACTGTAGTTGAAAAAGTTCTGGGCTGGGAAATCGTAAATCAATCATCAAACATTTATTAAGCACCTCAGAGGTCATTCAGTTCAACCTCCTCATTTTACAATGGAGTAAACTAAGGTCCAGGAAAGTTAAATGACTAGATTATATTACCCAGGTAGTAAGTGGTACAGCCTGGATCGGAATACATGTCTTTTGACCCCAAATTCAGCTCTTTTTCCAAAGCACCACACTTCCTCCCTATTTATTTATTGTCTAACAGGAGGTAAATGAACATACCCCTAATGTTGGTTTGGAAGTCAAATCAAGTCAACAAGCATTATTAAGTACTTTTTGAGAGGAATTAGGGAGGAAAAAGGAAGTATTTATCAATTTTCTATTACGTGCCAGGCACTGTGCAAAGTATTTTCTAGATGTCATCTCTTGTGATCTTCACAACAATTCTATAAAGTAGTTGCTACCATTATACCCATTTTACAGTTGAGGAAATGGAGGCAGACAAGTTAAGTGACTTGCCCAGAGTCATACAGCTAGTCGTGTCAGAGGCCAGATTTGAACTGTCTTCCTGTGTCCAAGTCCAGTGCTCTATCTACCATCCACCTAGCTACCAGGTATTCTTATACTCTGAGACTGAAAATGCAATTATAAAGAAAAACTGCCTAATAAGGGAAGCTAACACATAAAAGGAAGCTGAAAAGCTAGGGAGAGTAGTGTGAGGTACCAGGACATGGTAGAGAAAAATGAAGGGCAAGGACACAGCCTAGAGAAGAAGGAGGATAGACCTGGTCTAGGCATGTTCTTCACAACAGAGGCTCTAGGAGGAACTAGCTAATCAGAGCAGAGGAAGTCTAAAGAATCAACAACGCAGCCTGGAGAGAAATGGAGAAGGACCAGGAAGATATGGTGGGTGACATGTCATGGAAGGGTCCTGCTCCCTGCATGCAAAGACATTCTGTAGCTGGTTCCAGTCTGTAAACCAGTGTGGTGAAGAGACAGATTATCGAGAGGTGGTAGAGATGGAACTGAGTACATTCAAAAGGCACTAACTGGTCAATGGGAGTCTTCTTTTTCCTCTTTCCTACCTAGATACTGTTTGGGGGCAGAGAGACAATACTGTGATCCTCTGGGTGAGCTCAGGAGTCCCAACGATCTGTTTCTGGAGAACTTACAAATGTGGGCTTATGCGCTCTCTCTTTCTCTCTCTCTCTCTCTCTCTCTCTCTCTCTCTCTCTCTCTCTCTCTCTGTATGTGTGTGTTCTGCTTCTAGGAGAAGGAATATTGGAGACAATTTAGAGCTTGTGAGCTTTGAAACGTCAGAATGGTGAGCCTCCGTGGACGGCTGTGCACGGATTTATGCATGAAGATGCATGGGAGAGGTGGCAGCCAAGTTCTCAAAGAACACTTAAACTTCACCCCTCTCAGAAGTTGCAGAGCTGGATTCATCCATCCAAAAGCTACTCTACAGCTGATAGTGAATTCAGTTGGATGAATGCAGTGGAAGCTATTTTCAGGGACTGGGGTGATAGGAGATTCCACCCTCCATTCATGGTTTGGGGGAAGTGAATCTTCACAATAAATTTCCCTTTGTAAAAGATCATTGATGTTATTTGGTTAAATAAAAGCACTAATTACTGATGATTAACCAAGATGAGCATGTGCTAGAGTAGGACTTGAGCTAATGGCATTAGAAAAGAATCACCACAAGTCCCCATAGCCCTCAAATCCTGAAGGAGACATGTACCTGACCTTGTCCTTGGAAGAAGGAGTCTAGAATAGGGCCTCAAGATCACATGTTGTCCTCTAGGTCTCCAGTGCAGCCCTTTGACTGAATCTAAACTTCACAGAACAATTCACTGAGCAAGGCAAAGGGCCACACTTGAGGACCTAGAGGGCCATATGTGCCCTCAAGACTGCAGGTTCCTTTGGTCTAGAACCTTGCTACAATTGATGATTGTGAATATGTTTAAACCCGAGGATCTGAAAGTTTTGAGAAAAAAATTCAAGAGGAAAAATAAGCTTTATATCTTATATGTCTGAAGTCTAAATGTGCCTTATATACCTTGTTTGAATGTATATGCCTTGCATGTATTTTATATCTGTTATTATATTAATAAAATTAACTATTAATGTTTATTTTTGTATATGTATATTTGGTGTATGTATTTGCACATTAGAGCTTTTACCCTTCCGCTTTCTAAATGCATGTTTAATGATTTGATTAAAGAACTAGGGAGCCTCAATATATTGGCTTGATTCACCTACTGGTTATGCGAGTAGGCGTTAAGGGAAATGCTTGGGATGACTATGCTCTAAAACTTATTTTGAAACTTTGAAGGAGCCATGATCTCATTGGTCGAGATACTGCCTCCAGATTGAAAGCCTTCCTCCCAGGTGCCCAGCCCTCACCCACCTACTCCTCCTATATAGTTCTTGGATTTGTTTTTTCATTTTTATTATTCTTTGAAAAGTATCTCAGAAATCCCATGGTACCTCAGCAGTTCCTCATCTCTAGTTTCTCATTCTTTCTGGTTACATGATTAGTTTACATTGCAGTCATTATGTACTCTTTTCAATGTCAGCTCTCCCACTTCATGCACACCAATTTGCACTGAGCAGCCTGCCTACACTCACTATAGGATCATAGATTGACAGTCGGAAGGAACCTAAGAGACTTCCATTCCAGCCCCCTCATTTCACAGATAAGGAAACTGAAGCTACCAGCCCATGGTCGCACAGCTGGTGTGCCTGCAGCAGGATTCATTCTGAGTTTTCTAATTCCAGGTCCAGGGCTCTATCCCTTGGGCCATTGCATCCTTCCATTGTGTTTGGGGTTATTTATGATGATAATTCTCTTGCGAGTGCTCCAGTTTTTGCACCCACATGTGAATGCTGAAAGAATATTATTACTAGAGATTTTTGGTGCTGTGACCTAGAACCTTTTTGCAATGGGATCAGTGAAAGTTCACTATTCATTTTCCCAAATAGGGTTCAGTCTGTTTGTTTGACCCTTCCCCAATTCTATATGCAGCTCATTATCTAGCTGTAGCACCCATTTTTCATAAGAAATTATTAAATTGCAGATCTAGATTTAAGGCTGACACATATATTAGCAATGAGAGACCATGGGCCTCTAGGTGGCTCAGTGCATAGAGTGCTGGACCTAGAATCAGGAAGACCAGAGTTCAAATCCAGCCTCAGACACTTACTAGATGTGTGACCTCAAGCTGTCACTTATACATGTTTGCCTCAGTTTCTTCATCTGCAAAATGAATTGAAGAAAGAAATGGCAAACCGCTCTAGTACTTTGCCAAGAAAACCCCAAATGAGGTCACAAAAAGTTGGGCACAACTGAAATGATTGAACAAAAAAACAGTCGTGCAGTGAGTGAAAGAGTATTTTAATAATAGCATCAGTTTACTTTTCCTGGAGAGTTTAAAAAGGCTTTGCATTAGGCCTTCCCAGACTTAGGCTGTGAAAAGATTCCCTGGCTCTATATTCCTATTCAAAGTTTGAATAGGAGTTTGGGTTACTCTCTTACTCAAACATACTTGGATCTCCATTGGGCAGATCCAGGAAAATCAAACCCATCCGTTGTGTGCTCGCTCAATGTCCTTGACCCACACTCCTTCATTCATCCTCTTTTCCCACAGAGGAGGTGATCCATCCTTCTTCCCAGGTCCCATTTTTCTTCTTGTTCCCTTGATTCCATCACCTCCACCACCTTTTGGAGGACCTTTCATCCTCTTCTCCAGTTTCACTCTCCTTTTTCACCTGTGCCCTCCCCTCTCTCTACACATATATTCAAGTCTTAACCCTTTGAGCTCCTAGTCAATTTCTCTCCATCCTTTCACTTCCAAATTTCGAGGAAAAAATAGTCTACTCTCCCATTTCCTGGTTTACTTGCTTGCTCACATTGCAACCTGGGCTATTTCCAGTGCTTTTGATGAATATCAGGCCACTAGATCCAAATGGCTCCAGAGAGGAAAGTGAGGTTGGTGAACTTGCACAGCCTTCCCTCATTCAAATCAAAGTCAACTGCAAGTCATGCCATCATCTCGATGTCATGGTCCTCTTCAAGAATGCAGGACAAACACAACCTGTGAGTGAGTAGCAGCTCCTCTCCTCTCCTCTCCAGGGGAAGGTACACTCCATGGCCAAATACTGCCTTTTTTTCTTTGGGTTTGCTGACTACATTTCTTGCTCAAAGATCAAGCCTTAAACCCAATTCACTCTGGAACTCACAGATTGGACAAGTCCCCACCCACCTAGCACAGACTGAATGTAGTTGCTAAATAGTAATTGCTTCTCTTTTACCTAGGAACCCTGACGGTGTTTCCCTACCAGTTTGATTTTTTTCTTATTAAAGGGGCCATTCCTTGAATAACTACTTAGAAGCCTATTCATTGAAAGGGTCTATCTCACTCAAAGTAACAATGTGATAAGACCTTAGCCTGAAAGGGCCAACGTCTCATATTGCATCCTGGGCCGTCTCCAGTCATCCTGATGAATATCAGGCCACTGGACCCAGATGGCTCAGGAGAAGAAAATGAGGTTGATGACCTTGCACAGCCCTCCCTCACTCAAATCAAAGTCAACTGCAAGTCATGTCATCATCTTGATGTCATGGTCCTCTTCGAGAATGAAGGACAAACACAACAACCTCTACTTACTCAACTCCTCGATGTGATTATAGAATCTAACACCTAGAATGGGTCTTACAGGCTTTCTAGTCTAGTCTGAACCTAAACAGGGTTTCCCCTCTGAAACAAATGGTAATCCTTCCTCCCTTTGAAGAAAGGCAGTATGGTAGAGAGCTGACTTGGAGTCCAGAACTGAGTTCAAATCCTGCCCCCAAAACTTACTAACTCTGAGTCTCAGTTTCTCCATCCGTAAAATGAAGGAATTGAACTAGATGTCATCTAAGGTCCCTTCCAGCTCTATGATCCTATGCTATTCATTGAAATAGAATGCACTACTTCCTTAAAGCAGTCTGTTCCTAATTAAGACAGAGATATGTTAGGAAGGTTTTCAATGCACGGAACTGAAAGAGGCCTCTCTGCAGCCATCAATTGTTGTCTACAGTCCTGTCTCCTGAGGCCAAACAGAGCAAGTCTAAACCATCTTCCACAAGACAGTCCCTTTGATAAGGTAAGATAGATGTACTATCACTCACTTCAAGTCTTCTAATTTCCAAGATAAAAATTTCTAGTTCATTCTATTGACTCTCTCTCTCTCTCTCTCTCTCTCTCTCTCTCTCTCTCTCTCTCTCTCTCAAGTCCAGATCTCCCTATCGTTCTCATTCTGTAAGTGTATGCTTACTTATTGGCCTGATTCCATTAATGATCAGCATAAAAGCTTTGACCATTTTTATCCTTGGTTAGCTAGTTTGCTCCTCCTCAGGCAACATGGTGGCCCCTTGCTCCCAGGAACTCACCATTTTAGTGGTTCAGACCCAATCTGTTTAGTCCACTACAATCTCCGAATGCCCAAACTCAAGAGACTGACCAACTTCAGCCTCTCTAGCAACTGGGATTCTAGAAGAATGCCACTACATTACATTGATTTTCATATCAAATAGTCTTCTGTCCTCTTATCATTCTTGATGCCCTCCTCTGCAAGTACCCCAAATGATTAATGCCCTTCTCAAAATGTGGTCCCCAATACTGAACACCAAACTCTAGATAAAGGATGACCAGGGCATTGAATAAGGGGATAATCACCTCTCTTTCTCTCTCTCTTTCTCTCTCTCTCTCTCTTTGACTCTTTTAATACATCCCGAGACTTCATTAGCATTTTGACTCGCATGTCACCCTGATGATTCACTGTGCTTGGAATCTACCAAAACCTTGATGTCTTTTCTGCATGAACTATTATCTCTCCTTACTTCCTTCATCTTGTAATTTTAAGGTTGATCCTTTAACCCAAATGTGTCATTTAGCTGTTTCAGTCATACCTGACTTTTTGTGACCTCTTTTGGGGTTTTCTTGGCAAAGTACTGGAGTAGTTTGCCATTTCCTTCTCCAGATCACTTTACAGATGAGGAAACTGAGGCTAACAGGATTAAGTGACTTGCCCAGGGTCACACAACTAGTAAGTGTCTGAGGCTGGATCTGAATTCAGGTCTTCTTGATTCCAGGTCCAGTGTTCTGTCTCCTACATAACCTAGATGCCCCCAACCAAAGCGTAGGACTGAACATTAATTCCTAATAAATTTCATGTTATCTGATTTGGTCCAGTGTTCCAGCCTAAAATCTTTTCGTGTCTTTACCCTGTAATACAATATACTAGGAACATTGACTTCATGTTATCTGCACTTATGATAAGCATACAGTCCAAGAATTCATCATTGATTTTTTTAAAGCAAATTAAATATCACAGGGACAAGAACAGATCCCAGGGACACTCCAGAGAAGACTTCCTTCCAAGATGACAATGACCCTATTAATAGTTATTCTTTGGGCCTAACAATATGATGATATGCATTCAGCTTGTATCTCATGCCCACAAGAATATCATGATGAATTTTGTCAAATTGCTGAAATCTAAAGTAGGAATATTGTCTAAATCTACCAGTCTACTTTAGGTACTCTGCCAGGAGGCTGCTAAGTGGTCTAGTGGGTAGACTGCTGGTCCTTGAGTCAGGAAGACCTAAGTTCAAATCCTGCCTTTAACACTTATTAGCTGTGTGTCCCTAGACAAACCATTTAATTTCTGTCTACTTTACTTTCCTCAATGGTAGAATGGGAATCAAAATACCACCCACCTCCTAGCATTTTTCTGAGGCTCAAATGAGACAGCATTTGTAAAGCACTTAACACAGCACCTTGTAAATAGTGGGAGCTTAATAAATGCTTGTTCCCTTTTCTCCCTATCAAAAAAAGAAATAGGCTCAGTCTACTCTAGCATAAACAGTTTTTGAAGAATCCATTCTGGCTCTTAGTGGCTTTAACCTTTTAGCTTGACTCTTAGTGGTAAATCTTTTCTAAGGTTTACAAATGATTCTTTCATTTACACATTCCAGAATTTTGCAAGAAATCTGTCAAGCTTTCAGGCTTGTGGTTTATAGATTCTATCATCTTCCTTTTTTTTTTTTTTTAACAGTTAGGATATCTGTTTTTTTTTTCTCTTTTCCTGTAGTACTTCTTTTACTCTCTAAGATTTTTAAAGAATCATTGACAATGACTTTTTAAAAAACATATGTGCAAGGTACTATATTAAACTTTTGGGATAGAAATACAAAATTGAAATCATCTGGCCTCAAAGCACTTCCTTTCTTCTGGGTGGGGAGGGAGGTGGAAAGAACACATACACAAGCAGGCCAATAAAAATTACATACAAAAGGCAAGATGGTGAAAGAATGCTTTTTTGTGAAACTTAAAAACATATGCTTCAATCTGTATTCAGACAATATCAGTTCTTTCTCTGCATTTTTCGTCATAAATCCCTCAGAGCTGTCTTGGGTCATTATATTGCTGAAAATAGCTAAGATGATCATCCTACAATATTGCTATTACTTTGTACACAGTACATTTCACTTTGCATCAGCTCATGTAAGTCTTTCAAGGTTTTTCTGAGAGTATCCTGCTTATCATTTCTTATAGCACAATAGTATTCCACTACAAATCACATGCTACAATTTGTTCAGCCATTCCACAACTGATGGGCATCCCCTCAACTTCCAATTCTTTGCCACCAGAAAAAGAGCTGCTCTAAATATTTTTGTACATATGGGTCATTTTCCTATTTTTATCTTTTTGGATACAGACCCAACTGAGGTATTACTAGGTCAAAGGGTATGTATGCATGGTTTTGTAGCACTTCGGGCATAGCTCCAAATTGCTCTATGGAATGACTGAATCAATGGTGAAAGGTTTTAAAAGCTAAGCAGAGGAATTTGTATTTGATTCTAGAGGCAATAGGTAGCTATTGGAGTTTATTGAGTAGGCTCCTGAGAGTAGGAATTGTTTTATTCTTTCTTTTTGTATCTGAAGTACCCAGCACGGTGCCTGGCTCGTAGTCGAAATGTCATAAATACTTATTGATTGATTGATTGTGAGTGAGTGGCATGGTTAGACCTGCCCTTTAAGAAAATTAGTCTACCAACTCTGTGAAAAATGGATTGGAGCCGGGGAGTGACTTGAGGCAGGAAAACCAGTTAGGTGGCTATTGCAATAGACCAAGTAAGAGGTGATAAGGATCAAGCTGGATTTGAGGCTGTGTGGATGGAGACAAGAAAAGGGAACGGAGAGATGCAGTGAAAGTAGAAACAAGATTGGTAAATTGACTGGATACATGAACTGAGTGATTGTATGGAGGGGAAGATGACACAAGGTAGTGAACCTCGGTTACTGGAAGAATATTGGCACCCTCAAAAGACATAGGGATATTCAGGAGGATAGGTTTGGGTGTTCAAATGAGCACTGCTTTGGGTATGTTGAGTTTGAGATGACCATGGGTCATCTAGCCTGAAATGTCTGATCTTATAGTCAAATGCTCTGATTTCTCTGCGCCATGTTGCACCATTCACTCCCAGCTCTTTCCTAACACTCTTTTCCCTTCACTTTGGTGTTGCAGTTGCTTTCAGTGGTGTCTGACTCTTCATGATCCTATCTGGGGTTTTCTTGGTAGAGATATTAGATTGGTTTGCCATTGCTTATTTTTACAGATGAGGAAACTGAGGGTTAAGTGACTTGCCCAGGGTCGCACAGCTAGTAAGGGTTTGAGACCATATTTGAACTCAGTCTTTCTGACTCCAAGTCCCCTCAGTGATCTATTCAATGCACTATTTAGTTTACCTCCTTAATAAGATACTAAGCTCCATGGAGGCAGAGGATATTTTTATTAATGCTTTTATCCTACTCATGATCCAGTACAATACCTTCAGCATAATAGAGTCTTGATAAATATTTGCTAAAAGAATGAACAAGAGGATGAATGAATATGTAACCATGTCATCATAGTTGCCTAACCCTAAACAAAGCATGTCTTCTGCACATACTATATTTTATGCCTTTCAAATGCCATTTACAAGGTTGTTTCTATTTTTGCAAGTCAGAGAGAGGAGATGGTATCTCTTAATCTTTATATTGACAGAAATAGAATTCCAGGGGTACAGAAAAAAGCATCACTCTATGACTATAGAACTAGACTCTGATGATTGCTTCCCTAGGTGTGGATGGCGTGTTCAGGGAAGACTAACACCTCTAGTGTGAGGTCTTACGGAGCCTTTTTCAGGGCTGCTCATCTACCTTTGATGTCCACCTGTCACTTCTCCCACTCATGGCTCTAAGAAGCTGTAACATGCAAAGTGGCCACACTCCAGGAAACCACCCGGGGCAGATGAGTTAAATCAGGCTGAGAGTGACTGATAGGTCTCAAACCCATTGGTGAATTGGTGTCTCCCTCAAACATGTGAAGACTCTCCCCTCCCTGAGCAGAATAATGAACAGATGAGAACAATTCGTTCCAATAGACCATGAAGGCAGCTGAAGCAGGAGCCACTGAGTGCTGAGAGCTTGGTCAGACATCAAAGAAGTCAAGGTGATCCACTGCATCCTGGGTCATGGCAGTCATCCTGTCTTTTGTGTTGCCATTGGACTTCAATGACTCTGGAAGAGAGATCGAGGCTGACAACTTTGACACATCAATCCAATTCATGAGAAAGTCAAGATATTACCCCATGATGTCACTGGTCCTCTTTGAAACGACAACAATGTGACAATAGCATCACTCCCCATAGTGTCTGTTGGAATATCCTGTCAAGAATGGATAACATCCTTGTTTAGATACCCCCCCAAAAATTCCCCAACAGAGAGTGATTTGGTCATCCACAGTCAAGCAGATCAAGCCAAGGCTAAGAGCCATATTCTCCAGGAAACATTTGTAGACTAGTTACACTCTTCCGCTTGACTGTTCGTTGTGTGTAGACAATTCAGCAGACCTGGAATGTTCACTGGTGCTGGTAATATCACTGAAAAGGCAGGGTCATAAAGTAGCTGGCCCCAAACTCTAGGCAGGTTGGGGTTCAAGTCCCAACTTTGGCAAACTAGCTTGGTGATCCCGGGCAATTCACTTAACCTCTCATGCTCCCAGTGGCTCTCTGAGACTATAAGTTATAGATAAATTATACAACCACATTAGAGGATCAGAGATTTAGAGTTATCATGTTGTCCAACCTCATTAGAGGGGTTAAGTGACCTGCTCATGGTTATACAGGTTCTAAGTAGTCAAGCAGGGATTGGAACCTAGGTCTGCTCTGATCACCATACCATGCTAACTCTTAATGGAGAGTTTGAAATCACAAGTCTGGATGCACACTCCCTAAAAAAATCCCATTTTGTATTTATTTTAGGATTTAAAACTTAAAGAGATTTTAGTGAGCATCTCATCTAATCCTCTAACTCTACCTAAAGGGAAACTGAGACCCAGGAAAGGGAAGGGACTTGTCTAAAAAGTAACTAATATAAAACTACTGGGATTTGAACCCAAATAGTAAATGTAAAATAATAAAAGATGCTTAGTAAATGTTTATTGAATTAAACTGAACTGGAATGAAAATTCATTGTTTTTCTTCCTCTGTTGAGATGGACAAAAACATCTGTAATGCTCATCCTT
The DNA here is from genome assembly GCF_028372415.1 of Notamacropus eugenii. NCBI lineage: Eukaryota > Metazoa > Chordata > Mammalia > Diprotodontia > Macropodidae > Notamacropus > Notamacropus eugenii. Next base: position 104,073,069 of record NC_092876.1, read on the forward strand.
GAACATTCTAATCATAGGCTGTCTATGAGAAGGCATCTTGGATGGGTTGGTCTGTATTTTTCATTTTAAAAAGAACTATATTTTCCACATCAGCAGTGCTCGTTGCATGATAAATAAAAATGAATGTTTGGGAGATGAATTTGAAAAGAATTTTGTTGCCAATATCCTGGGTAAGTTCAAGTTGTTCTTTTTTTTTTTTTTTTTCAAAAGATTCATAGGCTTTTGGGAAAGAAAGGAGTTGACTGCTTGAAAAAAAAATCAATCAAAAAACTTCGATTTTTTTTGACAGTTAACTCAGAACCAGATGTAAATGTTTTTCCTTGAAGCTAGCCCTGAATTGTGGCTTCTTATGCTACAGAAGTTTTCATACCTTCTCATATATTTTAAAGGTGTTCTTGTATTAGAAATCCTGAACTGGATTCAGGAGATATGGGTTCTAGCCTTAGCTTTGACGTTAACCGGTTGTGTGGTTTCTCTGGACCTCAGTTGCCTTACCTATAAAATGAGAATGAAAATATCTATCCTGCCTCCACAACAGGGTGGTTGTGACTTAAATGCAAGTGAGTAAAGTAGATTTTATTAAGCACTTACTATGTGCTGGGCACAAGGCTAAGTGTTGTTTACAGGTTCCAAAGTGAGATGACTCCTGTAGTCTCCAAGCTGATATTCTAAGAGGATGAGACAACACATAGAGGGGAGTGGATGGTTAGTGGACCAATTGGGCAGTGGATTAACACAGCCTTTCCAGAAGCAAGAGTAATATTGTTTTGATTCTACTTCCCAGAGCGAAAGGTGGAAGAAGAGGAAGGAGCAGAGAAGGGACAAGGGCATAGTGTTAAGGATGAAGAAGCAACCTCAGATCTAGAACTGGTCCAGCATACCACATGTATACATGCCCACAATCATCAATATGCTTGCTCCAGCCATAGGAGCATAGGACAAACCTATCTCCATATTCTTCACTTGTATAGTTCTTGTCCATGCTTGACCATAAATTGTTGTTATAGGTACCTCCCAACAAGTTTCTTTAAGGTCTTTCAACATTTCATGAATAGCAATGACTTTTCCAAACTGTATATTTTCTCCTAAGCTCCCATCACATGATTGACCAACTTCCTTTTCTGGGCATACACATGCTCAATCATTTTTATATATTTTATATGTTATTTTTATAATTTATGTAATATATATTTCTATGTAATTCTATATCATAAATGATATTTACATGATATATTTATATACTATATTATCTAATACAATATAAAATATTTACATATTTTATTTTTATTTTATCTATTATTTTTATATTTTATATAATATATGATGTATATAATTCTGTATGATACATAATATTTACATAACATAATGTTTTATATATCATATAACATAATTTATTTAATATATACTGTTTGTATATTTAATTTTTATATATTATTTTTATATTTTATATAATATTTATTATATATAACATATCTTATATATTTGTAAATATATATTTACATTATATATTGTATATAATATACAGTATTTCTATATATTTTATATGTACTTTTGCTCATCTCTGGCTATATCGTGCATACTACTTACAGTGTCTTTTCATGGCTCTTTGGGTCGCCTGCAGTTTTGATTATCATATACGATGCCAGTTGTCCTTTGTTTTTGCAGTGGACCAATGATGTCATGGTTGACTTTCTTATGAATTCGATTTAAGGGAGGCAGAGTTGCACAAAGTTGCCAGTCTCAATTTCTCCTCCAGAGTCATCGAAGCCCAGCGGCAAGGCAAAAGTCATGATGACTGGCGATGTCCTGGGTCGCAGTGGACGACTTTGGCAGCTTCGATGTCTGACCAAGCTCTAAGTGCTCTACTGTTCCTGTTTCAGCTGCCTTCGTGGCAGTTGGAACAAATTGTTGTCATCTGCCCGTTATTCTGCTGGGGGGGAAGTCTTCACACACTAGCATGGACATTGGTTACATACCTACCAAGTGACAAGCGCTGTGCTAAGTTCTAGCATTACAAATAAGAAAAAGAAAGGTAGTCTTGCCCTCACAGACCTTACAATTCAATAGGGAAATATAATACACCCAGAAAAAGCTGAAAGGGGGAAAAGCACAGGATGGAGAAAATTATAATGAAGCCAGGTAGAACAGCTGGGGACCATGGAAGATAGGGCTGACATTTTGAACCGTTTACAGAGGGAGGCTGTGGGGGAGGATGTTTTTGCTCTGCCTTAGGGTCCTCCAGTCAGAGAGGCTGAGGCAGCTGAGGATGGCGATGAGGAACGAAGAATTCAGCTGCAGCAACCTCCAACCTAGCAGCAAATTTAGACTTTACTCAAAGAGCTCTTTCTAACAAATCTATTTGTCCTAAAGAAGAACAGGCTATTTCTGTAGCTACTGAGCTCTTCCTCACCTGAAGTCTTTCAGCAAAGGTTCAGTGCCCACTTGTCGAGGTACGCATAGAGGGGATTTTCACCTTTATTCCATCTTAGTCCAATGCAGAGACGACCAAGGGTATCTTTGCTGGGCTCTAACCTAACATTTGCCTAATGACTATATATTACTCCCCCTCACGCATTCTGCCCTCTAGACCACCTAACCTACCTTGTATTTCCAACATTTGATATTGTATCTCCTGCTTCTGTGCCTTTGCAGGCAGCCCCTCATACCTAGTATGCCTTTCCTCCTTTTTCCACTCCTAGTTCCCTTCATCCACATGTTTTCTGCCTTCATAATCCATAACCCTGAAGTTTCTCTCTCTTACATAGCTTCCTCTCCTTCCAGGTCTCACTGTGTTTCACTTCCCTTACCACAATATTCAGTCACTACATCCATTTCCCATGCCATTACCCATGGTTTGGCCTCACTTTGTTTCCCTTTCAAACATCTCAGTCCCTTAGTTATCTAACTCCTGGATCTTTACAGTATCCTCAAGTCTTTGAGTTCCCTGTGCTTCAGTCCATTTATCCAGAAAAGCTTACCTTCTCTGCTCCTGTTCCCATTCTCCTGAATGGCACTAGAGAGTAAGTCCATAATAAATCTGTTATCCATCCTCAACTGGGCCCTTGCTGCTGCATACCAGTACAACTATTATTTCAACCAAGTCTCTTATAATAGTTCTCACAGCAACTATACCAAATCTCCTTTTTCCTTCTCAAGCCACCTAGATCACCACCTCCTTTGACCCTCTCAGCAGAGAACCTCACCTCATACTGCAATGAAAAACTGAGACCACTATTGGAAGGATCCTCTCCTCATCTCTACTTCAAATTGCCTCAGCATCATCTCCCATCCTTTCCTCCTTTGCTTTAGTCCTGGAGGATAAGTGGATCCTTCTTTCCAAGGCTACTATAAGGTAAGAAAAAGGAACATGGCACCAGATTGAAAAGGATCTTGTGTGGCAAAGGATTTAGAGCTTTGCTTGGTCAACAATAGGGAATCATTGATGATTTTTGAGCACAGGAGGAGTATGACTAAATCTATGCATAAGAAAGAAAAGTCTGACATTGATATGAAAAATGGATTGGAAGAGTAAGGGTTGAGGTGGGAAGACCTGTTTGGAGCTTAATACTTTGGTCCCAGTAGGTGGTCACCAGGACCTAGGGAGGAAGCAATGAATATGAGAGATGTGGTAGAACTGGTTGTTGTGCTTTGTTCTCAAAGAGGACCAAAATGACATCGCTGTGCTGAAATCAAGTTTCAATGTGTCCAATTGTGATTGATTGGGCCACAATACAAGCTCAGAATGCTCTACCACAGGTCAGGCACAAATAGTCTGTGTGAACATTTGGGATGGATTCTCTAAATTTTTGCATCCTGCATTTCCTTTGAGTTGCTTCAATTCTGCCTTGCTCATACAGCATAGCACCTTCTCTGATGTAGGCATGTCATGCTGAGCAGTCCTGTGCCAGTGTCTCCCAAGTCACATAATTAATTCTAAAGTTCTTAAGTGAGACCGTGAGAGTGTCCTTGTATCACTCCTTCTGACCACTATGTGATCGCTTGCCCTGTGTTAGTTCTCCATAAAACAGTCTTTTTGTCAAGTGTATGTTTTGCGTTCAAACAACATGGCCAGCCCATAGGAGTTTTTCTCTCTGAAGTTTTTTGCTCTGTGAATGCTTGGCATTTTAGTTCTCATAAGGACTTCAGTGTCTGGTACCTTATCCTGCCAGGTGATCTTCAAAATCTTCCTAAGACAATTCAAATGGAAGTGATTCAGTTTCCTGGCATGGTACTGGTAGACTGTCCAGGTTTCACAGGCATACAACAATGAGGTCAGCACAATGGCTTTGTAGACCTTCAGTTTGATAGTCAGTCTAATACCTCTTCTCTCCCATACTTTCCTTTGGAGCCTCCCAAACACTGAGTTAGCTCTGGCAGTGTGTGAATCAACCTCATTATCAATGTGTACATCCCTGGAAAGTATACTACCAAGGTAAGTGAACTTATCCACAACATTCAAAATTTCTCCATTTGCTGTAACCGATGGTTCCACATATGGATGGTTTGGTAGTGGCTGATGGAGCACCTGTGTTTTCTTGGTGTTAATCATTAGGCCAAAATTAGCACAGGCAGCAGAGAATTGATCCATACTTTGTTGTATCTCAGCTTCAGAGGCTGCATTGAGTGCACAATCATCTGCAAACAAAAAATCATGCACCAAGGCTCCCTCCACTTTGGTCTTGGCTTGTAGCCTTTTCAAATTGAATAATTTCCCATCAGTACAGTAGTTGACCTTGATGCCATGTTCATCCTCATTGAAAGCATTTGACAACATGGCTGAAGACATCATGCTAAGGGTAGAACTAGAATTAACTGAACACAGGAATGGTTCGGATAGGAAAGGTCAGTCATTCAACAGGTATTTATTAAGTGTTAACCACATGTTGGAAATATAAAAACAAGCAAAAAGACAGCCCCTGGCCTCGAGGAACTTGCTTCCAAAGGGAAGAGGGGAAGACAACACATGACAACAAGCTGAAAAGGGGGTGTGACCATAATGGAGCAGTCAGTCCAGCAAGCTGATGAGAAATGAAGAGATGGCTGACCCAGGCGCTCTCCTTCAATGGAGGTTCTGAGAGGAGCAATCCAACTAGAGAGGGGAGAGTATTTCCCAGGTGTGAATTCAGGGCCAAAGGGAGATTTCAGGAGGAGGAATTTGGGGGGACATGATGGAGTCCAGAGGGCAAATGGGTGAGTTAAAAGGAGTGTCCTGCTTTTGAAATTGGGAAACCTGGGTGAATGATGGTGTCACCAATATCTCCTATGGTAGCAGTGTACATGGAGTTAGGAGGCCTGTGAGACCTTGGGCAAGTCTCCGTATTCTCTCATCTGTAAAATGAGGAGAGTAATACACTACATGCCTCCCAGAGCGATTGTGAGAAAAGTGTTTGGCAAATACCAAGGGCTATGAAAAAGTGAGTTGTTATCAAATATGGCGATAATTATAAAAGGCTTAGCCTTTTGCCTGGCACATAGTAGGAGCTGTATTAGTGTTAGCTGTCATTACTGTTATTATCATTGCTGCCATAATCTGTCCCATCCTCATTTTTGGTATTAAGCTGGTCTCTCCAGCGCCCTGTCCTAGGTGGTTTATCACTACTTGAGGCTCAGTTTCACCTGTAACACCATGCCTTGGTACAGGCCCTGAAATGTTTGTTACAGCAGGCAGATGTAATTGATAACACCAAAGAAGGAGGCTTGGGAATCTTTGTATAGGATACAGACAAGAAAAAGTGAGATCAACCCTGGGGAGATTACTTTTTAGATTGTGGAAGCATTCTCAACTATGGACTGTGGTTGGTTATTGGACACACGAACACTGACCACCCTTTCATATCTTATTTTCTAATTAATTTAGGAACATGCTGTTAATCTTTCCCTTCACCCTCCACCTCAAGGAAGCTTAGTTCTATTATTGGCCATTGTCCATAAGATCATAGGCCTAGAGCTAGAAGGGGTCTCAGAGGCCACTGGTTCCAACCCTCCCATTTTACAGATAAGGAAACTGAGGTCCACAAAGGTAGCATGACTTGTCCAAGGTCATACAGCTAGTAAGCATCACAGGTGGAATTTTAACGCAGTTCCTCTGACCCCAAAGACCTTGTCCTTCCTACCATAAAACAGTGCCTAGAATGAAAGGCATCGCCCAGACTTACAGGAAGGTCTGCCTGTCAGAATAGGGGCAGTTTTGTGGGTCTCGTCTTCACAGATGAGGAGAGGCAGAAAGGTTAAAAGGAGTTCCTTCATAAACCTATGTCAATGCCAAGTATAAGATGCAGGCCTCTGAGTCCTCACAACTTATTCCATCCTTCGGAATTTATCACCTTTTTAATATAAAACACATTGCCCAAGCTGGAAGTCATGTAATGGGTAATGGGCCATTTTCTCCTTACTAAGATTCAGTTTACCCTCAAGAAGTGCTTCCTTCTATAAAAGACTCTGACATCTGAATACAGCTAGGGCAGATTCTTGTGGGTTGCTACCATTTTAAGGGTGAATGAGAAGTTTGCTTCTTGCTGGAGAGCTGGTGTTCCCAGATGCTAGGGGCATGGGAATGTAGGGGTAAGGCTACTTTGAAGACTGGAGGTTAAATGCATGATTTTTGGGCACAGCAAGGTCCTTGCCCAAGGACAACTCCACTGGGAAGTAATAAATGAATCTTTAAAAGAATAACTAGCTTTTATAAAGTGCTTTAAGACTTGCAAAGCACTTTGCATAGGTGATGTCATTTAGTTTTCAGAAGCTAGGTAGGTGCTATCAGTACAGATGAGAAAACTGAGACTGTGACTTGTCCAGGATCAAACTACTAATATGTGTCTGATGCAAGGTTCAAACTCAAGTCTTCTCCTCTTCAATACTCTGTTTACATGGAAGTTTTGAAAGAATTCTCCTGTCTAAAAAAAAAAATCATCCTATCCTATGGTTTGGGAGCAAACAATCTGATTGCCGGTGGTTTTGTTAGGTACCGAAAGTGGCGAAAGAAGATGAATAGAAAGGAATGGTTGTCTTTGGTTGACGCTCTCATTTCTTTTTTTTTAACTGCTGAAATCACTCACATTTTGTTTGTTCCAATTCTGTTGCCTTAAGATTCGATGAATAGCAGGGACGGAAGGGAGGGAGGGACACGCTGGCTAAGTGTTCTCCTGGCTGCTTGCCATTTGCCTGAACTTGAGGAGATTAAAAACCCTCACCCACAGCTTAACCCTGTCTCACTACCACAGTGAACAAGAGGACACTACTTCTACAGCCTCTGAGACATTTGCCTTGTTAATTAATTGAATTTCATAAGCCAGACAATGGCTCCAAAGCTCTTCTGTATAGATAGGAGGAGATTCGATTTTGTTTTTGTTCTTTTTTGGTTTTGCCATTTTGAAAGAAGGATGTTATGTCACAACATGCATTAAAATCACTGCTATTCAATGTTCTGTAAACCAGCTCTCCCCATTGGCCAACACGCCCAAGTGTCCAGAGTACAATGATGATTGAGAGGCAGAGAGTAGTTATTTGAACTGCCTCCAGAATCCTCAACCAAAAGGTCAGATGGCTTAGTCTCAATATGTTATATGATAATGTTAGGTACATTTTCTTGCATTTCTATTACTATCTACAGTTATCCCTTCCATATTGAGGGGGTTATTTCCCCAACTCCCTCCCCCTTCAAATCTGGAAAATCCATGTAAAATGTTTTGGCCCTCCCTTGGTACCAGAGGAGAAATATGAATTTCTCTTTTTCTTTTATAGGGTGTTTACAGTACCTTATTGTTAAATTTGGGTTGATGTTGTACAATAATACATTTTATTATGTATTATATGTATATATAATATATACACATGTGTGTATGTATATACACATATATAAATTATATATGTTTATGTGTGTATGTGCACATATATGTATATGTGTATATATACTCATACATACATGTATGTGTATATATATGTGTGTGTATATATATATATGCATTTCTGAGTTTCTAACTTTTTCCATGTCATTTGCTGGCCTTTGCATGTCATCTGCAGCTTCTGCAAAACTCCCCCCAAATTCCCATATAATTTCTTATGCCAATCCATGATATATCAAAACCACTATGGGGAAAGTAGTGATGTAGAAGGGATAACTGTATTAGCCAGTATGTTTGCTTCACCAGAACAACCACTTCCCCTTCTGAGTCAGATAGCAGAGAATTTGTTGTAGCTATGACCAAGGAAATGATGCCCTCAGAAACTCTGAGTGAAGCCTCATAAGATGAGCTGAGATCTTGAGTCCTGGTTATTTCAACCAATAGTATAATAGAGGAGAATTGCCAGGTAACTCCATTGAACATTGGGTCATCAGCTTTTCATGCCTTAAAGCTGTCTGAGTGTTGTGCTGTCCTTGGAAGGCAGAGGACCTAATTTCTAGAACTGTAAAGCTGAAAATTCTTCAACACTGGACTTTTTTTACTTAGAAATAACTTTGACCCTGAACTTTCCTCAAGCATTGCATGTCTTGTTCCTGCCTCTTGGAAAATTTCTTAGCTTAGCATTCAAGGCTTCTCCCCAATCTGTCCCCAACTTCTGTTTATTTCCCACTACTCCCTTCTCACTGACTCTCCACACCAGCCAAGCTGAATGCTTTGCATCTTGAATCCCACCCTCCACCCATCTCTGTTCTTTTGCTCATGTTCTTCCAGGAGCTACCTTCCCTTGGTCCCTCCAATATCGGTCCTTCCCATCCTTCAAGGCTTCAGCTAGAGTCCAGACTCCTTTGTGAAGTCTATTGAGATGTATGTGTATGAAGGGACCTTTCTTTCCTCTTTTCTTCCTTCATGGATTTATGAGAATGTTATTGACTGAATTTAGTATTCTCGTTCAAAGGTTTCTATTTTGTTTGTCCCATTCTTTCTGTATTCTTCTCAAATCTATATTCACCTAAACTACTGGAGTCAATGTGTGATATATTGGATGATAGTTTTATCCCATTCCAACTGAGCAGTGAACTTATAAAATCATTTAACCTCATTTTTCACCCTGTCAAAGACAGGCTGAAACAGACAGAAACAGAGAAAACCAGAGACAGAAGGAGAGACAGAAAAAGAGAGAGAGAGAGAGGTAGAGACAGAGACAGTGGGACTGAGTTGAGAGATAGAGAGGGATGCAGAGCTATGCTTCATCACAAGGGAAGTATTGACTTTTACTCAATGAGGAAAACTCTTGAAGATTTTTTTCCACCTTAACGTATTGCTAGGCAGAAAAAAATTTTGCCACGAGCAAATGGAAGTGGGCAGGTGGGTGAGATGGAAGGTTGGCCCCTCTCAGAGCATGGCAGAGATCAGCAAATAGAAGACATGACTTGGTGAGGTCTCAGCCAGAAGAATGCTCATGTTTCCTATTGCAATTTATATGGTGATAGTTTATGGAGAAACCTAATGAGAGAGTGGACAGAGAACCGACCTTGGTGGTAGGGTGATCTCTGATACATATGGGCTGTGTTGCTCTGGGAAAGCCGCCCTCTTGGTGTCTGCCAGATTTGTAGCTGAAGAGAGGTGCTGACCTGCTTTCATAGAGGGAGTTTCCTCAGCAAAGGGAGTTTCTTCACCCTGTTCCAGTAAAATCTCAGCTATCTATCCTCTGCTCTAGGTTTTTACATGTTCTTGTTCAAGGATTTCTTTTTCATTTTCCTTATTTTTTTCTGTAGCCTGAATTCTGGAGCCTGAGGTTCTATGGAGTCTCAGCTCTAGATTCACATAAACTACTGGAGTCAATGGATGATTTATGGATGATCTTGTATTCCATCCAAGCTCAGCTGGGAACTTGGAAAGTCATCTAAACTGATTTTGCAGCAGGCTAGCAGACCAAGGAAAGAACATGCATTTTTAAAGTAAAACATTTAATCAGGACTAAAGCAAGATAGAAAAACACCCATTCCCAGATGAGTGTTACACTCATTCTTATTTCCCACCAGAGTAATCTGGGAAAACAGTATCTCTGAGACACATGGTTCTGAAATGAGAAAATTCTCTGTGTGTCTTGACTTCTCTGTTTTTGTCTATGTTTCTGTCTTTCTGTTGTTCTGTGCCTCCCCCTTCTCCCCATATCCCCGTCTCCCCCTGTCTCCCCGTCTCCCCTGTCTCCCCCTGTCTGCCCTGCCTCCCCTGTCTGCCCTGTCTCCCCCTGTCTCCCCCTCCTTTCTTTTTCTTTGTCTCTACACCTTTCTCCCTCTTTCTCTCCCTCCATCCCCTCCCTCCCTTCCTTGTTCCCTCCCTCCATCTCTCTCTCCCTCTCTTTCCCTCTCTCCTCTCTCCCTCTCTTTTTCTCTCTCCTTCCTTCCTTCCAGAATTAGGTAAGCATGGCCTTCAGTGAAAGTAGCCTTGCTTGACGACTGCATATACTGGCATCACACAGCTTCAAATAAAAATAGTGAGAATAGATAGCATTTATATAGGGCCTACTATGAGTCAGATGCTATGCTAAGGACTTTACAAATATTGTTTCGCTGATCTCAAAACAACCCAGTAAGGTAAATAGTATCATCCCCTTTTACAGTTGAGAAAACTGAGGCAAACAGAGTTAGTTAAGTGATTTGTCCAAAAGTCTTATATGTGGCAGTATTTGAACTCGGGTCTTCCTAATATCAGACCCAGTGATCTTGCTCTATGGAGTCTTAGGAACATGCTAGGGCCATTAGTCTCCCTAAGTACTGCCATGACCCAGAAGCCAAGGTCATCCCCTCTGCATAGATGGGCTTCTACTTCTTCTTCTCATCCTCCTACTATGATGACATTCCTTGTGTCCCCAATGGAATGCCCTACAGAAACTCAAAGTCTCAACTTACCTACAAGCATATCCCTGTCATGGAACTGAGGGCCTCGTGGGAAATGTAGCCCTTAATGGGATAAGCTTACATATGCTACCTAGCACAGCTTGCTCTCATCTAAGCCCTGTTACATTTCAATAAAATGTTCTTCTTCATATACTTTTTGAATAATCTACTAACAATCAGTTAGTATATATGGAGGAATATTACATAGAGTATTCTCAGGTTTCCTTGGTAAAAGTTGCTGAGAAAATACGCTAAAAGGAATTTGGGTCATTCATGCCATGAATCTATGACACAAAGGCATGGCATCATGACTCATAGAACACTGCTTGTGAAATCCTTGGGAGCAGTGACTGTGTTTTTGCCTAATTTTGTACCCTGGTGCTTATCATGGTACCTGGTACATGGAAATGCTTTATCAATGCTGGTTGACTGACCAACAGGTTGCTACAAGAGAGCAGTGATACTAACACACGGTAACAGTGATCCTTGTGTTTCATAGGTATCCCCTTGAAGGCAGGTAGTGTAGATGGAAAATGGTACCCACAGGAGAGAAAAGCATAGGCAATGCATTTGTCCCACAGTCACAAGGGTTGGAGCCAGCCCTCAGAAAGAGAGTGAAGCAGACAAACTTTCTCCTTGGTACTATTCCCTCCTCCTCCCTCCTTCCTTCTTTCCCTTTGGGTCCCTCTTGATCTTTACTTTTTGGGGTTGACAGTTGACTAGTCTGGATCAGGTGAATTCTAAATTCCTCTCTAGCTCTGCATCCTGGGATTCCCTAATAAATGTATCTGCAGCTAAGTGTTAATGTCATAAGACAAAGAGACATTCTTCCAGTGGGCCCCATTTTGAACAGGCCTTTCTGTAGTCCAGGACACAATCTTTATGGGTTTCCAAAGCCTTTACTGCAGTTGCAGGAGGAAAAGGAAGGTGGGGGAGGGAAGAGAGGAAGGAGGGGAGAGTGGGCTATATTTCTCCCAAGGCCTCCATTTTCCCCAGTCTAATCTGGAAAGACAGTGGAACATGCTTTGGTGTCCAAGATGCCAATTTAGACTTTGGTTCTACTACATACTTTCTGGCATCCAAGATCTCAAAGATCAGTGAGTCTAAGCCTTTCCTGAACAGAAAGCCCCTCTACAATATCCTTGATAAGTGTGTCACAGGCCCCTAAGCCACTCACCCATACAGCCCTTGAGCCACTGAGGCAACATTTAATAAGTAAATCAATAGAAGGGAATGGATATGACCCTGGAATCCACTGGCAAGAGATTACTTGACTGGAAAATGAAGAGTGTTTTCAGACTATTGAGACACATACTTGACAAACATTCCAAATTTAATATACATTTGTACTTCTGAATCAGTGCCTAAGCTTTTTGCATCAGCAGATACCTTTGGAAGATTCATTCTTTTTTTCTCCTTCCCTCCCTACCTTGCTCATCAATTGTTTGATTCCTTCTACAAATATCTATTAAATTCCTACTATCTAGAAGATCCTATGATAAACTTGACAGAGTTACAAAGACTAAAAAAAGACATACCCCAGCATAGTCTGGTATATTCCTCCCCAAGGAACCTGAGCTGGTTGAGGAAATAAAACATGCTCTTAGATAAATGGCAGAAAGTTCCAGAGCCAGCCCTGGTACTGTGGGAACCTGGATGATTGGTGGGTACCATGGGCACTACAGATCCCTGCTAAGTTACAGGAATTTAAAGTGAAAGAGTATAGGAGTGAGGGTAGGCAAACAGAGGCTGAAATAAGGGAGCAAATAGACTCCAGGGAGAATTAAGAAAGGAATGAGAGACAGATGTTCTCCTTTTAAAAAACCCCTCACTTACATTTGCATTCTTGGGATCCCATTAGGTGCAGGGCTGAGTTTTTGCAGAGACTTTATTGAACCTCTAGGGGAAAAGGGCTTATTGGTGAAGGTTAAAACTACTGCCTTGATAAAGGGGCTTGGACGGCAATCTCTTCTCTGTTCCTTACTGTCTCCAGCAAATTAAACTACATTTAATACCACTGTAGCCTGAATGCTTGCAGAGACTGGGGAGAGTGGTGGTGGTGGTGGTGGTGGTGAGGGAAGAAGGGGTAGGAGTAGTCAAGATTGTTATTAGACAGAGAAAGAGGTACCCAAGACTGAACTTGGTCTTTCTTAAGGTTGGTTATGCTATCTCGGGAAAAATCATTCACGTTTTCAGGCCTCAGTTTCCTCATTTACAAAATGAGAAGGTTGGAATCTCTGAATCTGTGGTCAGTGCAACATCCTACAAACATCAAGGGCCTTTCTTTGATATTTATTCAGGGACAGCATGTAATTCTTTGAGGTCAAGGGGGTATCTATTTTCAGTGAGTGGTGTCAACAATCTTTGAGAATTCAAAGCGTGTGAACAAGGAACAAAAGCTGTGTTTTGTCCATATGACTTTTAATTGTTCTTAATAGACTTTCCAATTAACTTCCATCTGAAAAATAATTTAAATTCCCTTTATCACAAGATGATAATTAATACCCAGGCTACAGAAAATCAGTTGTAGTCCAAAGCGCTGCTACAATAAACAGATCTTTGCTATCCCAAGAGTGCATTAAATGTTTTGAGGGGTGGGGTGAAAAAATAGCTTATGTAACACTTTCAATATATTCAGCATCCCTCCTTCAACATTGTCCTGGCTTGACACAGTTTTACATCCCTTCTTAATTAGCTTATAGACAGAGATTTTCTTTGAGTCATGTTCCCTTGTAATAAAAGTCACTGTTGACATATTTAGAGGACAATTCAACATAAACTCCACCTCTAAGTCTCTTACTCATATTCAGCGTCTATCAGTATTTCAAACTCTTTGGGAAAAAAGGCTTTGTGTAAATTAAAAATGTAATGGCTTCAACTTATAATAATAATAATAGCTGCAATCATCCGTACTTTTTGATCTCAAAGTACAGGCACAGATAGATAAATAAAGCATCTATTAGGCGGTTACCATGTGTCAGGCATTGTGCTAACTGCTGGGGATACAAATGTAAGCCAAAAAGAGAGATATGCCCTCCCTTTAAGAGGCTTATTGTCTAAGAGGGAGAGATGACAACTAAGGGGAGAATTGTAGAGGAGAAAAATGGAAGATAGTTCAGGGAGTCATGAGCAGGCTTTGGTTTCAAGTGGGCATGGCTGGTGTGCGTGCTTCCCCAAGTAGTGGTGGCAGGGAGGAAATTCACCCATTGGAAGAGGACACCTTAAGGGTAGAGGTATGGCCAGCATGAGAAGGGTGCTGCAATAGGAGTAGAGAAGTTATCCAAGGAGCCATGGGCTGGTCTGGGTGTGAGTGTTACCCAGCATTATTTCATTTGGCTCATATAACAACCATGGGAAATGTCTATTCTTAAGTCTTGTAATATCCTTTATATAGATGAGGAAACTGAAACTCGGAGATTGGCTTAGCCAATAGTCTTACAGTTAATAAGTACAAGAACTAAGACTTGAACCAAGCTCTTCTTGGTCCATCCTGGAGGTTATTTTCATTATACCACAAGATGGATTTTTATTATTAGTGAGGCCGATCCTAGGTCTCTACTTTTGGGTGATCAAAACTCTGCTGTGGTCCACTCTTCCCATCAGGCCTAACCTCCCTAGAAGTATCCAATACTCTCAGATATCTTACTCTCAGATATCTCCCTCCCTTCAATCCCTCTCAAAACTCAAGTCCCTGAGTGTCATCAGCTGACAGTACTAGGAGATCTGATTGAATTGAGGTGTATGAATGAGACACCCATCCTTTCAGTGAATCAATCCATCAAAAATTATTTATTAGGTACTTCTATCTCAGGCATGAGAGATGCAAAGAAAACATGGAATAGTGCCTTTTGTCAAGGAGTTAACATTATTTTAGGAGAGGAAACCTGTTGATAGATATGTTATACATACATATATATAATAAACATTGAGTAAATTGTGTTAGGGAGGCACCAGCATCTTAGGGGTTCAAGGAAAACTGCTACTGTGTTTTGCCTGTAGAAAGTAAAGGAAACTTGGGATTCTATGATGTAGAAGTGAGGAGGGCATGAATTCTAGGTACAGAAGACAGCCTGGGGAAAAACGTGAAGAGAAGAGGCATGTCAGAGGCGAGGATTGGTAGGAAGGCTAGTTTGGCTGGTCTGCAGAGGGCATGAAGAGAAGGGAATACGAATCTGGAAAGATCCATTGGACCCAGGTCATGAAGCGTTTCAATGCCAAAGGTAGAAATTAATTTTTGATCCTAGAGACAATAGGGAACCATGGATTTATTTGCACTAATTAACCTCAAATTGATTTCTAATTCTAAGATGTTTCAGACCATTCAATGATGAATTTTAGGTGTTTTAAGGCAGAAAATAACCTTCCTGGTGCTATTTAAATCTCCACCCAGCAAAATGGACTCCTGTTTGGTAGTTACTGCTTCATGGAGTAGAGGACAAGAAGAGTTGTTTGTTGTTTTTTTTTTTTAGTTTAACCTATAATGTGTGGTAAATATTTAACAGTGATAACATTTGTGGTTAATCTAGACCAGTCTATAGCGGTCTATATATTTATTTCAATGATTTAATGAATTGCTGTAATACAGATAATCTTTCTAATGGTATATGTCATGAGATCGCTAGGTGGTACAGTACTGGGCCTGGAGTCAGGAAGTTCAGGACCAGCCTTAGACACTTACTAGCTGTGTGATCCTGGACCAGTTATTTAATCTCTGCCTGCCTCAGTTTTCTCAACTATAAAATGAGGATTTTGTCAACATTCAACTGAGATAATATTTGTAAAATACTTAGTGCAGTGGCTGGCATGGCTCTTAACAAAGACTTATTTCCTGCCCCTCCTTGCCCATCCATCCTTCTCATTCTATATGATTCTTAATTAGCACATACAATTTAGGGCATCCTATAGGTCTTTTAACATTGGGGATAGTGTAGCTCTTGAGCTATCTCTAAGTTCTCCCTCCCTTTTGCTACAAGACCATCCTATTTCATTTTCCAATAATATGCTTCTTTAATGAGATCCCTTTACACAAATCCTTGTACATCATTCATCACCAGTAATATACTGTAGTCTACTTACTTTTTCTTTTATTTTTAAAAATTCACTTTTTTATTATGAACAAAATCAGTAATAAGCACAAACATATCAATATACAAAGAAGAATCAAAAAATTGGGTTACATGTGAAATACTGAAATACTATAAGATACAATTTTTTTAAAAATGGATATTAAATTTAATAATGTAGTAAGAATATTGCCCTGTTTTTGTCACCCTCAGAATGTCTTTTTGTTTTCTTCTGTCACTGCTTATGTATGTTCCTCATATGCCTCTTTGTCTTTTTCTCAGTCTCTCCTGATTTTGATTCTTTAGAGGTTATGGCATTCTGTGATCTCAATTCACAGCCATACCATGCTGGTTTATACATAAGGAATAATTTTTTTTATTGCTTGGCATTTGTATTGGCAGAGACCTAGCATGGTCTAACAGCTAAAGTGCTTTCGCATCTTTATTCTGTGTGGACTTCTTGTGTGGCCTTGGATTAGTTGTAGAAGGTCAGAGTTGATGGAGCTATCAAAGGCAAACCAGTTCAATCCATACCTGAGCAGGTGTACCTACCAACAAGTAACTGCCAGGCCTCTGTTTGAAGGCCACCATCAACAGGAAACTTACTAAGTCCAGGGGAAGCTCATTCCATTTTTGGACATCTCTAATGATTAGAAGGTGTTTCTTCAAATGAAGCCAAAATCTACATCTTTGCTTGCTGAGGATTACACAGATGAAAAGTGGCAGACTAGGGAATCTTGTCTTTATTTTGTGGAACAAGATAAATCCCTCTTTGACAACATAACCTTCAAATACATAAAGAGAGAAATCAAATCCTCTGTCAATTTTCTCTTCTCCAAGTTAAACACCCCGGAGTCCTTCAACTATTCCTTACGTGATGTAATTTTGAGTTCCTTTAACTAGCCTAGTTACCCTTTCTGGAATATTCTCAAACTCATAAATGGCCTCATTTTAAAATGAGGTTCTCAGAATAGGATACAACATTTCAGATTAGGTCTGACCAGAGCAGAATACTATGGCACTATCACCTCTCTAGCCAGTCTGTCAATAAACATTTATTAAGTACCTGCTGTGTGCCTTACACTGTACTAGGAGCCGGGCATACAAAGAAAAATATGATAGTCCCAGACTTTGAGCAGTTTATAGTCTAAAGAGAGACACAACATGCAAATAGCTATGTATAAACAAGCTATATGCAGGATAAACTGGACATAATCAACAGAGAGAAGGCACCAAAATTAAAGGTGATTGGAATTGGAAAAGGCATCTTGTACAAAGTGGGATGTTAGCTGGGACTTGTAGGGAGCCAGGGAAACCAAGAGACAGAGATGAGGAGGGAAAGAGTTCCAGAGTACTGGTTCTATTGATGTAGGCTGATTACTTTTTGTAAGTCATGTCATTCTGTGAACTTGGGTTGAGCTTGATACCTGCTAAAACAAACAAGAACCAGATCTTTTTCATATGAGCTTTATTTAGTCCTATATCCACCATTCCATCCTTAAGCAGCTGGTTTTTTAAAATTGCTTTTATTTCATTTTCATTGATAGTGCATTCATCCTCTTCATTTTTGATTCTGGTAATTTGGCTTTCTTCTTTCTACTTTAGCCTGTCAAGATTTTTTTTTATGCTGACTGTCATCTCTTCTACTATTGGCTATATAGGGTTTTTTTGTGTTAAGCCTTTTTAATTTAATGTAATCAAAAATTAGAAGGGATAAGAATTTAAGCAATGAGGAAAATAAGTCACTCTCTATAGATGATATGATGGTATACTTAGAGAATCAACTAAAAGAGTATTTGAAATAACTGACAACTTTAGCAAAGGTGAAGGATGTAAATCATCAGCATTTCTATATATTACCAACAAAGTCCAATAGGAAGAGATAGAAAGAAAAGTTCCATTTACAATCACTACAGACAATATAAAGGACGTGGGAGTCTACCTGTCAAGACAAACCCAGAACTACATGAACACAACTACAAAATACTTTTCATAAAATAAAGGCAGATCTAAGCAAAGGAAGGAGTATTAATTGCTTTTGAGTAGGTTGAGTCAATATAATAAAAATAACAATTCTACTTAAATTAACTTACTTATTGAATGCCATACCAATAAAATTATCAAAGAATTATTTTATAGAGCTAGAAAAAATAATAAAATTCATTTGGAAAAACACACCATCAAGAATATCAAAGGAATCGATGAAAGAAAAATGTGAAAAAGGTGGCTTTACTGTACCAGATTGCATACTATATTACAAAGCAGTAATCATCAAAGCAATCTGATAACAGCTAAGAAATAGAGTGGTGGATCAGTGAAATAGGTTAGGTACACAATACGTGGTAGGGAATGACTATAATAATCTAGGTTTGATAAACTCAAAGATCCAAGCTGTGGGGGCAAGAACTCACTATCTGACAAAAAAAAATGGAAAACTGGAAAGCAATTTGGCAGAAATTAGGTATAAAGTCTCACATCATATAGCAAGATAGGGTCAAAATGGGTATGTGATTTAGACATGAAAGGTGATATCATAAGCAAATTAGGAAGGATGGAAAATTTTACCTGTCAGATCTATGAATAAGGGAAGAATTTATTACCAAACAAGAAGTAGAAAAGGTCACAGGAAGTAAAGCAGATAATTTTTGTTTTTTTAAAAAATCAAATTAACCAGTGGTTTATTTGTTTCACTGATTTTTCATAAAACCAGCTCCTAGTTTCATTTATTAGTTTGATGAATTTTTTTTAACTTTCATTTTTATTTATCGCTACTTTGATTTTCAGGTTTTCTATTTTAGTGTTTAATTGGAGATTTAAATTTTGTTCTTTTTCTAGTTTTTTTTAATCCCATTCTTTATTCATTGATCTGTTCTTTCTTTTTTATTGACATAATCATTTAGAGATATAAATTTGCCCTTAAATACTGCTTTGGTCATATTTCACAAATTTTAACATGTCTCATTTTTGTCATTATCTTTACTGAAATTATTGATTATTTCTATGTTGTATGTAGCTTTCCTAATTATCTCTTTTAATTAGATCTATTTTTGCTTTTGCCTTATCTGAGATCATCATTTCTACCCTTTCCTTTTTTACCTTACCTCAAGCATCATAAATTCTGCTCCAACCCCTTATTTTGACTTTGTATGTGTTTCTCAGTTTCTTCATAATGAATTTAGGTTTCTAATCCAATCTGCAAGTTATACCCTCAGTTTATGTCGATTTTTTCTAACTGCCCTAATAATGATAATGTTGAGCCCATGATATGTTCTGAGTTACTCATTCTGATGGCCTAGTTCTGTTCTTAGCCCAGGGCTGAGCCCAAGATCCAAGGTTCTGTTCTCTGGGTAGGCTAAGTATGTGATCCACGTAGGAAACCTCCCACTACTCTCCAACTCTCCAAACTCCTACTTTTTTTGTCCATTTGCTCCATTTTTGTCCTGGGGCTGAACCCATGATCTACTCTAGGAAATCCTGACTTGGTGCTGGGGGAGGCGGGGAGGGTAAGAAATCTGTGATGTTATCCACTCGGTGAGATCTCAGTTGCTGGCTTGAACTAAAAGTTAAGTCCACCCCTGCTCTGCAGTTTCTGACCTGAACACTTACCTATGGGTTGAATTTGTGATCTCAGGCTACAGAGATGTCTAGCTATGGTTTCTCCTAAGATTTTATGACTACTTGGGCTTCTTAGATCTTTAGGTAGTTGTGAGAGAAGTTAAGTTGTACTGCTCCCTCCTACTCTGACATCTTAACTGGCCTTTCTATATTTTTTTTAAATCAAGGACAATTCAGCAGTTACATTTGTTAAGTATGTAGCTTGTTCACTTGAGCACAGTGAAGACAGCCGAGCGTTCTCTTACCATCTTGTCAATTTCCATTCTCTTTCCTTGTCTGAGGACAGGCAGACACAGAGATCTAAGAACTGGGAGGACATGAAAGATTATCTAGTCTACCTCCCCTAATTTTACAGATGATGAGACCTGAATTATCTTTGGAGAGAAAATAAACAAAAGCAGAGTTAAATAGTTCCACCTCAAATACCATACTGCTGTAACATAGGATGAAGGCAATGGTTTTATGTTTATATAAAAGATTCATATAAACTAATTCAAAGTGAAACGAGCAGAACCAGGAGATCACTGTACATGATAACAGCTGTATTGTAACAATGCACAATTGTAAAAGACTTAATAACTCTGATCAATACAATAATCCATGACAATTCCAAAGGACTCATGATGAGAAATGCTGTCCATCTCCAGAGAGAGGACTAATGAATTCTGAGTGAAGACTGAGGCATATTTTTTTCACTTTCTCTATTTTTCTTACTTTTTTTTGCAACATAGCTAATATGAAATGTTTTGCATGACTTCATGTATATAATGAGTATCGTATTACTTACCTTCTCAATGGGTGGGGGAAGGGCTGGAAGAAGGAAGAGAATTTGGAATTTGAAAAAAAAAAAGTTCCTTTTTGATTCCATCCTCCTTTTCCATGCCTTTAGCCTGCCGTTGATCTTTCCCTTCTCTCCAAAAACAGATTTTTTTAAAAAGCTACCTTTTTGCAAAATGAAATTCCTCTGTGCTTTCTCTTCCAATTCCACTTCTAGTAATGAAAGGTCTGGCTAGTTCCCTGAGACTCATATGACACTGAGGATGACTGAATGCTTGAAAAACATTTTTAGGAGCATCACAAGTCACAGTGCAAATGTGGAAAGTGACTGCTAATTTTACAAACAGTATGAAAGATGTTTCATAGGAATCTAGAGTTTTTAGCTGGAAAAGATCGTAGATATCTTGTCCAAAACTCTCATTTTAGAGATGAGGAAACTGAGACCTAGCAAAGGTAACTGACTTGCCCAAGATTACGTATGTCATGGTGGGCTGGTCAAGAAGAGTCCAGGCATTATGAGCATGTACCACATGCGCTACCTGATACAAATCTACATGTAGACCTTGAAGTATGTGCAGCTATTCTATGACTGTTTCCTGCCTATTTAGTGTGTTCTAAGAGGTGTCTTTTGATTGGTTACTGAATTGGAACTTTGCATGTAAAAGCCACTAACCAGCCAAGTTGAGCACTCTCTTTCTCTTGGCTGTGTTTGAGTGAGAATGATGAAATTCTATAAGCCTCTGGGTACGGGAAGCCCTCCCTCGCCTGATCAGCACGTTGCTTGAAAATCATAGGACCACTGTCATCTGTGCCTGTCACATCTGTCCTTGCGTGCTCTGAGGTCAATAAGTACTAGAGATGGAATGACTTTGTGAGACTAGAAAGGATGGAGGACTAGACTTCCAGGAAGGGGATTCCATGCCAGAGCTTACCATTAGCCAACCCTGATAAGAAACCATCTGCTTGACCCAGGGTAGCAAGAGATCTATGTCAACCAAGACAGCCATTTTGACCAGTGGCTAGGCCAAGTTTGGAAGTGAACTTGGTGGAGTACATGCTTTGCAGTAACTACTTTACGTTTGAGCCCACTGTTTGTAGAGACTGAGGTGGGATAAGGAAAGAATGTGCACCCAATTAACAGTGTAGGTGATGGGGTTGGAATCAGGAATGTTTAGTACTGTTTAGATGCTCTTTCCTGGCTATAAAGAAAGGTACAGACTCTGCTGAAATTTAGACCTGTGCTGTCTTTTCCAGCAGCTCCTTAAGGTAGTTTAAAGAACAAATAAAAAACATTTGACAGTTAGCAGATAGAGCTCAGGAAGACCTGAGTTCAAATTTTACTTCAGTCACTTACTAGCTTATGTGACCAACTGGCAAGTCACTGAACTTTTGTCTCAGTTTTCATATCTGTAAAATGGGGATAATAATCACACTTACCTTCCAGGGTTGTTATGAGGATAAAATGAGATGATATTTTAAAGTGTTTTGCAAACCTTAAAGCACTATATAAGTGCTAGCTTTTATTATGAATAATAATAATATTAAAAAACATAACAAAGTTTGGAATAAGCTAGGTGGTAAAGAGAACTAGGGTATTTGCGGTCAGAGATTTTGGAACATGATGAGTCCAATTTGCCCCATGATCCTGGAAGGCTGGGCTTAAGTGACGTCATGAATGAGGTAAGTGTTTGAAGGAATTTAGGAGTTTAAAAATCACTTTGGTAGCACATTGAGGTTTGCAAAATGCTTTCCTAGTGACATCTCTGTTTACTTAACAGTAAAAGGTGGCTCAGTGTATAGAGTGCTGGTCTTAGAATCAGAAAAACTCATATTCCTGAGTTCAAATCTGGCCTCAGACACTTACTAGACACTTACTGGGTGAGTCACATAATGCTGTTTGCCTCAGTTTCCTCATGTGTAAAATGGGCTGGAGGAGGAAATGCAAACTACTCCAGTGTCTTTGCCAAGAAAACCCCAAATGGGATCACAAAGAGTCAGACATGACTGAAAGGTTAAACAACAGGAAGATGAGGTAAGGGGGTTTGGGGAATCGGTTGGTGAAGACCATTAACACCTAATTGAGGCTTTTCCCCTGATGTAATCAGAAGAATTAAAAGAGATGGTCAGCTACCTAAAGCACTTGGAGTTGGAAACAAAAATGCATGAAATTGTCTGTTTAAGGTGATCTCCAGAACCAATTCCCCTTCAATGGGGAGGTTATCCTCTGTTGCCTACTTAGCTGATAGCACTGGTATCCTTCTGGGCTGTTAAGATTAAAGAAATGGAATTTAATTAAAAACACCCAAGTTTATCTTGTATCTTGCCGAGGATGAATGAAACACTGTCTAGTGTTCTGTGAAGAAGGGGCTCTTAGGTGATGTTACTGTTACCTCTGAACACTTCCTTTGACCCTACTCTTGTTTATAATTTTCTACTTAAATCACTGCAGAGAGCTGGCTGTCTCCTCAGGAGGCACCAGTTTCAGATACTGAGCGCCAATGTCCTGGCAGACTGAGAGTGCGTTGGAAGGAACTGGGGTCTGTGGCTCAAATAAGGTTAATTGTGTGCGTACACATACACACACATAGACTTAGAATTTAAGTTGCCCCTCCCCCATACTCCTCACATTCACACACTTTTAGAATGAAAGTTGCTGTCCTCTTTCTATCTGTGTGTCTCTGTCTCTCTCTATCTCTTACCTCCATCTCTGTGTGTGATGTCTCCCTCTGTCTCTCCTCTCTCCTCTCTCTCTCTCTCTCTCTCTCTCTCTCACATACACACACACACACACACACACACACACACACACACACACAGAAAGTCTTGTTGACTTGGAGGGATATTCCATTGTAACAAGTGGGAATTTTATTGGTAAGCTTACTGCAGACACATAGCTATACAGTTACCATTCTTTCTACTGAAGAGATGAATGTCATTCAAATGCTCCAGGCTTGAATCTGGGTGTCTGCTTATTGAATTCCATGAAAGAAAACCTGGGTCCAAGATCTGACTCTCCTATTTCCTGTATGACCATGGACAAGTCCCTTGACCTTTCTTGGTATCCCCCACTGGACTGAATGACCTCTTCAGTCCTCTCCAGCTTTAAATCCCATTATCCTGTGTTGGTTTCTGAGTATGTTAAGGGAAATGCCTTTCGTCCTTGTGTGGTTTGGAAGTAGACCACAGGGCACCCTCTAAAGCAACATCTCCTGGGATTGGGATTGGGATTCATACCTTTAGTGTACAATGGCCACAAGAAGGAAAGAGATCCAAGCAAGGATGTCAACCAAGGACCTCACCCAGATAGTCTTTAGGACATCACAAGAGGCTGCTTCCCGACACCTGGTTCATTAAGCTCTCGCTGGTTCCATGGGTGGGAGGGACTCCTGGGTCTGCTACCTCTCCATGCATCAGGATAGCTAAGGAAACTGGTGATACAGAGAAGGGTGGGATCTCACTCACATATACCTGACTAGTTTCCCACCTCTGAGGCTACAGGCAGAGAGACTCCAAGAGAGGTAGCAATAATTAAGATTTCATGACAATTTCTAGCCTAGAAATTTCCAGGCATGGAAGATTTTGGATAAGAGGATCTGTAAGAAATGGGCAGATCAAGAGGGAAGGGCAGAAGAGGCAGAAAAGGATGTGACTAGGGCAGTCACAAGATGACTTACAGAGAAAGACGAGACTTAAAAGACCATCAGAGGAAAGAGGGCTTAGATACATTCTGCTTGGCCCCAGAGAACAAATTAGGGGCAACAGGTGGAAGGTGAAAAGAATCAGATTTAGGAGTAATGTAAGGGAAAACTTACCAGTCCAGCTTCCTGTCCAAAAGTGATCTAGAAGGTATTTGATGGTCTGTCAATGGAAATCTAACAGCAGAGGCTTAATGACCATTTGTCAGGGCTGTTATAAAGGTGATTTCCATTTAGGTATGAGGTTGGACCAGCCGGCTTCTGAGACTCTGCTTTTGCCACCATCAGTCTACTTGGACCAACCCTTTCTCGGTGGACTCTGCGGCTGCTCTGTAAGGGCTGGCACTAAGAGAAACTTCCACGGCCTCTGCTTCAAGTGCTGCCACCATCATGGAACCACTGACTTGGGATCCGTGTCTCCAGTCACCACCTCCCTTCTTGCCCCCCAGATTTTCCCTGGGATCTAGTGAGTTCAAAGGCTTCTTGTTATCCCAGAGACATCTATATGATTCTTGTCCATATTTCATTATAAATCCTCCATAGAGGATATACCCCTCACACTTAGAGTTTGGTGATGGTGATGGTGGAGGATGGAGGGTATACCAATCCATCCCTCCTGTGGTTTGTCTATTATCTCTTATTCTTGTTGGGATCCACCTTCTTTTCTAGGCAGACATGTTCTTGATGATGGCTTGTGCTCTATCACTAGGAACATGCTATAGTCTGCTTATGCCTCTCTTGTGTCTTTCCATTTCTCTTTCAGTTATTCTTAACTTTTTTTTTCCTGAGGTCATAGTATTTCTTGGTTTGCATTTGGATAACATTTTTGGAAAATTTGGAGGGAGAATTACAGAGACAAGCAGTTTAGGATTATTGAAAACATCGGCAATATCCCAAATACAGTTCATGCTGTTTTCTCCAACTAATCCATTCTGGGCTTACATCATTATTTATCCACAATGTTTGCCCAAGAGTTCCATACCAATGGCCTCATTTTGACAGATTGCCCATCTTGGATAGAGTCTTTTCTCATGTAGTTTCCCCTGTGTGCATGGTTCAATCAAGATTCAACTATATTACTCGTTGAATGAGCCTTTTAGTCTTTATGGACCAGGCTAGGGACTGAAGTACTGTTCATGTTACTTCCTTTGTAAAATATATTTCTGCATTCCAAAGTAGATGACATCCAAATAACTTTGTGGAACAGGCTTGTTTGTAAGTGGGGAGCTCACAGCACACCACTCCGGACTAGCCAGCTGTTGCTGTGACATACAAACTAGCCACTGTTTGTGACTGTCCCCCCTCCCCCCACCCTTGGTCTGCTCAAAACTCTCAGAAAAATAAAACCCCTAGCTCCTCATGACTGTGTAGGGCAGTCTGACCAGTTGGCTCTGGTTTGTTTTTCTCTGAAATTCAAAACCACATATATTCCTCTCTCTGTGCAGCACATCAGAACCTCTCAGAACCATTTTGTCTGCTTTCCCCATTGTGGTCCAACCTATTCTACCCCACTGGAGAGCAGGTCCATGTGTGTTCACATGATGACCTCAGCTTCCAAATCCTAGGCTAGGTAGCCTAGAACAGACATTGATTTTTAGATAGTAACAATTCTTTCCAATTTCAGGAACTAAAAAGCCTGGGGAAGACAGGGAGGAGAAGGGTTTTGAGTGAACCGGAGACTCTCATGGGGGAGCGGGGATGGGAGAGTAGAAGTAGGGGTGGGTAAGTGAGCCACAGAAGGGTTCACCCAACATGCTGGAGAACTTCTTTGATGTTTCTGAGTAGTGGGAGGATTTATAATGCCCTCTGTGTATAATATGCAGTATTACATATAGTAAGGGGATAAATAATATTCACAATAGTGAGAAGATATTACATATCCTCTCTATGTAATATAATTATATAATGATAACTAAAATTTATATAGCACCTACTATGTGTCAGTCACTATGCTAAGCACTTTACAAATATTATCTCATTTCCTCCTCACGACAACACTGTGGTATAGGTGCTTCATCATTATTATTCCCACTTTACAGCTGAGAAAACTGAGGATGGCAGGGGTTGTGACTTGCCTAGGATCACACAGCTTGAAAATGTCTAATGTGGGATTTGAACTTAGGTCTTCTTTATTCCACTAGTTGCCCCCTAGCTGCCTTTGAGTGGAGCACTCTGCTGTCCACTTGTTGCTCATTCTTGTCATCTGACTGACCCAGCTTTTCTGCATTTCCTTGAGGATGTCTTTTACTCCTATTTATCTGAGGTGCTCATTGATTACATCATACCCACAATACATCTCTTCATTAACTTTCAAGTGATATATATTTTAGTTCTTCCCTGTCTTGTATTTCATGTTTTGCTGCCATGTTAGCAAAGTCAATAGAGTGTGAGTGTAAAAAACCTGGGTCTCTGTTTTCATGGGAAGCTCGGGCTTAGAAAGTGAGCTCTGCAGTTTCCTGAAGACAGTCTAGCTCATTGTCCTCCAACCATTTAACTCAGAGCCCAACATGTTATCTACATGTATTGTCTAACTCTGCAGTGTGTCTATCCATATTCATGGTACAATCCTGGAAATAAACATTCATCATCCACTTGAGCTTTCCTGTGTGGATAGGCAGGTCAAAACTCTGAGGGATTATAGATTTCTTTAGTGCTATGTCATTTGCAAACAGGAGTATCTGGAGGACCTCACCATTCAAAAGGAATCCTATCTTTCATTTGATATTTGCGCTGGATCTTCTCCATCACTGTAGTAAAAAAAAAAAAAAATTATTGAGCATATGTCTTCCCATCTCATTCCTTGCTTAATATTGAGTATTGGAGGATTTTTGAATGAGGTTATTTATGTTGCTGTCTCTTTTAAGGAATCTTGAACTATTTTGATGTGTGGATAGGAGAAGCTTTATTGTAAAAGAGCTTGTAAAATGGCATTTTCTTGTAACAATTACAATATTATTCATTATCAAGAAGCAATGAAAAAACATTTTAAAAGAAACAATGAGCACACAGTAGATTTTATATTCTTTATATTTTCTGCTACTAGTCCATTGTTGAATATCACTGCAAAAATCTATTTATACCCTGTTAATAATCTTGTAGAGGATGCCCTCAATTCATGTACAGCTGACTCTCATCAAAATTTTGTCGTGGTAGGAAAGCAGTCATATGAGTTGTTAGTTATTGATCTTTTGGTTGCCCTTTTTTCAGTATTAGCAATC
The DNA here is from genome assembly GCF_028372415.1 of Notamacropus eugenii. Classification (NCBI taxonomy): domain Eukaryota; kingdom Metazoa; phylum Chordata; class Mammalia; order Diprotodontia; family Macropodidae; genus Notamacropus; species Notamacropus eugenii. Next base: position 104,100,238 of record NC_092876.1, read on the forward strand.
AATCTACCATCAGTATCTCCACCTCCTTTTCTCTTATTTTTTTTTTTTTGACTGCAGTCTGGCTACTGACCTCATCATTCAACTGAATCGGCCCTCTCCAGAGTTCCCAATAATCTCTGAAATGACAAATTGAATGGTCCTTTCTCAATCCACATCCTTCTTAACCTCTCTGCAGCCTTCTATACTGTTGATCACTCTCTTCTGACTCTTCTTGACATTCTTTTCTCTCTAGGTTTTCATGACACTCTTCCCTCCTGTTCTTCCCCTTCTGGTCTGGTCACTCCTCAGTCTCCTTTGCTGGATCTTCTTCTAGATTGCGTTCATTAATCATAAATATTCCCCCAAGTTCTGTCCTAGGTCCTCTCCTCATCTAGTACTATTTCACTTGATGATGTCACCAGCTCCCATGGATTCAATGATTGTGTCTATGCAGATTTCAATTTATCCAACCCTAATCACTCTCCTAACCTCTAGATGCTTATCTCCAACTGCCTGATGGACATCTCAAACTGAATGTCCTGTAGACATCTTAAACACAACATGTTCAAAACTGAATTTATCTCCCCTGTCAACCCCTCCCTTCCAAACTTCCTCATTAAAAATTAGGACACTACCATTCTCCCTAGTCACTCAGGTTTGCAATCTAGATGTCATCCTTGACTCCTCACTCTCTCTCACTCCCCATATCCAGTGTTCCCAAGTACTCTAGATTCTATCTTTTCATCATCTCTCATATATGTCTGCTTCTCTCCTTTGAAACTATCACCAGTCCAGTGCTGGCTCTTATTACATCTTGCCTGGATTACTATAATAGCTTTCTTGTTGTCTCTGCCCAAAGTCTTTTCCCACACAGTCTAGCCATTACTCAGCCACCAAAGTGATCTTCCTAAAGTTCAGGTCTGACCATGTCACTCCTCACCCCCACGCCTTTCAATAAACTCCACTGGCTCTCCCTGTATTACTTCTATAGGATAAAATCTAAAATCCTATTTGGCTTTTGAAGCTCTTCAGAACCTGGCTCCTTTCTGGTTTTCTTAGACTTTATTACCCTTCAAGTATTCTGTGGTCCACTGACACTGTGCTCATAAAGTTCCATATACAAAAAATTCCATCTCGTAATTCCATGCACTTTCATTGGCTGTCTATCCCCAATGACGGAAATGACCTCCCATCTTATTCTCACTCCTGGGTTCCCTGGTTTCCTTTGAGTCTAAAATTCTACCTTCTGCAAGAAGTCTTTGCAATCCAAATTAATGCTGGTGTCTTCGTTGTGAGGTTACCCTGGATTTACACTGTTCATATCCTGTATGCACAAAGTTATTTGTATGTTGGCTCCCCCATCTTAATGAGAACATGTTAAAGTGATGGGTTGCTTTTGCCTTCTTCATATCCTAGTGTTTAGCACAGTGACTGGTATTAAGGGCTTAATAAAAGCTTATTGAATGACTGACAAAGTTTGAGATTTTTTTCCCCATACCTTTGATGTTTTTCCCTCCTTTACTGGGATCATAAAAGATCCAAAGTAACTAAAAAAAATAATTATAATCCAAATTTTTTTATTTTTCATTTTTAATGCAGTTCATATAACACAATTCCAACTTTCGGTCAGGTGATATTTCTTTTAAGGCATTTACAATATAGACCACAAGTGGATTTTTTTTAACATTAACCAACTGAGACACAAATAATAACTATGTATGCTAACTTCATAAGCCCTTGATCTAATTGTCTCCACACTATCACTAAGAATTAAAGGACCCTTACTAATTGTTGTTGCTCTAAATTCCTACGCCTAATAGCTTAATTTTAGACTTGACCTCAGATATTCCCCTACCAACAATCTATAATTTAATTGATCTGGTATTAACCTTACAAACCTTTTGACTCTAGGAAATTGCCACTAAGAGTAGGGACATTGCAGGAAAACAATCTCCCCAACTTCATGTCAATTCCAGGCAGGAGTAGATTATCAACTTGCATTCAGTGAGGCTTAGAGTCTGCCAGGTGTCAGTGGAGAAATTGAGTCAGGAGAATCCTACCTCAGCCCAGGCTGAACAGCTACTCTCCCACTCTTCCCATGAGATCATCTTTTTCAGTCCACACCAGCATCTCAAAGGCTTAGTGGCATCATGGATTGGAAGCTCAGACTGCCTTTGTTGCTATCCATACCTGGAGTTAGACTCAGAAGAACAGTTACTTAATAATCCCATAGCATCTTAAAATAGCAAGTTCCAACAACCGGGTTTCAGATATGACTATAATTTCACATTGGCTAACGAACATCTTTTGAGGCAAGTCTTAAGTGGCTTACATGCCTGTTCTATTTCCTGCTTAAATAACAATCATAAAATCAAATTTACCATTAAAATCTTAACTTTTCCATCAATGCCAAATTTTACCTGAAGTTACCTGCCTCTAGGAGACTTAGACTTAAGATTCATTTCCCCAAACTAAAGATGTCTCTGATTTAGTCTCAGTAATTAATTCAGTCAATTGTTTTAATACTAATTGCTTTTACATCACTTTGTAACATGTCCAATTTTTCTTCCCATCTCTCCTCTCTCCCAGCCCCTAATAACTTGCATTCTGATTACCCCTTTCCTCAATGAGCACTCTCTTCTATCACACTCCACTCTTCCCTTATCCCCATCTTCTCTCTTTTCTTGTAGGGTAAGATAAATTTCTATACCCTTTTACCTGTGTTTCTTATTTCCCAGTTATATCCAATAATAATTCTCAACATTCGTTTCTAATGCTTTGAATTCCACCTTCTTTCCCTCCCTCCCTCCCTCCCCATCCCCACTGAGAAGGCAAGCAATTCAATACAGGCTACATATGTGTCATTTTGCAAAAGACTTCCATAATAATCATGTTGTGTAATACTAACTATATTGTTCCCTATCCTACTCTATCCCCTTTTATTTTTTTATTCCCTCATTTGTCCTTGTCCCTTCCCAAAAGTGTTTATTTCTAATTACTCCCTTCTCCCATTTGCCCTCCCTTCTATCATTCCCCTCACCCCACTTGTCACCTCCTCTCCTACTTTCCTGTAGTATAAGATAGATTTTCATACCAAATTTACTGAGCATGTTATTCCCTCCTTAAACCAAATGTGGAGAAAGTAGCTTCACTTTTCCCCTCTCCCCTTCTCCCTTTTCTCCTCCATTGAACAAGATTTTTCTTTATCTCTTTTATGAGTTATAGCCTGCCCCATTCTATTTCTCCCTTTCTTCTCCCAGTATTTTCTTGCCTCACCCCTTAATTTTTATTTTATGTCTTTTTTTGTGGATATCATCTCTTCTGATTCAATACAGCCTGTACTCTCTGTCTATGTGTGTGTCTGTGTGTGTGTATGTACAATCTCTCCACCTACCCAAATACTGAGAAAAGTCTCAAGAGTTTTAAATATTTTCTTTCCATGTAGGAATGTAAACAGTTCAGCTTTAGAAAGTCTTTTATGATTTCTCTTTCCTGTTTACCTTTTCAAGCTTCTCTTGATTCTTGTGTTTGAAAGTCAAATTATCTATACAGTCCTGGTCTTTTCAACATGAATGCTTGAAAGTCCTCTATGTCATTGAATGACCATTTATTCCCTTGAATTAATTCCCTTGAAGTATTATATTCAGTTTTGCTGGGTAGGTGATTCTTGGTTTTAATCCCAGTTCCTTTGACTTCTGGAATGTCCTATTCCAAGCCCTTCGATCCCTTAATGTTGAGGTTGCCAGATCCTGTGTTATCCTGATTGTATTTCCACAATACTCGAATTGTTTTTTTCTAACTGCTTGCAGTATTTTCTCCTTGCCCTGAGAACTCTGAAATTTGGCCACAATATTCTTAGGAGTTTCTCTTTTCAAGTCTCTTTCAGGAGGTGATTGATGGATTCTTTCAATATTTATTTTGCCCTTTGGTTCTAGAATATCAAGACAGTGTTCCTCAATAATTTCATGGAAGATAATGTCTAGGCTCTTTTTTTGATCATGGCTTTCAGGTAGTCCCATAATTTTTAAATTGTCTCTCCTGGATCTATTTTCCAGAGCAGTTGTTTTTCCAATGAGATGTTTCACATTATCTTCTATTTTTTCAAACTTTTGGTTTTGTTTTCTAACTGCTTGGTTTGTCTCATAGTCATTCATTTCCCTGAACTCAATTCTCTCTTTCAGAGAACTATTTTGTTCAGTGAGCTTTTGAACCTTCTCCTCCACTTGGCTAATTCTGTTTTTAATGCCTCCTTCTCCTCATTGGCTTTTTGGATGTCTTTTTCCAATTGAGTTAACCTCTTTTTAAAGGTGTTATTTTCCTCAGCATTTTTTTGGTTCTCCTTTAGTAAGCTGCTAACTTGCTTTTCAAGCTCTTCTATTGCCTGAGCTCAGTTTAAGTTCACTTTGGAGGCCTTGGAGGCAGAGTTCTTAACGTCCTGTGACAGTAAGCCTTGTTCTTCCTCATCTGAAAGGATGAGAGGAGACCAAGAATTTCACCAAGAAAGTAACCCTCTATGGTCTTATTTTTCTTCCCTTTTTTTGGGCATTTTCCCAGTTAGTTACTTGACTTCTGAATCCTTTGTCAAGAGATTAGACTCAGCTGCTCAGTTCCCCTGGGTTTTAAGTGGGGGCGGGGCCATCACTCAGGGCTGGGGTTTAGATCAGCCACTCCCTACCTCCAGAGGCTTTAAACTGAGCTGCCTGAACAGTGGATCCAGGTTGCTTCCCAGCCTCCACAGCTGCTTACAATCTGCTGCCAGCCTTTGCCATGGCCTGGGGTTATTGCTGGAGAGACCCCTTTCCCTCTAGACCAGCTGGGAAAGCCCTCCCCCACTGACCTTTGGAACTTTCTTTGTCACTTGTAGGTTGAGGTGTCTGAGACCTTCCCTGCTAGAAACTCTGCATGGAGGTCTGTTCAGGTCCTGTTCCTCCTAGTGCCACAAGGCCAGGGCTGTGCTCTGCTCCACTCAGCATCCCGTGAAATAGACCTTTCCTGCTGGCCTTCCAGGTTACCTTTGGCTGGAAACCTCTTTTGGTCTGTTGTTCTGTGGCTTCTGCTGCTCTAGATTTTGTTGAGAGTCATTTTTACAGGTATTTTGTGGGCTGTGGGGGAAACACTAGAGTATATGCATCTTTCTAATCCACCATCTTGGCTCTGTCCCCCCAAATTTTTAAAATGAAGAATGAGGAAATTATATCACAACAACATCACCCTTACAATTGTGTCACCTCCATCATGGATCTCCTCTACTTGGTCTAATCTGGCTTCTTTTTCTTTGTTTTTGTTATTTGTATCATTTATGGCTCCTTTATTGGCACATTTTAGGGTTGGAGTGCAATGGTTCCACTATACCTGACAGAGAAATAATTTGTTCATAATGATTTCTACAAATCTTTCCCATTTTCCTTATTTCAAGTTTTCCTTTCATTTTTATCCCTGAATGCACTTGGGATGACTTTGCTTACTTAGCTATCTTTCCAAGCTTCTTTTTTTAAAGTGGTCTCCCCCTTCACTTCTTTATGAGATGCTGTTGCTCACAATCACCAATCATCTTTCTTTGTAACATTTTACAAACAAGTTTATATTCTAAACTGGTGCTGTCTTGAGCAGCCATCTCTCTTTGTGTAGCCAAGTAAATTAAGTGTTTGCTGACTAAGGCTGTTTCTTTCCCTTTTGCAGCAATTAGTTTACACTGGCTAATCCTATGGATAAAATGACTGTAGTTGATGTCAATGTCATTTCTGCTATTTCCCATTTTTGATGTTCAATTACTTATTTAAGTAGTTCAGGGTGATGTTGTGATATAATTTTCTCATTCTTCATTTTAAAAATTTGGATTATAATTATTACTATTTTTTTTAGTTAGTTTGGATCATTTATGATCTCAGTGGACACAGAGAGCTGATTTCAGGATAACTCCTACATCACAAACAAGTCTCTTCCAATTCGTTAAAATATAATCTATTTCATTCCTTATGGTGTTATTTGGTGTTCACTGTGTCTGACACTTACTAATTCTTTTCTTGAGGAAGGAGCTTATTATATAGACATATAAGGCTTCTATGTTCTTTACAAGTCTTCTGCTCTTTCATTCTTTTTTCCTGAACCATGCTTCCCTATAGATTTCTCTCCATTTTTTACCTCTTCTTACTTTTTCATCAATGTCTTCAAGTATTTGAATGTGTTGATTAAATTCAGAGTCTCATTAAGTTCTTCAAAGAATTTCTCTACCAATTCATCTTCTGCAACAATTGATGATGATGTTTAAGCAACAATTATTTTCATGGTGGTCTTTTTGAAAATACTTATATTGTATTTTATGTAAAGATGTCATTAATGATAAAATATATGGGTGAGAGGTAATTTACATTACATATATGTATATATATACACACACATACACATACATATATATTCTCACACATATGTACCCCATCACAGCAAGAAAAAAAATAGCTATAGAAAAAATTTCGAGTACAAAAGATGTACTGTCACTTTATAATTTGACTATGATAACTGTCTTGACTCAAACTTTAATTTATTTTTAGCGCTTCAAGGTCCCAATCCAATGTTTAAATTCCACAATAACATCACTGTACAATTTAAACCAGCTTTGTTAAATTGACCTTGTCTGATGCTTTCTCGTTTTTCAAAGCACATAAGCCCTGTTCGGTCTTGCCTTGTCTTCTGCAACTTCTCCCTCTGGCTCTCCTCTGCCTTTTAACAGCAGAGGTATATGTGGTTACCAAGTCTATACCAGTTGTTTTTAATTAACTCTGGAGGTTTTCTCTGGGTGGATGACTCAGCAATCCAACGTTTTAAGCCAGCCATACTATTTTATACCACCAACAATTTACGTTAATGTAGTCTCTGGGTTACGTGGGAGAATTTTTCTTTTGCTGTTTGCTGAGCAGAGATTCTTAGTAGAAGATGGAGATGGTTCTTGATGAATCTTCTGATAAACTATGTGTTTAACAAGCCAGGTGGCAAATGATGAGACAGTATAATCCATCCCTCTAAGACTGTGATATTGGGGTGTGGGGTAACCCTTGGGAAAGGTAGATAGGGAACAGAGCCATTAATGAGCTGCCACTATGTCAGACCCCTCATGAGTGCTGACTGAAGGGAGAAGCAACAAGCATCTATTAAGCATCTACTATGGGCTAGACGTACTAACCACGTGACAAACACTATCTCATTTGTTCCTCGCAACAACCTTGTAAGGTAGGTATGATTATTATCCCCATTTTACAATTGAGGAAACTGAGGCAGACAGAAGTTAAGTAATTTGCCCTGGGGCATAGTTAGTACATTTCTGAGGCCACATTTGAATTCAGCTCTCCCTGTGCCCTGTTTATGTGTATGTGTATACACACACACGTACATATACGTACCTACACACATATAATATATATACATACCCATACCCATCTACATATATATATTCCCTCTAACTACCCTAATACTGACAAAGGTCTCATGAGTTACAAATAGCTTCTGTTCATGAAGGAATGTAAATAGTTCAACTTCAACGAATTCGTTAAGGCTTTTCTTTCCTGCTTACCTTTTCATGTTTCTCTTGATTCTTGTATTTGAAAGTCAAATTTTCTATTCACCTCTGGTCTTTTCAACAAGGATGCTTGGAAGTCCTCTATTTCACTGAAACTCCATTTTTTTCCCTTGAAGTATTATACTCAGTTTTGCTGAGTAGGTGAATCTTGGTTTTAATCCTATCTCCTTTGACCTATGGAATATCATATTCCAAGCCCTTTGATCCCTTAGTGTAGAAGCTGCTGAATCCTGTGTTATCCTGATTGTATTTCCACAATACTTGAATTGTTTCTTTCTGGCTGCTTGTAATATTTTCTCCTTGACCCGGGAACTCTGGAATTTGGCTACAATATTCCTAGGTGTTCTTTTGGTATCTCTTTCAGGATGTGATCAGTGGATTATTTCCATTTCTATTTCACCTTCTGGTTCTAGAATATCAGGGCAGTTTTCCCTGATAATTTCTTAGAAGATGGTGTCTAGGCTCTTTTTTTGATCATGGTTTTCAGGTAGACCAATAATTTTTAAATGATCTCTTCTGGATCTATTTTCCAGGTCAGTTGTTTTGCCAAGGAAATATTTCACATTGTCTTCAATTTTTTCATTCTTTTGGTTTTGTTTTGTAATTTCTTGATTTCTCATAAAGTCATTAGCTTCCATCTGTTCCATTCTAATTTTTAAAGAACTATTTTGTTCAGTGAGCTTTCAAACCTTCTTTTCCATTTGACCTGTTTTGCTTTTTAAAGAATTCTTCTCCTCATTAACTTTTTGGGCCTCTTTTGCCATTTGGGTTAGTCCATTTTGAAAGGTGTTATTTTCTTCAGCATTTTTTTGAGTCTCCTTTAGCAAACTATTGATTCACTTTTCATGGTTTTCTTGCATCACTCTTATTTCTCTTCCCAATTTTTCCTCCACCTCTCTTATTTGATTTTCAAAATCATTTTTGAGCTCTTCCCTGGCATGCGGCCATTGCATATTTTTTTGGAGGTTTTGGATGTAGAAGCCTTGACTTTGATGTCTTCCTCTGATGGTATGCATTGTTCTTCCTCAACTGAAAGGATGGAAGAAAATATCTGTTCACCAAGAAAGTAACCTTCTATGGTCTTATTTTTTTCTCTTTTTTGGGCATTTTCCCAGTCAGTTACTTGACTTTTGAGTCCTTTACCAAGTGGAGAGTATACTCTAGGGATCTGTAAGTTCTCAGTTCCTCCAAGGTGGCACAATCAAGGCAGAGGAGTTTACTCCTCTCCTGGCTGGTGCTCTGGTCTGGGAGCAACCACAAGTACTCTTCTGCCCAGGATCTGTGAGTAGGATTCTCTCTTCAGAGCCTCCACCATATCTACCACGCCAGTGCTCCTCCTCGCCCCAGGACCACCACTCAGGACTGAGACCCACATCAGCTCCTCAATTCCCTCAGGCTCTTTAGCCCAAGGGCCCCCAAAGTGGATGCTGCTGCCATCCTGGGGCTGGGGTCAGACTGGGCTCCCTTCTCACTCACGTGAAAGAGTTTTCTTACTGACCTTTAAAGCTGTCTTTGGGTTTGTGTGTTGAGAAATCTGGGAGCCACATCTGCCATTCGTCATTCTGCACCCTGAAGCATGTTCCAGTCCTGTCCACCCCTTGCTGCATGGCCAAGGCTGGACTGTGCTCCACTCTGAGCCCGATGCAATAGACCTTTTCTGTCAACCTTCCACACTGTCTTGGGCTGGGAAATCTCTTTCATTCTGTCATTTTGTGGCTTCTGCTGCTCTAGAATTTGTTTAGAATAATTTTTTACAAGTATTTTATGGGCTATGGGGGTAGTGCTAGAGCAGGTTTGTCCTTCTACTGTTATCTTGGCTCCACCCCCATACAAATGCTTTTTACAGTTAAAAAACCCTAGGCCAAACCTAGAGGAACCTATTATGGTTGGGGTCGGGGGGAAGTGTTTGGTGGATTTAGGATAATATCATAAAAATATCTGCAGTCATAGCCATCAATCAACCCTCACTCATAACATTCCTTGAAATACTCTGCCTACCTCATGAGTAAGCAATCCAGTACTCTACCCATACTTCAAACAGCAGTACCACAAAACCTTCATTTCATTAAATAAAGTCATTTAACATGACATAAGGACAATAATTTTCTTAGGATGTTTATCCCGGTGTGTTGTTTATCCTGGGACTGATTTAAACAACGTAGTCTTGGTCAGGAGGCCAGGAAAGACACTTTTATAAAAGCACAATGCAGGAAGAGGTTGAAACCAAGACTAAAGTCAAGGACAAAAGTAGATAGGAGTTCTGATGGGACCTTTTTTCATTTCAGAGACTCAACCTCTTCTCCCAGAAGCAGCTATTAATTTGGAGGCCAAAGGGTTGCAGGACATTCATTTCTCTGCAATATGTCCTGGCTGGGCTAAAACCCCAAGTACACCACAGACTTTTGATCTTTACATTTCTTCTGTTTAATTTAGAAATACGTAAGTAGTCATCATACTGAATCTCCCCAGGAATGACCTAAAACAAGCAATTAACAGCAATTAGAAAGTTTTTTTAAAAATTTCAAGTCATCTTCTGGGACTAGAAAGTCAGACTTTTTTTTCTTTTAAATGTTTTTACTGATATTTTGTTTTTTATATCACCATGGGATCCCATGTATCCCTCCCTTCTCTCTGCTACAGAGCCACTTCATGAGGCAAATAGTATTTTTTGGAGAGAAAAAAAGCACAGCTGATCAGTACGTTGAAAAAGTCCCAAAACAAAGCAATGTGTAACACCTGTGGATTTCCCACTTCCACAAAGTGGTGGGTTGGGGGTATCTTCTTAGACCTCTTCATTAGTCCTGCTTGGTGATTATTACCGTCACATTTACTTCTGACTTTTTAGTGTCATTTTCCTTTGCATTTACCTTGCTGGAGTTACTGTGTATCTTGATTTCTTGGCTCTGCCAAGAAAATTCATAACTTTTCACACTTCTCTGTATGCATCACTCACACCCATTTTGTAAGCACAGTAATATTCCATTACATTCATGCACCACAATTTGTCTAGCCATTGTCCAATTGATGGGCATTGACTTTGTGTCTGATTCTTAGATATTACAATAAGTGCTACTTTTACTACTTTGGAATATTTTTCTTGTCAACAGTTTCCTTGGGATGTAAGCTCAGTAATGTACAGACAGACCCTTACTTTCAGTGATAATCTATTATCTCACAGACAATCTGACCTCAGACTAAAACAAAGAACAAAGAGCTTGGTTGTGGGTTTGTCTGCTAAAGAGGTAGCAAGACTACCCCGAAGGGCTCTTTCCTCTCAATTAAGGGATCCACAATGTCAATGTACCACAAAGTTCCCATGAACCTTTACTTGAAAGGCACAGACTATACATACACTCACAAATCTTCACACAGCAATACTCAACCAATGGAGGGAACCAGCAAAAATTTTTCATTTTGCAGATAAAAAAACCCCCCAAAACGGAGAACTCGGGAAAGTCAAGGAGAGTCACTGGGAAATATGGCATTTGATTTTTAGTTTTGACAGTAAATTTTATTCTTCAGTCCTATTTGGTAATTGGTATTTATGTTCTTATATTGAATTACTAGTATAAATAACAAAAGCATGAAAGAGAGGCTATATAATATAGTAGAAGAGGCAGCAGGGCCATGGAGGATAGAATGTCAGGCTTGGATTTAGGAAGACCTGGGGGTGTGACCCTGGGCAAGAAAGATACTTAAATGTTTCTAAGCCACACTTCTCTCACCGCTTTTCTGTTCTAGGTGAAGGGATTGGAGCCTCCTCTCAGGAGGGAGCATATGAAGTTCCCAGTTTCTGGTTTGATAGCAGGTGAAACATTGGTGCTCAGGGGAGCAAGCCGGACTGGAAAGTGACTTTCAGGTCCCAACCCTGGATAGCTGAGACTGAGTAGTCAAGTCACATCAGGTCATGAACTAGGTGGGGCCAATGTTACAGAGGAACTGTCTTAAGAGTAAGCCTACTCTCTCCAGTGACCAAGGCGGAATAAGGGATAGTGTCCCTGAAGTGGTGGGGGAAAATGTTTGCATTTTGTTCTTGGTACAGCTTCAAAATAAATCTTAGTAAAAGATAATTGACGTTGTTAAATGGAATTGGGATGCTCTTTGCAGGCACCTAACAGTAAGGAGACTCTGGGGTGGATGGGTGGGAGGAACAGGACTCAAGCTGAGAACAGAGAAGATATCAGAACCCCCTGAGGATACCTGAGTGGCAAGTGTAACCTTCTGCCTCTGTAAGAGTGAGCCAAAGCATGCTCACTACATAAAGTCCTAATCAGACAATGTATATAAGTCTCTTTGCAAATCTTCAAGCATTATATCAGTGTGCACTATTACAAATGAATGAAAAGCATTTATGACGCACTCACTGTGTGCCAGGCACATAGTACAAGCACAATAATGGGGGTTCTTGCTGTTATGGAGTTTTCAATGATCAGGGAGGACAATACATGTAGGGAACAGCAGCCAGAGATGGGGGCTGTGGACTGTACGTCACAGAGATAATGAGGGGAGCAATAGGGCGTTGACTGAAGTATCCCTCCCAGGAGTGTAGTGTTGCCTTCTGTACCTACAGCTAGAAGTTGGAAAGGGTGGGAAGGTCACATGGGTGTTAAGTAACAGGGACAAGATTTGACACCAGGTCCTTGGACTCCAGGTCTGGTCTGTGGCACTGTCTCAGTGCATTCATGACCATCCCCATAAAATATATAAATTTTCAGATGGTAGAGGGAGGGGAGAAGCATTCTATGCCTGTATCATATCAGAACTTTTATATGCTTGCTTAGAAGATTCTCAGACAGAAGTTCATAAGAATGAACCCTAGAGAACTAGCTCGTGGCCCTTTGTTTCAGAGGAGGAAACTGATATCCAGGCCTAAGTTTCCAGTCAGTATTCAAACACGGTTTTTGATGTCAGCTCTCTTTGCTATGGTCTACCAGTTAAGAACTGGTAAAGAAAGAACATGTCTGCCATAATCTCATTCCTCAGGACTGTTATATGGAGGAAGAACACTTCATCTTAGCTTCTGGAACCTCCTCCTTACAGGGTTCTGCTGACCTGGTTCAGTCTCACCTCAGTTGTACATCTCAGCCATGGCAGTCTCTATGAAGGTACCCATTTCCAATGAGTTACCAGTAACAATCCCACGCTCGTATATTAGGACTTCAACCACAATCCAAGTATAGGGCTATTAAAGGAAGGTTTCACAAAGGTTTATTTTAGAACCATGGAGGCAGCTTTTTAATGAATCCATTAATTACATCACTGAATGAACAAACATACATTTCAGTTACATGGAAGAGGTCAGAGAAAAAGGGAGTGGAAGGAAAAAAACCAGGCCATTCCACAGCATTTTATCATGGTAGATATGCATTATTTAACTTGAGAAACTTTAATCTTTATTATTCTATTACGTTGTGGAATCCCTTTGTAATAGGAACAGAGATTTCCTGAAGATAATGTTGAGAGGGCTGTCTTGAAGCAGCTGGCAAGATCTGGTTGCTGAGGACTTAGCAGTATTTTGTTCTCATATCCAGAGCAAAGGGTAGAAGGGTTTAAAAATAGACTAGCATTCAAGAGATTCACTCCAACTTTCATGTTTATCACATTTCTACCCTGTAATTCACAGAGAACTTTCTCATTTTAAAAGAGGAGCCCAAACAAACGTATAAAATAAGGCTAATGCAACCAATTAAAGATCTGCCCCATAGAGGCTGATGGGGTAATACAAAAGGGCAGGAGCTACGTTCTTGATTACAGCAAGTTGTACAGTATGTAATAGATTTGAACTCACAATATAACATTTTTCTTTTGCAAAATGACAACACATTGAAAAATATATCCTTAAACATGTAATCACAGTAACATAAAACACACCTCAAGATGTAACTGTTAAAAGAAACAAGTGTTTTGGTCCATCCATTATGTTGGTATAGTCTACTGCTGCATTTAATAACAAAAGATATAAATGCAAATAGAAATAAACCATTTCCCCCTTCATATAAGCAACAGTCCTCCCTCTCCATTAATAAGGAAAAAGGTCCAAAGTGTCAAGGCCTAATCTGAGTCCCATACGCCTCCGTTTCTAATCTGCACCAAGTTAACATGTAATTTCAATGTCTTTTTCCTAAGTGAGTTTGATTCCCCTATGATTGCTGACCCAATCCTACAAACATTTGTTGTCTCCAACGTACAAAGCACTGGGCTTAGTGCTGGGGACAAAGAAACATAACTCAGTTGATGAAACGTAAGAGAGTCCCTGAACTCAAGAAGCTTATCTGATTGGAGGGATTGGGGGTGAGGGGACAAGAGACACAGTAAGACACATAAAGGTATGATATGAGGTGGAAGGTGAGAAGGGAGATTCACAAGAGGGAATATTTGAGACATCTCTTTAGGAAACTGTACAGTGATTAGCCACCATCCCCTTTATCTCCCTTTTCCCTAACAAAATATCCATGTAGCTATAGATAAAAAATATAGACTGTGCTTTCTTGGAATTTGACAGAGGAAACTAAGGGAGAGTGGTCTTCTCTTGTTTATCTGATCTAATCAAGCCTTGCAGATAATCACTCACCTAATACTGGTATTGTCTGGCTTGTGATAAGCCCAAAGACTAACATGGAATTCTCCTAATTTTTGTAAGTTGCAATGGTAGAAACAGTGACATTAACAACAATTGTATGGTCTGCTAAGTTTTGAGTTCTTACCTGCAAGGCTGGCTGAGATGAGGTTTAAGAATGATGATGATTTTACACTATATTGTCATAAAATACTTTAGGCATTGGAAATAGAAGGCAAAACTAGCCTATAGCACAAATGGAATGGGGGCTGTATTGACAATAAAGGCAAAAAATGGGATTTTGGAAGCCCTGCAGGGCCAGATATCCCAATGGCCACACCAAGTTCTTTTACCTCCATCTCTTTAGGGAAAAAAGGAATCCTAATTCTCCTTGACATGTGTGGTGACAGTCAGGGTTTAGCTAATTCCCTCTCTGAAAATGTTCTAAGGATGGAGTACTTCAGCTGCCAGTTTCTGTACCAAACGGTGGACACAGCATGTAGTTAGAAGTTAGCTCAAGGCCAAGTGAAGTTTCACAGAATTGGATTGTACAGAGCAATGTCCTCCTGTTGTCTCTCCAGCAAGCTTGCTGTCACAAACACCTGGCGCATCTTGGGGCTGCTCTCAGGATGAAGGAGGGGAGTGGTGACCAGGCTGTAACAGCCAGTTTGAACTCAATAGGTAAAAGCCACAAAGACAAAGACAGGTAGAAGGTAGTGTTCTATAGCCATCCCACTGCACCAACCACTGGACTAGGTACCCTGAGAACACCCAATGCTTATCAAATGACAAATGATGAAACTAGGGGCCATTTCAAGCTAACCATTTCAGGCATTTACAAAGGAAAAGAAGCCTTGAGATGAGAAGAGAGGCTTTCACTGGAATGACAGGAGTGATCAGCTAAACCTCTTTCAAAGCACAGAGTACTGGGAAAGATGTTTCTCATTATGTTATCAACCCCCTAAAGATCAGTGTTCTAATAGTAAAAATGTATAGTGTTCCAGGAATACACAAAAGTCTTAGAGTAGTTTTAACCTTTAAAAGCTGGAAAAATGTACTGAAGACTTCTGGGATATCCTGTATTTTTTGGCACTTCATACCACATAAGACTGTAATGAATGAAATGGGCAGATAAGTTTTAAGAGTTAATTTTATTCTTGTTTCTCCTGTTCAGGTTGCTGAATCCTTGCTTACTTTCATACTTTAAAAGAACACGTGTGCGCGCACACACACACACAACCACACACACACACACGAGTACAGCTTAAACTATCTTAAAGG
Source organism: Notamacropus eugenii (assembly GCF_028372415.1). NCBI lineage: Eukaryota > Metazoa > Chordata > Mammalia > Diprotodontia > Macropodidae > Notamacropus > Notamacropus eugenii. The sequence goes on from NC_092876.1 coordinate 104,115,624, forward strand.
AGACAAAAATGAAAAATTTCTTAGGTTTGAATGAAAAAATGTAAACTGTTGGAAGAAAGACTTTTAATTTCCAGTATTTCAAGATGTAAACCTTGGTGACAAGATCATTTACGTACAGTTAAGAGGCAGCTGTGACAGTGGATACAAAAGCTGGCCTCAGAGTCAGGGAAACTGGGATTTGGGTGCTACTCCAGACTCCTGGCAGCTGTAGGACCTTGGGTAAATCACTTTACTTTTCAAATGCTCTAAACAAGTTTCCAAGTCTATAAGTTGTGCAGTGAAGTTGCCAAGCTGCATTGTAAAGCTACTGTCTTCATTCAGAAGTTCCCAGCAGAATCACAGGTTCAGTCCTCCCTACCCCTTAAGATTCTGTAATATGATCACAAACTGGGGAATCTCATTGCTCAACACTGATATCTAATTACTTTACTTTGCGATTGCTCTTCTCTTAGACGAAATTAGCACTAGCAAAAAAAAATATCTTAAAAAATGAGACTTCCAAAGAACGAGGGTGTTAGTTGAGTAGGGAAGATGTCTGCCAAGAAGAGCCCACCAAAAAGGTTCCTTCATGGTCTGCCCTCAGAAAAACACACTTGTGGGCACCTGAATTCCTGCCCTCAAGCCTGACTCTGTGGCGCTGAGATCTGAAAAGGGCATATGCAGACCTGCCACCAAGGCCATTATTACATATTCACCAACCTCCTGGTTCCCCAAAGTTGGTGACAGAAAGTCACCAAAGATCAAATATACTTTATAGTAAAGAACTCAGGACCTGGAGGCATAATACTTTTTTACCTACCAGTGGCCTGGTTGGAGGCCTCCAAATCACTTTGAAGACCAGGCCTGTATTATTACGCCAGGTGATATTCACAGTTCCTCCAGAGATGTCCTATTGTATTCTCATCCACCCCCACCCTCCACAAGCCCCCTACCTCAGCCAAAGAATGTGGTCATCACTATTGATCTGTCTGACATGACTGAGGTGTAGCTGGCCTTGAGGGTGGGGCTTCTTAGCAGATGACTTCATAAGGTCCTTTCCAGTTCTGATATTCAAAGACTCATTTATTAATATTAAGGCAAATGAGAATGACAATTTAAAAGTCAATCAGAAAGACTAGTTGCTGAGGCAGAGAAACAAAACAAAGTTTTAAGTTTTGCTTTATCTGAAACTAATTTTTTTTTTTTTTTGCTATTATGGTAGAGTTGCTTCCTCTTGTGATGCTAATTCCTAAGAAGTAAATGAAAAGGACGATTACTTATTGGGTCAAATGGGGGGGGAGGGAGGAGTGGAAATCAAAAAAATTCATGTTGTAATAGTGACCCCTTCTTGGGTATGAGTTGGACTAGATGGCCACTCTAAAAATTCTGTGAAATCATCACAATTTCCTGTTTTCAAAAAATATCCTATTAGGTTCCTAAGAAAGGAAACAAAGGTACATATGTCAAGTACAAAGGCAAGCCAAATGGACAGTAATTGAAAAGGAAGCTTAAGAGAGATGGTCAAAGTCTCCACAGAGAAATGTAAGCAGCTTCCAATTCTGACTGACAGAAACTTTCAGAAAATGTCTGGTGGAGAAACATCCCATAAGCAGAGAATTTTCTCTCAGCTAGATGGGGGAAAGGGGTATAGAACAGGGGTAGGGAACCTGCGGCTTTGAGGTTACACTCTTGGGACATACAAAGGGCTACACTTAAGGACCTAGAGGGCCACATGTAGCCTCAAAGCTGCAGGTTCCCCACCCCTGGTACAGAAATACATGTTAAAAATTAATGCATTCATAGAGTTTCCAAGATAATCACTTCATGTGGCTAAACTATGTTCACTGAATTCAAATGACCTTAAGGACACCCAGACAAGGGAAGGAAAAAGCAAATCAGTGAAAGCTTACAAACATTATGGTATTTTTTTTAACGCAAAACTCATACCACTGATGAAACTTGAGATTACCTTGACTGGCTTTAAACTATGAGCAAATCTTTGGACTTGGTTAGGAAGATGGTGTTGTAAAGACTTTTGAATATAGACATCTGTGCGGAGAAATCACATTTAAATCAAACGCCAGTAGGCTAAGAGAATCGTGTGATCTTACAGAAGTGCAAGTATTTGTCCAATGAAATTTTGGCTCATTTGGAGAATGTGTGCATAGGCCTGATGGGCACTTGATCCATCAATTCCTTAATACTAGATTTCCCTTTTCTTGTACTGGCTAGAATACGAAGAAGGCAGGAAAATGGAACAGAAGGCCATTCATTTCTGTGGATTACCTCCACCTTTCAGTACTTAGAAAGTAGTAATAGGGCAATGAGATCCAGGCATATACTAGACCATAGGCATTCGAGTATCTTAAAAAATCAGAATATCATCTGGTTCTTTTTAAAAGCTGTCAAGTGAGACCGACAGACATGCAGAAGACATTCAAAATGGTGATTATAGCAGCTATCAACAGCAAGGAGAGGATCTGGGGGAGGCAAAAAAAAAAAAGTGTTAAGTGATTATATTCCTTAGGGTATATTTTGTCCTATGTACACTTTGAGGGGTCAAGGGGTGAGTTACAGTAACATGGGGATATTTCTCGCCCCATGCTTTGTTAAAATTTCTGGTTTACAAGCATAAATGTTCAATTTAATAAGGCAATGCACAGTGTTATTTTCCCCAAGGCCTCTTGGGCAGTCATAACCACCACCAATTTATTGAAGAGGTCACAGAACCAGGAAGCAGAGTTCATCATGAGGGTCTGGCGCTAACCATCAGCCATGCCAGAAAACCAAGAAGAGGAAAATAAATGATAAAAATAAGTCTATACTGTAGTACCATAAGACTGTCTGCTTTCCAGAAAGGAGGAAATTAAAAGGGACACTTTCCATACCCCTCCCACCCTCTATCTATCCTTTGAAAAAAGTTTCCAAACTCAGATCTGTATGAGGTACAGAGGAAATAAGGTATTTCAGTGTAATGGGAATGAGCTTCTCCATAAAAGAGAATAAAAAAGTAAATTTTTTAGATAAGAAATGGGATATTAGGGGGAAAGGGACTGGTTCTCCTTTTCACATCTAGAAGAGCTAGCAATTTCCCCTAGCTGGGTTTCATTTTATTTCTTTTAGGATTCAAAATGAAAGAAGTTAAAAAAAAAACCCACAATAATAGGCAGGCCATTTTGGTTCACTTTAAAATGCATTATTTTACATTTTCGTTTAAAAAGTTAGAGTTTTTGCCCAAAAGGAAAATAGCACGAAAATGCAGAATTCCACGATACCAAGTGTCTCAAGGGATAGAACATTTAAGCATGCAGGACATCTGGATCAGTTCCATGATCTTTTTTTCCTTAATGCATAGTTTGCGTAGGGAAGAAAAAAGATGAGATCCAATTAAAATTTTATACAAATGAACACATTTAAGGTCAGAAGTAACACATAACTAAGAGACAACTGGTTTTATAACATGTGGCTTGGTGAAACCTAAGAGAGGCTGGTCACTAAAATTTAATTTAAAATAGCTTGTGTGGTTACAGCTGAGTTCAGATTAACACAGATGCTAATGCTAATGGGAGATGGATGCTCCCAGCTGTAATCATCCACTTCTTGGACATCTTTTAGATGGCTGTGGGGTAGCTTAACCACTATTTTTAGGAGAAGCAGGGGGAAGGCAGGAAAAACTCCATTTTCCTTCTGTGGTCCAGGAAACTAAAGAAGTTGATTTGTTAGATAAAGACTGGATAGAGTCAGGCACAGTTGCTTAGCTCCTTCAAGAAGTCAGTCAGTCTTCACAGATGTCTCCGCTGAATTGGAGATGAACTCAGAAACATTAACAATAAATAGCTTCAGTACATTCTTTCTGGAGAGCAGATTTGTGATGAACAGGAGGTCAAAACGATGCTGAGCATGTGGTAGAATATATCCTGAGGTGGGGAACAGGGGGAATCACAAAGACCATCCCCGCCCCCTCAAAAGACACCTCCCTCATTTCATACAAACAAAGCAGCAAGAACAAGGAAGTGCTGAAATATTAAAAACTAAACAACTGTCCTACACAGAATTTTTTTCAGACAAACTCAAAACACTGCAGCACGGTCAGATTGTACAAACCATTTGCTTAAAAAAATATCTTTTTCTATTGTGTGAATAAGTTGAAATAAGAGTTTCCTTGCTAGAATTCGCCCCACACTGGGAGATGACTTAAAATGAACTCAGATTCTTGAGTCTAGCCCTTCCTGCCCACCACACTCAGCTTTACTTTTATCTTCCTCAATGATTCGGGTCAGAATGACTGTTGCTTCCGGAAATACTGTTTTTTGGGTTCTGGAAAACATCATCAAGATACCACTGGCGTCATATCCCACAGCTGTTAAAAAAGAAGAAAAAGAGATCTCAAGAAATCTACAAATTTATTGAGTTACTTATATTTAATGTCAACGTTAATATATCATTTTAAGTTACGTTATGGGATATATTTATGTAACAGTAATAATAGCTAACATTTCTATAGCACTTACTACACTCCAGGCACTGTACAAAGCCTTCTGCAACACTGTATTTTATATTAATGTATCAATAAGTTATATTCATACCTGAATAACAAAAGTTTCTAAGAATTTAATCCTGTACCTCTCCCCCTCACCACAAAAAAAAAAAAAAAGCAGCATGATGAATTGGAAAAAAACCAGGGCACTTGCAATAAAAGGATATGGGTTTAAAACCAGACTATATGGTACTGGCTGTGTATGTCTTTACGCAAGTCATTTCATTTTCCTCAGTTTAGTTCCTGCATCTGTAAAAGGAGAGATAATCTTTATGTTCTTATGTAGTTCTAAATTCAAAGCTTCCTCTGAGCCTTTTTCTTCAGGAACTAAGTCAAACTATAAAAATATAATTCTTAATCAACTAAGGATAAGGAAAAAGATTTGTTTTCTTTCACAACTGGTTTGGCCCAGGGACAGAGTTTGACCAAAAGTAGAAGCTTAGGTCTCATTTCAAGGATTCTCCACTGCTGTCATCCATGGCCACTGGTGGTCATTTTTTGATTCTCAGGAAAAACAGTGGGGGGATGATAGTTCTTTAGTTTTTTAGAATTGGGAACTCCTCTATTATTAGGGACTGGGAAATCCCTCAGACAATACAATACTTAGAGAGGTTCTAGAGTGCTGTCATGATAACCAATGATTCTAACAACTTACATTTACAGAGCATCCCACAATCCCCTTTGGAGGCAGGCAGCACAATGTACTATTGTTCCCATCTTAGAGATGAGGAATGTTGTTTGTTGTCGTTTGGTCATATTTCAATTGTGTCTGACTCTTTGTGACCCCATTTGGGGTTTTCTTGACAAAGATACGGGAGTGGTTTGTCATTTCCTCCTCCAGCTCACTTGACAGATGAGGAAATTTGAGGCAAACAGGGTGAAGTGACTTGCCCAGGGTCACAGAGCGAGTAAGTGTTTGAGGCTGGATTTGAGCTGAGGAAGATGAGTCTTCCTGACTCCAGGCTGAGCACCGCCACCCAGCTGCCCCTAGATATGAGGAAACTGAGACTCAAATGTTAATGGCTTACCCACTGTCATAGAGCTAATACAAAGTGGGAAGTGGGGTTTGAATTCAGGTCTCCCTGGACTTCAAGTTCAAATCACTTTGCTATACTACTACTCTCTCTCTGGGTGGAGTGGGACACTGTCACCATTTTTTAATTAGAAAAAACCCTAGCTTTTTGACTGAATGATTGCTTTCACTGTAAAGAGGGACCTTATTTGTTACCCTTTCCTTCAAGAGATGGTGAATTCCCACTTTTCTCTAGAGAATCAAATTCACCCATTTTCTAGTTGCATAACTAAACAGAACTCTCTGTCAATCATTTCTAGCTTAGTGATTTAGTATCTTCTTTTAAAAACCATATTCAATGTTTTTCCCTCATTTGCTTCATGTCTCAATTTTAGAATTAACTAAAATATATTCTACGCTGGTGATTAGAAGGGGCAGAAGAAGGGAGGGGGAGAAACAGTATCAGTTTTAGCCATTTCACTCACTATACTCAATGATTAGAAGAGAGGAAAACCTGACCCACTAAGTGCTAACTTCTCCCATTTTGCCACATGAATACAAGATCTTTCTGTAGGAGAGATTCTGTCTATGATCTTCATCACAAACACATCAGCTCACACGGTTACCTCCCATTAAAACATTAGAGTGCTTATTTTGGTCTACGTCTGGGATTTCATCCACCTAGGGTGCCTCTGGTGAGGAATTTTTCTTCCAACGATGCAAATTAATACCTACTCTGGCCACTTACTCTTTGACAGTTACCAAAGGCAATGTGATGACTTACCTAATGGACCAAGTGCTTGTGTGATAGGGTGGGAATTAAACCCAGGTCTTCCTGACAGGTCCAGCTTTCTACCCATGATGCTACACACACACTCACTAAGGCACTTATTTTTTAAATATCTGATGAATGTACCGAGACACTGGACCTGTGATTTCACTGGCCAAGAAACAACTTGGTTAGAAGATTCCTTTCTACCAAAACAAGTTGACACCTTTTCTGAAACTTACTCTCAGAGAGTGCTTAGAGCAGTGGTGTCAAAGTCAAATAAATACTGGCCACATATTGACAGAGAAAGCCACAGATTAATACATTATCTATGTTGTACTGTATTTTTATTTATTTTGAGAAGTATTTTCCAATTATATTTTAAATCTGGTTTGGCCCACTCGGGAATTGTGGGGAATCCAAGTTTGACACTTCCTTCCTAGAACATTGAGAGGTTAAGTGATCTTAAGTAACGCAACCACTATGTATCAGAAATAGGACCCAGGTCTTCCTGGCTTCACGGCCAGCTCTCTGTCCACTGAGGATGAAGCATCCATCTTTTATGAAGCCACATACTATTATTTACCTTGTTACATGTTTATTCTATCTCCTCAATCAAAATGTAAACTCTTGGAGGGCAAAGACTGCCTTAAAATCCCTAAAGCTCCCCACCACCACGTATGCCAAGTGTGTGTGAATAATGTTGATCTCCTGCATGCTGTCTCACAAATCACAATTACTATATCAAAATGAGAGAGGGAAAATTTTAACATAAAAAATAAATTAACCTAAGATGATCTCTTACCTTAATAACTTTGTCTGTTCCACAAGTCAATAACCATCCTCTGGTCGCATCAAAATGTACGTGAACAATATTATGTTTACTGTCATGGAAGGTAGCTGTGGGTGCGCGTCTGGAAGGAAAAAATATATATATTTAGTTGGCAAAAAAATGTGCGTATGCATATATTTATATATAACATATGCATATTACACACGCACACATATATATTGTAAGCATAGATAGGAATAAACTTGGATCTCATTGTTAGTTATCCACAGTAGTCCTATTTTCAGAAGGTCACTGCTAGAGATATCACAAGATCTGACTTGACTTTAGGTACATAGCCTGGCATATAGTAAGTACTTAATACCTGCTTTACTTGACAGCCTATCCTTGCTACCTGACCAACCTATTTTTATTAAGTAATCATTGGTAATATATTTTTCACATGCCTCTCCACTGCCCTCTGGGTCACCCACCAATCAGATTTCTTTAGAGATTGCAGTGTTTAGTAATTTGAAGCCATATAGCAGCACGGGTAGAATATTAGTGCTAAAAAGATGGATTTTGTTTGTGTAAGGAAGTAGGTAGGTATCATTTCAAATGTCCTACAATTTCCCCATTAGCCCATTCTCTTCCTCCTATTTGAGGTTGAGCTCAGTGCATTCCATCTGCATGGGCTAACCGAGGTGGACTAACTCTGGGCTTTCCACCTAAATACCCTAATTACTATCTTCTCTGACTGGAAGACAGGGACATAAACTCTGGGAGGACGCTTAGCCCAGATGTGTCTCATTTCTCCCCTGACTGCTCTGTGGACCTTGCTTGATTTATTTTGCCATGCTCCTGGGGATAAGTCTCATTCTGTCTATCTCTCCCCTCCTCAACATTTTCCCCATTAGACTATAAGCTTCCTGAAGTCAAGGACTGTCTCCCTCCCCCGCTCCCATTTTTGTATCCCTAGTACTTATCACAGGAAACTTGTTTCCTGGTTTGCCCAGTTCAAAGGTGTTCCAAGGGCCACCCTGAACATACAAGACGGAAGGCTATCCTCCTGTCTCCTCAAAGGTCACTATTTCTTCAAAAGGCAGACTCGTGCATTTTCTCCACACATACCATTCAGTCACTTAATAAACTTTCATTATGCAACTACCATATGCCAGGCCCTGTGTTAAGTTCTGGGGATAAAAGCAAAAGGCCAGCCTCAACCAAGCATCACAAAATGTAAATATAACTTGAATATCGATCCCTTACTTCTTACCATTATAGGAAAAAAAAAGGAGAAAAAAAAAAAAGAGACTTGCAAGATGTTTAGGGCATGATAGAGACTTTGGGAAAGATGTCTTCACCTAAGCTTTAAATTTCTGTAATTGAGCAGAAGTTTCTGTTGAAAGATTTTTTCTGAAAAGCAATAACTTGTAGAAACCCAAACTAAAGAAGACAACCTTCTGTTCGTATTCAGTTTACAGACCTATTGTATCAAGCGATTTCTGACTCTCCAAGATGCTGGGGTAACAGGGGGGAGGGAGGGCCTAGGGAGTGATGGTTTCAGGTTGTTTCTTTTAAAAAAGTGCATAAGAAAAAACAAAGCACTCCATGGGATTCAAGAAAATGCAGAATGATTTCCAGAGTGATGAGTACACTTTTAATTTTTTTAATTAGGTGACTTTGAATATAGGATAGCTCAAATGTTAAGGCTGGTCCCTCAAAGTCACTAGACTATAGTAACCCAGTGTGTATAGTTTGGCTATTGGGAAGAATTATAGGGGCAGCCAGTCTGAAAACTTAGGCAAATAGGTATGTCTATTGAGGGAGAGAGTAAGCAGCAGCCTCTTGGGAAATTCATCTTACAGCTCCAGTGAAGATCACATGTTGGTCAAGGAAAAGATTGACATCCCCTTTTCTTCTGAGTGTAAGACATGGCCTGGCAGGCCTCTCAGCATGCTTTCCATCATGGCAAACTGTCCATAAGGATTCACTCATGGACTATATTTAAGTCACAGAAATGCAAATATCCCATAGTTTCCACTACTTGGACTGAGAATGGCAAAGGGATGGAGCTCTTTAGGCACCTACCACAAACTGCTTGGTTGTAGAGCAGGAGGAGAGAACATCTCTAGAATGTACTTTATCAGAGCCTGTGGTATATCTTCTAAGCTGGCTACTATTAAGACAGATAGATGCTACTTTGGGTTTTCAATTAACTGCAGCTACCACATTTGACCTTTTTTATTTGAGTTATACAACATGCTAGTGAGACTTACTCTTCATCCGTGATGGACTCATGACAGCTGTCACAGACTCTCACTTCAAATTCAAAGCCCATCAGTGGGATGGAGGAACGCTTGGAGCTGCATTTGCCACAGACGGCCTTGCCACACTTCCTACAATGGTGCTGAAAAAAGGAACAAGAGACAGAGATATTCAACATGGCCACCACCACACCTTGAGCTAGGGCCCTACCCACCACTTGCCAGAATCACATACAGACAGCAAGACTCCAAAGTGAAATGACTCATCCCTGAAATGGCCCACGATGGTGATAGAAACATGGGAAGGGAATCTAGATGGATTCCACCTGCTGTCAGCTGTTTACTCAGAAATGTAAATATCAGTTCTTATGGATGAGGACCATTTGGTTGTCTCAACGCTTCGTCATTACAACATTCTGGAAATTAGAGAAGGAGAAGGAGCTGGCTTAATGCTGCATCTCCCAAGGGTGTTCTATGGATAGGGATGATGAGGATTGGCTTGATGAAGACTACTTCCATTTTATGAGTACTCTAATGTTTGTCTCCTCTGGAAAAAAAACAAGGCAACAATGGAGAAGATGGCGCTATGGGCAAACTTGAGGACTGAAATGAAGAGGAGAACATGAAAAAGGGAAAAGAGCAGTTTTTGCAAGACTTTGACACTTAGTGTGGCATAAAAGTTATTGCTTTCTACATGCCTGAATTTAGAGATTGTTTCAGCAGACATCTCTGGAGCTCATTAAAAAAGTTAAGTCTTGGCAATATGCAAGGTATTAAGGAGAATAAGTGACTTTTGCCCTCCAGGATCTTACTATACAAATGGAAGACTAAGCCATGTACACTGGATAGGTACTATTCAAAGCAGAAAGAAACTGCCAAAGACAGGACCAGCTGTAGTGCTATGTGTGAAGAGGGAGGGGGACTAAGTGAGTAAGTGACTGCATTTTCCTAAAGCTGATCAAGTAAGAATGAACTATAATAGGCAAAGTATAATTGAGAGGAATTAATTTTAGTCACAAGGTGACTCTTCTTCCCCCCACATTTTCCAAAATAACCCAATAAGATAAAGTTATTTTGTGTGTGTGCGTGTGTGTGTGTGCATGTGCGTAAATTACCCAACAAACTAACCTGTCTCAAGCCAATTTTTTTACTGTCCCACATTTGCTTGAAATTCCAGAAGAAAGGCTGGTCACACTTTTGACAGGAATCGCTGTCCAACCATTCAGGAGTCTTGTCAACAAAAACACAAACAGAAAAGGCCATGACAATCAGCATTCAAAAGGATGCAACTGATAATTCAATGATTCAAGAGTCAATACTATGTGAGTATAAACAAGATAAGACTCAAACAGTTCCTGTCTTCAAGCTTAAGTTCTTTTGGGAGGAGGTGGGATTGGGGAAACAAAACAGGAAAAAGTAAGTATGACAACCATAGGGCCTGGACCTGGGGTTTCAAGGGTGTCAGGCACTCCTAAATGAGGAAAACACCTTCTAACAATGCAGTCTTCTTTGAAAAACTTAAAACTGTAGAGAACTGTCTGGGGCAGAGACATTACCAAGGGCTCAGGTCCAGAAGATTAAAATGCAACTGGGAAATGTTTGACGGTATAAATAAAAAAACAAAATAGATGTTAATTTGTGGTTTTCTAAGCCAACAAGTGTCTGGGATCCATTTCTATTTGAGTGTGACCCCTCCCCTGCCCCGGCCTAAAGCATTAAGAGACAAAGAGCCTTGCCCAATGTTATGCAGCCAGAATGGGTCAGACATGGAAGATTTGAACCGAGGTCCAATTGGCTTCACAGACTGACTCTCTATCCACTATGCCGTGCTGTGTCTGGCTACGTAAAGACAGCATGTACATCGAGGAAACCTAAATCAGACGTGCTTATAATGCTGCTGATTAAAACCTGTGACTACTTTTTTGCTTAATTTATTAGTCTATTCCCAACAATATTTAATAACATCAAAAAAACCCCATTAACCTCACTGGCCTTCTTATATTGTTCTGAACCATTCATTTAATCAGATACACATCATCCTGTTTCCTATTAAAAGATGTTGATATCGTCATCAAGGTGTAAAAGAATCCCTGAGCAGACAACCCACCAATTCTCTCCCACAACAGCTCCAGGGCATTTTAGCTATTAGCAGGTAAGAGCTGTCACTGTTTGAGGTTCTGGCTCTTTGAGGATCAGAGGATTTAGCTGTGGAAGAAGTCTTCAGAGATAAGCGAGTTCAGCCCTTCAGTCTTTCCACTTTACCCCAGACTGGAGAAGTGATACATGAGCATTTGTTCAAAATGATCCCCCCTTTGGGTAGCCAAGCTAGCTGACTTCTTGCTTTACGGTTTTTCTTTGTTACAAGGGAGAGTTCTGTGTGGGAAGGGAATCTACCTGGAAATAATTGGGCTATAAAAAAACAAGAGGTACCAACAAAACTTGAAAAAATGATCTCATCTCTAATTGCTTCAAACTTGGTTAATATGGCTGGGTTTTGTTCTCAGCAATCTATGATGTTATGCTTAAATCTTTATGATGTTTCCATAAAGCCTGCCTTTTTTAAATTGTAGTCACTCCACTTTAATTGCACATAGGAGTTGTTAGGGAAACTGGCTATTATTCACTTTCTGGAAATGTCTAGCCCAACAGCGCTCATCATTTAGCAGAGGGACTGAAATCCATATTTAAAAGAGTTGTAGGGAACTTAAAATATTGGTATATTAAGGCCATGGCCAGGTCCAGCTGTCTGTCTGGAAACAAAGAAAAGGGCCAAGATCTGATTTGATTTCTTGTCCACATGTCTACATTTATAAGGTTTTTAGTTTAAAAGAACATTTCTGCCCCACAAAAGGTTGGTTTCTCTATGCTGTGATTTAAAAAATAATTTTTTATTTTTAAGAAAAATGAAGATTCAAATCCAGAAATGTCCATTTAAAAAAAAAAATCCTCATTTGGTATATACAGAGAAATCATGTGATATTTACTATTGGGGATTAGATCAAGTTGATTCTTGCCTTTAGGTCTTTGCTCATGAAAAGATTTGATTGTAGATTTTTGGATCCTTACCAATCTTTCAAATGCTATTTAAAGTCCTACGTCCACCATTAAGACTCCCCTGGTATTTCTAACATCTTCTATGTCAGAGGTTCTTAATCTGGGGTCTTGTGGACAGATTTCAAAAATGTCTGTGAACAGTTAGGTAGCATAGTGGTTTTTTGCTTCCAGTAATTAATTTATTAGCAGATTCCCCCCCTTAATAAGATGAGAAATTTAGATGTATTCTCAAATGATGTACACAGAATACCTAGAAACCAGCAAAGTATGACTGAAAATATTCTAGGTACAGGGCTGTGATTTCCAAACAACGACAGTACCTAACATCTTTTAGAAATGATTAATTTACCAAATTTTTAGGGAAGTGAATTTGGTAGCTGCAAAGATTAGCCTCTGCTGTGGTATTTCCTGGATGCCCAAGGACTACCTTTCTTAGGGGATAGAAGGAGAAATCAGAGATTTAAAAAAAAGATACAGTCAGAGAAGTTTCTAGCTCTATTATATTGATGTGGAGTTATAGGTTTTTCAGAAAGGGACTGTGAAAAGAGCTTTAAAAGAAGAGGATCTTTCTTGGATTTTCATACTAGATCTGACATCGCCTCCTTCCATTACTGCCTCTAGTTTACCCAACTCAGAGTTAGTTGCTCAGAATATCGCAACTGGGCTATGCTTTCTAAAACACTGGTGGCCAAGATGACCTTTTAGAAGCAAATGCTTCACTGAACTGCTCCATCTAGATCACTGGGCATTAAAGAAAATTCCCTCCATAGTGCTTCCTGGATGGTGAGCACTGGACCTAGAGTCATGAAGACTTGAGTTCAAATCCTGCTTTGAACACTCACTAACTGTGTGATCCCAGGCAATTGAACCTGTTTCTCTGTTTCCTCATCTATAAAAAGAAGACAATAATAGCATCCACCTCTTAGGGGTGTTGTGAAGACCAAATGAGGTACTGCTGTAAAGCATTTTGTAAGACATAAAGTGTTATGTAATGCTAGTTGTTATGACTGAAAAAATGACATCTTTATTGTCTCTACCTTCTAAATGAAATTTAGCATCTCTTTCAATTAGGAATTAAAAAAAGAACTTCTTCCACTTTTGCCAGAGTTCTCAAAGGGTTCATGATATAAAAAGGGTCCCCTGCTCTATGAACTGAATTAGCTATTGGAAACCTAATACTTTATACCAAGGCTGGGGCTATTATGTTATCAAAGGCAACCTATAATTCTGGGACACAAATGGAAAAATATCAGTTTTTAAAAATATTAAAGCAGGTGTTGCAAAGTAGCAAACAGAGGTATTTACACAGCCAAGTTTGACCATTTCTAAATGAAGGTAGGTCACATTGTGAAAGATGACCAAGCAGGTAATTAAAGCTGTTAATAGTGCAAATCTTCTCCTGGATAGAGGAACACACTATAAATACCCTTACTGAGGACCATAGGCTCACAGAGCTAAAACTGGAAGGCAACTTAGAGGTTACTGAGTCCACCCCCACTCCCTTATTTTACAGATGAAGAAATTGAAGCCCAGAAAGCTTAAACAGATTGCCAAAGTCCAACAAGAAGTAAATGGAAGAGCCAGGATTCGAATCTGTGATTCCTTGTCTATACTGCAAATCTATGCCTCACTTCTTTGTTAATAGTATCAAGATGTTTTGCTTTTTTTTGGAGAGGGGGACATATATTTAATGATATTTTACTGTATTTTTACTCATTCCTCATTCCAAAGAACCATCTTTTTAAACAACAAATATTTTTTTAAAAAGAAAAAATTTAGCATAACCCATCAAATACATCTAAAAAACCTTTGTTTTATGCAGTGTTCCACACCTCTGGCCCTCAATCTCTGCACAAGAGTGGGGGAATGAGATGTTTTCAGATATTCCTTCTTTGGGGTGAAGCTTGTCCTTTAATTCACAACGTTCAGTCTCCTCTAACATTTTCACGATCACTGTGTGGCTCCACTTTGCATCAGTCCATGCAAATCTCACTACTCTTCTCTGCGGCCATCACATGTGCTGCTTCTTACAGCACAACGATACCTCGTTACATCACCGCTTCACAGCTTGTTTAGCTTTTCCCCAGATCTTTGTTCCCACTTCTTTGTTACCCCTGAAAAATGCTGCCGTGACTATTTTGGGGGTCTGTGGAGCCTTCCTTTTGTCAGCGATCTCTCTGAAGGCTACATGCCTATCTGTGAAACCTCTGGATTAAACATTACGGACACTATTGTCACTTTGCACATTTCCAAAATGCTTTCTAGAACAGTTATACCAATTCATAACTCTGCAACAAAACATTAGCGTGCCTTCTTGTCTTTCTACAACTATTCCAAAATGAACTATTCTCATCTTCTGTCACACTCAGAGGTATTTTTCAAGAATAAAAATTTTACAATTTCCTCACTACTTAACAGTAATGCTGACTTTAATTAGCTGCTAATAGAACTCCTGTGGATTAATGGATTGAACAAATAAAGCTTTAATCTTCTTAAGCATTTAAGTAATGACACTTAAAAAGTATTACACTGCCAATAATAACAACTATTCTTACAAACCAAATGGAACAGGGAGGCATGTAGTCATGGGGGCCTCCCTCTGTTGTCTTTCTAAGTGTAGCTCTCAAGACAAGATTATATATGTAATGGCTAATTCTTAAAATGATCCTAGAGAAATGGGAAAATGGTAATTAACAAGTTTGTATCATAGTAAATTTGGTGGAAAGATAACTGTAAAACCAAAAGGTATTTCCCTTCAAAAAACTGTCATGTGAGAAGAATACTGTTGCTTTCTATTTAAAAATAACCTATCCAGATCCCCCAAATATGCCTATTTGGGAATGAGTTTAGCAGATAACCACTCAAGTGGAAGTATGAGAAGCAGTGAATTTGAAAACCATCTTAGTGATTTTCCCTGTTCAAACGAGTCAAGTATCTTAACTTTCCCAAATAATATTTCTAAAACACTTACCAACCATTTCTCTAAATATCATCATAATTTTCCTCTACAACAGAAAGTACTTGAGCATTCTATTTTGGTAGCACGCCTTAACCCTGCACAAAAGAACTAATCCCCTTAAAAATAAACATTGAGTTTTCCCTATGAACATTTTTATTGCTTGTGGGAGAACAAGCCCTAAGTGATGAGATCTCTTAGTCAGGAAAATCAGAGTTCTTTTGAAATCTCTTTGCTCCATGGCAGCACCAATCAATTCTATGCCCTGGCTCCTCTGTCCCTAAAGGGTAACGAATGATGGGATTTCCCCCTACTTGCTGACTTAATTCTGACATCCATCAGAACATTGTACTTCATGGGTTTAATCATGAAAAACTGCAGGGCTGCCTCAGTATAACTGTGGCTTGTGCGGCTCAACCTCTCTGCTGTTGAAGGGTTCACCACTGGAGGTCTACCTCTTGCCTCTGGACATCCATGTTCCAGACCACAATGCCACCATCTCCTCCACAAGAGATGAGCTGTCGAGTGTGTGGAGCGTAGGAGAGGGCCTGAACCTTGTCACTGTAAAAGAAATAGAGTATAGAGTATTAGTAACAGACAAGGATGGATGGCAAACTGAGAGGTTGACACAGAAACTTTCATTCATTCAATATACATCAAGCACCTACTCTTAAGCAGCATTTAAGCATGCGCACACGCACGCGCACACACACACAGTTATATAACATGTCATGCCATACTTGAGGGAGGGGCAAAAGTAAACAGTATATGGCATTTGCCTTTAGCTTCACAAGTTTCCTTTAAGACTCATATCAAATCCCACCTTCTACAAGAGGCCTTTCCTGGCCCCATCCCCACCCCCTGCTGATTCCTTCCCTCTGAGTTTACGTTCAATTCACATTTTTGTTTCCCCCAAAATGTGAGTTCCTTGAAATCAGGAACTATGTTTTTTTGCCTTTGTTTGTATCCCCAGTGTTTACTAACACAATGCCTGACACAGAGTAGGTGCTGACTAAATGTTTGTTGATTGACAATCTTATTGAATATGAATATGTGTAATAAAAATTTGAATAGGATAAACATGTAAAAGAAATATAAAAATTCTATGGGATCATATAAGGGGGGGAGGGGGAATCACTTCTAGCTATGGAAATCAAGATGCTAGCATTGAGTTGAGCCTGGTAGGATGGCTAGGAATTCAAAAAAGCAGAAAAAAAGGAGGCACGCAGCAAATGAACCTAGCCCTTATCAGGGTGGGTTATTGACGGAGTTTCTGGTCATTGCCCTAACCACAGGATAAGGAGGTTCCCAGCTGTCTTACCTATCTTACCTGGCTCCAATATGATTGATAGGGCCTCTGATGCCCCTATACATGTATGTAAAAGCAAAAATGACACCAGGCCATGCAGGTCTGTTTATAAGCTTCCTGTGATTTGGCTACAAGGACCATAATTCATTTGTTAAAAGCATCCTCATATATACAGGAGGTAAAATAAAACCAAACTACACCATGGAAGGAATTGCTTTGACCTTCCTAACCAGCAGCAAAATGCAGCAAACCATATGTCAAATTTACAATTCATCTGACTGCACAATGAACCAGTGGCTACTTAATAATCAAAGGTGAAGTTTAAGGGTCAAGCCCTCCAGCAGCTGCCTGAATACCCAAAATTGTAATAAAGCTGCATTAGGACTTCTTCACTCAGGAGTAAAACAACCTGCAGAGTAAAACAGGCTTCCCCTCAGTCAACTTCCCAGTTCTACAGATGAAAAGATTACAAGGAATTAAAATATTCCTTCCTCTTCCCCTCCTATATCAAGTGATGTCACAGAAGGCTCCCATTCTAGAAAGCATTAATACAGTGGGCTTTTATTCAGTTGTTTTTCAGTTGTGTCTGATTCTTCATGACCCCATTTGGGGCTTTTGTGGCAGAGATACTGAAGTGGTTTACCATTTCCTTCTCCAGCTCATTTTACAGATGAGAAACTGAGGCAAACTAGGTGAAGTGACTTGCCCAGGGTCACATAGCTAGCAAGTGTCTGAGGTCACATTTGAACTCAGGAAGATGAGTGTTCCTGACTCCAGGATGGCAGTGGGCACTGTATTCACTGTATCACCTAGGTACTCCCAACACAATGGCCATTATCTCACAAATGGAGGCCCCCCCCCCCAGGGGAGCAAAAGCTTTTACTTTTTAGGCAGTTCAGGAGCACAAAGAAGCCCATTTCATACGACTATTAGGATCCATCAGTTCCTAGCACTACACCAAGTATGAACTTTAAACTTCCTTTACCATCAGACCCATAGATGAAGGACACAAGAGTTTGAAACTTCTTTACAAAAACAGATCTAAGAAAAGAATGTCAAGGATCTGGGAGAGTGATAGCTTCTTCTTAATCCCCAGACATTATGAGAGGCAACCCATTAAGAATCCAGTGAATAATGAATCGAATTCCTGATTCAGAGCAGGTTCTAAAGCCTTTAGGGGCCCAACCGCTCTATAAACGACTCAATCTTAGTGAGTTCTCTAGACTTCTTAGGCCTGCTTAGATGGACAGGGGAATCCAAGAACTGACCTACTTAACCTGGGGATCCTCAAGAGTAGTTTTTAACCTTTTTTGTGTGTTCTGGACTCCTCTGCCCATCTGATAAAGCCTATAGACCTCGTTTTTGGAGTTGTTTTTAAATTTGTGAAATAAAATACAAAGGACTGAAAGAAAACAAATTATATTAAAAGTTATTTTTTTTAACGTTATTGAACTACAGGTTAAGAATCCCTGCCATCGATCAAGGAAAGACTAAACTTGAACCCCAGGACCCCAAACATATCCCATAGTCCTGGTGTGTGGGACTGAATCATTCTATGTTTAGTGGATATCAGTAGTGAACGTCAGTGACAGGCCATGTCTCTCAAACCTTGATTATATACCACTGGTAAAAGAAGGCAGACAGACAGGTAGATGGAACTAACACTTACTAAACACCCACTATGTGCCAGGCCCTGTGCTAAGCGCTTTTACAAATACTGTCTTCTTTGATCCTTACAGCAACCCTGGGAAGTAGGTGTTCTTATCCTCATTTTACAGTTGACAAAACAGGCAGACAGAGGTTAAGGCCTAACTAGGGTCACAGAGTTGGTAAATGTCCGAGGCTAGATTTAAAATCAGATCTTGCCGACTCCAGGCCCAGCTCTCTGTGAGCTGAAACACCTAACTACTTCAGATAGAAAGACAGAGAAGCACACAGAGAAATGCCCTCAATTTGGCCTAGGTAGAGATAATGGAAATGTTACAGTTAGAACTCTTGAATCCAGATCCAGACTTGGTTCAGTATTATGCCACTGACAGCTCTCAAGTTTATCCTCTATGATAACTTACATCCCCACAATCTAAGTGCTTTAATAATTGGAGGATTCATAATGAAAGAGAAATTTATAATCCTATGCCTTGTGGTCACTAGTGCTTTTCTTTACTCTTCTGCCACTACTACTGAGACTGGATGAGATGACTATTCTCACATCATCTCCGAATGTTGCTTCTTTGTACAAAGGACAGAATGACCAATTCTCCTGAATTTATTAACGTCGTCCTTGTTTAAGGCTTTTTCATTAACAGTGCCAAAAGAAAGAAAAAACTGGCTGGTTATAGATATAAGCTAATCCACAATTATTTGTTTTTGTTTTAAATCAAGGTACCATTTAATGTAATTAAAGAAACTAATATATTAGGAATAGCTACAAAGCATCAGAGGTTGTTAACCTGAAAGTGACTAAGAAATTATAACTATTTTGTAAGAATGGAAATTGATACATACATTAGAGTTGCTGAATCTGGCACATTTTGGTAAATGTCCAGTGAAGTACTTCTGTAACACCTATCAGATGCTCTGACAAATAACTAATCCATTAGACAAAAACAGCCAGAAGCAGGGGGACCCTTTCTTTGTTTCTCCTCCAGCAGTGTGTGATCAGTATGGGCCCCCATTGGTAGCAAAGGAACGAAAGCATACTATGATCACAAATGATATAAAGCAGTATATTTTTGCATATATTTTACTCAAACTTAAAAGCATTTTAACATGAGTCAAATTATGTCTTCACCAGTGCCTAAATCAACGTTAGACGGCGATGAGATTTCTGTATAGCCACTAAGACGGCTAAATCAAATGTTCATTTCTGAAAATTATCCTTGAATTAAAACAAGAAAAGTAAAAACGTTTGTCATTCATGGTCTTAGGAAAAGCTACTGGATAGTTTGACAAGTTGACCATGTGTAAACTTTAATAATTCTTAAATCAAAGTGAAAAATCAAAATTAAGCATGTGGTCTTAACACTAGCCATCATCATTCCTTCAAAATGAGTACACAATAGCCAATTTAATAGCCTAATCAGAAAGCATTAAATCCAGGACCATCCATACTGTGATATTATCCCTCATAACTTATCAAAGAATTTTCTAATTCAACTTTTGACGGTCAGCAAGTTCTACAAATAGTAAGGCAAATTGTTTTATAAGGAGGTAATATGTTATACCAGAAGGAGCAGTGGCTCTGGAGTCTGCCTAGCGTGATTACAACTTGCATGATGCTGGAGGAGTCCCTTAACTTCCTCACCTGTGAAATGTGGTGCTTGACTAGATGGTCTTTGAGGTCCCTTCTACAATTCCATGATAAGACTTATGGAGTCTTGTGTAGTACTGGAGTACTTTGTGCAGTACACACAAAGGCTCAGAAGAGCTGGGTTCTAGGTCTGACTCTTAGGAACCATGCACACTTGACTGCTTACCAACTCTTTGGACCTCCAGATTCTCCTTTGAAAAATGGGCAATAAAAATTTTCCTCCCAGGGATATGAAGATCAAATGAAATGATGTATAATTTGGAAGTATTTGGGAAAAAAAAATGACACTCTACAAATGAACAGTTTCATTATGCATCAACAAAGCAGCCATTTCTCTTTCAAGAGTAGTAAAAGTACCTATATTCACTCCTAATGACATCTGTTCTTTGGCCCTGCTTCCCAGAAGCTTTTTTGACTCTTGCTAAACCTATTTTATTTCTTCCAACAGCCTCTTCAGCCCAATAAATAGGCTATGCTTCAACCCAACCTACCTCCTGCAAAAAGTCTTTCCCAATCCCCATTCATGCTAATGCCTTCCCTCTAGGACAACCTCCAGTTCAGCCTGGCTATCTGCAAAAAGATGTTCCATTTGCACCTAGCTGTTAGCATGCTGGCTTTTCCATCACACTTCTTGAGGGCAGGGGCTGTGCTGCCTTTCTTTTATCCCTCTGACTGGAGCATAGTGAGCACTTGGAGACTTGACCTACATGCTTGGACTTGGACTTGGAAGCAAGAAGCACATTTCTTGAGCTCCAGCTATGCTCCTTTAACTTAGAGGGTTTCACAGGTTAAAGCCTAATCAGTGACTGGGCAAGGCCCTTTAGTAGCTTCCAACTGAAAGACTCATCTCACATTTCTTCTGTAAAAGAATGAGGCAGCAGGGACAGCAGGGGCAGTGGGGGCAACAGGGACAGTGGGGACAGCAGGGGCAGCGGGGACAGCAGGGCAGTGGGGGTAGAGGGAGCAGCGGGGACTGCAGGGACAGCGGGGACAGCAGGGGCAACAGCAGCAGCAAGGGCAGCAGTGGCAGCAGGGGTAGCAGGCTGAATTACTTGTGTCCTTGGAGCTCGATGGCCGTTCCTTTTCTTCCACCAATGTCCCACATGATGACAGAGTGATCAGAACTGCCAGAGAACAGCACTCGATGGACTGGGTCCCAGCATAAAGCTGTCACCCCACCTACAAGAGGAAAGACATAGTTACATACACACATGTAGTGAGAAAATGAGGCTTCACAGAACATAGCTGATAGGAGTTGTAAAAGAGACCTTCGAGGCTCTGTATGTACCTGGTAGGACTGACTTTAGAGTAATGAGGGACTCTGGAAACCAGACCCATTATTTTACTATCCTACCAAGGAAGGTAGTAAGGCTCCATATACATTGCAAATAGCAGCAGCTTTTATAATGCTAGACAAATACAAGATACTGAGAAGCCTAGGAACATACTGGGACACCTAGGTGGTGTAACGAATAGAGTGCTGGGCCTGAAGTCAGAAAGATCCAAATTCAAATCCAGTCTCAGATACTTACCAGCTGTGAGGCCCTGGGCAAGTCACTTAATCTCTATTTGCCTCAATTTCCTCATGTAAAATAAAGATAATAATAGCACCTACCTCTCAGGCTTGTTCTGAAGATCAAAAGTGATAATAATGGTAAAGTGTTTAGAACAGTAACTGGCACAACGCAGGCACTATATTTGTTGTTTAGTCATTTTTTAGCCATGTCCATGACTTCATGACCCCTCTGCGGGTTTTCTTGGCAAAGATACTGGAGCGGTTTGCTATTTTCTTCTCCAGCTCATTTTACAGATGAGGAACTGAAGCAAACAGGGTTAAGTGACCTGCCCAGGCCACACAGCTAGTGAGTGTCTGAGGCCACATGTGAAGTCAGGAAGGTGAGTCTTCCTGACTTCAGGCCTGGCACTCTATTCACTGTGCCACCTAGGCGCTATAGAAGTGTTAGTTATTACACAAAAGAGCATTCCTGACAGCTGTTGTAATGCACTATCCAAAAGACTTCTTATCTTACTTCATGAGCTGCTAAATCCTAGGGAAACTACTAGAGAGAACACAAAGTGCTTTGTGATCATCTCAGAAGAATTTTTTTAAAGATGGGAACAAAAGTTATATATGTGTGCGCATATATATATATATATATACACACATATATTTTACACACACACACACACACACACACACACACACACACACACACACACACACACACACACTCTCTCTCTCTCTCTCTCTCTCTCTCTCTCTCTCTCTCTCTCTCTCTCTCTCTCTCTCTGCTTCTTCCTTGTCTGTAATTGATGATTTCTACTTTCATGGTCTTTTAATGATGAGCAGATTTAAAAAAAAAAATTTCTCTTCTACAATGCTTTCTTAGGAGAACTTTTTAAAGTGAGGAACAAAATCTAGCTATCTATATATAGACACATATATTCCAAGTGATTTGACTATAAATGAATAGCTTTTGAACATATCATCATTCTCTGCTTTTCATTGTTTCTGCATCCTTTCCTCTAGTTCACCCAGCTCATTCATTAGGCCTGTTCTTCTGCCTCTATCCCTTCCTTCCTCACCTCCTTCAGAACACCCTCTTTCCTTCACATGATCTAATACATTATCACCAGTATATTCTCCAAGTCTCCTGCTCTCTGAAACTATCTTCTGAACATAAATTTCTCTTCAATTTCAAATTTTATTTAAAATCTTTCCTAAAAGACCACATTGGAAAATCATCAGGTATTTCATCTCCCCCCACCTCAGATGTGCCTGACACACATTTTGTCAATAACATTTTTGTCATACTTTATCATAAAAACCAATAAACCGCAATATCTGCTCATCCTCTCCAATCTCAAATATAAAATTTTATTTCTATAAGTGGGAATCCTTTCTTCCTACTCTCAACAAATACATGATCAGTTTGCTTTATTATAAAGCATTCACATTTCTTTTTTGGTAATATAATTTTCATGATCATTTTCATTTCATGACTATAACTGAAAAAAACAGCCCATCATTCCTCCCAATAACTAGACTATTGATTTAAAATCTTTTTAGAATTATGACATCCCCTCACTTAATTTTTTTTATATCTCTCACCTCTGACTCTTCCCCTTCCCCATATTCTCTAAGATATATATATTTATTAATTCTTGAAAATTTTGCAATACTCCTTAATATCACACAAGTATAGCAAAACCAGGGATGGAAATAACTAGAATAGTCTATAATCAGAAGAACAAAAACTCTCACTTGAATAGCATTTAAACTACTTTAAGTACTTTTAAAGTACTTTATTTAAAGTACTTTTTTTCTCAATAAGAACGGATGCCTATATTCACACATTGCCAAGCACTCTACCTCTATTCCTACTCACATACTGCTGAATAATCCTGGAGAAAGTCTCACAATGTGATGACTGAATTCACTACACATATGTTATTGAAACTCAGATAGGCCCTCACTGCTGCACAGAAATCTCTTTATTCTTCTTTTCTATCACACCTTCTGAAGTTACACTACTCACACAGACACACACACACACACAGGTGTTCTGAACCTGTTTTGGGTCATGGAATCCTCTGGTGAAGCCTACAAAGAACTCCTCATAATATTTTTAAATGCATAAAATAAAATGCATAGGATTACAAAGGGAATCAATAATACTGAAATACAAAATATGGGCAGGAGGGTGGGAAGAAGTTCACAGAGCCCAAAACATAGAAGTATATGAAATTATGTGAATTATCCTGATATAGAATTATATGAAAAGAGAATCTTTACTTTCTGTGCTGGTGATTTCAATGACTCCCATGGATTCCGTTATCATCTCTATACTAATGATTCTCAAATCTACTCCTCCAGCCCTCTGCTAATTTCCTGTCTTGAATCTTCAACTGTCTATTAGATATCTCAACCTGGATGTCTAGTAGACATTTTAAACTCAACATGTCCAAAATAGAACTCATTATCTTCCCCCTCCCTTAGCCCTCTCCCCTTCCACAATTCTCTCTGAGGGTCCCACCAAACTCCCAGTCCTCAAGGCTCACAATGCACCACCTGGCTGTCTCAGTGTGTTCCTAGGCTCCTCAGTGTTTTGCATTTGTCTAATGTTAAAAAAGATATTGCTATTTGCAACGTACATGCACTATCTCTTGTCTCTCCATATCTAAACTATTGCCAAGGCCTGTCAATTTCACCTCTGCATCATCTTTCTTCTTCTCTGACATTTCCATCAACCTGGACAGGCCCTCATCACCTCCTGCCTGGGAGGAGTACTGCAATAGCCTGCTGGCCACTCTACTTGCCTCCAGATTCTCCTCGCTCCAATCCATCTTCCATTCAACCACCAAAATTATTTTTCTAAAGCACAGGTTCAACCATGTCATCCTCCTCCTCCTTACTCAATAAACTCCAGTGACTCCCTATACTTCTAGGACTAAATTAAAAATCCTGTTTGGTCATAATGTAGCCTCCTCAATCTTTCCAAGTTCTCTTTTACCTTACTCCATGTTCTCTTTGATCCACTGACATTGGCCTCCTTCCTGTCCCTTGAACAAGACAATCCATCTCTCCATTCTGGGCGTTTTCATAGGCTGGAATGCTCTCTCTCCTCATCTCTGCCTCTGGGCTTCCATAGTATCCTTCAAGTCCCAGTTAAAATTCAACCTTCTACAAGAAGCCTTTCCTAATCCCTCTTAATTCTAGTATCTTCCTTCGGTTAATTATTTCCTATTTATCCTGCATACGGCTTGTTTGGATATTGTTCGCACATTGTCTCCCTTATTAAATTGTGAATTCCTTGAGGCCAAGGACTACCTTTTAATATTCAGCCCTTAGCACAGTATATGGCATATAGCAGGTATTTAATAAATTCTTATTGACTAATGATAACATCTAATATTTATATGGCACTTCCAGGTTTGTAAAGCAGTTTACAAACATTATCTCATTTTGTCTTCACAATAACCCTGGAAGGCAGATGCTATTATTATTCTCATTTCACAGATGAGGAAACTGGGGCAGTTGTGTCCAAGGCCACATAACTAGTAAGTATCTGATGCTGGTTTTGAACTTGGATCTTCTTGACTCCAGGTCCAATGCTCTACCTACTATATCACCTAGCTATTGTCATGAATGGACTAGATAACTCTTAAGGTTCTTCTGACTTTAAATCTATGAGTTTGTGATTTGTCCATTTTTATAGAGCCAATGAATATCTGAGAGAGGATCTGAATTCAGGTCTTCTGTCTCCAAGACTGACACTCTACTATACCTCACTTTGGGATATCAAGATTGTACTTGTACTAAAAAGCTACTGTGTTCTACTTGGGAAAGTCAATATATTTTAGAAGAGAATAAACTAAAAGTGTAGCAAATAAGCGGAAAACTGAAGGAGGCCTCATGCCTCACAACCTCTGTCTTACTTCCAGTAAAGCATCTGATCCCGCAGGGCCTATTTTCCACTCAATGTTAAGAGTGTGAATGCACTATAAAGCTTGAGGACATTCCTGGATGCTCCTGGAGAAAATCTGGTCTTCTAACAAAAGGTGCACTTTGTATAAACTAAGTCACTGGAAACAGCTGGCCTGTTTTCACAAAACTAAAAATACCCATTTAACTTTGCTTCATTGAAAAGCCTCCCTGGAATGGAAATATTTATTTGGTAGAATATGTCTTTTCTAGCCTCATGAGTTTTTGTTTTGTATAGGAATATTTCAACAGATCTTATAACAAGTCACACCTAACACTTCAAGTTTACTTTTAGTGCATATTAAATTAGGTTGCTTTAACAGTATTGTAGAGAGGCTTTTTTTCTCCTAGAAGTCCAATTTGTTTATTCTAAACATGGTAATCTTAGAAGTTAAAAAAAGATGTTAATTAGGGAGGTTTGTCAAGGTCTGACTTTTTTTCCTCACTGACTTTTCTCCTCTCTGACCTCTAACTTTTAGGTTTTCCTCTAACTTTCAGGTCAAAGCAATGGCTCTGGTAGAAGATTCTTTGGTTCATCCAAACATCTCCAAGAAATCTACATAGCCCTAAAAAATGTTCCTATACCTGAAAAAAAATGGGACCAGTAGAGGGAGCATAAGAACACAAAACCAGTTAATTCCATGTCTCTGAGGAGTTGAAATGCTATACTTTGGGTATAAAGATTCAAGGGATACTTAGGCTACTTCCCCACTAATTCAAGTTTTGTTTTTTAATAAAATGACCTAGCCAAGAATCATGGCACCAATAAAGTACCCCTAAGCTACGCCCAGGACTAATGCAGTGATTCAGATGGCTACTTCATTAACTATATCTTTTCAAAGTTGGTTTGCTTCAGTGCCAAACACTTTTTGAGTTTAAACCTGAACCAATGGGGTACTGGTCATCTTCATGGATGTGGCTCATTCTTTGATGGGACTGGAAGACGGCCTTGTAGATCCCCAATCAAATGTGATCTTCTGTTCTACTAATAGGAACATTAACCCAGAGTGGTTGGGGAACCCAGAATTGACTCAATTTTGCATCTTGCACCACAGATATGAGCATCAGTTTGGGATTTCCAAGGGAGGTGTGGGCCAAAGTAGGCCCTGTTGGCTTCCCATGGTCCGGATTCAAAGCCATGAGCTTCACTGGAACCAAAATAGTATTGGAAATGAAAAATTATAATAGGAACAACAACGATAATGTGAACCTAAGCCTTGCTATAGGTTGGTTAGTGACCTCCCTTTGATTGGTTATGCTTCCTTCCCTGCCTACCTCATTGAGATGTTAGAAAAAATAGATGAGAGTGCTGTTAACTCTGAGGGGAAAAAAAATTTATATAAATCCAATTACAGTAGTACAGGCCTACAATCTTTACAGAATAATGGTAGCAGCCTACTTTGCTCCTGTTGTCAGCAGCACAGAACCAGAAGTACTAGTTACAGGCCAGATATTGTAACAGACTGGTTAAATAATCAAAGCAGTAGGCTGAAATATGACCCTGACCAACCAGAAGAGAAGGCTATTGTCTTAACTATCCTTTTCTTTGTTCTTAAAAAAACTTTACACTCAACTCGGATCTAAAAACATTTTAATAGGACTATAACAAACATCTAAAAAAAGAAAATAAACCTCTACTATCTATTTTCAAACACTCCAAGTGAGAGAAATTCAACTTTTCCCTGCTGTGTTGGCTTTATGTCAGTTATGAGGAAAGGTTACAGAAACTGGGATCACTCCACCAGAAGAGAAAACTAAAGAGAGCTTATTAATGTCTTTTTTTTGCAGTGTGGTTGGGGGTGGGGAATGGAAGAGCTATTATTAGGCAAAGGAGAATCTCCTCACAGTCATGGCTCTCTGTGACTGGAATGGATTTCATCATCAAAGAACAGAAAAATGTTAAGGCTAGAGGGTGCCTTTAGATCACCTAATCTAACTCTTACTTTCTAGATGAGAAAACCAAGGTTAAGGAAACACAACCACCACCACCACCACCACAACCCTTCCAGTCCCAAAGCAGGTCTCTTTTTACTATACTATGGTGCGTTAGAAAAAATCATTGAAATCTTCTGTTTTTACTATACACTGTTATTGTAAAAGGAATTTGCAGAATATCATCACTCATTCTCACTTGTTTAGACTATTCCTAATATCATCAAAACCATGTGTAAAGAATCATAATATGGTTCTCCCAAAAGACATAGATGGCCCTGGTGACTTCATTAAGGTGTCTATCCCTCTTACTTGTTTTTCCTGCATTTATCTTCTATTCATATGCCTAAGGTGATATTACCTAATCAACAGGAGCATTCCCCTGATTTCACATGGAAAGGCAACATGGAACAGTAGGAAGAGGCCCTCTCTGGAGTCAGGGGATCTCGGGTTCAAATCCTGCTTCTGATGCTTGATGACCTGTTTTTGATAATTGTGACCTTGGGTAAATCTTTTAATCTTACTGGACATATGTTTTTCTCATCTGGAAAAGGAGGAGCTAGAGGGAGGAAGAAGGGGGACAAAATTTGAAATTTATGGAAGGGATTGCCAAAACAAATAAATTAATTTTTAAAAAAGAGAGAAAAAAAGGAGGAGCTAGGATCAGATGATTTTTGGAGTTCCTAGCAGTTGTAGATCCTATCATCTCTTTCTTCCCCTCAGTCTCATTCAAAGTCCAAATCCAGATCTGCTTTCTCTAGAAACCTATCCCTGCCCTGCAGCCATTAATGATTGGGTAGACCAACCAATCTAACAAAGTTAGAGGTCAACAAAGTTAGACATACAGGTTCATTTCCAAAATGCAGTTGAAAAAGCTCTGGCCAAACGAGTCTTAAGTACCACAATAACACCTAACGTTCACATATTCTGTGGTATGCACATAACAATTATGAAATCATCATAAAAACTAGGAATAACCATTTCTCTAACACCTCAATCATGGGCTGAGCACAGATATATTATGATACCTAGACTACATAATGCTGTACATACTGGGACATATTGGGCTGAACATATACCCCAATATGTGCGTATAGAGCCTGGTCACACTTTCAAGCCCAAAGACTCTTAATATAAAAGCTAAACTAAGAACTTAACTTTTTAAAAGTAGTTTAGTTGAAGATAATGAAATCGTGTTTCATTTACATATAGACACACGTCAACCAAACTGGATGTCCATTAGGGTAAGGGACAGTGTAAACAACTATACACTCCTAACCTCTCCCCACAGGTCTGGGTCACTGCCACAGTCTCAAACAACCTCTTACTAATGTCTGTCAAAATAAGCCTTCTTTAGTATTGTATGAAAAAAAAAAACACCCAAATAACTATCATTTTTCCAAACAGATTGACGCCTCTTATGTTGTGACTGCTATAGAAAATCGCTGACATTTTTCCTATTGAAGCTGTCTGAAATCAGCATGTATAAGCGCCCAGTACATCCATACAATCAGAGACTAAAGTCTCTCTATTTCTATATACGTATCCTCTCTGATTTCCTCAGAGACTTGTGCTCTATAATCTCAATAGTTCAAAGTGATAGTTTATCCTGTGCCCTGCCACCATGCTTTAATGCCTACCTGTATGGCCTTTGATTGTTGTGACAAGGCTGCAGTGTTCTTGCTCCAGTTTAAGGATTGTAACTTGTCCTGAGTAGTCGCCCACAAACACGTGTCGGGTATCAACATCAAATCTGGTATGGAGCATTAAGGGATGTTCATCAAGAATAGATAAATGGAAAGAAAGGGCTACAAACAAATTCTTTTAATTCTTAAAAATCATGAGAAAGAGAGCAATGAAGTGGTTACACACTTCTAACAGGTTATTAACAGGAAGTATGACAATACTTAAATTGGTAAAGACTACCTTTTAGTTTATCTTGATTAACTGTAACAAGAATATAAATGAAAGAATAGATTCAATATGATTCCTAGTAACATTTCTGATAAGAAGGCTGATAATAAAATCCACTTAAAAAGATGACTTACACCATTTCTTTGGAAGAAGGCTCAATTAACACAACCTCATATAGTTAGATTGATTGGGATCAGCTATAATCTGGATATGCAGAAATCCACATAATCCCAGTAGATGCCCTTAGGACCTTTTCCCTATATAGCAATGGGCTGGGGAGGTCAGATACAATGAAGGAGACATTCTACATCCTGTCGAGTGAGCTGATGTACTGGAAATTTGTCCAATATCTGTCTAATTACAGGCCGAGACCTTTTTGTAATCATGTTAGACAGCCAGACAAATACTTGGACTATAACTTGACCACAGTAAGGTGGAGACATTCCCTTTGCAAGCAGAATGGTTTGAATAACCTGGAAATCTGGCTAAGTAAGCTGACAATTGTGCTTTAATATGATTTTCAAAGGTAAAGAGAAGCAGGAAAAAAAAAAGGACAGTATTTAGAACAAACAGAGAGGCAGAATAGAGAGCTTGGTGTTGGGGTTTGCATTTAATTCTTTATCTGAAACCATCTTGTTTATCCCTATTAGAATGTAAACTCCTTTAAGCAGGGACTGGAGGGGGTACAGCAAAGGCAAAGACTCATCTGGGCTCTCCCAAATTCCTCCAAACAACTTAAAAATGCCTCAAAACAAATTCCAGAGCATCAGAACTGAGTGAGACAATTTTCTATCCCAAGACAACCTAGAAGGTCGGCAGGAAAGGTCTGCCACGAAGGGGGTGGGGTGGGTGGAGAGTGGAGCACAGTCTGCCCAGAGAGGTTCCAGGCCCTTGTATCAGGCAAGCCAGCAGCAGGCCTAGAGGGCACCCAAATGCTACTCGAGCTCTCAGTCCAGAGATCGTAAGGGGATGGGACAACTGGTCAGAAGGAGATTAGAGAGATCCTTTTGCTGGCACTGGGTGCAGGCCTCTACTTCACTGCCCATACATGGATCTGGGTTTCAGTCCTAGGTCAAAGTCCCAGAGCTAGGAGGTGCACGAGGAACACTACAGCATGTGGCCTCTGGGGAGTATGGATCCTGATCACAGGTGTGGTACTTCAAAGATCAGAATACAGACCAGGAAAGTAGTAAACAGACCTCTCCTTAGACCCCCAGATCCAGCTCTGAAAACAGCTGCATGAAAAGCCTGAGGCCTGGCACAGTGCCCTGGGAGCACAGTCCAACTTTAACATAAAGTTAAAAGCCAAGAAATAGGCTGGAAAATAAACAACAACAACGAAAGAACCTGACTGTAGAAAGTTACTATGGTGACAATCTTTGCGGCTTTGGATGGGAATGGGTTTTGACTCTGTTGTCTTTTCCTGAATTTATGATTTAGCCCTTTTTATGCATCTTGAGTCTTTGAATTTGAAAGAATCACCTACCCATGAAAACTGAGTATAATTCTTCAGGGGAAAAATGGACATTCAATAAAATAGAGGACTTCTGAGCTTTTCTGATGAAAAGATCAGAACTGCATAGAAAATATGACTTTCAAATACAAGACTCGATGCATAAAAAGGTAAACAGGAAAGACAAATCATAAAGCAATCAAAAAGGTTAAACTGTCTACATTTGATACTTGTAAGTCTTAGGGCAATTAGAACAAGCAGACATAGAGGGCACAAGTGTGCATTGAGTATGATGGGATGATAACTAAAAACAAAAATAAAAGAGTTAAGAAAGAGGGATGCACTGGGGGAAGGGAGGAGAAAGCAGTAGAATAAAGTAAATTATCTCACATAACAGAGGTATGAATGAGCTTTTATAGTGGAAGAGAAAATGGGAGAGTGCTAGAACCTTACTCTCAGCAGAACTGGCTCAGAGAGAGAATAAGATACACATTCGACTGGGTATAGAAATCTATATTGCCATATAGGGAAGTAGGAAGGGAAGGGAATACAAGAAAGGGAGGCTGATAGAAGGGAGAATGGACCAGGGGAGGCAGTAGTCAGAAGTAAAACACTTTTGAGGATGGACAAGGTGAAAGGAGAGAGTGTAGGAAAAACAGGAAGAACTGTGAAAAAAATTTTACAGCAAGTTTCTCTGATAAAGACATAATTTCTCAGATAAATGAGTCAAATGTGTATGAATATGAATTATTCCTCAACTGACTGTCAAAGGATATGAACAGGCAGTTTTCAGATGAAATTATCAAAACTATCTGTAGTCATGAAAAAATGCTCTGAATGACTGTTTAGAGAAATGTATATTAAAACAATATGAGGTCCCATCTTACAACTATCAGATTGGTTAATATGACAGAAAAGGAAAATGACAAATGTTGGAGGGGATATGGGAAAATTGAGACACTAATGCACATTTGGTGGAGTTGTGAACTGATCAACCATTCTAGACAGCAATTTGGAACTATGCCCAAAGGACTATAAAACTGTGCATACCCTTTGATCCAGCAATACCAGTACTAGGTCTATATCCTAAAGAGATAAAAAAAGGAAAAAGGAAAAGGACATAGCTGTACAAAAATATTTATAGCAGCTCTTGGCAAAGAATTAGAAATTCAGGGGATGTCCATCAATTGGGGAATGGCTGAACAAGCTGGGGTATGTGATTGTGATGAAACACTACTGTGCTATAAGAAATGATGAGCAGAAGGACTGCAGAAAAAACCTGGACTTCATGAACCAACCAATACAAAGCAAAGGGAGCAGGATCAGGAGAACACTGCGTACACTGACAGCAACATGATGATCAACATCAATATATGATGTACTCTCAGCAATACAATGAGCCAAGACAATTCTGAAGGACTTATAATGAAAAAAACGCTATCCACATCCAGGGAAAGAACTGACAGAGTTCGGATACAGTCTGAATACTTTTTTAAAACTTTATTTTCTTGGGCTTTTTTGGGGTGGAGGGGAGGTTCTTTCACAATATGACTAATATGGAAATATGAATCACATCATTGCATATGTATTATCCATAACAAATGGACTAACTTTTCAAGGAGGGGAGAAGGGAGGGAGGGACAGAGAATGTGGAACTCAAAACTTAAAAAAAAGTTTAAAAAAACAGGCTAGGGACTCTTTTCTTCCTGCCTTTGTTTCATACTGCCAAAGACAGCTAGGTGGCAAAGTGGATAAAGACTCATCTTCCTGAGTTCAAAATTAACCTCAGGCACTTAGAAACTGTGATGCTAGACAAGTCACATCACCCTGTTTGCCTCAATTTCCTCATCTGTAAAATGAGTTAGAGAAGGAAATGGCAAATCTCTCCAGTATCTTTGCCAAGAAAATCCCAAATAGGGTCATAAAGAGTTGAATACACCTGAAACAGTGAATTCAAAACACAGTGCCTGGCACATAGTTGGCACAGTAAATGCCTATTAAATGGAATACCTACCTGTGGTATGTCCTTGGGTAAGTCCTTCATCCTGTTGTGTCAAACTATATAATGACGAAGAACAACTTACAAACAACATCCTTAGCCAGAGATCCAAGTGTTGTGTTCAGCTCTAGATTATTCAAGACTCTACTATCCATCAATAAGCATCTGTTAAGCCCCTCCTATATGTGCCAGGCACTGTGTTTCTCTTATAAGAGGTGGAGAAAAAAGTGAAAAGAAAGTGAGATAGAAATCAGCTGATTCTTTTTAAACTTTCACAAGACTGCTGGCAAAAAGAAAAGTAAAAAAAAAACATGGACTAAAATGAAGTTTGGAGATAATCTATGGATTTCACCTATCTATACAAGTCAACTTCTCCCAGAAAATAAATCTCTTAACCATGCAATTCAGAAAATTTAGTGACTTATTCTCTCTTTCTCCCAACCAAATATAATTAAACAAATAAATGAATGAATGCATGCAAGAATGGATGAATGAATAAATAAATCAAAAGACAAAACAACATTAAGCAAAAGAGAATTGGGAAGATGGAGATTGGTTGATTGTGTTTTCTTCATGGGCCCTGCATTGAAATCTCTTTCCAAACACTATCTGGACTGCCTATTTGCAATGTGTCCAAGGCATCTAGTCATTATCTAGAAAAAAACATTCTGGAATAAGGAAAGTCAGCTGGTTACTGGCGGAGATTTCTCTGGCTAAAGCACAAACTGTCAAGTCGCCAGTGTTTTAGTGTTGGCTAAATATATGTTTAGTTGCTGGGCTGCCACTGGGCCTCCAAATTCTGAGCCAGCAAGGGGGAGTTAGCTGAGGTCAGGCACTCTTTTCAGGACTGTTTGCGTAGTTCATGGTCATTTCCGTTAGCATAGTCACCACTACATTGGCTGGATTTAGCTCAGCCACCAATTAACTAACAAGGAAGCTGAAACCCAAGGGTCCTTTGCACATGCAAAGAGGAGGGACATGATTACAAATTATGTTGAATCAGTGTTGAAGTTGTGGCTGTGGTTGTGACAAAAGATGGAATTAAGAGGGTGCTTGTCCCCTCTGAAGAAAGGTGCTAGTGACAAAACTAAACACTGACAATTAGATAAAGGTAACTGCTACCCTTTCTTCATATCTTCTGCACAGATGTCAATCTTCTCTCTAGGCTTGACACACACCACTGAACTTAAATGAACATATATATTAATTAGGCACTTCCTACGTACCAGACATTGGGGAGACAGAAATCCTCAAGCAGCTTCCATTTCATTTGAGAGACACAACACGTAAACAGATAAGTAACTACAAGGTAATCTGAGGAAGGACATAGAACAGCTGGGTTAGAGGGAGTGGGGAGAGGCCAGGCAAGGCTTCACAAGTCTAGAAAGGTCAGTGGTGACCAGATGACAAGATCTTATCTCTTATCCTAAAAGGAAGAGGAATTTTTTCAAGATTTTTGAGTTGGGAAGGAACAAAGTTCTTTGTTTTGAGAATATCAGTTGCAGAGGGGAGAGACAAAGAACACATATAATATCTCATAAATGATAGGAAAACAGGAGGTAGAATCATATTCTTTTGAATAGAGGTGACTAAGAATTTACACAGAGCCTAAGGCTATGTGCCAGGTATTGTACTAAGTGCTTTACAAATATCTCATTTTTATCCTTATAGCATACTATGGTTATTACCATTTTACAGATGAGGAAACTGAGGCAAACAGGTGCCCAGAGTCACACAGCTAGTGTGAGGCTGAATTTGAACTTGAGTCTTCCTGACTTGTTTCTACACTCTCGCCACTGCTAGACCTAGCTGTCTTAATTCTTCTTTGTATAGGTTTCCTCCCCTTACTGCCTGTGAACTCCACAAAGGCAGCAATGAAGTTTTATTTAAATTTCAAATTCCACCCAGTGCCTAGCAGAGCCTTCTGCCTATGTTAGTCACCTAATAGGTTCTTATTAAACTGAACTGAAAAGTGAGCCCAGCTGCTACTTCCTCAGAGGCAGGTGTCAAGGGCCGTTGCTTGAAGAAATCTTGGGCTCAAGTCCAAGCCCCTGAACTGACTGACTTCTGTCAGAGGCCATGTTTGGTGGTGCCCTTTAACAGGAGGTCTGCCTCCCTGCAAACAGGCTAGTTATCTTCCTTGCTTCTGGCCTCCCTTGCCCTTAAATGGGAGAAAATGGGAATGCTATTAGTTATAAAGCACACAAAATGCAGTGCACAGAAAGTAGCTGTTCAACATGGCAGGCTGACCTAAGACACGTCTGGAGGATTCAGGCTCTCCTGCCTCATTTTGGCTCAGTCTTTTGTTCCCTTCTCCCTTTGCAGTGGGATACTTTTTCATTTAGGCTTTACAAGTTATTAACAAAGCTCTCTCTGAACCACTGAATGAGGGCCACTAGTTAGGAAGTTTGTTTCCCTCAGCTCCATAGCCTTGAAAGTGTATTTAGTTATTGTTGGGCTGGGGGACAAAAGGTACCAGCCTACAAAATCTTTTTTATCAGCTCAATGTCACAGTAATAATATATCAGATAGCACTGAATACTGACAGCCTGAATAAGTACAATTATCAGAGCTTAAGTGCAGAGTACATTTTAAAATTTTATGAAGATAATTATTAAGCTGCCATCCGATTTCATGCTAATTTGACACAATTTTTTTCAGCCCCCCCCTCCCCCTTTTGGTAAGTCTCTCCAAAAGCATGGCTGTGATGAGGAGTAGAAAATGAGAGTCAAATCGACAGCTTCTAAAGCGACTTGGCTCATGTCAACAAGAGGGAAGGGCTCCGGCTCCTGACACCCATCTGCAGGGACTGCCAAGCAGATGATCTGACTGCTTGGGCGCATGGAACATATGACTTCATACATTTTTCAAGGCTCAGTCCCGTATATGGATAGCAGAATCTGAAATCTGGAGGTATCCACCACTGCTTTTCTTTCTGATTTTGCAAATTATCTTTTTTCCTGCTCACCTCTATGATACTATACCTACATAGAATTCTGCAGTATAGTTACTGTGTGTGTGTGTTAACTCTCAGCTCCATGACAACAGAGACCATCTCCAGCTTGAACTTTGGGTCGCCTCCACTGCCCAGCGTGGTGCTCTGTACACATTAACTACTTGTTAAAACTGAACTGAATTTAGTAAGTGCCTTCTATGTTACAAAGCTCTGTGCTAGGCAACGGGGGAGACACAAAGTCTAGGTATGACATTATCCTAGCTTTACTGGATTCAAGTCGGAAAATCCAACAAATATACAGATAATGACAATACACAATTAACATATAACAAGTCTATCAGAAAGGCAAACAAAGAAATAAAGTGCTGAATGAGGTCTGAAGGGACAATGAACATGGCTGAGGCAAAAGGAAGAATCATAGAAAGATGGATGGAAGAATTGTCCCTAGAGCTGGACTTTAAAGAATAGGTGGGAATTCAAAGGGTGGAGGCAAGGAGACAAACCACTCAGAATTTTTATGATCAGAATAGAAGTTTCATGATAATCAACACTTAGGCACCTACTATGTGCCAGGTACCAAGCTGGGAGATGGATAAAGATGAGTTTCTTTCAAGGTAAACAGTATTTCACCCTAGGCACAGGAAATAACATGAACAAAGAAAAACCCAATGATGGAAAAGTATGAGGCATGTCCAGGGGAAATATACTCCATGACAATGGGAGGACAGAGTATTCATGAGATAAGAACAGGCAGGGAGATAGTAAGAAGATTGTGGAGGACCTTCAAAGCTAGGCTAAGAAGCCTGAGTTTTATTGGACAGGGAATCTCTGAAGGTTTTTGAGCAGAATGAAATGCCCAGACCTATGCAAAAGTCTGAGAGTACTCTAAAGGATGGATTGAAAGGGTGTAGAGAGGGGGAACTAGGGCAAAGGTTTCTTGTTTGGTCAAATAAACTGAAATGCAGACCTACTGAGAAGGGGTGGGGGAAGTCTTGCTTTTAAAAGTAGGACCTCAAAGTCCCTTCTAAACCCAAGATTCTGTGATCAACTTATCACTGTCTTTACCTGATCATGCAAAGTTTATATTTGCTACAGAAAGGCAGGCCAGGTCAACAATCAGTCAACTCATATTTATCAAATATCTACTCTTCCACGCATTGTACTAAGTGCTGCACATCCAGCAACCCATAAAGCTTTCTGGGGAATCAGTAGATTAGATCTAATGAAGGTCGGGGACCATTACAACACTCTTAGGCAACTCAAGAGGGCATGGTGTGGTCTAGTCCCACACTTGGAGACGAAACTTGGACACCATCATATGTTTGACTGGTAAGTCAATCTGAACTGTCTTACCAAATGCAATGTTGTTCAGAAGCCTTGGTTTGTGGTGCCACTATAAGAGAAAAAAAATCCAAGGCCGCATTCTGGAGTTCTTTGCATTTCCCTTTTCCATACACCTGGAGTAGATTTCTTGCCTTTGCTTTCAGTCAGCGAGACTTTGGACTTGACAGAGTATAGAATAGGGACGGCTCAGTCTCCATTTCATCTTTCATTTGCTATATATCTCAGGCTGTGGCACAGCACAAACTATTATTTTTCTTTAGTCCCTATTCACTCCCATATCCATGATGAGTTGAGTGCTAGGAAAGTCTAGAATACTTCCCATTCCCACAGGGCAACTCAGCAAGAAAATCTTTTCAATCCTAGATATCTTAAACTCATTCAAAGAAGGAAAAAACATAAGGCAAAAGCTGGAGATGTAATCAAGGATACTGCAGGCCAGAGGGTCCAGAGGTGATGCGGTAACCTCCCAGGCGCTGCCCACTCTCTGAGCAGTGCCACGTGAAGTGTTTGTCCTGCCCCGTGCTCAGTACCCACTCCATCTCCAGAACAAACAGGACCATCGTTACCCTGCTCTGGTGAGCTGAAAAATAAAAGACAACAGACCTATTTGTCATCCTAAGAAGAAGACCAGGAAAAACAGTTAAGCATTTCAATAGGAATCTACCATTCCCTCTGCCCCCATCCAACAGAAGGAGTCAAACATCACCTGAAGTGTTCTATCCTGTCAGTAAGAGAACTTCAGATCTTAGCTGAATGACCACCAGAGAGCCCAACAAAATGTCTGGACAAACACTGACACATGGCTGACTTCTTTATTAGTATAATAATGATAATAATATTAATGACAGTGACACACCAGGTTTCTTCTCAGCTTAACACAGTGCCTGGCATATAGTTGGTGCTTAATAAATGTTTAATGACTAATGGTAACTAAAAAGCTTTAGCTGATGTATTGATAGCAAAGCTCTGGAAGTTGAGCTTTTTGTCAGACCTCACAAGCACCTTTGGAAGAAGAAAAGACTTCTTGTTCCCCAGTATCACACAAGGAAGAAGCAAGTACCCTGAATGCCAAGGCACACATCACAGTGGCCTTGGGAGTAGCTGTCTTAGAATAGCCTGGTTCTTCTGTACATCAAGCCTCTACTAAAGACACTGCCCCATCATCCAGATGATGCAGACTGGCAACTCCCCTGCCACAAATAGTCTTAAGAGAATGCTCTGGGACACTGAAAGGGTCAATGACTTGCTCAAAGTCATACAGCCAGGATATATCAGGAGGTAGTTGAACTCAGATCTTGACCCAGGTCTTCCCCACCCACGACATCAAGCAACTTTTCATAAAAGCTTATCTGAACTGTACATTTAACACTACCTACATAATCTTAATGCTATTGGGATATTAAAAACATACTATATGAAACCATCATGACCAGCTCCAACTAAGATCTAATAGGATGACCAGAGCTTTCACGTTTTTGTTGTAGTATAATCAAATGCCTCTGACTGAATCTTGTCTTTATCAATCAAGTGTCTTTACAAGGTGTAAAGTACAGAAACAAGAGTTTCTTTAACTAGAAACAGTATATGTATTTGTATTGTTAATTATTTTAATGTGAGTAAAGATCTCCCCACCCATTAATGACCCTGCCATTAAGGGGAGTTTGATTAGGTAAGATTTGTGGGAAGAACCAAGTGTTCTGTTAATGAAGCACTGGTTCTCAAGGGTTGTGATGCCCTCTGGCTCTAAAAAAAGTATAAATACTCTGAGATTGAAGTTTTACTTTGGGGCTTAGTTTTTGTAAGAAGATTTGAGTGCCAGACAAGAACTCTGGAGCCCCCCTGGCTTTGAAAACCCAGATGTCAGTGCTTCCCTCTCTGGTAACTATGGTTAGACAGTTGGGGTCCAACTGTCTGTTGAATTCAGGCAGAGGAAGTCACGTCTGTTGATCTAGAATTTTTCTGTATTTTCTTTGAAGTTCAGGGAGCTGACCCCCCTGAACAAGGTAAATGATATACGTGCTTGGTTAAAGGATTGATACATGTGTTTGATTAAAGTGATTATTAACTCCTCAAAAGTTGCCTTTCCTTTTATGAATGCAGATCTAAGAACCTGTGCTAGCATGCACCCCTGTGTATGTTGGGGTGCTTAGTGATACAACCTCCATAGCTAAAATTGTCCAATCTGTTTCATCTATCTGTGGAGGTTTAAAAAGAAAAAAGAGAAAAGTTCTGCCAGTAAAAAATATTAAAGGGGTGTATATGTGTAAGTGTGTGTGTTTATGTGCACATACACGTATGCACACATGCTCAAGCAAGTGACAGTCTGCTCAAAAAAAGATAAACTATTGAGAGTTTTTCAGAGGAGAATGACCAGTCAACACCTAAGCATCTACTATGTAGATGCTTACATCTGGTAAGCTGGATACAGATGAGTTTCTTTTTTTCTGCCCCATTTGGCCAATACTACTTTTTTATTTGTATTTTTTTCCAATCACATGTAAAGATAGTTTTCAACATTCATTTTTGCAAAATTTTGAGTTCCAAATATGTCTCCCCCCCACAAGAAAGTAAGCAATCTTATATAGGTTATACATGTATAATCATGCTAAACATATTTCCACATTAGTCATGTTTTGAAAGATGAATCAGAACAAAAGGGGGAAACCATGAGAAAGAAAAAACAACAAAAAAAGTAAAATTAGTATGCTCTGATCTACATTCAGCCTCCACAGTTCTTTCTCTGGATGTGGATACCATTTTCCATCAAGAGTATTTTGGAATTGCCTTGAAACAATATATGGCTGAGAAGAGCTAAGTCTATCATAGTTGATCATTGCACAGTGTTGCTGTTTCTGTGTACAATGTTCAAGATGAGCTTTCTTCAAGGTAAACTGTTCATCATTTGATCAGAGGAGACTGGAACATACTACCACTTAAGAAAATGATCATTCCAGTCCTACAGTTATGAAAAGAGGGTAGGAGCAGCAGAACCCGGGTGGCATACCACTGCTAATGATGTTGTCTTTATATGACTGACAGACAAGACAGACATAAGAGCAGCAGCTCTTCCCACAGTGATGTCATGTCTATCTGGATAGACAGATACATATGTACGTATACATCCCCCCCCCCCCCAGACTTATATATCTATATCCTGAATGTCTCTGACCAGTTATAACAACTAGGGTAGGATGCCATCCCTGGACCATAAACAGAAATGAATTGGCATAAATGGAAGTTGAACCTGTAAATTCAGGCTCATTAGCACCCTATTCTAACTCAGCATTCTTGTTCAAATTAGGGTAAGTCCTTGCTCAGGGGCTATCCAATGCTATAGTCATTAGTGAAGGAAGGTAGAGGGGTGGTAAAGTGTGATCAATTGCCAACTTTCCTCTTGTCTTACTTTTTGATCCCCAAGTCATGACAAAAAAGGTGCTACATGAAGAAAAGAAATGCCAAAGAGGATAAGACAGCCATCAGTTGCTATACTTCTCTCAGAGTGGATAACGAAAGAAGCTAGCATCCCTTGAAGGAGAAACAGTAGCAAGATATTAGGGGCAGCAGTCCCCTAAATGGACATGCTATATAAAATAGAATGATCCTATTACAACATTTCTTTGTTCTACTGCTGGTAGAAATTCAGCTAGATAGAATACTATTGGGGGTGGAGCCAAGAAGGCAGAATAGAAGCATGGACCTGCTCTAGCTCTCCCCTTAAAGAATTTAAAATACCTGTAAAAAATGACTCTAAACAAATAGAGCAGCAGAAGCCAAAAAATGACAGATTGAAACAGATTTCCAGCCTAAGAGAGCCTGGAAGGCTGACACAGGAAAGGTCTATCGCACTGGACTCAGAGCAGAACACAGCTCAGCATGGGACACCTGGCACAGATAGGACTGGAGCAGGCTTCAGGGTGCTGAATCACAGACAGCTGCTGCAGTGTGCAAATTTCTCAAACCACAAATGCCAAAGACAGCTTCAAAGATCAGTACTAAAGCTCTTTCACCTGGGTGAGCAGGGACCTTGGTCAGGCCCCAGCCATGGTCCCAGGGCGACCAGCAGTCACTTCTGGAGCTCTCAGCCTCCAGACCCTGGGGGAATCAAGCACTGATCTGGGTCTCAGTCCTGAGTGGCAGTCTTGGGATGAGGAGGAGTGCTGGTGTGGTGGAGCTGGTGTTTGTATGGAGGGAATCCTACTCACAGTTCCAGGGCAGAAAAAAAAGTGCTTTTCGTTGCTCATATACCAGAGTGCAGGTCAGGAGAGGAGTATACACCTCTCCTTTGACTATGACACTAGGGAGGAACTGAAAACCTACAGGTCTCCAGAAATATCTCAGAGAACAGCTGCACAAAATCTCTGAAACCTCAGGCAGTATGCCCTCTACTTGACAAAGGACTCAAAAGACAAGTAACTGGGGGAAAAATAAGACTATAGAAGGTTACTTTCTGATGAAAAGGTATTTTCTTTCATCCTTTTGGATGAGGAAGAACAAAGCGTACAATCAGAGGAAGACAACAAGGTCAAGGTTCCTACATCGAAAGTCTCCAAAAAAAATGCAGTAGTCTCAGGCCATGGAAGAGCTCAAAAAGGATTTTGAAAATCAAGTAAGAGTGATGGAGGAAAAACTGGGAAGAGAAATGAGAGCAATGCATGAAAATCATGAAAAACAAGTCAACAGCTTGCTAAAGGAGACCCCAAAAAATGCTGAAGAAAATAACACCATTAAAAATAGATTAACCCAAATGGCAAAAGGGGTCCAAAAAGTTGATGAAGAGAATGCTTCAAAAAGCAGAATTGCCCAAATGGAAAAGGAGGTCCAAAAGTTCACTGAAGAAAATAGTTCTTTAAAAATTAGAATGGAGCAGATGGAAGTTAATGACTTTATGAGAAGTCAAGAAATTATAAAACAAAACGAAAAGAAAAAAAATAGAAGACAATGTGAAATATCTCATTGGAAAAAATAACTGACCTGGAAAATAGATCTAGAAGAGATAATTTAAAAATTATTGAAAACCATGATCAAAAAAAAGAGCCTAGACATCATCTTCCAAGAAATTATCAAGGAAAACTGCCCTGATATTCTAGAACCAGAAGGTAAATTAGAAATGGAAAGAATTTATCAATCACCTCCTGAAAGAGACTCCAAAAGGAAAACTCCTAGGAATATTGTAGTCAAATTCCAGAGTTCCCAGGTGAAGGAAAAAAATATTACAAGCAGCCAAAAAGAAACAATTCAAGTATTGTGAGAATACAATCGGGATAACGCAGAATTTAGCAGCTTCTACACTAAGGGATCTGAGGGCTTGAAATATAATATTCCCGTGGTCAAAGGACATAGGATTAAAACTAAGAATCACCTACCCAGCAAAACTGAGTATAATACTTCAGAGAAAAAAATGGAATTTCAATGAAATAGAGGACTTCCAAGCATTCTTGTTGAAAACATCAGAACTGAATAGAAAATTTGACTTTCAAATACAAGAATCAAGAGAAACATGAAAAGGTAAACAGGAAAGAGAAGCCTTAAGGAACTCATTAAAGTGGAACTGTTTACATTACTACATGGAAAGATGTTATTTGTAACCCATGAGACCTTTTTTCAGTATTCGGATAGTTAGAGGGAATACATATATGTAGATGTGTATGGGTATATATGTATGTGTATATTTTATATATGTGTGCGTGTAGGCATGTATATGTACATGGGTGTATATGCGAATGTATATATATACATGCATGTATATATACATATACATACACACAGACAGAGGGTACAGGATGAGCTGAATATGAAGGCAAAAAACCTAAAAAAAAAAAATTTACAGTTGAATGGAATGTGCTAGGAATAAGAGAAAGGGAGAGGTAGAATACGCAAATTAAGTCACATAAAAGAGGGAAGAAAGAGCTTTTACAATGGAGGGGAAATGAAAGGAATAAGTGAACCTTACTCTCATGGAATTTGGCTTAAGGAGGGAATAACACACAGTCAATTGGATATGGAAATCTATTTTACCCTGAAGGAAGGCAAGGGGGAAGGGGATAGGAGAGGGAAGATAACAGAAGGGACAGCAAACTGGGGAAAGAGATAATCAGAAGCAAACAGTATTGTGGGAGGACAGGTCAAGGGAAAGAATGGAATAAATGGAGGGCAGGGCCGGACAGAGGGAAATGTGGTTAGTCTTTCACAACATGACTGTTATGGAAGTGTTTTGCATGGCTACACATGTATGACCTATATTGAATTGCTTGCTTTCTCAATGAGGGTGGGGGGCAAGGGAAGAAGGGAGAGAATATGGAACTCAAAGCTTTAATAATGAATTTTAAAAACTGTTTTAGCATGCAACTGGGAAATAAGATGTACAGGCAATGGAATATAGAAATCTGTTTTACTCTACAGGAAAACAGAAGGGAAGGTAGAAGAAAGGAGGACAAACTGGAGGAAGAGGTGCATGAGGTGCATGCTGTCTTGGGGTAGGGGGTAGGGAGAGATGGAGAGAAAATTTTGAATTCAAATTCTTGTGAAAGTGAATGTTAAGAACTGAAAAATAAATTATATATGTATATATATATATATATATATATACATACACATACGTATTTTAAAAAGGATACTATTCTGACCAGAATAAAATTACATCAACTTCCCTGAACAATCACATGCTGTCGTTTGTGGTCAGATTGCAGGCTTTCTGATGTTATCAGATATTTTGGTTGGTTGGTTGGTTGTTGTTCTTCATTCTCGAAGAGGACGAAAATGACATCACCATGATAAAGTGAAATTTCAATGTGTCCAACTTTGGCTTATCAGATCAATAAGAGCTGGA
Source organism: Notamacropus eugenii (assembly GCF_028372415.1). Lineage (NCBI taxonomy): Eukaryota > Metazoa > Chordata > Mammalia > Diprotodontia > Macropodidae > Notamacropus > Notamacropus eugenii. Next base: position 104,159,495 of record NC_092876.1, read on the forward strand.
GCTTAGAATGCTCTACCACAGATTGGGCACAGATAGTCAGTGTGAATACTTGGGGTGGTTACTCCAAATTTGTGCATCCTACATTTCCTTTGTGCTGTCTCAATTCTGCTTTGTTCATAGAGAACAGCACCTTTTCTGATGCTGGGCGGTCCTCTGCCAGTGAGCCCCCGCCCCCGATATTTTAATAAGATTATAGATCAAAAGCTGGGTGGGGCCTCAAAGGTGATCTAATTCAACACTTTCATAACCAGAGGTTATATGACTTGCTAAGGTCATATAGGAAGTAAATGCCAGATCTGAGATTCTAACTCAGGGCCCCAAGTTTAGGGCTCCAAAATTATGGCTTTTTCTACTGTACTACACTGCCTTAATAGACGACTACAAGGTAAAAGTCTTGATATTATTTTTATCATCACTAAATTTTCCATGCTGAAAATATCCTGTGTGTTCTTTCACATTGTAACCTAAAACCCCACTATGATGGGAGTATTTAGTTAATTGTATTATATGGAGCCTTTCCAAAAGGACTCCAAATGGGATCCTGCCAGTACTAAAGGACAGGGAAATGTGGAGAGTTGTAGTTAGCTTTCCTGCCTTTCCTGAAGATTACGGTAAAGTTTAAAATTCTCTGATATTTCCCTAATAATCCATATTTTGAGCAAAGGCCAGGTCAATATCTAACCATCTTTTTTCTCTGCCATCTCGGAAACCTCATCACATACTGGAGTTTTATCAAATTTTAGGACTCTTCTGGAGGTAGTGACTGTTCCCAAAAAGTAGCAGCTTCTATATTCATCTTCTTGGCATATTTGCTGGACCTTAAGTATGAAAGTTTGAGGTGGACTGAGTTCGGTGAAATAGTTCTGCTATTTAAAATGTCCAAAAGAAAGTGAGAGGAAAAATCTTTCCATCTATTTTCTCCAAAAAAAAAAAAAGAATCTAATTCAAAAAAGAAACCGCAACCTTACCTACAGTTAAGTACGTCAGCCCTTTAGATGTCACTGATGAAGCTGCCCACTAAAAGCACCAAGCAGTGTTTTCTCTGGAAATCTAGCTACAAGGACAGAGCAGCCCCACTTCCTACCTTGGTAGTTTTTCACAGGGGTCATCTTGTTGTAATCTTCTGATAAAATAAATTCCTGCAAAACAACAACAAAATTAAATAAGTTTATCTTAAGGAGCAAAGACAGTTTAAAGTAAGCAAACCATATTTGAGTTGCACTGCCAAGAATTAACACTCCACATTAACATCTTAGAGCTTTAAAATTTTGCTTGCCAAAGTAATGGTACCTCTTTTGAGCAAGGATTAATTGCAATAATTAAGTATTTAAATTACATAAAATACAAATATATTATTAAGTAATATTCATATTATATGACTGATTATATATTATGTAGTTGTGTTATATATTAGTTGTGTTATGAGTAATATTTAAAATTACACTAAATCTGTCAAATATTTTATCTTATATTAAAATGTTATTAATACCTTTCCAGACTTCCCTACTATAATTAAGGGTATCATCATCATCCCAGTGCTCCAGGCACTCAAAACTAGGTATCCTCAACTTCTTACTAACTCCTAACCCCCAACTTTATTGCACTATGTTATAGAAATGGTTGTTTTATTACATAAATCAAAAACAAAAACGATTGAGAAAGGTTTCCTATAGAAGGTGGGATTTTAGCTGGGACTTGAAGGAAGTCAGAGAAGCCAAGAGATGGAGATGAGAAGGGAAAACAGACAGACAAAATGCCCAGAGCTGAGAGAGGAAGTGCCTTGTTCGTGGAAGAGCCAGGAGTGATGTCACTAGACTGAAGCCTATGTGATGGGGAATAAGGTGTAAGAAAACTGGAAAGGTAGGAGGGGACTGGGGTAGGGAGGGTTTTGAATGCCAAACAGAACATTCTGCATCTGATCCTGGAGGCCACAGGAAACCTTTATTGAGTGGGGATGGGGTGGGGGTGACATGTCTCTCCCTGTCCTTTAGGGAAATCATTTTAGGGGATGAACAGAGCACAGATTGAAGTGGGGAGAGACCTGAGACAGGCAGACCAAGCAGAGGTCACTGCAATCCTCCAAGCACATGGTAGTAAGGGCCTGTACTGAAGTGGTGCCACACCTGGGTTTCAATCTGCACTGCTGGAGGAAATGTATAATAATACCTGGTATTTACACACAGTACTTTAATATAAATATCATCTTACTTTATCCTCACAACAACCCTGGCAGGTAGATGATATGATGACTTCAGGGGACAGCCAGTAAAATGCCACTTATTGTTTGTTTCCAATCTTTTGACATCTTCTTCCTGAGATGGTTTCTAAAATAATCCCTCATGGTTTTTAAAAAATGACAGCTGCTTCCAGAAAGAATCTCTTCGAAGTGTATTCAGTTTGGTCCAACCATTCTTTCTGACATTTTTTTAAGGGGCCACTGCTGCCTGTGCTATATATGGATAGCAAAGAGGGTCTGATGTGTTTTTTAAGAGTCCAAATGTAAACAGCTCCATGGTTAGTGATGATGGAAAGAATCACAACAGAAATGCTTGACAAATCTGTTTGCTTTCTCAACTTTGGGGGAGTTCTTGCCAGTTAGACAGGTATGAAGCCAGTGGGATGACATGAACTGATTTGATCTGATGACAAAAGTTTCTGCTTAGTTGTCTTTGCCTCCAATGCTTTTCTTTTGTTTTATACAGGGAGAATGCTCACGATCTTCCATTGTCCACTAAACATGCTTACTTTCTAAACTTGTGTTGTTCTTGACTGCCACGTTTTGCTGACCGTCAAGGAAATCAAGCTTTTGCTAGCTAAGGAAGTTTTTGGACTTCTTTGGTTCCTGCACTCTAGGGAATGGTTTACAACAATGAAAATTCTACAGGAAATAATGGCAAACATTTTCCATTCCCCCCCTCCCCCATGTTTTTGGTTTTTTTTTGCATCAGTAACTCATTTGAATATCAGGTTTCATTGTCTGGATTCCATTGTCTTCTCATTGTTCTTTCTTCCCATTTGTGGTTGATTGTGCCTACTGTTCTAGACTGATGTTCTGCCTACAAATAGATGAGTGTCCTAACAGAATTCCCACAGAAGTAACCAATCAATTTCTGTCTGTTAATAGAAAGTGATCTCACGCTTGTAATATTATTTAGTATTCTGAATGTCCAGCAGTTCTGATTATTTTTTAAAACTGTTATATGTACGTACGTATAAGACTTTTGAGTAGTCTATAAAGTCTTTGTTCTCTTTCATTTCTTATACTCTAACCACAGGCAGCTAGGTGGTACAGTAGATGGAGTTCTAGACTTGGAGTCAGAAGATTCATCTTTCTGAGTTCAAATCTGGCCTGTGCCACTTACTAGCTGGGTGACCCTGGGCAAGTTATCTAACCCTGTTTTTCTCTGTTTTCTCATCTGCAAAATGAGCTAGAGAAGGAGATTGCAAACCACTCCAGTACCTCTGCCCAAAAAACTCCAAACAGAGTCATGAAGAGTAGGACACCTGAAAAATAACTGACAACAAAAACCTTATTTCCATATACTCTGTTCTCTTCCATCTCTTATTCTCTGCCATCTTTATACTGACGTCACTGCATATCAAAGTCTACGTTGGCTAGGTTCGAAAAATCTTATCAAGTTCTGCATGAATTTTTTTCTAGGTCTTCATCCTCAGCATGAAATGTTGGTGAACAGCTGTAATTACTTCAGAGAGGTCTTTTAAGTGCTTGTGCACACCACGCAAAGATGACATTTCTTATTATCTGTGGAAGCAGGAATGACAAAAGTCACCCCACTGAGTCTTCTTGTTTGTCGCTGATATCTATGAGTCATCCTTCCATTCATTTGAAACTTCCTTATGTACTTCTGTTTTCATTTGTCTTGAGCTTATCAATATTGATATGGTTCAATTCTTTCTACGGGTCAAAGATATTATACTCTGAGTACAGACAGTTAATGTTATAGATGATCTAAAAAAAATTATGTGACTCAGCACCCTCTGCCTCCCTTTGCACCATTCCACTATGAAGTAGAAGGAGATTACTTAGGACTAGGGAACACTTTAAAAGTTTTTCTCTGATTGATGAGGTACCATGACTAAAGAATTCCTCATTGGCTGGTTGTCCTGCTGGTGATAGTAAAGACATCTTTAGCTGGCCATTCCACATACTAAATGGGAAGGCATATATAGTACTCTGATATTTGTAGCCTGACAACTCTGATTTTTTTTAGTTAGCTAAGTGAAGGGATACTTGGAGTACAAATTCTAAAAGACCTGATCCCTAATACCAAACTGCAAAAGAAATTCCCAGTGAAATTTCTAACCAATTTGACTCATAGGCCCCAGCGCAGAGAAGCACTTATTAAAAAATACCAATTAATTAGTTGAGAGCAATAACAGACGGCAATTAACCTTTCTGGATAAAGAAATAACACTTTGTACAGAGATGAAGGACATTTTTCTCGGAGAATGTTGGGCAAAATGTGGGCATGACACAAATCAGCAATTCCTGGAGCCTCATTATTTATACAGTTTAAATCTCTTCCTGGATAAATTTGACTAGATGCATAAAAGCTGATCATGGTTATCACCTCAGGAAAGAATTATGATTCCATAAATCCATGCTAGCATCCTAGCTCCAACTAGCATTCAAAAGGAGCTACCCCACAGGAAAAATATTGACACAAATCCAACCATTTGGATAGTAATTCTCTCAAATGCTGTTCTGAATAATCAAACAAATGATGAGAACTCCTGGAGTGAGGACACACTAGTGGCAAGATGCTCAGGCTAATCGTTACAGAACTGTCAAATTTTATAGATCTAAACATATTATTTATTGACTCTAAAAAAAAAAACTTTACCTGTTTTCCATTCCCCCAAAGCAACCCAACAAATACCACACATAGATTGTAAAAGAAATAACATCACCATCAATATCAATGGTTATTACGACTTCCAGCATGTGCAAGTGGTTGTCTACAGACTTATTAATACAGCCACATCTGTCCCAGAAGGAAAGAAATGAAAGGGGTAAAGATGAAATGAGGCATCTGGGTTCACATGCTGCTGCCATTTGTTTGGTATTACAATTGGAAGGTAAGAACTTCCAATTCTTGAAGGCAGAACTTCTCAAACTTTCTGCAGCAGCAAAACACATTTTACTTTGTTTTTCAGCAAAGTCTTTTCAAATGAGTTTGTTTACTCTATTAATGACATCAAAATTAACAAGGTAATTTTAAAAAGTCTCTGACATTGACTGTTGAGGTCAATTTTATTCCCAATCTAACAGTATTACCAAAAATTTTGTGAGAAATATGGTGTTGCTTGTTACTGAGATTGAGAATGATAGGTCCTATATTTTGCACAGCTCATAATTGCTTCACAAAGAATTTTTATTTTCCTCTTTACTTACATAAGCCAGTAGAGGAGGGCATTGTTTCACCTGATAATTTTTTTCTTTTAAAATTTGAGAATCATCTCCAGAAATTCACTGTTTCATTCCAAGGGGGCTTCATAATTTTGCCAGAGCTGAGGAAATACAGCATTTTTAATATGGTGACGGCTTACTAGAAGGAAATACACTCATTTTATTTGTATTTCTTACATATTAGGCATGTGAACTAGACTCCTACATGTTTCTTTCAGTGTCTTAATTTTAATGTTTTTTCATTCCTTTTCTCTTTAAAATTACCAGATTTTATCCAATTATCCATTCTGGATGTTAGTATAAAAAAATCATAACGATAACAACAACACCACCCACACCCACGCACACACTGTATACAACCCTACCAGCACAATATAGATAGTCATTATTTTGACTATCAACCGACTAACATTATCTTTAAATTACTGGATGCATTCAGTGATGTATTTTTAGAAGAATAAGAAACCCACTTTGAGCCTGACCTGTCAATCTCCAGTGCTACCCCACACCAGCTGAACAAAGACCCTGTGTACCACGAACAAAGACAACAGAGTAGATGGAGTTGCACACTGTATTTACCCAACCTTATAATTTTTTTCTTATTGGAAACCCCTAGACTTCATCATGAAATCTCAGGGTTTTATGGAATACAGTTTGGGAAAAAACTGCATGAAGTCTAAAGCTGAAGTTCATGCACCTTCCAAACATCCAATCAGGAGTGTCAAGTAGCCTAGATCCTCACTCTCCATCCCTGTCTCATCCTTTCTGTTCTTATTGTTACTACTCTACTTTGCCCTTGTTAACTATATTAATCAATCAATAAGTATTTATTAAATGCCTATCATGTGCCAGGCAATAAGAATACAAAGAGAAAAGTGTTTTCTTGGAATTTACATTCTATCAGGGAGAAAAGATTTGTGTAAATAAGCATTATCTATCCATCTGTCTGTCTACCTACCCAATTTCCACAGAAATTCTGCCAAGCAGTACTTTTTTTCTCTGTCCTTCCATCTCCTCCCCTCCTTCCACCCCTGCACCCTGGCCCTTTCCACCTCATGATGTCGTTCCATATCCCTTTTAATCAATGAAAGAAGCAGCATATTTTAAATTACATTTCTAAACAGTAAAAAACAGGATGTATTCCAAAACAAATGTGAGAAATCCGTACACAGTGACTAGTTGCTAGTACTTATTTTTTAAGCAGATAAAGTGTTAAAAAAAACTTTTGAGAAAAACAACCTGAACAATGAAACTGCTTGCTGGAAAGAAGAAATTATACTCAGTTGCTGCAATGATTCAAATTCATTGTCATGGCTGCCAACCACTGATCCTGCTTGTGGAAGGAGATGGTGGGAGATGCTTGTAAGGCCCGTGTCTAAATGTAGTAGATTTCTTAGACTCTCAGAGCCGAAAGGGGCCTTGGAGACTAACCCTTACCTATAGAAGTGAAATGAGTGAACAAAGCCATACTTCTACTTAATGGCAGAAAATCTAGGTTTCCTCACTCCTGATTTACAAAATCTTTCTACTATATAACCAATATGAGTCAAAGAAGATTAGCCAATGGATGCCTGATTCCCAGGAGAGCCTCACACTTTATCTGGATAAGGAATAAGAAAAGCTGATGTTGCAGGGACTGGAGAAAAGCAAGCACGTTGATGCCAGTGATGGCAATGGAGTTGTAAATGGAAAGGAATTTAGAGTTATGCACAAAAAGTTACTAATAGCACATGCCCTTTGACCCAGCTATACCACTACTAGGCTTACATACGAGAGATTAATGAAAGAGAAGAAAGTCCTATTAAGTACAAAAATATTTACAGCTGTTCCCAAGCAAAAAACCTGGAAGCTAAGGGGGAATGGCTGACCAAACCGTAGAAAAGTGAATGTAATGGAATACTATCGTGCTACAAGAAAGGAGGAAAAAGATGATTTCTAAAAGATGTGGAAAGACTGATACAGAGTAAAAGGAGCAAAACCAGAAGAACAATTTCTAATATCAACCAATATTCTAAAAATGAACATTTCTGAAAGACTTAAGAACTTCAATGAACTAAATGACCAACTAGAATTCCAGGGGACTGATAAAGAAAAAAACTACCCATACCTAATGACAGAGAGATGATGGGCTAACAGGAAGCATAAGAAATGTATTTTTAGACTTTTTTAGACCAATGTAGGAATTTGTTTTGATTGACTTTGCTTATATGATACAGGAGTTCTGTGTTCCTATGTTTCTTCCACTCCCACTGAAAGGAAAAGGATGGGAGGGAGAAAAAACACCAGAAAGAAATGACAAACCACTCTCGTATCTTTGCTGAGAAAATCGCAAATGAGGTCATAGAGAGCCAGACACGACTGAATCAGGAAAATGCTATAGACACAGGGTGCTTAGGTTCCAGGAAGAATTTCACAAAATGTTTCAAAATACAAGAGTTCATAAGAAATGATGAAAGGCACAGATTCAGAGAAACCTGGTTAGACTTGTAGGAACTAATATCAGGAGGACAATTTAAATACTGTCCACAACACTGTAAGCAAAAACTACCTTGAAAGACTTAAGAACTCTGAATGCGGCCGTGACTAATCCCAACTTCAGACAACTGAGGGTGAAGTAGCGTTTCCAATTCTTGGTGGAGAGATAATAGTGCAGAAGTAGCTATACATTTCCAGACATGATCATTACAATATAAATTTGTTTTGTTTCACTATACGTTCACTAGAAGGGGGCGTGTGTGTGTGTGTGTGTGTGTGTGTGTAGAGTTGGGGGTGGGTGCGGTAACAGTGATACAAAAAAAAAAAAAAAAAATGCATAGGAGACCAGAAGCAGGTTTCACAGAGGGACAAAGATAAGTGAGGCAACAATGGTAAAATCACATTAAATTTAATGTACATTGTAAGGAACAAACTACATGGAACAGATTCGTGGTTTCAAGCATAATCCTCATTTTCTGGTATTGTCTGTATGATAATTTTCTACTTCATGATACATTTTTTTTTTTTCAAAAAATATCAAGGATTTCACTGTAGAACTTTGTCTTTCTTGTCACGCATTTTCGCCACATAATTAGCCCATCCCTCCTTTTTAAATAAGGCCAGGTATATTACACACATACTTAATTATTGTCTTTTATACCCCTCCTCAAATACAAATCATTACAGGTATTACACCCTTGCTTCCTTCGCCCACCATGTGTTCCTCCATTTTCTTTTGTCATCCATCCATCCATCCATCCACCTGTGTCTCTCTCTCACACACACACACACACACACACACACACACACACACACACACACACACACACACACACACACACACCTGTAAAGAAGATGTGATTTCACTGGTTTGGGGCTCTCTCCACTGACAGAGCTCAGCAACCACCTATAACTTCACAGATAAGCCTTAGAAAGTTGTCTCAGCTTCAGAGAGCTTAAGTGACCTGTCCACAGTCACCCAGCTAAAAAGTGTCAGAGATGGGGTTTGAACCTCGGTCTTCCTGACTCTGTCACTTCTGTCACCCGTCTGAGAATCTTCTTTGTTATTTTTACATATAACCAATATATGTCCATATAAATGTACTGCTTTGCAATAAACAGGAAGAGCAATAAGCATAGCTGTAATTGATACAGTGCTTGATGAGCTATCAGGTGCTTTACACATTTTACCCTGACACGTATGGAATATTAGTGTTTTTCACCTGTTTTACCAATGAAGAAACTGAGGCTCAGGGTAGTAAATCAGCCTGGCCAAGGAGAGATGGTTACTAGGTAGCAAAGACTCTAGACCCCAAAGATTGCACTTCTTCCAATCTTCCACTGCCAAAAGACCTAATTAAATTTGGGATTAATAGGAATATAGCGTTCATAACAAAGAAGTGCTTGTTCACTGCCCTCTGCACTGGCCAGATCATACTTGTACTATTGTGTCCAGTTCTGGGCCCCGTGTTTTAGGAAAGATAAAGCGAAATGTATTTAGAAGAAGGTGACCAGGAAGGTGAATAGCTGGGAAACCAAGTCATATGAAAAGCAGTAGAAATAATTAAGTGTTAAACCTAAGGGGGAAATGTGATCCCAGTCTTCAAATATTTGAAGATTTTCTGTGTGAAAGAAGTAGACATACTTTGACCTCAAAGGATAGAACTAGGACTGAAATATGGAAATCATGAGGATACAGATCTTGACTCAATATCAATAGGGAGCCTGCAGGATCAAATTAATAACTTCTCAACCACTGGAATTTTAAAAAAATGAAATTAATGTGTTGTCTGAGTGATTTTGTCAACACTGGATGGCTATTTCTTGAAGATTTTGTTCAAGTTTCATGGAATGAATGGACCACGTAACCTGCACAGTCTCTTCCAACTCGGTCAATCTCTGCCATTCACTGAACAAATCCTCTTTTTTTCCTTCTGTTTTCCTCTTTTTGCATGGTTACTCAGTTGAACGCTTGCTTCCCTCTGGAATGTCCTCTTCTCCATATCCCTGTCTACTGGAATACTTGACATTCAAGGTACAATTGAAGCTCCAATTTCTTCATGAAGACAGCCTTGATTCCCCATCCAAAAGTGAGTCTCCTACCTCTGAAGCCCTACTGCCCTTTGTTTACCTTATAGCTAGCTACTTGCTGAGTACCTCCACCTGAAATACTATGCTATCATTTTGGGGCAGCTAGGTGGTGCAGTGGATAGAGCACCAGTGCAGGAGTCGGGAGGACCTGAATTCAAATCTCACTTCAGACACTTGACACTCACTAGCCGTGTGACCTTGGGCAAGTCACTTAACCCCTACTGCCTCATCCTGGGTCATCTCCAGTCATCCTGATGAATATCTGATCACTGGATTCAGATGACTCTGGAGGAGAAGTGAGGCTGGTGACCTGCACAGCCCTCCCTCACTCAGAACAAAGTCAAGTGCAAGTCATGTCATCATTTCTCTGATGGCATGGTCTTCTTCAGCAGCAAAGGACGAATGCATACACATGCTATCATTTCCAATTCAACTCATCTCAGAGTGAATTCTTCATCTCAGCTGAAACCATGGCGTCACCATCTCCTAGGAACTTAAACGAGAAACTGCAATCAACTTTGAATCTCCTCTCACATTCACTCTATTCCCCACTCCCCCCCATCTAATCAGTAGCCATGTCCTGTCTATCCTACTTTTTAATAATCTCTCATGCATACCCTTTTTTCCACTCCACATACCTAGGTCTGATCTTTTTTCTACTTCTCCTCTAGACTACGGCAACACCCTCTTAACTGCTCTCCTTTCCCACAGATTCTGTTACAGGATTGCCAAAGTCATCTTTCTAAAATGTCTGATCATGTTCTCTGCCCCTCCCTTCCTTTTCCAAAAACTCTTCTGTGGTTCCCTGTTTATCAATCAAATACCGTTGCTTAGCCTGGCTCTCAAGGGTCCCCATCATCTGGTTCCGCCCTCTCTTTACAGACTTAGATGGCACCACTTTCCTTCATGTCTCTACGTTCTAGTCAATCTCTGACTACTTGTTGAAATCAAAATGACTCATCTGATTCCAGATTTAGTACTCATTCTACTCACTACACAATACAGTCCAAAAAAGCTAATGACATTTAGTGTTAAGTGAAATGTGCACAAAAAAGTTATTTCCCAATCTTGTCTATTCATTTGCACATGCTATCCGCCCCCCAGCCCTTTCTGCCAAAGGACTCCCTCCAAATCTCCTCTGGCTGAAAACTGATTCTTTTCAAAGTCCATATCAGGGGCTATACTTCCTCAATCAAGCTTTCCTTGATTCTGCCTGGCTACAAGTGATCCTCTCCTGATCAAATCTCTCCCATTGCTGCCCCTGCACCTGGCACAGTCTAAGTTCTACCACAGCTGTACGTGTGAACTAATCTTTAACTCCTTAATAGGGTATAAGCTTCTTGAAGGCAGGAGCTTTTTTTTCTATTTTTATCCCTAGCACCTAGCATAGTACCAAGATTGTAGTAGGCACTGAACAAATGTTTATTGAAATGATGAACATGTCAGAGGTGACTAAAATGTAAACAAGTAGGAGACAGCATCCTTAAAAGAGTCCTTGGTGTGACTGGTGGGATTTTAATTCAAGGCTGCTGAAGGGTCTGGTGGCAATACTGTGGGATTTCTATTCTCCAAACGATAAATGGTCAAAGGATTTGAACAGGCAGTTTTCAGATGAATAAATTAAAACTATCTATAGTCATATGAAAAAATGCTCTAAAAATGCTCTAGTGATTAGAAGAATGTAACTTAAAACAACTCTGAGGTATCACCTCATACCTATCAGATTGATTAACATGACAAAACAAGAAAATGATAAATGTTGGAGAAATGTGGGAAAATTGGAACACTAATGCATTGCTGGTGGAGTTGTGAACTGATCCAACCACTGTGGAGAGCAATTTGGAACTATGCCCAAAGAACTATAAAACTGTGCATACTCTATGACTGAGCAATACTGCTATTAGTTCCGTATCCCAAAAACATCATATAAAAGGGAAAATGACCCACAAGTACAAAAACATTTATAGCAGCTCTTTCTGTGGTGGCCAAGAATTGAAAACTGGAAATTCCCATCATTGAGGGAATGGCTGAACAAGTTATGGTATATGAATGTAATGGAATAACATTGTTCCATAAGTAATGGTAAGCAGGCAGATTTCAGAAGAACCTGGAAAATATCTGCATGAACTGATGCTGAGTGAAGTGAGCAGAACCAGGAGAACACTGCACATAGTAACAGCAACACTGTGCAATGACCAACTATAACAGATTTAGCTCTTCTCAGCAATGCAATGATCTAAGGTAATTCCAAAAGACTCATGAGGCAAAATGCTACCCACATCCAGAGAAAGAACTATGGAGTCTGAATGCAGATTGAAGCAGACTGTTTTCTTTTTTTCTCTTTCTCATGGCTTTTTCCTTTTGTTGTGATTCTTCTTCCACAACATGACTAATGTGGAAATATATTTATAAATAAGAATGAAGGAAAGGATGTGAATGTATGCTGTTAAAGGATCAATAGAAGGAACTGAGGATTTAGGTAAGATATATTTGTTGTTTTCAAGTATCTGAATGGCTGACATTTGGAAGAGGGATTAGACTTTCTTTACTTGAACACAGAAGGCTAAACTAGGAACAAAGGATGGAAATTTCAAACGCATAAATTTTGATTGTTGCAAAAAAAAAAAAAAAATACTGTGAGACTTCTCTGACTTTTCCATCATGCCCCAGGAAGCTCATTACTGGAATAACCTCATCATCCCACAAAATCCCATCAGCCTAGGTATTCTACTTCATCACTAACCTCTGCCTCTCTGATTGGATAGCAGGACCATGAACTCCAAACCTCCATTTAAGGAGTCTCTGCCCAGACATCTCATTTCTCACCTGGCTTCACTACTTTGGGACTTCTATCATTTTTCCAGGGGCAGCTAGGTGGTACAGTAGATAGAATGCCAAACCTAGAATCATGAAGATTCATCTTCCTGAGTTCAAATCTGGCTTCAGACACTTAATAGCCACGTGACTCTGGGCAAATCATTTCCTCATCTGTAAAATGAGCTGGAGAAGAAAATGACAAACCATCCCAGTATCTTTTGTTAAGAAAACCTCAAATGGGGTCACAGAGTCAGACGCAACTGAACAACGACAAACTGACTTTTCCAATGGTTACCTTCTCCCATTCTTGGGAGTTCCTTTTGTGTGTTGCTTTCTCCCATTATACTGTAAGCTCCCTAAAGTCAGGGATTGTCTTTTTGTTTTTGTATCTGGATCTCTGAAGCTTGCTTAGCACAGTGCTTGGCACAAAAAAGGCACAATAATTGTTCACTGATTGATTTGACTGAAATATACTCTTCCCTGTTTGGTAAAGTTCTGAATCTGTGACTCTGTCCTGATGACCTGCTTTTTATTCCGAAACAGGCAACAATTAGGATCTAAGAAACTGTCCGTAAGAATTTGGAAACATGCAGAAGAAAGTGATTAAAATGTCCATTCTCTTTGAATTGCTAGGCATGTGCCTCAGGGAAGACAGTGATAAAAAGCAATGCACCCATACACAAAAGAATATTTATAGCCAACAAGGAACTAGAATAGATGTTCATGCACTAGTGAATGGCTAAACAAGTTGTGGTAATATAAATGTAATGGAATATTACTGTGCTATAAGGAATGATGACTAAATATAATGAATATTGACAATAATGGGAGGACATAAACTGATGAAGACATGAACTGAAGTAAACAGAATCAGGAAAACAACAGACATGACCACAATAATCACACCTAGATGTTGTCAGATTATAATGACCAAGCTTCACCTCAAAGAAGAGATGAAAAGCTACCTCCCTTCTTTGTAGAGAAGAGGGGACTAGGAGTATGGAACACTGAATATAATAGCAAACTTCTTTTGATGTAAGTTAGTTTTAGTGAATTGGTTTTTCTTCCTCCTCTTCTGTTATAAAGGAAGGTTACACATTAAGAAGAAACTGCCTATAATGGAAAAGCTAGGTTGCATTTTTCATTATCAGGGTACTGGATATTTTCTCAATTGTGTGATTTATTTTAAGGAACTTAAACATAACCTCTGAAGTCTCATCCATAAGAAATGAAAATGTACTAAGGAAAAGCTTATAAAGTTTAATCATAACTGCTAAAATCTACACAGAGAACTATTTCCCGTATTTGTCTTAATATCAATTTACTAGGTAACATTCATTCAAAGAATCATAAGATTCAGAATATCTTTCCTGATCTCCTCTTTCAACAGACAGGACCAACAGGCCTAGAAATCTTACAGTTAAGATAATGGCAGAGCCAGGAAACCAGGTGCTCAGAGTCCAAATCCCATCCAGGTGCACCTTGTTTTATTGTGCTTCACAGATATTACAGTTTTAGTCTGAGGCAACTCTGTAGTGAGCAAGTCTATCAGTGTCATTTTTCCCACAACATGTACCCTCATCATGTCTCTGTCACATTTTGGTAATTCTCGTGATATTTCAAATTTTTTCATTATGATTATATCTGTTACAGTGACCTGTGATCTTTGGTATTACTATTGTGATTGCTTTGGGGTACCATGGACCACGCCCATATGAGACAATGAACTTAACTGATGAATGTTCTGTGTTCTGACTGCTCTACTGACTGACCATTCCTGTCTCTCTCCCTTTCCTTGGGCCTCCCATTTCCCTGAGACACAATAATACTGAAGAGTAATTAACAGAGTCCAGTTTGGCCAAACTCTGTTATGGGCACTTAGGATACAGGTATTAATTTTAGTCCAACTAATACCTGTATCCTTTCAAAGATGGAATTTACACATTAGCTCTCTTTCTATCCATGTTTTTCTTTCTTCCACTAAAGTCTTATGTCCACATTTCCTCATGGGGTGAAGGTAAGCCTTGTTTATTAAAGGATATACCTTTAGAATATAAGCTGATGCTGAAAAGGCTTCTAATACATACCTAGGGATAGACTGTATATCTGCTCCCTGAGGACCAGCCAAGCTCTGTTTGGAGAGATCCACCCGCCAGCAGAAAAGACTGGCCACCAGGACACTGATGCTTCTGATTACAGCAGTTCTTGAACACTACCAACAAAGGTGTAGAACGGTGGTGATTGGAGAGTCTCCCCCACACTGATGAAATCATGAGTTGGCTGGATTAGAGTCCATATATGAAATTACCCCCAATGCCTAGTTTCTGCTCCCATGGCCCCACTGAAGTTTTGTGCTTTAAGAGATGTTGAAATATAAAATCTAAAAGGGACCTAAAAAGTCATGTGGTCTAATGCAAAAACTGAAGGAGGGATGCCCTTCACAATGTTGCTAAGATGTCACTCTTCAGGCTTTGAATGACCTCCTACTCACCAAAGACTATTATGGAGAACTTACATAGGTCAGGCGATCACATGATGGTCAGAAGAAATGATATAAGGACACTCTCAAGAACTTTGGATTGGACTGCGCAACATGGGAGACACTGGCACAGGACTGCTCAGCATGGCATGCCCACATCAGAAAGGGTGCTGTGCTCTTCAAGCAAAGCAGAATTGAGACAGCACAAAGTACACGTAGGATGCACAAATTTGGAGTATCCACCCCAAATATTCACATGGACTATCTGTGCCCAACCTGTGGTAGAACATTCCAAGCTCATATTGGTCTGATCAGCCAGTCGGACACACTGAAATTTCACTTTATAATGGTGATGTCATTTTGGTCCTCTTTGAAGACGAAGGATAACAATCAACTCACCAAAGACAGGGGCTCTTTTTCAGCTCTCATTCTCCCTGATCGCTTTGCAACTTCAGATAAAAATGCCCATCTCCAATTCCTTCCATTTGTTTCACTTGGTTTCCATGACATTATACTATTCTGATCTTCTTCCTACTCCTCTATCACCACCATTAATTTTTCAGCAGGTTCTTTTTCCTATTGCCTATAAAGGTAGCCTCTTTTCAAAGGATCAGTTCTTGGTCCTCTGGCTCTTCACTCGCTACACAGTCTCTTCTAGAGACATCATCTACTAGTATGACTTCACTATTATTGCACATTTGGGCACTCATACACACACACACACATACCACCACTACCACCACCACCACCAGCAGCAGCTGGAAATTTCCACTTGCGGTTGTCTTGCTGTTACTTTAAACTCAACACATCTAAGACCAAATCCATAATTTTCTGCCCTCAAAATAGCTGGGTTTTTTTTATTATTAATGGTAAACACTGTTATCCTAATCATTCAGGCTCAAAATTTATTTTTTATTATTTCTTTATTACTGCCTATCCCACCAAGTTTGGAAGATTCTTTCATTCTAGTATTTCTTGCATGTATATCTAATCTATATCTAGTTCGATCTTCCTCTTTCCATTACAAATTCTGGCCCTCATCAAGCTATAACCAGGTAACAACAGCTTCAGATTATTGTCTTTCTTTTTGTCCCTCTCTTTCCAGTTCATTTACTCATTAGCTGTCAATTAATCACTGTAAAGCACTGGGTTAATGTCACTCCCCTTATTTAAATTTTTAGTAGCATCTCATAGCTCCCAGGATAAAAGGATAAAAAGTCCAAAAGTCCATTAGGAGGGAAGGAAACAAGCATTTATTAATGCCAATATTTATTATATTACTATGTGACAAATACTATGCTAAGCCCTGAGGATACAAATGCAATTTAAAAAGTCTGTTCTCAAGGAGCTTCCATTTTAATGGAGGAAGATAACACAAAAGGGCAGAGCTGAGAGACAGAGAGGGTATGGGGGTAGATGAAAGTGCTTGGGTGGGAGGAGGAGGATTCTGAAGTCTGGAAAATCAGCCAAGGACTTGAGAAGGAAAGAAGGCAAGCTAGCCTGTTCCTCCTTCACAAAATGGAGGTTCCAGAGGAGGACATGGGACTAATAAAGTATGAAGAATCCTCAGCTGGTACAATGGAGATAAATATCTACTAACTGACCTAGCTCACCAGATTATTATATCCAAAGAAGGTGCTATGCAAATCAAAAAATCTTGGATAAATATGGGCTGTCATCATTATTACCACCACTCATTAGACATTTAATCATGTACTGTTGTGTGACACCTCATGAATCTGATATTAATGTTTACTTCTCTCTAACTTTTCACGTGTTCCTGCTTTGTCTCCCCAATTAGTATATAAAACTTACAGATGGTGAAAACCAATTTCTGACAGTTATTACCATGAAAATGGTTTAGGGGTTACGATATAACTTGAAGCCTAACGGGGAGACAAGGTAAGAACATGTGAAAAGTTAAACAATTGCATAGGCTAAATAAATAGCTAACACAGAGAAGAAGCAACCTTCTTTTAATGCCCCCAAGAAACCTGAGATAGTGCCCTGCACTGAGTGGGGACTCAATAATATGTTAATCATTAGGCTGCCTCAGAGACATACTATAAACAGGAATTACTTTGACATGAAAATGAACTGTTGGAATCATTAGCTTTCAGTAGTAAAAGATTCTGAAAAGATTGCTGAATGTGAAATCAGCTAAAGATGAGATAAGCTGCCTGAAAAACTTGCTTCCCTTAGAAAAGTTACCCAATTCTGGAAAAGACTTTTGAGGAAGGACAAAGATCTGTTAGCAAATTCTGGCAGATCCAAACATATTCTTATGACAAATAACTTTCTAGCAATTACAAGCAAGAATATTAACACAAATGAATTAAATCCACATATACAGGAATCCTTATTTAAAATGGTTCAACTCTTCTTATCAAACCCTTCACTAGGGATGATAAAAAATAGTTTTGGCTTTTCATTTGTCTTTTTTCCTACTTTGAAGATCTGGCAGATATCCTCATCACCAGTGAAAAGGCCAAGAATGCAAAAATATTACAAAAACAGACAATCCTGGAAGTTTATAATAAGGCCCAGAATAATTTCAAGCTTAGCCTTACCAGAGTCTGAAAACTATCTAAAAAAGTGCTGCAGATATGAGATTAGAGACACTAACTCCTGAAGTTCTCTTGATCTATTCAAACACACACAGCTGTTCAAAGAGTAAAAAAAATAGTGAATTGAAACTGACGTCATGGAATCCTTTCCTTTGTTTAGAGGGAAGAATTGTTTTAATTTCTTTGTTTTAAATGAAATAAGGAGCACGGTTGTTTACTTCTACTACCTAGTTACCATATTTATGGAACAGAGTACAAATTCCCTTTAAAATTCCCTCCTGTTATACATCTCCCTAATAGCGCCCATCTCTTAGAAAGTTAAACTCCCAGAGAGCAGATGTTTCTATGCTTTCTAGAACCTGACACTGTAAGTGCCTATTAATTACTGAACGGCAACAAATTATGAAACTTAAGACAATGGGCCAGACCCCTAGTGTTTCTTTATTCATGTTATAATTACATAGTTGAGAAAAGGTGTGGTGATGTAAATTCTTCAGTAACACAAAGAAGATATTTTTAGGTGAAATTTTACTAAAGAAGCCAGTGTCCCAGACCTTCTTCAGAAGGGCCAGGAAGGAGACTTGGCACCAGACTCCTGTTTCCACTGCACTACAGAAAATGCCAACAAGCTACAAGGAAGGATGCAATCTATGTCTTGAGTCTTTTTACATACAACTCTACTTCATGTATTTTTGGGTCTAGCCTAGGGATGGGGAACCTGCAGTCTCGAGGCCACATGAGGCTTTCTAGGTCCTTGGGTGTGGCCTTTTGACTAAGCCCTAGTTTTAGAAAACAAATCCTTTTATTAAGGAGATATGTTCTGTGAAGTTTGGATTCAGTCAAAGGGCTTCACTTGAGGACATAGAGGGCCACATGTGGCCTTGAGGCTGCAGGTTCCCCACCTCTGGTCTAGACAAGCCAGCCTTTCTGGCTGTTCATGATACCAAGCCTTCCATCTCCCCTCTCTCATCAAGTATTTGTTATGTACACTTATATAGGTGCAAGTTTTCTCCCATGATAGAAAGTAAGCAGGTTGAGGGTTCGAATAGCTTTGTTTTTGTCTTTGTATCTCTGAGTACTTAGCAATGAACCTGGTACACAGTAGGAGCTTAATAAATACTTAATTGATTGATTAATCAGGATGATGGCTTTCAATTGGTGACTGATCTACCTGTCTTCAAGAATGACTAATGTATCAAAATCAATTGATTGAGGACTTGTTACAAATACAGCAACACATTAAGTGCCACTTTTTTAAAAAAGGAGTCTAGTATGTTTTCTTCCATTTTCACCTAATGTCTAAGAATCTCTCTCCACTAACAATTCTGCTGACTTTCCTTGTTTCCAAAGTTCATTTCATCAGCAATCTACGTCCTTCTATGTTGGCTTGAATCCATTGAAAGAATCCATCTATATATTTATATACACACACACAGCCCTTTCTTTGACAGTAATCACTATGAAAGTGTTTTAAAGACTACACAGTCTCATGTTGAACTTACTCCTTTTTTTATGCTTCCTTTTTACTAAGCATTTTTGTTCAAGAATCCAATTACTGTCCCTGTCTTTGGGGTGAAAAAATTGTGCTGCAGAGACTTGAAACAGACAAAGATTTGTGTCATCAATAGTTGAGCTTTGAAAATGTCTTAGTTACATAAGCTTCTTGAAGACAGACTGATGATCTTTACAACACCCAAAGAACCCATCCTACATAACTTCAAATATCTGTTGATTGCTGAGATATATCCTAGTGCATCAACAAAATCTAGAGAGTATTCCCTAAAGTGTCTTGCAATTGCATATTGTTCTGAGTATTGAATCAAATATTTGTATTACATATCCATATTTATGGCATATCTTTAACATAACTAGTCTGGAGTTCGCTACTTGGGACATTTTCACAGATGCATAAGATAAGCAACTTTTAAAAGAGTTTCCAAAAAACCTATAAACAATAAGCCAAGTATTCCTCCTGGATTGAGCTGACAGACCAAGTTTCTGTCATTTCTATGCAAACAGTTCTCTATTCACATGCCTTAGGGAGCTGAGAGGCAAAGAGGAGCAGAAAGAAGGAGGGAAAGGGGGAGAACCCAGAGTATCAAAGTCAAGATCAGACATGCAGATCTAAGGGAGAAATTTGCCTTACATGCAATTGCTGGTGGGGAGAAGCTTATGACACCATGATTAACGATCTGATCAAAGCTGCTAGGCTCACAGCTTGCTCTAACTAATACACAGATTCATGCAGTTCACTCATTTGCCTAATAATGCCCCTAATCCTAACTAGCATGTACATGGTGAGTAAGTCAAATTGAAACCTCGCCAGCATTTAAAGAAAGACTGATTACAACTCAGCCTACACACATAATACCCTTCTGAACTACAATTTGCTACACTGCAATTTCTACTTTCGTAAGCAGGAAAATTAATCTGTTAATTTGAAGGAAAAAAACCCTAATAAATAATTCCCAACACAATAAATATATATATAATATATACTTCACAGGAAGGGGAGTAGTGCAACTAGAAATCTTATTTATATGTACTTACTGAGATTGTACCATTGTCTAGACCTATCGACAGTCTTCTTGTTTCCGGGTTAAAAGACATGCATGAACATGGAGCTGAAAAAAATGAACATGGTGATGATGTTAACAAATCTATGAGTTTTATGGATTCTGGGGTACCTAACTAGCTAACCCTACAAGACGATTTTCTTTATAAAAAGGAAAAGAAAAAATTCGACATCTTTCTGAAGTACAACTCATTCAGTCCCCAGTCACAACAAAACAGAATCAACATCGGATATTCCTAGTTCCATTCTTTTACCCTTTTGGTGAACCTTTAAAGCCAATGTTTCTCAACCTGGGGAAGTTCCAAGGGATCTGGGAAACAAGAACATGGCTCTTTCTCTCTGCTTTCTCTCAGCAGTGTAAATAAACCCTGTCCTCTTCCTCTTCTTGTTAAATTCTGCTCGATAGGATTATGACCATCTTTTCAGCCCTCATTATATGCCCTTCTACCAGGAGCCCAGTTTACACAAATATAATCTATCCTGTCTGAAATGGAAAAAACAAAACAAAAAAGAGACAGAGAGATGTTCCTGTACTGCCATACCCTTAACAGTAAAGAAATCCAGACTTTTATATCTTTCCTATTCCACCTAACTGTTTTTTTCTGGAAATAAGAATGATTTGGAGCTGATGGGCTGAAAGCAGAATTCAGGGTAGTTTGCTGAATAAGTTTCAGATGAACATTGGAACAAAGGTTCCAATAACAGCAGCCAAGGCCCGAGGCCTTGCATGACTTAGACACCATTTAGTACAAACCATTCTGAAAACAGGGTCTATACCAGCGTCCATCATAGATGTGCCAGCTGGGTAAATCTGAATCTAATTATTCTTGCTGATAAAATGTGGGCAACGTAGCTACTGTTTGCTATGTAACTAAACTATCCCTACAACAAAACATGCATGTATGTATGCATGTATATATGCATGTATGTATCTACCTACCTACTTATATCTGCCTCTTAGGTTGCTGCAATTCTAATATCCCAAATATCTTCTAAGAACAATATAATTTAAAGAAAGCTCCATTATGTTCTCAGCACTCCAGGAGATAAGGTGGCAGCAGCAGCAGCAGCAATATCAAATAATACTTTTATTCCATTTCACCAAAGATTTACATAAGCTCTCAGAGTAAAATTTTGAGGAAGTCTAGACTGAAATCTGAATCTGATCTTTAGCCTTATTGCATTTTCAACAAATTACCTCAAGCAGATTTCTTTTTTTTTTTTTTTTGGAG
Source organism: Notamacropus eugenii (assembly GCF_028372415.1). Lineage (NCBI taxonomy): Eukaryota > Metazoa > Chordata > Mammalia > Diprotodontia > Macropodidae > Notamacropus > Notamacropus eugenii. Next base: position 104,181,162 of record NC_092876.1, read on the forward strand.
GCATCTGGAGTTAAATGACTTGGCCAGGGTCATACAGCTAGTCAGAGTCTGAGGCTGGATTTGAACTCAGGTCCCTGAGCCACCTAGCTGCCCCAAAGGTTTTCATTTTAATCTACAAAGTGCTTCCAGTTCTTCTGAAAGTGTGACTTCATAAATACATAGTACTACAACAACATATTCTTTTCAAAGGCATGGTCAGTCAAGAAACAAGATCTTTTGATCATTTAATGTCTTTCTAGTTTTTTATCATCTAGTTACCAAATATATTGAAGCCTACAGAAACTAAATACAAAGAAAAAACAGCAATTACTTATATAAAATGTTAACTAGCAAATGCCACCAGAATAGTCAAGGCATCTTCTTATGAAGCAGTAAATTTTAACTGGATGACCAGAGGCAATATGCTGAAAAGTTGGAGCAACATTTCAGTGATGTCCACTGAGTGTCTCCCGTCCCCAGGTACAAGTCTCTACAACAACACTGAAGAAGGGGTCTCCTGGGTCCACAGTTCTGCACCCTAAAATAGCTCTGGGAGAGCCCTGAATCACGTTAGAGGTGGGGGAGTCCAGAGAAAAGCATCTGTGTCCTACAAATTATGTTGAAACAATTTCAACACATTATATTTATTGATATAATTTCAACATAAGTTCCGATTGCACATTTGGAATTCTACCACACATATGCAAACTCCAAGCCCCATTAATACTCTGGAAGAGAGGTGGCTCCTGTAAGTTGCTCCTGACAGCTGTAAGACCAGTGAATGGAATTCTCTCCCATGCTGAACAGTACCTACATGTTCTCTGGTCCAGCCCTACAAGGTTCCAATCTCTGAACATCACTACTTGGAGAGGAGATGAAGCATTTCCTGGCTAAGGTGGTTTCAAGTTGCTTCAGCCTGCCCATGACAGTAATTTTGTACTAGTTAAACTTTTCTAAGAAATGGTAAGAGCCAATGTGAAGAAAGAGGTCTGAAGACAGAAATGTTGCTGGCCCTCAGGGAGGTGTCCAAAGAACAATGATGGTCACTGAGTGTCTCCTGTCCTCAGGTCCAAGTCTCTAAAACCCTGAGCAAGGGGTCTCCTAGTCCATAGTTCTAAAATAGCTCTGGGAGATCCTGGAATCACCTTAGAGGTGGGAGTCCAAACAAAAGAAGTCTCAGAGCTTTTTAGCATCTGCCCCATGGCACTCAAGGGAAATCATTCCAAGGTGAACCCTTGGATTTGAAGGCTGGCTCATCCTGGAAGTAGAATCATTGTAAACTACAGTTTCACACCTAGAGAGGACTTAGGTTGCTTTAGGACCCAGGGCCTTTGACATGGGCATTTTGGCTACAGAGAACCTACTCTAGTGCCGGTCAGGCCCAGGAAAGTTTAACTTTCTTCATTTATCTTAAGAGAAAACTGCTAAGAGGACAACATTTATTTTTGTTACTGGTTTATGCCCTCTTCTCCTACTACTGAGGCGGCAAGGTGGCTTGAGTGAGGAAGATCTGAGTTCAAATCTAGCATCAGACACTTACTAGTAGTGTGGCCTTGAGCAAGTCATTGAACCTCTGTCTCCTTCACCATAAAATGGTGATAATGATAGCACCTACCTCCTGGGGCTGTTGGGAGGATCAAATGAGATGGTATTTGTAAAAGCACTTAACACAGTGCCCAGCACATAGAAAACATTACTGTTCTCTTCTTTTTGCCAGGTGACCTTATACTGTCCTCTGGTTGACTAGGGTCCTCAAATGTGAAACCCTAACCACATCTGACCTTGTTATGCAACTAACACCACCCCCATCACACTTCTGTAGAAGTGCTTGAAAAATTGAAGATTCACTTCTACCCATCTCTAACCCAGCAGATAAATCTGAGAGAGCTGCCTAAAGATTAAAGAAATTAAATAACTTACAACTTTTCACACAAAGAATCAGAAGCCTTACTTGAACTCATCCCTTGCCAACTCCAAGTGCAGTATTCTATCTAAGTCCATATTACTCTGCCTTCTTAAGGACAGACATAGGAAGTAGACCTATGATTTCACTGGCCTAGGGAAACTCCTGTTCTCAATACAGCCTAGCATGTCCCTCTGCAGCTGCCTAGAGAACTGAGAGGTCAAATGATTTGCCCAGGATCACACAGCCAGTATTCACTGGAGGCAGGATCTGAACCCAAGTATTCCTTAATTTGAGGTCACTTCTCTTTACTCCATCAAAATTGCACTATTACACATTTTGATGTCTCAGCAACTCAAAAACCAGCTCCCTAATTTTCTAAAGTAGTAGCTAGCTAAAAATGTCATAGGAGAAAGCAAATGACTTGAAGGGCTACTCTTCCTAGGCACTATGTTTACATATGAATGGAAACCTCTAAAGGTAGAATGTTACAATTCATAGGATTGACCCAAATGATAGGAATGTCAGATGCTTTGGGCAAGCCAGTGGGGAAAATATTATAGGCAGACAGGCAGAGAATCAGATTTAGAGCTAGAGGGATTCTTAGAGATCATCCTGTCGAACCCTCTTATTTTACAGGTGAAGAAACAGGTTCAGAGCATGATTCATTCAAATATCAAACAAGTAATAAATGGCAGAATGAAGGCCCCGACTCCCTCTGCCCTCAACACTAGGTTACTTTGGATGATCTCTGCTGTCCTTAACGATTGTTTTAGCACCATCAGAACCACACCAAGTAGGTTACAATCTGATAATGGCAACATGTCAGAGGCTCACGATCAGGTTTATTTGTTCCCCTCCCAGTTACCCAGGCTCAGAAACTTGACCCCACCCCCCACATCTAATCTCTAGCCAGATCCTCTCCTGTGTCCCTTCTCTTCATCACTCCACATCTAGACAAGTACAACAGCCTGCTGGTGTTGGTCTCTCTGCCTCATATCTTTACCTGCTTAAGTCCATCTCCACTCAGTCACCAAAGTGATCTTCCTAAAAGCATAGGGCTGATTCTATCACCCCTCTATCCAATAAAGTCCAGTGGCTCCCTATTACACCTCTAGGATGAAATCCTCTATTGGACTTTTAAAGCCCTGCATGATCTGGTTCCTTCTACCTTTCCAGTTTTCTTATACCTTACTCTCCCCTCCACCTACTCTTTCAGGGATGTTGGCTTCCTTGCTGTTCCACGAACAAGACACTACATTTTCTCTGGCTATCCCCCATGCATGGAATATATTCCCTCTTCATCTCTTGCTTCTTGGCTCCCTTCAAATCCCATCTGAAATCCTTCTTTAAGAACCTTTAATGCCAGTGCCTTCCCTTTGTTAATTTTTTCCAATTTATCTTGTACATACATCTTATTCGTACATAGTAGTTTGCATGTTGTCTCACCCATTGGACTCTGAGCTCCCTGAGAGCAGGGACTGTCTTTAGTCTTTCTTTGTACCCCTGGCACTTAGCACAGTGCCTGGTAAACTATAGGTGCTTAATAAAACCCTAGTGGAATGACTGAATGAGTAGAAGGTGAATAATGAGTGAATAGTAGGCTGTTTGTTTTCACTACCTAGAACACTTGCAGTCACTGAAGAAAAAAGAAATGAAGCATATGAGACACAGCTACAAGTATTTGTTGCTAAAGTTATTTACTCTCTAGAAATTTATAGATTTCTACGACTGACAACACTACTTCTGCTACTGATACCTGGAAGTGAGTAACAAAAATTATCTCTGGAAAATAATCACGAGTGTGGGCAGCCACATGAGACCTGCACCAGGAAGCCAAAATCCAGACACATCAAACATCAAGGGGGCAAAAGTATTCTGGGAAGGAAGATGAGATGAAGTGGTATGGATGATGAGGATAAGATAGTAAGGTGGATCCTTTAGCTAGAAAGTCTCACTAGAGAGTTAGTTAGGAAATCTCACTGGAACTAGAAAGTTTGAAAGGTGGCATTTCACCAATGATTAAGAACTCTGTTGAAGAGGCTGGTGGAGGTGAGAGTTTGTAATATAATAAATAATTATCTACACTGAGAGTCTAAAATGCAAATGAGGAAAGTAATACTCTGCCATCATAAAAGTGGCTTCCCATAGAGTATGGACACAGTACCTGGCTGGAAAATATGAAATTGGAATGTGACTGCCCTCAGCTGGATTTCTCCTGGCTTCCAAAATAGCACATTCTAACTATCCCTCTTGGATGAAAAGAATGTCATGGGAAAATCTAGAGAACTATCCCCCTTATCTTAAACTGTTAACTGCACTGGGATAACGTGTTCACCCATATAGTTTACATAGTACTGAGCCACTGCAGTGTGATGTTTTGCTTTCATGCCTTACCTTAAAACCTGGGATTTACACTTTTCTCTACTTTACCTGGGCTCTTTGGCCAACATATTTTAAAACTTTCCAGACTCTTGAGGAAATAGGGGTTAACAGAACAGGAATTTATTTTCTGTGCGAGCTGAATACAGATTTGCTATCTTGCTGCCTTTCTCTCTCAGAGTGATGAGAGTAGCAAGAATTGAATTTGGCAGAGGTTCAGGGGAGTGAGATAATGAAAAGTATAAAAGATGGAATAGGAATTTGAACAAAGATGTGGGGAATGGGGAACAGCACAGGCTCCCAGAGCAGTGGTACTCTGGGTACCAATGGACTGTCAAAGTTTCATTTCTGAAAATTTAACACAATGCATAAAATTAAGTGATCCCACAACTCCAGTGGAGTCTTTGCAACTGAGTGCTGGTACTGAGCCCTAAAGTTTAATGAAGGTTGAAATAAGGAGAACTCACTGCAATGTAATTACCCTAATGAACATGTAATTTAGAAGGGAAAAATCTGAGGGGCTGTAAGACAGGGACAATGATGAATTGAAAGGCAGAACAGATCCAACAGAAAGTCAATAATTAAACAGATCAGAGGGGGACTAGCTGCTTGTACTTGGGTTATATATTAAAGGCACTTTTCAAAGAACTGTTTTTTCCACAGGTGCTCCTCTCACCTAGTAAAACTTCCCACACTCAACTAAAAATACCTGCCAACATGTTTGCAAAACACCTTGATTTGGCCCGAGAGTTGAGGGGGGAAAAAATCCTAATTTATATTACTTACATAGAAACTTCTTTCATTTTAGGCCTAATTTATTTTGTCTTTTGCTGACCCATTGAACTGCACACATAAACAGAAGTTTGATATGCTGTGGAACAGTTGGTTTCAATCACATTCAGTGGCTTTACAACACTAAAAGCCATATTTGGCAGGAAGAACTGATCTTCCTTGTGAAATGTTTAGGTTGGAATTTAAAAACTTAAATAAACATTGGTATTTCAGAGGCCAAAAATACCTTAGGTTTAAAAGGTTCATCCTGGTGAAGTTAAGTGGTAGGGTGCTGTGATCCCAGGTCCCTGATTGTATCCTGTAAAGGGTAATAACCTCCCTGGAGCAAGCACTTAACTCCCAGACATTTATTTCACTCACAATGGCTTGTCACAGGAGCACAGGCTGGAAGCACAGAGCCTGCTATTTACCTTATTAAACATGCCTACATTTAGCATTTCAATTGCCAGGAAGTAATATAAAATCTTTCATCTACATTCAATATATCATGCAGTTTTCTGAAATTCAGGATCTTCTTTTGTTTTATTCAGACTCTCTGACAACAGGGAGTCATAAATTATTTTAAATGTAAATCACAATAGACAAACTCCTAACTAAGGAGTTTTAAAGCATGCTCAGCTGATAAAAAAAAAAAATAGAATATATAAGTGAAAAGAGTATTAAAAAGCAAATTCATCTGATTTGGCAGTGATTTCACACTTATTTGGGGAAAGACACTTATTCAGGGATTGTCCCTGCTTTCTCTTACTTCCTTGTGTTTGTCCTTCCCCTCATTTGCAACTCAGAGTTATGATCAGTTATGATACTGCTAAATGCAAAAACTGCCCATCAAAAATAATAGAAGGAAGACTAGACCCTTCTTATATAAGGCTAGCACAATAAATGGCACCTATATTAAGTAAAGGAGAAACTCTATAGAGTAATAAAATGTTACACTGTTAATAAGCAAAGATCCACTTAAGATTCAAATCAAAGTTTAACAAAATGAATAATTCTGAATGACATGCAGGTCTCCATTCTCCAGTCTGGGGAGCGACTCCCCAGTTACATAAAGATGCTATTAAAAACAATGCCAAAAAAAACCCCAAAACCTTGTAAATTTCTTCTCTCATTAGAGTGGGAGCACTCCCCTTAAGAAGCCTGTACTTTTTGTGAGGCAGTTTCATCACACTGTGGGAGACACAAAGTGGTCATGATAAAGCAATATACATTTACACAGACAGCTTTCAACCCTACAGTATGATTTATTTTTAGGATTTGTTGGCTATTATCAAAAATCTACGAGTAACTATGCTTCTAGGTCATTGAGTGCATATGACAAGAGACACATAAACAATATGGCAAGAATTTCAAAGTTGTTTTAAACCCTTCGGGAGATGGACAGACAGACAGACAGATGAGAACAAACATTCAAAGACTTGGTCAACTGTCTCACATTTGCATCACCGTTGGCCAATACAAACATAAGAAAGCCTTCTTTCAGGCTTATGGGTGCCATTTTGGAAGACATGGTAACAGCCTTTGACCAAGAGAGTGATAGCCACCAGAAACCAGAGGTACTGGCCAAGAGGTTTGAGTGACAACAAGACTGGCAACACCCATATATACAAGCTAGACTTCTTGCCTTTGAAGTGGGTTGTTAATGAGAAGTTCAAAGACCTTACATGGGGTAAAGTTGCAAGTTTTGGTTGACAACAATCAACTGACATTTTCTGACCAGTGCCTAGGTTAGACACTGCTTGACAGAGATAGGTAAATAGCACTAAACAAGTAAAAATTCAGCATCCATGACTATCCAGGCAGACTAATGTAGAAGCAGATGCTCTGTTCTGAAGTCTTCATTAACACCAAAATCATGGTGAGACGTAAAGGAGTAAAAAAAAAGCTCTAACAACCCAAGAGTTAGATTATAAGCAAACAGCATAACAGCTGAAAGTCTGGGATTTCCATCAGACAGTTTATCACTAGTATGCATGAATTTCACTTCACTGAACCAACCTTCTTTGCCTCAGTTTTTTGCAGATGACCAGCAAAGAGATAAGGTGGCTGAGAGAAGCAAAAATCATAGCGGTGCTGGCCAAGGACCCAAGTGCCAGTCCCCTGAAAATACCTTATATTGTTGAGACAAGGGCAGAAGTTGGAGTTGTGCCACATAGTAATGTACCAGATTGTCCCTGATGCCACACAGAGTACCAAGAAATAGTGTTACCCAAGGCATGTTGTTCTATGGATGGATGACTGACCATCTGGTTCAGACAAGAACCTTAGAGTTAGTAAGAAACAGCTCTTAGTATTATTATTATTATTGATAATAATTATTAATAGTAACAGCTAGCATTTACACAGCACCAACTATGTGCTAGGCACTGTGCTAAGCATTTTACACATGTTATCTCATTTATCCTCACAATATCCTTGAGAGGTAAGTGTTGCTATTATCATGCTGTCATAGGAATCCACATCCTCAGTTGTAGTAGTTGGCTTCATGGTGAAAAGCCCATTGTGAAAGGGTAATTGCCCCAAGCCCTGAATGAAACAAATGCAACCAATTATATTTCTGTGCCCATGTCAGTGATGATATGGTTAAGAAATTAAGTGCTTTATACTGTTTAAGTAATATGTTAAGGGTATTGATCCCTAAAGTATGATGAAGTTGTATTCCTAAAATATTTTCACATAATTCAGACCAGGTAAAATGGCCCTTTTACATATTAGGAGCCAAGGTAGAGAAGTTAAGTTACTTGTCCATCAAGTCAGCAGCCAAAGTGAAAAATCGACAATTTCAGTGGATTTCTTGATAAATGGTATTATATCAGTGATGTCCCCCACACCTCCTCCTCACCACTACCTTTCCCTTCTTCCCTGAAAATCAATTAGGAAAGGGAGAATAAACCAGTGTATGTGTAAGTGTGTTTAAAATACAACCAGATCCCCCCATTTGTGCCTGCTTTTGACAATTTCTTCTTCTTGCCTTGTCAGGTCTACTGCTTTATAGGCATATACATTAAGCACATAGGATACAAGGCAAATTCTACGATCAAGGTCCACATGAAAGGCAGAGAACTAGACAGATCCTATGGTTCTCTAACCATTCCAATCGCATTCATTTACATGAAGCTTTCTTAAGCCTTTTACTGACCGCCATACACAGAGCTTGAAGAAGAAAAGAAAGGCTGAAATTCTAAGCCTGAGTCTGATCCTGGGTGGCAGGTGTTTGAGGTTAGTGCGGGCTTTTCCTCACTGCCAAAGTATTAGGCAAGGCTTTCTGGGTCCTCCCTGCCAGATGGAATAACACATTTCTCCACAGGTGTTTGGGATGGATCACCTTGTTTGCCTAAACTGCAAACACAATATCAGTCACCCATGTAAGCTATTCTTTCCATGTGTTTTGGCTCAGTGACCTGATGCAAACATGATTGTGGAATTAGCAACCCAAATGAAAGCTGGCTATGTACCTCTGGGAAGGTCCCAGTTCAGTTCTCAGCTTTATATGCTCCCCTGATTGAGAATGAATCAAAGAGGATACTAAATCATCTCTAATTTTGTTCTATTAGGTTGTGGAGATGGGCAGAACATTAGGGAAGAGGTAACTAAGTGGGGCAGTGGGCTCAGGGACACAGTACTAGGAAAACTTGAGTTCAAATTCACCTTAAGACATCTGCTACATCTGACACTGGGCAAATCACAACCTCTGTTGCCTCAGTTTCCTCAAATGTAAAATAGGGATAATAATACCACAACCTTTGTTATGAGGATCAAATGAGGAAATATTTATAATGGTTTGGTATAGAGTCAGTGATTAATAAATGCTTGTGTCCTTTCAGTCAGTTAATAAACAGTAAGTCAATAAGTATTTATTAAGTACTTACTATGTGCTAAGTTTTGGATACAAAAAGAAGCAAAACACAATCTTCATCCTCAAAGAGTTTACAATCACTGATATAAGGACCCCCCCAGTGACACAACTCCCTCTACCAATGCTGATCTGCAACTATTCTACAATATATGGTCTTTGTTTATAAGAAGTTAAGTGACTTGTCCAGTGGTCAGAGCACAGGTCTGCCTCACTCTGAGGCCAATTCTCCCTTCATTTTACCACTCTGCCTTTATAGACAGTCAGGATAACACTACACTTGCCTTAAAATCAGAGCTGGGAAAAGATATCACAATTAGGAAGATAAGAAATTTAGTATTTTTTCCTGACACCAGGATTCTTTAACACTGACATCACTGTCAGCTTAAGGAAGATGGCGGGAAGTTGACTAATCCTCTTCCTTTTCCAAAAGCATTAAGACCCAAGAGATGACAACCCAGAGATGTAGAATGAGGACTTCAAGGAAAGTCTGCCTTCTGACCACCATTTGTCTGTTCTCTCCCTCTCCCATCCCTCCCTCTCTTTTTCTTCCCCCCCTCTCTTTCCTTCTCCCTATCACCTTAGTTCACTCTGATTTATGAATCTCTTCCTGTGCTTCCGTATCCTCAAACCCTAGAAACTCATGCATCACTGCCTTTTCCTTCTCTGCCTCTCATTCCTCTTCCCAACTCTCTTTCAATTTTTCAAATCCTATACAGCAACCTCCTCTCCTACCCGGGTCATGACAAACACAAAATCAAAAAGAAAAAATTTTTAAGGACAAAAAATATACAAAAATAAGCTAGTTTGTAAATATGTATGGAAAATATCTTTCTTGATTTTTTTTTTGTATTTAAGAAGACTACCTCACTACAAACTTACTCTTTACATATGTGTATGTATATGTCCATATCTATTAACTTTTTATACTATTCAGATCCTATGATGACAGGGAGGAAGCACTCAAAAAGGTTAATAAATATTATTCAGTGATTATACTTAAAATGTTTTATGTTGACGGGTTACAGAATACATTATAGCACAGTCATAATAACCAACTTCTCCTCATTTCTGACAGACAAAACATGGTTTCTGGATGACTAGCTGGCAGGAAACATAGTGTATTTCCTTTCTGTGATAGTAAGATGTCTCCCACTCTCTCAAGTTAAGCCATGTTTATATCCCTGCCTAGAACGGTCCAATTTCTGACTGAACTGAAGTACACAGATACTGGGTTCTCAAAGTCAAGTACCGGACAATCAAGGAGTTAAAATGATCACCTTAGATGTTGGGGAGGGGGTGTGTGTGTGTGTGTGTGTGTGTGTGTGTGTGTGTGTGTGTGTGTGTGTGTGTGTGTGTGTGTGTGTGTGTGTGTGTGTGTCACAGAAAGACAGAGACTGAAAATATTTAAAGCTTGCCCACATCAATGAGGTCTTGATCACGTGGTTTTTTTAAACTTCTTGGTTCATGGTTTTTTCCTTTACACCATGCTATCTTCCCAAATAAGTGCCCAACACATGTACATAAACACACACACAACACACACACACGTATGCATGTGTATGTAAAGAACGCAGCTACAATGTGGTAATGTGGTGGAAAGCTGACTAGGAATCAGAAAGACCTAGTTCTAAGCTGTGACCCAATGCTACCATTTCTCATCTGTATGAACTTGGGCCTTTTAACATCTCTAAGACACAGTTCCCTCATCTGGAAAAGGAAATCCCAGCCCCTATTTCAGAGAGATGTTATAAGGCTCAGAGCTACTCTTTGCAAACACTTAAGAGCTACATATATAATAAATAATGAATGTACCTACAGTGTAAGAAATCATTCACTCACATTGGTTACTGAGTTGTATAAAATCACTTTCTCCTTTCCCATGTACTTTACAATTAACATCCCATTTGGTCCTTACAACAACCCTGGGAGGTGGATACTGTTATTATCCCCATTTTATGGATGAGGAAACTGAGGCAAACAGAAGTCAAGTCACTTGCCCAGGGGTCACACAATTAATAAATGCCCTAGGCCACATTTGAACTCAGGTCTTCCTGACTCTGGATCCACTGTGTCAACCTAGGTGCTCTTCTGTGAGGTATATGGAAGATGGACCAATTTTCCATAGCAAGAAAACATTTCCTAGGTAAACTTCTATTTTAGGAGAATGAAACAGGCTCTAAAACTGTCACTTTTCAGTCCTGACAAAATCTTTTATGGAAACAAATGCTAAATGTTACGTGTCTTGGCTTCGGTTGACTGGTGTAACAATAATCTAAGGAAGATCTTCTGTCATAAATGTAATGGAGGGACAAGTTTCCGAATAGTGGAGGGAAGCAATTTATATAAAGTTAAACAAGAAGATGAGGGGGGAGGCCTGCTGTAATCAGAGATTCTACATTTCACAGTCATTCTTCCATTTACTTCATTCAGAGCTCTGAATGGGTAGTCAAACCCAAAACGATGATTTGGGTATTTTACATGCTGAGCATTTCAGAGTCTCAAACTATCCAATATTGTACTGGGATATGATAACTACTCCCATTATCCACTCTTCCCCGTCCAAAAGGAAAGCAGGAAAATATACTTACAAGGCATCGCGTGGTAGATGCTTGGCCAGTACTGTCCATTGTCTCTCTTCATCCATACTCGGACTGTTCTAGAAAAGAAGGACACTGGTGTTAAATCAGGATGAATTTTAGAACTGCTGAGAGCTTCCTGGTTCACCATCCTAAAGCCAAACCTCTTGTCTAATTTGAAGCAAACGGTACTGAGAAGTTTATGTGAATGCTGCATGTTATCATTCTTTAAGGCCTAAACCTTAAAAAAAATGACCATATCTAAATGGAAGATTCTGCCTCTGTGGCCGCTGTCCTGAATGCAGCTTTATCTTCTGAGGATGGCAATGGGTATAATGGGATCCGTATGGTAAACAGTGATTCTCTACCATCCTCCTGAAACACGACAGAACATATGAAAGCCATCTGTGTACAATACAAGTAGTCAGGAGTAGGTGGGGGTGGGAGATTGGGCAGAGAAGTTCATTAATTACTAGGAAGGAAGGACTAACAGCACCCCACCAAAGGGCCAGCTTTCTGGGGTGCTAGAGATCAGAGAAAGGAAGCGTCTGCTCAGCTCTGTGGCCTAGAGGCATCAGTTTCTAAGACCACTGGATCATACAAGATGACAAACAAACAGGAAGCTAGGAGAGAGACTTCAGAGGTCGACTAATCCAATCCCTACATTTTATAGACAGGAAACAGAAGCCTCTGGAAATTATGTGACCTGCTCAAGATCTCACAGGTGGGTATTGGAGGCAGGTTCTGAACCCAGTTCCTCTGAGTACTGTTTATTATATCTAACATTTATGTAGCATTTTAAGGTTTATAAAATGCTTAACATGCTATATTACTAATGTTTTTGAAAAATATATTGGAAGAATTATTGAGATGACTATCATTACTACTACTAAGCACAGTACCTTCCCTTAGTTTGTAAATGTTCAAAACTCAGTCAGGACCTTTACTTCTTTTGGTAATCTAAAAGCTGAAATCACTGACTTGGGAGATCACACGTTCTGCTTTGTGCAAATTCTCTTACTAAAAGGCCTCCTCATCTTTTGTTAAGAATAGGTCTCTTCCAGTTCCAACGCTAACCAATTCAATAAGATTTTTTTAAATTGTAATTTTTGGTAAAATGATAAAGCATACCTTTACTATAATTTTATATATAAGTCTCTAAAATGTCTAGATCAAATGTTTACTAAGATAAATTAGCTATAACATTCCTTTTTTAATACTGTAAGTCCAACATTTTAATAGCAATGAGTAAACTTTAAAATTTAAGATAAAATTGTTATTTAATCTGTCTTCATTTTACCAGAGTGTCAAGAAGTTTATAAAGAGGTTTTATTGTAAATGAAATGATCTTGAAAAGGAAGTTGTGGTGAAGTCTTGAGTAATTAGAAAATCGATACCCAAATGCAAGAGAAGAAACAGTGAAATACACCTTTCTCCACTAGTTGGGGAGGGAGGGAGAAGAGAGGAAGAAAAGTATATAGGGGAAGCCTTAAGACAGCAGAGCTACAAGTATTATCAGAGCTAGTCACTATATCCATTGTTTTTCCCATTGTTTTTCTTTGTCACAAGAGAGCAAGCAGTTGGGGGTGGGGGTTGGGGTGAAGAAGGGCATAGAGAATGTATAGAAATAGCAGCGATGTATAAAGAAAAAACATCAATATTACTTTTTTTTAAGAGAAACAGGCAAGTGGTGGTGATTTCATATCTACAATTAAACATTTTACCTTGGTTAACAAAATTTTTCAAAGAAATCCAAGAGACATCCTTGGTAAGTGTAAATGCTACTTAATCAGAATTAAGGGTGAGTTTTTCCCAGAAGAAATCTGTATTTGAAAAGCCTCCCCACCCCCACATCTCCAAGCACTTCCATATTAAATTAATTCCTTCATCACTGAGCACTTTATAAAGAAACAGTGTCCCTGTGACCGATGACCAGATTTTAGCCAGTAGAGGTCACTGCATTAAACACAAAACTAGGGAAGTCGAGAATCACAAACAACTTTTAAAAACTAGAGATCTCAGGGGCTGACTCACCCCTCCCTAAGGGAGTCTCTTTTCCCCACAGCCCAGCAGATCAATAGCCACAGTCCCAGGGCTGCCAGAAGAACTTTAGGGTAGTCACATGCACTGCCTGGGGAGGTAGTCCGTTTTCCTTCAGGATCCTTCTATCAGACATTCCCACTCCTTGTCCCCTATCCCCTCCCTCTTTCCTGTCATCCTGTGCAGTGGCATATAATACACTCAAATCAATGTTTGAGCAAACAGATGAAAATGAAATTCTCCACTCTCCTTAGTTTTCCTCTTCCAATCCTTAGGGAAGGCCTCAAACTGCTGCCTTGGCTTATTAAATATTACCACTATTTTTCATAATGGTAATTTCCAGAAAACTACATCCTCCTAATCTCTAGTGGATTCAACTGAACATAGTAAGAAAAAAAAAGTGGTGCAAAACTCAAGTCTTTTATTGTCTTAAAATATTTTTAAAAACTAATGATATGAGGAGGGGAGTCTTTCCTTACAGCATACACAGTGTAATTAACTGTCCTCTTCTGCAACCACCAGCGACTGTTAGGCAAGGGAATTAATTCTATATTCACATCTTGATGCAGTACTTTGCAAGAAAAACCAAAAAAGAAAATGAAAACAAACTTAAAAAACAAGACTGGAAAAGTGTCCTGAGTCTGTTTGTTTTAGTAGAACTGCCACTGGACTGGGAATTAGCATGTCTAAGCACTTCTGCCACTAACTAGTTATGTGACCTTAGGCAAATCAATTAAACTCCCTGAACCTCAGTTTCCTCAACTGTAAAATAAGCAACGTGGGCAAAATTAATTCTAAGGCTCCTTTCTAGATCTGCTGACTGATTTATATTCATTTGATATTTAATATTCATATGAAATACATATGCAAACTTGTATTTTCCAACCTGTGATGTCATATAGAGATTGAGACTGGAATTGCACTGGCAGTTCCAAGTGATGCCTTTAGCATGGGGCAATGACATAAGGAAGGACATCATTCCCTTGCTCCATACACTTGAATGGTTCCCCTGTGCCTAAAGAATAAAACACAAACTCAATCTGGCAGTAAAGGCTTTCCACATTCTGGATCCTATCCACCTTTCATGAATTTTGTGTTCCAATCAAATTGCAAATAGCTATTCCCCAACCTACATTCTTCAACTGGTTCTCTGGGCCATTCCCTTGGCCTGGAATGAAATCTCTCTCCTCATTTCCAACTCTGAGAATCCTTATTTTCTATCAAAGCTCATCTCAGATACCACCTCCCTCATGGAGTCTTCCTTTCATCCCCCAATTCTTAGTGATCCCTCTTAGCCTTCCTGATCTTCCATACAGCATACTTATTTGTGTACAACAATGATGCGTTTGCCTAGTACAACATAAACTCCATGAGAGCAGAGATGGTTTCGTTTATTTGCGTATCTTAAGACACCTAGCATAATATAGCAAATATAAATAAGAGATGTTTGGTACCTGTTCATTTGAATAATGAGCCTGGTCAGATATGGCCAAGCATTATTGCCAGCACACAAATCCTTCTCTCCTAGCCTTTGCCAAAACAACGAAATTCTTTCTCCAAAAATCTGGCATTTTCTTAGAATATTATCTGCCTCTCTCTTTTGCCCCAGCACATTTTCCCCTGTACATACTGCACATGCTCAACCTCCATTATAAGATTTTAACATTCTTGAAGGCAAGCAATGGTTATTTCTCTTTGTATTCAGAACAAAGAACAGGTGCCCAACAAATGATCTCTTAGCTTAATTTATTCTTGACTGGCTGGAAAGTTATTTGATAGAGTTAGCCCAGCTTGACGCCTGGGGCTTGGCTTCCCTGGTCCACCCTATTGCCATGGTCCCAATTCAGGGTCATAAATGGCAAATGAAATACCTCTACAGACGCCTCTACCTCCAAATAAACAAAACTGCAGCCAACATCCCCTGTAGCCTGGCATAACCTCAAGTAATCATTAGGACCAAGACCTCTCCCAGGACATCCATCTGTACATAAGTGGCCTGAGAGACAAGTCAGTGAAACTAAGAAATACTCTGTACCCCTGCACTATGTACCAAAAAGCTATCTATATAGGTCATTTTTCTGAGAGAAGGGAAGACTGGGGGTGGAGGCAAACAGGATACCACAAGTTGCTAAGCTACTGAATAAAGAAAGACAGGGGCGTCTACCCATGTTGAAATTCAGGCTTTAAAAAATCTGTCCTAGAATGATGCAACTTTCATTAGTTACCATAGCAATGAGGCTTATTTCTTTGGGGACAATTGTTATTTTTGTTACCAATGAAATTACTTTGGGGGAACTCCCACCCCAATGTTTTAGAGACCCCGAATTCCTCAAAAAGTATTTTCCCAGTAGATCACACACTGCAAAAATAACGAGTTCAAGTGACCCTCCTGGAGGAGGACGATCCATAGTGATCCGCCCAACTAATGCACAAACTTAACTAGTAACATGCCAGTAAATGTTTCATGGCGTGTGTGTGTGTGTGTGTTTAATGGTGGATTTTTTTTCTAAAAAAAATAGGAAATTTGTCCCTTCTATAAGAAATGTTATAGAAACTCAGGGCAAAAATGTAAAATATTCTCTCTGATAATGAAAAATGGAAACCAAGGTTTGTGCCCATTTACACTCATGAAACGAATATGTGAAACTCTTTGTACTGCAAATCTCTCTATGCTGAATGGATTCTCATAGATGAAGCAGAGATTGCTGTGGCTAAGCTGGGCCAGTGGGTAACGAAATGAGGCTTCTGGCTTGAGGCTCTCAAATCAAGCACTTACTGTATAACTTCTAGGCTACTTTATCAAGAATCTTAGTTCCAAACATTCATTTGGATCCACCACCCCCAGATCTACCTATATGAACAGAAGCCACTGCTCATCTTGTCTGTGCTGTTGCCATCTCTGTCCAAACAGGCCACTGATCAAACTCACAAAGCTTTTGGTCTCCTGGGAGTCTAATCCAAATACCAAATCAAAGCCATGGAAGCAAATATGAAGACAGTAATTTTCTTACTTAACAGTGACTGGGATTGCTTTGGAATAGATGCAGCAGTGGAATAAATACATCTTACATAAACATCCTTGAGATAATAAACAGTCAATACAAAATTGGAGTCATAGAGCTGTATTAGACCAATATCTACAAAATTTGAGAGTATAAAGTCTCCCTAAAACCATCTCTAGCTCCCTTGGAACCACTGTGCCAGAGCCTTGAGTAGAAAAAGAGGATCAAAACTGGTCAACATCTCATGCGTTTGCCTTTTGTGGATGACGTAGTATTTCTAGATGCTGTCCTACAGTTCCCAGAAAAGTCACTGCACTTTACAGAGATAAACTAAGGCTGACTGGTCTAGAAACTGGAGTGTGTTGGCAAATGTTTAACAACCAGCTCTCCAAAAAATATGTGTGTTATATGTGTGTATTTATATACACACACACACACACACAACACATAAGCTTAATCTGCATTTTTAAGATTTTCCCATCACTTTCTAAAGTCTAGACCAAAAAACAAAACAAAACAATAAATCAAGCCCTAATTTGTCGTTTGACAATTTCTGAAGTAAATTCTCACACTGAAAATTTAACAATCACCTCCTGTCCAAGTTAGCTCCAGCACACATGCCTGCCTGGAAATGAATTTGACCAAACAAAGGGGATTTGCAGTAAACACTGCAGTAAATAAGTAAAGGGTTTATATACAGGGTAAATGCAGTAAATACAGTAAATAAGCATAGGGTATATAGATGACTTGGAGATTGAGATGTTGGAATACTCTTCCTTCAGTCACTAATTCTGTAAAGATAACAACATTAATGGGGAACAGATTAGAAGATGCAAAGGGGTCAGAAAAACTGCTTTGTGACTGAGTGTATTTAATTAGGTACAACAAGCATTGATAATTGTTTTTAAAGAACTAGTACTATGTAAAGCGACCCTCATCATATGTATCCCACTCAGAGCAATCAAGTGATGATGTATCATGCCATTTTGGATGAATGGAATGGTCAATTCTAAACTAATAAGGTCCAATTCAATTCAATAAGCATCAATATGCCAGGCACTGTTCTTCAAGTACTAAATCAGTCCTTGCCCCCAAGAAGTGTACATTCTACTGTGGGAAATTAATATAGACATAGATAACTATGTATATGGAAAGGTGGTCTCAATGCTGTGGCTGACCAGTCATGCCTGCCCATCCTCTTGTTCACATCCTCTCAAGTTCACCACAGGGGGTCTACCCAGTTTCCAGGGTGAGGGGATCCTCTCAATTGCTCCTGACATCAAAGTATACCAGTGGAGGCAGATGGGGTTTCCATTGGTTATCTCTCACTCCTGCCATGTGACTAGTATAAACTAGTATAACTCCTTTTTCAAGCATATATTTTCCTTTATTCTAGACTTTCCAAGTTCCTTAATATATTGCAGCACCTGCCATGTACTTCACTATCATTCTTGCAGTAATATCAATTTTTAATTCTTTATAGTCTGTAGTATTCTATGACTTACAAATATACAGCAGCAGCAAAATACTTGTATTTTTTTTTTGAAGGGTCTTTGTTTTAGGAAGAAGGTTAGGGTCACTTAAAGAGCTTTGCTGTTTCCCAAAGGCAGCGTAGCCCACTGTCGTCCTTGTATTTAATTGTAGCCCACATCATTCTCCATTTGCAGTGGCTGTGCAAAAGATACATGCTGGTAAGATGAGGTCTACAGGCTGCCCATCTGACAGCATGTTATAATCTGGACAATTGCCATTCCTCATTCACGGGCTTTTTCCTGTGTGTATATGGCTAGGTCAAACTTGGAGTAGTTATGGATCTCAGCCAAGGGGACATTCTATGTTCCAGGCAGTGCCTGACACAACCAGTACATTGTCATCCACAAATAAGAGTAACTGGAAGACACCCATTTATGGGGAAATCTGTCAACAACTTAGCTCTGCACTTGGTCTTTTCTATCATAATGAATACTTTTGATATTACCACAAAAAAAAATATTTTTTAAATGCAAAATAATGGGGGAGAGGATATGAGGAAATTAGGAGAGCTCTTCAGAAGATGGTGTTAAAAGCTGGGCCTTTAGGGGAGTTAGAGAGTTCAAACAGTATAGATTAGGAGGGAGAATATTCTCAGCCTAGAAAACAAGTCTATTCAAAGGCATGGTGGTGGAAGTTGCAATGTCAAGCCAAGGAAACACCACATAGGATGGTTTGGCGGCAACGTAAGAGTTTATTGAGGGGGTAGGGGTGGGGATGGGAGGAGAGAATATTAGTCAGGACACTGATATGCACCTACCTCTCGTGTTTCTGAATATGTGCACTGTATGTAGCCCTACAGAGACAGGAAAAGCAGCTATTTTTGCTGTTTGTATTTCTTTCTAATATGTATAACTTTTTTCCTTCATAGATTACTTTGGATTATTTATTGATAGAAGCCAAGGTTCCACAGGACACAGTTTGAGAAAAATGCTCCACGTCCTTGGTAATACCAAAGAACTTGTAGACTGGCAGAAGAGAGTGATGGGGCAATTATGGGTGTGATTCTAAAAGCAGACTTTTTTTTTTTTTTTTTCCATTTAGCCAGTCTGACAGTTTCCTTGCCTGAGGGGCCTGCCTCCCTTGGGAATTAAGCAGCACAAACCTCTTCCCAAGCACCTTGTACAATTTCTTCATTTCCTAGATGTGAAAAAATTAATGACCCAGTAATTTCAGACCCAGGCAATCTTTGAACAACTTTGCTGAATCATAAATCAAGGAAAATTTTTATTCATAGCTGTGGGAACAGAGCAATCATTGAAGTGGGAAGACATGTGAGAGTTCTAACATTTCAATAGCTTGGGTTTTTAATTATAGTCAAGCTTTACAAATATTAGTAAACCAACTCAGCTACTTGCAATAGTATTCTGCTGTCAAACATGCTTATAACTACCTTTCTCCTACTGTATTTTAATTAATTGATTCATGCTTTTGCAATGGAGGTATGGAAAGGACAATCATAAATCTTCAAATAAAAAAAGTAAATAAATACCCACTCACCAAATTGGGATTTAATGTTGTCTCTGATTACAAATGCCAAGGGAGGTATAGTTTATACACACATACACAAATATATATGCATATGGATATACCTAGAGATAGATACTGGGTTTGTGATTTCACCGATATTTCAAACTCCCAGGGGAAGCAACTTTTCTACCAATGCAGGTCAGCACATTCTCTGCAACATAGACTTAACTAGAGGGTACTAAGAAGTTGTGACTTGTTTAGGCTCATAGTATTTGTCTAAGGTACATGTCAAAGGCAGGAATCTTCCTGGATTTAAAGTCAGCTTCCCTACCTTACTACACACCATACTGTCTCCCTTCCCTTCCCCACCAATATACTTCATTAATCAATGGCAGGATCCCACAGAGGACTCTTTCCCTTGTGTCTTTTCCTCAAATAGTGGAATTCCTCAAAAACAATGCTTTATGGCCACACCTGGTTTCTTTGTACTCTGGCCTTGTTTGTGTCCAGTGTTCTCAGTAAGGTGACACTTAAAGATTAGTTTTTAAGTATGAGTCATTTGTCTTTATTTATGCCTTTTATTCTTCCCTATATGGTGGATATACTGGAAATCCTAGACATTAATAATAATGTAATACAAAAGAAGAATCAACATTTATATAGGACTGTAAGATTTGCAGAGCACTTTACAAATGTTATCTCATTTTATCATTATATCTCATTTTAACAAGTTTGGGAGGTAGATGCTACTATTATCCCAGTTTTACAGATGAGAAAACAAACAGATGGAGGTTAAGTGATTTACTCAGGGTCACACAGCTAATAAGCACATGAGGCCATATTTGAATTCAGGTCTTGCTAATTCCGAGTCCAGCACATTAATTAGGGCGCCACCTAACTGCTCCAATCAGAGAATTTGGGTTTGGATCCCTTCTATTTATTATATGTGTGGCCTCAGTCAATACAATAAAATTGGATGACTAACATGGGGGTCAGACTACGGAAAAACTAAAAAGCCAACAGAAAATACCTTTTGACCCAGAGATCCCACTGCTAGGCATATATTCCAAGGAGATCAATGATAAAAAGAAAGATCCCACATACACCAAAATATTTATAGCAGCCCTTTTTACAGTAGTCAAAAA
Organism: Notamacropus eugenii; assembly: GCF_028372415.1. Taxonomy (NCBI): domain Eukaryota; kingdom Metazoa; phylum Chordata; class Mammalia; order Diprotodontia; family Macropodidae; genus Notamacropus; species Notamacropus eugenii. Next base: position 104,201,837 of record NC_092876.1, read on the forward strand.
TTGGAAATATAGTAGATATCCCATGATTGGGGAACGGCTAAACCAGAGGTGAGGAACCTGAGGCCTTGGGGTCACATGTGACAGTCTAAGTCCTCAAGTGCTGCCCTTTGACTTAATCCAAACTTCACACAACAAATCCCCTTAAATAAAAGGATTTGTTCTGTAAATCTTGGACTCAGTCAGAAGACCACACCCAAGGACCTAGTAGGCCACATGTGGTGATGCAGCCCTGGGCTAAACAAATTATTGTACATGGATGGGATAACTGAATATAATGAATACAGAGAAGAATGGGAAGACTTAAAATGAAGAGAAACAAAATTAAGAAGAACCAGGAAAATATACACAAGGACTGAAACAATGTAAATGGAAATGAACAAAGGATAACAAAACAAGTGAAACTGAATGCTGTGAAATTCTAGAAACAAGCTTGTTCCCAAGGGGGAGATGCCTCATCCCTTCTTTACAGGGTGGGAGACGATACAGAATATAGAACACAGAAGACTATACAGAATACTGTGTATAATTGTCAGACCTGGGTGGCGTGCTAATCAGTTCTATGAACTGTTGCTTTTTCCTTTATTTTCTTCTATTTTCTTCTGTTATAAGCAACGTGTCTCTGAGAGAGGGAGGGAAAGGGATACACTGGGCAACGCAAGTGACCAAAAGAGAAAATATCAGTTAATATTAAAATTAACAAAAAGGTAGCTGTTGCCTAAGAAATGTAGAGAGACTGAACGAAGATTATGATCAAAATTAGAAATTCTGAATGAGAAGAACCCTTCTTCTAAGTAAGTCTCACTCTTGTTTTTCACAGGAAGAAACTAACGTATTCTTAAAAGATTAACTTAACTCTCCAAGTCTCCGTTAGGGGCAAAACCATTCAACAAACTCAACTATCTCTGTGTGCTATTACTAGGTGGTGGGAGAGACACAAAGCTCAAATAAAACAGAGTTCCTTCCCTCGCAGAGTTTGTAGTCTAATAAAGAAAGCATGCATTGGAAATTATGGTTATGTGTCAGTTACTGACACTCAAGTGGTATATATTTACTGACCTATTAATATTCTGTTTCCCTGGCCCCTGCCCCACCACCCACTTAGAAGGTAAGCTCCTAGATAACTGTTCTTTTGTGTCCCCACTACCTACCACATTAATTGGCATACTTGAAGTGCAAAAATGTTTGTGAAATTGAATTGAAAAAGGTATTACCATGAGTAGAGTGGATAGTCTTTATAAAAGACTAGGTACTACTTGAAATACAGTAGACTTCAAAGTCTGAGTAGGAAAAGATTGTGCGTTGAGTGGTATCTGAGACATAAGATAGAGGGAAGGAATAAGCATTTCTTAAGCACTTACTTTGTGCCAGGCACTGTGCTAAGTAATTTTTACAACTATCATTTCATTTGATCCTGACAACAACCCTGAGAAGTGCTATTATTTTCCCCATTTTACAGTTGAGGAAACTGAGGCAAAAAGATGTTAAATGTCTAACATCATACAACGAGTATCTGAGGCTGCATTTGAACTCAGGTATTGCCAGCTCTCTATCCACTGCACCAAGAATGAAGGAATAAGAAGAATAGAGAATACATTTTTTAGCTTAGGGAAATCATAAGGGCAAATCCCGGACCCTGTTAGCCTTGTACGAACCTGTCCCACCTACCACTATCCCATATATGAAGGCATGGTGAATTAATATTAATTGCTGAAAAAGTAAAGTTCAAGAACCAAGCTTACTTAGCCTAGCACTCACCCAGATTAGAATGTCCTAATCCTACTATCATCAGTAAAATGGGGGAAATCATACTTTTGCTCTCTACTTCACAATGTTACTATGGGGACCAAATGTAAATGTGCTTTATATAGTGTTATATAGAGGAAAGCTGCTCCTCAGATTCATCACTTTCTTGAACACATTATGGATAGGTACTCAGTATAAATATTTCCATATATAATTTATATCTGCTATCGTGGTAATAAGGGTGTCAATGTTGTACCTAGAAATGACTATTGCTTAGAAGTCCAGAACGTATAATCTCTCACATTACTGCCACTTGTCAATTACCCAGCATCCCTCAGGGGCAGAAGAGAAATTAAAAGAAAATGCCGTATTTAATAGGTGGATAAATTATGATAATCCTTCAGAATGCTAACAACACTCCCTCTTTGGGAGAAAGGAGTAAGATATCATTAGGAAAATGGTAAATATTTGGATTTGGTTCTTGGGCTATAAAATAGTGATGGTTTGGATGTTGCCTCTGACAAGCCCCTGAAAATGTAGGTGAAATACAAACTATATCACTAGGAAGCTACATGAACCAAGTAACAATGATGACCTATAAACCCAAATCAGTGCAGGGTGGAAAGAATAACAATTATAATATTAATAATATTATAATAACAATTTAAAGATATTATTCACATATCTAACTACACATCAGCTTACAGTTAATATAGCACTTTCTTCATTCTGTGAGGAAGCCTATCAAGCACCATTATTCCCATTTTTAAAGACAAGGAAATAGAAACCCAGAGATTACATGACATTCTAAGTTGCACGTCTAGTAATGACGGAGCTAGAATTCAAACCCCATGGTCTTCTAACTCCAATTCCACAGGGCTCCTTTCCACAATTCCAGATGTCTCCAACTTTTTCTATTAGGAAGACCCTCCTTTTTTAAAAATACCAAAGAACTTTGAGGCACTTTGCCTACATGAAAGTTGATATTTTGTAAAACCACACATACACACACACACACACGCATTTATACATGTATATACATATAATTATATGTGCATACATACCTGTGCATACATATATATCTATTTCCCATTTCCCACTGCAATTAAGCCTTACTGTTTTGAATTGTATACTGTAGCAAGTCCCTCAAATCAAAGTTGTACTTAATTTTTTTCCACACCGAACTCAATCCACAAATTGTGATGAAATCAAAATCAATCTGTGGTCCTATGTTCCAGTACTCAAACTTTTCTAAAGATTTGACATAAAAAGTAGAAATGAGTTTTCCATTTCAGCTGCAGAAGACTCTGGTACCAAAGGAAATCCATTATCATTTTGATAACTAGGGAAAACAAAACATGCTTCAGTTTTCAAGCAATCCCAAATGAAAACCTTTCATGTAAACTCATTAAAGGTACACCAGAAACCAAAGAAATAAAACATTCCCTTTGCTAGACTTAACTCATCTGGGGTTCTTTCTTTCTTTGTAATAGTTGAAAGTACATTTGTTGCCAAATATTTCTTGTGGATTTTTCAAATACAGTCATGAAATATACCGATTATAATTGGGGGGAAAAGGATTACAAAAGACTAGAAACTCAAAAAAATTTCAGAGTCCAGGCTGAAACTTCAGAGCATTCAAGTTTGTTTTGAGGTACGTGTGTGTGTGTATGTGTGCATGTGGTATTTTAAAGAGAGCATGTGAAAATTACATGAATCAACAAGATTCAGCCATATAAAATTAAAAATCCTAATGCTTTATAATTAAGCCTTGCAGATGATTACCAAAAACAAAACAAAAAACAAAAAAAACTCAGCAGTCCACATTATTCTCCCCTCTTTTCTAGCACATGAATGAAATCAGTATTTCTCTGACTCATTGTAAAGGTAAAGATTATAGTTATTTGCAATGCTGGCAACATTCTCATCTTTCCTATTTTTTACTTAGTGTATCATGGCTATAAACTGTTTTAGAAAAATATATTGTACAGATGCTGAGGCACTGCTATTGTACAGTCATTAGAATTAGTCAATTTAAAATTCTGAAATATAAATACATATTTTTATATCCCAAGTCATAAAATACTGAAAACTTGATACTTTCATACAAGTTACATCCCTGGATGGCTTGAGGACTTACTTCAGGCTTGGATTTTCTGAATCAGGAGAGGATGCACTTTAAAAATATTGAGCCTTAATAATGGTACACTTCACACTCACACCTTGAGATGACAGAGTTATTATCTCCTAGTAATCCAAGCTGGAAATAGAGGACACAGAGCATAAGAGCCCTAGGCCATATAATATTTTACATGACAAAGTCTATGCTGGTCACCAAGCAGTTACAAGCATTTGGAGTAGATACTGTATGCTCCTTACAATCTCTGATATAGGGGCCCTGCATTCTCTGTAGCTTTGTGTTGTCCTGTTGAACCGCGTCAAGCAGTAAGCTTTCAAATAACACATGAAGTAGCAGCTGTTCCACCTTTTTCTTCCCCTTTCAAATGTCTATTCCTCTCTAAAAGAATGCAAATAAAACAGAGGAAATATAAATTCTTTATTGAAATCTTTGCACATGGGGTGAGGTGGTTGGCTCTTTGTAAGACTATTAAAGTAATCCAAGAAAGAGGTCACTAACCATGGAGACCACAAATGTGGCTTTAGCCAATAAAGGACAACTACAGCAAAACCTCAAAGAACTGGACCAGAATGTTCTCATGTTCTGGGAACTAGAATCTGGTTTTAACCCTTGTTGAAATTTCTTCTAAAACTGTCTTAGAAACACATTTCTTTCCTACCTTAGGAAGAATAGTATGGCAAATAAGTGAATGAATAAATAATCAAATAAATAAAGCTTTATCTGGTTAGTCATTTCTTATCCAGTCTTACATTGACCATTCTGTTAAGATGTTCATTCCCTTTAATCTTATTTTTTAAAAAACTAAGCAAATTTCCATGCCACTGACCATAAGCATATCTGTCTAATCATTTTAAAAGATAGAAGGGTCACATAAAAATCATGGAAATCAGCACATATTCTTAGATTTCAGATTTACAAAATTAATTTGACACTTAATGACATGCAAAACCATTAAGACTCAGTGTTGCATGGTGGAGGGAGATAGGTTCAAAGCCAGGAAGATCTGGATTCATGTTCTGCCTCTGCCAGACACTGGCTGTAGGCCCTGAGTAAATTCACCCTCAAATGCTCTGAAGCAACTCTCTAAGTTAGAGAAGTTCCTCACATTAAAACCTGGCTCCCTTTAGATGACACAACCTGCTTGGCCATCCCTTTCTAAGACTGGCTGCACCCTTACTCATTCCCCTCTATTCACTGTTTGAGACAGGGGCAGGTGGAAGACTCCTTGCCCCCACTGTCACTTCCAATTTATCTCTCCTGTGAAAAATATCTCTCTACATATCTACTATACAATCAAAATCCCGGTGGCTGTAGTCTACAGACCTCCACGGTACTGCCCTTCTTCTCTCAACGAGTTCAAAACTTGACTTACCATTTTTCTCTCCTCCCCACCTCCTGTCCTCATGAGGAGTACATCAACATATATACTGATTCTCTCTCAAATACCTGAACCATTCAGTTCCTCAACCTATTCTCCTCCCATGAGCTACTCCACTATCCCACCTCAGCCACACACAAAGATGATCCTACCCTAGATCTTGGCATCAGCCATTAATTGTGCCACCTCCATGTTCAAGCGTTCTGAATTTCCCTTCTCCAAACATAATCTCTTAGTTTTTCCCCTCTGCCTCTGCCTCACCATGAGATTCCATCCCTTGACCCCTCAATTCTTTCCCAAACCTCTCCTTGCACTAACTACTCCCTCTTCTTCTTCCCATCTTAACTCCTTGGTGAACCAATTCAACTCTACATTATTCTTCCCTCTTAAATCACTAGCCCCCTTATCAAATCTCAGATTAAACCCTGCCAAGTTTAAGCCTTGGGTGAATCCTACCATTTGTAACCTTTTCTCTTACACACACGCTGCCAAAAGAAGGTAGAAAAAAATCATTCAACTATTTTGGGGATGGAGGGAGGTGGTAAGGGGAGTGTGGGCTTGAGAAGGAAGAGTGGCTAAAAGAATCCAGATCTCAGGGCATCTGGAGATGGTCTGCAGGAGGAGAGGGATCTAGAGAAGGCAGTAGCTATGAAGCCCTTTAGGAGGAGACTCCTAAATTTATAAGCCCAAGAAGACTTCCCCAGTCAACCAGGACTCTTTACTACAGGATGATTTGTCTAGGTGTTCTAAGAGGTTAAGCTGCAAGACAGAAAATTTACGAACAGAAGACAGAGTTTGAAATGTTACCAATTTAGAGACTCATTTGGGTTAATAAGCAAATGATCCTGAAAAGGAAAAGAAGAAAGGGCTATCATTCATGTACACCTTACTAATATCAATTCTTACTAAAAATTAGGGAAATGAATTAGTAGGAGTTTTTGCTGGTACATGGCGGGGAAGGGAAAGGGAAGGTAAGAAGAAAAGAAAACTGGAGTACCTGGAAAATCAGGATTGTAAATTTAGAAGAGGAGAAGGCTGAGTGGCCTGGGGAAGCTTTAAACAGTCTAAGGGGAAATATGAGAGCAACAACAGACTCACAGAGGAGGACAAGGGTGGCCACAGAACATGAGAAAGGAAGAAAGGGAGATAGAAAGGGGGCAAAGACAAATTTCACTTTGAAATCTGACCTAAAACTAGTCTTGTCCCCTCTTTTCTCAGAGTCTATAAACCAACCACCTTGATGTGACTTGATTTAGCTCCTGAAAGGTTCCTCTTTTCCCTACCTGGCCTTACTGTGCTGAGTTCTAGGCAGTTCCAGGTAAGTTCCAGAGCCGATGCACTTGAGAAAGAATTACAAAGGGCTGGCTAGGTCTAGCAATCAGAAAGTGTGTTTAGCCCAGATTCCTGCAGCTTGGTGATATGACTTGGCATACCAGGCCATAATTTAAAACAGAATCACAAATCCATGGTATTGGGGATCAAGAGAACTGCTCTGGGTTCTTTAACCACCCTAGACTTCATTTGGGGAAGGAAAAAGAAAAGACTAGACTAAATGATCTTAAAGGTCCCTTCTTGTTCAATCTTTGAGCTCCTATATAGACAGTCTAGGTCTAGAACATTGAACTGAATGTACAGAATGAAGCTTGGGGTACAAATTCCAGACAATACTTTAAAAAAATTAATCTCTTCTTCCTACAGGCAAAGAATAGTTGGGAGGGAGGAAACTGAATAAAGGTACTAAGTACTCTCTTACACTACAATATAATTCTTGTAAACTTCTAAAGTAATGAAACCAAAGTTTTTTAAACTATATCTCACTTTTAACATTTTAAGTGTATGCTAACATTACAAAACTATGAGATTTAAAATTTTCCTATGATTTCTAACATCACTGTCATATTTTGGAAACCAAATTTTGAAATTTTAAAAAAAGATTTCCTTTTTTCTTCATAAATGATACATGTATAATTAAGTTTAGTCATACTAAAAATGAAAATTAACTTTTTAAAAGTTCCCAAGTTGGAGTGATGAGATTATAATGACTGTCAATCAATCAATATTAATTAAGCACCTATTATGTGCCAGGCTTTGTGTGCTAAGAGCTGGAGATAGAAAAAAAGGGCCAAAAGACAGTCCCTACCCTCAAGCAGCTCACAATCTAATGGGAAAGACAACAATATATGAAGAGCAAGGATAAATACAAAGTAAATAAAAGAGGGTACTAGAATTAAGAGAGTTTGAGGAAGGCTTGATTATAAAATCTAACTGAACAAAAAGGGGGAAAAATAATGACCACACTATAGAAAGTTAGGCTTCATTGGAGGTAGCCGAACCTAAGATGGCAATCCAAATCCAAATGATAGTTCAGAAATAAATAAATAATGGTTTGTGTGGGTTCAGTTCTTTATGATTTGCAAAGTACTCTGCATGCATTATTACTGCACCCGACTGTACAAGACAGTGAGTGAAAGTGTTATTATTTCCAATGTTCAGAAAAACAAACCTGACACTCCAGTAGGGTTCAGGGGTGGGAAACCTGTGGCCTCAAGGTCACATGTAGCCCTCTAAAAGTTTGGATTCCATCAAAGGGCCACACTTGAGGACTTAGAGGGCTACAAATGGCCTCGAGGCCACAGGTTCCCCACCTTTGGCTGGTAAGTAAATTGCTCCAGGTCCCACAGCTCAAAACTGCCAATTTGATTCCTTCTAGACCTCAATCTCTTTCGGTTAGATGACAGAAACCACAGATTAGTGGCTACTGAATTTACAGCAGCTTTATCTTTCAGTTTACAAGAACAGACCTACACTTGCTTTGTATTGCAACTCACAATTGACAGCTTGCACCAAAAAAACTTAATCATTGTTAATATTTCAATCCCTTTAAAAAAAATAAAAATCCCAAATATTTAATCACTTCACCTGAGAAAGAGCAAACCTTGATCCAGGCTTGTGGCCATCAGATTTCCGGCCCAGAGAGGGCAGGGGAAGGAGCTAAGCAAGAGGACAGGATGCAGAAAGTACAGTTTACCAGTTTATCCTTCAGGCCTTTAGAATGAAGTCTTATGATTTTGTTCAAAGTGACTCCCCAGATCATCAACCAATGACAATGGAATAAAAATCTAAAAACAAACAGGAATCATTCTGTGATAATTCACCATTGGGGTTACTGATGTTTCTGCTCTGCTCTCTCAGCAGAAACAACTGATAAATCATTCTTATGAAAGTGAAATCATTGACAATTTTCAACTCTACACACAGTATGCTGTTGCATTTAAAACAGGAATATGCTCATTTTACATACTATTTACCGTGTGATATCTTTGGGGGAGAAGTGTCAGTAACAGTAGTTCATGAGTTCAGATAATCTTTTGGGGGTCACCTTCATATATTGAAGTTTGTGTTTTTGATGGTGATCATAATAAGAAAAATATTTTATGAAAAGAATAAAAACCCACAATATATCCAGAAGAGTTAGACAACTGAAAAACAACTGAACAACAACAACCCCATTCTTACTAGTTAGGTGAATCTGGGCTAGTCACTTAGCCACAATCTGCCTCAGTTTCCTCCTCTGTAAAATGGCGATAATAGTACCTACCTCCCTGAGTTTTTGTGAGGATTGAACGACATATTAGTAAAGTGTTTTTGCAAACTTCAAAGCACTATAGATAAATTCTAGTTATCATCATTAAATCATCTAGTATCAATTTCTCAACATTCACATAAAATATTCATTTTCTCCATCAGACAAGTTGAGTAACCTTGATACTAAATTTGATCCTGCAGCATATTTCAATTATAAATTTTAAGGTTAATGCTAACTCAATTGCATATATCAATCTAACCTCATTCCTCTCCAGGCTACACTCCATCCTTCCTCCACTCTGTCCCACCAGCCTGGCATCCCTTCTCAGCTTTCTTTTAGGCATTGTCATTACCCATTAGAACGTAAGCTCCTTCTACTTGTATTTATGTTCCTAGAGGTTAGCAGTTTAGTAATAAATACCAGTTGACTGACTGCCTAACTTATATATGACTCATAAATGAAGTAGAGGGCTCAGTTTCAGGGGGATGATAATATTTTGATACTTTGAAAGATCTGTGACTTCACTTGTGTGGCAGTAAAATCACTGAGGTAGACTGTGATCCTTGAACTGCTATGGCCAAACACTATTCTTCTCAGGGCCAGTGTTCTGGAGATGGATCCCTTTCTCTTCTCAGGACAAAGAGACCATACTTTTCAGTTTAGTGAGACTGTACTTCACTTCCACACTGTGTGCAGCTACACACTGACAGATGAATCTGTCTGAAAACCACACCTGCCCAGACTTGGGTCACACCCTCCTGTTTCACCTCCTCCTCCTCCCTTTTCCACAGCAGTTTCTGCATCATTTTCTGGAATGCAGGATCCTGCTGGGGGGGAGGGGAGGAAGGAGAGGGGCGTCCACTAAGTTATCCTGGAAAGGTCAATGCTCACAGGGCAACTGATACTGCACATTCACATGGTATGGGGAAATGACAGCCCCCACAGAACAAGGTGTGATTCATTTCCCAGGCCAAAGTGAAAACTGTACACACACCTCTCTCTACACAAAGTTCTGTCTCTGCTTGCCTCTGGAGAAAACAGCTGAACGTACAGTATTGACTTACCTATCACACCCTTGATGTTGACTCCTTCCCCAGCACCAGCAGAATCTGTTCTAGGTAGAATTTCGTTTGTCCCTAAATTGTAAGTCTGATCATGTCACCAGCCCACTCCATTCAATAAACTCCAAGTGGATCCTTATTACCTTCCAGAATCAAATATAAAATCCTCTGTTTGGCTTTTAGTATGTTTCATGTCTTGGTCCCTTCCTACCTTTTCCGTCTTCTTAAACCTTACTGACTGCTCTCCATCAATCAATATTTGTTAAAGCACCTATTACGTGGCTAGGCACTGTGCTAGGTGATGGAAATACAAATATGAAAAAAAAAAAAAAAAAAAGACAGTCCCTGTCTTGAAGGAGCTTACATGTACTGTACCCAGATCCTGTGACATCAGCCTCCATCTTGTTACTCATACAAGCAATTTTCATTGGCTGTCCTACATACCTGGAACTCTTGCCTGTGATGTATAAAAAATTCAAGAGACATGATTTCTGGGTAATTAATGTTTATTAATCATGGCTACAGAATAATTAATAAAAGGATTGGTCATTTGGCCATCTCTCCTGAACCACAGAGGGATCATGGCAGCTTCCTGTTGCTTATATGCCCTTGGAAGAGTAGGTATTCTCTGACAATCTGATTGGTGAAGAATGAATATTAGGAGAGGCAGACCTATTCTTATGAGGGGCTAGGAGGGCCTCTGATTATGTCACTTTTACTCTCAAATCACCCCCAGTCTTGGGGAATATGGACAAGGAATCTACACCCAAGCCCTCCCTACACCAAACCCAACCCCTAAACCTGAGTAGAGCACAATGGACTTCCCTACTTGGGTGGGGTCAGAACAAGATTGAGGAGAAAACTAAGCCAAACTTATTATCAGCAAAGTCCTTCAGATGCTGGCTGAATAAAAAAAGGAACTGATTTCTGAATGAGAAAACAGGAAAGTAAAAAAATCCTGGTCCTAATTCAATAATTGATTATAAATATAAGAGAAAGAGTCATTTCTCTCACTCCTTCCTCATTTTCATCACCTTCTGGCTTCTCTGGCTTCCTTCAGGCCTCAACTGAAGTCCTACCTTCTGCAAGAAACCTTTCCTAGTCTTCTTAATCTTAGTGCTGATTACCTCCAGTTGGTCTTTCATATATATACATATATATAGTTCATATAATATGTTTGCATATGTCAACCCCTTAGATAAGAAGCTCCCTGAGAGCTTTTTTTTTTCTTTTGACTTTGTATCATCAATCCTTTCTACAATGCCTTTGTACACAGTGGGTTCATAATATATGCTAGCTAACTAATTTAATTAAGGGATAGCTGGCTATTTGACATGTGGGAGAGCACTGACATGGGACTTCAGCTGGTCCAAGTTACTGGGCACAATCAGAACCAAAAGAAAGATGGCATTTCTGTCCTTAAATAATAAAAATTTTAAAAAATGAAATCAAATCATTTTAAACTATTAAAATATAAGTCATTATACCATTACATTTATTATTATATTATTACTATTATCATAATAAAATTATTAAAAGAGTAATCACAACAGACCAATACTAAGGGCTCTGCATCTGTGGAACAGGTCTTTAGAATCTAATTCCATTTACTAAACACCTACTGTTTGCAAGACTGTGATAAGAGCGTAAAGATACAAAGATTTTAAAAAGCAGAGCTTTTTAAAATTAGCTTACAATAAGCCACATGTGGAAATAGCTCTAATTCTAAGCAGAATATGATTTAAGGGCAAAGGAGGGTTCGGGCGGCATCGAAGATCTGGGGAGGAAGGAAGGGTTCTTTTCTACTTGTAGCAGGGTCAGAGATAGTGGCAGTGGAATCTGGAGTTCAGTTTTTAGACAAACTATTGAAGAATTGCATATGTATTCAATTTTACCTCTCAGAGAAAAAAATGAAAGCAAAAGCAGAGAAGAGTCATCTGCAAAAAATAAAGTACTTGGCTCTCTTTCTTTAAACTGACGACTTGATAAGGAGTCAGGAGACCAGGGTAATCCTGGCTTTGTTATTAACTAGCTGCCTGACCTCAAGCAAATCATGTGACCCGTATATCATCAGCTCCTTCAATAATAAAAAGAGATTAGACAAGGTCTCTTCTAGCTTTAAAGCCCTATTATTCTGTGCTATGATTCTACTCTTTCAAATTAGGACGACCACACTGGACACACTGGCACCACCAGATTACTATTCGCAGACTTACTGCATCACTGTACCAAATAATCCAATCAGTATTTACTCATTTATTTCAAGGATCCAGAGAGGCACCCTGGCATCCAGATTTGGAGTCAAACAAAATCCCACCTTGGACATTTACTAACTGTGGGACCCTGGCAAATCACTTAGCCTCTGATCCTCAGTTTTCTCACTTGTGAAATGGAGACAATGTTAGCACCTTCCTCACATTATTTTTGAGAGGATTAAATAGAATAATGTACACAAAATGCTTTGAAAATCTTAAAATACTATTAAAATGTTAAATTGTTATAATTATAAAAATCCTTCAAAAACAAACACAGGAATATTTTCTTCCTCTCCCCCAATTTTCTCATCCTTTAACAGTTATAACACTACATATAAATGTGTGCATGTGTGTATATATATGTACACACATATATAGAAAATATCTTTAATAAAATTCCCATCAAGCACCTTGACTCACAATGTAATCACAATGCAAAAATTTCAATACTCTCCTTGAAGGGACTGCTTACAAGAAACAGTTATCTTAAGAAAAAAAGAATAATGATAACCTTAGTATTTCCTTTCTCTGCAGCTTCAAGTACACTTAAGTGGGAAGTGCCCAAAACCTTCTGTTCAAATGTTCCATTACACAGGATGACTTTTCCATGAGCCCTGGGCAATGTACTTTGTTCTCTTTGATTTTACATGACCTTGGAACCATTAGATTAAGTTTGCTTATCCAAAATTTGGGGTGGGACATGAATGAATGTCTAATTTCTTAAGGTTTAAAAATCTAGTGTTCTGGCAAACATACTCTTTTCCCTGTCATATTTATTTATTCAAGACAACACAAAGCTTACCACTACCCCCAGTATTCTTAACTATGCCAATAAAAGATGAGAATGGTTATGAAAAAGCTTCACTATAATGATGTGACGTGTTTATCTAGAAAACTTTATTATGAATTCAGTCTTTATATTCAAGGAACCTGTTTACAGGCAAGGAACCATTGAAGCAAGATTTCTTTTGGTCCATGACAGCTAGACTTAAAAAATTAATAATAACCTGGCACTGACCAAGAAAAATGGAGAGAAGTGGCTAATCGAAGCTGCCTATCAAATTGTCATGATGTAGACAAATGTTAATTCCATAGTTTGAAGTTGTTGGGTTTGTTGGGTTTTTTTTTTTGCAGGGAAGGGTACTTATGACATGCAAATCCTTGCTTTTATAAATACTTATTTTAGTGGAAAGGGAATAGTTCAGTTGAAATAACTATCAAAAGGTTCTTGTGATCATTTTCAACTTCTGAACCACGGATTACTAATATCATACTGAGCCAGCTTGTAATTTTTTCTCGTTAGCACTTAGGCTCAGTTGCACACACACACAGTCTCATGCTGGGCCACAGAAGAGATTATACTTGAAAAGGAGGGGAATGAGACAATAAGAGCAAAGGGAAGGTGGAAGAGATTATGTTTTTCAGTTTGGAAGGAAAACTGGACATCTATATTAGCTACTTTTAGACCTGATTCTTCCATAGAGACAGTGGGCCAGGGTCAGCCTCTGATAATATGTTCAGTTCTGGAGATGGGTTTTAAGTTATGCTAAGAAAAGATTTCCTTACAGTGGGAGAGAGGGGAGGTGGCACTGAACCCGGGGGGGGGGGGGGGGGGCATCTAGTTTCAAGGAATATTCTCATTCTTCTAGACAAGCAGCCTCACAACCTAGCTGAGTTTCTACCATAAGAAATGGAATGATGACTTCAAATATATTGGGTGGAGACGAGCACTTTGGTCCCCAAATGTTCCAGACAGTATTTGCTCACATCTTGCTTCACAGGTTGAAGAAGTTTTCTGCTTTTGCTCTTTCCCTTTGCTAGGGAGAACTAAGAAAGATGAGTCTTACCCAGGTAGGAGACAAAATCCTTCATTCAGAAATTTCTCTGTTATGCTACCTTAACTGATTATAGGCTACAGTCCCTTTTCCATTTATTCCTCTAAGTACGTAGGCTATGTAAGGCAACATGTTCTGCATGATCCTATTACAAATTTTCTTATTCCCAATAAGTAGAGTCACAATCCCAAAATAGTGGAGTGAAATTGGATAATCTGCCCTAATGTTTACTACCGCTGTAATATGTAATTGACAACTGACTACACTGGGAGCCCATGATTTAGGGCCACTAAAATCAGAAAATGCCATGCACAATCCCACTGTCAAATACCCACAGAGTTGTTCCAACTCCTAAACAGCAGAAGCCAAGCTGCCCTGAACTGATGGTTCTAATTCAACATGCCATAGAACCATTCCCTCAGCATCCCAAGAAAATGTTCCCAGTCCTCCTTAATTGAAATGCCTTTCCTCAGTCCAACCTCAATTTATCCTGTCCATCCGTATCTTGTTTCTACAGTCATCTGCATGCTGTCTTCCCCCACTGGATTTCAAGCTCCTTGAGAGCAGGCACTGTTTGGGGGTTTTTTTGTATTACTGCCAGTACTTAGCACAGTGCCTGGCACATCATGAGCACAAGGTGACTTGAGCAATCTGCCTCTTATGCTTCACCCTAAGGTTCAATCCTTGACAAAAATCCTAGAGCCTAGAAGGGCTTCAGTATGGTTTTCCTTTGAAAAGTAGATCAATCATACTTCCATTCTTTTTCGTACCTCAAAGACCCATCATCAGTACCTGGGTGATTTTGTTTTTTCTGCAAAGAGTCAAAGCTGAAAAGAGAAGATTGGGAGGAAAGGGAGAACATCACAAGAGGAATCTTTACCCAATGCCCATTTCCCAGGCCTCATATTCGCTTCAAGGACAGAAGGGTAAGAAAATGTCTTGAGATTTCATTCTCTTCCATAGCACGTATTAGATGGAGAAAAATCCTGGTGGAAAGTATGTTATGGAAATAAAAAGGGAAAAAAGAAAGCCTGATAATCCCCAAGGACATCTGGAAGAAAAGAAAGGAAATAACAAGAGTTTAGAACCAAGAAGTGACTAGGGGAAAGGAATTGAGCAATTATTCTGTAGACCTAGATATTTCAGGGAGCAGTGCTACTATAGCCAAAATCTGACTCCCTCATTTTCCCTCAACCCAAGCCCTATTACAGTCCCAGGACACTGTTAAACTTGACAGTGCTCTAAATCACCTCCCCTCCTTAAATTAGGGGCAGTCTAGTGGCCATCGTCTTTCCCCAACTATATTATATAACTTGGGGCTATGTTGTATATTTTGTATCTCTCACAGGATCTTATACTCAATAAATATTTGTTGAAAAAGTGACTAAATGAACATTCTTGATTAAAGTCATGAGATCTGGGTGTGGTCCCCCAACCTAGCCTCTAACTAGTATATATGCCCTAATGTTTACTACCACTGGAATATATAATCGCCCTGAACTGATGGTTCTAATTCAACATGCCATAGAACCATTCCCTCAGGGCATACCCTATAGTAAACTTTGGTTAAGTTAACTTCCATGGGTCTCCGTTTCCACATCTATAAAATGAAGCTGGACTGAGACTTGAACATCCAGGAGCTGGGATGCCGGAGTGATCAGTACGTGCTCTCCCCTCCCCCCCATGACCGTGAGGAAACCATAAAATTCTTCCCCAGATTAATCCTGGATCAGTGGGAACAGCAGAAGGGGGCGGGTGGTCTCATAACACCACAGGCTGGAAAAGTGGCAAAGGGGGATTCTTCCCACCGTGGTGGAGGCTATCTGGAGGGACAGACGACCCAGGGCAGAGAAAATTCGCACTGAGACCCAAGCAAGCCTCAGCCCTGGAGACGAGCCCCAGGAGGGGCAGGAACACGCATTAGCCTCTAGGCGTGCCTCAGCCCTCCAGGGGAAAAGGGAAGACAATAGGGAAGCTGGGATCACCATCCCCCGGACCTTGCCTTTGCCTCAGGCCAGCTGAGGAGATAGCCTGAGACCAGACCACACCTCCCACACACCTATCAAGCTAACCCCAGGGTTGATCTGGGAAACAACAACAACAACAACAACAAAAAAAAGCCTGCTTTTAGCCTAGACAAACATCAACTCAACTTAAAAGATGTGTATCTTCTGACTGAAAGAACCAAAAGCTACAACACTCAGCCAACATCATGAATCAGAAAAAAGCAGACGAAAAGTGAAAAAACCATAGAATCTTTCTATGGGGATAAGGACCAAAACACAAACACCAAAGAGGTCAGAGCTGAGACTGTACTTCCATCTGAAACCTCAGATGGGACTATGAATTTCTCGCAAGCACAACTAGATTACCTGGAACGTCTGAAGAAGGATATAAAAGAAAAACTGGCCAATGATTTTAAAACTATAAAAAAAGAATTCACTGATGAGAACATCACCCTGAAAAAGAAAATTGAAGAAATGGAAAAGGAAGTTCAAAAATTAACTGGAGAGAATAATTCCCTAAAAGGAAGAGTTAATCAAACGGAAAAGGAAACTCAAAACCTAATAGGGAAAATTGATCAGATGGAAAAGGAAACCCAAAACCTAACTGGGAAAATTGGTCGAATGGAAAAAGAAGTACAAAAATTAAATGGAGAAAATAGCTCCTTAGAGGGAAAAATTGGCCAGATGGAAAAGGAGATGCGAAAGCTAACTGAAGAAAACAATACGATCAAGATTAGAATTGGGCAAGTAGAAACTAATGACTCAATGAGGCAACAAGAATCAGTCAAACAAAATCTAAAGAATGAAAAGATAGAAGAAAATCTAAAATATTTAATTGGAAAAACAACTGACCTGGAAAATAGATCCAGGAGAGAAAATCTAAGAATTATTGGCCTGCCAGAAACCCATGATGAAGAAAAGAGTCTGGACAATATCTTCCAGGAAATCATCAAGGAAAACTGCCCAGAAGTACTAGACTCAGAGGGCAAAATAGTCATCGAAAGAATCCACCGTTCCCCACCGGAAAGGGATCCCAAACTCAAAACCCCAAGAAATATAGTTGCCAAATTCCAGAGCTATCAAGTGAAGGAGAAAATACTACAAGCAGCCAGAAAGAAACAATTTAAATATCAAGGTCACACAGTCAGGATCACACAGGACCTTGCAGCTTCTACATTAAAAGATCGAAAGAATTGGAACCCAATATTCCGTAAGGCAAAGGAGTTGGGACTCCAACCAAGGATCAACTACCCAGCAAAGTTCAGCATAACATTTCAGGCAAGGAGAAAGTCATTCAACGAAATAAGGGATTTCCAGAGCTTCCTGACCAAAACACCAGAACTCAATAGACAATTTGATCTTCAAATGCAGGTCTCCAGAGAATCATAAAAAGGTAAACAGAGGGGAAAAAAACAAAAACAAAAACTTGCAACTCAATTAGGGCAATCTGTTTACCTCCCTATAAGGGAAGATGATACCTGTTAATCTTGAGAACTGTGCAGCTATTATGATAAAAGGGATATATGTAGAGGGAACGGGCATAAAGTAAATGATGTCATGTCAAAAATATGATTTAAGTATGAGAAGGGAATGTAATAGGAGGTGTGGAAAGGGGGAAGCAGAAAATGGCAAATTATATCACAGGAAGAAGTACAAAACTATAGTAGAGGGAAGGAGGGGAGGGAGATGAGCATTGTTTGAGAGGTACTCTCATCTGATTTGTTCAAAGGAGGGAACAATAATCTTAAGTAGATAATCCTAACTAGCTCTATAGGTAGTAGGAGGGGAAGGGGGAAGAAAGGGGAGGGTGGCTAAAAGGGAGGAAAGAAGCAATAAGAGTAAAGGGGACTAAAAGGGAGGGGGGCTAAAAGAAGGAGGGGAAGGCTGCAGGAGGAGGGGGAGAAAAGTGAATACTATCGAGGAGGGGAAGGGAGACGGGAGAGCTAAAAGCACAAATGGTGGGAAAGAGGGTGGAGGGAAATACACAGATTGTAATCATAACTGTGAATGTGAATGGGATGAACTCTCCCATAAAACGGAGACGGATAGCAGAATGGATTAAAAGCCATAATCCAACAATATGCTGCTTACAAGAAACACATTTGAAATGGGGGGATACACATAGGATAAAGGTCAAAGGATGGAGCAGAATATATTGTGCCTCAGCTCATGTAAGAAAGGCAGGAGTAGCAATCCTAATCTCAGACAAAGCAAAAGCAGAAATAGATCTAATCAAAAGGGATAAGGATGGAAACTATATCCTACTAAAAGGCACCATAGACAATGAAGCAATATCATTACTAAACATGTATGCTCCAAGTGGTATAGCATCCAGATTCTTAGAGGAGAGGTTGGGGGAGTTGAAGGAAGAAATTGATAGCAAAACTATACTAGTGGGGGACCTCAACCTCCCCCTCTCTGAACTAGATAAATCCAACCTCAAAATAAACAAGAAAGAGGTTAAGGAGGTAAATAAAACTCTGGATAAGGTAGATATGATAGATCTTTGGAGAAAATTAAATGGGAATAGAAAGGAATATACCTTTTTCTCAGCGGTACATGGAACATTTACAAAAATTGACCATGTACTAGGACATAAAAATCTCACAATCCAGTGCAGAAAGGTAGAGATAATCAATGCATCCTTTTCAGATCATAATGCATTAAAAATTACATGTAATAAAAGGCCATGGAAAGAGAAACCAAAAATCAATTGGAAACTAAATAATCTAATTCTAAAGAAGGATTGGGTTAAAGAAGAAATCATAGAAACAATCAACAACTTCATTCAAGAGAATGACAATAGTGAGACAACATACCAAAACTTATGGGACACTGCAAAAGCAGTTATTAGGGGAAGTTTTATATCTCTGAATGCTTACATAAATAAAATAGAGAAAGAGGAGATCAATGACTTAGGCTTGCAGTTGAAAAAGCTAGAAAAAGAACAAACTGAAAATCCCCAAGTAAATACCAAATTAGAAATACTGAAAACCAAAGGAGAGATTAATAAAATTGAAATAAAGAAAACTATTGAATTAATAAATAAAACCAATAGTTGGTTTTACGAAAAAACTAATAAAATTGATAAACCTTTGGTTAATCTGATCAAAAAAAAGAAAGAAGAAAACCAAATTACTAACATTAAAAATGAAAGGGGTGAACTCACCTCCAATGAGGAGGAAATTAAAACAATAATTAGAAACTACTTTGCCCAACTTTATGCCCACAAATTCGACAATCTAAATGAGATGGATGAATATTTTAAAAAATACAAATTGCCCAGATTAACAGAAGAGGAAGTTGAATACTTAAACAACCCCATCTCAGAAAAAGAAATTGAACAAGCCATCAATGAACTCCCTAGGAAAAAATCTCCAGGGCCAGATGGATTCACAAGTGAATTCTATCAAACATTTAAAGAACAGTTAATTCCAATACTACATACACTATTCTTGAAAATTGGGGAAGAAGGAGTCCTCCCAAATTCTTTCTATGATACAAATATGGTTTTGATACCCAAACCAGGAAGAGACAAAACAGAGAAAGAAAATTATAGACCAATTTCCCTAATGAATATAGATGCAAAAATTTTAAATAAGATTCTAGCAAAACGAATACAGCATCTTATCACGAGATTAATACATTATGATCAGGTAGGATTCATACCAGGACTACAGGGCTGGTTCAATATTAGGAAAACTATTAGCATTATCGATCACATCAACAACAAAGCTAACAAAAACCACATGATTATCTCAATAGATGCAGAAAAAGCTTTTGACAAAATACAACATCCATTCCTACTAAAAACATTGGAGAACGTAGGAATAAAGGGAACTTTCCATAAAATAATAAGCAGTATCTATCTAAAACCTTCAGCAAGCATTATATGCAATGGGGATAAGCTAGATGCATTCCCAATAAGATCAGGGGTGAAACAAGGTTGTCCATTATCACCACTATTATTCAATATGGTACTAGAAATGTTAGCTGTAGCAATTAGACAAGATAAAGATATTCAAGGAATTAGAATAGCCAAAGAAGAAACTAAGTTATCACTCTTTGCAGATGATATGATGATTTACCTAGAGAATCCCAGAGATTCAAGTAAAAAATTACTTGAATTAATAAACAACTTTGGCAAAGTTGCAGGGTACAAAATAAACCCACACAAATCTTCTGCATTCCTATATATTAGCAACAAAGTTCAACAGCAAGAGATAGAAAGAGAAATCCCATTTAAAGTTAGGGTAGACAGTATAAAATACTTAGGAGTCTACCTGCCAAAACAAACCCAGGGACTATATGAACACAATTACAAGACACTTTTTGCACAAATAAAGTCAGATTTAAGTAAGTGGAAAAACATTAGTTGCTCATGGGTAGGCCGTGCTAATATAATAAAAATGACAATTCTACCCAAATTAATATACTTATTTAGTGCCATACCAATTAAACTATCAGACAATTACTTTCTAGAGCTGGATAAAATAATATCAAAATTCATTTGGAAAAACAAAAGGTCCAGAATATCAAAGGGACTAATGAAAAGAAATGCCTGGGAAGGTGGCCTAGCGCTACCAGACCTTAAACTGTACTATAAAGCAGCAATTATCAAAACCACTTGGTATTGGCTAAGAAACAGAGAGGTAGACAAGTGGAATAGACTTGGCACTCAAGATGCAGTAGGCAAGGAATATAGCAACCTTCTGTTTGATAAACCCAAGGACCCCAGCTTCTGGGATAAGAACTCATTGTTTGATAAAAATTGCTGGGAAAACTGGATAACAGTGTGGCGGAAATTAGGCATAGACCCATACCTGACACCGTACACAAGAATAAAGTCCAAATGGGTACATGATTTAGGTATAAAGATTGATACCATGAATAAACTGGAGAAGCAAGGAATAGTGTATTTATCAGATCTATGGAGAAGGGAAGAATTCTTTACTAAAGGAGAGATAGAATGCATTATGAAATGCAAAATGGATAACTTTGATTACATTAAACTGAGAAGTTTTTGCACAACCAAACCCAATGCAACCAAAATCCGGAGGGATGTAGTAAATTGGGAAAAGATTTTTACAGCTAAGCTCGGGGATAAAGGCCTCATTTCTAGAATATATAGAGAACTGACCCAAATGTATAATCATACAAGTCATTCCCCAATTGATAAATGGTCAAAGGATATGAACAGGCAATTTTCAGAGGAAGAAATTAAAGCTATCTATAATCATATGAAAAAATGCTCTAAATCACTATTGGTTAGAGAGATGCAAATCAAAACAACTCTGAGGTACCACATCACACCTATAAGATTGGCAAACATGACAGAACAAGAAAATGATAAATGCTGGAGAGGATGTGGGAGAGTTGGAACACTAATTCATTGTTGCTGGAGCTGTGAGCGCATCCAACCATTCTGGAGAGCAATTTGGAACTATGCCCAAAGGGCTACAAAAATGTGCATACCCTTTGACCCAGCAATATCGCTACTAGGACTATATCCCCAAGAGATCATAAAAATGGGAAAGGGTCCCACATGTACAAAAATATTTATAGCAGCACTCTATGTAGTTGCCAAAAACTGGAAGTCAGGGGGATGTCCATCAATTGGGGAATGGCTGAATAAATTATGGTATATGAATGTAATGGAGTACTATTGTGCCATAAGAAATGATGAACAAGAAGACTTCAGAGAGGCCTGGAAGGACTTATATGACCTGATGCTGAGTGAAAGGAGCAGAACCAGGAGAACTTTATGCACAGCAACAACCACAGTGTGTGAGAGTTTTTTCTGGTAGACTTAGATTTTTGTAATAACACAAGAACTTCTGAAAAAAAAAAAAAAATCCCAATGGTGGACCTCAAGGCAAAATACCTTCCACACTCAGAGAGAGAAATATGGAAGTCACTCACATAATGTAGCAGATCATGTTTGTGTATGTGTATCTGTTTGTGTATCATGTTCTGATTTGTTATACGGATTCTTTCATTTATCTTAGTCTGACTACATAGCATGACTATAGTGAAAATATACTCAATAGGAAAGTATATGTAGAATCTATACAGAATTGTATGCAGTCGTGGGGAGGGAGGGAGGTAGTGGGGGGTGGGTGGGGAGGGATAAAATCGCAATTGTATGGCAGTGATTGTTAAACATTAAAAAAATTAAAAAAAAAAAATGAAGCTGGACTGAGTGGCTTTAGCACGAGACCTATGAACTAGATGGTCTCAGATCTGTCAGCTCTAATAAACAGTTTTAAAACTCAGCAATTAGAGCCATGCAAATGTTATCATAAGCAAAGTTAGATGCTGTTACAGTCAGTACTGTACATTTTCTCCTTCACTTCTTTTATCTGAAGGAAAATTCTAAAAGAATATTCTGGCAGCACCAGAGTGGAGAACACTTTTGGCTGAGGAAGGGTTCACAAATAGTAGCTCATCCCGATCCACTTGGCAGTCATAGATTGACTGACCTTTTCTCCCTCCAGCCCACCTGGGAACCCTCAGAGCTTCCACCATGCCTGAGGAACATCCATCCAACTGAAGCAAAAGCTTTCAGTATGTGAGAGGGTAGGGGAATGACTATTTCTATGTGTCTCAAAAGAAAATTCCACAATCACCAAGTATTTACTGAGAGGCTAGATATAAAGAAGAGTCATATTAACCCCAACTGAAAGAAGTTCATGTTTGCAAAAGATATGGTGAACACATGGAAAAAGTAAAAGATTTAAATAACAATGACAAAAGTATCACCGATGTCACGCTACAATAAGGTGCCAAATGAGTGTGCAGAAAATAAAGGCCATGGGAGTTTAGAGAAGGAAAAGGGCACTGCAGTAAACCTAGACAATTTTTTCTCCTACTACTCTTCACAAAACTGCTCCAGCCTCAGGCCAGATTGGGAAGGAAGGAAGGAAGGAAGCATATATTAAGTACTTACTATGTGTCAAGCACTGTGCACTTACTAAATGATATGCACTCACAAATATAATCACATTTTGTCCTCAAAACAGCCCTGGGAAATATGTGACATTAATACCACCATTTTACAGTTGCAGAAACTGAGGTAGACAGAAGGTGAACAACTTGCCCAGCATCACGCAACTAATCAGCGCCTGAGGCTGGATTAGAACTCAGGTCTTCCTGTTTTTAGGCCCGATACTCTCTATTGACAAGCTTCCTCTAGGCCTTGAGACTCATGTTAACAATACCAAACTTTATCCAAGACAATGGGGAGCCCTTGGAAGTCTCTATGTGACAGTGATATGATTAGTAAGTTTTTTAAGGAAGATAATACCACCTTACAATATTGTTTCCAAAGGGCTTCCATATATGTGGCCATGTCTGATCCTTACAACAATTCTGTGAGTTAGGCAGGGCATCTAAGAAACTAAAAAAGAGGAAGGGCTTTCCCCAGGTTCACACTAACTAGGACCTGATAGGGCTACCATAGTGTTCTGCTAGACACCTGCTCTCTATTCTCCAAACGTCCCTCTTGTTCCCATTTCTCACTGTGCCTTGTCTGTCCTCTCCTTGCCCCTTTACAAAGTAGGCTCTTTGAAGGCAAAGCCAGCTTCACTTTTTGGTCTTTGGCCCCTGGTACAGAGCGCACCAGAAGTTTACTTAATAAAGGCTTGTTGGTTCTCTGATCAATGGGCAGGACTGGATAGGGCAGAAGAGGATGAGAAATTAGAGGCAGAGACCAGGTTAGATGAGGTTTTGAGGGCCTGAGGGAATGGAACTGAAAAAAGGAAGGAAGGTCTTGGTGACAGACTCAATGTGGATAAAAGGAAGTTAAAAATGAGTCCAAGGTTTCAAGCCTGGTGATGGACAGGATAATGATAATGTTGACAAGAAAAGGGAAGTCAGGAGGGGGAACTGGATTGGGGAGGAGGATGGGCCAGGGCTTTCTTAAATGATCTTTTCAATTAAGTTTTCCTTTCCATTTCAAAGCAGTTGACAGTCCTTGACTCATTTATGTCCAGCTTATTAATCTCCCTCACAGATTTAAGGCTGAGGACCAAAAGGACTTCCTGGCTCCATATTTACAGCACCAACTCCTCCTCCTCAAACATGCACTGTCACTTTCACAGAAGACACTATACACCCTGACTCTAACTCCCCCTCTAATACACACAATACATACACCAGCCTCAGAAACAAATCCACCAACTCAAGTAATTTCCTGGGGTTCTTACATCCCCCAAATACCCTCCCCTCAGACTTTCCTTCCTATAAATCTCCTGACATATCACCACCTCAAACCCAGGAAATTCATTTCCCTCTTTTTGCATCCCTTAAACACAAACACAACACACATACTCCTTGCTAAGAACCACAATCTGGATTCAAATCTTACCCTGATCACTTAAGAGGGCAAGCCACAGACTCTTGCTAAGTTCCAGTTTCGTCACCTATAAAATGAGGGGAGTAGGCTTGAGGGTCTCTATCATCCCTTGATCTGTTTCCTTTCCACTGCCCTAGTTTAGGATTCCACGGTCTTTCATCCCTTTTCTAAAAGCAGCTAGGTAGCACAGGTGCTTGTTAGAACACCTGAGTTCAAATCTGGCCTCAGGCAAGTCACTTTGCCTCTGGCTGCCTCAGTTTCCTCAATCGCAAAATGGACATAGTAAGAGCATCTATCTTGCAAGACTGCTGTGAGAATATCTATAAAGCACTTAGCACAGTGCCTAGTACACAGAATAAATGCTTATTCTTTCCCCTTTCCCTTTTCTCCTTTCTCTTTCCTTTGATGGAAGCAAAAGATACACTCCCCCAAAACACAATTCCTGATTCTTACCTCGCCCTGGAGTTAGCAACAGAACTTGGAATAGTCAGATTCAAAAGGAAATGAGGAAAGACCAAAGTAATAAATGATATTTGTATACACCTTAGACTTTACAAAGCACTTTACAGGTGTCACTTCATGATCATTCCCATCTAGAGATGAAGAAATTGAGGCTTAGAAAAGTAACAAGTATTTATTGGGTGGACACTGATTAAGTCATAGAACTCATCTAAGGGATACAGAAATATGGAAAGAAGAAAATCGTTTAATATGGGAAGCTCTAGAATGAGAGATAAAAACAGACAAAACATTGGACTTGGAATCTGGAAGACCTGGGTTCAAATTTGACCCTAGACACTACCAGTTGTGTAACCTGGGCAAATTACTTAATTTAGCCTCCCTCAATTTCCTCATCTGTAAAATGAGGGCAGTGGACCATATTGACTATAAGGTCCCTTTCAGCTATAAATCTGTGATTTTAGGAATGTGCCCTGATCCAATTAACTCCAGATCCCTCAAGAGACTTCCTTAAAATGCATACCACACCAGGTCCTTTGAATAACAGAAATCAAGACTCAATTTTAAATATGGAAAAACAAAATAGTCCAGACATTGGTTCTAAAATATATATATATACTGGTTAAGTGAAAAAAAAAAAACCAACTAACAAACAATTTAGAAGTATACTTTTTTTCCATTACATGAATTCCCATTTACCTCCTGGAATATTTTATTAATAAATCTGCTATAATAGGTAAGACCTCTGAAGTCACAGAATCATAGGATCTAGAGTTAGAAAGAAATCCTTTAAAAAAATCATCTGGTAAAGTCCAATTCTTTTATTCTACAGACAAGAAAACCGAGGTCCAAGGAAGTTATGTGATTTGCCTGATGTCATATGGGGATAAGAAGCAAAAATAAGGTTCAAATTGTAAAGTAAAACTAAGAGTGCTGAGTGGAGTGAGAGAATCTGCAGAATTTGAAGCCCAAAGACCTGGGTTCAAATTCCTGTTTTGTCACAACCACCAGAATGGAAAGAACAATGACTAACTTTGAAATTAGAGAAACTAGATTCAAATTCCAAGTCTGGTATTACTTCGCAGCTGAAGCAAGCAAGATTAAGTGACTTGCCCATGGTCACACAGCTAGTAAGTGTCTGACGCCAGATACTGGCTCTAGGTCCAATCTCTATCGACTGAACCACCTAACTCCTCTAATCTGTAAATTGCGTCTATATTTGATAACTCCTAATTGATAACTTGCTTTACATCACAGATGTGAGCATATGAAAACCTGTAAATTCCATTCTGCATTATGACTTTCTCTAAACTACTACTATTCTTTCATAGGCTGACAAAGGGCATGGCATGCTGGTAGGTAACCTTCTATTTAATATTCTTCTAAGAATGCTCCATTTGACATCTTCAGGGAAGGGCAAGAATCCCATTTTTTTTTTTTTTGGCCTCTCTTCACATTTCTTTATCCACTTCAGCTCAAATCTAAAAGGAATATCAAGGATAAAGGATGATCTTTTGCTTCCAAAGTCCTCTAAGAGATATAGCTGCTGCTTTCTGGTTACTCTCCTCCAACTAGGACCTTTGCTAAAGCTGGTAGGCTCGGGTAACCTCAGTACAAGCCACTTCTTTTCAGAACATAAATGTTCCACGGAACAGAGTTACACTGTTCTCCAGACATGTGGCTTTTTTTGGAACTGAATGAGAGAAGACCCAGTCATATTTCTGCCTCATGAAACATCTGTGTTACTGTATAACTTCTCATAATTCAAAGGTAGGCAGGAGGTACAGTAGATGCTAAAAGCAGTCATGACACCTAGTTCTGGGTCAGCACTTTGAAAGATCTATGATGTCATCAACTGTGGCTCCCCACATTTGAGCAGACAGGTTTTATAAGTTGTTGTGGCCAGAAAAGAGAACATATGGTAGTAGGTGAGCCATTCTTAGATAATTATGTTGCTTCTGAGACAACAATTATGTCTGCCACTGAGCTCATACTCAAAGTCTATGCAGATGAAGTCTATGTAAGATGAAAGAGAACCCAAGATGGTGACCATAGACCAACATATCTCAAACATTTTGGTCTCAGGATAACTATGTCCTCTTAAAAACTGAAGCCACTTCTCCCTGTCAAGAACTCATCTATCTGGGCTATATCTATTGATTAGTAATAGAAAATAAAATATCTTAGTATTTTGAAAATAGTTTTGGCCAGGCAGACCCCTTTAAAAGGTCTTAGGGACCAACACTTTAAGATCCACTGCCCTAGATTGAGTGGTGTCAAATACAAATAGAAACTAACCTATACATAAGGATCCCTATGGGTCACATACTGACTTAGTTTTGAAATGTACTGTTTAAGTTTCATTGCAATTTTATTTTTTTTTTAATATTATCCAATCTTATTTTAATCTGGCTCAGACAGCACTCAAGAGTGTTGTGGGCTACATGCTTGATACCTCTGTCTTATTATCTATATACAGTGCAAGCTCTGGCAGAGAATTCAGGGACACCTCTACACTACCATAAGATGCATCATAGGTATGGTAGTGAATTAGTGATTATCAGTGAAGGACTAGGGCAGTTAGGTGGCACAGTGAATAGAGTGCCAGGCATGGGAATCAAAATTTGCTAAGTGTTGAAAAGTGCTTTTCAAACTTGAGATCCAGGTTGGAGAAGCAAGAGTAACATCATAATACTACCTCTTACAGTTGGATAATACTTTCATTTGCATTATGGGTACACACTTCCCCATTTCTAGAATCAGTATGGCTTTGCAGTTAGATGAAAAATTTTCAAAGCTATTTGAGGAGATTAGTACTTCCTTTTCAGCCCATTATATAGGGTGATTTTTAGCTGCTTTTGTATATAACTTCAGCCAATTTCATTTTCCTGCATTCAAATCCAGCTTTAGATAATCACTATGTGACCCTAGGCAAATCATTTCACCCTCTTTGCCTCACCTCAGTTTCCTCATCTGTAAAATGAGCTAGAGAAGGAAATGGCAAAGCACTCCAGGATCTTTGTCAAAATCCCAAAGGAGGTCACAAAGAGACACAACTGAAAACAACTAAACAACAACAAGAATTTCTGAGTCATCATATTTTAACTGCAGTTAAGGGTCATCTGCTACTTCCTTAAGCTTTTGTTGTTGTTCAGTTGTTCAGCTGTATCTGACTCTTAGTGACCCCATTCACCATAGCACACAAGTCATTCTATCCTCCACTACCTCCCTAAGTCTATTCAAGTTCATGTTTGTTGCTTCCATGACATCTCATCTTCTGCCATCTGCTTTTCCTTTTACCTTCAATCTTCCCCAACATCAGAGTCTTTTCCAGAGTCCTATCTTCTCCTTTTGTGGTCAAAGTATTTAAACTTCAACTTCAGTATTTGACCTTCCAGTAAATAGCCTGAATTAACATAAATATCAGCTGATTTGATCTCCTTGTTGTCCAAGAGACTTTCAAAAGTCTTCTCCAGCACCACAGTTCAAAAGCATTGTTTCCATGGTACTCAGCTTTCCTTATAATCCAACTCTCACAGTTACACGTTAATGCTAGAAAAAACCATAGCTTTGACTAACAGACCTGTGTCAGCCAGGGTGATGTCTCTGCTTTTTAGCATGCTGTCCGATTTGCCACAGTTGAGTAATGTCTTTTAATTTCATGGCTGCAGTCGCCATGTTGCAGTGATCTTTGAGCCCAAGCATCTAAAATCTGACACTACTTCCATTTCTTCTCCCCCTGTTTGCCATTTAGGAAAAAGATACCCACTAATGCTTGGCAATAATGGAAGAAACTGGTAACAGAAGAGCAGTCTGAGAGATAAAAGGACAACCATGTGACAGGGCAGTATCTCTGAAGCCAGGGAAGAAAGAATAAGAGACTCTTCTAAGATCAGCTCTTTCCAGAATTGATCCCTCCAGATCTAAATGTGAGTCTTGTTTGCATCAATGGATTACAATATTACAACACTCGGCACAACATGAGGTGTCCAGAAGAAGGAAGGAGAATGAAACACAGGGGGTGGATTGAATTATAGGTCAAATAGCTCAGGAAGGTGTTCTCTATCAAAGAACCTATGCAACACAAATTGCCATTTTTCTCCCATACTTTATTCTCTCTATATACACACACCTCTTTTATTGAGTGATTTTAAAGCACAAATTAACATATGTGTTAATGTTGAACACCCCTCACAGCAAACACTGTAGATCATATCTGTCATCTTGTACACTGATCCTGTTCTTTTCTTTGAGGGGGTTACATAAGAGGGAGAAATGTTCAAAGGCATCATACTTTTCAAAGGAAACTATTTATAGGATAACTAAACAACTCTGGGGAGGGGGGAAGGGAACAGGGGAGAACAGTGAATACTGTGCACCATGCAATAAGTGCATATTCTGCCTAATATTTTAATTTTTAATGAGCGAAATGTCATAAATGTTGTTCATATCTGACTCTTCCTGACTCTGTGGACCACAGCACCCCAATATTGCTGTGGAATTTTCTTGGCAAAGATATTTGGGTAGTTCCCCATTTCCTTCTCTAGTGGATTAAAACAAACAAGTTAAGGGCCTTGCCCAGGATCATACAGTTAGTATGTGAGGCTGGATCTGAACTCAAGTCTTCCTGACTGTAGGGCCCAGCACTCAATTGACTGAGTCCCTTAGTTGCAGACAATCAAAGGATATTAACAGCATTTCACAAAATGAGTTTAGTACTAATGCATTACCAATGTTACTGGGAAATGATATGAGTTGAGACCACATTATATCAGCAACACAGGCTCTAGTCCCTGACCTCAAAAGCATTTGCACTCAGGCTGGAAAGACATAAGTAATGAAACAGTAAGAGAACATTAATTGCTAAACCATGAGTATAAGTTCAATAAGAGCACCATCCCAAAAAAGTAATCCAGGAGAAATGAAGACAAGAAATTGACTCAAGTTAAATAAAAAGCAGCTAAAACCACCCCATAGAATGAGTTGAAAAGGAAGACACTAATCCCCTCAAATAGCTTTGAATTTATCAT
Organism: Notamacropus eugenii; assembly: GCF_028372415.1. Classification (NCBI taxonomy): domain Eukaryota; kingdom Metazoa; phylum Chordata; class Mammalia; order Diprotodontia; family Macropodidae; genus Notamacropus; species Notamacropus eugenii. The sequence goes on from NC_092876.1 coordinate 104,231,686, forward strand.
CCAACTCCAAAGCCATACTAATTCTAGAAATGGGGAAATGAACACTTCACTACCCATAACGCAAATGCAAGTACTACCCAACTGTAAGGAAGTGTTATTATATTCCTCTTGCTTCCCCAACCTGGATCCCAAGTTTGAAAAGCCCTCTTCAACATTTGGCAAATTTTGTGCTTAAGTAATGGAATTTGTTCATTAGATTGACACTGACATGGCAATAATGACCATCACTTATGAGGGTTCAATAAACTGCAACCCCTGCTGATGACCCAAAAAGCCATACTGATTACTATTCTATCATCTATAAGTGTTTCTGGGTGGTTTTATAGCTTTATTCTCATTACTGCTTCCTATCAAACTTAAATATGAGTCCAATAAGTTAAGGACAAACATCAAATCCCAAAACCAAGTGCTATGTTTATATATTATTTGTTCTTATATACGTTTTACATGTATGTATATATATGTATATATATGATATTATTCAAGCAAGTATTTATAACACTACAGCTACTTACAAAAAATATAGACTGGAACTTAATTTTAAATAAAACAATTAAGAAAACAACAGTGACCTTACATCCTTATTTTAACAATCACAAAGTAGTTTGGTTTTTTGTCTAGGATTCTGGTACTGCCATCAGGTGAGTGATAATACTTAACTTGGGGCAGTTAGGTGGGGCAATGGATAGAGTTCTGGGCCTAGAGTCAGGAAGACTCATCTTCCTGAGCTGATAGTTGGCCTGACTTCCTAGCTGTGACTCTGAGCAAGTCACTGTTTGCCTCAGTTTCCACATCCATAAAATGAGCTGGAGAAGGAAATGGCAAATCACTGCAGTACCTCTGCTAAGAAAACCCCATATGGAGTCACCAACCAACAACCGAACAACAACAACAATGCCTGACTGGATAGAATTGGCAGTCAAGACATGTTTAAAATATATAAAATAAAAATTGGAAAGAATCTAAGAGATCAACTATTCTAGCTTCTTCAGTTTTCTAGGGGCTGGGGTGTGGTATATTGGCCAGTGCAGAGGTGCAGAGGCTACTCAGAGGTCAAACCCATTACTGATTGGCAGGGTTTGTCCCTCCTTAGGTTGCCTGGTTTTTCACTCTCCCTTCCGCCATAGGATTTAGTATATGAGTATAGACACCACCTGGGCTTAGCCTACTGCAGCTCAGAATTCCCAAGTCCACCAGCTTCAACCTCCCTAGTAGCTGAGGTTACAGAGTATGCTACACACCTTTGCCAATCCTTTACATTTTCTGACGAGGAGGCTTCAAGCAAATCGTGGATCCCTCTGGGCTTCAGCTTCTTTATCTACTATTGACTATAAGGAACTTTTATAAGGGGATTCTGGACAAAAGAAATTTATCACCTGGCATCTCCAAACTTGGCTAAGCTGGCCATCTGACAGAGGACACACTGCATACAGTCCTGTATTCAAATCAAAGCTTAGAGTCCCCTATTACAGCCCTTGAGATCCCAAAGTCACCCCCAAACAGAGCGTAACATCAGCATAGGTACCAGCCACTGCAATAAAAATGCTTAGTCAGAAGTGTTTAAGGAAAAGAAATTAAAATTTAGTTGGATCTATTGTTTCCTTCAGACTTGACTTCTCTGAAAAGAAGTCCCAGATTTATCCTGTCTTAATTCAATTCCATTCAACATAATTCTATGTTTATTATTATAACATACTGTGAGTAAGGCACCCACTCAGTATTCTGACATTAGCCTATGCTTGGCTTCTTTCTGCACTTAACTGCATTCAGCAAGAGGCCTTCTCATCTTGGCTGAGCTCTTGATAATATCATTTTCATTAGCATTTCTCCTCCTTTATACCAGGGCATCCACATTACAGAGCTATGAGGACCATATGGTGTTTGTAAAGCACTACTGGTAACCTTAAAGCAACATAAAATGCTAGCTACTATCAATATCAAATTCATAATAATAAAAGATTTTATTTCTAGTTAATTTCAAAGGGGAGGGAAAATTAGAGGGAATTTTATGAACTTACTAGAATAATCTTTCGTACTACAAAAGTCACAGATATACCCCACCTCTGCCTCTATCCACCTGAAATCAAAGATTCAAAAAAAAAAAGAAGAGAATTCTGGGAAGGCATGGTTTAATCAGTTTATAATACATAAAAAAGCTCCCCACGCTGCTGATTGGCTATGTTCTCTGCATTTAAATTACAGAGTCAAATAATGTTGTTTACCATCTCGCCACAAGAACAAGATTCTAGGTCCTTTCAGTTCTAAAGGAAGTGCGTGTGTGTTGGGGTAAGGGTGGGAAGAAGGGACTAGAATTCTCTAGTCAAAACTGTGCTGACCTTTGCATTGGCCAATTTCAACAGCGATCACCATCTTTATCTCTGAGTCTAACTGAAACGGCAGAACTATGGCCAGAGACTTTCCTTTAATGAACTAAATGAAATGGCAGCCAGCGTGAAGAGTGCTTCACTGTTTCTAAGTATCTTCAGACAGGTTAGTCTGAAACCTTGGCTTCAGGTTTTTGTTCTGTTTTGAGAAACAATAGTTTGGGAGAGTTCCAAAGGTGAAAGAAAGAAAAAAATACATTCCTTTCTCCTCACACCAAGTTTTGTTTCACATGAATTCAACATAAGGTAAATGCTTCGTTTCCACAATGTCACTCTTAAGGGCATATAAAGGGCACCACACACCTGTCTTTTGCCATTGGGTAGGTCAGCTCCAATCTCTGATTGCTGGATTCCAATCCTGGCTCAGCACCACTTCATTTAATCCTTACACCAGCTATGATGGGGAGCACCAGGCAGTGGAGAGGCACTCAATGCCATTATTATACTGTTTTGGCAAGCTTCCCATCTTCCTAGGCTCTCAGTCCTTTCTGTGTGGAAATTACAGCAACCTGTTGCAGTCAAGATCATGAGAATCATCCAGATATATCAGTCCTGGTAATTTTTTACACAGTTTGATAGAAATCATTGGATTCTCTTATTCCTGGGTATTTTCAAAACAGCCATTTCCTCTCTTCTGAAAGTCTGAAATTTTTAAATTTATGCTAATCACTACCTCTTAATCAGTACTGGCCATTAAAAAACTCACTTTCAAGATGCATTATTTTTTTTTACATGTAATATAAGCTTCTAGAGGGCAGGAACTATGGGGTATTTATAAACTATTTAGTGTACATCTTGTGGGGTTTTCAAAAAAAAAGTACTGCTCCTAGTGACAGGAACCAAAGCATTCACTTAGCACACTGCTAAGCACACTTCTCATACAGATGCTAGGAACAAGAAACTGCTGACAGTGGAGGAAATGTTGCCAAAATGCAATACTCAGCCTGGTGACACTATCAGGAGTAACGTGTATGGTGAGCGTTAGCTTCCTCTGAATTGTGCAAAGGGGGTATTTCCCAAATTCACCTCAGCAGCACCCCAAAATCTGATGATCACACATATTTCTACATCAGAAGAACTGCTCATTAAAACACAGACTTATTGTAGGCTGGGTCTGACTCAGACTGCTCTAGTGTATTTCACATTTGGAATTAGAATGAAATGAGATATTCATAGAGCACCTAAGAGTTGGAAGTTTACTTAGCCATAATAGGGGGAAGATGTTTAGTAAAGACGCAGCACTGATCCAGCTAGGCACAGCTTCCCTGCTCTTTGCTGGTCACATTGGTCTTCTGGACAGATGATGGAAGGAAACAGCTCCTGGACCCTCATATGCTGGCTTTTAGACTAAAAACACCAGGAAACTACCTTCAGTCTGAGCCTTAGTTTCCTAAGCAAATTAAAGCATTTCATTTAAAGAAAAACTAGCCCAGTCTACATGGCAGATATTGCTCCAAATATGGGTCTTTACCACTTAGCAAAAACCACTGTTCCTGAATTATGACAGGTTCAACCAAGCAGAAAATGGAGATAAATACATGAACAGTTTTACTTCCTTTACATTCAAGCTCCTCCATGTATGTCAATGACTTGACAACTATTTGTTTTATTGCTAGAAAAGGAAAAGGAGACATAAAATGCAATCATACAAATTAACTCTGGTAAACAGATCCAAAGACTAAAAAATTAAGCTATAATGAAAAGAAATCAGGCTGTGGATACATTTGGCTATGGAATTAAATTCCACATTGCTATAGCTAAGTCAAAACTAAAGATGTCACCTTCAACTTTATTAATTTCTTTCCAGATTCCTGTTGCTTACTACTATCAAATGAATCACTGCTGCCAAGATATAGGAATTTACTGCTAAAATCAATAGAAACTCATTTAATTCAGACTTTATTCATCTGGAATTCAGCTGGAATAAAATTTACCTTTCCCTAATTAGCCACTTCTTATATGTGCAATTTTGAGGAAAGAAGAGGGTGGAGAAAAGTTCCAACTATTTAAAAGAAATCTTTCCAGTGATCTTCAAGTGGTGGGGTATGAGGGGAAGCTAAACTGATAATAAATAACTAATGAATCCCAAAAAGCAAATTCCATCAGTCAAGCAAGATTTCATTAGTCTAAAGTATGACATGCTATTTTGACAGCATTTATTTTCAAATATTCTATACTTTAATACCCAAGTATATAATTCAGACTATTCATTAATTTAGGTGGCCTGTGTCCTTTTCCCCCATTAGTTCCCATTAAACATTATATTGTCTAAGTGGTTTACAGGCTGGTAAAATGAGAAATACAGCTTTCTAAAATACCTCAACCCCACTAATTTCTCAAGCAGCAGACAACAGCTCAATACAAAATAGTCAAATGAACGTGGTTCACCCAGCCTCCAGGTATAGATTATTTTTAAAAGATTTTTAACAACAATATCCTTTAAGGAAAAACTGTTCATGTGAAGGAAAGGGCATTACTCTAAGCAATTCAAGCTAAAAGGAAACAGAAAGTCCTTGGCCCCATCTTCAAATGGAAGTTCACTCATTCACTCACACAATCCAGGAGACCTCTGTAATCAACAACACTCAGCTGCCACCTGTACTGATCTTAGCATCAAGTTACAGAGAACTATCAGGCAGCACAAGGTTCTTTTTAGATGTGAAAAGGAAGCTCAGAACCAAAAGGGCACTTCCATGGGAAATAAGACAGGGAAGAAAAGGGCTTCAGAAACTGCACCTCATACATGATTTAAAAAAACAAAACAAAACACTGTCATTAATCCCCTACTATTTGGCCACCACAGCAACTTTTTTTTGGCTAAGGGCTACCCACACCAATAATTCATTAATGTATCAAAGTAATCAACTTCCAAATTTAGGTCTAGTTTTGAGACACCCCTAGAGTCCAGAGCTAAGAAAGTGGACCAGAACTTCCTTAAGGAAGCCCTGGCATTTTGCAATTAATTTTTATTTGGTACAGTGTGCCTCCCTGATTTACAGGAGGAAAATGAAGTAAAAAAGAACCATTTGTCCATTCTACCCTGAGGATTCTCAGTGTCATTCAGTTTTGTCTTGGCATTTATTCATGTACTTGTACAATACGATGCTATGTCCCTGTCCCTCCAGATTAATGATGGTAGGAAAAGGTCTCTGAGGAATTAAGAGAATCTAGGACCTCTCTACGTTGCTCTGCTGACTGTCTCAACATCAATCAATCAACAAACAGTAATGAGGCACCTACTGTGTTCCAAGCACAGAGCTAGGCATTGCAGATATAAAGACAAAAGGGGAACAGTTTCTCTCTGGCTACTGCTTGAAGTTCCGGAGAGGTAAGGAGGCAAGGGCATCAGCACCCTACCCTTCAATTTCAAACTCGCCCTGGGCCAGACAACTAGATGAGTGTGTTGAATTCTAGGGAATACCTCTGCATTAACCCTTCCTACCAGGAGAGTGGGGAAAAAAAGATAGGAAAGACAGAAAGAGGTAGGAAAGAACAGAGAAAGCAAGAATGCTTAAAAAAAATATACACATAGGAATGACTGATTGGAGGTGAGGATGCCCTAGAGACAGCAAAGCCCTATTTTCAGTAGTAGGCCTATAATTAGTATTAATGGGAACAGTGCTATTAATCAAACTATGGAAATAATATTCAATTAGGGGATAAAGACAAATTGAGGAAACTTTCAGCACATTTTCCCTATATTATATTAAGGAATCTGAAGAATCATTTTCATTACTTTCTTAACTCTATCCATATAGAAATAACAATTTAACTCAAAACTGTGGAATAGTGAAAAAAATTACTGACCTGGATTTGTGTCCCAATGACAACACTTACCTGGGTGACCTAGAATAAATCACTTCACCCATTTCTTCATCTATAAAATGAGCGCTAACATAGACAGGCAGTGTCATGGAGAGAGCATGCAACTAGAAATCAAGAAACCTGGGATCTAAGCCAGGTGTTTCCAATCCTTATTGGCTGTGTGATATTGAACAAATCACCTAAACTCTCTAAGCCTCAACTAGTTCATCTCTAAACTGGGAGTGATACCTGCCCGAGCTTTAAACCAGAGGGCCAAGATGAGAATCCAACATGATAAAGTGTAATATTACATTTGAAAGAACTTTGACACCTACAAAGCACTAAGTAAATGTAGGGTACAAAGGTGTTGTTACTAGAGTGTTGGCTGGTTGGTTGGTTGATTGGTTGGTTGGCTGGTAGAGTGTAACGGTGTAGTGGAAAGAGAGCTGGACTGAGTGTCAAGATAGACCCAGGTTCAAAACTAGTTTACTAGCTGCATGATACTGACCAAGTAACTTGACCTAAGACAAACATGTTTCTTCAAAAGGGATAACAGTCATTGTTAGCTTCTGCTTCACTGGGTTGTTATAAAGATAAATAAAAGATGTAAAGTGCTTTATACATCTGACAGCAGTCAGCAATGGTAGTGATAGTACTAAGAATGTTGTAGTTAAAATTAGAGTATACCACTACACTGAAGGGCAACTGGCCACTTCATAGATGTCAGAAAACTTCCCAGATCTCAATGATTTCAATAATGGATAAAATTTTAAAAAATTATACCAACCTCCCCCAACTCCCCCTGCCCCCCAAAATTCCAAAGAAACAAAAACAGAAAAGCAACCTATGGTAACAATGATAACAGGCTTAAGTGTATGATACATGAAGTTATGAACAGTAGGGAACATCTATGTTTTAATAACCTTTCAGTATTCACAAAAACGTACATATTGCTTTTGTTATACATATAAAATGGTACTGACATGTTTTTCAGCCAAGATACACTTTAATACATATTCCTAAAGACAAGTATCTGTAAGTCACTAACACTGTTCATTTCAAAGAGAAATGTAACAACGGCTGTTTACAATCCCATATCCATTACATTGTATTTGGACCCTCTTTTATTCCCTCATCTACACCAAAATGGAAAGCATGTGAATGGAAAGTGTTTTTGGGTAGCCAGTCACATGCTCCAGCTAACAGCAAAACATAAAAGGAACCAGATTCCTCTTTGTTAATTTTGCTCCAGTTCGAGGTGAATGCCAAAAGGCATACCAACTTTTCAGCCTGCCATGACTGCAGATAGGACATTGAAGGACACAGCTGCAGGAGCACAGTTATTTATAACCAAAGAATTCTCTTATGCAAATCCAACCACACTTAGAAAACAGAACATGCACCACCAGGAAAGCCTAAGCTGGCAGGGGTGGGAATCTGCAGCCTTGAGGCCACATGTGGCCTTCTAAGTTCTTAGGTGCAGCCTTTTAACTGAATCTAAGTTTTACAGAACAAATCTTTTTATTAAGGGGATTTGCTCTGTGAAGTTTGGTATCAGTCAAAGGGCTGCACTTGAGCACCTAGAGAGACACATGTGGCCTCAAGGCCATGGGTTCCCCACACCTCCCTGGTAGGGGATAAAGCCACAGTGAATAAGTTTTCTATAACTTAAACAATATAACACCCAGCATGGAGATGACATGTTTTTCTCTTCTAGTGAGAGTGACTTAATGGCCTTTCTGGTATCTCATAACATACTATGTTTTCATGAGGGAGGATAAATAACGAGTTATGTAGAAGGTTAGGTTATTTTTCCCTCATTTATTCTGCCCAAGATCTGTAAAATGGAAATGAGGCAGAGATATTATCCATCAGTAAAAGTTCAAAGTGGGAAAAAACTAGTTATACTGAATTAATCAAGCATCTGTCACTATGACTCTAACTATAAAAATATGCATTAGAAATTTCATAATTATTGAAAAGATTTTTTATTACAAAAAATGTTAAGACCTTTTGCACAAATAAAATCAAATCATCTTTGATAAAGGAGGAAATGGGTAAGTACGAAACATCTTTGTATGAAATACATCTGATAAGAATTTGATATACAAGATACATAAACAACTAACCAAAAAAATGCAAGAAAAGCTATTACTCTATACAAAGGCTCCATAGACACCAAAATATTTATAGCAGCACTTTTTATGGTAGCAATGAACTGAAAACAAAGCAGATCCATCATAACTGGAGAATGGCTTAACAAATTTTGGCACATGAATGCAAAGGGATATTACTGTGATGTGAGAAGTGGTGAATGAAATGAATACAGAGAATCATGAGAAGACATGAAATAATGTTAAGTGAAGTAAGCAGAGCCAGGAAAACAATATAGCATAATGCCTATGACAATGAAAACAGAAAGAGCAACCACAAAATAACTGAGACTGAATGCTACAAAATTATAAAGAAGCTTGGTCCCAAAAGAGAAACGAGACATTAGAGACATTTGTAGACATTAGAGTGTACTGGGGCAGAATGCTAACAAGAACAGGTTTTCTTTTACAATGTGTTTGGAGATTTTCCCTATTTTTCCTCCTCTTCTTCCTTTCCTTTCTTTTTAAAAAAAATTTCTTTGTTATATAAACAGTGGCTCTCTGGGAGGAAGATGGAAAAAATATAGGGAAAATCTAGGCAACAGAAAGACAAAAAATATCAATAAAAAATTTTTAATAAGTTTTTTTAAATGCCTACTCACATTCACAAACAAAACTCACTATTCCTAGAAAGGAATTGCAAGAAAAGACCTCAATGGTTACCTAATTTGACATGCTCCTTTTACAGATGCCCTACAAGGATGACATGACTTGCCCAAGAACACACAGATAATATGAGGGCTCAGTTTCAAACCCAGATCCTCTGAATCTAAATCCCTGTGGTTTTTCCACTGTATCGCACTAATTTCTAATTCTAATTACAAGCCCTCTCAGATATGTGATGTTTCACATTTACTCAATTTTTTTCCTACAGGCCACCTACACATACTTTTTCTCCCACCCCACGCAACTACAAATGGTCTCTTCCAATCTGAGAAGCATTTTCCTGCTGATATCGCATAGCAGTGGATGCCCTTTAGCAAGGCTGGTTGTGCAATGCTGCATGTGTTCATACGTTCTAAGAGTTATAAGGGTCACAAGAGGGGTTGGTATAAGACAGGGATAGGTATATGAGACACAGATAAAGCAATACAGTTTTAAATGTTCATAGGATCACAGACAGAGAGCTGGAAGGGATTTAGAGGTCACTTAGTTCAATCTAATTTTACAGACGAGGAAACTGATGCCCAGAGAGGTTAAGTGTTTGCCTAAAGTTATACAGCTAGCAAATAGCACAGTCAAGAATTAAACCCAAATTATTTGCCTTAAAATCTAGTGTGGGGTTCCCCCCCACTATACTACAGCCCTTCATAGTGGCTTAATTCATTATAATTATCATAGCAGTGTCACATTTCTGTAAAGTTTTACAGTTAATAAAGTACTTTTCTCCTAACTACCCAATTAATGGATTACCCACAGGGCTAGTAAATATCATTAAAACCTCAGATGAAAACTTCTGATTCCAACCAAGGTCAAGGCTCTTCCTAAGGGCTATTCCTCAGTGCTATTCATTTAAGACTCTACCCATCAAATGTATTTACAAAAACAAAACATTCTGTTTACAAACGCAAGTACACAAGAATTGTTTGGTGTTAAAAGTGTTCCTCCAGCCCCATTTTTTTCCCCAAAAAGTATGGACTACATTGCATATCAGCTTCATTACTCAATCCCTAACCTTTCCATTTAAGAACTGCTTACTCTCCAGATCCCCACAACTCTCGAAACACTGAAATCATTTATGAGAAGAATTAGGCATCCTGTACAGTGGACACACTTTCCTACAGCATTTATACCCAAAAGACATTTCTGTGCTTTTGCTTAGTCACAGAGGTGGAGTTGTTTCCATCAATAAGGAGGTACCAAAAGTGTCTGATGAAAGTCATTCAAATGATGCAGTGTAGTACAGTCTATATAGGTACAGGCCATTGATGTTCCCCCTCCCTTAATTTGGGAAGAATGCAAAGAAGATGCAATTCTATTGGCACAGTGCCTCCCATCCCCCAAAACAAATAAAACTAAAATCAAAGAATTTTGGAGTCAGAAGAGACATTCAAGATATTATCATTTTATTTAGGTTATCTTTTTCTGGGCTGGCAATTTCATCAGTGTGGAGTACACCTGGTGAAAGAAGCTTTCTCTACCAACATAGAGACAGTGTGGTGCAGCTAGCCTTGGCATCAGGAAGTCTTGGATTCAAGTTCCTACCTCTGATACATGCATTCTGTGGGGGGAAGAAAGGGGAGAGATATAATGTGCATATAAATAAATCTAACTGATGTAACTCATTTTTGGGAGGACAGTGTAATTGGGGAATCAGGAAATCTTCATCCATAAAGTGTTGTTATTGTCAAGTCTTTTCAGTCATGTTGGACTCTTTGTGACCCTATCTGAGGTTTTTGGGTAAAGATACTGGAGTAGTTTGCCATTTTCTTCTCCAGCTCATTTTACAGATGAGGAAACTGAGGCAAAAAGGTTAAGCAACACGCCAGGGTCACTGTAGCCAGGGCAGCACTCTGGCATACACAGGAGGGCCTGCTGCACAGGTTCTTAGATCTGCTTTTCTAAAAGGAAAGCAACTTTTGGGGAGCCAACAATCTTCTTTAATTACGTTCGCTAACACAGAAAATACAAGCAGAGAAATAAAGAGCAACAGACAGGGCCTACAACTGTCTGACCATGAGCAATACATAGATCACAGATCAACAGAGCCAACTGTCTGATCATTACATACATACAAGTTACCAGAGAGAGAAGCACCAACATCTGGGTTTTCAAAGCCAGGGGGCTTCTTAGCGGCTACCCAGAGTCTTGTCTGGCCAAACAAACATTTCCAATGAGTAAGGCCCCAAAGCAAAACCCCACCTCAGGGTATTTATACACTTTTCAGAGCCTAGGACAGGACCCTCTGACCCAGTGCCTCAATAGGAATTAACAAAACCTATTGAGGTCTATAAATGAGCAGGGAAGATCTTTAACTCTTCCCCCCACCCACCATTAACCTTATATTAACATTACAGTCACACATCTAATAAGTGTCTGGAGCCAGAGCTGAGCCAGGAAGGCTGTTCACACAGGAGCCTCTACCCTGTGTGACATCAGAGAGTGGCACCAATCACTCAATTTATTAAGCATCACCAGAGTTGAGGCACAAAGGAAATTAAGGGCCTAAGAGTGAGAAGTGAAGGCAGAGTGCATTCTGAGGACAGCAGCTGGTAGGGGATAGGGGAAGACCTGAGAAACACCATGAAGATTCTAGATGGATTGCTGAGCTCAGAAAGCAGCTAGCAGGCTAGTTTAGCAGGAACATATGGTGTTTATAGAGTAGTATTGTGAAATGCGTCTCAGAAAGTTTGTGGGAACCAGATGGTAAAGGATTTTTTAATGCCAGGTTGAGAAATTTATATTTTGTCCTACAGGATGGGATGGAGAATTTTAATAAGGTGAATGACAATGGTCGAATCTGTGTTTTAGGGAAATTACTTTGGAAGCTGTGTAAGGGGATGGATGAACTGTTGAGGGGAGAGACTGGATCCAAGGAGGGTACTTTGATAGTCCAAGTAAGAAAGGATGAGCAATCAAACTAGAGTGGTAGCCAGAGAAGTAGAGAAAGGGAGTCAGATTCAAGTGAGGCTAAGGAGTGGGGAATAATTAGAGTTGTTTAGATATACTTTGTTATTCCTAATTGGGACAATTGGGACAAAGTAGCAAAACTAACAAAAGTTTGGGGGGGGGGGAACAGGTTGATGATGCAAAGTGAAAGCAAGCAATAGCGGGGGAAATATCAGTATTCTTCCTAGCTCTGATTATTGACTTTGTAATGATGTGACAGTAATGTTAAAAAGAAAAAAAAAAAAACCAAAGTTACCTTCTGTCTTACACAAAAGTACGTACCTCTATTGGCAAATCATGGCTTTCCTTTGGAGATTCACTGCCACAAATAAGCCATACTTTGTTACAAAGAGAAAAAAGGGTTACTTCTAGTATCAGAAGCCCCTACCTGATGAAAGGGGGTATTCCCACATTCTGAATTTTCAAGCATAACTGAATTATAGAAGATTATTAAACTCTGACAGATAACTAGTTATGGTAAATAACTAATATGAATATTAGCCTTACGTACCCACCCAATTTTTCTCCATCATTTAAAATTACACTGATTCTTAGATTATGCTGTTGTTGGTACAAAGTAATCTCTATTAAACTAAATTAAGGGGAAGATGATCAAATTCTGATCAAATTAATGAGTTTTTCTGAAGTTAGGTATTCTTTCCCCAGAATTGAATTTCCTCCATAATCTGTGGTGGGGGAGGGGGGAAGGAGAGATGTTTTAATGTCCACTTCTCAAAATGCTCACACTGATGAATGATCCAGTAACTCCTTACTTTTCAGACAATAGATACAATAGCCAGTTGCAACAGAGAAGTTGTCCTCTGATCTGAGCTAGGCAAAATCTGAACATTTTATAATCTCTCATGCTGAACTGAGAAGACAAAAAGATAAATGAGGTAGTACAGACTGGGAAGACAAATGACTTGTAGAGTTGAGTCAGTGGGGTAGAGCAACTGAGTTGTGGTTGGAATATTCTGGGAAAAGGTAATATATTAGCAGGATAATTAATTACATCAAATTGAGCAGGTGTTTTCCATTGTGGTACCAAGAGGCAAGATGGTTTTCCATGGGAAAGAAAAGTCTTTTCCAGTCCTTCAGGACAGCACTTACCTTGTCTACCCACAGCCCTCTGCAAAAATGCTAACAAGTGACATACATGCTAAAATATCACTCCCTGTTTCTGCTTTATCTGAATTATAGCAATGCATGAAGTTATAAGGAGTTTACATTTAAGCCTCACATAAAGAAAACCAAACTATCCAAAAGAGGACAGGGCTGCCTTGAGAGGTAATGAGTTCCCTTCACCAAAGATCTTCTCTCCCTAGAGGCACCTGCTGGGGGTGGGAGTAGGAGGGGGCACAGTAAATAGAGTGCTGGATCTGAAGTCCAGAAGACTTGAATTCAAATCCAGCTTCAGTCATATACTAGCTGTGTTACCCTGGGCAAGTCACTTAACTTCTGCCTGCTTCAGTTTCCTCAACTGTAAAATAGGGATAATAATAACATCTATCTTGCAGGGTCTTTGTGAGGATCAAATGGAATATTTATAGAACATTTAGCAAAGTTCCTGACATATAGCAGGTGCTTAAAAAATGCCTGTCCAGAGGAGCCAAGATGGCAGAGTAGAAAGACACACATATGCTAGCTCCGAACCCACAGCCCATAAAATATCTGTAAAGAAGAACTCCCAACAAATTCTGGGGCAGCAGAAGCCACAGAACAACAGAGTGGAGGAGATTTCTGTTCCAGAGAGCCCTGAAAACCTCATGCCCCAGACCCAGTGCAGAGCCCAGCCCTGCCTTGGCTGTGCGGCACCTAGAGGAGCAGATCTGAGCAGGCTTCAGGGACAGAATCTCCAGCAGCCGCACAGGTCCCTCCGCCCACAGGTGACAAGGGTCGGCGAGAGGGTCTTTTTGGGTGGTCGAGAGGGGAGTGGGGTGTCCCTGTAACTCAGGCCCCCTCGGGAGGCAGCAGCAGACAGGGGCTCCCAGAGCAGGCAGGAGCTCAGATCCATTGTTGAAGGTCTCCACATAAACCCCCTGGGGGAACTGAGCCCCCTGTGGTGGCCCTGCCCCCACCTGAGCACCTGAACTTAATCTCACACTGAATAGCAGCCCCGCCCCCACCGCAAGCCCTGAGGCTGGGAAGCAGCATTTGAATCTTGCTGGGGATGGAAGCTCAATTCCATGTGGACAGTCTCGGGCGGGTAAAGGTGGCAACTTCTAAATCTTAGAGTTCTCATGAGGCCCCCCCATAAAACACCAGGGAATCGAGGAGTGAGACTGAGCAATCTCGTGTATTTCCGCCTCTTCCCGTGAGAAACGTGATGGGAGGAGCATCCCCCTCGAGACTGTCCCGGATTTGGGCACACCTATTGTTATCTAACAGGCGCGGTATTTAGGTGCAAACTATTCGGCCAGAGAGCTTAATTAGGGTCGGGAAAGCCCGAAGGCGCTCTTAGCTCCGGAGGGGCCCTTACAGGACAGAGGGCTCCCTTTTCCCTCTCTTCGCTCTCCCCTCCCCCTCTCTCCCCACTTACACTTCTACTTCCAATCTCTTACCGTAAGATCTTTGCCTCCTTGGGAGATTCCTCGCTCCCTCCTAAGGAAGAATTCCCCCCTGCACTTGTAACCAGAACCCTGAATAAAAGCTTAACCCTTGTTCGACTCTGGGAGGTCTCTTCTCTCATACGACTATCCGGTTTGGCCAGCCGAAGACCTTCGAGAGGTAAGGTAAGAAGACTCGGGTAGCCCTCAGGCCTCTAGGCCTGGCAGAATCTCAGACCCCAAGCCCTGGCTGGACAGATCTGGAGTCCAGGTCAGGGTGGAGAGGACACTCAGAAGTCAAGTCACTGCCTGGGAAAATGCCCAGAAAAGGGAAAAAAAATAAGACTATAGAAGCTTACTTTCTTGGTGAACAGATAATTCCTCCCTTCCTTTCTGATGAGGAAGAACAATGCTTACCATCAGGGAAAAACACAGAAGTCAAGGCTTCTGTATCCCACACATCCAAAATAAATATACCATGGGCTCAGGCCATGGAAGAGCTCAAAAAGGATTTTGAAAATCAAGTAAGAGAGGTGGAGGAAAAACTGGGAAAAGAAATGAGAGAGATGCAAGAAAAGCATGAAAAGCAGGTCCAACACCTTGCTAAAGGAGACCCAAAAAAATGCTGAAGAAAATAACACCTTGAAAACTAGCCCAACTCAATTGGCAAAAGAGGTTCAAAAAGCCAATGAGGAGAAGAATGCTTTCAAAAGCAGAATTAGCCAAATAGAAAAGGAGGTCCAAAAGCTCACTGAAGAAAATAGTTCTTTTAAAATTAGAATGGAACAGATGGAAGCTAATGACTTTATGAGAAACCAAGAAATCACAAAACAAAACCAAAAGAATGAAAAAATGGAAGAGAATGTGAAATATCTCATTGGAAAAACAACTGACCTGGAAAACAGATCCAGGAGAGACAATTTAAAAATTATGGGCCTACCTGAAAGCCAGGATCAAAAAAAGAGCCTAGAATCATCTTTCATGAAATTATCAAGGAAAACTGCCCTGAGATTCTAGAACCAGGGGGCAAAATAAGTATTCAAGGAATCCACAGATCACCACCTGAAAGAGATCCAAAAAGAGAAACTCCTAGGAACATTGTGGCCAAATTCCAGAGTTCCCAGGTGAAAGAGAAAATATTGCAAGCACCCAGAAAGAAACAATTCAAGTACTGTGGAAATACAATCAGGATAACACAAGATCTAGCAGCTTCTACATTAAGGGATGGAAGGGCATGGAATATGATATTCCAGAAGTCAAAGGAACTAGGACTAAAACCAAGAATCACCTACCCAACAAAACTGAGTATAATACTTCAGGGGAAAAAATGGTCTTTCAATGAAATAGAGAACTTTCAAGCATTCTTGATGAAAAGACCAGAGCTGAAAAGAAAATTTGACTTTCAAACACAAGAATGAAGAGAAGCATGAAAAGGTAAACAGCAAAGAGAAGTCATAAGGGACTGTTTACAGTTGAACTGTTTACATTCCTTCATGGAATGAAAATATTTGTAACTCTTGAAACTTTTCAGTATCTGGGTAGTGGGTGGGATTGCACACACACACACACACAGAGACAGAGAGCACAGAATGAATTGAATAGGATGGGATCATATCTTAAGAAAATGAAATTAAGCGGTGAGAGAGAAATATATCGGGAGGAGAAAGGGAGAAATAGAATGGGGCAAATTATCTCTCATAAAAGAGGCAAGCAAAAGTCTTTTTAGTGGAGGGGAAAAGAGGAGAGGTGAGAGAAAAACATGAAGTTTACTCTCATCACATTTCACTAAAGGAAGGAATAAAATGCACACTCATTTTGGTATGAAAACCTATCTTACAATACAGGAAAGTGGGGGAGAAGGGGATAAGCAGAGTCAGGGGGATGATGGAAGGGAGGGCAATGGGAGGAGGGAGCAATTTGAAGTCAACACTCTTGAGGAGGGGCAGGATCAAAAGAGAGAATAGAAGCAATGGGGAGCAGGACAGGATGGAGGGAAATATAGTTAGTCTTACACAACATGACTATTATGGAAGTCATTTGCAAAACTACACAGATATGGCCTATATTGAATTGCTTGCCTTCCAAAGGGAATGGGTGTGGAGGGAGGGATGAAGAGAAGTTGGAACTCAAAGTTTTAGGAACAACTGTCAAGTTCTGTTCTTGCTACTATGAAATAAGAAATACAGGTAAAGGGGTATAGAAAGTTATCTGGCCCTACAGCACAAAAGAGAAGATGGGGAGAAGGGAAGGGAGGGATGATAGAAGAGAGGGGAGATTGGTGATAGGGGCAATTAGAATGCTCAGTGTTTTGGGGTGGGGGGAGGGGACAAATGGGGAGAAAATTTGGAACCCAAAATTTTGTTAAAATGAATGTTAAAAATTAAATAAATTAATTAAATTTAAAAAAAAAATGCCTGTTCCTTCCTCCCCCACTCCTGCTCCGCCCCACCCTTGGAATTCACTCCTTCCCTCAAATCTGCACCTCTTAGATCTGCTTCCATCAGATCTCAGCTAGTGTGCTGGGGTGTAGGGTGTGTTCAGGGAGGACTAGTATTTTGATGTGATGGCTGCCAAGACCTTTTCCAGGCTCTTTCCACCTTCGGTGTTCACCTGTTCCACCCAATTCTCATCTGTAGCTCCAAGAAGTTGCAGCATTCACAGCAGCCACACCCCAGTAAACCATTTCAGCAGATGGGCCAAACCAGGTTAAGGGTAACCAAGGGGTCTCAAATCCATTGGTGAGTTAGGGGGGTATCTACCCCAAGCGCATGAAGAATTCCTCTAGTAGAATAGACCATAGGGTCGTTTCTTACTGGAAGCAACAGTGAGACTTGGCAGCCCCCTGGGTGTTGGAGCAGCCTTTTAAGGATCACATTGCCCACGTCCTAGCATGAGGAAGGGGGCTAGAAAAGGTGCCCTAAAAATTGTCTGTTTACCCAATCCTGGCCTGATTCCCACGGCAGGCGGGGAATCCATACTATGCAGTCAAAACACAAAAAATGTACAAAATGTACAAAAACATCTGCAAAGATGATTCCACTCACCATCGGCACATGGAACATGTGCACACTAACAGATAACACAAAATTCAGTAGACCTGAAAGACGAACTGTTCTTGTTGCAAGAGAACTAAACTGGTATCACATCCAAATAGCAGCCCTCAGTGAAATAAGGTTGGCAAATGAAGGCCAGTTTACTGAAGTTGGAGCTGGACACACATTTTTCTGGAGTGGAGGCAGTGAAGGGAAGCACTGTGAAGCTGGTGTGGGTTTTGCAATCAAAACTAATCTAATCAGCAAGCTGGCATGCCTGCCAAAAGGAGTGAATGACAGGCTCATGACAATGCGATTGCCACTCGCAGGAAAACCCCATGCCACCATCATCAGTGCCTATGCTCCCACCATGACGAACCCTGATGAGGTTAAAGAAAAATTTTACGAAGACCTAGAGACCCTTATCATGAATGTGCCAAAAGAGGACAAGCTTATAATTCTGGGTGATTTTAATACTAGAGTAAGCTCAGACTATCAGACTTGGCAGGGAGTCCTAGGGAGGAATGGAGGTGGAAACAGAAACAGCAATGGTCATTTACTGCTGAAGACTTGTGCATCGCATGACCTTCTTATCACCAACACTGTTTTCCATTTACCTAAACACAATAAAATTTCATGGATGCACCCTTGCAGCAAACACTGGCACCTAATAGACTACATGACTGTAAGGAGAAGAGACAGACAAGATATGACAAGTGACAAAGGCAATGTGTGATGCAGAGTGCTGGACTGATTATAGACTTATCCTTTCCAAGCTAAATACTCATATTCATCAAAAATGCTTCCTCCAAGGCAAAATGACTACCAGAAGAATTAATGTCAACAAATTAGAACTCTTCTCTGAGTCTGAATGGTTTTTTGCTAACTTGGAAGGAAAGTTGAGCCAACCCATAGTTGGCAACAGTGGAGCAGAAAAGGAGTGGACAGCTTTCAGAGATTTGGTGTACAGCACTGTATTTGCTCACCTGAGTCAGAACACCAGTAAACACCAAGACTGGTTTGATGAAAATGATGGGGAAATTCAGAAGCTTCTAAATGAAAAACAAGAACTCCACAGGATACACCAGCAGGATAGTTCATCCACCTCTAAGAAGGCAGCATTTAATTCCATCAAAAGAAAAGTACAAGCAAAGCTTAGAGAAATGCAGGATTCCTGGTTCAGTAAGAAGGAGATGAAATTCAGTCTTATGCTGATAGTAATAATCTAAAGCACTTTTATAATTCCCTGAAAGCTATTTATGGACCAAAAACCTATGGTGCATCACAGCTACTCAGTGCTGATGGAGCCACATTGATTAGTGATAAGGATATGATCCTAGAGAGATAGACTGAATACTTCCACAGCATTCTCAACAGACCATCATCAATCAATGCTGAGGTCATTGACAGTTTACCTTAGGTTGAAGTCAATCCCTCCTTTGCTGAACTTCCAACTGAAGAAGAGGTTTTAAGGGCCATTAGGCTCCTTTCATGTAGCAAAGCACCTAGTGCTGATTCTATTTCAGCTGAGATTTACAAGGTAGGGGGACCATTGCTCATACAAAAGCTGACTGAAATTTTCCAGATTATATAGCAAAAGGAGTTCAAGGATACCTCCATTGTCCATCTCTATAAAGGTAAAAGGAATAGATTGTCCTGCGACAATCACAGAGGGGGCTCTCTCTTAGTCACTGCTGGCAAAATTCTTGCTAGAGTCCTACTTAATAAGCTGACACTTCACCTGAAAGATAGTCATCTACCTGAGAGCCAGTGTGGCTTCAGAAAGGGCAGAGGAACAGTTGAACAGGTGTGTTTGCTGCCCGACAACTCCAGGAGAAATGCCAGGAGCAGAAGAGAGGTCTGCACACAACATCTGTAGATCTGACAAAGGCCTGTGACACTCTTAGTCATGAGGGCTAATGGAAAATTACATCAAAATTTGGCTGCCCAGAGAAGTTCATCAGTGTTGTACATCAATTTCATGATGGCATGTTTGTCTGGGTTATGGATAGTGGTCAATGCTCCCGTGCCTTCCCAGTCACCAATGGAGTGAAACAGGACTGTGTGCTTGCTCCTATGCTTTTTAGCGTGATATTTTCAGCCATGTTGTCAAATGGTTTAAATGAGGATGAACGTGGCATCAAGGTCAGCTACCATACTGATGATAAGTTCTTCAATTTGAAAAGGCTACAAAAAGCCAAGACCAAAGTGCATGGAGGGTTGATGCATGATTTTCCGTTTGCAGATGGTTGTTCACTCAATGCAGCCTCTGAAGCTCAGATGCAACAAAGTATGGATCAATTCTCCGCTGCTTGTGCTAATTCTGGCCTAATAATTAACACCAAGAAAACACAGGTGCTCCATCAGCCACTACCACACCATCTATACTTGGAATCATCGATTACAGCAAATGGAAAAGTGGATAAAAGTGTGGTGGATAAGTTCACTTACCTTGGTAGTGTACTTTCCAGGGATGTACACACTGACAATGAGGTTGATGCATGAATTACCAGAGCTAGCTCAGTGTTTGGGTGGCTCTGAAGAAAAGTTTGGGAGAGAAGAGGTATTAGACTGACTATCAAACTGAAGGTCTACAGAGCTGTTGTGCTGACGTCATTGTTATATGCCTGTGAAATATGGACAGTCTACCAGCGTCATGCCAGGAAACTGAATCACTTCCATTTGAATTGTCTGAGGACAATTCTGAGAATCACCTGGCAGGATAAAGTACCAGACACTGAAGTCTGTGCTCAAGCTGAACTGCCAAGCATTCAAACTATGCTTCAGAGAGCACAACTCCTATGGGCTGGCCATGTTGTCGAATGCAAAATATACACTTGACAAAAAGACTATTTTATAGAGAACTCCCATGGGACAATTGATCACATGGTGGTCAGAAGAAGTGATACAAGGACTCTCTCAAAGTCTCTCTAAAGAACTTTAGATCTGATTATGCAACATGGGAGACACTGGCACAGGACTGCTCAGCATGGAGTGCCCACATCAGAAAGGGTGTTGTGCTCTATGAGCAAAGCAGAATTGAGACAGCACAAAGTAAACATAGGATGGGCAAATTTGGAGTATCCACCCCAAATATTCATATGTACTATGTGTGCCCAACCTGTGGTAGAGCATTCAGAGCTCATATTGGTTTGATCAACCACAGTCGTACCCACTGAAACTTCACTTTATAGTGGTGATGTCATTTTGGTCCTCTTCAAAAAGGAAGGACAACAACCAGTGTGCCACTATCAGCTTAATGCATTTTCCAATCCCCTTAAGTGGCTAAGTATATTCTTTCTTATGAGTATTGTGTAGCTGATAAGAGTGTTGGACTTGGAATCAAGAACGCTTGGGTTCATACCCTTCCTCTGATACTTACTTTACTAATGATGTGACTATGATTAAGCTTCTTAAACTCTCTAAGGCAGTTTCCTCATCTGTAAAATGAGAATAAGAGTAGAGGTTTTCCTGGTCTCCTTATCTCACTAGGTGGTTGGAGCTTCATAAGGTACATAAAGAGCTTTTGTAAACTGAAGTGCTAAATGAATATTTGTACTTATATGGGTACATATTTTATTCCCACTCCCACATCCAGTACAAAGTAAGCTCCTTGAAATCAGAGCCTGCTTTTTCATTTTGTTTTTGTAGCCCTAGCACCTAACACACAGTCTAGCACATACTAAAGCTTAATAAACACTTATTGCACTGACATCTCCTTTTAAGAAGAACATTATTGACAAGCTGGAGAGCATCTAAAATAAGAAAAAAGGTGAAGTCTCAAGTTCATGACAAGTGAGGAAAGTCTATAGAAATTGGGGGTAGTTTAACTTGAAGAAGAAAAGACTTGGGGGGGGGTGGAGGAGAAGAGGACATGATATCTATCTTCATGTATTTGAAATTATGGTTGCTATGGGATACCCACCCCCAGATCATTCTCCCTCCTCTCTCAAGGAATCCAATACCTGGTTCACCATCCTCCTCTCCTCCCCAGTTTCTGCTCTCATTCTGCCCTTATTAACATTTACATAGAGATTTCCTAACTTCCCAGTTCCTCAGCCTCCTTAAATTCCAAGACTTCAACTCAACCACACATAGGGATAGATGATCACACACTAGATATCACTAGAGTTCCATTTCCTTATTAGAAACTCTTGACATTCCTCTATCTGATCATAACCTCCTATTCTTCTATCACTTCCAGGCCTCACTCCTCCTGAGAAGTGAACCTCCCATTCCCCTACCCTTCATTTCAGTTTCCTCCCTTTCTAATCTTGACTCTACCATTGGCTATTTCAATTCTACACCGTCCTCTGCTCTAGAACCTCTTCCCTCTTGTCTTATTCCTGTAAGCTCTTGCCAAATCTCAATCTTAGATTACTTCCATCATATGCCTTGTTTGCTCTGCACATAAGACTGCTGAACATTAGAGGAAGAAACACAACTGAGCTAACCAGGTATATCATACATAAATATTATAAATTCATGTTATCCAACCTCAAAACTGGGTTCACACTATAACAAGAAAGTCCCTTTAAGTCCTCCCTAATTGATTCCCAATTTCAATCCCTACAGAAGCTATTTCAAACCTTCTCTTCCCTTCTTAACAGCATCTTCCCCACTCCCCCACCTCACCCCCAATCACCTAGCCAGCTGAGGACCTAGCCTCTTTACTGAAAAAAAAAAACCAAAAAAAACCAAGGTCATTTCAGGAGAATTCAGATCATCCCACCTCCAGGACCAGTGCTCTATCCACTATACAACCTAGATGTCCCTAGCCTCTCCAATTCTTAAATAAACTTCACTAGACCCCACCATCTCTCAAGCTTTCACACTATCTCTCTCCTCCCTTTCCCAGACTTCTTGAAAATGCTATCCACACTTACCACTTCCTCTCTTCTCATTCACTCAAACCATCGTTTCTGGTTTCTTACATCATCACAACTTTCTCCAAAATGACCACAATAACTGCAAAAATGTGATGGGTTTTTTCTTAATTCTCAACTTTCCCAACACGTTTACTGCATGTAACACCGTTGATCACCCTCTCCACCTAGATATCCTCTCCTCTATAATTTCCGTGACACTCTTTTCTCCTTGTTTTCAGTTTCCATTGCTGATTTATCATCCATATCATGTCTCTTAATGTTGGATGTTCCACCAGGTTCTGTCTGAGGCCCCCACCTCTTCTCCCACTACACTCTCTCGGTAACTTCATCAGATCCCATGGGATTCAACTGTTCATCTCTATTCATATTTATATATCCAGTTCCAGTCTCTCATCTGAACTTGACAAACTGCCTATTAAACATTTATAAAAATCCAGAAGAAGATCTCCAGAGCTTTGAGCAGATCCTCTTTCAAGAATTTACTGAAGGAACAGGGACAACATCAGAACACAGTGAAAAAGCTTTGGATGAGATCATGCAGGTTGAAATCTGCATAAAGGAGAGAGTAGCCCTCCTGGATGCGATCATGGATCAAACCCTTCCCATTCAAACACTTTGGAATTCTGAGAGAAAAACCTAGCTTAGATGTTAAGTGATCTTTCCAAGATCACCCAGCTAATAAGTGGGGGAGCTGGGCCTGGCACCTAGGCCTGGTCCTTTCTCCATTACAGCAATGTCACTATATGGTAGACAAATAGAAATTAAAATGTCATAGCCACTAATCCCCTCCTCTCCCTTTTTTAAATTAAATTTTGTTTTCAAATATCAAGCATTTATCACACACATACACACACCCCATATTGGCCATGTTCAAAAATGCATGCCTTATTCTGCATATCAGTCCTTTACCCCAAGGTGAGGAGGTGAATCTCTCGCCACCTTTCCTTTCTTCTAGATAAGCTTTGCCTAAAGTTTCATTATCTTCAAGGATCTTCTTCCTTTTTTCCATCTCTCTTCCATGTAATCCCTCTATGCTTTTCTCAGCAGTATATGTAATATTGCCTCCCCTACCTGGGACAGCCCAATGAACAGAAATAAAGGGCTACATACCTGGTGGTTTCTATTGAGTTAGCATACTTCAGTGAATGAAGCACAAGCCTCCTGTCAGAAATCATAAATTGCCAAACTGGAGTAGGTTATTTAATGTAATTATGCAATCAAATAACTCTTTCACCTAAAAACGGCTCCATAAAAAAAGAAGGGAAGAAACAGTGACAGCTGTTAACCGTAAGCTCCTTGAGAGCAGGAATTGTCTTTTGCCACCTTTTGTATACCCAGAGCTTACTGAACAAACTTCCTGGCACCTATACCCTGGGCTGTCTAATCTTGAAAAATAAACACACACACACACACACACACACACACACACACACACACACACACACACACACCCAAAAAACCCAAAACAAAACAAAACAACTTGTGCATAATAGTTCAGTTTCTTATACAATTCTTTTCCTTTGTTCTAAGCTGGGTAGCACAGTACATAGAGTGCTGGGCCTGGAGTCAAGAAGACTTCTTCCTAAATTCAAATCTGGTTTCAGACACTTACTAGCTGTGTGACCCCAGGCAAATCATTTAACTCTGTTTGCCTCAGTTTCCTCTTCCGTAAAATGAACTGGAGAAGGAAATGGCAAATCATTCCAGTATCTCTGCCCAGAAAACCCCAAATGGGTCACAGAGAGTAGGGTATGCCTGAAAAACAACTTAACAATATACTGAAACATCTTTATTGATGATTTTTAAGGTCATAACTACACAAAAAATTTAATCTTGACTTATCTGTACAGGTACTAAAACTGTCAGCATTTCAGTCTGAGCTCATATGACCATCCTGACAGCAATACACAAGTCCAAAGTGTAAATGATGACAAGTGTCTTCTGGAAGTTATTGCTTTAAAGAAAGCTGGGAAAAGCTGTCCCATGTTTAGTATAACAAGCCTGTGCTTGGTTATGTCCATGTTTGCCAAATTCTTCTGGGAACAATGGTCAGGATGCATGAAACTATGTGACACACCCAATTACTGAAGACAACTTTGATAACAAGCCTGCTTCTCTGTGTATGGCCTGTGATCTACATTCTCAAACATCCAGTAAAGGAACATCTGGGCTATGGCCTCTGGCCATTCTCAAGAGACTGTCAAAGACAAGTGAGCAGAATACCAAACCATTTGGCCTGGGCACTTTCTTATGCCCGGCTAAGTTGCAGGATAGAGGATACTCCATGGCCAAAACATGTGCTTTCATAAGAAAATAACTGTTAAAAGCTATGCCAAAAAAATAAAGGACCATTTTTTTAAAATGCAAAGAACAGAAGGAAGTTGGGGAAAATGAACAAACAAGCAGGATAGTTTGAAAGTAACGTGAAGAATTTATGACATACTTTAAAAAATAAGTGGTATGAAATAGAGATTCATGGTTTCATCTAGAATCCTTTATGTTCTGCGGTGCTTTTTTTTAAATGTTGAAATTCAGAATCAAAATTGTTTCTTCAAAAAGAAGTGCTGTTCATAAGGTATCTTCAGCTTTGCACCCTAGATCCTAGGAGCCCAATAAATTGCACTAAATGTGAAAGTTTAGTTGAACAAACTCAATGAAACTTAGGTGTTCTTACTATGTCTACATAGTAAATACTTTTGTGTAAGTTACTTAAATCTGGCTACTATGATTGTTAATGGAGAACAAATCAATGGGGGCTTGTGAAGAACACCACTAGAAACATAGGACCTCTGGTTACCCTAGAGCCTCAAGATAGTAGCAGTCACCTCTAGAGATTAGCCCAACAATGTGAGTTGAGAGTTGAGGGAGTAGCCCCAGATGACATGCTACATTCATGTACTTTAAACTTGACTAGTCTGTTACACATGTACCGAGGTCAGTAATAAGGGTCCTACAAAGTTCTAGGGTTATACTAGGATTTAAAAGGGAAGTCTTGACCCTAGAAGTTTCATGACTCACTCATATTCAGGTTGACCTGAATGGTCTGGTACTACCTCCCTCTGGTCAATAGCAGAATGCTAAGTAAAAGCATAATTATAGTAGTGGGGCAGTACAGTGGATAGAGTGCTGGGCCTGGAATAGGAAGACTTAAGTTCAAATCCAACGTCAGATACTTATTAGCTGTATGACCCTGGGCAAGTCACTTAACCCTGTTTGTCTCAGTTTTCTCATCTGTAAAATGAGCTGGAGAAGGAAACGGCCAACCCCTTCAATATCTTGGCCAAGAAAATCCCAAATGGGGTCACAAAGAGTTGGATACAACGGAAAGGAGTAGAGCTGTGCCAGTCTGTAGATTAAAGCAGAAATCTGACTCCACCAGTATTTTTAAGGACCATCAATTTTGTATAGCACTTTAAGATTACAAAGCACTTTAAAACAAACCCTGTGGAGTCTCCAAAGTTAGTTTTCTTCTCTCCATTTTGTAGATAAGGCCAGAGGAGAGATAATGGCTACTAAGTGATACTAAGTTATTTAGTATAAATACCAAAATAGTAACTGTACCGGCCTAATTGCTGTGGGCTACCCGAGTCTTCTTACCTTAGTCCAGGTCTTCGGTGGCCAGGTGGATAAACGTATCAAGAGAAGAGACTTTCCAGAGTCAAACAAGGGTTAGGCTTTATTCAGGATCTTGGTTACATGTCCATATGCCAGGGAGTTCTTCCCCAGGAGAAAGGGACCCTCCTCCTCCCAAGGAGCAAGGATCATACAGCGAGAGGAGAGGATGGACGCAGAAGAGGGGAGGGGAGGGGAGGGGAGGGGAGGGACACCCCCCCCCCCAGGGGACCCGGAAGCAAAAGGGGATCCCTCAGGCTTTCCTGTCCCTACTTAAGCTCTCCCAGCCACATAGTTTGCACGTGAATACTGTGCGTGCTCTCAGCCTCTAGCTAATTAACAACAGGTGTGCTCAGACCACGGACTAATCTCAAGGGTGGGATACTCTCCCCAGCAAGTTTCCACTGAGAAGAGGTGGAAAAACAAGATAGCTAGTGTTTCACTCCTCAGTTCCCAGCTGTTCCCTGGGGGGCCTCGTGAGAGATCTGAGGTTTAGAAGCCCTCATTTTTACCTGCCCGAACCGTTCACATGAGAACTGAGCTTACACCCCAACAAGTAACTGTTTCTCTTTTACCCAGGAACCCTGAGGGTCTTCCCATCCAATTTGTTTTTTTTTTTTCTTATTAAAGGGGCCATCCCTTGAGTAACTACCTAAAGAGGCCTATTCACTGAATAGGTGTATCTCACTCAAAGTGAGAATCTGATGAGACTTTAGCCTGAAAGGGCCAGGGTCTCCCATGGGATCCTGGGCCATCTCCAGTTGTCCTGATGAATATCTGGTCACTGGACCCAGATGGCTCAGGAGAAGAAAGTGAGGCTGGTGACCTTGCACAGCCCTCCCTCACTCAAATCAAAGTCAACTACAAATCATGTCATCATCTTGATGCCATGGTCCTCTTCCAAAGGACAAACACAACAACTACAACTAAGTGATAATGCTAAAATGGGAATTCAGGTGTTCTGATTCCCAGTCTCGACAGGAAACAGCCACATTCCTTCTCCTGGGCCATGTAATTTTTATCAGTGGCAGTTTTTAAAGGAGGCCTTTCTACCTCCCACCTTCAAGGTTCAATTTGGATGGAAAGGGACCTAAGAAATACCCACCAGGTCCAAGGCAGGTCTTATGGAAACCAGACAGTAAGAGGGCTGCGCTCACAAGCTTAACTTAACTGCAAGACAAAGAGGCAAAATCCTATTACCTATACTCTAGGCAAAGGTGACTCTGCTTGCCCACCACTGAGGGGAAATATTTCAAATTCCAGTGTTTCTGCTTTGAATTCATTAAATGTGTGGAAATATCTATATGGTCCATATTTTTATATTCAAGAGTAGCAGCAATTGTGCTAATTAGGAAGCAATTCGATGGTGTATATATGGATGTCTGAACATGACAACTACTACTAAAACAGTCTGCAGAGAGAGTAGAGAAAACCACAAACTGTCAGAAAGTAACAAATTCTGTTCATTCTCCTATCCTGCAATCCCTGTTTTTGCTGTCATTTCATTACCACTACTTTACTCAACCAACATATACATATTGCTAGAGAAACACAAGAGTGTTTACAAAGTTGTTCCAACCCTGTAAATTAATATTCCCTCACATAACCATCTGTCTGTAACTTCTGCATTGGTACAATGATGACTCCTTCAGCTTGGTTTTTTAAATTTTTATGTAATTTGACTTATAATTAACTTTGATGTGAGAGAAACATCGGAGTCTGGAGGCAGGAGAGGGGAATCCTAGGAAAGACCCTCTAAAAGGAGCATTTGAGAATAGGGTGAGATGGGGAGGTAATGCTGGAAGCCCTTGACCTACGGTTGTTAATGCTGCCATCTTAACTATGGTCCTGAACAGCCTGGACCAGCACAATCAGGATGCTAGAAGGCCAGCTAAAACCATTCATTCTGAACACAAGCAGAGATCCCAGTTCTCAGAAGCATATCTCATCCTAGTTTATTTCTTATTCCCAGTTGCCAGTGACACAAGAAACATACAAACACACAGAGATTTATCTTAATAGGCTTCCCCATAGTTGCACATTATAATTTAAGCAATAAGCCATTTTCCACCCACTTTTGATTCCGGTGCAGAGGGCTAAACCAATTTCTTTCACCTTGCTTTGCATGTCATAGAGGTCTTTGTAGTGTCCTGAGGTTCAATATAATCAATACTAAGTCATTTGTGAATAGATCTTCTGATAACCTTTGAAGGTTAGGTAACTTTAACATCAAGGAGGAATCTTCCTTTTTTCTAGACATCTTCCATGACAATGACAAACAGTTTGGCACTTCATTTTGTGTTCATACTCTGTAGATCACTGAACAAAGTTATTATCAAAGTTGCATTTGTCAGTCTTTCATAACTTGGTTAAAGATAGTTTTAAAGATTCTTTAGTTTGACCAAGCCTACATGATAGACCATTCTCATAAAGGCTTTATAAAGATGAATGAAGTATATTCAATAGTAGCCGATATCTTCTGTTCCCTTTTTTCTTTTTCTGCGAAGTGTTTGTTAGTATTTCCATTCTTATGAAACCTTTCCCTCTTTGAAGAATCTTGAAAACTGATCTGAGTGCCTCCGGCAGGGACTTCTTTAGGATGTATCTGATCAGGTCAAATGGTTTTTCCTAACTCCCAGCTACCTTAAGTACCATTGCTACTTTCTCTTGAACTACACCTATCCTTATCACCAATTAACACTGATCACAACACTATATTGCAAGCCAGTCTTTCTTATTCATCACATTTGTTATCCCTTCTTTCATCGGCATAAAATGTCCTTAGATGAGCTGACTTAGCTGGATCTTATGCCAAGCCCTTTTTAGCTATAGTTTCTTTTCAATAATTCATGGTTTTCTATTAACCTCCTTCAAAATGAACTTAATTTTTATATGAAGTAAACTGGAGAGTCTAATGTGACCCTTGGCTTCCTTATGACTAGACTTCAAGTCAATTAAGATTTGTTAAGCACCTACTGTATACAAAATACTTTGCTTAAGAACTAGGGAAGGGAAAAGTTTAGAAAAGATAGTTCCTGCCCTCACATCATTTATTTTGTCTTCTGGCCAAGCAGAGATTGACAAAGAAGTTACGTGTTCACAGTATACCAAAGAGTTTCAGACCTTAGGACTCTTTCAGTGCCCTCATTATAGTTACTACTTTTAATGACTACTGGAATAAATGCCTTTAATTGTGTCTGTTTACCATCTCTGCAGAATTTTAACTAGTCAGGCTAGATCTGCTATAATCAGGAAAGATCTCTTCTGCTTTTCAAGCTCTCTTACCTCATTAAAAATAATTAGTTGATCTGAGAACTCAACCTCCCCCTACAACTACTGGTTTCCTTCTCAGGCAAAGGTAATTTCACTTTTCATGTCAATGTCTGCCATGTATACCAGTTTCCAATTCTCTCCTCAAAGACAGTGACACTGCAAAGCAATCTGTAGACTTTGTCCTTCTTCAATTCCTGATCCCAGAGCATGTTTTCCTTGCCATTATTCACCTCCATTTTGTACATGCACACTTAGCTTGGAAAATCTTATCAAGTTCTCTACTTTACCTCCTCTTGGCCCAGCTAAAATTATTTTCTTTTTCAATTAACAAGCATTTATTTTCTCTCCCTTCCACGCCCACCCCACCAAAAAGAAAAACAAAACCCTTGTAACAAACATGCCTAATCAAGTAAAACAAATTCCTGCATTTTTCATGTCCAAAAATATTTGTCTCAATTCTGCATCTTGATGTATCACCTAAAAGGAGGTGGATAGCATAGATTATCATTGCTCCTAACAAATCATGGTTGTTCATCACACTGTTCAGAGTTCTAGTATTTCAAAGTTGTTGGTTTTTATGAAGTTGTTATTGTATCAGCTGTTCTAGTTCTAATTGCTTCCTTCTGCATCAGTTCATACAAGTCCAGCTTTCTCTAAACCCATCTCTTTTATCATTTCTGATGGCACACCAATATTCCATTACATTAATACACCTTAATTTGTTCAGCTATTCCAAGTTGATGGGCATGCCCCTAGTTTCTATTTCTTTGACACTACAAAATAGCTACTATAAATATTTTTGTAGTTGCACATCTTGGTCCTTTTCTCTTGGACCTTTTGGGGAGTACAGGCCTAGTAGTGAGGGAGTCGAGTCAAAAGGTATGCAGAGATTAGTTACTTTTGGGGCACAATTCCAAACTGTTTCCCAAAACAGCTGGACCAATTCACAATTATGCATTAAGGTTCCTGTTCTGTAGAAGACCCTCCAACACTCGCTATCATTACCTTTTTTATCATCTTTAAGTTGATGACCATAAAGTAGAAACTCAAGAGCTGCTTTATTTTTCTCTAATCTTTATTGATAACAGCTACAATTAGTTTCATGGTAGTCTGTTGGCTTTCTATTATCTCAATCACTCCCAAGGAATGATGACCAATTTTCCCATGAAATAATGTTTCATACTGCCTTTGGGTGAACTCAGTAGCCAATGAAAGCAACTCAGCCAACTCACATGATTGTAAGATCATATAATCATAAGATTCTGAGCTAGAACAGACCTTAATGATCATTTAATTCAAACGTTCCTTTTAAAGAAGGGGAAATAGGTCAGAGACATGATAAGAGTTGACCACACTCCAACAGGCAGTAAATCATAAAACTAGGAAGGAGGTCCTTAAATTTGCTTGTTTGCTTTGGCAGTTGGTAGGGCATTCCACAGATCTCCAACCCTAAAGTCAGGAAGACAAGTTCAAATTCAGATTCAGTTTCCTCATCTGTTACATAGAAATGTTAATAACTTCTACCTCCCAGGTTGTTGTGAGGACCAAATAAAATAACTGTAAAGTACTCAGCACAATGCCTGGCACATAGTAAGTGCTATATAAATGTGAACTATTACTATTTGTTTTGGGTTGGGGGAAGAACACACTGAGGAACACATTGAAGCTCCTGGATTTTAGCATCAAGAACTGAGTTCAGATCATGCCCCAGATATTTACTAGCTGTGTGAGCTTGAGAAAGGCACTTTACCCTCTCTCAAACTCAGTTTCTTCATCCATAAAATATGGACCATTCTTGCTGATATCTACGCTTCTTTTTGCTCCCCTTTTTTTTTGGAGGCAACGAGAATTAAATGACTTGCCTGGGGTCACCCAGCTAGTAAGTGTCTGAGGCCAGATTTGAACTCTGTTCCTCCTAATTCCAAGGCTCTACCCACTGCACAACCTAGCTGTCCCTGATACCCAGGTTTCTAACCTGTCATCCTTTATTCTCTCCTCTTTCACTTCCATTTCCAATCAGATGACAAGTCTTGTTGAGTTGACCTCCCTTCTATCCACTCTCATAGTCACCCCCTCAACTCTCTTGCCTCCGGCCTCTTCCTTTCCAATCTAATCCACCACAGAGTGGTGAAATTCATAACGATTTGACCCTGTCACTCTTGGATAATACAGTAACTGCCTGGTATTTAAAACCTAACACCCTCTGACTCCAGCCTGTCTTTTAATACTAATTTCAAATTCTCTCCTTCATCTAGTTAACTTTCCTGTTAAATTGGCCTCCCTGCTGGTCTCTCCATAAGTAACATCCATTTTCCACCTCAGTACTTTAAACTCTTAAGATAAAATATACACTCCTCTCTTTGGTATTTAAAAGCTCTCTAGAGTTCACTGCCACCCAGTCTTTTAGGGTTGATTTCATATTACTCCCTTTTACACAGTCTACATCCAGTCTTGGCCAAATTGGCCTACATCTGATCTCATCTAGTCTCTGGACCCAAGCTGGCCCCCATGACTAGAATGCCTCTCCCATGTGCCATCTCCCATCTGCCTCTTGGAATCCCCAAGCTCTCTATAATGTTCCAGCTCAAATGTACTTTCCTACAATGGGGTCTGATTGACTTCCGCAGTGGCTGAGTTGTTCACTGTATTTACCAACTTTGTATTTATTCCCTTCATGCCTATTCTATATATATTTATACATGTACTTGTTTCTCCCCTAGAGTATAAACTTCTTGGGAGCAGGGATGGTCTCATTCTTTGCATTTGCATCCCCATGGCTACTATATGCCTAGAACTTATTAAGTAAGTAATCACTTAAACAATGCTTATTAACTAACCCCAAAATTACTTTGTATTTGTTCTGTGTATATTTTTGTTTATTTTCCTGTATATATATTGTCTCCTCCTCCCCTCCATATAAGGGTCCTTGAGAGCAATCACTGTTTCATTGTCTTTATATCCCCAGTACCACATAATACCTAGCACACGGTATAAGCTCAATTAACGCTTACTGAATGAATGAATGAAATAAGTGCTTAATATTCTTTGCATGTAGTACTTGGTAACTTAATGTTTGTTGAATCTGAATTTTGTTGAATTTAATCTAAATCGAACAATATGACTTATTAATCCTTGAAAGTGGTTTAGTCTAAATTTAGGTCTGTTAAAAACACTCACTAAAAATTTCACATGGAAAGTCAAAGACAAGATGACTGTTCCATCTAACAATCAAAATACAGCAACTTGCCAAAGCCCTCAAAACAATTTAGTGGACTGCTGAGTGGCAATTATCCAAGATTTTCCAAAGAACTGATGAACATGAACTATTTTCAGTAATTCTGCTTAGATTGTGTCACCTTAGAAGTGAGCTGGGCTAGGCCCCAAATTGCAATAGTCCAGCAGCAACACATATGGGACAGGATTGAGAAACACTTTTTAATATTATCTTTTAAATAGATGTACATTTTTTATTGCCAGAAAGTTCTACTTTACACTGAATATAAGTATTTCTTTTCTGCTATACCAACTCCCATTGGCTTATATGGAAGTCTCAAAGCCTCAAGACAGGCAGGAACAATGTTCAGACCTTGCCAAGGGTATAACACTCCTGGATCTGGGTTCTAAGTTAGGAAACCACACTGTTTTTCCTCTCAGGTTACTCACTCATCAGAAAAAAAAATTCAACAACTATCTAAACTAAAAAACAAGCTAAGGTACTTTTGTGGAATTTTGTTTGTAAATAAAAAATAAAATGTATACCCATCCATTCTTTAAATTAGTTACAGGAAATATTAAAATTCTATTCAATAGATTACAAACGTACTTTTTAATATGAACAAATAAGAGAGAAAGGCAAACAGAAAGTGCAAGGGAGAAGAATGAAGAAAAAAATTTTTTTTAATTTTTTAAAAAGTCTTCAAGAGTAAAATAGAGAGATGCAAAGACACACATAAAAAGAGATAAACCATAAGAGGAAGATAGAAAGAAGAAGAAGGGGCTAAACACTAAATGGCTACCAACATCCCATTTGGTGAGAAAGACAAAGATGCAACTCATTTACAAATACTGCTCTTAGAGGCTGTGGGGGTGAAGGAAGGAGGGAGCAGGGAACAAAAAAAAAAAAAATCAAAGAAGTTGAAGAAACAAATTGTACTTGGCAACTTCAGGCATAATTCCATCAGTCACCACTTAGTCTGTCACTCTGCAAATTATGTGACCTTTAAACAAAGAGCTGAATCTGACCTGTAGGCAGAATTTCCCTGTCCCTGCACTATAGTAGTCATTCACACTAATAGTGCTAAATATGGTAACTGCTATAAGACAATACGGCAAATCAAATTTTCCAAGTCATTCCCTGGCCTTACAAACTGACTGACCAGCCCTGCGCTTCCCTCCCCTGACAGTGGAAGTGGGTAGAGGCAATGTGTCTCCCTCCTGGCCCTCATCAGCTGATAGCAGGACCACTAAGTTCCATGTCTATGAGACAGGGGAGTGGGACGAAATAGGAAAAGAGATGTTCAGGGAAAGGCGGAACTAGTGGCAAAGTCTGACAGGCGTGCACTGTCTGACAAATGCAATGTCTGACAGCTGATTACCTGAGGAGGGACGTCAGGGCCTTTTGTAACCACTGCACCAGAACAAGGCCTGTTCATCTCTAAAGCGGAAATCTTTTTGTGTCCTGAACTCCTCCTTTGTAAGTCTGGTGAAGCCCATACTACTTCTCAGAATACTGCTTTTATATGCATGAAATCAAATACAGAAGATTACAAAGGAAATTATACTGATATAGAGTTTAAAAAGAAAAAATTTAACAAGTTCACAGACCTCTGTTTCAGAAGCCCTGCTTAAGAAGTACCTGTGGGGGACTTTTGGTAAGTGCTCTTAAAAGATCTAGCCAGAAGTGCCATTCTTTTCCATTCTAAGGTTAAGGACACCAGTCTCTATTTTCTTCATGGGAATAAGGTAACTCATTTCAGCTCCTTCATGTGAACTTATTTTCCTGATCAGGCATGAATTTTATTTGTTTTGTTCTTTTTTTCAAATGTGATTGTTTTATTTTAAGATTCACCAAAGAGTCAAGAGTTTTGTTTTGTTTTTTAAAATAACTGCTTTAAGCAGATTCTTGGAACTTTAGCTGAGGGAAAGGAAAAGGGGGAGGGAGTAGAGGGGAAGAGATGACAGGTTCACTAGCTAATTATTAAAATATATAATTAACAAATACCCATTCATTATTGGTAGATCCATCCAGATAAAAAGAAAAGTGCTTTAGGCCGGCACACAACTGATCAAGATAACAACTAGCAAACACAATTCAAATAAGCAACAGAATTCAAGGGAGTTTTAAGTAACAATGAAAACAGGACATCGAGTCAAATGCTTCTTATCAAGTCAAACCTTCATTCAATCCGGGCCACTCATCCAGCTAGGATTGCACTTTTCCTTGGCCACAGCCCCACCCCAATTCCACAACAGTTTAGCTAGAGGATTCCAGCCAAACTGGATCAATTCTGGGGGCTACTTAATCCAGATCTAGGGATTACCAGGCTGAAAAACTTCATCAATAGCCCACACAGAGGGATCCAGACTGTTCAAGGTCATTTCAGAACTGTGAGAATCTCTTACCTTCCCCCCAAGCCAAATTGTTATGGGTTGGAATCCAAAGAGATTATCCAAAAACTGACAAGTCTTAAGAATGTAGTGAGTCCAGTTCAACAAGATGTTGGGCTCCCACACTAAACAAATATCCCTGTAAAGCTTAGCCACCAGTAAATAAATACCACTGCAGTAGATCAGGAGAGTTACTTGATTTCAATTTCTCTAAAAGGTGACAATGATCCAGTATAAAGCTTGCCTTTTTTTAATATTTGAATTCTCACAGATGTATTTCCCTGAATAGCAAGATTTGGTTTTACAGTGTGAGCCAAGCCTGTCTTCCTCAAGAAGTTAAAACCACTAAAGAATTCAGTGGGTAAACACGTCCCCAGATCTAGGGTTCTTACCATGGCGTCCATAAAGTTTTAAAGAAAGAAAATTTTTGATAAATGTATTGCAGCATAACTGACTTCCTTTGTGATCGTTATTGTATTTTATGCATTTAAAAACAATATTCTGCGGAAAAAGTCCACAGGTTAACAAAAAAGGTCAAAAACCTCTATCCTAAATAAAGGATGAAGACCAACAGGAAGATAAGGTCCTCCCTGAAAAGTGCCAAACAGACTGAGCACAAGTCTTGATTTTAATTTGTTAAAATGTCTTTCACAATAAAGATATTTTGCAGGTTCTTAGCTAATGACAGCAAACCTAGATATTTGATATCTCTTCCCTAAACAAAAGGCAAATAAAACTGTAAAGCTAAATACATGACTTTTTTCGATTAGGGTGTGTCTTCTTAGTCAGGGTACTCTTTTGGCATTTTTACGTAGTTGTTTTGTTTTTTTTATAAGGTTGCCTCCTCTCTAATCCTCTCCCTTCTAATTGTGAAATTGAGAAGAAAAAGTGGCTTTGCACCCACTTTTCTCTCAAGCATGTTTGCACTGTAATCTAATTAGTTCAATTCCACATCTATCCATCAACCAATCATGGGCTAAAGAAAATAGGAATCTTAAATTACTATTATTAATCATTATTATTAATAGGAACCTCAAATCACAACTTATTTGCTGGTTTCTAAATGTTATTAGTTTGTCTAAATTATTGATCAGGATTATTTAGAGCCATCTGGAAAGAAACAAAATCTTTCCAGTATTAAAAATAAGAAAAGTGCAAAGTATGAGTTACCCAAGAGAAGATGTATATGCAAAAAGTTATCCTTTCTTTTTTATGTGTTTCATTTACCCAGAAGAAAACAGTTAGCTATTGGTCTAGGTGATTTCAAGTCCCTTTTTCAGCTCTGAAAGAACCAACAGTATATGCTTATATCTAAATTTCCATTCTAAAGGAAGTTTCTGGACAAATGCAAAAAGAATGGGGCAGGAAGAGAAGAGAAAAATGAAATCTCAGCGATTTTGACTAGATAAATATCCCCAACTGCAAAAGAGTCAGTATTGGCATAACACTTTCCAAAGTGGTGCAATATCCGGATCTTCACATCCTGACTAGCAGATCTAAATTCCTGTGGTATTGGACAGTATCTGGTTTTGTTACATAATTGATGCTGATGACTTAGTGACTTTAGTCACTTCTTTGGACCACTTTAGGTTAAGCCAAGAGCCTTCAATTTAGT
Organism: Notamacropus eugenii; assembly: GCF_028372415.1. Lineage (NCBI taxonomy): Eukaryota > Metazoa > Chordata > Mammalia > Diprotodontia > Macropodidae > Notamacropus > Notamacropus eugenii. The sequence continues at coordinate 104,268,210 of NC_092876.1, forward strand.
ACCCCCTGATCAGCTTTCTCAGTAATTTTTTTTTTTAAGCAAAAAACTGCATTCTGGCTTTAAAAGACAGTCCATTTCCAGGTAGATTACTGGCATAAACCAGTTGCCATGGTTTCTGAATAAAGTATAAGGATATGGATTTTAACCTTTGTAAGCATCCATTTATTCTTTGGAGATTTAAAACCAGCAGTGGTTACAACTTACTTAATAGACCTTTTCTCTTGATAATTATTTCTGGGTATGCCACTTGTTGAACTCTGAACACAGCTGACACTCCATCCATTTTAAGTCATTAAAATATTCAAAAATTAGTTTGAATCTATCCAATTTCCTTACTACATCCAGGACACTTCCTCCAGTCTTTTCAGGAAGAGGCAAAGAAGTCATAAACTACAGGGAAAATTTTGCCTACAACCAAAGAAGGCATCTGGTATGACTCTTTATAGGTCAAGCAACATAATAACTAAATTCTATTCAGTTGAATAAGCCAGTGCCTAAATTATTACCACAGGTAGGTCCCAATTAAGGGGATAATGAATCCTATGAAGTGGTCACATACAATTACCCTATGTTACATAATTATAACTTTGAAGAGTTCCAGTTCAAATTTGAATACATGGGACCACTTCACAGAGTTCATTATCCCCCCTAATTGGGACCTGGCTCTGTAATGCAGAGTAAGAGAGGGACTTAGTAGAGGAATGTTGTTTGGTGGATAAAGGAATGGCCTTGAAGTCAAGAAAATCTGGCTTCACTAACCGCCTGGAATATACATTCACTGTATAACCACAAGCAAGTCAATTAAGCTGTCAGGAACCACAACTTTTAAGTGATAGACTTGGGATCCGCATTGGTAGAGGAAATTTCTAAACTAATGAAATTGCATCTGCTCCTTCTCCACCAAAAAGGAAAATCTGAATAGAGACAGAATTTTAGAACTGAAATGAATCTTAAAAATTATCTAGTTGAACCCTCCTCCCATTCTACACAGGTAAAATGGAGCCCAGAGAGACCATATAACTTGTTCAAGGTCCAGAAAAGAGTAATAGCTACAGCCCTGACTTTCTTGGTACAAATAATTCCTTTGTATCTTTAATCATAGTGTTGCAATAAGTAAAGCACACTGGAACTAAGGACAGGAGAAACTGGATTCCAGTCCAGCTTCAGACACTTACTGTGTGACCTTGGGCAAGTCACTTAACCTCTGTATGCCTCGGATTCCCTCTGGAAAATAATAGCATCCCTCCCAGGATCGAATATCATGCCTTCCCCCAGGATAAGATGATCACCTGAAATCTCACCTCTCTGATTGATATTAAACACTTTCTCAACTGCTCAGATTTGAGGGTTGCAGGGTGGAGCAGTAAGCTCTTCCAAAAGGCTTCCTTTAAAGAGTGCCCTAACTTTCCATTCTCCAATAGCAGTTGGCCTAGGTTTTGGCTCTTAGAGCTTCATGCCCCACCAACTCTCCTTTTTAGCTCCTTTTTGTGCAAAGTCTTCTACCATTTGATAGTGGATAATAAACTCCAAGAGGGCAAGCGCTGTCTTTTCCTTATTAGGATCCAAAACACTTAGCACAGTGCTTGAGGGTACATAGTAGGTGCTTAATAAATGTTTACTAAATTGAATGGGAAAGTTAGTGGGAAACAAGCTTTAGTAGGGAAGCTAGGTGAGGTAATGGATTCAGTGCCCACCTGGAAGTCAGGGCACTGACTAGAGTTCAAATGTGGCCACAGACATGTAGCAGCTGTGTGACCCTGGGCAAGTCACTTCATTCTGTTGGCCTCAGTTTCCTCATGTGTGAAATGAGCTGGAGAAGAAACAGCAAACCATTCCAGGATGAAGTCAGGAAGAGTCAGACAAGAAGGACTAAACAGAAACAAGCTTTGGAATCAGAAATTCTGGCCTCTGGGTAGTGGGACTTTCCTCATTGAGGGGAGGGGAGAAGGTCATTGCAAAGGTCCAGTCCATCAAAAAAAAAAAAAAAGTTGAGGATTCTCAAAGGATTCAGAATTGGAAAGAACTTTGGAAATCATTTCGTTCAACCCTTTCACTTTGCAGAAGAAACTAAAGCCTAAAAGAGATTGTAGCAGAGTCAAAATTCTAACCCAGGCTCTGACTCCAACTACACACTTCTTTTCTACACTGCCTCCTAGATTTCCTTTCTTCAAGCTCAGCTAAAAATCTCATGTTTGCAAGCAGACTTCCTCTCTCTCTTAATGCTACTGCTTTCCTTCTAAGATTATCTCTAATTTATCACGTATCTTTCTTATTCATAAATAGCTACTTGCATGTTATCTCCTCCATTACACTGAGTTGTTTTTTTTCTTACTATATATCTCAGAGCTTAATAAAGTGCCGGACACATATAGTAAGCACTTATTATTCTTGACTACACACAATGCATCTCGAATTAGTTGATTTCTAGAGTTTCTTCTAGCTCTAAAATCCAACAGTTTTATGAAATGCCACCTAACCTATACAAAAAAAGACATTTTTAGAGCCTGGTAACCTAGGGGAAAGAAATAAGGTAAAAGTTTTGTCATGTCTCTTTTTATCTATTGAGTCTAAGAAGTTTTAATTATTTATTAACTAGAAGCTGAGATCAGACACTCTTCCTGTCCAAGTACCCAAACCGGTAAAAAAAAAAAATTACCATTCCCAATACGTTCACTTAGGATAAGATTTTATCATAATAAAACAATTTGCAACACCTACGGCACTTGTAATAATGGAATTTTATGTTTATGGAAAGAGTAAGCACTCCAAGTTTCTTCACAAATTCTTCAAGGTTACCACAAACACATATTAAATTACAGCAAGGAATTTCATTGCAGACTGCTTACGAAGGACAGAGGTGTATGTTGACATTTTCTCCCATCAAACTGCAGGGGAAATGAATCCGGTTTCTTTGAGTTCGGTTAGTAAGTAGCTAAGAGAACAATATCCACCATACTAAGAGGGCATTTGCTGAAGAGCCTAATCAATGATTTAAGGAAGGACTAAGCCGCAGCACTTATAAAGCTGAGTTTGGACACGAGGGTAAGGACACAACACATACAACGACTTAGTCCATTTTCTTCATCGAATCAAATACAGTGAAAGCCAGATCTGCCAGGGCACGCTTTCTATTCATTAATAAAACCTGACCACGTATTTTACAGTGAGTATACTGCATCCTAATATCTTCACTACCCAGCAGTTTTATACTAGCTACTCCAATATCCACTGATACATCTGATCAGCTCCTATCATTAAGTTATGTTTCTCACCTATATTCTAACAGCATTCTTCCAGAAATTACCCTCGTCTGCTGCTTCTGTCTATTCGATGGGCTATGGTCTGCGAATCAACTTCTCTTTTGCAAATCAAGCGGTATACAATGAAAAGCAAAGAAGCCAGAAGAAGGAAGGAACTCTGAAGCTATTTGTGGGGGGCGGGGGGTTTGGTTCCTTGTAGGTTTTAGGTACTTCCCCTGAAAAATACAAAGGGGATGGGGGGCAGAGGGAAGAAACACCACGGTATAACGTAAAGTTAGCGGCTGGCCGTTTGCAGCGTTTACCGAAAGCAGCAAACTACATGCAGCCTCTACCAGGGGTACCAGGAGTGGTGGGCAGAGAGCTCCTCACCCCCCGCGGGGCACCTGCCGCGCCGAGCCCCAGGGCAGCATCGGCTCCCTAGGGCCGGTCCCCAGCCCGGGGACACCGAGGGGCGGGGGGACCGACAGCCCCGGGGGAGTGCAGCACAGGGGGGCGGCGCGAGCAGGGCGCTCCGAGAGGCACGCTCCGGGAGACCCCCAAAGAAAGTAGGAGCCGAGGAACAAAAGCGCCCGGGGCGGGGGAGGGTCAAAGGAGGAAAAAGCCGCCGGCCCGTCCTCCCCGTCCCGCGGGGGCATCATCCCGGCGCGGTGCCTACCTGTCCTCGGAGACGCTGATGACTCCCTCCTCCTTGGGCACGATCACTGCCATGTTCACCACGTCCTGGGACCCTTCCACGCGCTGCAGCAAGACCGGCTTGCGGGTCAGCGCCTTGGGCTGGATCTCCGCCGCCATGGGAGGAGGGGGCGGGCCGGGGGGCACGGCGGCCGCCGCCGCGGGGCCCGGGCTGCAGCAGCCGACGCTGGAGCGCCCGGCTCCGCGGACCGGGTTTCAGGGTTTCTACTGAGGGGCGGGCCGGCGGGAAGGGAATAGCGGCAGGCACAGATCATATCCCGGCTGCGCCTCCGGGATAACTCGGGGGCGCTCGGTGGCCCGGCAGCGACAGCGACAGCGGCGGACCAAGGCGCCACCACCGCCAAAGGGAGGGGAGGGGAGGGGACGGACAGGAGAGCCAGGGGAGGGAGGGGGAGGGAGGGAGGAGGGGAAAGAGACGGGGGCCATCCCTCGGGGGCGGGGCGCATGGGCGGGGGGAGGAGCGTAGCAGCTGGATTACGCGTCAGCAACATCACTTCCGGGAAACGGGACCGGGACCAAACTAGGCAGGACGCTGGAACCTCGTGCGCAGGCGTCTTTTGTACGGCTTCCCGGCGCTTTTGCGTCTCGATGTTCCCTAGTGCGCATGTGCTCTCTTTCCTCCCCCCCATTTCACCTCCCTTTTGGAACCTCCAGGCCCCGCCCCCTTTATCCTCCAGTGGAATGAACACGCGTATTCCCGACTCTAGGCGAGAGACGCGCTAGTCTGTTGCACCTCCCACTCCTGCCCGACCGGGCCGGAAGCAATCGGCGCCCTAAGAAACTGGGACTAGCTAGACGCATTGCGCCGAAAGAAGCGCGAGCACGAGAGCATTCCTAGAGTGCTCGCGGTCTCGGAGAGCCCAGCCGGAGGAGAAGGGGCGGGGACCGCGTTGCATCTTGGGATATGTAGTTTCAGCAGCGCGGGGCGGGGTGCTGCCTTGCCTCGCTGCGTTCTGGCCGCTGCGCTGACAGTCCCTGCGGTTGGGGCTCACGGGTCCTGGCTTCTCCATCGCCAAGGACTCCGCGCAGAAGCTGACCTTGAGGCCTGACTGGGGAAAAAAAGAGTCCCAGTTTACCTCCTGGGGACTGTGTGGGAAGAGGAGGAGTAGCGGCCCCCAGATTCACCTCTCCAGGGTAGCTCAGCCCAGCCAGTTTACAATCCAGCCCCTCTTAGCCTGCACCGTCAGACCTGGGTCCGGGGCGCTCATGCGCCTAATGAAATGACTAATTAGAATGCCAAGCAGTGGATGGTGCGGGGCGTGTAGAGAGCTGATGCTACAGATAAGGGAGCTGAATCACCGATAACGGAACCGCGGTCAGTGAAGTGTCCTAAAATGGATGAAACGTGTCCACCATCCATCCCTCTTGAAATTGTCCCAATCATATCTTCCCTCGGCTCCCTTCAGATACTGCTTCCCAGGGGTACGTTGTTTGAGAAGTTCAGTCGCTCTCTCCCTTGCTGGATGTCCAACCTAGCTGTTTATTACAATTTTTAACACAATGTATACTATATGCAATAACATACACTATATGGTCGTTGTCCTTCGTCTGGGAAGAGGGCCAAAATGACATCACCATTGTAAAATGAAATTTTAGTGTGTTCTTCTGTGGCTGATCAACCCAATATGAGCGTGGAATGCTCTACCACAGGTTGGGCACCAGATAGTCCATATGAATATTTGGGGTGGATATCCCAAATTTGCACATCCTATATTTACTTTGTGCTGCCTCAATTGTGCTTTGCTCAAAGAGCTTAGCACCTTTTCTTATGTGGGCATGCCATGCTGAGCCAGTGTCTCCCATGTTGCACAGTCAAATCCAAAGTTCTTAAGACAGACCTTGAGAGTGTCCTTGTACTGCTTCTTCTGGCCGCCATGTGATTGCCTGCCCGGTGTGAGTTCTCCATAAAATAGTCTTTTTGGCAAGCGTATTTTGCATTCGAACAACATGACCAGCCCATTCGGAGTTGCGCTCTCTGAAGCATCGTTTGAATACTTGGCAGTTCAACTGGAGCAAGGACTTCAGCATACAGTATATACAATCATGAGAAGAGAGGTATACTGAAAGTTGTAAGACACCTGTGGTTGCTTGACCTTGTTCAGTTGGGCCATCTAACCAGTGGTTGAGATGATAATTAGATTCCCCTGCAAGCCCAAAAAAGACTATTTAACTTCCAAAGTATTTGAAGTACATCTCTGTAATATCTATCAACTAGTCCTCCTTTCTTTTACCTTTAGTGACACCTTAATTTGGGCTCTCATTATATGTTGCTGTCTTCCTGCATCTAGAACAGTGTAACATCCCCTTACCTAAGCCTTCTACCACTTTTAGGTCATTTTACCCCTAGAAGATTAATCTTAATTAATGTAGTGTAATGTTATTAACCTGCTCAAAAATGTGGTACCAGGAGATACCTGGGCCTGGAGGAAGTGGGAAGGAAAGGGAAGGGAGGGTTCCACATCTCTCCCACTTAGACCAAGTCAGTTTTATACCAGTTTTCCAAAGAACCAGCCCTTTGCTAAGTTTCTTCATTACCATTTCCCCTAACTTTCCTCCTTTCCTTTCAGGTCTAGGGAAAAGATGGAAGTGAACTGGCTGGAAGATGTTACCCCTTCGTTCTGGACCATATAGCAGCACCTTAAGGAAATTTATTTAGGTGGAAAGACATAATGGAGTATTTTACAACATTAAAAGGGTATAATTTTCCTAAATTGTAAAGGTTCTTATGACTTGATTACAGGAACTAAGCCTTCCCCTTTCTTAGTTTCCTCTTCCCTCTGGCCAGACCTGTCTCTTCCAGGCCTAGGTCTCAGAGTGAACGCTTAGGCATTCCCAGGTGGCTGTTTTGAGGTGAAAAGTATTCAATGTAAAATCTGATCTTCCACCTACAATACAGTAAAATACATTAAACATGTGTTCAGCACCTATTACGTGCCAGACACTGTGCTATGTGCTGGGGATACAGATAAGAAAAAGAAAGGCAGTCGCAGGAGTTCAAGGAGTTTACAAACTAATGACTGAAGACTATGTACAAAAGGAAGCTGTAAGCCACCTCCACCCATAGGGTATCCCTGTGGGGTTATGATGGTGGCATCAACACCTGGCAGTCAGCAGGTGGGAAATGAAGAATTGGCTGGGCTTTTGGGCCCTCTTTAAAGGTAAGGGATAGCACACTAGTATCTTATTAGACATCTTACTAGGCATCAGTATCTTACTTACTAGATATTAGTCTTACTTACTAGACATTAGTCTCTTACTAAGGCAGCTAGATGGTGAAGTAGAGTTCTGGGCCTGTAGTCAGGAAGACTCGTCCACCCTGAGTTGAAATCTGGCCTCAGACACTTACTAGTTATGTGACCTTGGGCAAGCCATTTAACCCTGCCTTAGTTTCCTCATCTGTAAAATGAGCTGGAGAAGGAACTGACATACCACTCCAATATCTTTGGCAAGAAAACCCTAAATGGGGTAACAGAGTCAACACAACTGAAATGACTAAACAAAACAACCATCTTACTAGACATACCTCAGACACAAAACAACAAAAATGCCAAGAAAAGGAACATAAGAGACAAAGTGGTAAAGGAGAAAGAGTTCAGACTCTGGAGGGAGAAGACTTGTGTCCAAACCCAGCCTCTGACACTTAATTCCTGTGTAATGTTGGGTAAGTCACTTAACTTTCCTGTTCCTCAGTGTTCTCATCTGTAAAATGAAGAGTTTGAATCAGATGGCCCCTGGGGTCCCTTCTATCTCTAGATTTATGAACCTATAATTTTTCTGTACCTATACTCCAAAGAGTACAAACATCCTACAACTCCAAAGAAGTTAAATCAAGTTTCCCTTTAATCTCTCTAATTCCCCAGTAGGGCATGGTCACTTTGCAACTCACAAAATTCGATGAAAGCTGTTTTAAAGTATAAGCTCCTTAAGGGAGGGTAGATGTTTCTTCCTTTCTTTTTATTTTTCTTTGTATTCCTAGCACATGGTACCTGGCACAAGGTTAACAGTTCATAAATGCTTGGTGATTGATTGACTAGTGCCATCTATTTTTTATGGTGATTTCTGGGAGCCCCTTGGTTCAGAATGGAGAATGAAAGTTCTTACCTCTGCTCTGTATTAATGATCTTCGTCCCAATGGATGCTAAGTTTGAGGACACCTTGTCCTACTTAATTGTCTTCTTTTTCTGCCTCAAACGCAGTTCCATATCTGGCTTCTCTTATCTGTGATCCTGCCCCCCAAGTTTGTGCTCCTCCCTGGGCTCTTGAAATCCCATTTTTCTCATTTCTGTTTCCCATTTTGACTCTCATTGCTTAGCTATGACTTTATCCAGTCTTTCTCTCCATGTACATTTCCTCTTCTGAGTTCATGTCTCCTGATGCAGTTAAGTCCAGCCCAAGCCCCTCAAGGAGAGTCTCATATGTCAGAGATTTTACCAAAGAAAAGTCTCTCTCCTACCTTCAACTACAGATAGGTGAAGCTGTCCTGAATAATGTCCATGAGAGGCACAGGCAATCTCCACTTATGTTACAATTTATATTCATTTTTAATTTGCTTGCCATGGATTTGGCTGTCCAGGATACCTTCAGTTATGGAAGTGGGAGTGAAGGGCCTAAGCAGACACTTTACCTCCAGGGTACCTAGTTCCAGTCTACACTTTCCATAGGATTTCTTGCCCACACTGCTAGTCTTCAGAAGTCCTTCATGCCCACCCTTTTGACTCCTATCAAGGAAGATACATTCCTATCAGGATCCAGAGCTATTTTCTTCCAGATTCCATGCCTAGGTCCTTCCCTTAGCCTCATCTGGATATCTCCATCCTCTAATCCCCTGGAAACTACTCTCCTGTGCCATTTTCTCCCTCCAAGGTTTGTGTTTGCCCTTCATTGTAGAAGAAAACCATGCCATCAGAGTAATGATGACATGACTTGCACTTGACTTTGTTTTGAGTGAGGGAGGGCTGTGCAGATCACCAGCCTCACTTCTCCTCCAGAGCCATCTGAATCCAGTGACCCAATATTCATCAGGATGACTGGAGATGACCCAGGAGGCACTGGGAGACTTTGGGCCCTTTAGGCCAAGGTCTTGGCAAGTACTCACTTAGGGTGAGGCAACACCCATTCATTGAATAGGACTGTTTAAGAGGTAGCCAGGGCATGGCCCCTTTAATGAGGTCAAGAAAAGAAAGACATTTGGTTGGGAGGGAAACAGCAACAGTTACTATTGATAAGCACTCTAAAGCTAGGAAGGTCCTGAATAGCCCTTAGGCAGGGCCCCATTGGCGTCCCAGCTTCTGAGTGCAGTAGGTTTAAGGTTTTAGGAGAGGACAGGCAAGGAGAGGAGAGGAAAGGGGAAGGGAGGGGAGGGGAGGGGAAGGAAGGAGAGGAGAGGAGAAGAGAGGAAGGAACTAGCCAGTTAAACCTGGTCAACTTGGCATCTTTTGGCCATCCAAATTTACCTTTCTTTGGAGAAGGAAGGGGAGGGGGAAGCAGACAGGAGAAGAGGAGCTGAGTTACCCAGCTAGCTGGGTCCCCATTCAGCCAGCTGTGTCTACTCACAGGATTGTGTTAGTCTTTCGTTGCCGAAGATCATGCCATCAGAGTTGCACTTGACTTTGTTTTGAGTGAGGGAAGGCTGTGCAGGTCACCAGCCTCACTTCTCCCTCCAGTGTAGGTGAAGGTCAATGGAGGCAAAACCAGAAGCAATCTTTCTCACAACTAGGAGACACTGGTTGAAAGAGTGAACATGTAGGAATCTTAGAGGAAAATAATCGTTTTGTCTTAGAATTTGTGATAGGGAAGAGACCTAGGCATTCATTACATTTCAAACTATTCTCAGTGACCTTTGAAAAGATGGTGGAGAGTGGAGAAAATGCAATGGGACTGGAATGAAGCAAATGTGCTGATGTGCAAAAAAGAGAAAACAGTGCCACCTAAAAACTATAGGTCTGGAACTTGACTGGGATTCTAGGGAATATTTTAGGATATATTACTAAAGGAAGTTTAGTGACCATCTAGAAATGGAAATGTTGATTTCAAAGAGCCAGCATAACTTCATTAGGAACAGGTCATGCCAGAATGACCTCATTTCCTTTTTTGACAGAATTACTAGACTGAGAGATCAGGAGAATGCTCTAGAGATAGAGTTTACCTAGATTTTAATGATGCATTCAACAAAGCCTCTCATGCTATTCTTGTGGACAAGATGGAAAGATATAGACTAAACTAGTGGTTCTCAAACTTTTTGGTCTCAGGAGCCTTTATACTCTTAAAAATTATTGAGGACTCCCCTCCAAGAGCTTTTGTTTATATATGTCATATCTAATATTATTTTAATATGTTTAAATAGGACATTTTAACATATCATGTCAATACCATTCTAAGATTTGTTGTAGTTATTCAGTTGTGTCTGACTCTTCATGACTCTGTGAACTTTACTGTTCATGGGGTTTTCTTGGCAGAGATCCCGGGGTGGTTTGCCATTTCCTTCTCCCATGAATTTTTATTTAATTTTAATTTAATATTTACCATATTTGAAATTAAAATATCTTAGTATTATTATGAAAATAGTTTTGACTCCAAGAATCCCTAAAAGGGTCTTGTGGTCACACGACCATACTTTGAGAACTGTTAGATTAGATATTATATGATTAAGTAGGCTTGGAGGTGATTAGCAGATTTTATCAATATCTTCAATAAAAACCTATGGTATGATTAGCAGATGACAAAAATTTAGGAGAGAAAGCTAACACATAGCAAATCAGGGATCTAAAAAGATCTTCATGTAATAAAGCAGTGGGCCAAATCTAATGTGATCCCCTATAATAGAGAGTAAGCTAAAGTGTAACACTTGCATTTTTAAACAATCAGCTTCATAAGTACAAAATAGAGAAGTCAAGATTAGGCGGCATTTCATGTGAAAAACATCTGGGAGTCCAGGGCCTGCAAGTTTAATATGAGACATCAATCAGAGCACATCTGGAGTATTGTGAATGTTGATAAGCTGGAAGTGGTCCAAGGTAGGGCTTCTAGAATTGTGAAGAGCTTCAATTTCATTCTATATGAGAATCATTGGGAAGAACCAGAGATTTTTAGCCAGAAGACAAAACTAAGGAGGCATATAATGGTTATTTTCAAGTATTTTGAAGGGCTACCAGATGTAGGGGGAGGGGAGATGGGAAGGCGGGAGATATTTGCTCATCTTGGCCCTAGAAGGTAACTAATTAGGCTTGAGGAAAGGAAGAACTTCTGAACAGTTGGAATGATCCAGGGCAATGCGTTTCCCTCACGGGAGTTGTTAAAGTAAATAATAACAATGTTTAGATACTAGGAGATACCCTGTTTTCCAAAACTAAGGCCCAGCAACAAGTGAGCTGTGCCTTGATCTTGGCATAACAACAGTCCTATAATAACAATAACTAACCTTTATAGAACACTTTACACATATTAACTCATTTGATTCTCTTAATAGCTAGGAGGCATTTACTACCCTCATTTTACAGATGGAGAAACCAAGGCACAGAAAGGTTAAGTGACATGTCCAGGGTCACACAGCTAGTAAATGTCTGAGGCAAGATTTGAACTCTGGTCCAGTCCTCTATACACTGCTCTATCTAGTTGCCTATCAAAAGATTGGGTGACTGCTAATCAGATATATCATAGTAGGAATTTTTGTTCAGGTGTGGTTTGCTTCAACTGAAGCAAATTTAATGAGCTATTTTGGCTCTTCCATCTTCACCTTGTGGGCTTCCCTATGTCATCCTAGTGAATCCTAAGATGCCCACAAAATAACTTCTCCTAAATAAGGTGCTGCAGTGGCTAGAGCACCAGACCTAAAGTTAAGAAGACTCATCTTCTGAGAAGGCAGATTTCAGGAAAACTTGGAAAGACTTAGGTAAATGGATGCTGAGTCATGTGAGCAGAACCAGGAGAACATTGTACAGTGTAACAGCAATATTGTATGATGATCAACTATGTTTGACTTAGCTCTTCTCAGCAATGCAAGGACTCAAGACAACTCCAAAGGATTCATGATGGAAAATGCTATCCATATCCAGAGAAAGAATTATGGAGTGTGAATGTAGATCAAAGCATACTATTTTCTATCTCTTTTTTTCCTCAGGTTTTTTCCCTTTTGCTCTGATTCTTCTTTTACAACATGACTAGTATGGAAATATTTCATGACTGAAAATGACTAAATACCAAGAAGTACAAAGAGTTAGAATTTAGAGAGCACTTTGAAGTTTGCAAAGTGATTTACATATGTTAACTCATTTGATCCCCACAACATTTTACAGATAAGGAAACTGAGACAGACAGAGATTAAGTGATTTGCCCAGGATCACAGCACAGCTAGTTAAAGGTCTGAGGTAGAATCTGAAGTCAGGTCTTCCTGACTCCAAGCTCTGTGCTCTATCACCATCACAACCTGTCTAAAAAAATCCTTTCTCTAGGAACTTGGGCCACTCCCAAGGCCCTGTTCAATCTCCCAACTCATTGACTGAGTTAAGCTGATAATTAGCCTTAGTGAACTAAGGCTAATTGGCATCAAATACTTTTACTTTCTTCCAGCTATGGAATCCAGTCATATCTCTAACTTCAAAGTCCTGAGTTATTGACTCAGAGTTTGGTGCTTTCTACAGGGTTTGGTGAATCCTGGAGATGATATTTTTTTTAAAAAATCATAATTACTAACAATATTAATCACATAATTAATAATTATGTGAATAGGTACACTTCATCTTTTCATTCTTCTACTCCAGTACCTGAACAACAACATATCACCATCAAAATCTTCTCAAAGGTGGAGAAAAAAGATCTTCTAAAATCTGACAGCAACCACCACTCTTTGTCTTAAGCACATCTCTCTTGGTGTTTTCTGTAGTCCAGGCCAACCAGAATCCTCCCAGTTCTCAGAATAGACTACATGTTTTCCTGCTGTTGATCCTTACTCATAGCATGACTTGGGAAGCGAAGAAATGATCATGGAGAAGACCTGAAGATGATAGAAACAAAGAGGCCTAGGGGCATAGGACAGAAGAGCCACCTTATCCTTTACCTATATATCAGGTGCTACCATGGGGAGAGCTTATACTAGGCCACAGTGATAAAACGAGGTAGTTTCAACATTATTCACCCATTGAACCCATAGTTTAGTAAGTAATACAAAGCTGTATTTTACTTCTCATTTGAAGTTTCCAAGGATCATTTCTTTTTTTTCTATATGTAATCCTAGCAATTAGTACAGTACCTTGAAAATAGTAGGAACTTGATAACATTTGGTGAACTTAATTGTATCAGCCCAGTGCATGTTTAATTCCTAATCCCTTGAGAGGTGGGCCTAGCAGTGGATGTTAGGATAATCACCTATCCTCTGAGGCTGGACCATGTGAGAAATTAGGCATTAGAGCTGAGAGGAAGCAAACGGGATTTCAAGGAGGAGAAAGCAAAAGGGGAAATCTCAAGCAGAAACAATGGGTAGGGGATAAAGCTTCCTCTACCTAGCTAGCAGCTTTTCCCTTGTGCTAAACTGCACGAGCATGAGGAAGCCAGAACATCGGTATTTGAGGGAGCTGCCTCTAGCTAAATCTAATTGTTTGGAATGTTTATTGTTTATTGGAAGCCAATAGGAACTGGTAGTGTAATAGTGTCTTGATCTGATGCTACTCCACTACCTGAAGTCTAGGCTGAAGATGGGGTTTTCAATTTAGAAAACTGAAGACTGATGGCCTGGAAGCCAAAGGAGAAAGGAAATAGGGTTGGTGGGAGAAACAGACCTGCTGCCTGGTGAGTTCTCAGCCTGTAAAGGAAGGTCCATATTTTATTCTGCTCAGGATCTTTTCCAGAATGATACGGTCATTCCAGCTGTTACACTTCTGCAGCAAACAATGTTTGATTGAATTCATAAAAAGTATAGAATGAGACCTCTGAAGATGAAAAGTTACTTAGTGGGGTAGCTGAGTGGATAGAGTGTTAGACATAGAGTCAGGAAGATCTAGGTTTAAATCCATCCTCTGGTACTTACTAGATGGGTGACCTTGGGCAAGTTAAATAATTTCTGTTTGCCTCAGTTTCCTCATCTGTAAAATGGAGATGATAACAGCACATACTACTCAGGGCTTCTGTAAGGATCAGATGACGTAATTGTGAAGCACAGTGCTGGGCATAAAGTAAGCACTATATAAATGTTAGTTATTATTATTATCTTATGTTAGGATCAGATGGGATAATATCTATGAAATGCTTTGCAAATCTTAAAGCACTACATTAATGCTTTAAGACCTTTCCAGGCCTCTTATATCTTACACCCCTAACCCTACTTGCTGCCATGAACTCTTCAATCCATTGTCAGTGGATTCCTTGTTGTCCCACAAAGACACTCTATCTCTTGGCTTTAGACTTTTTCTCCGTCTGTCCCCCAGTCTCAGGATGTTCTCCTTCTTCAACTCTATCTCCTGGCTTCCCTGATTTTCTTCAAGTTCCAACTAAAATCCCATCATCTACAGGAAACCTTTCCCAAGCCCTCTTAATTCTCATCCTAATTATTAGTGTTATTTCCTGTTTATCCTGCATATAGCTTGTTTGTATCTATTTGCTTATTGTCCTCTCCCATTAAATGGTGAGCTCCTGGAGGATAGGGTCTATCCTTTGCCTTTCTGTGTCACCTTACTGCTTAGCATAGTGTCTGGCACATAGTAGGCACTTAGTACTTACTTAGTGATTGAACCCCGTCCAGAACACCTGCATGGGTCTTGAGTAGGAATGACTCCTGAGAGAGAAGAACTGGGGGCTCCAGCTCCCTGGGTCCACCAGCATTTCTCTGTGCTAGAAGAGTAATCCCCTATAAATGTCCTTTATCAAAAAAGCCTCCCTTTCAGTGAAATTGGTAGGACCAGGTTAATTTCCTTTTACCTAACAGCAAATGCCATAAAAAAGTGCTTTTGTGCCAGAAGAGCTCAGTATTATTCTCTTCCTTCAACTACTATTCCATGCCTTGAAGAAAGAACCAAGCACCAAATACAGAGAAAAAAAAGAATTGCCTTCACAAAGAAATAAAAAGCAGGAGGCAGAGGGAGAATGGAATAAATTGAAGACCTAAAAAGAAATAGAAGCCAAGATGTTACCGATAATACAAATTGCATACCTTTTAATATTGATCTTTTTCCATTAAATCCTTAAAGGATTATTTGGACTTCTAAGGTATACATTTTCATTTCCAGGGCTTAAGACCCAAAAGATTTATATCATAAGCTACAAGATTAAGTACTAAAAAAAAAAAACAAAAAACAACAAAAAAAAAACCCTACATCTAATACTTTTTTGAGACTGGCGCAGAATAAAAGGGTAACAAAGTTGATTTTTTGCTAAGATGATGAGGAAGTATCATATTAGGAGTAGAGAATTTTGAATTTCTGAATATTAAAGTTCCCAATGGCAGGAATAATCCAGTAGCAAATGCCAGATCTCTGACACCTCCAAAGTAACCTTAAATATTACTTGCTTTCATGAACAAGATTTCTAAAAAGTTCATCTTAACAATGACAATACCTGGCATTTAAATAATACCTATTATATGCAGAGCACCACACAAATATCTCAGTTGATTCTCATAACAACCCTGGTAGATGTTATTAGTATCCCCAAATTTCAGCTGAGGAAACTGAGTCAGAGTTTAAATGATTTGCTCAGGGTTATATAGCTAGTATCTGAGGCCAGATTTGAACTTGGGTTTTTTCAACTCTAGGCCCTATTCCATTGCACCACCTTCACTACCTAGAGAAGAGAATATAGGAAATGGCAGAAAAAGAGTAGCCAATAATAACGGTAGTTAACATTTATATAGAGATAGGGACTGGACCCTTGATTTTAATGGCACCAGGAGCTCCCAGGTGAGAAAAATCCTTCTACCAAGACCAGTCAGGACTTCTTTGCACCTAATAGTTTTAGAGTTGCCAAGAGGCCACTAAACTGTACATAAGGATCCCTGTGAGTACATATTGACTTAGAAAAAAACAGATTAACGTTATCTATGTGCTATTATATTTTTATTTATTTTGTGAAATATTTCCCAATTACCTTTTAATCTGGTTCTGCTGCACTCAGTAGTTTTCCAGTTGTGTTCCTTGAGTGTTTGATATCTCTAACCCAGAACCCTGAGCAGTCACTTGATTTGCCCAGGGTCACACAGCCAATATGTGTCAAAGAGATTTGATTTAATGTGTGTCCTGACTTCGATACCTGCTCTCTCTCTGCTACATCATGCTGCCCTTCAAAATTTGTCAAGTATTTTGCATACATGATTTCTTTTGATTGTTAGAAAAGCACTGGGAGGGAAGCACCAGAATATCAAAGGGGTCAAAGCACCAGAATATCAAAGGGGTCCAGAACTGGATGATCTCAAAAGGAAGGGACTGAAGCCCATAGAAGTCTTACCCAACTAACAGTGCCTTGCACATAGTAGGCTCTCAATAAATGTCTTTTGGGCAAATAATTCTCACTGAAAGTTATCACCGGTAACTTTAGTTGACCATGGAAAAACTTCTACCAGATTTATCCTTTCATTGTTATTCCTATAAGCATGGCAGTATTTTTTTATTGGGTACCACAATCTTATGGTCACTGCTAACTTTCAGAACTTAGCAGTAATCCTCAACTCCTTATGCTCTCTCATTCCCAATAGTCAGTCATTTGCCAAAGCCTGTGGATTCTACCTCCACCATGTCTCTCACATATTTGTCTCTTGTCATTTATGCAGCAACCATCCTCTTTCAGGCCCTCATCACCTCTTGCCTGAACTATTACAATAACCTTCTAATTATTCTGCCTGCCTCAAATCTCTATCTTGCACACATCTGCCAAAGTTGCCAAAGTAAAGTATTCCAATAGCTCAAGTCTGACCATGTGCTTTTCTTACTCAAGAAACTCCACTGGTTTCATTTTGCTTCTAGGATTAGTCAATCTGTCATCCAGCATTTATTAAAACCCTTCTATGTATCAGGCACTGTGCTAAGTGTTAGGGATACAAAGAAAGGCAAAAAACCAGCTTCTGCTCTCAAGGAGCTCAGTGTAATAGGGAAGATATTGCAAAAACAAATATGCACAAACAGGATATATACAAGGTGATTTGGAGATAATCTCAGAGCTAAGACACTAAGATTAAGGAGGGCTAGAAAAGGCTTCTTGAAGATAGTGGGACTTCAGCTCAAACTAGAAGGAAGCTGGCATATAGAACAGCCAGTGAAAATGCCCAAGGTCCAGAGATGGAGTGTCTGGTTCAAGGAATAGCAAGGAGGTCAGTGTCACTGGCTAGTTCACAGAGACTATAGAGTGATATATAAGAAAATTGGAAAGGTAGGAAGGGGCTAGGTTATGTGGGACTTTTAAAACAAAACATAGAACTTTTAAATTTGATCCAGGAGGCAAAAGGAAGACAATGGAGTTATAACTGAATTGTGGTTGGGCGTGGAGGGTAAGGGAGGAAAATGGTCATATCTGCACTTTAGGAAGACTTATTTGATAACTGAGTAGAGGATGTCTTTGTCACAGTACCTGGCACATAGTAGGTGCTTAATAAATATTGATTGATTGATTAGAGTGGGAAGAAACTTATGGCAGATAGAATAATCAGCAGGCCATTGCAATAGTCCAGGTGAGAGGTGTGGAGGACCTGCACCAAGATGGTGGCAGTACAAGAGGAGAGAAGTGTGTGTGTGTATGAGAGAGTTTGCCAAGGTAAAAAAAGACAGGTCGTTACAACTGATTGGATATGGGAGGGGGATAGAGAGTAAATTGTAAAGCATGATATCTAGGTAGTAAGCCTGGTTGACTGAGAGGATGGTGGTACCCTTGACAGCAATAAGAAAGTTCAAAAGGGGGCAGGGTTTTGCGGAAAAGATAATGAGTTCAGTTTTGGACATGTTGAGTTTAAGATCTACTTCAAGAGATCCAACAGACAGTTGGAGATGTGAGGGAGTCAAAAAAGAGATTAAGTCTAGACATAGACAGTCATCTATCATCAAAGATAAAAATTTGATCCTGGGAAACTAATGAGATTACCAAGTGAAAAAATATAGAGGGAAAAGGAGGGAGTCATAGGAGTTATTCAATGCTAGAGACATGACCTGAATGCAGATCTAGCAAAAGAGACTGAGAAGGAGTAGTCTGACAGGTGAGAGGAGAACTAGGAGAGAGCAGTGTCAAGAAAACATAGAGAGAAGAGAGTATCCAGGAGAAGAAAGTGGTTGATTGACAATGTCAAAGACTAGAGAGAAGTTAGGAAATATGAGGATAGAGAATAGGTCATTGAGTACTTAAAGTATCATTGGTACCTTTGGAGAGAGCCATTTCAGTTGAATTAATGAGGTTGGAAGCCAGATTGTAGGGAGTTTAGAAGGGAGTGAGAGGAAAGGAATTTGAAACACTGATTATGGATGACTTTCTCAAGTTTAGCCACAAAAGTGAGCAGAGATAAAGGATGATAGCTGGAAGTGATCAATAGGTCAAGTATGGGTTTTTTTTTCTTTAAGGATGGGGGAGATGTAGGCAAGTGTGTAGACAGTAGGGAAGCAGCCAACAGACTGGGAGGGAGAGATGGAGGATAAGTGAGAGACTGAGGATGATAAGGGGGGCACTATGCTGGTGAAGACAGGATGGAATGGTATCACTTGTTCCTATAGATGGATTTGTCTTGACAAGAGGAGGACCACCTCTTTTCATGAAGCAGGAGCAAAGGAAGAAAAATAGTGAAAGGCATATGAGGAGGGAAGAAGAGGGAGGTCATGGCCAGTGACTTCACTTTTTTTAGTGAAATATGAAGCAAGATTCTCAACTGAAAGGGCGGGAGGAGGGAAGAGCAATAGGAGGTTTGATGAAGGATGAAAAGGTTTGGAAAAGTCATTGTGGTGAGTGGGATAGTTTAGTGGTTTAGGGAAATGTAAAGGGATTCTCTTGCTGTATTGAGGGTCTGGTTGAGATTAGGTAACACAAATTTGTAGCAGACCCAATCAGCACAGTTTCATGAATTTTCTCCATCTTTGTTCAACAACACATGAGGAAGAGTGAAGGTAAAGTATAGTGGGCGTAATCCAAGTTTTGGCAGAGCAAGATCTATGTTAGGATAAGCGGGTAAGAGACTCAAGAGAAGACAGTGGGGAATTGAACTGCTTCACCAAGAAATCAAAATGGGGAAGGGAAGACAATGTAATGGGTTACACCCTAGGAAAAAACTGAAGGAAGGAGAAATTGGAGTTCACAGTGAGCATGAAGAATAAGTATGAGGTTGTAAGGCCAAGGGAGCAGTAGCATGAAAATAGATTATGATCATATAATGGAATTTCAGAGTTCGTGAACATGAAAGTGGTACATTTGTAGAAAATGGAAAAGTCAGAAGTATGACCATCTTTGCGTATAGCTAAGTTGGGATAGAGGCGTAGGTTATGGGATATGAACAAGTTAAAAAATTGGAAAGTTAGGATATACATACATATGAACATGCAAATGATAAAGGGGTAATCTGCTGGTAAAGACAGGGTGGAATGTAATATGTATGTATATACATATATGGATGTGTCTATATATAAGCTAATTTGTTACCTATATGGCACAGGCATTCTAAAGAGCACAGTGGAAAGGATGGGTAGCTTTAGAGTGGGATCTTGGTGGGGTTGGGTTGAGGGGGGATGGGAATAAGGGAGATAGTGGGAGACCAAGAATGGGATTTGAACAATGACTGGGAGCTGGAGTAGGGAGGTTATGATGAGGTTATGTTAATCACTGAGGAGTAGGTTCAAGTAAGCTATCATCACCCATGAGGGTTTAACCTACAGTGGAATTTCCCCAGGGAGCCAGGTAGCAGTGTAACTGGAAAGAGGTAGGGAGAATGGCGTAACCAGTTGGGGGCAAGGCAACTACTGCAGAGTTGTGTAGGTGGCCTGAGAGAATGCCTAGATTGTGATGGAATGGGTATTCAGAGGGTCAGGAAACCTTCTTGGGCACACACACAAACGCTTCTGCTTGTCATTTAAAGCCCTTCACAATCTGGCTCTAGCCTAGGTTTCTAAACTTATGACCAACTACTTCTCTTGTATTCTATGTTCCAGTTAAACTGGCTTCTGGTTATTCTTTCCATATGAAATCCCACTTTCCTGTCTGTACTGCCTTTGCACAGGACATCCCCCATGCCTGTAATGTATTGTTTTCTAAATGCTTCTTAGAATCCCTGGCTTCCGTTAAGGCTCATCTCAAGCACCATTTTCCTGATTATCAAAGTTTCTGGTGCCTCCCTTTTCCCATACACACTTCAAAATCACTTTTCACTTTCCCTGTATTTGTTTTGTCCTATCTGAATGTTCCTTTTCCGTCTTTTTTGTTTCTTTTTCATCCAGGCATGCTCATTAACCATGGGTGTCACCCCAAGATTCTATCTTGAGCCCGTTTTTCATTTCCCTCTATACTATCTCATCTGATAAACTCATCAGCTCCCATGGATCAAATTATCATCTCTATGCAAATTATTCCCAGATGTACATATTGAGACTAAATCTCTCTCCTGGGTTCTAGACCTACTTGGGATCTTGAACTTTTTTTTGTTTTAATCTGGGGTGAGCCTCCCTTTCCATTTATGTTTTCAACAAAATGAAGTTTTATTCATTTAAACTGGTTGTCCCATAGATAACTCAAATTCAACATGTTCAAAACAGAACTCATTATCTCTCCCTACAAACTTTCCACTCTTCTGAATTTCCCCATTTCTACTGGGGGTACCACCATCCTCCTAGTCTTTCAGGTTTACAACCTTAGCATCCTCCTTGACTTCTCACTCCCACTCACTTTACAGAACCAATCTTTTTGCCAAGTCTTATGGTCTCCACCTTTGTAAAACCTCTTGTATGCATCCCCTTCTCTCCAAACACCTACCACCCTAGTACCTCCCACCTGAACTATTGCAATAGTTGGTCTCCCTGCCTCAAGCCACTCTCCCCTCCAGTCCATTCTCCACAACTGATAGGCATCTCTTTGGTTTCTAGTTCTTTGCCACTATAAAAAAAGAGTGCTATAAATAGTTTTGTACATATGGGTCCTTTTCTTATTTTTTTTTTAAATCTCTTTGGATTATAGGCCTAGGAAGTAGTATTAATGGATCAAAATGCACAATTTAACAACTTTGGGGTCATAGTTCCAATTTACTTTGTAAAATGGTTGGACCAGTTCATAGTTCTATCAATACAGTGCATTAGCTTTCCTGTTTTCCTGCAGCCCCTCCAACATTTCTCTCTTTCCTTTTTTTCAGATTTATCAGTCTGTTCATCCATTATTTTGGCAAGCTTCCTCAGACCTAAGAGTATTTGCTGTCTGTCTTACTTTTTACAGGGGTAGATGGATCTGGGACTATTTTGCTTACTTGTCAGTAATCGTTTACCTTCCAAAGCAAGATGTAAAAACTGGCCCTCTTCTCACCACTGGGACTTGGATTCTGCCCTTAGATCACTGGCCTCTGATAGGTGAGCTTTTACCTTGCCTTGCTTAGAACCAGGCCACTACACTACTTCCTGGCCAATTCCAAACCATGCTGCCTGCATTCTGTCACACACTCCCTTTCCATTCTGGCTGTCCTTTATATACTGTAAGTTTTCTGAGGACCAGACCTGTCTTGCTTGCTTGTTTTTATATCCCCAGGATTCAGCATGGTGCCTGGCACATAGTAAGTGCTTATTAAAAGCTTCACCTAATAAAAGTTCTTCTCTTAAGAAGTGGACACCTCCCTTCCCCAATCCCTGCTCACCTGTCTTCTTATATCCTATACTACATTATTGAGAAAGTAATAATCTATAGGCTAACCTTTGTCTTCTCCTTCTACTCTTATGCCTATATCTATTACCAAGGTCCTTCATGATTTGAACATCTTCTGAGACTAGAGACCAAACCCCATTATAAAGGAAGACTGCAAGGCACCCACACATTCCACAAAGGTGCAATTTTGTTGTGATATGTGGATTGCCAGGAATAAATGAAGTTAGGGGAGTAAGGAAGGCATTTCCTATTCAGTCTCTGTAGAATCCCACGCTTTGGGCTATGGCAAAGTGGCATCTCTTTTTGTCATTAAAACTGGTCTCTGAATATATTTTGTAGTAGTAAGTTTGATTTCATCATCTTAGAATTTATTTTTGTTATGTGAAGAAGGAAAACAACAGGAAACTCAATTTAAGGCAGGTTATTCTTAGAAGAATCAACAAGAATATAATAAAATGAAACAACTAGTTCCATATCACTCCAGAGGAACTCCCTCATAGGGGTTTTACAGACACCTCTGAAAAATGTTTCTGTTTGCTTGGTTGGTATACCACACACATATCACTCCTGTCACTTTCTTAACCCATGGGTCTTTTTACTGCCCATTCATTTCCTTTCATTATCCTTTATTTAGCATTTCATATTTTTATCATCAAGACCATTAAAAAGTTCTTTAAAAGGGCACACAAAGGAAAAAAGTTCACCAAGAAATCCTGCTGTTCTTTCCCTTCTCCTAGTTCAGTTATATTTCCTTATACTAAATTCTATCTTACCCAGTTGACAACAGTTAAAAGAATTCATGTCACTCCACTGGAATCTACCTTTACAATGAAGAAGATTTTTTTTAAGTACTGAGAGTCCTACCTTAAGAATTTTTTTAAATGTGGTCACTTCTACACTTTCTATTCCTGATTCCTAAATTCCATATCTCCCCTCCTTCTCTGTCTCAGGAAATTCAGAGCTAAATAGAGTAACTCAGCTTCAAAAACTAACTCATCCCAGGTTCCAGATAAAATCTATTTCTCTTTCTTAACTGGTGTTTCTTCTGTTTTTATTTTTAACTCTCCTGTTTTAAATTATATTTAATTCTGTAAGTCACCTCAAATACTAGTTGCAAACAAGCAGGATATAAATCACAGACAAGTATGTACATACAATAAATTACTCTCAATTGCTGCTAAAATTCTCTATTCCCTCTGTGTTCTAATGATAATGATAAAAGCTAAGGGCATGTTGAACCTTTCCTTTGAAATCTAGTCCCCAGGGATGTCATAAAACCACTTTAAATTTGTTTTTAAAAACAAAAAAAGAACCCCATCTTTTTAAGTTTTCCATTTAAATATATCTTCAAGGGATTTTGTTCCGGTGGAGCTACAAACTCCTTGTTATTATTCAGTTTGGAAGAACTTTCATCATAAAGAAATCTGTGGCTGAAGCACTCTCCAGAAAAAAGACTAGTTCTTAGATTTATTCTCAGCTTCTACAGGAAGTCATTGTATGTATATGCCAGGTAACTATATGACAGAGAGTAGGAGTAAGTTTTTCTCAAAAAAAGTAATAAGGGAGAGTGGGGAGCAACTAAGAAACCCTCCAAATATTTTTAGAGAGATGTCAACCACTAGTTTATTTGAACTATCCAAACTATTTGTGCCACCAAATTAAACCATGTGGCAGAACAGATTAATCTAGTTTCTAGCCTACTTGACCATCATGAAATGTGAGTGTATTCCACCCTATCCCTCCTCATATGAATAATTGGTAAGATTAACTATGCATCATTGAGGTGCTGCAAATCAAGAGAGCTTAAGGACAAATTAGATGTCCTCGTTGAAAATATGCTTAGCCTTTAAATTTAGATGTAAAAGACATAAAGAAACCAAAGGCCATTATATGAAAAAAATATATAGAAATGTCTTAACTAAAAAAGTATATTATGTAAAGTGTCCTCGAAGTCTTATTGTGGCTTTTAAACTTTAATAGCTAAATAACTGTAAGCTTTACTAGTATAAAACTAAGACTTTGGGGACACTGTAATAAAAATTCAGTGGAATGAACTAGACTATTTGGGTATGGGTGAATGGACAGGATTGGGTGCCAACCTGACATAGAGAAAAGTTTGAATTATAGAATTTTATAAACGATAGGAAAGCTGTTAAGATAGCTGTTTAATTCAGGATTTACATTATAAGATAAATATGTATATGAAGCAATAAATAAAATAGTAAAAATTCTATTCAGATAGATCTATTCTACATGATAATATATATGAACACATATACTTTTAGTAAGCCAGTTTTCTTAGACCAGGTTAAATGAAAGCAAAGGCTTAAAAGCAGTTGCCTGGCCACTTGGTGATAATGTATTTATCAAAATGCAAAATGGTCCTCAGTCCTGTGTCATCCCTTCTATTTCTGTAGTGACAGTGGCAGAGAAGTAAAAAAGAGACAGAAGGTGATAAGAATTACACAGGTTTTAGACTATCATTAAATTTTAATTGAGCCAGTAGTGTAAACATGAAATCTTTGTCCAGTGACCAAGTGAACACAATACTGGAGGAACTGAATTGTCTGCAGGCATCAGATCAAGCTAGTGAGTTGGAGGACGGGAGAAAATTAGCTCCTTTGTGTAAGCAGGACTTTCATCTTTCTCCTTCTTGGAGGAATGACTCAGATCCAGTCTGCCACCAATAGTAGAGATCAGTTAAAAAGTTATCAACTCATTACTTCTTCAGAATTTTCCACTTTCATTGGCTCATGATTTATTTCTATGATATCTGAATTCTGAATTCATAAGATAGATTTATACAGACTTGTACCACTCTCCAACTTTGACCTAGAAGTTTCAGTTCCACAGCTCAGCCCTTGCTGACCAAAACTTTTGACTTCCTAAAATAAAGAATTCTTTCTCCCAATAGAGTAAAAAGCTTAGCATTTCTTCAAGTCAACAAGGGTTTTGTGGTCAGTAAATTAAATCTAATTTGAAAGGAAAATACAAAACAGACAAGGTAGCACATTTGACTAATCAGAAGGAGAAAACGTGGCTTTGCTAATATAGCAGCTCTTCTGATGCTCCTTCCTCAACTCCCACTCATGGTGAGTCCAGTCTCTGGAGGGCAGATACCTACAACTGTTCAGGGTTTAGTGGTAACCTTGAAAGACTATTACTCATGAACCCCTACTGGTATGCTCTCCATTATCAATTGACCAACCACACTCAATTAGCATTTTTGGCAAATATATTTTCTAGGTTGGTATAGTGACAGCAATTGTTACAAAATATCCCCCCCAAAAAAAATCCTGGGGTACTGTCTGCTCCAAGATGCATGAGAAGAATGGACTAAAACTTAAACTATGATGGTATTGAAGTATATGTCATATGGCAAAGGGCAACTCACAAGTCTTGATTTCTGGAGGTTCTGTCTTGAGTTGTTTTATTGAATCCTTATGAAGTTCCCCTTGTATGTACAGCTGTCTTCTGGGATCCAAGGGTGAGTATCCTTGTACAGTAAATAGCTGGCATTTCTCTTTGCCACAAGGGGTCATACTCCCTGAAACTGATTCATTCCTTGTATAGTTTTATTTCTATGTTTCTGTTTGTCTAGTGTTTGTTTGCAGTGTATCTTCAGTGTATCCCAATCCATTCCCAGTTAGATGTATTTTCTCCTACTTTTAGTTTATCTTATAATATAGTTAATGGTTAGTGTAGGGGCAGGAGAGAGTTCTAAAGAACAATTACCTCTCAAATGAAGCTTGCTAAATACTAGACTTGTCCTTCAATTAACCAAGATTACCACTGGACTATAATTTTTATATATGTGACTGTTTCAGCCAATCACCAGATAAGCTTATTAACCTATCAAACAATAAGCATTTGTTAATTGCCTATTATGTGTCCAAGAACTCACTAGGATCTTGCTGAGGAAAGAAGCCAAAGTGACCTCAGTCATTGGGGCAGTTCTAAATGACCTAGAGCTGCAGGAGCCATCACTCCTGTCCCTGCAAGCAGGTTAGTCCAATTATCCACCAGCTCTTGGGAGAGGCTCTCATAGTTCATCTCTCAGCAGCTGCTCATTTCTAGTTTGCTTCTTCTTAAGCCCCTCTTCCTGCTTAAAAATCAAAACCAGTCTTTAAGTTTCTCCACCTCCAAAGCAAGTTATATGTCAGTCTTAACATTTTGCCTAGAATCAAAAAGAGAAAAAGAAGTTATAGCAAAAGAAAAGTATGGCTCATGGATATTCCTTAAAAGGGAAAATATGGAAATTAAGGGAGTTGGTTTTATCACATACCCAAAGGCAATGAGAAACATCATTTCTTGGGACATTTGGTCATTTTGTATTGCAGTACGTTTGATATTTTTTGCAAAAAGGCCACCATGAAAATAATAGCAGCTTGTGCACCATTATCTATTGCAGAGGATGTAAAGAAAGAAATTCAATGAAGAACTCAATAAGACCCTCCAAAGTAAATCAATATATACTTTAATGTTCAGTGGGTTTCAGTTTAATGGTGAAAATAGGTGGAGATGGTTAGAAATATGTCAGAAATAAAAGATAAGTGGAGGTGATGATTTGTAGACTATACTGAAATGTCATGCCTATACATAATGAATAGTCATTTTGTGAAAAGAATTGAAAGAAACTGGATAAGGTGATCCCTGGATGACATCATAAAAATGAAATTTGCTTTTCAGCTAAGATAACTACCTAAATGGAGACAAGCATCCCAGCCCCCAAACAGACCCAATAATGATCAATCAATCCAAAGAGAAACTACAGCAAGTAACTTCATCCACCCTAGAACAAAAAAATAAGTTAGAAGCTCTCTGAAAACAGCAAAGAGGGTCAAATATAAAAGCCAGAACTAGGATATAATACAGCAAATAATACCAAAGCCTTTCAGAGTGATCAGAGACCAGCTCGACACATGCATAGCTTACAAGGTTCTGTATCCAGAAGCAGAAAGAGTAAGGAAATCTCATGAGAAAGTCCCAAGGTGGAGAGAAAACCACAAAATGGACCTTGGAAGTGACAATAGCTATTCCTTGTGCAGTAGTACTTATAACAGGACATCTTAGTTCCAGGGGTTTCCAACATCTCTAGAACTCTGAAATGAAATACTATGGAGAGCCCTGAAGATGCAGAACTCTGAGCCTCTGGGCGCTCAAAAAAAACTACCAACACTCAAAGTAGACACATCTTTGGAGGTGGCAATCAACCCAGGAACATATTTGATCTAGGTTGAGGGCAAACAAGGCCAACTTCCCTATCCAAAAGCACAACAGAGGGAAAAGCCTGGCCTGAGAGCAATGCTTCAGTTGAACTATGTAGATACTTGTAAGAAATTAAGTAAGATTAAAAATTAAATGAAAGCACCAGAGGAAAGACTTGGAAAGAGAATAAATAAATTAGAATAGAAAGTAATAAACTTTAACCAAGTAACAGACTTCATGAATAGATGTAATAGAAATTAATGGCTCCATAACACAATAAGAAATGTTAGAACAAAATTAGAAGATTCAAAAAATAGGGGGAAATGTGATATCTACAATCAAAGACAACAGACCTAGAAAACATATCAAGAGAGGTAATTTAAGAATCATGATTCATTAAAACCATAATAAACTTTAAAAAAATTTGCCCACTATGTTTCAAGAAATTCTAAATGAAAACACCCCAGATCTGTTAGAACTAGAGGACAAAATGAAAATAGAAAAAATCCACTGATCCCCTTCTAAAAGAAACCTCCCAAATTTTAGAAATGTCATAGCCAAAATCCAGAGTTTTCAGGCCAAAGAAAAAAGTCCTGGAAGAAGCCAAAAATAAATAGTTCAAAAAGAAAGATAGTAAGAATCATATAAGACCTGGTAACTTCCACAATGAGTGAGAGGAGATCTTGGAATACAAGATTCTAAAAGTCAAAAGCTATAGGATTAAAACTAGTAATAATTTACCTTAAAAAGTTAAGTATAACCCTAGTTGGGGAAAAATGTATCTTAAATGGAATAGAGGATCTAAAAATATTCCTGAAGAAAAGACCATGGCTGACTAAAAATCTTGATTACAAACACTAGAGAAACAAAAATAAAAACCAGACCTAGACAGAAATTCATTTAAACAATTGAAAGGGCCCATAAGATAATGAAGTTCTGACATTCTAGTGGAGGAAAAGAAAGAAACAAGTGTTTCTTCAGAAACTTATTGCCTTCAAGTACATCCAGGGGAATAAATAAGACAGAGTTGGATTGGCTCTGTTATAATGGTTTTTAAGAGGAGAAACAAAAGGGAAGGAAAAATGTTTATGTACCACTTATAATGTCAGGCAATGTGTTAAATACTTTGTAAATGTTATTTCAGTGATCCTCTCAACAACCCTGCAAAATAGGTGCTGTTAGCCCTATTTTACAGTTGAAAAAACTGAAGCAAATATAGATTAAGTGATTTGCTTAGGGTCACACAACCAGTAAATATTTGAGGCTGAATTTGAACTCAAGTCTTCTAAACTCCTGGCCTAGAACTCTGTCCATTGGATAACCTAATTTCCTCAAAAACGAGAATAAAAAGAATGCACTAATATAGAAAGAAAGAATGAAATGGAACTTACTATTTCTTAAAATTGAGGCATGAAAGAAGATTATGCAAAATTTGAAGGATGTGGGTGGGAGGATTAGGCATCAAACTTCATTCTTATTTGAATTGGACAAAGGAAGATTGAACATACACACATACTTGTATACACACAAGGAGTTTGAAATAAGGATAGGTAGGGTTTAGATGAAAGATAATACCAGGAAAGCAATAGCTGTAAGCAAAGAAAGCTTCAACTTTGAAGGGTTGATCCTCAAGAGAGGATTAAAAGGTGAAAAAAAAAAAAAGAAAAGAATGGAAAACTAAAAGCTTGCTCATCATTTAGGGATGGCTAAACAAATTATGGTATTTGAATATGATAGTATACTACTGAATACAATAGTACACTATATGATAGTATACTATTGAGCCATGAGAAATATTGAAAGAAATGTTTTAGAGGATCTTGGGAAGACTTGTATGGATTGATACAAATTTTGGAATAATGTAACATTCCTCCAAGTGAAGAAGCTCCAGGATGATCGTGGTTTTAGGCATATTCTCAGTTATGGGGGATGATAGAGGTGATGGGAAATTTGAAGGGATCACGCCCATAAATGTGAGGTCATCAAAATGGAGTAACACAAATTTTGAACACAAATACAGAGACAGAAATGGAGATCATAACAAAGCTCTTCTGCCTGTCTTCTTTAATTACTTAAGACTGTGCACTCCTTGGGCTATGAGGAAGATCAAGATGCAGTCAATGAATGTGGCAAGAGGAATAAGGAGCAGACGCGAATCAGTTGTACTAAGAACAGAAATGGATCAGCAATGCCCAGAGATGGAGTCTTTATGACAAGGCAGCAATTCTCACACTGTGTTGATATTGTGTATTCTCTGGTATAATGGTCAATGAGTCTTCCAAACCTTGACTGTTCCTTCCACCATTCCCATCAATGCTGGTGTTTGGAGCAGAATGAGAGACCTTAGATTGTGGTCGCATGAGGTGAAAGAGATTGATGATGACCTTCATTGATACCTCTGATTTATTATGGTTTTTATTTAATTAAATGTTTGTTTTAACAAAACAAGGAGGTTTGAAACAAGTAAACAATTGGCATCAAGAAGAAAGGGAGAAGTTTTCCTAGACAATGTAGCCATGAGATTTAATGGAATAATCCACACATACAACCCATGAAAGAAAATGATAACACATCCAAGAAATTAAGAGTTAAAAGCAGAGTGACAGGCTTTCCTCTAAGAGCCATAAAGAGTTTTCTGTGTATCCCAAAATTCTCTCTGGTATTGGCTAATATACATGACAGTGAGGGATGATTGTTTGATTGATCCTTACTATTGAAGGGAGTTAGTTACTCATCACAGAAGCTACTAATTATACTATACAAATGACTGTATTCACTTACCCCAAAAAAAGATATGAGGAGAAAAATGTCTGCCTCACTGTCACCCTTGGGTCTTCATTATTAGTCTCATTATGGGAAATGAAGCTTTACATATAATCAGTACCTGGACTACGGGCTATTTTTCTGGTCTATAGGTTGATTTAGAGTACTTCAGAGTGGGTTAGGGTCTTTGGTGCTTTATATACAAGTAGATAAAAAGGCAGAGCTCCTTATAAATTCAGTCTTGGGGAAGAGGACTTCAGGTACCTTTGAATACACCAATCCTGAGTAGGTTAGGTAAATATAGACAAAAGAGTTGGCATAATTCTCTTGGCTACATCGATAGATTCCTCAATCATGCCAGCTATTTTCCCCTTTCCTTCCTCTAGGGAAGACTTGATCTAACCAACCCCATATTGAAGGCATATCAAATAAGACCCTGAAGTTCACAGAAGGGGAAATTGTTTTTAACTTTTTATTTCCAGCTGAAAATTAGGTGGTCAGACCCTGAACTATTGCAAACTTTTAATGTTAATTCACATGTAATTTAGTCTTTTCTAATTTGTCTAATTCCTCAACCCTAAGAGAAAAGAATAAAATTATTTAAACCATTGAACTAAATCATATAACAGCAAAAGTGTGGACCTGAACAGCCCTCAAATTCCTGCTTTGTTGGAGATGAGGCTTGCTTACTGAATTTCTGGTTTTCATTACTACAGATGACATGAGGGAAATGCTTGTAAGAACAAATGTTTGGTTTCAGGCTGTAGTCTAATTTAATATACTTGAAAAAGAAAAGTTGATGATTCAGTTCCAAACCTCTGGGGAGGGAGGGGTGATGGTAAACACTATGAAAAGGGGCAAGGGAGCCTAAATATAAAAAAAATCTGGAACCCTTTCAAAGGCATGCCTGTCCAAACTTGATTAAACTCTAATTTTCAGGAAACGTTTTGTCTAAGAAAATAGGCTGCCAAATTCTCACATCTTTTCTCCCTATAGTATTTTTTTTGGTGGGAGTGGGGAGGGGTAGTTGTGGCCACTTTAACTGCCAGCTATTCCCCTAATGTGAGGTATTTTAATGGAACATCACCATGTGGTAAAGTATGCTTACCTAATCCTAATTTTCCTCAAAGCAAGACATTTATTCATGATTTTTTTTAGGGGCCATTAACTTCATTCAATCTTCTGCAAAATTTTGCTCAAAAAGGAAAAAATATGGAAGCATTATTGAAAATAAAGCCACAGCTTGAAGTCAAGCTGACCTCATGAGTAGGCAGAGTAAACAGCTGCCCATATGGTTGGATTCCAAGGCCAGGGGAAGACTCCCCTGACTGCCTCTCCCACCTCCAACCACACCCCCCAAACCCCAAACCTCACTCTCTGGCTTGCTGATGCCTGAAATTAAAAAATTGGAGACTCATTCTCTAAGGATTTCATCTTCTATTAAAATGCAAAACTACCCTGAGGACACATTTATTAAGCCTTATCAGTCATTTATACCTTAATGTGAATGAGCTTATCATATTTTTTCCTAACAGGAGGTTTTAATAAGGTCTACATGCATGTGCTCCTGCATGACCAACACTGGGCTCCATATTTAGGTCCAGTTGGAAGGGAAGAGGAATATTATTGTGCAGAAATTTGTTAATCCAGGAAAGTATAGTTATCATCAACTCTTTAATTATCCACTTGTGAATTATTCAGTGTATGGGTTATCCAGAGCAAATAAATACTTTAATCCCAAGCTGATTTCCCTTGCTACATAGGTTACAGCTGGTGTATGCTTAGAGAATGCAGAATAGTTTTAATATTAGTCTAACTAGAGTATAATTAGGAAGAGAAACCTGTTGCCCAAAACAACCAACTAGTGCTTCTCAAAGCATTTAGGGTTAGAACAATATCAGAATTGTTTCTGCTATTTCTGAATGATCTATTATGTATGCCCCCACCTCTCACCAAAGGGTGAATGATTCAGAGCTGACCTCATTTAAAGTAGGGAATCTGTGGTAAATTTCAGGATTAAGGTTTAGGAATACACCTTCATTTCTCTTGTGTCCTGGACATGGGGAGCAGGTGAGTCACCTAATGCTGTCTTTCTATACTTCCCCTGCCTCCAGTAGGGAAGACACCAAGACAAGGTAACAAGTAAGTACACTTCAGGCTGTCAGCATAGGCTATAATAGGCTGGGCAATGTGATTGTGGGAACAAGGATTGCATTTCCTTCCTCTATGCCATTTTCCCCGTAGGCAGGAGGGGATGGAGTCTGTCCTGATAACATGGAACCTGTTTGCCAGGGGTCAGTGATATATTATAAGAAACTGAACCATTCAATGACTTTGGCAATAATTTTCTCATTACTTTAACAGAGATTTCTTGTCAATTTTAGCATTTTCAAAAGCATCTAATAAAATAATTGTGCCTCCAAGGCACTCTTCTCCCAAGAGGAGAACTGATCCCAAATTGTAATGACAACAGACTACGTTCCTAGAGGAGAACAACATGCATGTAAGCCTATGACATGACTTCTTGATTCTATCAGTGAGAATTTATTTTAAATGACTATAATTCAACAACATTTTCCTTCACACAATTTCCAAAACAGTTCTGTTCTTAGATAAAATATTAGCATGAAGTTGTGTTAATTTAAACACAACTGAAATTGATTCAAGTCAAGTCAGTTAGCATTTATTAAGCACCTCTAACATGCTGGGCACTTTAGTAGCTCCAGGGATATAAGAGGGGGGTGGGACAAAAGTAGTCCCTGACCTCAAGGAGTTCACAATCAAATTAAGGAGACAACACGCACACCATGTGCATACAAGACAGATACAAAACAAATTGTAGGTAATATCAGAGGGAAGGTAGTAGCATTGAGGGAGACTGGGAAGGCTTCTTGTAGAAAGTGGAATTTTAGGAGAGACAATTCACGCACAGTTATTTCTAACTGGCATACTGGTTAGGTGCTGGATTTAGTCAGGAAGAGCTGGGTTAGAATTCAGCATATAAAATTTCTGAGCCTCAATTTCCTAGCTGTAAGATGGGAATAGTAATAATGCCTGTCATACTACTTATAGAAGAGTCTAGCGCAGTTTATAGAAAGAACATTGAGGGTACAGTCAGAAAAGGCTAAATACCATTTCCATGACTCCTGAGCAAGTCACAGCCTTATTTTATCTTAGATTACTTCCCAAGGTCTCGTTGATTGAAAGAGTTGCCATAGGATGTATTGGTGAAGGGTCTTACATCAGGTGTGCTGAAGAAATGACAACCCCTTCTCATCTTCAGAGGATCTTATGAAGATCAAGGGAAATAATGTATATAAAGTACTTTACAAATCTTAAAGCAATATGTAAATGCTGGTTATTATCATTCTTACCTATGGTCTTTTTTAAAAATGACTACTGTATAATTAAAACTACCAACATTTTCACTGCATATTACACAATTAGGTAATTAAAGAATGTGAGATACTTTGCTGATTTGCAACATATTGGAACATCCCCTTTTATTTGATCACATAAAGGACTTTTAATGCATTATTTTTGTTTTACTGGATCCTCTGGAACACTACTATCTCATGCTGACACCCCTAGATTAATTATCCCAGGATCATGTTGCTCTGTGGGTTCCCATGCATTCGAAATGATAACTGATGAGCCACCATCTACATGTTTACTTTTACTTGCCAGAGTCAGTCAGAGGATGTAATCACTGCAAAACAAAAACATTTAGTTTAATGGCACTTTAAGAAAATTTGCACCAGAACATCTCTTCATCCCTTAAACTTAAGGCACACTTTCCCACAAATATACATACTATCTATCAGTAGGGAAAGTAGACATGCCTATGCATGATCAGTCATGAAAGGCCATTGTTTGTCCTTCCTTTAGAAAAAGGATCAATGACATCATGTGGTTGGATTTAAATGAGTCAGAGTTGCCCAAAGTCATCAGCCTCACTCTCTGTTCCAGAATTATCAAAATCTAATGACAGTAAAAAAATCAAGATAACTGACCATGACCTGGGGTGTAGTGGATGACCTTGGCATCTTCAATATCTGACCATACTCTAAGCACTCCACAGTGCCAGCTTCTCCCACCTTCATGTCTATTGGAACAAATTGTTCTTATCTACCTATTTCTCTGGAAGAAGTCTTCACATACTAGGGGTAGACATTCCCCTAACTTGCTGACAATGTGAGGCCTGTCGGTTACCCTCAACCTGGTTTAGCCTCTCTGCCAAGATGGTTTTACATGGGTATGGTCACTGTGTATACTACAGCTTCTTGGAGCCACATGTAAGAGTTGAGTGAAGGTGGACAACAAAGGTAGATGAACAATTCTGAAAAGGGCCTAGCAAGCCTTTACACCAAAGGTATGAATACCCATAAACCCCAACATGAAAGGTACATATAAGGAGAATATTTGTGGCCAGAACATGGAGGTGGTCACTTATACCTTTGATGCTGTGGGTACATCAATATCTTCTGATAATATCATTGTATTTCTCTCACTGGGCTTGTTAGGATCCTTGATGGTCTATGTGGAGTATCACCCTCAATTACATGGCTCATCTCTTTAGGGACACCCATCTTAGCTCTAGTCTGCTAGGTATAGTGTCTAGAATATTTCCCTGAGAAGAGCATGATGACAGCTCTATATTTATAGTCATAACACCAAACTAACAAAAGCCAGGAAGAGGGCCCACCAGACAAAGACAGTCTTTTCTTTTTAACCTATGTAGCTGGGTAGAGCTCAAAATTAGATAGTTATCTAATTTAGGGTTATATATTTCCTCTAAGATCTTCTCTGTCTTAGCATGAAAATTGACTTAGGTCAGAACAAAAGATAAAGTAAAGAGGCAACTTCATCATTCTCCATACTCCTGGCAGTTATTCTTGTCTTTATTATGCATATATGCCATTAGCAAAGCCTGATTGCTTTGGTGCTATGGTTTGACCTGTGAAAATCCTCAGTCTTCCTATATTACAATAGAAAAATTGAAATAACAAAAGGGTAAGAGGAATGATTGGAGCTAGATGGTGAGGTGGATTAGAATTAGAAGGCTGGAATTAGAAGGCTCATCTTCCTGAATTCATTTCTGGTCTCAGACTCTTACTAGCTGTGTGACCCTGGGCAAGTCATTTAACTCTGTTTGCCTCAGTTTCCTCATCTGTAGAAATGAGCTAGAGAAGGAAATGACACACCACTCCAGGATCTTTGCCAAAAAAAAAACCAAAACCCAAATGGGATCACGAACAGTGGAACAGATTGAACAATTACAAGAGGAATGATGCAATAAAGGAAATTTGGCAACTGCCTTCGAAAGTCACTTCTGATCCACTGTCCACAAGAGATAGGGAAATGGTGTGTAGATATGAGAAAAACATAAGGAATACCTAGACATTTGAGAAAGTCCCACCTTCCTTGGTTTTTTCATGATTCTACTTCTTCCAGCTTCTTTTCTGTCTGATTATACATTCTCAGGAATCTTTGCTAGTATATCAGTCATGACCTACCCCCTAACCAGGGTTGTACCCCAGGGCTATACTTTTTCTCTTCTTGCTATATATTACCTATCTTGCTGATAAAATAAGTTCTCATGGGTTCAACTAATATCTGTATAGAGATTTTCCAAAATCTGCATCCTTAGTTGCCATCTCACTCCTGAGCTCCATCCCTACCTTACCAACTGCTTCTTGGACATCTCCAACTAAGTATTTCATAGGCAGGGCTGTGCCAGTAAATGTTTAACAACTGGTTCTCCAAAAAAAAAATGTACTAATAACACATTTTAAAATATATTCTCCATCATCAACATTTTCTCCATCACTTTCTTAAGTTTAGACAGTCAACAAAATAATAAATCAAACTCTCATTTGTAGCATTTGCCAATTTCCCAAGTATAAATATTCACATTGAGAATTTAACAATTGGCCCATAGGCCTCTCAAACATGTGCAAAAGAAATTTTATTACCTTCTTCTCCCCACTCTCCCCTCCCCCTCAAAAAAACTTCTCCTTCATCTCCTCTTAATGTCCCTGTTTCTATTAAAGGCAGTACCATCCAGGAACCACCCAGGTTCACAGTCTCTGAGTCGTCCTTGACCCTTAACTCTTTCTCAATCCCCATGAGCTAAATTTTATTGGTTCTACCTCCACATTATCTCTCACCTCAGTCCTTTTTCCCCTTCAGTTGCTTGACTACTAGCCTAGTGTAGGTCTTCATGAACTCTCATGTGGCCTATTGTAATAGTCTCCTAACTTCTCTGTCTTCCTGCAGTCATTCTCTCCCTTCACAACAAGTTACTAGACTGATATGTCAATCTGGCCATGTCACTCTCTGGATTATGAATATTCAATAATTTTATTGCTTCTAGGATTAAAATACAAATATTTTTAATATTTAAAATCCTTCACAATTTGTCTCAAATTTATCTAGATAAGTTTCTCACTACTCCTCTTCACAAACTCTAAACTGGTCTACTGAGTGTTCCCTGGAGCAATGGTCTGTCCCCAGCCTCCAAATGCACAGAGAGCATGAACTAGGTGACTCAGAACACCTTCAGTAAACAATCCCATTAACCCGTCCCCTTAGGTCAAGATTCTCCCAGAGTTGGCAATACATTTAATCATGCTCTATGTACCCTTGTGGTTTGTTACAAACATTTATTAAATGCCTACTATGTGCCAGGCACTCTGCTAAGCATTTTCTAAATATTATCTCATTTGATCTGGTGCTTTTTCTTTTTCTTTTTGGTGTGTTGGTAAATGTTTAATAACCAGCTCTCCAGAGGAGAAAATATAAGCATGATACACTTCTGAGTTTAACTGATGTCATTAACATATTTTTCTATCACTTTCTTAAGTCTAGACAATCAACCAACAATAAATCAAGTCCTGATTTGTGTGGTTTTTGTTCAGTTGTGTCTGACTCTTTGTGACCCCAGTTGAGGTTTTCTTGACAAAGATACTGGAGTGGTTTGCCATTTCTTTCTCCAGCTCACTTTACCGATGAGGAAACTGAGGGAGACAGGGTTAAATAACTTGCTCAGGGTCAAACAGCCATTAGGTGTCTGAGGCTAGATTTGAACACAGGAAGATGAGTTTTCCTGACTTCAGGCCCAGCCCTCTATACACTACACCACCTTGCTGCCTTAATGTATATATAGCTTTGACTGATTTCCAAGGTGTAAATGCTCACACTAAAAATTTAACAATCTTTCAAGCTGGCTCCAGCTACTCCTGAGAAAAAGATAGGGAAGATGGTGTCTGGAAAAATGGCACACAGCTAACAAGTATCTGAAACTGGATTTGAACTCAGGTCATCCTGACTCCAGGGCTGGTGCTTTAGCCACCAACCTGCCCCTGGACAAGGAGAATGGGACCAGAGACCTCAGTCTCCTAGAGTATGACTAGATTGAGATCGCTGGGACTGGTTGGTTACTTTCCAACTACTCCGTATATATTTTATAATTGCCTATTTATGTATATATCATCTCATCCATTCAAATGTTAGCTCTTTCAGGGAAGATGCTCTTCACCATTTCTCTCTGTATCCTTAGCTGAGCACAGGCTTGACACAAAGTAAGTGCTGAATAAAAGTTTGTTGGATGAGTGAAACCTTGCATCAAAGTTACCAGGGGAACATGACTGATCAACATCCTTGCAGAAAACAGGGCAGTCACTTATAAGAGTGGGGAGAAACTCCTGACAAGATAAAACTTTTGAATTCAAGTCTCTGTCTTGTGTCCAAAAGCCTGGAGAAGATAAAAAGCCAGAACAGCTTATGACAGAGTTTATGCTTCTGGCAGAGTCTTGAAGATCTTGTAGTTCCAAGGGAATCCCTGAAGTAACCATTGGCACAAACCAGCCTTTCAAGAGAAAGACAAGGAGGAAGATTCACTGGAAGACACTATGGGGGGCACTGAGACACATGTTGCAGGCCTTTAATTATGCAGAATAGCTAATATTAAAAAAGATGGCCAAAGGACAGTAGTCAGCTTAAATACACTGGCATCCACTCTGCACAACACTGGACAGAGGCAGGAAGCCCATAATGAAATACTTAAACAATGAGCCATTTCTCCTGAGTACATGTAAGGAAGCCAAGGGACATCCTTGCCCTTTTCCCCGTATACCCAGCAAGTCTAAGGAGGGAGGGAGGACCTTAGAAGAGGAGATACTATTACCACAATCAGGAAAATAGGGCATTTGAGCTGTGAGAGCAGGAACACAGGAGAACATTAGGCTGTCTCCCACTATAAAGCTGCCTGTGGGTGGATCATAAAAGATAAGTTAGCTCGGGACTAGGAGGTGTTCTATAAACTGATCCATATACTAGACCTATGGAGCTGCATGTGTTCATGGGAGGGAGAGCAAGAGAGACAGACAAGACCCTATTGTAGAAGCATGTTGCTATGAGGAGGACGGTTACCTGGGTGACTTTTCCCTGTGTCTCTATTTTTGCTAGCTGTGGCATATACATCCCTGGAAAAATGTCTTGTTCATTGTACTGTGTTGTATGTTGCTTGAGGTCTTAA
Source organism: Notamacropus eugenii (assembly GCF_028372415.1). Lineage (NCBI taxonomy): Eukaryota > Metazoa > Chordata > Mammalia > Diprotodontia > Macropodidae > Notamacropus > Notamacropus eugenii. Next base: position 104,306,454 of record NC_092876.1, read on the forward strand.
GCACAAAATACACCAATGACTGGGACAGTGACCATGGACTTTGTGCCACAAGGAAATCCCTATTTTCCTAATAACTTCTCCTGAGCTTTCCCATTTCTATTCTCTCAATTTCAAGACCCTAGCAGTCAGTGACTATAGGGTCTGATAATCCCATTAAATCATAATTTACACAATAACTTTATTATGCATTTTTAAAAGGAAAAGCAAGTTGTATATGATAGATTTGCAGTTTCATGTGCAATCCTTTTCCCCCCTTATTTTACTTTGTTATAGAAATGCTTGTTTTATTTCTTAAGGTCAGAATAAAAAAATTTAAATTAAAAAAATCATAATTCAAGGCAATTCTGATCAGCCTGAACTAAGGAAAGTTTATAACTATTCCTTATTTGTAAATAGAAAGTTTGCTCAGAATTCAATACTGTAAATGAGATAATAAGGAAATATTCTAACCAAGTTGGTACTACTATTTGTGCTTGAAAATAACAAACTCATACTTCTTTGAGAATTTTTCATAATTAAATGTTTAACCAGTTCCAGATTACTTTCCCTCTAATTGGTTCGAACTATGATTTGAAATGTATTTTTAAAGAAAATATTCCTTTTCCTCCACATCCTATAATAATTTAATAATCAAGTCATCATTTTTATTTAATACTTGTGAACTTTTTGATTACTTATTTTACTTTACATACTTTATTACTTATATTTTTGATATTTTTCTAGCACATTTCTGCCTAATATCTATTTGGTCAAGGAATACCAAAAGAGAAAGGATGGATCCATATGAGATGAAACTCATGCAGATTCCAGATCTGTAGCTACTCATTTTATAGAAGAAACTGAGGTTGAAAGTAGTGAAATGACTTGTCTTAGATCATCTACTTAGTACATAGTGGAGTCTGGATTCAAACTCAAGTCTTCTGAGATTTTAACTCCATGTCTAGATCTGTTTCACTCTAGCATGTTGTTCATCTTTCATTCTGAAGAGAGACAATGACAATGCAGGATATTGTGACTTTTGAGTGAGTTGGATTTAAGTGAGGTAGAGCTGCACAAAGTTGTCACTTCACTCTATCTTACGGAGTCATCGAAGTCCAGTGGCAAGACAACAGTCAGGATGACTGGTCCTGGCCCAGGATTCAGTGCATGACTTTGGCATCTTCGATGTCTGACCAAGCTCTAAGCGCTTCACAATGCCTGCTTCAGCCACCTTCATAGACACTGGAACAAATTGTTCTCTTCCTATGCTTGGAGTAAACATCTCCCTAACTCACCAATGGGTTTGAGATAGGAGTGGCCCTCTAGGACCTCAAGTGTGGCCCTTCAACTGAATCCAAGCTTCACAGAACAAGTCCCCTTAATAAAAGAATTTGTTCTGTAAAACTTGGATTCAGTCAAAAGGTACCTAGAAGGTCACATGTGGCCCAGAGGCTGAAGGTTCCCCATCTCTAAGCCTGTTGATTACCCTCAACCTGGTTTAACCTGTCCACTGAAATAGTTTTAGTGGGGTGTGGCTGCTGCTCATGCTCCATCTGCTCTAGCTAATATCCAATCTAGAATACCATCCTACCAGGGAAGAACCAGAGAATTCTTTAGCTTTTCAGCAGCATGCCACCCCTTACTTGAATCCACATTTCAAACCAAATAATTAAGCAACACTGAAAAGAACCAGCTCAGAAAAAGTTAGAAATCTGACTCTCTACACCTGAGTGAAATCTTGTGTCCCTCACTTCCCCTTTTTCTAGTTAATTTATTTTTGTTTTCAAAATTCATTTCTGTAAGTTTTACATTTTCTCTCTCTTCCTCCCCCTTCCTTCCAAGATGGCCTGAAATCCAATGTAGGCTCTAAATATACATTCCTATTAAATGTATTTTCACATTAGTCATGTTGTATAGAAGAATTAGAATGAGTGAGAGAAATCATGAGAAAGAAAAAACAAAACAAAATAAAAAAAGAAAATAGCCTGCTTCACTCTACATTGAGACTCCATAGTTCTTTTTCTGGATGTTGATGGCATTTTCCATCATGAGTCCTTTGGAAGTGTTTTAGGTCCTTGCATTTCTGAGAAGGACTAAGTCTATTGAAATCAGCTATTACTGTGTACAGTATTCTCCTGGTTCTGCTCCTTTCATTCAGCATCAGTTCATATAAGTCCTTCCAGGTCTCTCTGAAGTTTTCCTGTTCATCATTTCTTATAGCACAATAGTATTCCATTACATTCATATACCACAGCTTGATCAGCCATTACCCAATTGATGAACATCCCCTCAATTTTCAGTTTTTGGCCACCACAAAAAGAGCTGCTATAAATATTTTTGTATATGTGGGTCCTTTTCCCATTTTTATGATCTCTTTGTGTCCTTCACTTCCTGTACTGGACTGATAGCAGCACTTCATAGAATGATACATGAACTTCAGAAATTTAGCTGCTCACTGTCTTGCTTCTTTTTATATTTATTTCATTTTTAATTTATGAGTAAATTGAACATGGAACTGCAAATCTATTCTATACAGCTTGCTATTCCTTTTAAATATAAATAAAAAATTATCATCTAAATTTCTTTTTTTCCCCTTCCCTCCCCCTTGTCACCTTAGAGATGGCTACCATTAGACACAAATGTGTATATGTGTGTGTAGAATCATTCTATATAAATTTCTATTTATCAGTTCTTTCTCCAGATGCAGATAGCTTCTTCCTTCACATGTCCTTTGTAGTTAAAGTATTTATAATAGTCAAAATTACTTTTGCTCAAAGTTGTTTTTAAAACAATGTTGCTGTTACTGTATACAATGTTCTCTCGGTTCTGCTCATTTCACCCTTCATTATTTCATGCAAGTCTATCCATGTTTTTCTAAAATCATTGAGCTCATCATTTCTTATAGCGCAGTAGTAGTTCATCATGATAATGTATCACAACTTTTTCAACCATTCCCTAATGGATGGGCATCCTTGAAATTTCCAGCTCTTTGCCACCACATAGAGAGCTGCTATAAATATTTTAGAATATATAGGTTCTTTTCCTTTTTCCCTAATCATCTTTGAGAATAGACCTAGACTTTCCAAGGATCAGAGGAGATGATTATTTATGGTTGTTTTTCTTTCTACTGAACATATACACACACACACACATATACTTATACATTTATTATATATAGACCAACAAAACAACTTAGAAGATTAGGTTTTACTAGCTTTTTGGTATCATGTAGACAGAACAAGTGATTTTTTCTCTTCTAGTTAATTCAATATTGTGTAGTCACACTAGTGTGTTGATTTAAAAATAAGTCATTCTAGTAGATTTGCCTAAGTATGTGGAAGAAACCTGAAAACCTGACAATAACCTTTTAGCTTTTTCTGGGCAAAAGACTGCACTCAGGTAGGAGTAAATATGGTGGTGATACACCAGCTATACAGTTAAGTAAACAGAAGTTGTACATGTATCTACAGAAAAACCCAGCTCTAATCCAGATTTTCAGTGATTATTTAGAGATTTGCCCTGGATTATACCAAGAAGTCTTCTAGTTCTCAGTGACAATTTAGTCATTGAGAAGGTGACTTTAGCATATTCATTTTCACTAATGAGTAACAAGCATTTACTAAGTACCTACTGTATTCAACGTACTTGCCATATGCAAGAAACTAGGCACTAGGAAAACAAAGATGAAACAAGACCCAGTTCCTGCCTTTAAAGGATTTCTTATCTATTAGGGTTGGATGAGGTGCTGGCTGCAGCATCCCTGCTTGATTCCACATATAAGATCCCAATCCATTTTTAAAGAATCACTATCTTTCCATTGCCTCCATAGCCTAATACTATACTTAAAAGAACCTTGCACTTTTGTGGCAAATCAGGCACTAGTGATAAATAAATTAGGAGGTGTGGCCCTCCTTTAGATAATCAGTTCCTTTGATAAAGTAGGGGAACTTCCTGCTGAGGAGCAATCAGTAGTTGAAGGCAGAACTCTTGCCCATTTTGGGGTGCATTTCCATTGCTAGTGAAATATAGTTATAGCCACACTGGGAATCCAACAGGGAAACTGCTCATCATTAGACTACATCAATGAGTTTCCCCAAATGGACTGTGGAGCTAGTACCAGTCAGAGATGTTTTGAAAAGGTTTTAATAAGCTCTTCAAAGAATAACTTAGCAAGAAATGAATGAATGTGTATTTATTGAATATTGCTTTTTTCCACTGTGCTCAGTGTTGAGGATATAAATGGAAAAAAATTAGACAACCCCTACTCTCAAGGAGCTCGCTTTCTAATGGGGAAGACAACTCATAGGTTTCAACTGTAAGTTAAGGGAAGAGCCTCATGTTCCCAAATGTGTATCCACAAAGCAGATAGTAAGGACTTTTGTGATGGGAACTTGCATTCTCGGCACTTCTGTTGCTGTGACTGATGAAGAATCTAGGGCTGCAGCACCTGAAGAAATAGTTTCCTGATGGGAGTTCCTCAAGTGTTGATTCCCTGGGTGGTGATTTTGGAGGCTGAGTTGGAAGCAGGACTGATGGTCTGGGGTGGGGGCGGGGAGGAAGTGGAGGGTGAAAGGGGCTGAAGGAGTTACTATTGGTAGGGCTCTTGAGCTCAGGGTCCTAGACTGTTTCCATTAGGGCCTGAAAAGAGGTAGTGATCAAGGCATTTCCTGAAGATATGGTAGCTTTATTTGATATCACCATGCAACTGAATGACAACCTGGAGGACAGGAAGTACAGACAGACTCAAGACAGAAAACGAATATTTTGAGCCATTGGGGTAGCAGGACAGTCCTGAGCCCATATAGCTGGGAGTCATTAAAAAACTGGAATCCCTCATAGGAAAGCAGGATGAGACTTCTCATGGTCAGTACGTTGATCGTAACACTCTTTACCATCTAGCCCAGCAAGTCCAAAGTGCCAAGATAGGAATTAGAAGAGTCCTCATACTGGACAAGAGGCTCATTAAAGATTAATTCAATTCAATTAATTAATTAAAGATCTTAGTCTCTCATGGTTTGGCCATAGCAGAATCTCCATGGTTGGACCTTCCAACCATCCAGGATGAGAAAGACCACCATTAACAAACATAGAATATGTTTTCTTTCATAGCTATATTCCAGGAGTGTCCACCTAATATGCTTGGGGCCAGGGCTCCAAGCAGACCAAATGGAACCAAAGCCTGGTTAATCCTGGGGTCTGTTGGAATTATATTTCCTAAAACATAGGTGGTAAACCAGGGTGCTGTCATTCTAGTGAAAGGTCATCAGAGCCAAAGGAAGAGCCCTGGGAGAATAGTTGCTGTGGTAAGAACCATTCCATGCCCCTAATATGTTGGGGTTGATAGAGACTGAAAACATAGACAAAAAGAGGTTAACTATACACAGGTGGCAGGCAGTAAGAGCACATAGACACCTTTGGCTTTTTAAAACATTAGGACGTGATGTTCTTGAGAGGCAGTGGTAGAAACTTTCCCTAGGTATAATGAAGACAGGAGTGTAGAACAAGACCTTGTATTTAGGTCAAAATGTTTGAGTTGGCATGGAAAATGGTCATATGAATGAGATTGTGAGAGAGAAGAGCATAGGATAAGAGTAATTAGAAAGTGTTCAGAGTTTGAAAGCTTTGACTTTTTGTGCGTGAGTGTGGAGTAAGAAAATTGTCTATATGGGGGAGATAGAATGAGGGAGCATTCCATTGCATTGAATGAGATTAAGCTTGGAGCTCTAGAATATTGGCAATAGAGAAGCAATGGATATAAAGGTTAAGGCAGTGGGGTACAGGTAAGCAAAACAGGTGACTGGTTTGTGTTCTAGGTGTCAGTAGCCCCCCTGGTTAGAGATGGAATATTGTGGATACTATGATATTCCAGGAGACTGGGAGCTCCTTGAGAGCAGGAACTGTTGGGTTTTGTTTGTTTTTGTTTTCTTTTCTTTGTATCTCCAGTGCTTAGCATAATGCCTGGCATGCAGTAGGTGCTCAGTAATGCTTGTTGACTTGACCATGATGAGAAAGCTTAGTCAGTCTTTATCTGGAGAACAAGTCTGTCTTCTGGAAGAGAAGAGAGTATGCCTGGGGTGAGAGGGATGGAGATTGGTATGAGTATAAGAGGTACCTAACATGGTTATGGCTATGGTTATGGATACACACACACACACACACACACACACACACACACACACACATATATGGATATATATGTAAATGTACATATATAATATATGTGTGGATATATATGTGTGTGGACTTTTAAATATATACATATATGCATGTGTGTATGCATGTGTAAATGTAAATATGCATACATGTGTGTATATGTATATACATGGCTATGGTTACTATGGCCTCCCCAGGGGATAGTGTATGTCCTGCATTGAATGACCCCAGCAGCACCACACTTATTTAGATTGGTGCTTGAGTTAATGTATTTTCCTGAACCTGGAACAAAATGGTGAATTTATGGCCTAAGATTCTACTCTGTTGTCTGGAGTCAAAGAGGGAAGGGAGAGAACTCAAGCAAGTCTTCTCACTGCAAGCAAGATAGTCCAAGAAGGAAGCTATATCTCTAGGTAATAAGACTTTTAAATGTAATCTTCTACCTCTAGTAGATAATCAGAAAGAAGAGAGTGCAGAAAAGAAAGAAAACAAGTATTTATCAAGCACCCCACTATGTGCCAGGCACTATACTAAGTGTTCTACAAATATTATCTCATTGGGTCCTCATAACAATCCTGTGAGGAGAGTACTGATAAGACTCCCATTTTATAATTGAGGAAACTGAGGCAAAGAGAGGTTAAGTCGCTTGCTCAGGTGGGTACTATTGTTATTTCCATTTTACAGTTGAGGAAACTGAGGTAGGCAGATTAAATAACTTCCCCCAGGATCACAGAGTTAGGAAAGTGTCTGAAGCCAGATTTGAACCAACATCTATCTTGACTCAAGGTTCAGCAGTCTGTATACCTAGTTGCCGCTAGATGCCAGGATTCAGAAGTTTAGCAAAGTCCTGGAAGTAAAGAATAGCAGTATGTGTGTGCGTGTGTGTGTGTATAAGTATATATGTGTGTATATATGTATATGTGAATATATACATATATGTATGTATATGTGTGTATGTATATGTATATCTTTTAAGGCAAAAGACAAATGTCATCCGGCATAATGGTCCAAGTAGGAGGTTAACAAAGTTGTCCAGTTTTAAAAGAGTACATGCTTGAAGTATAACCTTCCAGTTCTCAGCTAAGTCAGCTGTGTTTCAAGACTCATTCCAATGCAGGTAGATTATCTCTCCCACAATGGAGGATGCTTAAAATTTTCTTTGTTCCTAGATTGGTGGCCAGTGTGGAGATAGAGCAGCAGGAAGATAGTATGGTTATCTCTTTCCCACTATGGTATCCAACAGAGAAGAAAATGGAAGAGGAAGTTGCATTGTGTGCATGTCCCTTCCCTAGGAATCTTAAGTCCTATGGAAGTACTTGGCAGCTCCCTAGGTGTCTGGGAGCTCAGTTTTCTGTCAAGGCATTTTTTAAACAGTCAAGGTTGCTTCTTCAATAAGATAATTTTCCAAAAGTACACTCAGGGGCATTATTTGGAGCCCCAGATAAAAAATAGAAGAGATGGAAGGAAAGGTGATTGTGGTCAGAGAGGTGAATTTGATAATTCAATGTTTCAGAAATGGATCAATTTCAAGGCATGGGTATGGTCTAAGATATAACTTCTATCCTGGTGGGTGTATAAAGGAGAGCAAACATGGAGGTCAAGGAAATTGAGGAAATTAAGGAACTGTGAGGCTAGGATATAAGAAGGGTTATCTCTGTGGATACTGACTTTGGGGATGATGATGACATGGGGAAGAAATGAACAGGAAGAACGTAAGCCAGAAGCAAAAGTCATTGAGAAGAGTGGGAAGGTATTGGAAGGTCAATATAATAAGAGTGACAAGGACCTACTGGCCTAATGAACCTTCTAAATTGTGCACCGTATGAGATTCATGACTTAAGTATTTGGGGAGCGATTTTCTAGCATTTTATGGGAGTTTTTTTGTATGGAAAACCATTTTGTATGGAAAGCCTTTGGGAGAAAAAAATCAATAACAAATGGGAATCCTTATTATCCCTTTTGGAATCTATTGTCCTTTTTAACTTTGATTTTCTTGCAGTTGATGGGCTTAATGTTTGTAATCCACCAAAGGCAGTTGGCTGTCTTTTGGATTGTTCTAAGTCCCTTCTTCACCAGAGTTCATCACTCTTTCAAACAAGCCTTGCAGGTATATTAATGGGTGATGTGAGGTACTCCATTTCTTGTATTTCTTTTACTTTTTAAAGCCAAATGATAAGTGATGGGCTTTCCCCATTCTGCAAGCCAAAGTAGGGTGATACATCTTGCTACTACTTTCATTATTTTAGATAAACCTTTTTGTTTTGCTCTCTGGCTAGGGGAAAGGACTTCAGGTTATAATAAACTTAGATTTTTTTTTAAAAACCCATAAGACTAACCTATTTGGTCTTTTCCCCCCAGTGCTTAGAACCAGAATTAATTTTTAAAATATAGTTCTAGGCTGGGCTGTTTCTGTATAAATGACTAAATTCAAGGTGCAATTTCAAGGCCAAAAGGGCTTATGTTTCTTGTATACAACATAGAGTTGAATCAAATGATTCGATGTGGTGGGTTCCAATGACCTAACACCTATTTAAGTATATACATCATTCTAACCTATTTTTTAACTGATTTTGTTACTGTTGAGGTTTAAGGGTGCTTGTGACCCAAAATACCAATATGCTGGGTCCTGCCCAAATGAATTCAACTCAAGCCTTCTTTCAGCCAAAAAAAAAAAAACAAACCCAAAGTTTATTAAAGATCCATCATATTGGCCAGACTCTTAAGAAATCTCACCATTGGCTAAACTCTTAAGGAATCTGAGCATTTGCTTGTATTGACAAGTGGGCCAGATAAAATTTGAGCTAGATTGAGTCTGAGCACCTTCATGGAGACAAGAAGGATCTTATATACAGAAAGACTGTGGGAGGGATCTAGGGTTGGCCAAATAGTGTGGAGTGACCAGAGGAGGGGTTACAGGGAGGGTCTTGATGGAAGTGGCAAGTAGTTGAGGTAACTAGAGGTCAGATACCAGGAACCAAGAAAATGGTATTTTGATGGGATCAAGGGTGGAAAGTAGCTGGAGGCAATCTAAAGGTAACAGACAATAGAGGGCTAGGCAAGTTTAAGGGTAACAGAGATTAGGGCATAGTGATAATAGAAGGCTTAAGGTCTCAAGCTAATATCACATCAAGTGGGAAGATTCAAGGAAAGTTCAAGGGTGTTCCCAGAACCTAAACCCCATCATTACTAGCTTTTATTTGTATATCGCCTAAATTTCTTCCTATTTCTCCACTTCCAGAAAGCCACCTTTTATAACAAAGAATTAAAAAAAAGAAGCAAAAGTGATCACTATTATTAAAAAAATCTGATGTTAAATGCAGTGTTTCACACCTGTGGACTGACTCTTCCTCAACCACAAACCTATCCCCACTTATATTTCAGCCTAGGTCTTAGGGAAGCATTTTCTAATATTTCTTCTTTGGGGCCAACCTTGTTCTTTAAAACGTTCATTTTAGACAGTTTTGTGGTTGTTGTCATTTCCATTTACATCCATGTAGTGAGAGAAATGATCATTAATAACCAATGATTTGGGGAGATAGTGTTCCCCCTTTTTTCTATAGTCCTCATTTAAAAGTCTAGTCTCTCCAAGGATGTTAAAGATACTGAGATTGAATCAACTTTCTTCAACCTTGGTCAGACCCCATTAAGCCTAAACTCAGTTTTAGGTGGGGATTTAATTCTTTGAATAGATTGCCTAAAGCTCTGTAATTTAGAAGTAAATGACAAAAATCAAAGTTCATTAGAATAAGTCTAGCTCCTCATTGTAATATTCATTCTCTTGTTAATTTTAGCTAAAGAGAGTTGATTGCCACCCGAAGTAACACTCCTCTTCCAGAGGCATATAAACTGTGAGTTTGCCGCCATAAGGCTCCTTGGAATTTGAGAGCACCTCTGACCTCTTTTATTAAAATTCTAGCATGATTAATAAAATGAGTAATTACCCAGAAATTATGTCTCTCAAACTTTGTAAATGTCACAGTAGTCATTGTGCGTATTGTTTTCCTGGCTCTCCTTCCTTCACTTTATCAGTTCTGGTAAGTCTTTCCATGATTCTCTGTTTTCATTATGCTCATCAATTCTTCCAGCACAATAAGAATTCATTAATCCATGAGCCATAATTTGTTTAGACATTCCTCCAATTAGTGGGTATCTATTTTTGTTTCTAAGTTGGGTACTATCTGCTCTCATTGACTAACTGAGGGCTTTAAGGCTGAAGTCCAAGAATTTGCAATTGAGTAGATATAACTATAAAATAATGATGATGAAAAACCTTACCCCCATTGCTAAATTCAACAGAGTATTTATGTATGAAAGCCAGAACTCCATGGATCAAGGGCACCAATGAGAACTCTAGCTTCAGTGGCAGGGTTTCCCTGGGTGAGAAAGATTTCAAGGTGCTACTGGAGCTGGTGGAGTTCTTGATAATATTGTCCATTCTAGAGACTAGGAAGCCTTTACTACTCAGAGATAAGAGAAATATTTTACTGAGTTCCCCAGTTGAAATACAGAACCCATTTTCCTAAGAATCATAGCCTCAGAGTTGGCTACAACCTCAGGCCAACCACAATCTCAAGCCAACAGAATTTTTATTTTTTATTTATTTCTTTTTATTTCTTTTTTTTTTTAATTTATCTATTTAACTTTTAACATTCATTTTCTCAAAATTTTGGGTTCCAAATTTTCTTCCTATTTGTCCCCTCCCCCACCCCAAAACATCGAGCATTCTAATTGCCCCTATCACTAATCTGCCCTCTCTTCTATCATCCCTTCCTTCCCTTGTCCCCATCTTCTCTTTTGTTCTGTAGGGCCAGATAACTTTCTATACCCCATTGCCTGTATTTCTTATTTCCTAGTATCAAGAACAGTACTCAACAGCTGTTCCTAAAACTTTGAGTTCCAACTTCTCTTCATCCCTCCCTCCTCGCCCATTCCCTTTGGGAAGGCAGGCAATTCAATATAGGCCATATCTGTGTAGTTTTGCAAATGACTTCCATAATAGTCATGTTGTGTAAGACTAACTATATTTCCCTCCTTCCTGTCCTGCTCCCCATTGCTTCTATTCTCTCTTGTGATCCTGCCCCTCCTCAAGAGTGTTGACTTCAAATTGCTCCCTCCTCCCATTGCCCTCCCTTCCATCATCTCCCTGACTCTGCTTATCCCCTTCTCCCCCACTTTCCTGTATTGTAAGATAGGTTTTCATACCAAAATGAGTGTGCATTTTATTCCTCCCTTTAGTGGAATGTGATGAGAGTAAGCTTCATGTTTTTCTCTCACCTCCCCTCTTTTTCCCTCCACTAAAAAGTCTTTTGCTTGCCTTTTTGTGAAAGATAATTTGCCCCATTCCATTTCTCCCTTTCTCCTCCCAATATATTTCTCTCTCACTGCTTAATTTCATTTTTTTAAGATATGATCCCATCTTATTCAATTCACTCTGTGCTCTCTGTCTCTGTGCGCGCGTGCGTGTGTGTGTGTGTGTCTGTGTCTGTGTAATCCGACCAACTACCCAGACACTGAAAGGTTTCAAGAGTTACAAATATTTTCTTTCCATGTGGGAATGTAAACAGTTCAACTTTAGTAAGTCCCTTATGACTTCTCTTTGCTGTTTACCTTTTCATGCTTTTCTTCATTCTTGTGTTTCAAAGTCAAAATTTTCTTTTCAGCTCTGGTCTTTTCATCAAGAATGCTTGAAAGTCCTCTATCTCATTGAAAAACCATTTTTTGCCCTGAAGTATTATACTCAGTTTTGTTGGGTAGGTGATTCTTGGTTTTAGCCCTAGTTCCTTTGACTTCTGGAATATCATATTCCACACCATTCGATCCCTTCATGTAGAAGCTGCTAGATATTGTGTTATCCTGATTGTATTTCCACAATACTTGAACTGTTTCTTTCTAGCGGCTTGCAATATTTTCTCCTTGACCTGGGAACTCTGGAATTTGGCCACAATGTTCCTAGGAGTTTTTCTTTTTGGATCTCTTTCAGGTGGTGATCTGTGGATTCCTTGAATACTTATTTTGCCCTCTGGTTCTAGAATCTCAGGGCAGTTTTCCTTGATAATTTCATGAAAGATGATGTCTAGGCTCTTTTTTTGATCACGGCTTTCAAGTAGTCCCATAATTTTTAAATTGTCTCTCCTGGATCTATTTTCCAGGTCAGTTGTTTTTCCAATGAGATATTTCACATTATCTTCCATTTTTTCATTCTTTTGGTTTTGTTTTGTGATTTCTTGGTTTCTCATAAAGTCATTAGCCTCTATCTGTTCCATTCTAATTTTGAAAGAACTATTTTCTTCAGCGAGCTTTTGAATCTCCTTTTCCATTTGACTAATTCTGCTTTTGAAAGCATTCTTCTCCTCATTGGCTTTTTGAACCTCTTTTGCCAGTTGAGTTAGCCTATTTTTCAAGGTGTTATTTTCTTCAGCATTTTTTTGGGTCTCCTTTAGCAAGGTGTTGATCTGCTTTTCATGCTTTTCTTGCATCTCTCTCATTTCTCTTCCTAGTTTTTCCTCCACCTCTCTAACTTGATTTTCAAAATCCTTTTTGAGCTCTTCCATGGCCTGAGCCCATGGAATATTTATTTTGAGTGTTTGGGATACAGAAGCCTTGACTTCTATGTATTTCCCTGATGGTAAGCATTGTTCTTCCTCATCTGAAAGGATGAGAGGAGATATCTGTTCACCAAGAAAGTAACCTTCTATGATCTTATTTTTTTCCCCTTTTCTGGGCATTTTCCCAGCCAGTTACTTGACTTCTGAGTGTCCTCTCCACCCTGACCTGGACTCCAGATCTGCCCAGCCAGGGCTTGGGGTCTGAGATTCAAATGCTGCTTCCCAGCCTCAGGGCTTTCAGTGGGGGCGGGGCTGCTATTCAGTGTGAGATTAAGTTCAGGTTGGGGCAGGGCCACCACAGGGGGCTCAGTTCCCTCAGGGGATTTATGTAGAGACCTTCAACAATGGATCTGAGCTCCTGCCTGCTTTGGGAGCCCCTGTCTGCTGCTGCCTCCTGAGGGGGCCTGAGTTATGGAGACATCCCACTCCCCTCTCGGCAAGCTGAAAAGGCCCTCTCACTGACCTTTGGAGCCTGCGGGTAGAGGGACCTGTGCGGCTGCTGGAGATTCTGCCCCTGAAGCCTGCTTGGATCTGCTCCTCTAGGTGCTGCACAGCCAAGGCAGGGCTGGGCTCTGCTCCAGGTCCGGTGCGTGACAGACCTTTGGTGTCAGCTTTTCAGGGCTCTCTGGAACAGAAATCTCCTCCACTCTGTTGTTCTGTGGCTTCTGCTGCTCCAGAATTTGTTTGGAGTTCTTCTTTACAGGTATTTTATGGGCTGTGGGGTAGGAGCTAAGCATCTGTGTATCTTTCTACTCCGCCATCTTGGCTCCTCCCCCACCAACAGAATTTTTAGACAGAGAGTGACTTTAACCATGTAATAAAACTAAACTTAGTAAAGCATTATACAAGAAAAATTATACAGGGTTTTCATCTATCAGATCAGAAGTATGTGCCTTACATATGTATTCCTACTGTTTACACTGATAAACTGTAAGCTCTTTGGGGATGGTGTTATTTTATTATTGTTTTTGTATTTGAAACACCTGTCATAGTGTGTGGCATATCATAGATGCTTAGTAAATGCTTACTGATCGATTGATCTAATTCAACCTGTATCTGAACATAATCACCCTACAATCTCTATAGCCTTTGTTACTATTAATCTTCCTCCTTTTTCTCTCTCTTCATTCTCCTGTCAGACTACTCCATCTCAATTCTGGTTCTTCTTCTACCTATCAGATTGCTTCATCTCACTCCCATTTACCATGGGCATCTCTTAAGGCTCTGAACCGGACCTCTTCTCCGTCTGTAGTATCATCTATCATCAGCTCCCATGGATTCAATTATTGTCTACATGCAAATGATTCCCAGATCTATATCTGTAGCCCTTGTCTCTCTCTGTAAGTCTAGCCCCAAATGCCTTTTGGATATTTCAAAATGGATAAGCCCATAGATATCTCAAACTTGACATGTTCAAAGCAGAACACTTTTATCTTTTTCCCCCAACCCTCCGTTCTTGCCAATTTTTCTGTTACTAGCAAAGATATCTTTATCCTGTCAGTCACCCAGGCTCTCAACCCTTGTCATCCTTTAACCCTCATTCCCTCTCAGTCCTATCATTTGTGAAGTCTTGTTATGTGTGCCTTTATAACATCTCTTGAACATGCCTCCTTCCATTCATTCACATAGTCCCCATTCTAGTACAGGCTCTAATCACCTTTCACCTGGATTATAGCAGTCCAAATCTCCCTGACTCAAATCTCTTCCTAGGCCACTCCATCTTCCACTTATCTGCCATGATGAGGTCTGACAATGATGTCCTTCTATATAACAAACTCCAGTGACTCCCTGATCAAATATGCACTCCTTTGTTTGCCATTGAAAACCCTTTACAACCTGGGTCCTCCTTTCCTCTTTTCTAGTATTCTTATACTTTGCTTCCTTCCGTGTACTCTAGAATCTAGCCATTCAGTCTTTGCTTAAAAAACCTCAAAGACTTAATACATCTCATTCCACTTCTGGACAGCTCTATTTGCTAGGAAATTTTCCTGTGAAATCAAACCTAAATTTGTTTCCTTGCAACTTCTACCCTGTGGTGGGAGCACCATTTTAACTATACCACACCTCCCCACCCCACCCCCACCCCCATCAAGTTGGGTCAGTTTTTTCTTAAAAGATATTAAAATTGTCCTTGTTGGGTCAGTGGCTCAGGTCATTTAGGTAAAGATGTAATGGTAAGGACATAAGGAGTTGGCACCCCTCCCTGAGGCTTCAGACAGTAGACCGGCAAAACTTAGAAGCTATCCTCAAGGCTTTATTATGGATGGCAATCCTTTTCCTGATCTAAACATCATTACTCTGCTATGACTAACAATTTTCTTTATCCTTATATGGATCATAAATGCCATGTTTCATTCTAATTTCAGGCTTAAACTATCAGGAATCCAGCCTGAGTCAGGCCCAGCCTGTTACATACCCATTTCCCCCAGTTCTCCCTTCTGGGCCATAGCAGGACACATCTAATCCTATCTTCAAATGACAGCCCTTTAAATGCTGAAAGATACCTATCATATCTACCTGAAGTCTTCTCTTTTCCATGCTAAACATCCTCAGTTTTTTCAACTTTCTCTCATATGGTACACACCCAAGGCCCCTTACCATACTGAGAGTCTTCCTAATCTGTGGAGAAACTTTAATCTCCATATTATCAGTGCCCTTTCTATGGTAACACTAGTTTCAGTAAACACTTTCACAGGTTAGGTAGACAGATAGATAGGTAGATAGATGATAGATAGATAGATAGATAGATAGATAGATAGATAGATAGATAGACAGATAGACAAATGGATAGATAGATTCAATGAATTTGATAGCTATATAGTCTTACTATATCTATAAGAAGTAACTAAATCTTTTTTTAAAAAATATTTTATTTTTTCCCCAGTTACATGTTAAAACAATTTTTTACATTTTTTAAAGTTTTGAGTTCTAAATTCTATCCTTCCTTTCCTCCTTCCCTCCCCTCTCTGCTCCCTGAGACAGTAAGCAATCAGATATAGGTTATACAAGTATAATCATGTAAAACATTTCCATATTAGTCATTTTGCATAAGAAGACTCGACAAAAAGAAAAAGAAAGAAAAAAGAAAATGAAAAATAGCATACTTCAGTCTGTATTCAATCAATATCAGTATGTTCATCATTAGTCCTTTAGAATTGTTTTAGATTATTGTATTACCAATAACTAAGTCATTCACAGTTCTTCATTGTATAATATTACTTACTGCTACTGTGTGCAATGTTCTCCTGGTTCTGTTCACTTTATTTTGCATCAATTCATGTAAGTCTTTCTAGGTTTTCTTGAAATCTCCTGCTTGTCATTTCTTATAGCACAATAATATTCCATCATCATCACAAATACACAGTTCCCCAATTGATGAGCATCCCTTTGATTTCTAATCTTAGTCTCTACAAAAAGAGCTGCTGTAAATATTTTTGTACAAATAAGTCCTTTTCTCTTTTTCTTATATCTCTGGGATATAGAACTAGCAGCGGTATAGCTGGATTGGGCATACTTCCAAATGGCTGTCCAGAATTGTTGGATCAGTTCACAGCTCCACCAACAGTGCTTTAGGGACCAGTTTTCCCACATCCTCTCCAACATCCCTCAATTCCCTTTTTTTGTCATATTAGCCAATCTGATAGGCATGAGGTGGTACCTCAGAGTTGTTTTTATTTGCATTTATCTAATCAATAGTGATTTAGAGCATTTTTCAAAATTTCACATTTTTCATATACACACACACACACACACACACATATATATACACATGTACATATATAGCCTTGGTTTCTTTGTCAAAAAACTGCGTGTTTATATCCTTTGACCATTTGTCATTTGGGGAATAACTTGTATTTTTATAAATTTTGTTCAAAGACTTCAGCCCTTCCAATATTTGAACATCTTCTCTGGGTTAAACGGGACAGATTTAATCCATCCTGACATTAAATATTTGAAGAATTTCACATACTTGAGAACAGTTATTATGACCTTCCTGAATCTTCTTTCATCCAGGCTGGATTTGCCCAGTTCCTCAAACCAATCTTCATTTGTCATGAACCCCTGTCATGTTCCTCCTCTGGACAGTGCTCAGTTTATCAACACCCTTCTCAAACTCTGCTGCTCAGAACCCAATACAGTATTTACTCTATATGAAGTCTGTCAAGCAGAGATGGAGAACAGTGAGATCCATGTCAGGAAGTTAGGCCTCTATTAATATAGCTCAAGACTGCATTAGTGTTTTTGGCTGCTACATTGTGCTTGTTGTCCACTAAAACCCCCAAATCCTTTTCAGAACAATTGCTGTCTATCCATGCCTTTTATCCCATACTACATTTACAGAATTGATTTTTTTTTTTTTGGTACCATGTATAAGACAACATTTATTTATCCTCATTGAATTTCACCTTATTAGATTTAACTCAATGTTCTAGCCTGTCAAGATCCTTTCTGTCATTTAATGTGTTCGCTCTCCTTCCCAGTTTTATGCCATTTTCAAGTTTAATGAGCATAACATCTGTGCTTTTATCCAAATCAATGAGAAAAATGTTACACAGCACAGGCCAAGTACGGATACTGGGATGCTCCATTAGAGACTTCCTGCAGGTTGACACTAAACTATCAACACTTGCTCTTTGAGTCTGGTCATGGGATCACTTCTGACTCCTGATTGCATTATCATCTAATCCATATTCTCTCTATCTTCTTCATGAGTATAATATGAGCTACTTTGTTGAAAGGACATTTATCCTGATTGCCACTGAATGTGTTAGCTATCCCTCTCCTTCCAGTCTTGAGTGATCTGAAGAGTTGATGAGCACATCGTTTAAAACTCTACCCAAATGCTCTGCCATGTTTCCCTCCTTGGTTTCTATAATATACAATGTGTGTGTGTTCATTTTTTTCAATCATGTCTGACTCTTCATGACCCAATTTGGGATTTTCTTGGCAAGGATACTGGAGTGGTTTGCCATATCCTTTTCCAGCTCATTTTACAGATGAGGAAACTGAGGCAAAGAGGGTTAAATGACAGGGTCACACATCTAAATGTCTGAGGCCAGATTTGAACTAAGGAAGAGGAGTCTTCCTAACTTCCTAACTTCAGGTCCAGTGCTCTATCTAGTGTGCCACCTAGCTGCCCCTAATATACAGTGATAGTACCCCAATCCCTGTCCATCCTCAGATTTCTTTATCCAGTTCCTTTTGGATAAATTAGACACTTCAGGAGCCATGGTATGGTCAAAGATCTCATCTCATGAAGTCTCAGTGACACTTAAGAGTTCAAATTTGCTTCTTTGCATTAGGATGTCTCACTCACCTTGCTTATTATGTATATATACTTTGTGTATTTTTTTAGTAGACACTTATTGTTATGGGCTTTAATGCTGGCTCCTTTCTTGGATTTTGCCTCCTGTGAATTTCCGGGCATTTCTACTGCTACTTTTCTTCCTGTATTAATTGTAGGTGCTCTTTACAGTTTCTATTCAGATCAAGATACATAAACAGTTTTCTTCCTTTCTCTTTCTTTAAAGCTTAAAATCCCTTTGAATGGATCTGTAAGATTTCAAGCAAATATATTCTTACCAGCCTTGGTTACACTTCCTCTCTTGGCAGAAATCTGTCATTCCTGTATTTTAAGCCTTGGTCCAGAAATTCAAATGCCATTATCAGATCAGCTGTTCACTTACCAAAGTTGTCTTTTTATTCTGAAGCCCTTGCCATCAATTACCAGCATTGATAAAAATAACACCTGTAACCCTAAGGTCTTCAATTGCTTGCCCAAGATTTCATAATCTTTATTAATACCTTCTAATAATAGCTAACATTTATATAGTTACTTAAGGTTTGCAAAGCACTTTACAAATATTATCTCATTTGAATTTCACAATAAGTCTGGGAGGTAGGTACTATTATTATGTTCATTTTACAGATAAGAAAGCTGAGGCAAATAGAGGCTAAAAAACTCACCCAGGGTTATACTGCTAGTAAGAGGGGCAGCTGGATGGTGTAGTGGATAGAGCACTGAGCTTGGAGTCAGGAATATTCATCTTCCTGAGTCCAAATCTGGCCACAGACATTTGCTAGCTGTATGACTGTGGGCAAGTCACTTAACCCTGCTTGAGAAGGAAATGGCAAATTACTCCAGCATCTCTGTTGAGAAAACCCCAAAATGGAGTCATGAAGAGTCAGCCATGGCTGAAAATGTCTGTGGAATCTGAACCCAGAGCTTCCTGACTCCATGTCCAGTTCTATCGACTGCACCATCTCATGGCCTCTAGAAGTAGGTAGGAATCATCTGGTTTGATAAGTCTTGGGAAGTTCTTTGTAATCTATTAGATATATGACCCAGCAAAGCAGATGACTTCTGTATTGTTGCTGTTAGGTCAGCAAATAGCTGCCTCAGTAGCCCCAAGTAGGCACCCTCTAACCTATTGCTACATGTCCCCTCTTCTTACCTTTACTAGGAAGGAAGGAAGCAAACATTCATTCATTAAGTCCTCTTGATGAGACAGACATTGTGCACTTTACAAACATTACCTTGTTTGATCCTCCCAGCATTGCTGGGAGATAAATACTGCTATTATACTGAGGCAAGCAGATGAAAAATGAGTTGGCCAGAGTCACACAGATAGGAATTGTCTGAGGAGGGATTTGAATTCAGATCTACCAGACTAGTACTCTACCCACCATGCCACCAGCTGCCTTGCTTGATGAACACTTAGAACCACAGCATCATTCCTTGGAAAACAAGCAGATAATTTCTCCTGGGGGGGAGACGAACCTTTTTAAACAATCCACTTTTCTTCCTTATTGGAATCATCCCTATTCCGTTGGAAACAAAAGTAGGGAGAAGCCTCTTTGACTTAACCCTCTCACTCCCTTACCTTCCTTCTCATGAAAGCAAATAGTTTTGTTTCAGTGCTGGACATGGCGCTTGTTCTTTCTCTGCAGGAGAACTCTGGGTAATTTAAATCTTCCTTGTTGATATCTATTTTTTTTCTCTCATCTTGTGGCTACCTAATGGATTTAGAGTATGTTTCAAATTTCCTGTGGCGATCAAAGTTTCTCAACTATTTAAATTCCAAGAACTTGACTTGGAACATTTAATTGAAAGCTGAAAGCAACATCCTGGTCACAACAAATATTTGCGTGCTCTTTAGCAAAGTGATGCTCATCATCAAAGCTTCTACATCTCTTGTTTTTGTACTCACCTCCCCCACCACAAAACAGTTGCTGTTTTGCAACTCTCTGATACACTTAGCATATACTGTTGTGCATACAAGTTCATGTTCTTGTCATAGCCTATTGCTAAAAATGCAAGTTCTATGAGGGTCCAATTTGAGCTAAACTTTCTTATCTCTCAGAGGACCTTGACAAAGTGCTCTGCATACAGTAGGCTCTCAATGAATGCTTTTTAATTTTAATTCTGATGAAGCAGTAGCATAATTTCCGTATTTAATAGGCCAAGTACCTTCACTGCATTCTGGAACATTAGATGACTTTTCCTTTATTACCAATCTTACCATTTTGGTTTATATTGATGAAAATCTCAGTTCTCTTACTGATTAACTTTGGAGTTGCTTTGAATTTTGTGCCCCTTTCCAAGTGCAGCAAATTTTCAGATTGTAAGTAGGGAGAGACAGACTCAATGCAAATGTACCATGTGTATCAGCAGTTTGTAGAATGAGCCCCTTTTTAGATGAGAGTGAGATCATTCCACACCTAGTAAAGGGAATCTGAAGTTTTAAGTAGTTACATTGGGATAATTAACTTAGATGGCTAGATGGCAGTGAATAGAATATTGAGCCTGGAGTCAGGAAGACTTGAGTTCAAATTTGGCCTCAGACATTTACTAGCTTAGCTGTGTGACTCTGGGTAAGTCATTTAACCTCTCTCTGCCTCAGTTTCCTCTGTTGTAAAATGAGGATAACAACAGCACCTACCTCCCAGGATCAAATGAGAGAATATGTTTTAAATGCTAGCACAGTTCCTGGGCACACAGTAGGTGCTATATAAATGTTTTTTTCCTTTCCAAGGCATAGCTTGCCTCTATAACTTTTTTTGCTCGTCACTCATTTGCTTAGACCAACTTACACAAATTGGGAAACTCTGAATCCCAGAGCTGGTAATTTTTGGGCAAACAGTTACTGTATGGCTAAAGCTCTGCTTGCAGACATGAAGATTTGGAAAATGTATTAGCTTGTCATTATAGTTTAGAATTAGTTCTCTTTCTGAGGGGACCAAGTCCTGAACTAGGAAGGACTGTTTAAAAAAAAAAAAAGAAACTTCTGGCTTTTCCCCTTAAGGTGGCAAGCCTCAGAGACAAGGCCCTGAGGGAAAAGAGTTAGGCAGCTACAGTCTTCAGCTAAGGGTCCCTGATACTTCTGAAAGAGCACAGCAACATTCCAGCTTAGTACGGAAGCCTGGCCTGAGGTTGCTACAGATGGTAGAAACGGCAACTTCCCATCAGGCAACAAGCCCAGGGAGCCACGCGTCCAGTACAGATGCCCTGGCCTGTAAGTCTGGCTGAGCAACCCACCCAGCACAGGCCCCCATTGGCAATGAACTGCATGGGGAAAGAATGAATTCTCTGAAGAGAGAAAGAAGAAAACAAAACATCAAGGCCCTGAGTCCAGAGTGGAAAGGTACCTTGACCACCTGTATTCTCTGTCCATGTGCCTTATTCCCATCACATTTTAAGCTTGTGCCCATTCTCCCTGTGGACACAATGTGTTTTGTGGGGAAATAAACTCCAGGTTTTTTGGTTTTTTTTAATTTTAGAGATGTTTTGTAACTAGTATTCGTTAGGTTATTTGAGGAGTAAAAGTGAGAAATCATTAGAATATGATTGCAAATTATGGCATATGAGACTTGAAATCTGTACATATTTCTTAGTGTGTTCATCCTTCGTTGCCAAAGAAGACCATGCCATCAGAGAAATAATGACATGACTTGCATTTGACTTTGTTTTGATAAGGGAGGGCTGTGCAGGTCACCAGCCTCATTTCTCCTCCAGAGCATCTGAATCCAGTGACCAGATATTCATCAGGATGACTGGAGATGACCCAGCATGAGGCAGTTGGAGTTAAGGGACTTGCCCAAGGTCACATAACTAGTGAGTGTTAAGTGTCTGAGG
Source organism: Notamacropus eugenii (assembly GCF_028372415.1). Lineage (NCBI taxonomy): Eukaryota > Metazoa > Chordata > Mammalia > Diprotodontia > Macropodidae > Notamacropus > Notamacropus eugenii. The sequence continues at coordinate 104,328,327 of NC_092876.1, forward strand.
TGAGATTTGAACTCAGGTCCTCCTGACTCCTGCACTGGTGCTCTATCCACTGCACCACCTAGCTGCCTCATATATATTTCTAAGTAAATGCCTTTGGTAAGAGCTCATTGAGTCTGCTGATTGATTGTTAATAGGAGACACATAGGTAGGGGCTAAAAGTATCTTTAATTCATTTAGTATCTTTCACCTATATTATCTCATCCATAGGAGAACCTGCATATTTTTGGAAGAAAATTGATCATAATTAGTATATTCATGACAGTACAAATTCCATTTGAATATGTTAATTAGTGCCTCTGGCCATCCCAATCTCTGTTCTGGGTTTCCTGCACTATCCTTAGTAGCCTTGCTGAGTCGCATTGTCCTTAATCTGTTTTTCTTTCTTTCTCTGATCTCACTATGTCTCTTTCTCTGTATTTGCTCTTGACTGTCTATAGATCCACCTGCTTTTTCCATCCTCTTCCCTTTCTCTGTGCTTGCTCCCTGTCTCCACGTCCCTGAAAATATATGCCATTCTTATGTTAGAAATGCCTATAGACCTTGTGGAACAAAGTCTCTGGCTTAACTCGGAGGAGGAGAAGACAGAGGAGGGGTGGGATGGTTGGAGCTACCAAAAAAACCTTGAAATATACAGTGATATTCCCAGGCCTAAAAAGTGAGTGGCTCACTCAATTTTTTTTAATGTTTATTTCTGTCCACAGCCTGAAGCTATACCTTATGCTCTAATAATTTCCTCACTTTTCCTAACATTGCTACTAAGTATAGATTCATTCACTTAGAACATGTATTGATTTGGGCAGTGCTGTGCTATTTATCTTTTCATTGCTTATCTAAGAAAATGATTTCATGTTTCCCTAAATCTTATTTCCTTTCCTTTGAGTCTGTTATTCCTCTTAGGTGGCATGATGAATGACAGTGGTGGTTGTGATAAATTCAGCCTTCATGGCCAGACCAAGGATAGTTACACTGCTGATCTGATGGACTCAAAGGCAACAAGCATTTATTAAGCCCCTACTGTGTACAGAGCTTGATGCTAGTCACTGGCAGAGGTTTTGGTAAAAATGACTCCTGCCCTCATGATGTTTACTTCCTAGTAGGGGAATGTGACATATTCATAAGTAATCATAAGAGAGAATGACACATAATAAAGTGCAGAAGAGCAGTGCCAAGTGTAATTAAGTCTTACAAGGGAAAGGAAGGAATCAGAGAAGGCTTCATGGAGATTGGTGGTGTTTTATTGGGCTTTAAAGGATGAGCAGGAATTCAGCAGATGGGGTAAAGAGGGGCCTTTCAAGTAGAGGAGCACGAGAAGCCAAAACATGGAGCCAGGAAAGCACTGAGCTTATGATGGGGATGCCAAGCAGCCCAGTTTGACTGGAGCAATGGATACACAGAAGACCATAGTATAATGTATCTAAAGAAGGACTTTGATGCCAAACTGGGGAGGGCTTTAAATAGTAGGAGTATGAAATAGCAGGCCATTAGGAGACATTGAAGGGTTTTAAGCATGGTCAGTTCCACGTACATTGGGAAAGGTGAGAATTCATTCAAATATATAGTATGGCTGCAAGTTATGGCACATAAGACTTGAGGAAACCTATGCATGTCACAAGAACATTCAGTTTGTCATATAATTTCAAAGTATTGTGTGTAAAAAATAACAACTTTAGAATCTAAAGGAAAAATTGCTTACTTTTGACCTTAGATTTTCTTTGGATCTCAATCACACATAGTAGCAACTGGGAGTGATATTGGTGTAGCATAGGGCAGCAGTGTGCTTGATTAGAAGTAATATTGGATTTGGAGTGAGAGGACCTGGGCTGATATCCTGGCTTGGAGATTTTATGAACCCAGTCTCTTAGTTTCTCTGGGTCTGTTTCTTCTTCTATAAAATGAGAGTTGGACTTAGATGGTCTCTAAAGTTCCTTCCAGTTCTAAATCCTCTAAAATTTTCTATTAAAAATATTGCTCATATAAATTTGATAGATGATATTTTATTGTTTGTTCATGGGCTGACACTGTATGTGATAATCTCTTAGCAATTCTGTCCCTGTCTAATGTGGTGGTGGAGTTGTGAACTGGTTTGACCATTCTGGAGAGCAATTTGGAACTATGCCCAAAGAGCTTTAAAACTGTGCATACCCTTTGATCTAGCAATACCACTACTAGGTCTGTATCTCAAAGAGATCATAGAAAAAGGAAAAGGACCCACATATGCAAAAATATTTATAGCAGCTCTTGGTGTGATAGCAAAGGATTGGAAAATGAGGGGATGCCTTTCACTTGGAAGAATGACTGAACAAATTATAGTTTATGATTGTGATGGAATAATATTATGCTGTAGGAAATGATGAGCAGACAGGTTTCAGAAAAAGCTGAAAAGAGTTACATGAACTGATGCAAGGTGTGCACAGTGACAGATATAATGATCAACTATGAATGACCTAGCTCTTCTCAGCAATGCAATGATCCAAGACAGTCCCAAAAGACTTATGATTAAACATGCTATTCACCTCCAGAGAAAGAACTGATGGAGTCTGAATGCAGACTGAAGCACACTATTTTTCACTCTATTTTTTATGGTGTTTTTTGGTTTTGGTCTATGTTTTCTTCTACTCATATAGAAAAATGTTTTACATGAGTTCACATTGTATAACCTATATCAAATTGTTTACTATGTTGAGAGAATTTGGAACTCAAAAAATTTAAAAACAAATGTTAGAAATTGTTTTTACATGTAATTGGGGGAAAATATTATTCAAAAATTATTTAACAAAAGCAATTTTGTCCCTGATTCACCCAGGAGTAGGATTCACTTAGAGGTCTCTGACTTCCTTCTGGTTTTGATCCATTCTTTAGGCCCAAACCCTGCAGGCAGGCAGCATAAAAAAGGGCAAAGAGAAAACAGACTTTCTGCTCTAGGATAAAAGTTAATCTCATTTGGGTAGTTCAGCTTTTGCTGACCCTGGACTTTCCTGGACTTTGGATGCTTTGTTCATAGACCTTTGGTTCTTCCTCTTCTTCCGTACATTGCTAATTTTCTGGACATGGCCTTTTGAGTCTCTAGACCTATAGCATTTTTCTAGAGTTCTCCTTTCTAGTATCTCAGGCTTAGCGCCCTTTGATTGGCCCTTTCCCATTGCCTCCTTATACCTCTTTGTGACAGACTTGAAAGGTGGAGGGGAATCTGCAGGGCTGTGAGAAAATGGAGCACAGCCAAAGAATTGTCCCCCAAATAGAAGGCTCCCTAACCAGGGTTGACCACAGTTGATTTTCTTTTTAAAAAAAATTAAATATAAACTGTATTTAAATTTCCATCGATGACAGCAGGTCTTAAAATATATAAACAACAGCATAAGAAAAAAAATCAAGAATAAGCACACACGTGAAATATACCCAAAAATCAATTTATTTCCCCCATCCTCCACAGAAAGGTGAAAAGTGGGGAGATTTCACTTCCTGAGGTTGAGTCCTGGATGTCCCAGCATTCTTGACTTTCTCTTCTCTGGGAGTACCTTGTCTGCAACCCTGGCCACTATAGCTCCTTTTTCAGAATCAGATATTTCAGGCAACTGATTCATTCCTCCACTCTCTAGGGCCATTCTTTAAACCACAATCAAACCACCTTTGTGGGGGAGCGAGAAGAGGGTGTTTTGGTTACAGGTGTTGGTTATGTATAGGTCAGTCTAATCTACTGTAATATTGGAATGGATGGTGATTACACAAGATCAAAAGGAGGTCAGGGCTAATCTGAAGGCATGCGGAGACAAGGAACAAATCATACTGCATTCCCCAATGTTTTTGCACAGGTGAAATTAGATCAAAATGAATATTAAAGACAGACTTTAAGAGGGAAAAGAAAGCACAAAAGAACCACATATAGGCCTGATGAGGTGTGTACTATATTAAAATGGGGAAATGGGGAAGGACAGATAGGATAATAATGATAAATAATGTAGCATTTATGTCCCACTTACTGCGGACCAGGCACTGTGCTAAGCACTTTACAAATATTATCTCATTTGATCCTCACAATAATGCTGGGAGGTAAGGTGCTTTTATTATCCCCACTTCACAGTTGAGAAAAGTGAAGTCCAAGGTGACACAGCTAGTAAATAAATACCAGGCCAGATATGAACTTAGGTCCTTGTGTTACTAGACCCACCTCTTTACCTATCACACCACCTGGCGGCCTCAAATTTTTGTCTTGGTATGTGGCACATATTTAGGACCAGGTGGAAAGCCACTTTGACCATCTCCATCCACCAATTTCCTGATGATTGATTTATTGGGAAAACTGACCCGCAGTGAGGCAAATCCTGAATTACTCTGGCTAAAGGGTCACTTTCTTGGATTTTTTTATGTTATTTTTTTTAACTTCCTGGTAACTCTGACTCCAGCCCCCACCAATATACCTCTCTCTTGTAACAAAGAAAAAGAGGTAAACCAAAGCAAACTAACACATTAACAGTACATCCAGCAACAGAGAAATAGGTTTTGAATTCACTCAGAGCAGTGATTTCTCAAAGAAGATTGTGCTGGGAGGGAGCTATGGAATGACCATAGCAATGCATGACAGATCAGTTGCAGAAAGGGACCTTAGTTTGCATCTAGGGGTGTGCTCGCAGATGTTTAACAATTGGCTCTCCAGAAAAAAATTTACACATGACACCCTTAAAGTTTAATCTGCATTATTAATGTTTTCTCCATCATTTCCTTATGTTTAGACAATCAACAAAACAATAAATCAAACCTTGATTTGTAGCATTTGCCAATTTTCACAGTGCAGATGTTCACCCCGAAAATTTAACAATTTGAGCTGGCCACAGCACACCCTTGCTTGCATCTCACACTCCTTGCGATAGTCAGTTGTGAAACTAGTCTCCCAGATGAACTCTACTCCCTTTACCTATAATGCTGGACAGTATCCCATTCCACCCTTTCTCGCTGCTGTCCTCCCTCTACTGCATAAGCTGTCAACTTCTCCCTTCATGCACCAGTTGGTAAATCAGTCAACAAGAATTCATTGCGTTTACTTTGTGCTAAGCACTGTGCAAAAATATGTATGTAATCATCATATAGTGCTTATTATGGGCCAGGCACTGTGCTATTTTATAATTATTATCTCATTCGATAATCATAATAACCCCAGGAGGTGGTGTTTGTCTCCATTTTATGGATGAGGAAACTGAGGCAGAAATTAAGTGACTTGTCTAGGGTCAGAGAGCTAACAAGTGTCTGAGGGTGGATTTGAACTCAGGTCTCCCTGATTCCATGCCTAGTGCTCTATCCACTGTGCTATCCAGCTGCAATAGGTATAGGTGTATATACAATATATACATATATGTAATATATGTATGTATGTATATATGTATGTATAAGTACACATATATACTAAATATATATAAAACAGTAAAAACCTATACATGAAAAATGTATGCCAGGAAAAGCCTTTTGTAGAAGGCAGAATTTGAGCCTGATCTTTTTTTTTTTTTATTTAACTTTTAACATTTATTTTCACAAAGTTTTGGGTTACAAATTTTCTCCCCTTTTATCCCCTCCCCCCGCCAAACCCAAGCATTCTAATTGCCCCGTGACAAATCTGCTCTCTCTTCTATCCTCCCTCTCTGCCCTTGTCTCCATCTTCTCTTTTGTCCTGTAGGGCCAGATAGCTTTCTTGACCCCTTAACCTGTATTTCTTATTTCCTAGTGGTAAGAACATTACAGTTGATCCTAACACTTTGAGTTCCAACTTCTTTAGCTCCCTCCCTCTCCACCCCTTCCCTTTGGAGGACAAGCAATTTAATATAGGCCAAATCTGTGTAGTTTTGCAAATGATTTCCATACTAGTTGTGTTGTATAGGACTAACTATATTTCCCTCCATCCTATCCTGTCCCCCATTACTTCTATTCTCTTATGATCCTTTCCCTCCCCATGAGTGTCAACCTCGGATTGCATTCTCCTCCCCATGCCCTCCCCTCTATCCTCCCCCCGACCCTGCTTGTGCCCTTGTCCCCCACTCTCCTGTATTGTGAGATAGGTTTTTCTATCAAAATGAGTGTGCATTTTGTTCTTTCCTTTAGTGGAATGTGATGAGAGTGGACCTCATGATTTTCTCTCGCCTCCCCTCTTTATCCCTCCACTAATAAGTCTTTTGCTTGCCTCTTTTATGAGAGATAATTTGCCCCATTCAATTTCTCCCTTTCTCCTCCCAATATTTCTCTCTCACTGCTTGATTTCATTTTTTTTTTTTGAGATATGATCCCATCCTCTTCAATTCACTCTGTGCACTCTGTCTCTATGTATGTGTGCGTGTGTGCATGTGTGTGTGTGTACTCCCACCCAGTACCCAGATACTGAAATGTTTCAAGAGTTACAAATATTGTCTTTCCGTGTAGGAATGTAAACAGTTCAACTTTAGTAAGTCCCTTATGACTTCTCTTTGCTGTTTACCTTTTCATGGTTCTCTTCATTCTTGTGTTTGAAAGTCAAATTTTCTTTTCAGCTCTGGTCTTTTCATCAAGAAAACCTGAAAATCCTCCATTTTGTTGAAAGACCATTTTTTCTCCTGAAGTATTATACTCAGTTTTGCTGGGTAGGTGATTCTTGGTTTTAGTCCTAGTTCCTTTGACTTCTGGAATATCCTATTCCATTCCCTTCGATCCCTTAATGTAGAGGGTGCTAGATCTTGTGTTATCCTGATTGTATTTCCACAATACTTGAATTGTTTCTTTCTAGCTGCTTGCAATATTTTCTCTTTCACCTGGGAATTCTGGAATTTGGCCACAATGTTCCTAGGAGTTTCTCTTTTTGGATCTCTTTCATGTGGTGTTCTGTGGATTCCTTGAATATTTATTTTGCCCTCTGGTTCTAGAATCTCAGGGCAGTTTTCCTTGATAATTTCATGGAAGATGATGTCTAGGCTCTTCTTTTGATCATGGTTTTCAGGTAGTCCCAGAATTTTTACATTGTCTCTTCTGAATCTATTTTCCAGGTCAGTTGTTTTTCCAATAAGATATTTCACATTATCTTCCATTTTTCCAATCTTCTCGCTATGTTCTGTGATACCTGTCTTTCTCATAAAGTCCTTAGCGTCCATCTGTGCCATTCTAGTTTTGAAAGAACTATTTTCTTCAGTGAGCTTTTGAATCTCCTTTTCCATTTGGCTAATTCTGCTTTTGAAAGCATTCTTCTCCTCATTGGCTTTTTGAACCTCTTTTGCCAATTGAGTTAGGCTAGTTTTCAAGGTGTTAATTTCTTCAACATTTTTTTGGTTCTCCTTTAGCAGGGAGCTGATCTGCTTTTCATGCTTCTCTTTCATCCCTCTCATTTCTCTTCCCAGTTTTTCCTCCACCTCTCTAACTTGATTTTCAAAATTCTTTTTGAGCTCTTCCATGGCCTGAGCCCATTGGGTGGGCTGGGACACAGAAGCCTTGATTTCTGTGTCTTTGTCTGATGGTAAGCATTGTTCTTCCTCATCAGAAAGGAAGGGAGGAAATGTCTGTTCTCCAAGAAAGTAGCCATCAATAGTTTTATTTCTTTTCCCTTTTCTGGGCATTCTCCCCAGCCAGTGACTTGACCTCTGAATATTCTCCTCACACCCACCTCGCCTCCTGGTCCTCCCAACCAGCGTTTGGGGACTGAGATTCAAATGCTGCTTCCCGCCTTAGGGCTTTTGGCGGGGGCAGGGCTGCTATTCAGTGTGAGAATTAAGTTCAGATGGTCAGGTCGGGGCAGGGCTGCCTCTCAGGCTCAGTTCCCTCAGGGGGTTTATGTACAGACCTTCCACAATGGATCCAGGCTCCCACCCGCTTGGGGAGCCCCTGTCTGCAGCTGCCTCACAGCTTCTATCTCCCGGGGGGGCCCGAGCCATGGGAGCACCCCACTCCCCTCTCGACCCGCCAGAGAGACTCTCTCACCAACCCCCGTCACCTGTGGGTGGAGGGGCTTGTGCCGCCACTGGAGATCCCGTCCCCGAAGCCCACTCGGATCTTTTCCTCACGGTGTCGCGGCCGCTGCAGGGCTGCACTCAGCTCCCAGTCCCGGCGCCCAGTCCGCAGTGCGAAGGACCCCCCGCGAGAGGTTTGCAGGTCTCTCCGGAACAGAAATCTCCCTCGCTCCAATGTTCCGTGGCCTCTAGGTGCAGAATTCACCGTGAGTTGGTCCCCTCTAGCCATTCCGTGGGTTGTGGGTTCGGAGCTATGTGTATGTGCGTCTTTCTACTCCGCCATCTTGGCTCCGCCCTCAAGCCTGATCTTGAAGAAAGTCAGGGAAGCAGGAGGAAGAGGCAAAGAGGGAGAGCATTCCAAGCAAGGGAGATAGCCAGCAGAAAGGCAGCCAATGGAATACTGTGTGTGAGAAGCTTCAAGGCCAGGGTCACTGGATCAGAGGGTGGGGAGGGGACTGAAAAGTAAGAAGACGTGAAAGGTAGGAAGGATGAAGGATGTGAAGAGATTTAAATGCCAAACAGCAAAGTTTGTATTTGGTCCTGGAGGTAAAGAGAGTGCTTTGGTGGTTGTGGTCCAGTCGATTTTAAAGTCAAGTCCAACCCTTTGTAACCCTGTTTGGGGCTTTCTTGGCAAGGATACTGCAGTGGTGGTCCATTTTCTTCTCCAGCTCATTCTACAGATGAGGAAACTGAGGCAAATAGGGTGAAGTGAGTTGCCCAGAGTCACACAGCTAGTAAGTGTCTAAGGCCAGATTTGAACTCAGAAAGATGAGTCTTCCTGACTTTAGGCCATCCAGACCTTAGATAAATTACTCCTCCTTTGAAAAGTGGTATAGTCACAGTAACAGCAAACATTGTTCAATGATCAATTATTATAAATTATTATACACTGAACTCTACTGAGCAATACAAGGACCCCAGACAATGCCAAAAGACGCACGATGGAAAATGCTACCCACATCTAGAGAAAGAGCCAAGGAATCTGAATGCAGATCAAAACTACTATTTTCACTTTCTTGGGGGGTTTTTTGCTGTGTTTTTTTTCTTTGGTTCTATTTTTTCTTTCACAACATGACTAATGTGGAAATGTTTCCGTGACTGCACGTATATAACCTATATCAGAATGAGGTGGAAGGAGGAAGGGAAAGAATTTTGGAACTTAAAATCTTATAAAAAATGAATGTTGTAAACTATCTTTAGAGGTAATTAGAAAAATAAACACTATTTACATAAAAAATAAGAAAAGTAGTATAGTCACCAGAAGCACCTTTCATTGAGCAACTTGTGAAGCTACAAATAGAGCTGACAAGGTCTACTTCTCAGCATCTCTGTTCAGTAACTTGGGCGCAGGGAGAGTCGTGCAAAGCAAAGGAGTCTGCCAAAGGCTTGAGGTCCAGTCTTGGGCTTACCTAGACAAGCACAAGCTCTCATGGCTCTATACTGCAGCCATAGCCACCACTGATGCTGAAAAGGTAGCATAAACTGTAGGTTTTATATGTATTTGCGTATGTATATATATAAATAATGTATATAACACACACACATACACATATACACAAACACATATGTATATATATACACACATCTACATGTGTATGTATATATTTATGTGTGTATATATATGTATACACAAGTATATAATATCTAAATTTCTATATCTATATACTTTCCCTATGTGATGGAGGTCCAAGGGAGAACTGGCAGAGTCCTGAAGTAAAATGCCCCCAAGAGAGTGGATGGAGGCTTTCCACAGCACTCAGCCTCTGTGGGTGACTTTTCCTAGATTACTCAACAATCATTTTTGATACAATCCTATACTTACAAAGACCAAGGACCAACCAGAGCAACTGAGAGTGCATGCTCTTTAGCAAGAGGCCACAGTACATTTCCCATCAGAAAGGGACAGAAAGCATACTCAGCTCCATGACAGGTACTTGAATCAAATCTCCACCAGACCTTTACAACATCTCTTGCATCTCTCTTCTTCTCTCCTTTCACTCAGCCACCACTCTGGTTCAAGGCCTTAGCCCTTCTTATCTAGACTATTGCAATAGTTTTCTAATGGATCTCTCTGCATTAAATCTTGCCCCACTCCAGGCCATTCACTGCCAAAATGATTGTCCTAAAGCACAGACCTGACCATGACATTTCTTTATTCAATAAACTCTAGTACTTTCTTATTGACTCTAGTATCAAAATATAAACTCTTCTGTTTGACATTTCAAGACCTTGGCAACCTGGCTCCAGCTAGCCTTTCAGTGATACGTTGCTCTCATTCTTTCTCTATGGCCCGGCCAAACTGGTTTTTTCATGGCTCCTCCTCTATCCCCCATCTCTGTACCTTTGCAGTGGCCATTCCCCATGCTTGAATACTCTCCTTACTTTTGCCTCTTAAAATCCCTTATTTCCTCCAAGTCTCAGCTCAAGCAAAAGGAAATGGACCCAGATATACAAAAATACTTAAAGTAATTCTTTATGTGATGGAAAAGAATGGAAGCTAAGAATATGCTCATCATTTGGGAAATGACAATAAATAGTGGTATAAAAATATAATGGAATAGTACTGTATTGAAAGAAATGATTAAAGGAATCGTTTTAAAAAATCTCAGAAGATTTGCATGAATTAATATAGAACAAAATGAGGCAGAACACAATTTATTCAATGGTATCAATATGTGTAAAGACAAACATCTTTGAAAGACTTAAGAACTCTGACTGATACAATGACCACCCATAATTCCAGAGGGCCGATGTTCAAGTATCCTACCCATGTCCTGACAAAGAGGTGACGGATTCAGAGTTCCAACTGAGATATATACATACATACATGGCTAATATGAATTTGGAGAAAGGAATCTGATTATATCACCTTTTAATCTGGTAGTATTTGGCATGTTTCCTTATGAGTCCTCTGGGTCTTTGGTTGGTTCCATTGTGTTGATCAGACATTCCCCAATTAATGAGTAGCCCCTCAGTTAGCAATTCTTTGCAAGTTTATCTGATAAGGATTAATTCTATATAAGAATAAGAGCCATTCTCTAGGTGATAAATGGTCAAAGGATATGAACAGGTATTTTGTAGAGGTAGAAATTCAAGCTATCCATAGCCATATGATAAGTGCTCTAAATCAGATTGATAAAGTAAAACAAAAAGGAAAATGACACATTGAAGGGGCTTTGGAAAATAGGTACATTAATGAGCTGTTGCTAAAATTGTAAACTGCTCCAGTCCTTCAGGAAAGCATTGTGGAAATATACTCCAAAACTTATTAAATTGTGCAAGACTTTTGACCTCATGATACCGGTATTGGTTTTATATACCAAAGAGACGAAAAAAAGAAGGAAAAGACCTATACATACAAAAATATTGATAACAGCTTCTTTCATCGTGACAAAGAATTGGAAACTAAGGAGGTACCCATGAATTGGGGAACAGCCAAACAAATTATGGTATATTGTATATGGTAAGTGTTGTAATGGAAGACTTGTATGAATTAATGCAGAGAGAAGTAAGCAAAACACAAAGAAGAATGTATATAATAACAACAATTATTGTAAAGACAAACAACCTTAAAAGATTTAGGGACTCTGATCAACACAATGATCCAACACTGGAATACATATATTAAAAGACTCAATAAATAGGTAATTGGGGAAAGGGTTTTAAATGTCAAACAGAAGCATTTATATTTTATTTTAGTATAAACAGAGAGCTACTAGAATTTATTGAGTAAAGTAACGTCATGGTCAAATCTGTGCTCTAGGACAATCATTTTTATCATTTTTGTAGAGAATGGGTTGGAATGGCACAAGATTTAAAGAAGAAAGACCAATTGAAAGAGTATTTTAATCATCCACATGAGAGGCGCTAAAGGCTTGAACCAAGGAGACAGCTGTGTGAGTGGAGAATGCAAAACCCTCCACCACTGACTATTCCCCTCTTTTGTCATGTTCATCAATTTGCTGGGAGTGAAATAAAACTTCAGAGTTGTTTCAGTTTGTATTTCTTTCATTACCCATTTGGAGCCATATTTTTAATGGCACTAATTGTTTATATTTCCCTTTTGGGAACTATCTGTTCATATCCTTTTTTAAGCCCTCCATTTACTCTTTGGAGAAAGGCCTTTGGTGTGATTTGTTTTTGTTAATATTCTCTATCTCTTGCCTATCAGATAATGGTGACATCTTAATGAGTGAGAGAGTACATTTTGAAATTCATGCTATGAAAAGAGCATGTTGAAAATGGATGTTTGAAAATGCTTCTATTGTCATATGATTTTATTGCCAAAAACTAAATGTGACACTTGTGAAAACTCTTGTATTTACACACATTTAAAAAGCACTCAAAACCAGAATTTTCTAACCTGTTTAAAAATCTTCCAAATGAAATTTTAGTGGATTTTCAACCCATTTGTTAAAAATGTAAAAATGCAACACCCTAGGATTAATTTGCAAGAACAATCAATCGACATCAGGGAAGATGAAAATTTATAGCCAAATTTCAACAAAATCCTTTGCATAATTGGTAGATGGAATTGAAAAATTAGTATTTTGATTTGGTAAGTACAGCCAACAGTGCACTTCTGTTGGGAACTACTTATCTTTGTGAATTTTCTTTTCCTGATAAGTCAGTCACTAAAACCATGTACTGAAATAAATTTAACATTGAGCTATGTATATAATAAGTAAATATAAATATTTCTATAAATAAGCATATGTCAGTTTAAACATTTTTACTGATGGGGTATGAGATTAAGTTTGGAGAACTCTTATTTTAGAGAGGTCACTTTACTACAAGGTATTCTGGAGAGGGATCAAACTGAGGGCAAAGTACAGCACTCTCTGAGACACAGAGGATAAAAAGTTCATTCAACCTTTCCCCCCCAAATAGTGGGTGCCCAGGGCAGAGAAGAAATGCTGTTGCGTCCACAGGACTTTTTAGAGATACTTATTGTAATTCTACTTAATCAAGGCAGTGAGTGAATATTCATTTAAAGCTCACTTTCCATAGGAGGGAAATATATGTTTCATAGAACAGAGAAATGAAAAATATATAGTATCCCTCATATCTTTTTTGGAAATTTAATATTGTATGTGAGTTCACAACAATGATTATTGCATATGTTGTAAGCTTATATACACATATATTTTTTCCTTACCTATTTTGAATTTGTAGGTACCAAAAATTTGAGGAGCAGGGTGTTTCTTCCCAAATACCTTGCAACTGCTTACCCACTTCTATATAATATATTACTTGAATTTTTTTCCTGCAGAATTTGAAATTTAAAATTATTGTCCTCAGTAGGAAGTGAAGCTGTACATTCAGTAGGCCCCAAGCTGGCACTGCCTTGAACATTCCAATGATTGCTAGCTTTTTTGATTTTCAACAGTCAGGACATCATAATCTAGTCTAAAATAGGAATCCTTTCAGCTTTTCATGTTTTAAAAATATGCACTTTTTTTTTTATAATCACTTGCTTCAAACTTAAAGTCTTAGAGCTTGAATGCAAATTTTAAAGATATATTAACTGAGAGTGGATGGAGGTCTCTTAATTCGGATTACTCCTTGGAAAATAGGTGTAGCTTCTCAGAAGTGAAGGCTTTGCCCTGTCTGGCTTCATCCAGCTCTTGTTTCAAACAACCTCTTCTATATTTATTATTTGTGATGGTTTATGATGATTTCCATGATCAACATTCATAAAAGCAAAGACTTAGGGCTACAAGGTAAAGATCATCTAGTCTATTTTGCAGGTGAGGTAACTGAGGCCACTCCTCCATATTCATACAAGTAATGAATAGCAAAGACAAGATTTCACCCCTAGGTCGTTTGATACCTGGCATCTGGTGGTTCAATGGACAGAGCACTGGGCTTGGAGTCAGGAAAACTCATCTTCTTGAGTTCAAATCCTTCCTCAGATACTTAGTAGCTGTGTGACCTTAGGTAAGTCACTTCACCCTGTTTGCCTCAGTTTCTTCATCTGTAAAATGATTTGGAAGAGGAAATGGCAAATCACTCCAGTATCTTTGCCAAGAAAACCCCAGATAAGGTCACAAAAAACTTGGACTTGACTGAAACGATTCAGCACTTTGCATCTGCTGCCTTGCCTTGTTTCACCTCCACAGAACAAGATTTCCCTCCTAGGATAAGCTCCTCACTACAAAGCTCACCACCATGCTGTAAATGCAAGCCTTGATATGATACCACCTCCCTCAGTCTCTTTTTCCTTCTGATTGAAGGCCTGGAAGGTAGAGTACCAAACTCCTCCCAATGCCTTCCTTTTTAAAGGGCAGAAACTGGGCTTAGTACACTCCACTCTGCCCTGTTTGGTTTCAACTCAATGCAACAAGATGCCCCTGGGCCAGGTAATCGTAAGTGCTTCATAAATGTTTACTAGATCTGCTTGGTTCCCAAAGGCTCAAAGGCAGCACTCCTATGGAAGCATGCCACCTTGTTTTGTTTGTCTTTCCCTATGATCTCAGTGGTACAAAGAACTCTTGGTTAAAAAAAAAAAAAGTTCTTCTACCAGTGTATATTGACCAGTGTTCTGTAATTTATGGTCTTGGAGAGTGGTCTGGGTGAGAATTTGTCGGGATAGAAGTCAGGTGACTTGACCCGTCACAAAAAGCCAGTATATATGGAAGGAAGAACTCAAAACCTGGTCATCCTGACTCAATCCACTATATACCTTGCAGCCTCTTATGCTGTCTTAATAGTATAAAATCATTCACTATTTTAGGTAGTTGTTAGTGTTCCCTCCCTTCTCTTTGAATGAACATTTATATATTTATCTGCTTACATGTTATAATCTCCCAATAAGATTGTAGATTAAGAGCTAGAAGGCATTTTAGAAACTCATGTCTCTCCCCATTGAATCCATTACCATACAACTGCCAAAGAGATACTCCTAAAGCACAGTTCTGATCATGTTACACTCCCACTCAATAAACACCAGTGGCTCCCTATTACCTTTAGGATCAAATATAAATTCCTCTGTTTGACATTTAAAGCTTGTTTCATAACTTGCTTCTAACCTACCTTTCCAAACTTTTATATTTCTTTCTTTCATGAACTTTCCTCTACACCCTTGGTCTAGTCAAACTTACTTTCCAGCTGGTCCTCACACTAAATATTCCACATTTTCCACCTCCACATTGATTGACCTCTCTTTACCTCTGCCTCTCAGAAATTCTAATTTTCTCTGATTGTTTTCTGTCAGGTTACTTTGAAGTGAGAAGTCTTTTAATTGGCTGCTGAGTTGGAACTGAGTGTGTGTATAAAATACTCTAGCAGATAAATTTTCTCCTTTGCCTGGTGTTGAGTGAAGCAAGAACTTCTCTAAATCTCCAGGTGGGGGGAGAAATAGCAAGCTACCATGCTACTTGCTACTGGCTCCCTTATCTTCCCACCCAGGCACCGTATGGTATCTATGAATGTATGGCCCTGCTGTATTTCTTTTGTTTCTGTGTGTCTGTTTCTATGTCCTAGGTGAATGCGTACTCAATATGGAACAGAACAGTTAATGACCTTATGAGCTTTGAGAGGTTGGAAGAATACATCTAGAAGTGAACTTTTTGGTGGTGGAATACAGGCTGCTTTGTGATCACCACTTTGAGTTTTAATCCACTCTCCTTAAAACCAAGTCAGTCAACAAGCATTTATTAAGCACCAGTTAGGTGGTGGGTGCTGTGCTAAGTACAGGACACAAAGAAAGGTAAGAGATAATCCCTGTCCTTGAAGAGCTCAAAACCTAATGAGGGAGAGAAGATGCAAACAACTGTATATGAACAAGACATGGAGAGGGCAACTACCGTTAAGGGGGATCAGGAAAGACTTCTTGTAGAAGGGGAGATTTAAGCTGGGACTTGAAGAAAACCAGTGAAGCCAGGAGGCAAAGATGATAGAGAGACTTCCAGGCATGGGTGACAACTGGAATTTATTTTCATAATGTCTATAGTGAGGAGATGGAATATCTTGTTCTAGGAAGAGGCCAATGTCCCTGGTTCACAAAGGAGTAAGGTATAAGACTGAGAAGGTAGGAGGGGGACAGTCTATAAAGGGCTTTGAATGCCAAACAGAAGATTTTATATTTAATTTTGGAGGTAATAGGGAGCCATGGGAGTTGATTGAATAGAGGGGTGATTTGGTCAGATCTTTGTTTTAGGAAGATTGATATTACAGTTGAGTAGAGGATGAACTGGCAAGGGAAAACCCTTAAGACAGGGAAATCAGGCTGGTATAATAGTCCAGGCATGAAGTGCCTGCACCAGAATGGTGGTAGTTTTGAAAGTCAGAAGGGGAAACATATAAGAGATGCTATGAAGGTAGAAAAGGCAGGACTTGACCACTGATTGGATATGGGGGATAGAGGGGTGGGGAGGAGGTGAGAAAGAGAATGAAGAGTGAAGAATGACACCTAGACCACAAGCCTGAGTGACTAGAGGAATGATGGTATCCTCAACAGTAATAAGAAAATTAGGGAAAAAAAAAGATAATGAGTTCAGTTTTGGACAAGTTGAGTATGAAATGTCTACGGTACATCTAGTTTGAGATGTCTAAAGAGGCATTTGAGATGTAGGGACTGGAACTCATCAGAGAGATTAGGACTGGATACATAGAGATAATAATCAAACACTTGGGAAGTTGGGAGATTTCCCTCAAAGAGCAAGGAGCAGATAGGTGGGACAGATGTTAATTCAGTGAATGATATGAGTAAAACTAATAGAGAAAATTCTCCAGCACCTCAGCTTCTTTCCCATAGAATCCTGAGGGGAGAAGTAGCTAGGGCCCCTCTGGAGACCTAGCCTTTCAGAACAAGGGGAGGTGGTGAGAGTGAGTCCAGAGCCTCTGCTACATGTTTTATGTGTACCAGTTGTCTCCCCCAATAGACCGTCAGCCCCTTAAGGGCAAGGACTTTTTCCTTTTTGTATCCCTAGCACCTAGCACAGTGTTTAGCACATAGGAGATTTTTTTTTTAATGTTTTCTGTTGATTAGAGGCTAGTTAGTCTAACTCATTGCATAGATAAGGCTGAGATAAATTAAATGATCAGGGGTATTATTTGGACTCCCAGCCTCTGAACCTAGAATCTTATTTTTTTCACTGTAGCACATAAAGACTTTTTGGTATCCTCAGAGCCTAGCACAGTGCCTTGCTTATAACAGATGCTTAACAAATGCTTATTGGATTGGTAAGGAATGGAATATTGAAGACAAAATATCCATGATAACTAAGCTTGTTAGAATATAACTACTAGTGAATATCTGTAGGCCCCAGCCCTACCGAAGTGCCTTTTGTAAACACTAAAGAAATACTTGATTGATTGGATTAGAATGCTGTGAATAGTACTTTGCACCCACACCCTCCAGAATTCCTTCTGACTCTACCAGAGAAAAAAGGGCTATCTCCAGTCATCCTGATCTATATCTGGCCACTAGAACCAGGTTGCTCTGGAGGAGAAAGTGAGGCTGGTGACTGTGCACAGCCCTGCCTCATTTAAATCCAACTCATTCACATGTCATGGCATCACCTTCCCGACGCCATGGCTCTCTTGGAGAAGAAGGACCAACAATAACCAGAGAAGAAAGAATTCTGGATAGTAGAGATCTGGCAGAAGTGATTGGACATCCAGAGTATAATAGACTGGCAATATACTTAGAGGAGGGGGAGTGGAAGCAAGAAATCTTAGGTGGATCATGCCTTTTTTACTAAAGCAGCAAGAATCTTCTGAAATGAGAGGAAATGCTGAGAGAAGGGTGTGGTGAGTGCCTGGCAAGAGGAAATGAAAACAAAGAAAGAAACAGGAACAGAGAAAAACAAAATCCAACAAAATGAGATCTTCTATTTCCTTGATTTAACTGGAACTAAGGATTTTGCAAGTGTCAAAAATTGCTTTCCTGGCACATTTTAAGTAAAAATATAAATAAAACCAATTTCTCCCCAGGAAATTTCCCATCTTAGGACAATGCTAGTTACCCAGTTAAAGAGAGGATAGGAAATCTGGAAGATAATAAGAATGCTAAGTAAGGAAATATTTTACAGATCCATCTCATTAAGACTCTCTAAAGCAGCAGTTCTCAAAGTGAATTCCAGGGACTCCTGAAAGTCTTTGAAGTCAGAACTACTTTCATAATAATATTAGAAATTATTAATTTCTAATATAATAACCTACATAACCAATATAAACAAAAGCTCTTTGGGGAGGGGGAGAGGGGAAGGGTCTTCAATAATTAAGGAGAGTGTAAAGTAGATCCAACACCAAGAAGATTGAGAAATGCTACTCTGGAGGACATATTGTCTTTGTTTTAGGCTCACAAAACATTCTGACTTAGGAATGGCAATCTTAACAAACCTGAAAAGTAGAGTTTCAAAATTTCAAAGTTAAAAGGTACTTCAGAGACCAGCAAGACCTGGAATTAATATTAACCTGGGGCTGGGAACTTGTTTTTTAAAAAGAAAATTTTAAAATTTATAAAAATATTCTGATAGCTGCATTTTAATATTACTGGTTTCCTTTGTAATCTTATGTATTTTATGTATTCAAAAAAATCATTATTTTAATAAGGGATCCATGAGTTTCACCAAGCTGTTAAAGGAGTTCATGTTCAAAAATTATTAAAAACCCTTGTTCTAGACCAACCTGTAGCAGAACCAGATTGTCATCCAAACCAAACAGGTCATCCAAACTTTGTCTGTAAGGGTAGAAACTCCCTGAATCAACCCATCCACTTTTTTTTGAGGGGGGGTGGCACAATCAGGGTTAAGTGACTTATCCAGAGTCAGACTGCTAGTAAATAGCTGAGGTTGTGACCTCCAGGCTGTAGCTGTCTCTCCCGATCCACTTTTCAACAACTCTAATTATCAGAAAGACTTTTTTTTTTTCATGTAAATTCAAGACTAAAGATGTCTCTTTTCTCCCTTTCTGCATTCTGGGGCCAAAAAGAAGTCAAATTCCTTTTCCCTGTAAAAATAATCTTCTAAACACTTGAAAATAAATATTGTGTTCTCCCTAAGTATTCCCTTCTCCAGGTTTCTTAAACATCCCCAGTTCTTTTACCTAATATTGCTGAATTCACCAAATTGTACTTTGGTAGAGGAAAAGAGCTGGAGACTTTGTAACAGCCTTCATATTAAAAGGCCAAATTACATTTCATTGTCATCAGTACACGCCTATGAGTCAGTAAGGAAGCTGGGGGCAGCAGCCTTGTGAGGGTAGGAAACCTGGAGCTGCCTCCAGTATCTCTAAGGCAACAGCTGGCCAGCAACATCAGGGCTGCCTGCAGTCAGTCCATAAGGGCGAAGAGAAGCAGAACTTCTATTTTATAGGCAAAACTATCATCTTGTTGTTTCAGAACATTTTGTCTTTGGAGGAAGGAAAACAACAGAGCACACTGATACTTCATTGTGGAGGAGCACTGAGCCTGCAAGAGTCTGTTGGTTTACTTTGGGCTGGGAGAGCTTCCCAGTATGTATGTACCTGGGGAAGTCTGTCAAGGAGCTGGTCTCTTTCCTGCACAATGAACATTTCAAACTAAAGGTGCTGTAGGCATCTTAAACTCAATACCACCTTCCCAATCCCTCAGGCTCACAACCTAGGAGTCATCCTGGATTCCTCACTAACTCTCACCCCGATGTCCAAGCTGCTGCCAAGGCTTGTTGATATCACCTTGACAGCATCTCCAATTATACCCTTCTATCCTTTGATACTGCCACCACTGGAGTGCAGACAACCATCATCACCTCAAGCATGGACTACTGCAGTAGGCTGCTGGTGAGTCTGCCTGCCTCAACTCTCTCCAGTCCATCCTCCATTCCTAAAACTCTAGTTCAATCACCTTTCCCACCCCCAGCCCCCACCTCTACCTCCTCTCTCTGTAAACTTCAGTATCTCCTCCAAGATCAAATACACAAAGTTCTGACATTCAAAGCCTTTCACAACCTAGCCCCTCCCACCTTTCCAGTCTCCTTATACCTTGCTCCCTAGCCCGTGCTCTTTGATCTGGTGATACTAGCCTTTTGGCTGTTCCAAGAACAAGCTGTTCTATCTTTCAGCTCCAGGCATTCTCCTGTGCTCCAATTTCTGACCTACCTGGCTTCTTTTAAATTCCAACTAAAATTCTGTCTTCTATAGAAAGCCTTCAACCACTCTCACAGTTTCTTCTCTTGGTTAATCACTTCCTATTTATCCTATAAACTGCTTGCTTTGTAATTATTTATTTACAAGTTTTCTCCCCCAAGATTATAAGCTCCTTGAAGGCAGCAACTGTCTTTTGCCCTTTTTTCTATCTCATTGTGTTTAGCAGTACCTGGCACATAATACTTCCTTAATAAATTTTTTTTAGTTGATTGATTCAAAACAGAACTAATGAACTCTCTCCCCTAACCTTCCCTCTTCTAAACATTCTTAATACTGTTGAAGGCATACACATTTTTCCAATCATCAATTTCACAAACTCTTCACTCTCCCTTAGTCCACATATACAACCAACTGCCAAACATAGGTCTGGTAGAAGTCTATTCCTTTCTCCCACCCCACCCCATGCAAGTTAGGTTAGTTGTTTTTTAAAAAGGTATTAAAGTTATCCTTAAGACTTGATTGGCTCAGGGGACTAAAGGTTGAGGCTGTTAACCTAACTTTGTGGTTGTCTGATGCCCCAAAGGTCATCTATCAATTATCTAACTAGTTAGAACTGAATTCATTCCAGTGGTTGTTGGGACTATGGCTTTCCAGTACACACCCCTGAAGAACCCTGAGGTGGGGGAAGGGTAGGAGAGGACTCAGCGTCAAACTTGGCTTTCTACCCACTCTGACCAAAAGACGATCTTTTAAACTTCAAAAACTCTGAACTTTTCATTCCCCTCTGATGTCCTAACAGTATTCCCACGATCAGCTGATGGCAGTGTTTACACTGGGAACCAAGGACAAACTAGATACAGATTCACCATAGTAAAAGGAACCTTCCTGACACCTCTAAAAATGGAAGAAAAGGACTTCAAACAAAAAGGAATTGTGATTTATTCCTCAGCTACATATGCTCTCTAAATCTAAGTTCATTTGCACCTGGACTTAATATTGTATTTGTGGGAAAGTGAGTCAAGACCTTGGGAATGAATGTTTTTGCACCAGCTGTTATTAACTACACTTAGTAAGATTTCCTTTATAAAAGCTATTTAAGGTTGGCTGACTATGCTAGTGTTGGGTGGAAATACACCAGTGGGGGCCTGAACCAATGGCATTAGAGAATCATGTCCTTACCTTTCTTCCCTTCCTCCTTTCTTCCCTTCTCAGGAACACCTCAAGGATCCTAATGGGGAGATGTAACCTTACTATAGGACCTGAAACTCATCTGTGAGAGTAGAAGTTGGGATACAGATCCTCAGATTTTATATGGGCTACATATACATAATACACAAAAGAAATAACAATGTACAGTACATGATAAATGTCAAATCAGTGGTACCAACAATAGTGCTCCCAGAGTTTGTCTAATCATGAATCTTGAAAGTAGAAAAGACCTTAAGAGGTCATCTACTTCAATCTTGTAACCAATGCAGGAATCCACTCTAAAATGTCTTTTGTAAGTGATTATCCAGCCTCAATTTAGATACTTCCAGTTCTGTAGAACACCCTGACTCACAGGGCAGCTCATTCCATCTCTGAAAAGCTTTAACTGCTAGAGATTTCTTTCATATTTTGGGCCAAAATTTGCCTACCTGTAACTTCCTAGCTCTTCCCCTATTAAGACAAAGTTATCAGAACTGAACATGTGCTCTAAATGTGGCCTAACCAGTTCAGAGTACAGTAGGACAATCATTTCTCTTGTTCCGGACAATATACTTTTATTCATGTAGCCTAAAATCACATTAGCTTTTTCTGACAGCCAAATCACCCTGTTGACTCATATTAAACTTATAATCAACTAAAATTGTTTTCCATACCCTATACTTATTGTTAGGGAGAATTGTTTGCAATTATTTATTGTGTGACAGGTATTTTTTTCTTAAATTGTGAAGCCTACAATTTAAAAAGCCAGCTCTCATTGGAGGAAAATAATCCATGACTCAGCAACCTTTATACAGAGAAGAAGACTGAGGGAGTAGAACACGCCCAAGAAAGATCCCTGGTATTTATTGACCCAAGGGTATATAGACTGCTTTCTAGCTGTCTGATTACACTTAAGTCACTTGACCCTTCTCAGTGTCAGATTCCACATGTATAAAATTGGGTTAAGGAAACCCCTTTGTAAGCTTTAAAACATTATTAAATGTAAATTATTACTGTTGCCAACTAAACCAATGAGTTGGGGGTAAAAGTCTTGGAAATAGGAATTAAATGGAATGGGAAAGATTTGGAATATAGAGAATGAGGCATCAGAACTTGATATTGGAACTGAAAGGGAAAGTAAATCTGAGAAGAGATCTTGCATGGAAGCAGAAGAGGCCTGAATATCAGTTTACAGTTGTAACGTAGAAAAGTCATCTTCACCAGGATGGCCTTGCTGGCAGTTTAGAAACGACATCAAGACTTGTATGAATTGTTGCAGAGTAGAGTGACTAGAAGAACCAGGAGAATAACATATAATAATAACAATATTGTAAAGACAAATAACTTTTAGAATATTAGGAATGCTAATCAATACAATAGCTGGTCAGGATTAATTAAACATACTACTCAACTCCAGAGAGAGAGGTGATGGATTTAGCAGATTGAGACATAAATTTTTGGATTTGCCCAGTGGAATTTGGGGGAATTTATTTTACTTGATTCTGCATACTTTATAGGGGCTTTGTTTTTCCTTCTTTCTAAGTGGGGAGAGTGGGAAGGAGAAAAGGCAGATTTTCTTATTAAAAAAAATTAATTTAAAAAAAGAAACTGACTTTAAGGAATCTAACTAATGATAGGGGAACCTAGTAAAGCCAGACACGGGTGGTAGAAATAGCAGGAGAACAAGTGGAATCCTTTGTGGTTATTTCAATTGCACCAACACCATTTCCAGTGAATGGAAGTAGTGCTCACTTCCAGTATTTAAAAAGGGAAGGAAATTATTTCCTTTGCTAGCCTTTAGTAGACTGCCTGCAGAATTCTGTTGCATTTGGGGTAATTCTATGTTAGTCATGATAGAGGGATCAACCCATGTAAGATGCCATGTAAGATCTTCATGCATGAGGAAAGGGGCAATGATTATCTAGCTACTATGGTGGGGTTTCCTTCTGTTTGTGTCATTTGCATGTTAGTTGGGGGTGTTACTACAAAAGTAGCCTGGGGAATAAGCATTAGTGTGTCCCTTTCTCTCTTTTAGGGACCTTGCTTTCTTCTACTCCATTAAGGATCTCACACACCCAAGTCAAGATTGCTAATCTTTCTTGAACCATCTTGTGAAGATGAGGTTTTATTCAGATCATGAGGGCAAATACACTCTCAGGGGTCTTTCTCATTTCCTAAGAATATGCTTAAGATGTTTTGTATGTAACAGAAACTTGGGCAAAAGGGACTAGTCAAGTATGAGAGAGAGTGAGATTCTAGGAGTTGATTTGGAGGGTCAAGGAAGCAATGACCGCTTCTTACTGAAGCCTAATGAGAGCTAGGTGAGGCCATAGTGGATAGAGTGCTAGGCCTGGAGCGAGGAAGACTCGAGTTCAAATCTAGCCTCTTATTAGCTGTATGATCCAAATCATTTAATCTCTGATTCAGTTTCCTCAACTATAAAATAGAGATAATAATAGCACCTCCCTCTCAGGGTTGTTGTGAGGATGAAATGAGACAATATTTTTAAATGCTTAGCATGGTTTCTGGAACATAGTAGGTCTTTGATGAAGGTTTATTTTCTTTCTTCCGTCATCTGAGGTTGGACAGTCCTTTCTCATACAGGGAGTCAAAGGGCTAGGGCAGGACTTTTTACATTTTACTCTACTCCAGCTCTCTTTATGTGGCTGTTTTACAAGGTGTGTGGCCTTAAGAGGGTAATAATAATAATAGCAATAAGAAAAAATAATAATAATACCCATGCCCCACCCAAAAGTCCTCTAGACAACAGGAGTTGACACATCCTTGGAGCCTAGAAGCCAAGAAAAGGAATTCTTGGTCAAGGAGAGCAAAGAAGATGCTCCCCTATGCACAACTAAGGGGTGAGAAAGCTTATGGAGCCTAACAACTAACACCTAAAGACCTGATCAAACCAACACGTTATGTGCTAGAATTGAGAAATCTAACGCTTGACAAAACTGGAGTAGCTAATGTTCCATTCCTTCTGGCTTATGTTCTCTGTGCGTTGAAGTGGTATATCTTGACTTTAGCAGACCTTCAGGCATTTTTCCAATGTTTGTTTCCCTAGAACAAGGTCACCAAAGCATGCTTTGTCTCCTCTGAGTCTATTCAAACAACCCAGATTTAGGTAATTAGACACTGGGAGAGAATGGCAAACTTGGCTAACTCCAGCTTGTATGAAGCTTCTCCAAAGGCTTTCCCCTTTCCTTTGAGATCATGCCTGCTTTAGAAGTCGCAGACTTGGACACATTTGAGATTACATGTAGGGTTAGAATTGACAAATATTGCCTCTGTAGATTAGCAAGGTGCCTGCTAACCCTTTGAACATTTGCATATAGTACTTAGGAGAAAAGTTCTCAAGAAACAGCTAGAAGAAGGGTTGTTCTATTTTTAGCAAGAAAAGCAAAGTGAAAAGGAAGTCTCTTATTTGTAGGTTTAGCTGTATACTAGGGAGACGAGGACTAATGGGGAAAGGTGGTGGCACTTGGAATCCAGAAGGGGGAACCAGAGTCAAGCTGTAAAATTGCTGATGAGATAGGGTGTGGGGGGGTGGGGGGAAGAGAAAGGGAATAAGGGGCCCATCCCGGGGACGGTGAGCCCATTTTTTTTTTTTTTTTACAAAACCCCACCAGTATTTATTTTCATGGTTTACTACTAAGCCACATTGCCCAATCCTGCATTACAGAATTACAGACCCAGACAGGACCCCAGAGGTCATCTTTTCTAACCCATACTTGAGCAACAAGTAGATCCTAGATTTTTTAAAGCTAAATTCATGACCTTACATTCATTCTCATTTCATTTTGTTAGATTCATCTCAATGTTCAATTATTTGACCATGTATGTAGATCCTAGTCCTGTAATTCAATTTATTAGTCATCCCACCTAGTAGCCTGTCATCCCTAAATGTGATGAGAATAATTATCTATTCATTCAAGTCACTAATTTAGACAGTTCAACAAAACAGCGTTAAAAATAACACCCTGTAGCAAATCCCTGGAAATCTCCCTCCAATTTGACATTGATCCATAAAATAATACATTTTGGTCATTCATGATCATTCAGTTTTCATGTGAATTTGCCAAACTATTATATAATCTAGCCTAGAGGTTTCCATCTTGACCACAAATATGTCACAAAAGACTCCCAAATGTCTTACTGAAATTCAGATACATTTTGTCTACAGTACTCCTCTGACACACCAATACCATGTTTTGAAAAGAAAAAATGCAAAAAAGAAATGGGGTTAGTTTGTTTTATTTGTTTCTAGTCAACCCATGCTGGTTCCTAGTGATCACTTTTTTCCTTCCTAAGAGATTCAATAATCTCTCCTAGAATTTTGTCATAGAACAATCTCAAGCTCCTTGGTCTACAGCTGGTGAAATTTATTATTTCTCTTCCCTGCCCTTTGAAAATAGGAACAATATTGTCCTTCATCTGTTTTATGGCACCTTTCCTATTTTCCCTAATTCCTCAAATATCAGCTTAACGATCTCATCTACAAGTCCTTCTGTGATAATAAGTGCTGTCTTCTTGGTATCCTCTCAGCATATATGCATGTCCATATCTACAGCTACTCTGGAGTTTGACTGTAAGTCACCATTAATGTTCAGGTGGGGAGTGTGAAGAGATCCCCTCCCTCCCTTATCTTTTGCTGTCTTCCGGTCTATAGTCCAAGGGAAAGAGAGTGTATAAAAGTGATGAGTCATTTCCCTGCTCACTTTTATAAATCATGAGGAAAAATTGTCCTCTCCCAACAAATCTGTCTTCCTTGACTCTAAATTGCCAATCACTTCAAGGGGTATCCCCTCAGATATTCTGGGTCACATCATATTAGAACAAGCAGTCTGGACTGACATAAATAAACATGGCTGATTCCCAAGCTGGTTCCATAGCATGTGTGGCAGGAATCTCATAAAATGAACATTTGATGTGGAGTTTTATTAAAAGTCCAAAAGTACCCAAGTTGGTTCTTCCGCTCACTTTTATAGAGCACAAAGTGGGATGGCTTCTCTGAACATGAGTCCTATCCTCCTTAGCCCCAAGTCAGTAATCGTAAAAGGCAACTCCATTAGCCATGAACTAATTTGTAGTTCTGTGTCCTCTCAGCAAGGAAATACTGGGTATGTCGACACTCCCCAGAGAGACTTGGTGCCTCATCTGTCTCTAAATAAAGGTTCATGGTCTGTAATGCAGGGATTCTTAACCTGAGGTTCAATAACTTGATTTTTAAAGTATCTGATAACTGTATATCAATATAATAGTAAAGACTGTGGTAAAAAATACTAATTTTATTTCATAAAATAATTACAAAATTCACATAAGAGAACAAAATGAATACCAACATTTTCAAGGGAAATTAAGAAAAAGAAGAATTGGGAAGTTGAAATGCCAGGTTTCAAATTACACTATAAAGCAGTAATTGTGAAAAATATCGAGTAGTGTATAAAACATAAAAAAAATATTTCCATGGAATAGATTGCATTAAAACAAGGTACACATAGTAGTCTACTGTTCAATAAATATAGAATCATAAAACATCAAGAAAATTATTTATTATCCAAACACAGTTGTTGGGAAAACTGGATAGTAGTTTGTTGATAAAATGGGAACAAACCACCATTTTTCCATAAGCCCTGAAACATTGCAAGTGAGCTAAAGATTTAAATTTTTAAAAAACCCATAAACTAGAAAACAAGAAAAGTTGTATCTTTCACAACTGTGGACAGATGATAAATTCTTAACAAGCTATGACTTAGAGGAAATTTTACAAGGTTTACAAGGTTAAATAAATGAATTGTATTACACAAAAATAAAAGTTTTTGCATAGCAAAAGCTAAGTATCAAGGATAAGAAAGAATTCTGGGAATAAATATTTTTATCAAGTATTTCTTATAAATCTTGACAACCAAAATTTATAAGAAACTGATGCGTATATATATATATATATATATATATATATATATATATGTATGTATATAATATATACACATGCGTATGTATATATGTAAGAGCAATTCTCTAGGAGATCAGTGGTTAAAGCATAGAAAAGGCTGTTCTTGAATAAGAAACACACATACATTATGAACAACTTGGAAAGAATGTTCAAAATCTCTCATTAGATATGTAAATTAAAATAACTGCAATTCCACTGACTCATCAAATTGGCAAAGATAATGAAAGACAACAAAATTCAGTACTGGTAAGGTTATGATTTAAACAGGTATTCTATTGCACTTTTTAGAAAGTAATTTGTAATTATGCAATAAATTACCAAGAAAATAATATATAGCTTTTGACTCATTTGCATTTCTAGGATTCTGTCTAAAGAAGATCATCCACAGGGGAAAGATGTTCTGTGCAAGAATAGTCCAATGCTATTTATAATTGGGAGGGAGGAGAGGGAAACCTGGAAATAAATTAGATATCTATGCACTGGCAATGGACCAAATAAATATGGAACTATGTGCCAATGCCCCTACCCCTTCTTCTTTCTGCCTTCTGGTTGGAAGCTGACTGCCCACTTTCCCAAGTTTGGATTCCTTCAGTTACTTTCCCACATACTACTAACCACCACCCCAGCACAAGGCTGAGAGAGCTGCTCACACCTCTTGGATAATCAAGGAGTCACCAACTATATTCTTTATGGTAAAATGAAGAACTACAGTTCCATTCAAATAAATATGATGGAATATTATTATGCCACAAGAAATGACAAACTTAAAGAATTAAAAAAATAGTAGATTTAGACAAAGTAATGTGAAATGAAGAAAGTAGAACTGAAATAAAATTGCACACACTATTTACAACTTTGACATTAAAGATAACAGAGGACCAAAAAAAATTCCATGTTACATACACAAAAAAGAAGATGGGGTTTTTCTGTGATATTGCCCTGTGAGGTAAGGAGGTTGTTCTTATGAATTTTTTTCATGTGGGGAGCGGTTGGTGGGGTAGAGAATAGTGGTGGTGAACTGTATGTTGGTTTGTATTCTGATCTTTGACATGATAGTAAAGTTATCTCTTCCACAAAGTCTTACTCCAATGTCTCAATGTGACATGGAGATGACCCTATGTTCTCAATGTCTCTGGCAATTTCTATAATATTAAAAAGACTTCATGTACAATCTTTGCAAGACTGAGTCTGCTTTCAGAGGTCTAGCTGAGTTAAGCACAGAAAGGCTCATCATCAATAGCCTGGCCACTTGGTGAGGAAGTCTAAAGCCATGGCAACCCATGAAACAAACAAACAAAGAAATACAAAATGAACCTCTGTCCTCTGTAGTCCCCTTCTATTTCTATAGTGCTAATGCCAAAGTGTCAGAAAAGGAGACATAGAGTAGTATGAATCACACAATTCTTAGATAGTTTATAAACATTAATTTAGCTGTTAGTCCTCTAAAAGTGAGATCTTTGTCAAATAACCAGTGAATAGGCATATTATCAGATAAAGTAAATTATTTCAATTTTGACATTCTTGTTATAAATGGAAGCAAAAGACAGAATTTGCTCAATGGTAGGTTGGCTCGCAGCCTCTTCAGAGTCAAAGGATTTGGCTGAGCAGATTTCATAATATGCCCACAGAAAGCAAACATTTCATGAGATATGGTCAGTTAGTATAAACAGTGCTCATAATAAATATTTGCAAAAAGCCTATCATGAGAATAATTTCATATATACTCTATTCAGCTTCCTTCTCCTTCTGCCCCCACAAATACCTTCTCTCTTTGGTGAATTACTTTCAGAAACTTCACTTTGAGGGAGGACCCAGACAAGCCATGTTTTACTCTCTTGACTTGGCCACCATACTTTAGCTGACTTCTCCCTTTGCCCCTGAGGCCCCCTTCTCTCATTGGCAAGTTCCTCCTGGAACCTCCATTTTGAGGAAAGACCCAGGTCAGCCACATCTCATTCTCTAGTCTTCACAATTATGAAATACCTTCCCCTCCTCCTCCTTTTCAACTCTCTTTTCTGCGTTTCCTTCTTTCATTTGAATGTAAACTCTTTGAGGGCTGGGGCTATAGTTCTTTTTGCTTGTATTTGTACCCCCACCCAGTGCTTAGCACAGTGCCTGTTATATTGTGGCTGTAATCAATGATTGTTAATGACTTGACTGCAGAGAATGAAATGGTATAGAAATTCTACAAAGCAATCCATAAGACCCATAAGACCCTTGAAATTAAATAAATATATACACTCTTGATCCTAATTAATTACATTTTAAAAATGTGAGAATAGATAAGCATGGAAAAGATAGAAACATTGGAAAGTATGGTTTAGGAGTAAGAAATTACAGAGGTCAAAGAGGAGTTTCACACCTATATTGCTTTCTTCCAGAAAAGAATCAGAAGATCTTGTATATGACAAATGTTATGTAACGTCACTTAAAAATTTGATTATAAAGACAAAAAGTAACTCATTACTGATGTAAGAATTATTCCTAAATCAACTACCTAAATCAACTATCACTGACTTAAGAACTGATATAAAGCTAGAAGATAATATGAAAAAATTAGGAAGAAGTGTAATTAAAACTTCAACATGAAATATTTAAACAAATTATTAATTTTTGAAAAATGAGATATGGTTAGAAGAAAGAGTGTCAACACTGATTGCATCTTCACACAGAAGCTTGACATATAAATCGATTGCCATCAAAAGGAGATCACAAAAGCCTAAAAACCACTTTAGTTAGTAAACATCTGATTAACTTGCCAAACATAGAGAAATAGTAGCCAAGGGCAGCATTGGTCTAGAACATGCACTAATCCATAAAATCCTGAGAAAGACAGAGGAAGATTAAGAATAACATTACTTTATAAAACAGAGAATCAATGAAAGGAAGAAATTTAAGAAAAGCTACTCAAGAGGCTTAACTAAGTAAAGTTACAAAGGGGCATTTGAAGAAGATAATCAAAATCTTTTTAATCACCAATTGTAATGGAATGAGCACAGTCATTCATGCCCTAATAGAAGGAAACAAAAATGCCACAGGAAAGAAAAAAGGTGGGGGAAAACAACCTAACTCACCAAGTAGATGAGGAGGACTTGGTTCGTACTGAAGGTAACACAATTTTGAGGACAATGAGGGATTGCTTTTCAAAGTATTTGAAGGAGGCAAACATACCCCAGGTGTAACATCAGCTTCCAAAGTGATGGATATTAATAAATTCTTCTCCAACTACACAAAATATTGTGAGAATAATTCAAACACAGGGACAAATTCCATAGAAAAAATTATTATCCTCACACAATTGAAAGAAAGATACGGAGACCACTCTTCTAAGCAGGAATTAAAGTTTCCCATGGAGATGAGCTAACAAGATTTTAGAGACTGTCTATTCCTACCTCCCCAAGTATCATATTTAGACAACACATAGATATGCATATAACCAAAGAAGAGCAGCATGTGGGATAAGGAGGAGGAAGAGAAGGAGGAGGAGAACAAGAATGAGAAGAAGAAGAATTAGAACAAGAACAAAAAGAACAAAAGTGAGAAGAATGAGAAGAAAACAAGAACAAAAAGAACAAGAATAAGAACCAGAAGAATGAGAACAAGAACAAGAAGAACAAGAATGAAATGAACAAGAATAAGAATGAAATCAAGAACAAAAGATGAGAACAAGAAGAATGAGAAGAACAAGAACAAGAAGGACAAGGATAAGAACGAGAACAAGAAGAGCAAGAACAAGAAGGATGAGAAGAATAAGAATGAGAATAAGAAGAATGGGAACAAGAACAAGAAGGACAAGGATAAGAATGAGAACAAGAATAAGAATAAGAGGAATGAGAAGAACAAAAACAAGAACAAGAATGAGAACAAGAAGAATGAGGATAATGAGAACAAGAAGAACAAGAACAAGAAGAATGAGAAGAATAAGAACGAGAAGAAGAACAAGAGTGAGAGCAAGAAAAAGAATAAGAGGAAGGACAAGAACAAGAATGAGAACAAGAAGAATGATAAGAAGAATAAGAACAAGAAGAACAAGAATGAGAAGAACAAGAATGAGAAGAAAAAGAACAAGAATGGAAGAATAAAAACAAGAACAAGAATGAGAACAAGAAGAACAAGAGTGAAATGAACAAGAATAAGAATGAAATCAAGAACAAGAATGAGAACAAGAAGAATGAGGAGAAGAATGAGAACAAGAACAAGAATGAAAAAGCAAGGATGAGAACAAGAAGAATGTGAAAAACAAGAATCAAAACAAGAAGAACAAGAAGAAGAATGAAAACAAGAAGAAGAATGAGAAGAACAAGAATGAGAACAAGAAGAATGAAAACAAGAGGTACAAGAATGAGAAGAACAAGAAAAAGAAGGACAGGGATAAGAATGAGAAGAAGAACAAGAGTAAGAATGAGAACAAGAATGAGAATGAGAAACAGAGCAAAAATGAGAACAAGAAGAACAAGAATGAGAAGAAGAATGTAAAGAACAAGAACAAGAATTAGAAGAACAGGAATAAGAATGAGAAAGAACGAGAAAGGAAAGAGTAAGAACAAGGATAAGAATGAGAAGAATAAGATTGCTCATGTAGAAGAGCAAGTGATGGACACTCTGTGTATTCTATATGATATCCTCGTGATGTCAAGAGGAAGAGAGAAAGGCTCCTGGTGTGCTATGTAATCCACTGTGGCAAATTTATAAAAAGATATAAACAAAAGGTTCATAGGATTGGCAGCGAGAAATGGGCTGTAATCTGCATTATTGGAAGAAATACCCACATTGATAAGATCATAGATCCATTTGAACATTTGGAGTATACCTTCTTGAATTGGAATATTTTCCCAACAGACTATATTCTGTTTTGTTTCTTTAACCATGTTTTGAGAATTTGTCTTTTTTAATGGAGAGTTTGTGTTTTAATGGTTACATATTAAATTTTACCTTTTTTGCCTTGTTATCTTTGTCATTCTGAGTAGAATCTTTCTTTGATGTACCTGTATGATATCTCTTCATAAGACAGAGTCTTACTAAACTAAATGTCTATATTTTATACTGATAAAAACTATATATTCTCCAAAGACTTATTCACTACCAGCCTTGCTCTCTTGTTAAAGATAGGATTTTTAACCTGGAGATGACCAGCCCCTTTCCTTTTGTTCCTACCCATTTAAAATTGTTTTTTTCCCATCTCTGTTAATCTGAAATTCCCTATGGATTAGGTCCTAATACATTCTGTAACAACTCTTCCCTCTATCTTCAGGCTTTCTTTCCTTTCTCAGTCAGTTCCATTTATATAATATTCATTAAATGCCTCCAAGTATGAGGCACTAAGCTTAGCATTGCTTGAGAGGGAATGAAATGTTACAGCCAGACTGATGAAAAGAAAAAAATGAAAATCTCTACCCCGAAGAAACTTACTCTTTACTGAGGAATACTACATGTACACATGAGTAAATGCCAGATGATTTGAGGAAGGAAAGGGCATTAACAAGCGAAACAGTCAGAAGAGAAAAGGCTGAGGTGAGAAAGGAGAGCTTAGGGGTTGGGGGAACCTGCAAAGCCGTAGAGATATGGGAGATGGAGACCGAGCTCACAAAACAGTCAGTAGACTAGTCTAGTGGGAAAATAGAATGCAGGAAGAAATCATGTGAATAAGTTCATGTTTGGTTGTTGTCCTTCATTCTTGAAGAGGAACAAAATGACATCACTATGGTAAAGTCAAGTTACAGTATGCCATACTGCGACTGATCAGACTAATACGAGCTCTAAATGCTCTATCACAGATTGGTCACAAATAGTCCATGCAGGGGTGGGAACTTGCAGACTCGAGGCAATATGTGGCCCTCTAGGTCCTCAAGTGCGGCCCTTTAACTGAATCCAAACTTCACAAAACAAATGCCCTTAATAAAAGGATTTTCTGTAAAACTTCACCTCAGGCCATAGGTTCCCCTCCCTTGGGACTCCATGTGAACATTTGGGGTGGATTTTCTAAATTTGCCCATCTTACCTTTCTTTTGAGCTACTTCAATTCTTCTTACCTCATAGAGGACAGCGACTTTGATGCATGTATGCCAGGCTGGGTGGTCCTTTGCCAATGTCTCTCATGTCATGCAGTCAATTCCAAAGTTCTTCAGAGAGATCTTGAGAGTGTCCTTGTATCACTTCTTCTGACCACCATGTGAGCACTTGCCTTTTAAATGGGCTTGAGAGTTTGTATTTTATCCTAGAGAAGGCAGAGGGCCACCAAAAATTTTTTGAATGAGGAAATTACATAATCTGACCCATTCTTAAGGAAAATTACTTTTACAGTTATGTAGAAGACAGAATAAGGAGCGAAGAGACTGGAGTTGTGAGGCCCAATTAGGAGATTATTGCAAAAACCCAGGCAAGAGATAATAAAAGCCCAAATTAGGTGGTAGCAGTGTGAATGGAAAAAAGGGCCATTGAGGTCCCTTCCAGCTCAAGAAGATAGGGAACAGATGAGGTGAGAGAGATGTTATGGAGGTAGAATTAACAAGACTTTAATTCAAAAAGCATTTATGAAGCTCCACATAGGCTCTGGTAATGCAAAGACAAAACAATCCCTGCTCTTGGGAGAAATGACATATACATATACATATGTATATATAATGTGTGTGCTTATACACACACACATATATATGTATATATACACCTACTTGTATATATTAATATATATTAAAGTAAATACAAAATGTAGTTTTCTGTGAAAGGACGCAGGTCTAAATATAATGCTCATTATAATAGAGCAAGAGTTCCAGAGGGCACATGGAAGGATAAAGAGTGAGATAGAGATGTTGAAAGGATGGGACTAACAAGAATGGGTAACATAATCCAAGGTATCTATTTTATCTTTTGCAATTACCTTGATGCCTTGTTAAAAATATATCTCCCACTCATAACTGTGAGAAATATATGATCTGTTTGTCTTCTAATACTTTTCATTGTATGATCTTCAATACTGAAGTTGCATATCCATTCAGAATGTACTGTAGAATTTGGCGTAAGGTGTTGGTCTAAACCTCATTTCTGCTAGCGTGCTTTCCGGTTTCCCTGGCAGTTTTTTATCACATAGAGATGATGGTATCTCTAACAGAAATGTGTAAGGGAAGAGGAAAAGAAAAAACTTTATTTTGGGTGTATGGAGTTTAGATCCTGGCAAGATATTCAGGTGGATATAACCGGCAAGCAATGGGTGATGTTAAACAGAGTAAACTATCGTGTGTGTGTGTGTGTGTGTGTGTGTGTGTGGTTTGGTTCTAACTTGGGCAAGTCCCCTGGCAGTTTAGATCTGATAATGGAACAAAATGAGACAGTCATAGCTCCTCTTTCCCCAGAAGAATCTATTAGGCACCAGCAGGTGGCAGGAAGACCCATGACCAACAGGTTCCCGCCTTGCAACTTGACCACTCACATGGCTTGGATTAGATGGGAGACAACAACTCTTTTATTTCAGGTAACAGAGGACCACCATCTGTCCTGTCTTTGTACCCTGTGGTC
Source organism: Notamacropus eugenii (assembly GCF_028372415.1). Taxonomy (NCBI): domain Eukaryota; kingdom Metazoa; phylum Chordata; class Mammalia; order Diprotodontia; family Macropodidae; genus Notamacropus; species Notamacropus eugenii. Next base: position 104,363,001 of record NC_092876.1, read on the forward strand.
CCCTGGCACTGTCATCTGACTTCCTTATGTAACCAAAGGACCCCTGGGCCTCGCAATCAGCTGTACTCTTTGGATTTTTAGATCTTCCTATTTGCCCTGCATCCAGGAGTGTGCTGGAGCTGGCTCATACTGACAACTTTCAGTTTGGACATTTATGCCTTGGAAATTAGCAAAGTAGGAAGTAGGATTTGATTTATTGCTAATTGTTTAAACTTAAGTGACAGAGAAAGTGTGAATAACGTGGATTAAACTTATAAGTTTGTTGCGAATATATAAATGCACCTATGTATATATATACATACCTGTACATATACACAAACATAAACATGCACAGCAAAGTTGATTGTTCAACATTTAATAGCTAACTCCTCCTTGCAGCTGAACTTTCTTTTATGTATTATCTCCCCTAATTAAATTAGAATGTGAACTCCTTTAGATTGTCTCATTTTTTTTTCCTGTTTGTAACCTCAGTGCTTAACACAATGCGTGATATATAGTAAATGCTTTTTCCTTTATGTATTCAATAGTTAACAAAAGGAGATTTACTAAGCTATAACAAGAGAAGGCTTAGCACACACAGTCCCTCTTTACGCCTAGTTGCCGATGGCAGTCAGCCAGGCAAGAGAACCTTGTTTTTCTCATGTTTGTATATTCTTCTCACAAACCCCAATTATGATATGGAACAAGTTCTACTTCCTTCTTTCTCATTTCTTTCCTAATGTTTTCTTTTTCCTAATTTTTTTCCCTCTCTTAAAGCAATCAAAACAGAACTAAATGACCTCCACTCCTCTGTTTCTTCTTTAATTTCTTCTGTAAACTTTGAAGTCATTCAGATTCTAAAGGAACATTTTCCTCCCTCATTTAATAATGACTTCATTGTCATTTTACCTCTTCAAACTTCTCAAGGTGGCCCAGTGGACAGAACACCAGACCTAAAGTCAGGAAGACTCATCTTCCTGAGTTCAAATCTGACCTCGGACACTGGAGTTTCCCTGGGTAAGTCATTGTTTGCCTCAGTTTCCTCACTAAAATATGAGCTAGAGAAGGAAATGGCAGACCACTCCAGTATCTTTGCCAAGAAAACCCCAAATGGGGTAATGAAGAGTCAGACACAGCTGAAATGACTGAACAACAACTTCTCAAAGATGTTTAACTTTATAAATTCATCTTAAATACTGTTTGGAAACTTTGCATTTCAAAGTTTCTCTCAGTTATCATCTTTTATTTTAATAGTATTTTATATTTTCCAATTACACATAAAGATAGTTTTCAACATTTATTTTTTAAATAATATTTTATTTATTTCCAATTGCATGTAAAGAAAGTTTTCAACTTTTATAAGATTTTTACCTCTCCCTTCTTCCCCGTCCTCCTTCCCCAGGAAAGTAAGCAATCTGATATAGGTTATACATTATAATCATGTTAATCGTATTTCCGCTAGTCATGTTCTGAAAGAAGAATCAGAACAAAAGGGAAAAGCCATGAGAAAGAAAAAACAAAAAAAGAGAAAATAGTATGCTTGATCTGCATTCAGATGCCATAGTTCTTTCTCTGGATGTGGATAGCATTTTCCATCAAGAGTCTTTTGGAATTGTCTTACATCACTGCATTCCTGAGAAGAGGTGACTCTACAGTAGGTGATCATCACACAGTGTGGCTGTTACTGTGTACAACTGTCCTCCTGCTCTCTGAAACGTTCGCTTCACTCAGCATCAGTTCATGCAAGCCTTTCCAGGTTTTTCTGAAGTCTGCCTGCTCATCATTTCTTATAGCACAATAGTATTCCATTACATTCATATACAACAACTTGTTCAACCATTCTCCAATTGACGGGTATTCCCTCAGTTTTCAAATTCTTTGCCATCACAAAAAGATCAGTTATCATCTTTTAATAAAGAATGTTTGAAAGTCCTCTTTTCCCTTAAAGATTCTTTTTTTTTTCCCTTGGAGGATTATACTCTAATTTGGATGAGATATTTTTGTCATAATCTTTTATCTTTTGCCTTTTGGAATATCACATTCCAAGTTTTTTCTACTGCATATTAATTTCTGCCAAATCTTCTGTGAACCTGGCTGTGATTCCTTGGTATTTGAATTCTTTCATTCATGACCATTTATATTTTTCTTTCACCTGAAAGCTCTAAATTTTGACTATAAGATTGCTGGGAGTTTTAATTTTAGGATTTCTCTCTAGAGGTAATCAGATTTTTTTTCTGATTTTTATTTTATCTTCCAGTTTTTATTTATAATTTGTTGAAAGATGGTATCCTGAATTTCTTGGTTTTTAGGTCATGGTTTTTAAGTAGTTGAATGAGTCTTAAATTAGATCTCTTTGGTCAGTTTGTTTTTGAAAGTAGATATATTACTTTTTTCAATCTTTACTTTGTTCTATTATTTCTTATTGTCTCGTGACATCATTTAGTTCTCTTGGCTCCATTCTCTTTTTCAGGGAGTGCACTACTTGGATCACATTTTACCTTCTGTTCTGAGCTATTTATTTTCCTCCTAGTTTTTTCCTTGCGAGCTCTTCTTTTACTTATAATTCTATTTTTCTCCCTCTTGCTTTATTTCTTCTGGGTACTCTTGTAAGAATACTCAGAGTTTCTAAAAGCTTATGGCTGAGTTATTTTTTTTCGGAGCCTTTTTTAATAATTATTGTGCAGCTACTCTTTCTAGATTTACTTCTTGGATAACAATTGACCTAATATTTCTTCAATGTTTTCCTCTGTTTACTCATATCTCCAACCTCAGTTCCTGATTTGTTTTGGGGGTATATTTAGGGTCTGGCACATCCTTTACCCACATTCTTGAATGCAGTAGTCAGGTCCTATTTTGTCTGATATGAATTTCCTGGGCTTCTATCACTGGCTTTCATCTTTCCTAATGTGTCTACTCCCAATGTGCTGGCAGGCTCCAGCAGGCTTACTGATTTTTCTCTTTGGATTTTTTGATGATCATTTGATCTGGCACATGTTTTAAAAGATTACTGCAAGACTATGTGGGAAATCTGAGTCCTTCTATACCTTTCATACTGCCATCTTTATACCCAAAGTCTAATTTAAAAATATCTTAATTACTTAGTTCTCTTTTTTTTGGAGGGGGAGTATCACTCTATTCCTGAATCAAAAGACCTTTTCAGATATGGACTTTTGTTAATGTACTATTTGAAGGCTGATTTTTTTTCTTCTAAAAAGTTCTTCAGCAGATTACTTAGGTTTTCTGGGAAAGTGAATGTGTAATCTAAGAATATATATATATATATATATATATATATATATACACATATGTAATTTTCTGTTTCAACTTCATCAATTCTTTCTAGTCTTGACTTAGAAATCCAGGGAAAGCTGGATTGATGTGTAGCACAGACATAGCCTACATAATAAGTATTCCATATGATGCACGAGATCCTGCATTAGTGTAAGCAGCCCACACTAGCTTGTATGCTAACTTTCTTAAGCATACAGCAAGACAGTGTGTTATTAAATTAATAATCAAAATAAGGAATTCAACAGCAGATTCTTCTACAAGCTGTGCTCAAGCCACCAGCCGAGTCTTTCTGTCTGTAACTCTGGTACCTGAGTGAAATAGCCTTCCTAAAGCTGAAGTATCCCTATTGGCCACCAGAGGGTATTTAACCTTCACATGCTCAGACTATTCCCCCTTCTAGCAAGCAGGGGCATAGTAGGGCAGTATAGTGAAGGAGTTGGGTGACATCCTGGAGAAAGCTCTATAGTCACACTGGGGAAGATCTTAGTTCAAATCCTGCCTCAGATAGTTACTACCTATGAGATCCTGATAATGTAAAGAGCTTTGCAAAATTTAAAATGCTATATAAATGTTAACTGTTATTACTGTAACTGAGCTATACAGTTTTATATATATATATATATATATATATTTATATATTACTGTAACTGAACTAGGGATTCTGAATAGAAGCTAAGGCAATGTAGTACAGGGTAAAGGATATGGTGTTTTAAGTGAGAAGACCTAGATTAATTTCCAGCTCTGGAACTCACGACCTATACGATCATGAACGAGTCATTGAACCTCTCTGGGATTTAGTTTCCTCATCTATAAAATAAGATGATGGACCTGATGACCTCCAAGATTCCATTCAACTATAAATGTATGATCTTATGACAATGAAATTTTGTTGAGGAATGAATTTATGATTTGTCCCCACCCCACATCTAAAATTTCTTTTTGGGTCAAACAACTCCCCAAATCCATGGAATTCAGTCGCTTAATTTACTCGGTACAAATAGAATTATTGGTCATAGAGTAAGCTGCAAAAGGAATGGACTTTATGAATTGAGGCAGAATAGAGTAAAAAGAATCTTAAAAACAATTTACCCAATAGCAACAGCAATGTAAAGAAAAACAACTATTAAAGACTTACCAGTAAATGAGTATCCTATCTACTTTCAGGGAGGAAATGAACTCAAGGTACGGAATGGGATTCATATTTTCTGACATGGATAATGTGGGAATTTGTTTTTCTTCACTGGCTCTTAGCACAGTGTCTGGTACAGAATAGACTCTTAATAAATGTTCATTGACTGATTATGTATATTTGTTACAAGGTTATGTTTTCCTTGTTTTTTTCTCAGTGAGGAAGGAATTAAGAGAGAAAATAGGTCCACTAATAAGGTAAACAAAAGAGAAAGAAAGGAAGAAAGATAAATTGAAGCATTTTTAAATGCACAAAAGAGAAGAGAAGGAAAGCAAGAAGGAAACACAGATAAGCTGGACAACTTTAAAAGCTATAGGTTGAATTTTGCCAATATAAATTTAAATATGAATGTGTGTATGGGTGTATAAAAGGAAAAGCAAGCTATATATAAAAGATTCATAGTTTTATATATAATCCTCTTTTTTCTGTTCTAATTTGTTTGTGGAAATATTCATTTTAGGGTATTAGTTAATTTCAAGACAAAAAAATATTACAGAGAAAAGACCTAAAATAAATGAAGCGATCCTCCTTTGGAGCATCCATCCAGTTGTTTTCTGAAATTCTTCACACACCTTCCCATGACAAAAAATGGATAAAGAGAAGTAGGGGGAGGGGATAGTACCTGAGGCCTGAGTCCCATGCTATATTAAATAAGTATGAGAAATTGTAGGAGAATGCTGTCCTCTTCATCTGACTACCGTGTGTGTGTGTGTGTGTGTGTGTGTGTGTGTGTGTGTGTGTGTACACATACGTGTATTCCATCAAGTTCTAATTCCCGGCCACTGGTTTGGTCTTGTCTCTGAACATTGATGCCTTGTGGTCTTGCACGCTATTTTCAGTACTGTTCCCTATTATGGTAAATAGAGGCACTGAGCTACTGTTACTGGAAACTCAGGAGCCATTCCCAAAACCCATTGCTGGTTGTGCCCATGGCAGGCAATTACCCCAGATTAATTGTCCCACCTCTCTTCTTTGCCCATCCAAAATAGTAGATAGGATGTGTCTCTCAAGAGAAAAGGACAAAGAAATTGAAAACTTGGAAACCACAATATCCCCACACAGGTTTTTACCACTTCCCTACATTTCACCAATCTGTTTTCTCTATGAGGACTTCAAAAAGTCCCTCTACTCCCCACAGGGGAAGAACACTTCCAGAGAATTACCTACTATAGGAGCTCTTTGATGTAACTTTTTTCCTTTCTTGCATCTTCAAAAATTTTTTATCTTTGTAGTTTTGAAATATGGCAATCATGTTCTCTGACTTAAGTTTTAAGTTTATATTATATAATGTTACTTATTCTTAACAATTCTGGAATTTTTTTAGATCATTTAAATATAAGGTCTAGATCCTCTTCCTTTTTCATGTTTTCTAGTATGCTAACCATTCTGAGGTTTGAGTTTCTAGGTCTAGACTTAAGATGGATATCATTTTCCAGCATCACTTCCAACTACAGTGTTATAGAAAATAGCACATGTTTAGGAGTCAAGACAGATGAGTTCAGATTCTAGCATTTATTAGATGTACACATGGACACATACACCATTTAGCCTTTTGGAGACTCAGTTTCCTCATCTGTAAAATGGGGAATAACACTAGTGGTATTTATCTGTCAGAGTTGAAGGCCGGGGAGGGTGGGGAAGGATCAGGCCCTGGTTTGTTATTCTATTTTGATTTCATTATCTAATGCTCTTGGCACTCCTGTGTGTATCCTAATATCTGATGATTACAGTGTTATTTTAAATCTTTTGTGTTTGTTTTAAGAAATTTTTTTCTCATTATTTCCTCTCAGATATTTTTTTAGTTTAATTAAAATCTTTCTTTATAATATCTGTTCTCAAGTAGTATCTGTGTCACCACAATTTTTTGTGGTGTTTTCCGAGGTTCATTGACATGGGTTTTTCCTTTTTTCCTTCCTTTTGTATTGCAAAATTAAAATTTTATTATTTGTTTTCCCTTGATTTATTTATTCCCTTTCAGATGTTTTTGTCTTGTTTTTCTTGTCATTTCAAGAATCCTTTTTTCCCTTTCAGTTCATGTGTAAAAGCCTTAAAGATTTTGGTAAACTTCAAGTCAGTCACTTGTATAAAAACAGTGGAAAAGAGTCCTTGGAGATTTTAATGTACTCCAAACACCAAAGAGGCAGCTTTTCATTCAATATAAGACAAAACTTCTGAACAATTAGAGCCAGGAGTATTAGAGTCAACTCAAACTGGCTTGGGAGAGCTGATGGCTAAATTTTCATTGTGAGCATTTACACATTAGGTATTGGCTAATGCTACAAATCAAGGACCGATTTATTATTATTTGGTTGATTGACCATAGACTGCTAGAGTTCAGACTCTAGATTTAAGAAAATAATGGAGAAAATGTTAATATTTCAGGTTAACCTTACAAGTGTACTGTGTATATGGCATATACACACCCCCTACCAAGAGCCAATTGTTAAACATTTACAAACACACCCCAGATTAGAGCTGTGCAAAAAACCACAACCTACTTCATTCAGGAGTTCCCCAGCCCTGGAGATGTTCAAGTAAAGTCTGATTAGTCACCTTTGGGGAGTGTTGAAGATGAGACTCAGGCTTCAGGGGACACTATATGACTTTTGAGGTCCAGTCCAAATCTTTTATTCTATGCTTCAATCATACGGTAGGTCAAAAAATTAGTGTAATCTTAAGATTGATTGACTCACGAATAAATTATATTGTTCAAAGGCAGCCAGCCATACAAAGGAAAGAGGAACTAGGAGAAAGAGGAAGTGGGCTTGAGTCCCTTTGTAACCTTGAACAAATCATTTAAGCTCTCTGATCCTCAATGTTCTCATCTGGAAAATGGGGAGATTGAACTCAGAGGTTCTTTTCAACTCTGTAGAGGAGTATGGCAAACATAGTGAGAGGCACCAAAACTACGACATATAAAGACCGGATATTTGGCCTGGAAGAAAAGGATTAGAGGTGCCATGATCACTGCCTAATGTATTTGAAGGGTTATTACATGGAAGCGGGGTTAGATGTAATCTATGCAGCCATAGGTGTCAGAACTGAGACCACTGACTCAAAGGTACGGGAATCCAGATTTCAATATAATATAACAGATAGATTAGATGGCCTTTGAGCTCTATTCCAACTTTTTAATTCTATAAGAGAAAATTTAACATTAAGAATTATCCCAAAGTACACTAATCTAACTTAAGAGGCAGCGAGTTTCCAGTCGCTGGAAGTCTTCAAGCAGAGGACTGATAACCATTTATCACATTCGGAAGAGGGATTCATGATTATGTGTGTGTGTGTGTGTGTGTGGGTGTGTGTGTGTGTGTGTGTAAGATTAGGCTACTTAGCCTCCCAGATCCTTATTCACTCCAAGACCAAATTCTTGTTTTGAAGTATCAAGGAATGGATTATAGTTATCCCTTCCTCTTACTGGAATTTGGAACGTGGCGCCCCTGCGATGTGGAAAATCTGCGTAAAATGTTTTGGCCTTCCCTTCGTATCACAGAAGAAGTCTAAATTTTTTCTTTTTCTTTTATGAGGTGTTCACAGTAGCTTTTTGTAAAATTTGGGTTAAGTATTTGATCGTAGGCTCCATGTTATCTGCTGGCCTTTGCGTGTCGCCTGTGGTTGCCCCAAAACTCCCCCAAAATTCCTATTTAATTTTTTTGCCAACCCATAATATACTGAAACCATGTTGGGGAAAGTCATAATGTAGAAAGGATAACTGTACTTTCTTTATTGACTATGTAAGTTTACCCATCTCCCTATGAGTTAGCATATGCCAGACTGATTCAAAGGATATGGTGTGTCCTTGAGTACTTAGAAGAGCATAGATTCTAGAAGGAAGGTGATGGGAGGCCTCATCTATCTGTGGAGAGCTAATAGGAGTCAAGACTACATTGGTCTAGGGGATGATCAGATTATGAGGGTTGGCGGATGTTGATAAAAACTGATCCCACACTAAACTAATTGGGTTGATTCTTGGCTACCTCATAAAGGACAGGATCCAAAGGCAGAGAATAGAAGTCATTGTAGACTGAGTCACTCACCATTTACTTGGATGTAAATAGACTGAAAGTATTTCTTTTAGGAGAGGATAAAGAAGCCAGGTATTAGGAACTCTGTTTCCAATATCCCTAAGCTAACTACATAATCAGCTATTTTCTATTATCTTGGCAGATATTCTTTCTCATTGGCATACATAATAAAGAGCTGACTTTATTCTTTTACCTATTTTTGGTAAGAATTACTTTGCCAAGGACTTTATTGTTTCCTAATTATATATTTTTTCTTCCTTCCTAATTTTAATGACCTACTTAAAGAATGAGCTCTCTCTCATCCATGTCAAGGAAACATCATTCATTTTGTGGCTCTCCTCATTTACTGGAATCCTGTTTTCTTTTGAGCAACTTTCCCTGAAAAGTTACCCCCCCCCCAAAAAAAAACAAACCACATTTATTTTTTGTTAGCCTGTCATCCCATTTTTTTCTTTCTTATTCAGAATTGTCTTCTTCGAAAATTTTTGATTGTTGTAATTTATGTGTATTTTCCAGTATCTGAACTGGTGTGTGAGTTTATCAAAGTAGGTATTCCCTGGATTTGGTATATATACCACAGCTCATCCACACTTATTCATCTTGGGGGACTCTTTATATCTGTACAAGTTCACCACAGGGTATCTGTCTGCATGTTATTTGTATATAACATATGGTACATATGTTCATATATACACATATATACATGCATGAGAGGCAATAAAGCATAGTGTATAAGGGCTGGTCTTGGAATCCAGAAGAGATCTGAATTCAAAACATCATCATCATCATCATCATCACCAGCATTTATACAGTATTTTAAGGTTTGCAAGCTACTTTATAAATAAATAACTCCTGTGAGGTAGGTTCTATTATTCTCATTTTATAGATGAGGAAACTGAGGCACAAGGTAGATGAGTGATGTGCCCAGGGTCACACATTAAGTACCTGAGGTTGGATTTGAGCTCATCTCCTTATCTACAAATCCAGTACTCTATCCACTTAGGCATATAGGACTAGTGGAGATTAAAGGAGTTTTATCATAATGGATAGTGAAGCCAGATAGTAGTGTTTTATATAAGGAGGTGTGTGGTATGTGGCATACTTTATTTTGCCCAAGTAACTTATATGTATCCATATGGGTCTGTCTAGATGTGACTCTCAGAAATGCCTGAATAGATATTTCTAGAGCCTCTTTCACCCATCTTTCTTCAAGGGAGACTTTGATGCCTGTCAGAAAGGGAGGCAGGAGATTGGTGCCAGAGTATACTGGGCTAGAATTATGTCAATTTGCCCCCCTTTCAATATTGCAGGTCTGGGGGAAATAATTTTTAGATTCAAAGCTATCCCCTTAATGAAGAAGTGCCCCAAGCTATAAATCCAAGGCTTAACTCTCTTCCCAACAAATATCAATTCTACAATGAACATACATAGCAAGCAGTAATAAACCCAAGCTAATAGCAAACAGAAATCAGAAAAGTTATAAAGATGGGAATATACCAGACAATACCCAGAGTGAATGAGCTTTCCCACTAGGAGCAAGAAAAGTCAACTCCACTGAGAGAAAAACCCAATCTCACCCCAAGGGAGGTTCTTTGAAGTCTCTAATGTAGCAAGGTAAGGATAGGGAAATGAATGAGATGCCAGTTCCTTTATATATTGGTTTCTTCCAGAGTCTTTCTCTCCCTTCAGGGATCTAAAGAAAGTCTAGACCCACATTTCTTCTTTCTTAAAGCTGGAAACCAGAAGACCTCTCTTCTCCCAAGCTCTCACCAACTCTGCCACTCACAAAAACATAGAACATTCAATCTCCACCAATTAGCAAATGTTCTTTGAGGTGCCAGTTACATTTACAGGAAGGGCAGATCACCCTTCCTATAATTTATCATCTATGTATTTTGTTTATGGGATAAGTCAACCACATTAGCTCCTAAATTAACTAAACGACCTGTTCACCAGTCTGTTGCCTTGTCAGCTAGCATGTCTCTTCAACATGTTTCTTAACTTTCTGGATCTCTAATATGAAAGACAGAAACATTTATGAAGATTTTTGACTTAGGCTTTAAAGGATGGGCAAGATTTCACCAGCTAGAAATAGAGTTTTCCAACTGGAGGGAAAAGCATGAGCAAGTACATGGAGACGGGTGAGTTTAGGGCACGAGGAAATGTGATTTAGTTAAGGAGTGTCTAGTTTATGGAGACCCCAAATGGGGTCGTAAACAGTTGAATGCAACTGAAAAGTGACTGAATCACAACAAAATGACTAAGAACCAGAAATGAAGACAGAGGAAAGAGCTTCCAAAGAATTATGGAGCCAGAATATCATAATGCTTCTAGAGGAAAGAGAAGAGAGAACTACAGGAAGAAGAAAAGGCTACAGATGTTAAAAGTAAAGGAGTACAGAACCAAAGGAGAGAATGGCTAAGTGATATAGTTCATAGAGCGTTGGGCTTGGAATCAGGAAGAGTCAGGAAGACAAGAGTTCAATCCTTCCTCACACATTTAATAGGTATATGACTCCAAGTGAGTCATGTAATGTCTTCCAGTTTCAGTTTCTTCATCTATAAAATAAGGGAGTTGCCCTTGATGACTTCTAAGATTCCTTCTAGGTCTAAATCTGGATTTATATTCCCCTATGATGGTATTCCCCTATGATGGTTTTCTAACAGTGACTATGCTGGCCTCTGTCTTCTGAGGGACAGGTGCGTTACATTTCATACCTTCCTTAGGGTTCTTCTTTAAGGGGATTGCGCGCGGGGTGACTAGGTTCTCTGCTATTGACTCCTGACCCTCTCAATAATGTTTTCTCAATTGTAGGGAGTTTTTTGTACCCATTTCCATTTTAACAGTTGGATTTGTTTTTACAAAGCAACATTTACTTCAAAGGTATAATAAAATATATGCAAACATATTCCCTAGCATGGGGAATAATGCTACACTACAAAATTCCATCTTCTGGGGAGGGAAAGAGGATTAAGTTCACATTTTAGCTTAGATACAGTACAGCCCCAAACTCCAAGTGCAAAGCCGCACTTGAGTTCAAAAAGCCCTGCGCCCTGGCTTCTTAGAAATTCTCTTCTGGACTGGTTGGCTACGGAAATCCTGCCTCCAAAGTTGCCCTCACTCAAGGATTCCAAGTCCAGTGGGGATTCTACCTTCTGCACCTGAAACTGAGCACAAACAAAATGGAACAAAGAGAAATTTCAGGCCCAGTCTGGCAGTTTTTGCCTTCTCCAGCTAAGGAAGCAAGGAAGTTACTTCCACCCATGTGACAGGGGAACATAGGATGTCTCCTCCCATAAGAAGAGAGCCTCCCTGTAAGGAGACCAGGATATGCCTAAAATGAAGCCCCTGTTACTCTTTGATTTTGTGGTAAAGAAGTCATTGGCAATTTATTTTTTTAAGTTGACTGATGTTTTTTGGTTTTATATCACATTTATTTCTGCATATCATCAGTCCCTCTGCTACTCAGCAAGTCTTCTTTTATAATGAAAATTCAAAAAACAAAATAGCTTAATATATCTAATAGTATATGCAACATTTCATTCACCCCCCTGACCCCACCAAAGAAAGGAGGAAGGTGAATTTTCTGACCTTTCTTTTATCATGGTCAATATTATTGCATAGTGTTCAGTCCTCTTTTATTCTATTGTGTACATTGTTTTCTCAGTTTCACTTATTTTATTATCCTTTGAAACAATTCATGTAAAGTTTGCCCATGTTTCTTTGAGTTTGTCCTTGATGCTATTTCTCATGGCTCAAAAATCTATTACATTCACATATACTGGATTTTTTTTTTAGTCATTTCCCAACCAATGCGCAACTAACTACTTTGTTTCCATTTTTTTGCTATTAATACTTTGGTATATATAGAACCTTTCTTTCTCACCTTGAAATTGAATAAGATCTATGTCTGCCAGTGGGTACCCTGGGTCAAAAGTATGAATATTATAATCACGATTCCAAATTGTTTTCCAGAATGGTCATTATTTCTAACTTTCTCAAGTGCAATTTAAGTATGCTGATTGGGGTGGAAGTCAAATTGCAAGGGATTAATGAGTGAATGGATTCTGAGAAAGTAGAAACAGCAAAGATGGTGATGAAAGAAAGGGGGAAAGGTAGGCTAGTAGCTCAATGTCATGGCAGGCTAGAGGAAAGTTTTTGTGTTTATTTTTAGTATATGGGTTACATAAACATATTTGTAGGCAAAAGGGAATGAACCAGTTGAGAGGAAAGGATTGAGGACATAAGATAAAGGGTATAAGGATTGGAACAAGGTCCTAAAAGCGGTTTCTAGAAAATGTCAATGAGAATGGGACCAAAAATAGAAATAGAGATATTAGATTGTGAAAGATTGAAGGATACTTTTTTTTCTCCAGGGATAGAAGGGAAAAGAATGTGAGTGAGGATAAAGAGAAATTTTATAGTAGAAAAGAAAGCTGAAGGAGCTTATCTTGAATTGCCTTGATCCTCTCAATAAAACAAGAGGTGTGGTCATCTGGTGAAAGTTTGATAAGGGAAAAGAAGATGGACTGGGGACTTCGGGACTTAAGGAAAGCAGGCAATGTTGGAATAGCCCTGGGAAAACTGGAAGGTATTTGGTTAGTGCAGAGTGAAGAGATTATACAGTAGTAGCAAAAGGCCAAAAAGGTCAGATGAGGTTAAATAGTTGGAATTTGTACATGGTTCCATCCGTACGGTTTTATGTTTTCCCCAGCAATGTTGTAATGGAGCAGCAGGGAAAAATGTCTAGTCCCTGGTTCTGCCTGATGTAAAAGCAAGGTTTACTTCAGTCTTGATCCAACTATAATTCAAGTCACCTTTTCCCACCACTATGTCTGATTAAAAGTTACATATTTGAAAGGTGACTACATCATTTCTTACCAGAAAGTATGGTACTATGGGAAAAAAAGCATTTAAGTCTAGATTTGGGTTCAAAACTCTTCTCTACATGCTACCTGAGCCATTCCCCAATATTTAAATGGTCAAAGAATAAGAAAAGGCAGTTTTCATAGGGAGAAATATCAGCTATCAATAAACACATGGAAAAAAATGCTCCAAAACACTAATAATTAAAGACATTCAAACTAAAGCAATTCTGACTGGCAAAGATGACAAGAAAAAGGAAAACAACAAATTGTTGAAGAGTCTATAGGAAAATATATACTCTAATGTGTTGGTTTAGCTCATTCTGGAAATAATTTGGATCAATGCCCTCAAAGTCACTGTATATACATACACATACACACACGTATGTTTGTATGTATGTATGTAAGTATCCTTTGACCCACAACCACTATTAGACTTATACTCCAAAGAAATTATAATAATCACATCTAGCATTTATGCAAATCTTTAGTATTTTCCAAGTGCTTTACTATTATTATTTCAGTTTAGTCTTCTAACAACCCTAGGAAGTAGGTGCTAATGTTACCCCATTTCACAGATAAGGAAACCAAGGCAGACATAGGTTAAGTGAGTTGCCCAGAGGAACACAGATAGTAAGTGTCTGAGGCTACATTTGAACTCAGGTCAGGACTCTAGATCTATCATTCTTTCTACTACCTAGAACCCATATATACACAACCATTTCCAGTAGCTCTTTTGTGATAGTAAAAATCTGTCAACCAAGAGTACACCTGTCTATTAGGAACTGGCCGAACAAATTATGATAAATATAAATTTAATGGAATACTATCAAACTATAAGAAATGATGGAATAGATGGTTATAGAGAAAACTGGGAGGATCTGTAAGAAATGATGCAGAGTGAGGTGAGCAGAACTAGGAGAACAATTTATAGAACAGCAACATTATTAAAAAAAACCAAAATCCAATTCTGGAAGACTTGAGAAATCTGGGCAATCAATGGCCAACCACAATGCCAAAGAACTGATGATGAATCTCGTTACCTACCTCTGGACAGAACCATGTTGTATTCAAGATGCAAAATAAGACATACATTTTCAAAAACATTTAAGGCAGGAGTTTGTTTTGCTTAATTACATGTGTATATCTCTTACAAGGGTTTTGTTTTCCTTTTATTCTGAATGGGGGTGGAGGTAGGTTAAGGGGAAATAGGAATAGGATAGCAAAAAAAAGGGGGAAAAAGGGTTATTGGGGCATTTTTAAAAATAGAGGTAAAAGAATAGAAGAAGGCTAGAAGAAGGCCAAACAAGCAGGATGTTTAAATAATGTTTAAAACTATAGGTTGATGTTATTAGAAAGAAAGCTGTACATAATAGAGACCTGTAGTTTCATGTACAAACCTAATTTCACATTGCACTATATACACATATGAAAAATGTATATTCTATTGGGTATTTAAATTCAGAATAAAAATATTTTTTAAAAAAATGAAAGTTACAATTTCTCTGGCCCTCAGTTTTCTTACCTCTAAAACAAAAGGGATGAACTTAAAGAGCTCTGAAGTGCCTTCCAGAAACTATAATGATTCCCTCTGTAAAAGAGTACCTCATCAGCGTTTACAAACTACATATATACACCCAAATTATCACCAGGATTTGGAAGTGTATTTCTTAATTAAGGTACCTAAGAAATTCCTTACGCATGAAATCAGATTCTATTAAAATTGAATTAAATGCACCTGTTTTAAAAAGCAAAGATTTATTGTTTATAGAAGTGATGGGTCATGCTTTATGATTAAAGTAAAATGAATACAAGTGAATATTGGCTCTTTACATATGGGAAAATGGCAGTGAATGTTTAAATTAAACTAAATATTGTTAATTATGAAACATTGTTTCATAATTTTAAAATCCCTAAAATCATAACCCTAAAAAAAGTTAAAATAATGTAGAACAAAAGGACTCTGCAGGTTAGGAAAGTGGGAAAAGGTAGGATTTCCTTTCTTTCAAAGTCACTGTGCTATGTTGATCAGAAATCATCATCCTCTAGTGGCAGTAAGTCAGGACATCAATATGAATCCAGGAATATTTAATACTGATCATTATTCAGAGAATATATAGTTGAATCAATATTTCTCAATTAATTAATGAATTCTTTTAGTCTATTATATTTACCCTATATATGACAATCTTAAAAATAAGCTGCTTGCTAATTCTTTTAAAATTCACTAAAAAGTCTGATTTCATACTCCATTCATTATAAAGCTAATAGATTAGAATCCTGTCATAATATAGCTTCTTATTGAAAAGACCCAAATAAAACATGAATCAAAGTATGTTCTTCTGAAGGTGGTATTGCAGAGTAATGGGTCTAGGTATGTACTGGCTATATATAGTTGTTTGACCTTAAGAAAGGTTCTTAAACTCTTTAAGTATTAGTTAAAAAGGAGATTGTAGATGAAGACTCTAATCTCAGCCATGGCCATGAATGACATAGGGTATGAGCTTGGGATAACAGATAATCACTTGTTCTTCATTCATTTTAGTCGTGTTCAATTCTTTGTGACCCCATTTGAGGTTTTCTTGGCAAAGATACTGAACTGATTTGCCATTTCCTTCTGCAGCTCATTTTACAGATGAGGAAACTGAAGCAAACAGGGTGAAGTGACTTGCTCAGGGTCACACTGCTAGTAAGTGTCTGAGACCACATTTGAACTCAGACCTTCCTGACTCTAAGCCAGGTACCCTATCCACTATGCCACCTAGCTGTCCTAAATCTATCTGTCATTGCTGTATCTATCACTTATGAGTTCTAAATTGATCTTTTTACATATTGGGACATAATTTGCCAGCAATTTAATTGGCAGACACAGGCTTACCATGGAGACATATGCTAGAAATTCCCTATTGCTTACCCTCTCCAAACAGAAGGCATAGCTAGAGAATGCAAAAAAACACACGAAAGTGAAGAAATCTGGGGGATCAGACCACCATGATCATGCTGCTTCACTCTTCCAAACAGTCTGCCCTATTCTTTCTCTCTTGTATTCGCAAACAAGTATAACAAGGCCCTTGGAGTATGTCCAGATTAATTGGAGTACAAGTTAGGAACTAGGCAAGCATAAATCCAGAGACCAGGCTGGTCTATACCAAGATTTCCTTAGTGCAGAGATGTCAGGGAGTGTGGTCTACAACACTCCCAAATACTGCCTGTGCCAGATTACAATGGAACAACTATCGGATTTTAGTGTGTTGATGTATTAATTAAAAAAAAATACTTATAAACATGTGTGATTTTGTGAGTCAACATATGGCCCACAGAAATCGTTATGTACAGTTTAATTGGTCCCGTTTCTGAGTAGGACACCCCTGCTTCAGAGAATTAAAACCTCAAGAATTTAGATTAATGAGAAAAACTAGTTGCAGAAGCAGAGCCTCAGGCCCAAAGGTTAGTATCAGATTAAGTGGCAAGATAGAGGGTGACAAGAAATGAATGATTCAACTTGTCTTTCCAGTTCCTTTCTATTCCTACCCCCAACCCATGCTGTGCCATGGGACAGGTTCAATATGGTTCCTAACTCGTAAAACCTATGGACACCACTAGCCTTTTTTCTTTCAGAATAGTATTACTCATAAAAATGTAATTTCATTCTTTATGTAAAATTTCAGAACAGTTAGGTGGAACAGTTGAATAGAGCCCTGGGCTTGGAATCAGGATGACCTAAATTCAAATATGGCCTTAGATACTTATTAACCATATAATCCTGGGTAAGCCAGTTAGCCCCCTATCTGCCCCAGTTTCCTCATCTGTAAAATGGGGATAATAATAGCATCTTCATCACAGGTTTGGTTGTGAGGAACAAATGAGATAATGTTTGTAAGATGCTGTAAAATAGATATTATTATCATTATTGCTGTTGTTACTGTAATATATTGTATATTTATCAAGTACTGTCACTTATCCCTGAGTAAGCCTGGCCTCTGCTCCCTTGCCTCAACTTTCCACTCCTCTCACCCCCTTTTGAGGATCCCATTCATCAGAGGCAGCACAAGGGGGTATTGAGGGGTAAGGGGTGGGAGAGAAAACCATTGCATTGCCCCAACCCGCTGTCTGGACCAAAGCCTTTGAGTCTCCTTGGAATGTGCCACAGAGGATGAGAAAAGTTAAATGTCTTGCCCAAGGTTCCTAAGTCTAGCATTCTCTCTACTTAATCTACTTAGTACCACTCAGTCTAGATGTCTCGATCACTATCTTTGAAACCTTGGAAACAGCAGATATGAATTTAGAAACATACTTTTTTGCTCTTGATTTGAACGTGGGGGACTATTACCTGCAAAGAGACCAATTTCAGTTCAATGTAAGGAACTGCTGAGAGGAGGTTTGGCTTAGAGAAGGCTGGCTGCTAACATGCTAGTTGTGTTACTGACTACGGGCAAGTCACTTACCAGTTTTCTACAACCACTTTGACAGTGCAATAAAAATTGTGGTTATTTATCAGTTGTAGGCATGTACTGCTGTAACGATAGGTTGCCTTATGAAACATACACAAGCAATAGAGTTGAAAAAGGGGATAAAAGTGAAACAATTTTAAAATATTCTATTTTTAATTGTACAAAACACTTTTTGTTCCCACTAAAACCGTGCTTTAGGATTTTTTTAACCCTATGAATATCCTGACAGGGAAAATTTACAAATAACAATTGTTTTAGTAATTAATTATCCAGTTAATTCAATTTATGTAGTTAGGCAAATGTGAATTTTCTGAGCTACTTTATTGAAAGTTATACAGGATGAGAATCAATAATAAGTCATAATACAATGAACATTTTTTTTTTTATTATTAATCAATCAGTCATCACTTTTAGGATAAGACCTGAACCTGTGTGAGTCTTTTGGGATAGGGCACTCCAAGGTGAGGAAATAACCTTTCTATGAATGCTGGTCTATATCTTCGCTGTCATTTAAAACTTAAGAGAGTTACCTCGTAGAGGGTGTCAAACTCAAATAGAAATGGGGACCTCTGATCTGTAGTATGGCTTAACCTGCTGGGGCTGTGTCTGAGACCTCTGACCTAGAACAGAGAGAAGTCAAGTGAGGAGGCCCTGAATAACCAGCCTGTATGTGTCAGAGTCAAAGCTTAAAACCCAAGTCTTACTGGCTCCAAGGCCAACTCTCTATCTATCACACCACAGTGCCTTACATAATTGTCATTGCTTTTTATATGGTTTCTTTAGCAGGGTTATTTTATTCCGCTCTTCATTTGAAAAGATGTGTTGCTACTATTACACAATGTTTGCATAACTAGTTTTAGACAATTTTATTCCAGCCAGAACGGACTGGGAGCTATTCACCAAAGTCCATCTGCTGTGTCCTGACTCGGTATCTGCGCAGTCCTGTCCTCCTCCTTCCCTCCTCCTTCAATGCCCTTCCCCGGCTTCGTCTCTTTGTCTTTAGTTCAGCTGAGGTGCCCCCATTTCCTTGATCCTTCCAGTTGTAAGTTCTCTCCCACCTCAATTTTTCTTAAGTTTTTTATATGTTGACCTTGCACTCATCATAACCTATTCCACATTATAGTTCCTTGGGTATGTGTCATAATTTAGAACCTTCATGATGGCACGGATTGTATTTTTATCTTTGTAGTGTTAGGATATCAGCTACTTTCTGAAAATATTATGGATATGTGTCTTGAGAGACAGAGGGTAGTATGGGGATGAGGTGAGCTGTCAAGATGTAAACTGTTTTTCTGGAATATCTGAAGAATGGTATTGTGGATGGCTAGGAAGATGGACCTGGGCAGCTAGGTGGCACAGTGGATAGGGTGTTGGGACTGAAGTCAGGAAGACTCATCTTCCTTAGTTCAAATCTGGCCTCAGATAAAAAATAACGAATAGGTGGACTTCAGAAAAACCTGGAAAGACGTATATGAACTGATGCTGAATACAATGAGCAGAACCAGGAGAACATTGTACACAGTAACAGCCACAGTGTTCAAGGACTGTTTCTGACAGACTTAGCCCTTCACAGCAATGCAAGGACCTAAAACATTCCCAACAGACTCTTGATGCAAAATGCCATCCACATCCACAGAAGGAACTATGGAATCGGGATGCAGAATGAGGCAGACTGCTTTTTCTTGTGCTGTGTTTTGTTTTGGTTTTTCCCATGGTTTCTCCCATTCATTTTAATTCTTCTATGCAACATGACTAATGTGAAAATGTGTTTAATAAGAATGTATGTGTAGAACTCATATAACATTGCATGCTGTCTCAGGGAGGGAGGGGGAGAGAGGAACGGAAAATTTTAAATCTAATGGAAGTGATTGTTGAAAACCGAAAAAAAAATAAATTAATTTTTTAAAAAAAAATCTGGTCTCCTACACTCACCAGTTGTTTGATCTGGAGTAAGTCACTTAACCCTTTTTGCCTCAGTTTCTTCATCTGTAAAATAATCTAGAGAAGGAAATGGCAAACTACTCCAATATCTTTGCCAAGAAAACCCCAGAGTTGGACATGACTGAAAACAACTGAACCAAAAAAGGAACCATGGGAGTTACTCCTTAACTGTCTTGCACCCTACACAGAACTGACGTATAAGTGATTTCATGGACTACAACAGTAATCCAAATTTGGATAGTCATTTCATCTCCATAAAGTTCAGTGTTTTAAATCACAACATTTCTTACAAAAGGGTGAATGAAATTCTAAATCTTCACTAAGTATATTTCTCATGAACACAATGATTTTATAATATATATTTTAAAATCAAATTGTATACATAGACAGTACTCCATTTCCCCCCACTTCCCAAAATTTACCTAGTGCCTGTAGGAGAGAAAGCAATAAGCATTTACATAGCACCTACTACATACACTGTGCTAAGCACTTTACAAATATTATCTCACTTGCAGCAACACTGTCAGACAGGTGCTCTTATTATCCCCACTATACAGTAGTAGAAAGTAAGGCAAACAGAGGTTAAATGACTTGCCCAGGGTCACACAACTTGTAAGTGTTTGAGGCCAGATTTGACTCCAGGCCTAGTGCTCTAATCACTGTGACACCTGTTGCCTAAGCTAGGGGTTGCCCTGATGTTTATCAGTCAATATTTCCTCTCTAGTCCCCACCACAATTCATATCCTTTCTTTTTCTCTTGTTCATGTACTTTTGTGGCACAATTCCTTTTGGATAATTAAGTTCACTTATTGTCTCTGATTTCTAACATCTGTTGAGTAAACAATTGTGGAGAAGAGAAACATTTTAAGTTAAATATTCCTTTTCTTTTGAGGTAACAATTTTGAAATGTTTAGATTTTTTGTGGGGAACACTGATCATCTTTAAAAATGGACTATCTCAGCCTGCACACTAATTTCAGAACCAGCTGTTTACCTGCAATTGGATCAACTCGAAGTGCTGTGTGTGTGTGTGTGTGTGCGCACATGCACGTGTGTAGAGACAGTCTTCTTCCTTATTACTATAAAAGAGGACACTATGGATCGAGACTCTCAATAAAAAAGAGACCTATGGAAAGAGAGAACAGACTTTGGAGAAGGCAAACATATAGGGAAAAACCTATTCCTCCATACGTCCCTGATATCCAGCTTCTATCCCTAGAGACATCAGGGACTTTCCCTTTCAGTTAGATTGGCATTTCTGTCTCTTGGTTGAGCTGAGATAGCTTTCTCCAAGTGGGAGAGAGATTCATTTATTTTGTATATTGTCTGGCATATTGTAATCTGTATAACTTCTCTGATTTCTATTTGCTATTTGCTTTAGATAAAGGGCTTACCTGCTACACCATATTTGTGATGGTCTTTTGGGTAACTAGAATTTGGTGGGAAAGGGTAAAGCCTTTTCCTCTTTCAGAAATTGCAATGAGTAAAATAGATTAAACCTAAGGGGGAAAAAAGTCATTCTCCTAGACCAGTAGTATTTAAGGGGTCAGAGTGATAAAATTTTAGTCTGGTGCATGATCTCTGAAGAAAGCAGAGCAGCCAAACTAATTGACCCTTCTCCTGCTCCTCTCTAGGTAGATATAAAGATCTCCCTTGGAGAGGGGTAGGCAAGATTCCTGAGATAGCTACCAAATTCTTTCTATGAACCATATTTGAGGGTTAGTCAATAAACATTTGTTAAGAGCCTACTACGTGATAAGCATTGCTAAGTCTGGAGGATACAAAAGAGCAAATGACAATCCCTGAACCCAAGAAGCTCACAATCTAATGGGTGAGATAACAAGCAAACAAACATGTAGAGACAAGCCGTAGAATAAATATGAAATAATTAAATAAGTGAAGGCACTAGAATTAAAAGCAGTTGAGAAAGGCCTCCTGTAGAAGATGAAATTTTTACTGGGACTTAAAGGAAGCCAGGCCAGTAGGCAACGTGGAAGGAGACCATTCTATGTATGGAGGACAGACACAGAAAATGCCCAGAGTTGAGAGATGGAGTTTTTTGTGCAAAATAATAAAAAGGTCACTGTCACTGAATCAGAGTACGTGGCAGGGAGTAAGGTTTAAGAAGACTAGAAGGGCAGAAATATGGATAAGGGAAAAATTTAGGACCAAACAAGATATAGAGATCATTACAAAATGTATAACAGATCATTTTGATTATATAAAATTAAAAAAGTTTTGCACAAACAAAACCAATGCAACCAAAATTAAAAGGAAAATGGCAAACTGGGGGAAAATTTTTTTAGCAAGTATCTCTGATAAAAGCCTCATTTCTCAAATATATGGAGAAGTGGAGTCAAACTTATAAGAAAATATGTCATTTCTCAATTGATAAATGTTCAAAGGATATGAACAGGCAGTTTTCAGACAAAGAAGTCAAGGTTATCCCCTCCAGGCTGATCCAATCCAGCTACTTTTCCCATTTTTGTTCTTTTTTGTGCCATTGTTGCTGGGGGCCATTTCCAGTTGTCCTGATCTCTATCTTGACACTGGACCCAGATGACTGGGCAGGAGAAAGGGAGGCTGGTGACCTTTGTATAGCCCTGCCTCTCTTAAATTCAATTCATTTGCAAGTCATGGCATCACCTTCCTGTTGTTAAGGTCCTCTTTGAGAACAAAGGAAAAACCGCAACATTATTACCTCCTCTTTTTGTAGCTCAGGGATTATTAGGGTTCAAATATGATGGTTGCCCTAGCCCAAATGGAGAAAACCACCTGTGGTAATATTTTTGGAAATATTTTCCATTTTTCTTGTATTTCTAGTCATACTTGTGTATGAGCTGTGTGACTCCCGGCAGGTCACTTAACCTCTATTTACCTCAGTTTCCTCATCTGCAAAATGGGCATAATAACAGCATAGGCTTTCCAGGGTTGTTGTGAGGATCAAGTGACATAATAATTGTAAAGCACTTAGCACATTGCCTGGCACACAGTAAGCACTATATAAATGTTAGCTTAGTGATCATCATCATCACCATCATCATCATCCTTGAATCATTTTGCTTAGTTGTCTAGCTTGCCAAACTTTCTTTAGATTGAGCTTGCCATTCACTACACCTTTCTGCTTTATGAGATGAAACTACTCACAATTGTCCATCATCCTTTTTTAAGATTTTATAGATGAGTTTCTGATCTGATTATGGCTTTGGCAACCATCTTCTCAGGCAAGTAAGCCAGTATAATGTTTGCTGAGTAAGATTTCTGGGCTCTTTTGGTCTCCTTTTGTAGCAATTAATTTATACTGATTTAATTTGTGTATAGTCAGTGTTAATGTCATTTCTCTTACCCATTCCCCATTATTTGATTTCAATAGCTTGTTTAAATAATTCAGAGCTAAATCTTTTTTCTTGCATGCCATATATTTTTCTCATTATTATTCTTTCTTGTGTATTATATATTCTGACCTTATTTCTAAGAAGTCAATGGTCTGACTACATAGATGCCTAGCTTGGGAATATTTCCAACATTCATCATAAAAAAGAGCAGGAAAAATTTAATACATGATGGTACATCTCCAAATAACTAGATGTTCTGAGAAAGAAGATAATAGATGCAGAATATAAAATATCAAAGTAGAAGAAAATTATCAGAACGAAAACATAACACAATAATGTTAAAAGAACACATTAATTCCATGGAAACCAAAGTGACTAGTCTAAAAGCAAAGACAGGATTACAGAAATAATTTAAGGTCATGGGATTAAGGGTCACAAAAGAACATGGCAAATAAAAAAATGAATAACATGATAAGAAATAACATAAGAAAACTTCACAGAACTTTTAAATATAGAAAACAAATGTATGCATCAAAGCAACCCACAGATTGCTTCAGGAGTGAGGGGTGGGAGTGGAATTCTTCAAAGTTTAAGGTGCGTAGTTATTAGATTTTGTTGTCTCAATAACACATTTTGTGAGTGGACCAGAGAAAGAACTTAAAATATGAAGGAATGACAATTAACCTAATATAGTATAATGGTGGGGTCAATTGAATCAATCAATCAATCATCTCACTCTACTTAAAGTGACTAACAAGATTATTAGGGAAGAACCCTTCTATTGAATCAATCAATTAAAAGTATTAAATGGAGTATAAAAAGTTCTCAATCAGTTTCAGAGAAGTGAAAACGGTTGGATGAAATGAAATGACACCATAGGAAGTATATTGGGATTGACTGATGAGACAAAGGTCATCTCCTGGCTGACTCATATAAAATAGTGAGCCACTTCAAAACCTGAGTATATGAGTTGGGGGCTTGCCTAGAAGAGAGAACTCTTGTGAGAAAATCACTTATGGGGAGGAGAGCAGCCTGTCTCTCTACCACCACCAGCACCACCCCTCATTCCCATACCATTGACTAGAGGATGACATGGAGTCTTCAAAGGATTTGAATGTCTCATCAGTATCTTAACAATTTCCCCAGAATAGTGGCTGCTAGGTAGCGGTTGATTAGAAGATTATCTGCACTGACAGTCAGGTTCTTTTTGTCCTTCATTTTGGAAGAGGACCATGACATCAGGGAGATGATGACATGTCTTGCAGTTGACTTTGATTTGAGTGAGAGATGGCAGTGAAAGGTCACCAGTCTCACTTTCTCCTTCAGAATTGTGTGGGTCCAGTGATCAGATATTCATCAAGATGACTGAAGATGGCCCAGGATGCAATGGGAGACCCTGGCTCTTTTAGGCTACGGTCTTTTCTGGTTCTCACTTTGGGTGAGGCAATACCCATTCAGTGAATAGACCTCTTTAAGAAGTGAATCAAGGGATGGTCCCTTCAATTAAAAACCAAAATCAAACTGGGTGGTGAAGACCTTCAGAATTACTGGCCGAAAGAAAAGTATTTACTATTTACATTCACTCTGAGCCAGGAGGGTCCAAAATATAGCCATTAAATGGTAGGGACTTATTGTTGTCCAATCTCTGAGTTCCAAAATGAAAGGGTGTAAGGTTTGGTCTTTGAGAAAAGAAAAAAAGAGAGAGACAGAGACAGAGAGAAAAAGAAAGAAAGAAAGGAAGAAAGAAAGAAGAAAGAAAGAAAGAAAGGAGGAAAGAAAGAAAAGAAAGAAAGAAGAAGGATGGAAGGAAGGAAGGAAGCAAAGAAGGAAAGAAAGAAATGCATTAGATGAAGAGAAAGGAGCAGGATAAAGCTGTACCCTGACCACCTATAAAGAAGGAAAGAAGGAGGAAGGAAGGAAGGAAAGAAGAATGGAAGAACAGAAAAAGAAAAGAGGAAAGAAAGAAAGAAAAAAAGGAAGAAAGAAAGAAAGAAATCTAGTCAAACCCCAAATTAACTGGACAACTTTCAGCCATCAAAATTTACCTTCCTTTGGAGAGGAGAGAGAAAGAGAGAGGGAATGGAAAAGGGAGAGGGAGAACAGGAGCTGAGTTACCCAATTGATTGTACCCAGATGGCTCTAGAGGAGAAATTGAGACTGGTGACCTTGTACAGTTCTCTCTCCCTCAAATCAAAGTCAACTGCAATTCATGTCATCATCTCCCTGATGTCATAGTCTTCTTAGAAAACTGAGAGTCAAAGACCAACTAGATACCCTGAGGAAACACAATGTCAGGAATCTACAAGGGGCCTAACAGAAGGCTCAATTGAGAGACTTAATTGAGAACCTCACAAAAGGAAAGAAAGAACTTCCAAGAGCTATAAATTACCCCACATTTTTGCTAAGCTTGGGTTCACTCTCCTCTGGATTCTGTACATACTTTTGGAAGTGAGTGTTCCATGATTTGGGCGACATTTATATGAACTATTTTTGCTACACCATCTTTGTAAAATACTTGTTTTTATGAATTATTTAAGTCTGGGTGGCTAATTGTTATCAACTAATAATAAGTGGTGGTTTTTGAGCTCTAACACTCAAAAAAAAACAAAACAAAAAACACTTCCAGGCCCTCAGCATTACTGCTAGACCTTAGAAAGGAGAAATAGCTATTGCACTCTGGGGTCCCAGTTTGTCACTGCTTGTAGGAGTCAAGATAACATCCTAAGATAGCACAGGATTGTTTTGCATCTGAAAGATATAACTGGAGAGAATGAAATAATATATTCCATAAATAACATATTTCATGATTCCCAGATTCATACCAGGTGCAGAATGATGTCATGCAGGATTTGGGGAAAGGTGCCAACTGGCAATTTTGTTATTCACTACCCAGTCTGAGGTCACAGATTCAGGGTAGAGTGAGGAGGGAACTAGGAGAGGTTTTTTGGGGGAAGGTAGTGCTGGAGCTGAATCTTGAAGACAACAACAGCAACAAAGATTTTAAGAGGCAAAAGTGAGGAGGGAGTCCTTTCCAGGGAAAGGGGCTCAGCCAGGACAAAGGCAGGTAGGTAGGAAATGGAGGGTCGGTATAAGAAATAACAAGCAGGTCAGTATGACTAGACTGTAGAATGTATGAAGAAGAATGATCTATAAGATTAGAAACTTAGGAGAGGTTCAAGTTATGAAGAGTTTTAAATGCCAAATGAAAGAATTTGATCCTATCGGTAATAGTGAACACCTGGAGTTTGAATAAAGGAATGATATCATTAGACCTGTAGTTTAGGGAAATCATTTTGGTGCCACTTAAGAGAGTGAATTGGAGTGGGGAGATATTTGAGGCAAGAAGACCAATTAGGAAGCTATTGAAATATCCCAGGCAATACACTCCTGGTGGAGTTGTGAACTGATGCAACCATTCTGGAGAGTAATTTGTAACTATGCCCAAAGGGCAATCAAAGTGTGCATACCCTTTGACCTAGCAATATCACTACTAGTTCTGTATCCCAAAGAATTTTTTTTAAAAAAGGAAAAATTTATGCAAAAAATATTTATAACAGAGCTTTTTGTGGTGGAAAAGAATTAGAAATGGAGGGGATGCCCATCAGTAGGGAAATGGCTGAACAAGTATGGTATATGATTGTGATGGAATACTATTCTGCTATAAGAAGTGATGAGGAGCATGTTTTCAGAAAAAATCTGGAAATACATGAACTGATACAAAGTAACGTGAGCAGAACCAGAATATTGTACACAGGAACAGCAATAACGTACAATGATCAGCTGTGGATGACTTAGCTATTCTCAGCAACACAAAGACCCAAGGCAATTCCACAGCATTTGTGGTTAAAAATGTTCTCCACCTTCAGAGAATGAAATGACGGATTCTGAATGCACATTAAAGCACTTTTTTTTTACTTTATTTCTTGGTGTGCATTTTTTTATTTGTGTTTTCTTTCACAACATGACTAATATGAAAATATGTATCGCAAGATTGCACATGTATAACCTATATCAAATTGCTTGCCATCTCAGGGAGGTGAGCTAGGGAGGGAGAGAATTTGGAACTCAACACTTTTAAAAACTAATGTTAAAAATTGTTTTTACATGTAATTGGAAAAAATAAAATATTATTAGTCTCACAAAAAATATCCCAGGCAATAGGTGGTAAAGGACTGGACTGGATAGGTTTTACATAAGTGGAGAGAAGGGGATGTAGGGGAGAGATGTTGAAGAGCTAGAACCAAGAAAAATGGGAGAGGTCGGAGGGAGGTCAGGTGCTGTACAACTCTCACCTTCCTCGGTGAGCCAAGAAGGAATAATAGTGGCTGATGGTCTCTCTCAACAAGAATGGGGAGATGTGGACAAATCAGACAAAAGCAACGGGGATTGGGATTGCAGAAGAGGGAAGGGATGGAGAGCCTTTGTCTTGAGGGTGGTAATTTGCATCTTAGCACTCTTCCCAGAGAAAGGATTTTACCTGCCTGAACTGCCTACCTGCTGGGGAGAAGAGATGCATGAGCATGGTAGGGTAACTAATGCAAATGGAGGACATGTAAACGGAAATAAAATAATACAGCTTTAGCCTCTCAGGATTAAGGTAAATGCTTGGTTTTTGTCTCATGATCTGGGACAAATAATTACTCTATCTACATAACACTGCTTCCAACCAACACTACTTCCTTCATGAATTTATATTTGTAGGAATAAGACACAGTAGGAGAAAAAAAGAATAGGGTAAGATCCATAATGGCAAGTACATAAAAACTGGATGAAAGAGGGAGTTCAAACCTAGTATCTCAGAAGCTTTATCCTCATAAAGGACACAGAGAAAATAAAGGAGCAATTAAGAGCATACCATGTGAATTAGAAAAATAAGAATCAGCATAGTCTGGAAGGAAAGAGAAAAAAAGGAAGCCTTTTTGGAAAAGAGTACAGCAAAAGAAAGCTACTTAAAATAAAAGACTGGAAGGTAGGGAGGATTGTGAAACATCTCCTTAACTGTGGAGAAAGAGAAGTGCCGAAAAAGGGGAGAATTCAATGAATACATTTTTTTAAAAAGATAAATTAACAATGTAAATAAGTTGAAGGAATTTGGGACTGGGCTGGCAAACAGGAAGTGGGGGGAGAAATCAGAGAAGATCCTGTGGAAGTAAAGTAGTATCAAAGTGGTGGAAACAAAACCATTCACAATGACAAAGCATTGATTCTAACTAAAGGGATAAAAAAAAAATCAAAACAAAAAATGAAAAAAAACCATACGAAAAACCCCTTAACTTTAAATGTGAATATTTTAATCCAATAAAATGTGGGAGCATGATGCTATGTCTCTGCTAAGGGGAGCATCATGTTTCCCTAATAAGCATTTCTCAAAAAATGTCTGTACCTTGGTTCTGGCTATATCATGAAATCAAAAGAAAAGTGATTACCTTGGCAGAACTTGCTACGCACTAGGTTACCTTCCCCAAATAACTACATCTAATAGAAAGCATGATAATAATAACTAGGGAATGGCCAAGGAGCCCAGTCATTGTGAACTTGTGCAGTCTTCTCTACTGATGCAAGTTCCACACAGAACTGAGTATGTGTACCTGGAGCATGTATACCAGATTCCAGTCCATTAGCCATATGGTGAAGAGGAGGCTTTTTTGATTGGCCATAGAGTTGGGACTGAGGTGCTTTAAAAATCAGCCAGTGCCTGACCCTCCATCATTTTTTTTCTTGCCTAGCTATGTTGTGATAAGAGGCAGTGTTATAAAGGAAGGCGCTTCCTCATCTGAGGTCAACATATGAGGCCTATAAATATGAACCTCGGTTCTTTGCTTATTTGTGTTTATTATTTCTTGTTACAAATAAAGAAGATTGAAGATAGCTATGACCTTATGAGCTTCAAAAGGTCAAGAGAACCAGCCACTAAGAGGTTCAAGATTGGAGTCCATACCAGGATTTATGACTAGGCACTCTGGTACTTTGGCCTTGCAGAATGACCTTTAAAGCACTGGTAACTGAGACATGGACTTATCCAGTAGTTACGTTGAATTTGGATATGAACTTAATGGGATGAATGCTATGTAGAAACTGTGTTAAATCTAAGCCCAATTTCCCCAAGGACTGAGGTAATGTAGGGAGTAATGGGTTCCAAGTTATTAGGGGGAAATGTCTGTACCCTTGCACCTTCATTCTAGCTGTATCATCAAAGTAAATGTCTCTTTATAAAAGCTCCTGGATGGTAATTGGTTAAACCAGATGTTAGTGTTAGGGTGCCAGTCACTGACAGTTAATAGTGAGAAGAACACATTAGAACAGGGCCTGAGGTGATGGAAGTAGAGACTTCCCTGACCCTTCACAGAACTCTGAGGAAAACATACAACTATTCTCACTCTGGAAGTCCTGCTACATATATTTTGATGTTAAATCTGTAAATGACTCTAAAATTCAACCCTTATTCTCTTTTGTAAAATATAAGTGCCTTAGGATCACCACCAGTCCTTCCTTCCTCCAGTCTTTGTTCTGACCTTTTCTTTTTTACTTGACTCTATGTATTTTTTTAAAGTTGCTCTTTTTTATTCATTTCATTTTCAAGTCCCACTAGATCAGCATTGTTCAATGACTTGACCAATGTAACAGTATAATTTTTTTAAATGACCCTATGAAAAAGTCTTTTACATTAAGATAAAGACTAGCTTTTTGGTTTAAAAGTATGTTCATGTAACTTTCCAGGGATTCCTTTCTAGTTTAATTACAAAGACTCTTTTGAGGCTTTTATTCCAGATCACTGTGGTTTTTAAATTTATGTCATGTTTGAATTTCAGATTATTTTTGTATTTTTGTAGAAAAATCAGATACCATTCTGATTTCTTTTTGGTGCCTTTAAGGATATTTTTTGGGGGGGGTGGGGGTTATTATTGTAGTTATGAAGTTTGATGATGATAAAGCCTAGGAGAGCTGAATTTTAAGTTTCCTTTTTTTTTTTTTAAAATGGTATATTGATTCTTATGATTTCTAGACCTTTGGAATCCTAGGGAATAAAAAAAATTTTTTTTGTGAGGCAATCAGGTTAAATGATTTGCCCAGGGTCACACAGCTAGTAAGTGTGAAGTGTCTGAGGTTGGATTTGAACTCAGATCCTCCTGACTCCAGGACCTGTAATGCTCTATCTACTTTGTCACTTTAGCTGCCTCAATTCTAGGGAATTTTAAAAACAATTTACTGAAATGTGGTGAGAAAATTCTTTTCTTCAAGTTTATTTTTCTTTCCTTCTTTACAGAGGTGAAGTAGAACTACAGGTATGGAACCTTGGATGTATTCAGATTCAGTTGATGTGTTTGCTAGTTTTGCTGAACTACTTTTCCTCCTTCTTTGCTACAAAGGATGATTCTCTGGGAAGGAGAAGGGGTAGTGATATGTTTGAAAATGATGGTGATGTAAAAACAAAAGATCTCAGTAAACATTTTTTAAAAGATTCTTCTTTTCAATATTTTGAATGACACAAGTAACTGAGGATTCTTCTCCTTGATCTGTTCTCCAAATTCAACACTTTCATTTGTATTACTTCCAAATCTCTTTCTAGGTGAATTATTTTCTGAATTTGTTTATATACTTCAATTACATTATCTAGTAATCTGTTTTCCACTGTGTCAGTATTGCTTTTGGTTGTATCCATGGGTTTTTCAACTTTTATTCATTATCTTTAATTTTGTTGAAATTGCCATTATCTTAACAGAAGATTTTTTAGCTGCATTGAGTTCTTTTCTTAATTCCCTCAAGGATTTCTTATCTGTGTTCACTTCCTCTTTTAATTATTCTCATTATTTTTTTTTCTAATTTTAATCTCCCATTAATTCCTTGAGCAGATCTGTTATACATTTGAACATCTCCTGAGATTTCTTACAATGTTTCTTATCTTTTTTCTAATAGTTCCAGTATATGTTTTTTTTTCTTATGTTTTTTATGTTTTCTTACTTTTCTTGTGTCATAATCTTTTTTGTTTTGTTTTATTAAATTGGGATTCATCTTTAATTTGTTCATTATTGAAATTCTTTCTGTGAGTTTTCATTTTCTTTTGAGAATTCCCCCAAACCATATTTCATGTTAGCATTTTTATGGTTGTTTTTGAGGGACAGCTTGAGGAACTTTTGTTCCCTCTGCTTCTCCTGGGAGTTTCCTCTCCCTCTAAACTTTTTAGGAAAAACAATTTTAAAAGTTCAGAGAAAAGACAGGTATGAATGATCCCTTGGTCTGAAGCTCTAAAAGGAAAGATAGTTTGAGAGGGATGAAAGTAGATGTGAGAACCAAAATTCTGATGCTAAGTCATAAGTGATCCTTTGGTCCTGTTGAGGATATTAAGCAGTAAGCATTTAAGGATTCCAACAGGGCTTCATAGGGTGTTCTCTAATGAGCTTTTGAAAGATTACAAAAGATGGAAACTGGGGCATTTAACCAGGAAAGGATTGATTATGCAGAAAAACCACGTGGCATTTTTGCAAGAACACTAGATTTGGAGTGAGAAGATCTGAATTTGGTTTCTGGTTCTGGCACTCTTCTTAATTGTTTGACCTTGGAGACATTGATGTACTCGGAACCCTAGTTTTTTCACATGTGAAATGTGAATAATACTTGCGTAGGAGTATTTCTGCCTTCTCCCTCCATGCTATTCCAGGTTCAAAGGTGTCCATCAAGCAACCAGAATTTATTGAGCATTCACTATGTGTCAGGTATGTTGTAGATCTGGGTCAGCATTCATTCAACAATCATAGCTAATGAGCCTTACTTCTGTGAGAAAGCCAGAAAGGATAAATTAGTTTAATGCAAAAGATATTTAATCAAGCCAATTAAATATCATAAGGATGTAAGTAATGTCATCCTCATGTTGAGGTACAGACGAACCATCCATTAGGAACAGGTCAACCAGAATGAAGGACTAAACAGGTCTAGAAAGTATAGGCATGCTTGTCTCAATGCCATTCATTTCTTCATGGCTTCAGAGAATAACAAATTTCCACAGAGAAATGGAGTCTCTAAGAAGGAGGCTGAAAAGAATCCAGTATGGACAAGTTGTGTGTTATTCCATTTTCTCCAAGAGAAGTGGCAGCAACCTGATGGATAGTGGTGGGAGGAGGGGAGGGCCTTTGGGAATCTTTTCTGATAGTCTGGTGCTAAGGGGAGGGGTTGATCAAATGCAAGCCAGAAACTACTGAGTACAGACAGAAGAAAGCAATAGATTTGTGGTGAGGTGTCCAGGGCTAATCTAAAGCCTGCTTAGTTCTCTCTGCCACTTATTCTTTTCTTAGTCCATGTTCACCTCTGCCTCTTCCCTACTGACCATTTAACTACTTTCTTCTCATTTTTTTCCCCCTGAGAAAAGGAAAGAAAGAAAAGAAGGACCCTCACTCTTCCTGCTGAGATTATCACAACAGCCTGAAATTGGAATCCTGGCCTTTTTCAATGCTTAGGCACATCTCTTTTGTTACTTACATCTTCAATTAAACCCTGGTTAATTTTACTTTGATTTGTATACAAGTCCTTTGAATGTGATGTTTGAGTGGGAGAGAGATAAACTCTTCCCTTAAAGGGAGAAGAAACCCCATCTTCACCCCTCAAGTGGAAGCTGAATGTGGGAGCTAGATATATTATTATTTCAGATGATTTTTCATGTTCCAGGCACTGTGGTAAGAAAGACAAAAACAGTCACTGCCTTGAAGGAGCTCACATATTAGGGGACACAACATGTAAACAACTATTTACAAACAAGATATATCAGGAAAAAATTGCAGATAGTCTTAGAGGAAAGTCACTAACATTAAAGGAGTCAAAGAGAGTCTTCTGGCAGGAGATCAGATTGTAGCTGAGACTTGAAGGAAGCCAGGAGGTGAAGGAAGTGGAGATGAGGAGGAAGAGCATTCCAGGCATGGGGAACGGCCTGTAAAAATGTCTGGAGTAGAGAAATGAAGTATCTTTTTCAAGTTACAGAAAAGACACCAATGTCCCTGGATAGTAGAGTTGTCAGAGGAGAGTAAAATATATAAAGGAAATGATAGGAAGGGGCCAGATTATGAAAGGCTACAAAAGACAATCAGAGGATTTTATATTCTATCCTAAAGACAATCAGGAGCCACTGGAGTTTACTGAATTGGGTATGACATGGTCAAACCTGTACTTTAGGAAGTGAGCTCACTTTGACTGGAATGGGAGGGATTTGAGGCAGGGATCACAAACAGCAGGCTATGTTAGTGCAGGTATGAAATGATGAGAACCTGAACCAGGATGCTGCTAGTGTCAGAGGGGAAAAGAAGGCAGGAGCCAAGAGAGGTCTATAGCTATTAGGTTGGATGGATCAAGAGAAAGTTTTTAGAGAATGGGAGAGACATTAGGCAACTGGGAGGCATCCCATAGACAGGGAGAGAATGCAGATTAGTGAGAGGGAATAGGGATGATAGAGGAAGCAATGTGCTAGAGAAATTAGAGTGGAAAAGGATCATTTTTTCATGTAGAGAAATTTGCCTTGCCAAAGAGAAGGCTCACCTCTTCCTATGAGGCAGAAGTAATGGAGAAGAAGTTAGGGAAAGTCATTTGAGTGGAGTGAGATAAAGAAGGGAGAATTAAGACCTCTTGACAAATGGCCTCAGTTTTTAAAATAAATTAGTAGATAAGGTTCTCAGATGAGAGGGTGGTGGGAAGGGGAACCATGGGAGGTTCTAGGAGGGATGAAAAGGTTTGGAAAAACCACTGTGAGGAGTAGGATAGGAAATTCACTCAGGAAGTATAAAAGGATTGCCCTGCTGCAATGAAGACCCAGTTGAGAATATATATATTCTCATATATGTAACAATAATTTGTAGGGGACTAAGTCAATATAGTTTTAGTATTTTCTCCAGCTCATGAAAGGGGCACATATAATGGAAAAGATACAACAGAAAATGGAAATTCAGTGACCAGCAGAGGGCTGCATGATGATATTACCAGAGGATATTTGCTGCTCTGAAAGAATTGAAAATATGAGTTGGCCTAGTTATGTTTGCACCCCGGCTACGCATGGCCTGGGAGTAGGACAGTGGGAGGTTCTCAGCCGGGGGAGGGGAGGGCCATTCTCTTGTGGTCCCTGAGCACCTTCTGTTATCTACTCCTCTTCAGGGCCATCTGCTGCTACCATCATTCCTGATAGAAATTTTAGAATGAATTATTAAATATGTAGGTTGTGAACACTTAAAAAGAGAAGTGATGATTACTAGAATCCAGCATAGCTTTAAAGAGAACCTACAAGTTTAGTAAAATTAACTTAATTTTCTTTCTTTTTTTTTTTGACAGATGTATTGTATTGGTAGATCAAAGAAATACATGGAGTTTAACTTTCTTCAACAAATATATATTCAGTGCCTCCCAAGTGCCAGGCTCTGTGCTCAGAACTGGCAGTACAAAGACCAGAACAAACAACCAAAAAACCCTCCAAACAGTCCTTTCTGTCAAGAAGCTTCTACATTTAACAAAATTTAATTTTAGTTGTCCTGACCAGAACCTTGGGATATTATATGTCCAGTCCCTAGGAAAGTGAATTCATGGACGTTTGGAACTCCTTTCCTAGGACTGAACTACAATACTTGGTTAGTCAGTCGACAAAGATTTGTTAAGCATTTTGTGGACCCAGTCAGTAGATCTGTCTTGTTCTGAAGATCTCTTTTTACACACACCACCCAATTTCATGTTTATGATTTTGCAAATCATGGGACAATATTTTCTGTTTTGTAAGTTCTGGGTTGTTGATTCTAATAATGGTATGACCTAGTCCATTGTTTGATTTTGTTGTTATTCTGATGAGCCAATATTGTCAAATAACCTTTTCTTATTCCCCCCTTTAATATATATTTATTGAACACCTATTTTGTATAATGTATTTTGTTAGGTGATATGGAATGAGGGGTGAGGGAGGGGAAGATCCAGAGCTGTGATTTCATCCTTATAGGAAATACCCAGTGAGGAAATTTCTTTCCACCTGTGAAGATCAACTGTCCAGCAAGTTAGCATAGAATATTTTTTAATTCTATTCTATTAATTAATTTATTCATTCACTCACTCATTCATTCATTCATTTATTGATTGATTGATTGACTGGTTCTATCTTGCCTAGGTTGGAAGTACAACTGTCCAGCAAGTTAGTCTCACAGGGTCACCTGGGTTACTAAGAGGGTAAGTGACTTGCCCAGGATCACACAACTATTAGGTATCAGGACAGACCAAAATCTTACCAACTTTGATACTACCTTCTACATGTGACATCTGACTTTCTTTCATGTAGAGTATATAGGCAGAAGTAACAGACAGTCGGTCAATAAGCATTTAGTAAACATCTACCTTGTACCAGGCTCTGTGCTGGACTCCTGTCATGGCTTTCTTCTAACTCTAGCTGCTTATAATTGCCACTTGTAGACTAAGCCCAATCATAGTCTGACTCTTTGTGACCCCATTTGGGTTTTGTTGGCAAAGATCCTGAAGTGGTTTGCCATTGCCTTTTCTAGCTCATTTTACAGGTGAGGAAACTGAGGAACATAGTTAAATGACTTGCTTTGACACACAGTTGTGTGACCAGATTTGAACTTGGGTCTTCCTGACTCCAGTTCCAGCACTGTATACATTGCATCACTAAGCTGCCCTAGAACTGATCCTGGTACAAGGTAAAAGATAGTTTATATGAAAATTTGTGGTATTTTCTCACTAACTCATCCATGAATCAGCCTTGTTGGTGTTACTCTGAACTCTGAACTACTTTCTTATCATGTACCCCAGTCCCTGCTTGTACTCGGTGATCAAATTCTCTGCTTTGTACTTGAGTACAAATAGATTTTGAGACTATACTCACAGACTCACAGAGTTGGAAGAGACCTCAGAAGCCATCTCTGACCCATCTAATCCCTGTAAAAGAATCCCCACTATAAAAAGCAGAGAGAAGAGATCCTTTATTTTTCTTCTATGTAATGAATCTCCCACCAACCAGACTTTGCTCACAACTTACTTTTGGGTCTCCAGCAGAGACAATGCTTTGGTTTTTTTACCTTCAATCTTTGCCAGTCTCCCTCATGTCTTCCCTCCCTTTTCTGGAAATGATTTTCGCCATACTGTATAAGGCATCAGGACCTTTCAGTCTCCATGTATAAGGGACTGAGATTTGAAGTTGATAAAGTCAAAGGAACATTTAACACCACCCGCCTCCCCCCACGCCTGACACTGAAATGAAAACCCTAGATTTAGCTATAGAGCAAGAAGGGTGCTCTTTGCTTTCTCTAGAAAACAGTAGTTTACTGTTCAGAATGTTAATTGTCCTGCTTATGTTGTGATTCCACAGTATCAGATCTCTAAACTTCCCATCAATATCTTCAGGAATACCCTGTACTTTAGACTCAGTTTTTTCTATCCCAGAGGCAGCATAGAATATTTTTTAATTCTATTCTATTAATTAATTTATTCATTCACTCACTCATTCATTCATTCATTTATTGATTGATTGATTGACTGGTTCTATCTTGCCTAGGTTGGAAGTACAACAGTTCCTCATAGGCTTAATCTCAGTACTGATTGACAAAGAACCTCTAGCCTTCTCCATTTTTCCCATCTGAACTGGTTCATTCCTCTTCAGGCAGCCTAGTGGGCCTCCTAGGGGCTTGCCTTATTGATGTTATACTTAGTGTGGCCACCTTAGCCTCTCCAGCAGCAAGGACAGGCATGAGAGCACCATGGAGTCTGGCAGCAGCCATAAAAATGACATCATAGATCCTGACCTGTGTCAAAAGTCAAAATAATCACACTGTGGTTGGATGGCATGCCTTACAGTATTCATGCTTTGCTAAACTCATAGTAATAGGGCTCTAGCTGGATTAGGATCCTGTACATTTTGAGGTCCTCCAAAGTATTCTCCTTTCTAAACATTTCCCCCACCCTCTGAAGATTTTAGACCCACCACCATCAATGGAGCCATTCTCAAGCTATGTAAAGCTAGTCTTGCCTAAGGATGGGATAGTTCATAAAGTGCTACCTACAATCCTATCTAGAGTCACTGAATTTTAGATCTGGAAGATAATTTCTTTTTAAAAATGTGATTTTAAAATTTTGTAATGTTTTGTTTTATATCAACTATATTTCCAAGTAAATTTTTCTCCTTCCCCTCTCTGAGAGCCATCCTTTAAAACAAAGAAGATAAAAGGGGATGGGAGAATGCAGCAAAACTAACCAACATGTGAACCAAGTTCCATATCTACAGCCTCCCACCTCTGCAAAGAAGGGAGGAAGATGCATTCTCACAGCTCTATTTAGGGGCCAACAACATTCAGTTTCATTGTTTTGTTTTTGTTATTCTTCTAAAAGATACTTTTGAGATTATATTGCTACACATGGAATTCTCAAACAAGCCCCTGGGATGATAGGGAGATTGCAGGATGGTCACAATATCAGAAATGTGGCCTTGATGCTATCCGAATAGCCTGGTTACAGACTGTCCCATTGCCACTGGGAAAGGCAGCAGGTGCCATCACAGCACCCACAATGTCTCTCTCTTTTCCTTCCTGACAGATCTGAGCTAAAAATCACCCCCACATGCTGGTGATCACAGTGAATTTACTAGTGGGCAGGTCTCTAGTTCCTGGAGCTCATCTGC
The DNA here is from genome assembly GCF_028372415.1 of Notamacropus eugenii. Classification (NCBI taxonomy): domain Eukaryota; kingdom Metazoa; phylum Chordata; class Mammalia; order Diprotodontia; family Macropodidae; genus Notamacropus; species Notamacropus eugenii. The sequence continues at coordinate 104,400,714 of NC_092876.1, forward strand.
TTCCCAGAATCCTAGACTCAGGAGAGGCTTCAAGGCTTATCTAGCTTAACCTATACCAGAACTGAAAGTCCCTCTACTAATTTCCCAATGCATATTCACTTAGTCTCTCTTTGAAATCTTCCAGGGACTGAGAAACAATTGTGTGTTCGGAAGGAGACCATTCCACTTTTAGACAGTAACCATTATTATATTTTTTGGAGACAACCTGTGTTAAGTGACTTGCCCAGGGTCACCCAGCTAGTAAAGGTCTGAGGCTGGATTTGAACTTGGGTCCTTCACACTCCAGGCCCAATACTCCATTTCCTGTGCCACCTAGCTGCCCCCAAAGCTATTTGTAACTTCTGCTCATTGCTACTTAGGGGTGAGCCCTCAGGAGCTCTGCAGGACATGTCTCATTCATCTTCTCATGAGTTCCTTATAATGTAAATATTGAAGGCTATGCACCTCTCTCACTAGCACTCCCACCCTAGGTCTTGTCTTCTTCAGGAACTAAGCATCAAGTTTTATCTCCCTCCTCTTTTGAAGTTGATCTTTTGAAACCAAGTGTAAAATTTTACATTTATCCTTACTAAATCTGACATTGTTAGATTTGGCGGATTATTCTGATGTGCTGATTTTTAAAAAAAATTTTAAATTTTTTAAATTTTAAATTTTTAAATTTTTTAAAATTCTCACTGTAATCCAATGTGTTAGCTATTCCTACCAGTTTTTTTCTCTTCTTTTTCTTATAGGAAACAATTAGAGGAGATATGGAAGCTTGGAAGGCAAGAGGAAAACTGACAAAGAACAAAGTTCAATAATGGATTATTGGAAGCTGGAGATCAGCTCTCAATTGATCATAGGCAAGACTTTCTGTGCTTTATTTTTTAAAATAATTTTTATACACAAGATAAAATGGACAATTTTGATTACACAAAATTTAAAAGTTATTATACAAACAAATCTAATGCAATTTAAAATTAGAAGAGAAACAGGTAACTGGGGGAAAAATCTTTGCAGCAAGTTTCTCTAATAAAGGACTCATTTCCAAGACATACAAGGAACTGATTAAATTTACAAGACTAAGAGCCACTCCCCTATACACATATGATCAAAAGATACAAATGAATAATTTTCAAAGGAAGAGATTTAGGCTATCAACAACCAATTGAAAAAGTTCTCCAAATCATGAACAATTAGAGAAATTCAAATGAAAGTAACTTCGAAGTTGTTCTTTATACCCACCAGAATAGCAGAGATGACAAAAGAGGAAAATGACATAGGTTGGAGGGCATTGGGGAAAACAGGATACATTAATGCACTATTGGGTGGAGCCATGAATTGCGATTCTAGAAAGCAATTTGGAACTCTACCCAGAAACTTACTAAACTGTGCATGCCTTTGACCCAGCTATAACACTATTAGGCTTAGACCCCTGAAGAAATTTTTTAAGAATCTATGTACAAAGATAATAGCAATTCTTTTCATGGTAGCCCCCAAATGGAAACTAAAAGGGTAGATTCCTCTTGGGGAATTTTGATATATAGAGGTAAGGGATAGGGAAAAAGCTGATTTCCATTAATTAAATAAAGCTTAAATGAAAAACTCAAACAAATTGTGACATATGACTGTAATGGAATATTATGGTGCCATAAGAAACGATGAAATGGATAGGTTCAGAAGAAACTGGAAAGACCTTTATGAACTGATGCAGAGCAAAGTGAGCAAAGCTAGAACAGCAGTTTATGGAATGATGGTATCCTAGAGGAAAACAAATTTGAAAGACTTTAAAACTCTGATCAACACAAAAGGAACCCCCCAAAATGAAGGAAACATGCCATGCACCTCCTGCTAGAGAACTTACAAACATGCAGAAGAAGACATTTTCAGAGGTGGTCAGTGTAGGAACTTGTTTTGCCAGACTATTCATGCATGTACTGAAGGCTTTATTTTTTTGTTTTTGTTTTTGCTGAAGTCTGTGTGTGTGTGTGTATGTGTGTGTGTGTGTGTGTGTGTGTGTGTGTGTGTGTGTATGGGGGGAGGGTTGGGTTATTGGTGGGGACATACAGCCAGTTATCTGTTTTCTTTCTAATTTTAAATAAAAATTTTTTAAAAGTTTGAAAATTTTTAAAAGGGATTTTGGTCATAGCCATAATTAAACCTCAGGGTTTTAATCCTGAGTTAAACAGGTAAGACAATGGAGTTAAAATAATTCCTTTGTTTTTCTTTGAAACTATTAATAGGAAAGAGGAAAAAAGAATAAAATTAGTAAGAGTTGGTGAAAAGAACAAAATTATCCATTTGTTTCAAAGCTAATTCCATATGTGTATCTGTTTATAATTAAAATTATTTTATTAAAATTATTCTTGTTATTTTTAGACTTTATTTTCTTTTAATCCCCTTTTACAATCTACTCTCTGGAGGTGGTTTGTTGTTTATAGCTATCCCCTCCTCCACTCTGCATCCTCTCATAAGTTCCTTTCCCTTTTCTAGATCCCTCCTATTTATCTATTGAATATAAATCTATCAAATTTAATATAATAACTCTGTGTACGTGTTAAATATTCCTTGTTCCATTCAAATAAGAGTTAGATTCTTTCAATGCCTACTCCCCCTATCCTTCTCTATTTGTGGACTTTTCTTGCACACCCCAATTTTGAGCTTTTATTTCTGATCAGGTGCCTTTTTTTTGACCACTGTTGAGGTACATGTAGAGAACTGGACTTTTCAGTTCCTTTTCATGCCATCATCTTTACCAGACCCTTCTGGGTTTTAAATGATAGATATTCAGGTGTATTCTCATGCAATTAAACCCTGTGATCTATGAGTTAAGGCTACCATGAACCTGAAAAAATAATTTGGTTCTCCAAGTTTAAAATATCGAAGAAGTATATTCCTATGATTCTTACTGATTATACATTACCTTTATTTCTGAGTATATCTCCTTTCCCTCCCCTATACAGTGAGCCATCCCTTACAACAAACAATAAAATGTAGAAAGAGAAAAATAAAGCAGTTTGGTAAAGCTGTCAATGGAGTTTGCAAGGATATGCAGTATTTCACACCCATAATCCCCCACCTCTGCAAAGAAAGGAGGGAGGTGGATTTGCTCATCTCTTCCTCAGGACTAAGTGCTCATTTTTGGAAAACCTATCTTTTTAACACCCATGTGCCTTCCCGCAGTCATGACACATGGTTGTAAATCTAGAAACACTAAGATCTCTGGAGACTCAAAGATGCAGGTGATCTAAAATGAACAGAGAGATGCATGATGGGCCTAAGAAGGTGGTAGCACATTTTCAGTCACAGTCAACCAGTATTTCTTAAATACCTACTATGTGCAAGGCACTGTGCTAGGTGCCAGAGATACAAATACAAAGAATGAAAGAATCCCTACTTATGATGAGGATGAGCTTATATTCTAATAGAGGAAGCAACAAGTGGATATTACAGATATGTAACATAAATATAATATCAATAAATGCAAACATACACAAAGTAATAACATACAAGGTAGCTTGGGAGGGAGGGCACTAGAACTAGGGGGTGTCAGGGGGAGGGAGCAGGAAAAGCTTCATGTAGATGAAAGTGCTTGTGCTGCATCTTAAAGGAGCAAAGAGAGAGGCCAGTTTGCCTAGAAAGAAATGTATAAGGGGGGAGTAACATTGAATGAGTCAGAAAAGATGAGTTGGGGCCAGGTTTTATAGGGCTTTAAAAGCTAAACAGATCATTTTCTATTTTATCCTAGAGATAACAGGAAGCCACTGGAGTTGGTTGATTAGGAGCATCACATGGTTAGATCTACATTTAAGGAAAATTACTTTGACAGCAGTTTGTAGGAGGAATGGAAATGGTGAGAGACCACTTAGGAGGCTGTTGAGATAATCCAGATTAGAAGTGATGACGGTCTGAACAAAAGGGTAGCTATGTGAGTGGAGACAAGGGGTCAGATCTGAGACAGGTTGTGGAGGCAGAAATTTGGCAACCAATTGAATATGAGGAATGAGAGGAGAGGGCAGTCTAGGATAATGCCAAGATCATGAACCTGGGAGACTGGAAGGATGGTGATGCCTTCAACACAAACAATGAAGTTTGGAAATAGAGAGGATTTGGCAGAAAGATCATGAGTTTAATTTGAGACATGTTGCATTTTAGTATCTGTGGGATGTCTAGCTTATAATGCCCAATAGGAAATAGGTGCAGGACTGAAGTTAAGGGGAAAATAGGACCAGATATATAAATCTGTGACTCTTCTGCATAGAAATGATAATTAAACCCAGGAAATTTGATGAAGATAACTATGGATGTTCTTTAAGGTTCTATCCTTGGCCCCTTTTTCTGCTATTCTCTATCTCTTGGTAACCTTATCAGATCCCCTGGGATGGAGGGAGAAGGAAGGAAGGCCCAGGATAGAGCCTTAGGGAACATCTACAGTTGGGGGCATGATGCAGATGATGAACCAGCAAAGGTGACTGAGAAGTGGTTAGAAATGTAGGAAGTGAAGTAGAGAGAATAGTGCCATGAAAACCCAGAAAATAAAAGGTATATAGGGGAAAGAATGGTCAACAGTATCAAATGCAGCAGATAGGTCAAGAAGGTTAGGGGGACAGAGATACACAGAGACAGAAAGAGACAGAGAGAGAGAGAAAGAGATGGGTGGGGGGAGAAGAGGAGAAGGAGGAGGAGGAGGAAAGAAGGAAAGAGTAGCCAATAGTGTCAATGAAGCAAATCAATATTAGGACTGAGAAGAGACCACCAGATCTGGTAATTAAGATGTCATTGGTAACTTTGGAGAGAACGGGTGTATTTCAGTGACGAGATCAGATGGATGCTCACTAAGCAAGTTATACATTCTAGAGAAATTTGTAACTCCCTCAATATGAAGGTAGAAATAATATGTAGGCAAGATGGAATAGTGGTAAGACATTTAGACTAGGAATCAGGAAAACCTGGGCTCAGATCCTACATATGAGACACACTGGCTGTGTGATCTTAGGCAAGTCACTTAGTTCCTCAATACCCCCTTCCCCCACTCTGTAACACTGCAGTAAGTTGCAGATCAATAGGGGATCTGCACTGAGAGAGTTTCTTTTTTTAGGAGCTCCCTGTTCTAAGGAAATCACAGGTTTTAGTTTGTTTTTTTAATCATGAAATAACAATGCCATTAATAGGTGGTTTTCTTTCTTTCCTTTCTTTTTCCCTCTCTATCCCTCCTTTCTTCCCTTTCTACCTCCCTCTCTCTACCCTTTCCCTCCTTCCTTCCCTCTTTTCCTTCATTCCTTCCTTTCCTTCCCTCCTTCCTTTCCCTCCCTCTTTCCTTCCATTCTTCTCTCTCTTCTTTTCCTTCCTTCCTCCTTTTCTTCCTTCCATTCTTCCTTCCCTTTTTTTTGAGACTGGGTCTCCCTATTTTGACCAGATCAGAAATACATAGTCAGTCATGCCTTATGTCTTTACTTTTCTGACCTAGGCCAGTTTACCCCTCCCCATTAGGCAGCCTGATGATTCTCTGCTTCCAGGGGCTCACCTTACTGGTGCTGGATTTAGTGCACACTTCCTGCTAGCTTTAGCCCTACTGCAGCTCAGAACTCCAGAACTCAAGTGATCCACCATCCTCAGACTCAGTAGCAGCAGGAACTACAGGGTCATGCCACTACACCTGACCAAACAGTGCTAAAAGTTTGCCTAAAAGTTTGACCTTTAAGTTCTCTCCATTATTTACAGCATTAATTTGGGTAGCAAACCCATTTTAATAACTCATAGGTAAACATGTGTCTGATTCTTCTTAAATCCTCAAGTATCTGAAATAATGAGATCCTTTTTTGGTTAGCAAACTTGAAAATCTGATTGATTTTCTTCTTGTAACTCAGCATTATGCAATAATGAAGTGAATGGGGCTTCAGAAAGGGAAGCAAACTTTATCCTTTCCTTCTAGATTTGTTCCATCTGGATTTTTCCTACCATCATGCATACCTGCAGAGAAAAATTTCACTTTGACCTATCCCAAATAGTAGAGTAAGGATATTATAATTGCTAGGAGAAGTAAATGGAGTGATGATATACAAAGCGTACCCCAGAAACTTAACATGGTGCATCATTGGGAATATACTCCTAGATTAGAAGGATGTTGAAGAATTCATCCAGCACAACTTTGGGATGTTCAGTCTGGTTTTAATCATCCTTACTGCTAAGATCACTTGGTAGAACCACTGAGTTTTAAGACGATTTAGTTCTGGATCTAACTTTGCAGAGTTAGATTCTGTTTCAGAGAAAATTAAAGGTCTATTTTTGTTAGGGCCCTCTGAGATAGGTAAGGTGCACCATTGATAAGACTTGTCTGCAAATCCTTCCAAATTCGAAAGGTTACCCCAGAATGAAACAAAATTATATAAGATGTGTGTGCCCATGTAAGAGAATCCATGGATAGATATGATCTCGGGTCTGGACAACCTATAAAAGAGAGGGAGACCTGGGGGTAGGGTAGGGTAAAGAGAAGGCCAGGAGTGTCCAGGAATGTCTTGAGGTTCGATGCTATTTTCTGCAGGCACCAAGAGGAGTAAAAGACTAGAATTATGTTTATCTGCCCACCCCAAATATTTCTGACCTAAGGGTATGATCTTTCTTATGAGTTCAATGCAAAAGACACTTCTATAGTCCCTTTTAAGGGGAGGGATCAATAGCCCCAAGTTTCTATCCATTGGTTTATCCCCTTCCCACCCCAAAGCTAAGAAGACCCACAATAGCAAATCAGTAAACCTATTTATCCAAGCAAACTAGCAAATAGAAATTGGAGAACTTCTACATATTAAAATACACTGGAAAATACAAAAGTGAATGAACTATTTGTTGGGATGGACATGAGACCTTAGCTCAAACCAACAAAGAAGCCCCAATCCCAACTCCCTGGGGAATGTCTCTGGACTTCACAACAAACTGGAGATCTGGAAGATGTTGAGGAGTCATCTTCTCCTACATATCTATAGCTTCCATAGGCTCTATATGTGTCTTTCTCCTGAAAAGTATCTCAAACTACACAAAGCCCTCTTCCAAAGAGTGACTTAAATCATGCATGTCCCTCTCTCTATCCCTTACCCAGGTCTGCAGAATAGCACCAATATTCTCTCCACCAATCAGAAATCACCTCTTCCATGAACAGAGTAGTATTCAGAATGGGCCAGGATTGGGTTAAAGCCTGGGAATATTTACAAGGATGGAGGGCAGGTCATCCTTTCCTGGTTCATCTGCACAGTTATTCACAGAGCTGTTACACTACCTAGTTGTTCAGGGCTTCACCACCCTTTGTGTTAGGGGTATGTGTTGAGATTCACATAAAAGGGGTAAAAATAATTGGTTCTCAGGTTTATCATAAAATAATTTATCAGGGATTCTTAACCTGGGGTTTGTCAAGTTGTTTTTTTAAAAATATTTTGATAACTTCTTTTCACTCTATTGGTTTCCTTTGCAAACCTATATATTTTATTCCATGCATTTAAAAGCATTATTCTGAGAACAACCTCACAGAGTTGCTGTGAGAATAAAATGAGTTAATATTTGCAAAGTTCCATATAAATGCCAGTTGTTTTTGTTGGTGTTAAAAGGGTCCATAGGCTTCATCAGACTGACAAAAAGGTCTGGGACTCACAAAAAGGTTAAGAATCCTTGGTTTAAATATAACTGAAATTGCCTTTGATCTTAAATAATTTTCCTTTAGTTCACTGGAAAACTAAATAAAATAGCAGCATTTGAGTCCCAGGGAGAAATGTTTTGTAATTTTGTTCTACTTCTTATACATCTTCAACCACAGTGTAGCAATACTTAGTCTTTGTTCTTCTCCTGTGCCACCCACCTACATAGATAGCTGTTTTGCAAGAAACCTGAGCTTGAACAACAGAGTATATGAGACACTTTGGGGTCCCTTGGGGGGCATAAAAATTAGGCCTTTTATTCTTAGAGCTATTTAATGATGTCAAGCTTTAAAATAAAACTTTCTCTTTGATAACTGCAATCTGAGAAACCAACCTACACACTAGGTAGCGTGGTGGGATGTTGGCACACACATCATATAATATAGATGTAATGAAAGCAACCCACAAAAAATTATTTAATAGTCTGCTCGCATCTGATTTTCGAAAACTGGTCCTTAAAAATTATTTTTATACAAGACAAAACTTGAACATATTTCATATTTCAGAAAGAAATGTAGCCATAAAGACTATTTAAAAAAAAATTGATATTTTTGCTTACACTGCCAAGGATAGTTTTGGTTTCTTGGAGTCAAGGTTGGTGTGCCTTACAGGACAATCAGACATCTTTCCAGGGACTTTTGAGATAACTTGTACTTTTTTGCATTTTTCTAAGATTAGGAGTAACAAAGTCCCAGATGCCTAGAACAGAAACTCTTACCATTGGGTCTATGAATTTGTCTTTAAAAAAACTTTGATAACTGTTATTTTGATATAATTGGATTCTTCTTAATCCCATGTACTTTATTTTGTTCATTGAAAGAATTATTCTTAGAAAGGGTATAGAAAGGGGTGGGAAACCTGTGACTTCAAGGCTACATGTGGCCCTCTAGGTCCTTGGGTACAGCCTTTTGACTGAGTTCAAGTTTTACAGAACAAATCTTTTTATTAAGGGGATTTCTTCTATGAAATTTGGATTGAGTTAAAGGGCCGCATCTGAGGACCAAGGGGACCACATGTGGCCTCTAGGTCGTAGATTTGGGCTTCACCAGACTGCCAAAAATGGTCTCAGAAACACAAAAAAAGCCTTAAGAACCCCTGTTAGAAAGACCTGATGTCAAAGGGCTGCCTGGGATTTTAGGATCAACAAGCTAATGGTTAGTAGTTTTCATGAAGGCAGAAATAATATTCCTTCAGGTTCACCATGGATGAAATTTTTGAGTGTATTTGGGCGAGGTAAAGAGAAAGCTTTTGCTTAAGCAAAAATAATTTGCATAATCTGGAAGGTAAAAGGAAAATCTGCAAAAGATGAATAGGAATAAAATGAAACATTAAGTTACTCAGTGATAAAAGGTAGAACGAGAATGAAACTAGATAAATACATTATTTTACTAGGAGACAAAAACTGCATTGAGTTGGGCTATTTAAATTAACCATTAAAAGGGATACCTTTGTGGAGAATAGCACACGTTTAAGTGTACTGAAAAGGAAGGCAGTGTTTAGTAATATGGGGGAAAGCATCTCAAGAACATAACACGATTCTTATCGAAATGAAAGAAACAGAAGGCAAACAAGATGATGTGGTTTCCTAAGTACTTGGAAAAGACACACTAACAAAGAAATGTGTGAGAAATAAATAAGAAGAATCTTAAACTAAACTAAAATGTGGAAATTCGGAAAAGATCAACCACAAGAGCCAAGACATTAGAGGGGTGACTTAAAAGACAAATAGTTAAAAGAATTAAACATCTGTGTTTTATTTTTTCATATGTATCTTATTTCACAGTGATTGTTGAAGATATTTATGCCTGAACAAATTTGCTTTCACAACTGAGCCTGCCTTCCTGCAGGGAAATTGTAATCCTCTGTTTATGGGTCCACAGTATGTTGCCATTGAAATGATAATGTTGACACAATACAACAGGTTGGAGCAGGAGATGGGCCAAATGAGACCTGTGCAGTGAGTGTGGAGAGGAGTGGAGTGGAGACAATCCAAACAGGTGGACTAATTCAAAGTATTTCAAGGAAGAGAGAAAATGGGGCTAGTTGATCAAAATTATATCTCACTATAAATAATGATATAAAATGAAGGACAGAGCACATACACAGGGGGAAAAAGATTCAAAACAAAAGCTTACTAAGTCTTCTGAACCTATGTAGCAGATGAAAAATTTTAAATATAAGGGTTATATAGACAGGAAAAGAGAATTGTAGAGTTGACGATTATTTGAATAAATGGGGCTTTGCATTATTAAGGGAAAGGTATTCTTTGGTTAAGTCAAGAGAATAAGCATTTATTAAGCACCTTCTATGTATCAAAAGGGCAGCTAAGTGGCACAGTGGATAGAGTGCTGGGCTTAGAGTCAAGAAGACTCAATTTCCTGAGTACAAATCTGACCTCAGACACTGTGTGACCCTGGACAAGTCACTGTTTGCCTCAGTTTCCTAATCTGTAAAATGAGCCAGAGAAGGAAATGACAAACTACTCTGGTATTTCTGCCAAGAAAACCCCAAATGGGGTCACAAAGAGATGGACACAACTGAAATGACTGAATAACATGTGTCAGACATTATGCTAAGCAATGGGGATAGAAACAGGCAAAACCACTCCCTGCTCTGAAGGAGCTCACAATATAATGGGGAGAGGATTTTATATATGCAGGATAAATTGGCAATAATCCCAGAGGTGAGGTACTAACATTAAGGAGGACTGGAAAGGTTTCTTGCAAAAGTGGTTTTCAGCTAAGACTTGAAAGAAGCCAGGAGGAAGATCTGAGGAAGGAGCAAATTCCAGCTATAGGGGACAACTAGTACAAATGCCATGGAGTTAGGATGTGGAGTGTATTAAGGAAAGATCATCAAGTAGGCCAGTGTCATTGTACCACAGAGGGCATGAAGGGGAGCAAGGTGTAAGAATTCTGGAGAGCTGGAAAGGGATCAGGTTATAAAGAGTTTTAAAAGATGAAGAATGTTACATTTGATCCAATAGGGAGCTTTGTGGAATAAAAGAGTGAGTTGGGAAAACTAATGCTTTAAGAGCTGAGTAGAGGATGGACTGGAGTAGGGAGAGATGTGAGGGAGGGAGACCTATCAAAAAACATGGGAGGTGATGAGAGGTGACCATGTCAGAGAAAAGTAGGGAGCACATGAGAGAGCCTGTGAAGGTAGAGAGCAAAAGGATTTAGCAACAGATTGGATTGGAGGGGAGGGAAATTGAGGGAGGAGTTGCATCCTATGTGACCTGGAGGATGGTTGTAACCTCAACAATCCAAAAGTTTGGAAGAGATGAGAAGTAATAGGAAAGATGAGTTCAGTTTTGCACATGTTGACTTGAAGATGTCTAAAAGACCTCTGGTTTGAGATGTCCAATAGGCAATTGAAGATGGGGAAACTGGAGGCATGAGAGAAATGATCTGAATGGAACTGGTAACTGAATCCATGAGAAGCGAAGAGATCACTAAGAGAAATAATATAAAGGGAGAAAAGAAGAGGGACCAGAACAGGACCTTGGGGGATACTGACAGTGGGAACAGCCTGGATGAAGATCTAGCAAAAAGAACTGAGGAGTGGTCGTACTGGTAGGAGAACGTTCAATGAGCTCTCCATGTTGCTGACTGTTACACTCCTTTAATGCTTGTCTATGTTGACACAGGTTACATTTTGAAAACTAAAGCTCAACACCAAAAATATGCATTTCACAACAATGAAAATGAAAAAACCCCAACTAATTCCCTTCACTGTCACCAAAATGCTTTGTGAAGCATTTACCCTAGGTTATAACATGCTTACAAAATAGCAACCAAAGATAGAAAGATCCTGTGTAGCACAGACCTCCCAAGTCCCAGCTTGTGATGTGTATATATAACTAAATTTCATTAAAATACATGCATTGGTCAGTGCTTTGTAGTTCCTCATAATGGGATCTGACCTACAACAGATACATCTGACATATCAGAAATTCATAAGCAGGATTTAAATATTGCCAAATGAGACCTAGATACTACTTCTAGGTGTTTGGTAATTTTGGATTCCAAGGTTTTATATATCCATATAAATATCTACATATAATATGTTTATATATGCATATAAGGAAAGCAAAATATATTATTTCTTCTATTTGACTATGCATATATGTTTGTATTGTTTTTTTCAAATGGAAAGACTACTTTATTATATATATGGTATGTTGGTCCTCTTTGAGAAGAAGGACAAATACAACAAAATGATGAGAAGGAAAAATTCTAGTTTTATTTGTAAAATATCCATTTGCTCTCAATCTCCTTGTTGCTTTACACAAGTTTTGCTCTTGATACATTTCTTATCCAGTAGTATGTAAGTGTGATGGGTGGGAAGTGGGGGAGGAAAACCAAGCAAATGGGGATTCAAGTTGTCATGCAGCTTTGAACGCAAGGCCTCACTGTTTCATTTGTCCTATTTGGGTAGAGGCAGCTAGGTGGTGCAGTGGAGAGAGTACCAGAGCAGGAGTCAGGAGGACCTGAATTCAAATCTCATCTCAGACACTTGACACTCACTAGCTGTGTGACTTTGGGCAAGTCATTTAACCCCAATTGCCTCATTCTGAGTCATCTCCAGTCATCCTGATGAATATCTGGTCACTGGATTCAGATGGCTCTGGAGGAGAAGTGAGGCTGGTGACCTGCACAGCCCTCCCTCACTCAAAACAAAGTCAAGTGCAAGTCATGTCATTATTTCTCTGATGGCACGGTCTTCTTTGGCAACGAAGGACAAACACACACCTTTAGGGTTTTTGGTTTTCTGTTCTTAGTTGAATGTCTATAGGAGACAAAATAGATGAATCTATAACTTTGTGATCTTCAAAATGTCAGAAGAGCCACCAGCAATGAGAGTCTATAGCAGAGTAGTTGCAGTAGCCAAGCCCAAGGAGAAGAGCTCTTCCTAAGGAGAGACCTACTTAGAACAACCCAATAGTAAAGTGACCTGGCCACAAAGATGCCATGTCCAGCAAGCAAAGGGGAGACTTGTCCATTGACTATTCCATGAAGTGAACTTGACAGGAGGAATATTTGTAGCAATCATTTTAAGTCTGAGTCCAGGGGTTCGTTGTAGGTGGTAAAGAATGTTCTCCAAGTTTTGAAGGGTTTTGTACTTCAGGTCTTGCTATGTCTTCTTAGTAAATATCCACTTATAAAAGCTAATTGATGTTAATTTGTTAACTGATATTGAGATCAATGGGTACATTTATATTTGAGTGGTACTCACTGGTTAGATGATATTGAGGAGATGGTAAATGGTTGATTGATATTGGAAGATATGCAGCAGATAGGAACTTGATGGTATGTAAAAATGCCCCCAACCCTTCAGAATTATTGAATCTTGAAGGGAGAAATAGCCAAGCTTTGGGGACCCCACTTGCTTGTCCTAGTATAGATTTGGAGAATGAGTCCCAGAACATGAGTGCTACATGAAAAATCCTTGAGAATTCAGGTAGGAATGCAAAGATCCCTGAGAGCATCACTTTTGAGGACCAGATATGGAAAAATACAGATATTTTTGCCCTTTTTGAATAATGCCCTTTCACAATAATCCATCATATAATTAATGTCACTTTCTCAGCACTACTCCAACTTGAATATGCTTGAGTTGTGACAAGATAATAATTTCTAATGGCAACCAGGAACTATAAACAGAAGATTATGATCTCTCTGTAGGAAAGAAAGATGGTTGTAAGGGAGGATTTTTTGAGGGAAAGGGTCAGAGATATCTTCTATAAAATCATGAATCATATTTTTTTAAACTGTCCTTTTAAAAATAATCACATCCAAATGCTACCTGCATTTAAGACTTTTTGATAATATGGTATGCTTTGATAAGTTATTGTTCAAAAATATAACTTGATAAACCTGGTGTTGTTTTTGGAGTTGTCATACCAGTTTTAAAATTCCAAATGACTGATAAGTAGAAAATATGACCTTTAGTCTCCACGACTTGTATAAACTTATGTGAATCATTAAAGGTCAGTTAGTCAATATGCATTGTTTGAGTACCTACTATGTGCCAGGCATTGTACTAAGCACCAGGAATGCAAAAAAAGGCAAAATACAGTCCCAACCTTGAAGAGGCCAACAATTTAATGGAGAGACAACATGCAGACAACTTTGCACAAATAAGACACATACAGGATAAGTAGGAAATAATCAACAGAATGAACGTAGTAGAATGAAGACAGATTGGGAAAAGCTTCCCATAAAAGTGAATATTTTAGCTGAGATTTGAAGGAAGGCAAGCCAGGAGGAGAGATGAGGAAGACGAGCATTCCAGGCATAGGGGATAGCCAATGAAAATGTTAGAAATCAAAAAGAGATGGAGTATCTTATTTGAGGAACAAGGAGATCAGTTTCACTGAATCAGAGTACTTGGTGGGGAGTGGGGTTGGTATGAGGTGTAAGAAGACTGAAAATGTCAGAGAAGGACTAGATAATGAAGGGATTTAAATGCCAAATGCAACATTTTGTATTTGATCCTGCAGGCCATGGGGAGCCACGGAAGTTTATTGAGTAAGGGAGGGCGACATAGGCTTTAGGAAAATCACTTCAGGGGCTGAATAGAGGATGGACTGAAATTGGGAGAGATTTGAGACAGAGAGACCAACCAGCAGGCTGTTGCAGCAGTCCATCTGGGAGGTAATGAGGTATACTAGAGAGGTGGTAGTATCAGAGGAAAGAAAGGGGTGAATCTAAAAAATGTTGCAAAGGTTAAATCAACTGGCTTTGGCAACAGATTAGATATGAGGAGTAAGAAAATTAACACCTAAGTTTTGAGGCTGGGGAACTGGAAAAATGGTGGAGCTTTCTACATTAACAGGAAAATTTGGAATAAGTGATTATTTCGGGGAGAGGTGTATGTGAAAGATGATGTATACAATTTTGCCATAATTTAAAATCACATTTTAATATGCTATCATATTCTATTATTTTATTGTAATTCATTGTATAATTCTAGTCATTTAATATTTACTTTTCAAAATTTCAAATTGCATATGCCAAATAACTATTGTATTTTTCAGCTAGGTACTTCAAATAGTAATTAATTAGTGTTAATATTAAAATGTTTTGAGATTCTTTGCTTATCAGTGATAATATTAATCAATCAACAATTGCTTGGGTGCTTGTTGTCCTTCATTCTAGAAGAGGACCAAAATAACATCACTAGTCAAGTTTTCATGTGTTCCACTGTGGCTGATCAGACTAATATGAGCTCAGAATGCTCTACCACAGGTTGGCACAAATCGTCTGTGTGAACATTTGGGGTGTTTACTCCAAATCTGGGCATCCTGTGTTTCCTTTGAGCTGTCTCAATTCTGCTTTGCTTATAGAGCAACAATCAACAATATTTACTTAGTATGTAATATAAGGAATTTACTGTGCTAGGTACTCTAAGAATGACTATTCTTAATATTATTGTTTTTGAAGGGGCCCAGACCTCTGATTTCTTTAGTATAGGGAACTTCTGGTAGGGAAATTCCCTCTACCAATGAAGATAAGCAACTGTACTGTAACTTATAGTTTTAGTGAGTTCCCTGGGGCAATGAGAAGTGACTTACCCAGAGTCATAAACCTCTATATGTCAGAGATGGAACCTGGACTTGAATTCTTATTTTCCTAACTCCCAGGATGTCTTTCTACCTACTATGCTATGCTGATTCTCAGCTTCTTAAATGATCCCTTTTAAAAATGATAATGGGGACTTGAATGAGAAATGCAAATTTCCAAGCCTTAATTTCCTTATCTGCATACTGTGTATGCTAAACTAGATCATAATGCGTGTATATATGTGTGTGCATGTGTGTGCATGTGTGTGTGTGTGATGGACCCCTTTGGCCGTCTGGTGAAGCCTGTAGACCTCAATCAATCAACATTCATTAAGCACCTACTATGTGCCAGGCAGGCAGTTATGTTCCAGTGGATAGAATGTTGGGTTTTGAATCAAGGAAACTTATCTTCTTGAGTTTAAATCTGGACTTGGACACTTCCTGGCTGCATGACCTGGGCAAGTCACTTAATCTGTTTGCCTCTTTGTTCCTTATCTGTAAAATGAGCTGGAAAAGGAAATGGCAAACCATTCCATATTGTACATAGGATAAATAGAAAATAATTAACAAAGTGAAGGCACTAGAATTAAGAGAGGCTGGAGAAGGCTTCCAGTAAAGAAAATGTGATTTTAGTTGGAACTTAAAGGAAGCCAGGGAGGTTATAGGTGGAGAAGAAGAGAAAGAGCATTGTAGGCATGGGAGGTAGGCAGAGAAAATGTCCAGAGTTGAAAGATGGCTCATCTTGTTTGTGGAACTATAAGGAGGTCAGTGTCACTGGATCAAAGAATATGAGGGGGCTAAGTTAGTTATAAAGAACTTTGAATACCTAACTGAAAATTTTGTATTTGATTTTGGAAGCAACAGGGAGCCAATAGAGTTTATTGAGTAAGGAAGTGACATGGTTGGACCTTGGCTTTAAGAAAATCTCTTTGGTGGAGGATGGATCAGAGCTGGGGATGACTTGAAGAAAGCAGACTCACCAGCAGGCTATTGTGATAATTCAGTTGTGAACATTCAGTCTGCATTAGAGTGGTGGCAGTGATAGAAGAGAGAAGATGGTATATTATTTAAGAGATGAAAGGTGAAATCAGTAGGCTTTGTCAATAGATTGATCATGGTAAGGAAGAGAGAATGAGGGGCCAAGGATGAGTCTTAGGTTTTGAGCCTGAGGGATTGGTAGGATGGTATTACCTTTTATAGTAATAGGGAAGGTAGGAGTGGGGGAGAGATAATGAGTCCTGTTTTGGACATATTGAATTTAAGATGTCTGCTGAACATCCATTTTGAGATGTCTGAAAAGTACTTGGAGATGCAAGAATGGAAGTCAGCAGAGAGGCTGGGACAGGAAAGGTAGATTTGAGAATCATTAATATAGAGATAGTAATTAAATCCATGGGAGCTGATGAAATCACCAAGTGAAGTAGCACAGAACCTTGAGGGACACCTATAGTTAGAGGATTAATCTGGAAGAGCATTCAGCAAAGGAAAAAGAGAAGGAACATCCAGAGAAGTAGGAGGAGAACCAGGAGAGAGTGGTGTCCAGAAAACCTAGAGAGAACAGAGTCTCAAGGAGGAAAGGTTGATCAGTAGTATCAAAAGTTGCTGAGAAGTCAAGGAGAATGAAGACAGAGAAAAGACCATGAACTTGGCAACTATGATCAGTAACTTTGGAGAGAGCAGTTTTGGTGAAAAAATAAGGTTGGAAGCCAAATTGTAAGGGGCTAAAAAAAGAGTGAGAGGAAAGAAAGTGGAGGCACCTAGAATAGATAGCCTTTTCAAGGAATTAAGCTACAAACAGTAGAATAGATATAGGACAGTAGTTAGCAGGGGATGGAAGGATCATGTGAGGATTTTTTCAGGAAAGGGGAGATGTGGGCTCTTCTCAGAATAATGATTTGTTACTTATATTAACAACTGAAGGAAATAATAAATTTCAGTTAAGAGATTAGTGAAAATAAAGATGTATTTTTTCCCACTCAAGATAACAGATCCCCTTAAATCTGTGGGTTCATGAATTCCAGGTTAAGAACCACTGAACATAAAGATGTCTAAAGTTCCTTCTAATTCAATAATTTTATGAATATACATTATACCATCAATCTATAATAATAAAAATGAGTCTTAAAATCACTACTGTACCTCATAAGCTTATTTATAGTAGGTGAACCCACATACACATATACATACATACACATACACATGATTCAAAGTTAAAATGTACAAATCATTCTAAATTTAAGAATATGTAAGAATCACAAAATCACTTGTCTTCTGGAAATAGAATAAACAGACACATAATTGGTTTCAACTTAATTGTTTACTGGAATAATGACGTAATATACACCCTCCTGTTCTGAGTTTCAACTTTTTGAAGGTTTTCTTGGTTTATCTGCTCCAACAGTATGTGTGTGTGTGTGCATGTTTATCATTGTTAAGAAATGTTTAACAAAAATATAGGACATGCATACCCTCATCTCTCATATCTCTCATATCCACATCTCTCATATTTGAAATAGTTTTTTCTAATCTCTTTTTTTCCTTTACACTGCAGATTTTTCTCACTCCTCTCCAGAACTGAACTCTCCCTTGTAAAAAAGAAAAACAATTATAAATATCAGATACAGAGACAATGTCTAACATTTCTTAGTAACATGCTACAGATTAGATAGAAAGGAACTTGTAGCAAGACTTTGGACTCGTTCTTCCAGATCAAGGTCAACTATATTTCCCTCTCAGATCCTAGGGGCACCCCTGAGAGATTGGGAAAACTTTTCTCTAAAGCTATGGGCTTCAGGTACCTTTTCAGTGTGTTCCCTCTATTGTTAACCACCAGTGATGAGCTCCTCAGTTCCATTTAAGCAATTATATAAATTACTTTGTGCAAAGGGTCATTCACTATAAAAATACAGCAAGAAGAAAAAGCACAAATATCTTCCCCCTAGTGCCAGGGGAATATAATGTTTCCTGTTTCACACCCCCCAATCTCTGGAGACAGAGAACAAACAGCATTTACCCAAATCAGTCTATTTCCAAATATGTTATAGTTGGTAAGGTGGATGATGACTCTAACTCTCTGCTATTGTTGGGCAGAGTTAGGCAGGTCATTAGAGGCTTCACTTCTCATCCTCAGACTTCCAGAAAATCCTGGTATGGATTCTAGATCCCAGACTTGCGTTGGCTCATTTCCTTGAACCTAAGAAGTTCACAAGGTCATAGATATCTATGAACATTTTCCCAATCTCCTACACCTAAAAGCAGGAGAGAATAGACATAACGGGGACAGAAGCAATGGCTTGGTCATGTACTCCCAGGTTCAGAGTCCCAGTGGGAAGAGAGAGGCCCAAGGACTCTCTCCCACCAAGAGCTTAGCTTACTCCCTGATTCCTCATTTGAACACGGCCAGGAAGGGATGGTTCCTGACTTGCTTTGTCTAGTTAATGCCTTTTGAAAGTATCTTAGTTTTGGCTATGCAGGCAATCAATGTGCTATCTCTTCATCATGTTGATTAGCAGTAGCTGAATGTCTGTGCGTGCTCTAAATCAGGGAGAAAGGTGATTCTATTACACTTCATCATGCTTTCCCAGAGCCAGACCCTCTGATCTCTTCTATGAGAGATGACATCAGCAGAGTGTGCTCTGTATATTTACTATCTTTATTGTACAAGGCATTTTTTCATTGTGTATTGGGTCACCTTTAATTTTGATTCTTCTAAGACTTTGGAGCTCTCTGATTAACAATCCTGTTGTATCACTGGGAAAATACTGATGTTAAAATGATGGGCTTTTGCAGCAGGAAGTAGTTTGAGATCACTGAAAGCATTGTTAAATTTCCTAATATGTGAACAACCTAATCTCTTCCTTTTATTAAAAATTCTGGATGTAGTTCAAGAGCTATTGGTAGTGTTTGTCCCAAATGGACTAATATTGATGTAATAACTCAATGGCTTGCCTATCCAATTACACTTCATTACCAACAATGGGTTTTTTTTTAATTAATTAATTTTTAGTTTTCACCATTCACTTTTATATGATTTTGAGTTCTAAATTTTTTCCCTCCATCCTCTCCTCTCTCACCAAATAAGCAAGCAATTTGATATAGGCCATACATGTATAATCATATTAAATATATTTCTGTATTAGTCATGTTGTGAAAGAAAAATCAGAACAAATGGGAAAAACCATGAGAAAGAAAAAAAAACAAAAAAATAGTATGCTTCGATTTTCATTCCAACTCCATAGTTCTTTCTCTGAATGTGGATAGCATTTTACATTATGAGTCTTTTGGAATTGTCTTAGATCCAAATATGGGTTTTTTTATCCCACTTTTTGTATGGGTAGTCTTTTGAAAGACTACAAAAATTAATAGTATCTACATATAGGTATATAAAAAGCATTTATATAGCCCTTTACTGTGTGCCAGGCGCTTTACAATTATTATCTCATTTGATAGTCACAACTCTGTGAGGTATGATATATCATCATTTTATAGATGAGGAAATTGAGGAAGACAGGTTAAGTGACTTGCCCAGGGTAATGCAGCTAGTAAGCATCTGAGACTGGATCTGAACTCAGGTTTTCCTGACTTCAGGCTTTGTGCTCTATCCACTGTACCACCTATCCACTGAGACAGACCTACAATGCTCAGAAACTCAGACCTATACCGCTCATTGACTCAGTAAAGGGTAAGCTACCAGAGTAGCATCAGTAGAACTTTTTGTCATCAGTAAATTCTTATTTTATTAGGACTCAGAATCACAGAATCATGGCATGCCCAAATGGAAAAAAGACTTCAGGGGTCCTCACTGTAAAGAAGGCCCTCTACAACATCCCTGTCATGTAATCATCCAGTGTCCACCTGAAGATTTCCAGTGAGGAAAAATAGCTCTTTCCCAAAAGTAGCCTTTCTGGTTTTGAACAGTTCTAATTTTTTAGGAAATTTTTCTTTACGTTGAGCCAAAATATGCCTCTTTAACTTGCCAAACAGAAAGAGTTCAATCTCTCTTCAACATCTATTTAACTACTTTAAGATCATTTCCAAGTTCTTCCTAAGCAGAATGAGGTCCCCCACCAGGGTGGAGTGATTAGTACATTTCCACAGGACACAAAATGTAGGGTACTGACATTTATAATCATTTAGCAACAAAAACAATAGAACTTAGTATATAGTCTTATCCCCAATATTGAAACTTTTGCTTTCATCAGTGTGGGGGAGTTCCTGACGTAGAAATCCCCGCTGATGTATATCTTCTTTATCTTATAGACTTGGAGCCTTGCCTGGAGCATTGAGTCGTAACTTCCTCACTGTTACACAGCACAAATAGGTCAGGTCTTGAACTCAAGTCTTCTTGACTTGAAGGTCAGCCCTATATCTGTTGTACCTTTCAGTCTTTCACCAGTGCCTATTTCAGGAAGAAAATTCATTTAAAAAGGAAACTTATAGATGGGTAGGCCTCTCCAGAAGCAGCCTTATTCTGGGTTCAAGGGCAGTTTCAAAGGGTAAGTGTCTGATTTCTTTCCCTTCTACCTTTCCTCCCCTACTGTTCAACTGAGGACTCCTTGCATGTTCATAACATTGGTTCCCTTAAATCTCTTTAGTTTCTCAGCTCCTTCAGCTGTTTACATATGGCAGCTTAGATTTTTTGAATGTCATGTGACACTGTTGACTTATATTGAGTTTATAGCCACCCCAAACCCCAGATCTTTTTCATATGAATTATGTGGTCTAGTCATACTTGGTAGAGTAGACAGAATACCAGACGTGAAATATACTTATCTTTACTAGGTGTAGGACTGTGGGAAAGTAGATTAACCTTTTTTTGGCCTGTGTCCTTACCTATAAAATGGAATAAAAATATTCATCATATATTTAACATAGAATGTTCTGAGGCTCAAATGAGATAATGTATATAAAATGTACTTTATAAATTGTAGAACATTATACTTACCCCCATTAAATTTCATTTTATTAGACTTGGCTTATCATTTCAGCCTACTAAGACCTCCTTAGTTCCGTTCTGTATCCTTTCCACTTTCATTCAGTCTGCAAATCTGATCAGTGGGCCACCAATGTCCCAGTCACTGACAAAAGTATTGAACAGTACAAAACCATGAATAGGTTTCTGAGCCCCTTCAGTAGTGATATCTTTCCAAATTAATATGAATTCACTAGTGACCAGACTATTTGGATCTGGCCATTCTATCAATACTAAGTTCAGTTAACGGTATCATCACCCAGCCCACAGGTCTTCATTTTGCTTCTTAGAATACTGATCTAATTCATAGCACCACCAACAGTGCACTAATGTGCTTGTTTTCCTACAATCATCATTTTCAACAATTGTAATCTTCTCTTTTGGGGTCATTTTTGCCAATCTGATGGATGTAAGGTGGAACCTATTTGTTTTAATTTGAATTTCTCTAATTACAATTAGTTTTGAGTATTTTTCTTCTAATTATTAGTGATGTGAAGCTTGGATTTCTTCCTTTGAGAACGACCTGTTCATATTCTTTGACCATTTAGCTACTGGGGAATGGCTCTTATTCTCACATATTTAAATATAAGACCTTCATTAGAGAAATCACTGCAAAAATTTTTCCCAGTTAACTGTTTCCTTTCTAATTTTAACTATATTAAATTTGTTTGCATAAAACCTTTTAAAAGTAATATAATTAAAATTGTCCACTTTAACTTTGATGATACTCTCTGATCCTTGTCTGGTTTCTTTTCTGTATTTTAAAAATGTTTTATTGACACTCTTTCCCCTACTTTTCATCTTTAGTTCTACTTTCTAACTCACCTTCCTTTGTGACAAATAAATACAGTCAAGTAAAATAATTCAACACATTGGTCGTATCTGAAAATGTACATATTATTCTTGCTTTCCTTTACATTCCTGTGGTTATTGTGTAAATTGCTCTCTTGGCTATACTCATTTCACTCTGAATCAACTCATGCAAATCTTCCTAGGTTCTTCTGAATGTCATATTCAGTATTTATTAGGATGTCACAATGATAGGTACATTTTCAGATACGACCAATGTGTTTTTTTTAAGAACCGCGATCAACACAATTAGATTCTGTTCTTTTTATCACTCAGATTGATAAGAAAAGTGTCTTTTTCTTTAGGTTTCTATCCTTGAAATCTAAGTACTTTAACTTCAGAAACTAAATCTTTAAAATACAAATATAGCCATCATATTTTCATCAAACCTATAGAAACACAAAGTGTCACTTTATTAAATGATCCAGCAAGGGAGTTTAACTGCAATAGTACACTTTCTGAATTGCACACCAGGTGGTGCTCTACCTAAACTACCTGCTCAGGCCTTGTGTGTTACTTTCTCTGATTCGTGTACAAGGTGGCCCTTTCTTAGTACAGTACAGTAATCCTGCTAGCTGGCAATGGACACAGCCTACAAAGGCCCACCTGGTCCCTCCATTGCCAAGTCCATGTTGTTGCAGCACCAAAATAGCCTTGCTCAACCATTCATTAGCCAGGTCCAAATTTCTCTAGGGAAATAATGAAATATTGCTGAAAGTTTTAGAATATGAAATTTGTCATCTATTCTTAGCTTAGAGCCCCCTGTAACAGATTTTACTCTCTCAGGTCACTTTCCAATACATTCAGGGATTCACAGGTCTACCTGCATGCTGTGTTCATGCTGTGTTCATTGTGTATAAAGTGAAAATGAACTATACTCAGCACTTTCTGTGGAGATAGTTAATTGCCATGGTTGCCACATGAAGACTGCCCTACACATCCTGGTCTTCTAGTTCTGGAATAGTAGCTAAATCAATACTACCTTTAAAACTGGAAAGGGCATAACAATTAACTGCCCTAAGACTCTGTTCCTAGTTCCTGGTACTATTATGTAAACCCAAACTCCTCTCTCTCATCGCCCAGAGATCTACTGTGTCCCAGGCCCCAATAAACTCCTTGAGGCCAGGAATTCATTTTTTGTATTTGTATTCCCAGTTCCCCAGCACAGTGCCTAACTTAAGTGCTTTTTTATTCCTTAATTCATTTAAACTGTATACTAGCCTTCCTCCCATTTCCCTCTGAGACCTTTGTGTGTGGAAAGGGGTAATATAATCACAAACCTCCATTGTCATGGAAAAGTAATAAGGAAGTTTGCTCCCGGTTACAAGATGATGAACCAGAAAAAAAAACATGGGGAAGATGAGGAGTCTTTCATTTTCCATTGAAAGTTCAGCACCCCCTGATTCCTGGGTGAACAAAATTCCTAGCTTGATGGTCATATAAATGGTCTTGGATACTCTGGATCTTTTTAATTTTTAAAAAATTTCAGTTTTTATTGATCTTTTCTGTTATATTAATTTCTGAACATATTCTTCCCTCTTTTCTTCCCAGTGATTCAAATTTTATTTTATATGTTTTAAAAATATAAAAAGTAGGGGAAAACGAAGTTCAGCAACCCTGACCAATGTTATCATTTGAATCTGCCAGTACATACGCAATGTTGCAGACCTATGCTCTCTCCCTCTACAAAGAAAGGAAGGATGTGAATTTTCTCACCTCTTCTTCAGGGACAAGCTTTGTATATAACGATCATTATAATTACACTCTAATCAGTTTTTGTTATTGCTCTTCTGTTTACACTATAATTATTACATATATAGTTTTCCTGGTAATAGTTATTCAACTCTACATCAGTTTATATGCCTTTCCATGCTTTTGTTTTCTTTTGGAACAGCAATATTATGTTCAACTTTTATGCCACAATTTGTTTGGTCCTTTCTCTAATTGAGAGGCATCTACATGTTTTTTTTTCTTTTGACCATCAAATGTGTTGCTATGAATGTTTTTGTGTGTATATTTGTGTGATCATCTTGGGCTATGTGCTTAGCAGAGAGATTTTTGTGTCAAAGGGTGGGGACATTTTAGTCACTTTTTAAATAAGCATAATTGCAATTGCACTACTGTTGGACCAGCAGTATATTAGCGTTCTCATCTTTTTGCAGAAATGCAGGATCTGTTTTCCTTGTGACACTGTCAACTCACCATCTCTCCTCCTGATTGAGAAGCTCTCTACATTGAACTACTTCTGTCCTGCAATGATCATAGTGTGGCTTCAGTGTTGGACCTACAGTCCAGAAGATCTGAGTTCAGATACTTAGTAGTGTGACCTTAGGAAAATCATTAACCTCTAAATTTCAGTTTCCTCATCTGAAAGAGGGATTTCTATCAATTCTAGCATCTTGGTATGTCCTTTATAACCTATCTAGTCATATCTATGCCAGTATCTACCCCCCAGGAATACTTTGATGATAAAATATTTGTAAAGTATTTTGCAAATGTTAAAGTACCATATAAATGGTAATTATTATTATTTCTGCTTCATGGAACACTTGGGGCAGAACAGCATCTACTTTCCTCTGTCATCAAAGCAGTTTCACTTCTGGTGGTAGATCTCAAACATTCTGCTGTCTCATTTTATGGAAAACTCCTAGGCTCTTAAAATCTCCATTGGGTTGACAAAGGTAAGATGGAGGCACAAATAATAATACATAATTTTAAAATTCCTTAAATTCTTGTACTACTTGTTCGTAGTAATATTGGTTAATAAACTTTAAATTCAGGTTGTAAAACCTCACTTGAGGCCCATCTAAAGGGACACTCAGAAATAACACTGGCAGCATAGTGAAGTGGAAAGAACATTCAATCTGTAATCAGATGGCACAGGTTCAAATGCAGATCCTAAGGCAAGTTACCTAAACACTCTAGGCTTTAGTTTTACTTGTAAAATGATAAGAGTTCCAGGCCTGCATTCAGGAAGACCCAAGTGCAAATGTAGCTTTAGACATTTAGTATTAGATTTATTATCTAGACTTTTGCTATTAGACATTTAAGTGATACAAGTCACTTAACCTTTGCCTGCCTCAATTTCCCTATCTGTAAAATGGGGATCATAATAGCACCTACCTCCTAAGTGTTATTTTGAGGATCAAATGAGAATATTTGTACAGTTCTTAGATAGTACCTGGAACACGGTAGGTAATATATAAATGATAGCTATCGTTATTATATTAAAGTTCCTTCCAGCTCTAACTTCTATGACAACTTCTCTTTTTAATAACACGAGGTAAAAAAATGAAGTGTTGCAAAGATCTCAAAATGAGTTAAAAGTCTGAGTAAACTTAATCTCACAATGTGTTTCATATCTTGTCTGTTTTTCCTCCTTCCTAGAACAGAAATAGTGACTTTATAATGAAAAAATTCCAGAAACTGATTTAGAAGATTAGAAATAAGAAAAACAAATGAGGATCTATCTTTCTATCTCTGTTTACTGAGAGGCTGAAATGAACATATACAAGTTGTATGTGCTGAATCTTCTTTCAAATCATTCCAAAAAAAGGCAGTAGGGTCCTCTGGCCTTTGTTGTTTCATCTTATATCGTCTCCATTTTCCCCACAAGTTGTCTGGATTCGTGGCTGCTGTAGAAGGGCTGCTTCCTCTCGTTTGGCTGCATGACTTTCTAGATGTAGGAGGTGAGTCTCCTCACATTTAGTACATTTTCCGTTGATTATATGTACAAGGCAACTTAAATCTCCCCAAAGAGCATAAAAAAACATTTTTATAGCATTTTTAAAAAAGTCTATTTTCTTTTGTATGATGAAAAAACTTCTTATTTCAAGAGAAGAAGCTGCAAGCTGGAACCATATTGGAACACCTAGGGGCAACTCCCAAAGAGACACTATTATTTCCCTTCAACCCTTCTGTCCTAGAGTTTTGGTCCCATTGGTGGAGGTAAGTGAGCCGTGAGAGGGGTGAGCTGTGAAGATAGGTGAATCATAACCCACTCCTCTCAAGGAAGGCTTTTTGTGAATTTTAGAGTACTATGTAAACATGAAAAGTTATTAATGACCCACATAATCCACACCAAAACAAAGGGAAACCATTGCCAGTTTGGAGACATGAAACTCATTTAGGAATCATAGAAATTTCAAGCTAGAGAGAGAATGAAACAATGAAAAGAGTAGTAGCTTTGGAGTCACAGGACCTGAGTTCAAATATTATCTTTGATTCTTACT
Organism: Notamacropus eugenii; assembly: GCF_028372415.1. Classification (NCBI taxonomy): domain Eukaryota; kingdom Metazoa; phylum Chordata; class Mammalia; order Diprotodontia; family Macropodidae; genus Notamacropus; species Notamacropus eugenii. The sequence goes on from NC_092876.1 coordinate 104,426,994, forward strand.
ACCTGAGTGTGCTTGAGCACTTCATCTCCCTAGGCCTCAGTTTCCATATCTGAAAGACATGATGTCTCTTCCAGCCTCTACATCTGTAGTCCTGGCGTCCTAGAGGTCTTCTACTCCAGTGGTCTCAAGCTCAAATTGCATGTTACTTTTAATATATCTACAATATCTCTACTTATTGCAGGTGGGGTAGCTCCCTGAAGGCAAGCCTGTTGGTGCTATATGCTACACTATACATGTGTAAGAAGATGTGATTTCACATTATTGGAGGACACAAGGCAAAGGGTTTGGGAAAAAAATACTGCAGGCATCCAGAAATAAGCAGTTTAAATACCAAGGAACCATAGTTAGGATTCACACAGAATCAAGAAGCTTCTACTATAAAATGAGAAATCCTGGAATATGATATTCCAAAAAACGAGACAGGCTCATGACAAAGAACTTACTCTGTAACACCAAGTATCCTACGGACCAATAAAAAAACCCCACAAAAAAACCACCCACACTTTTAATGGAAGAGGACTTTACAAGCATTTCTGATGAAAAGATCAGAGCTGAATAGGAACTTCGAAATACAAACTAAGTCCAAAAAAACCTCCAAAGGAAATTTAGTCAAGCAATTGGAAGGATCCATACGACTATGTAGTGTTAACATTTTGATAGGGGCAATGAAAACAAGTGTACCTTCAGAACATCAATGTCTTTAAAACAGATTAAGACAGTTAAATGACAAAAAAGTCATCCTGGGAGTGGATTGATTTTGTTTTGAGTGTTCTAAGAGGAGAAAGGGAAAGGAAGTAAAAGAAGAAAAACATCAGAGGAACAAGGAAGAAGGGGTGTAAATAGAAAAAGTGAGGGCAGTGGTCATCAGATGAACCTCATTTAACTGGAAAAAAAGAGGACTGAATACACACTCACAAGGCTTGGTGTAGAAACCATTAAACTCAACAAACAAGCAGGGATAGAGAAAGGGTGTTTGGGAAAGGTTAATATTGGAGAAGCAATAGTCAAAAGCAGAACAAACTCCTCATTTGTGAAGGAAAGCAAAGAAATAGACTCTAAGAGGTTGCCTCAGATCAGTAGTATAAAACTAAAATAGAAAGGGTTCCCTGCTGGTCATATACTAACTAGCCCTCCCCCATTAACATTAACTCTGTTGTATTACATTTTTATTTTGTTAAACATTTCTCAATTATATTTTAATCTGGTTCAGGCAGCTTGGGAGTTGTGCAGCCACTTGCAGCCCACAGGCCACAAGGTTGATACATTTGTCTTAGATTTCCTTTACATAACTGAGGAATGCCTGAACAAACTGTGGTATATGAATTTAATGGACGATTAGCATTCTATAAGAAAATATACAAGGAATAATAGTCTCAGAGATTCCTGGGTGCACAGTGAAGTGAGAAGAACCAGAACAATCTAAACAAGGCCAGACACTACAAAGGAATACAACTTTGCAAGACTTAAGAACTCCGTTCAATGCAGTGAACAGCCATGTCTCCAGAAGACCTAAAATGGAACATGTTACCTACTTGCCTGCAGGTGATAGACTCAAAGTACAGAAAGACTTTTTTTTTTTTTTAAATAGACAGTGCATAGATTTGTTTTGCTTCACTATGTTTATTGGTTACAATTTCTTTTCTTTCTCCTTTTATTTATCTGACAATGGGGTAATGGCTGCAGGAAACTCGTGGGGATAGAGGTTTAGCAATAGTGATGCCAAAAAAAGGGCCCTTGTAACATTTTTAAATGTAGAGAACAGAAAGGAGTTGAGAAGTAGAGATAAGGGAAGTTTTGAAAATTTAAAATGACAAGTTTTTTTAAAAAAGCAAGCAGAAGAGTCATGGTTTCTTATAAATCCCCCCATTTGTGTACTGTGTATAAAAATTTTTTTTGTGGTCAGATTTTTTTTTTTTAATTAAAAAGGATTAGATTTGTTTTTTGCCTCAGAGGGATGAACTAGGCCCAGTGAGAATTTCATAAGGCAGATCTTGGGTCCCTTTAAAAAAAACTTCCTAGCCTTAAGAGCTACCTCAAAGTAGAACAGATTACCTCATGAGGTAGTGAATTTTCTCTCAAGCAAAAGCTAGAAGACTACTGGTTGAGAATTTTGTAGACAGGGTTTCTCAATCAGGTGTGGGTTGAATTAACTGGCCTTGGGGTCCCTTTCATCTTTGAGGTTCTATGATTCTGATGTCATATTCAAATGCCACAAACTCAGATCTTAGCACCTATGTATATTCCAGTTCATTACTTGATTGACTTATGGTAATTTATAATGGCTCTTGTGGGCCATTGCAGGTAAGTCTAATTCATTAGATCCTAACTCTAGCTAATTTTATTTCCATAATTGGGAACATTATTTAAACCAAGGATCAGCAAGTTTTTAAAGAAGTACTAGGCCAAGTTGCTATTTACTCCTAGTAATAACTAGGCTACTTTTAACTAGCCCTTATCAGTTTTAGGGGGTAGGCTCTTACATCAGATACTACTTGGCTTTTCTCTAAAACCTTAGTCATTGTGACCAGGAAAGGGGATATATCTCAAAACCTCACTACTTGTCATTCCACTATTATAGTCTCATTCCACTGGTTCTAAAACTTCTCCAAATCTGAACCTTTTAAGAAGCACATGTCAAAAAAAAGATGTACATGTCACCTTGTCATAAGCTTCTCTTCTGCATTCCCTCAAATCCCCCACCCCTCCTTAAGGTATTATCAGCAAGAGTTCATTGACACAAGGCTGAGATTAAGAATGGGATAAAGGCTAGATGAGAATGGGCCTGGAACACTGAAGGAGGAAGAGGAGGGAAAGTGATTCTGAAACGGAGAGAGTACCGAAACCCATCTTTGCCTGGGCTGCCCATTATGCTGATGCCTTGTTCACTCCGACTTTCTTTACCAATGCCCTGACTTTTTTTGCCTGTTTTGAGTATTTCCAGTTCTTAGCTCTTAACACTGTAGGTTTTAAGACAGGAGGGGCAAGGAAGCAATAAGACATGTGGCTTCTATGAATCCCAACTCTAGAATCTGGATTCTGGATTCTATGCTCACAGGATGAAGAGGCCCTTATCCCCTACATTTAATTTTGAGTCATTTCTCAGAATGCTCTCCACACTGCCCACATTCTGCACCGGGTCGAGAAGAAAGCGACTTGGAACTCTCGAACTATATAAGTGAGCCATTACCATTCCAACAAAAGTTGAATTTCTTGCCATTCCCTAACCTCATTCAATACTTTCCTAACTAGGAATGCTTTTGCTCACGTCTGAGACTAATTCTATCTCAGGCCCATCCATGACACCCTTCAAGACCCGGGTCAGAACCATCTCTGCCAGCAAGCTTTCCCAGATGTAACCCTGGAGAAACGGTCTCCCGGACCGAACCCCTCCTTTGTATTGACGACCCCACTCATTTCTACAATAGGTCTCATCTTCTCCACTACACCACCAGGTCCTGGAGGGAAAGGCTACTTTTGCCTTCAGCTTGGTGTAGTTCACAGGCACAATGGCGCAGTGCCTAGGCTTAGGAGCGCCACTGTAAACTGACAAAATGGTTGAGGTCCAAATCTTACAACAGGAAGAAAGTTTACGTCCTAAAGCTTCTACTTAACAAAAACAGGAGGTGCCACAAACATGAGGCTGAAATCTTAACCGAACCCGTGTGATACTGCGGGGAAAAAGGTCTTTGCTGTTTGTCGACAGCCAGCGTTCAGGTTCCATTTCGGTACGAGGGGCTGGGGCCAGGCCGGTCAGGGCCCGGCCGTGCCCGGGGGGCCCCGAGGCAGGCCCGCGCAGGTAAACAAGGCCCCGCCGCGCCAAGGGCGGGCGTGCAGGGGAGCTCGTTCGGCCATGAGGAGCGCGCCTCCCCCACCCTGCTGCTCTCGGGCTCCGCACCACTCCCCGCAGCGGGGTTTGCCACACACAATAGGGGGAGGCCCCGGGGGTCAGCCCCCGAAAACCTTCCCGAGGAGGCCCGGCCCCGCCTCGCCCGGGCCGGCTCCCCGACGCCGGGCCAAGTGCCGGCTCCATCCGGGTGTCGGGCCCCCTCGACGGGCACGGGGCGCCTGAAGAGAAAGAGCAGGGCTCGGGGCGGAGACTGATGGCTGATCACAAACAAGCCCCGCGATCCCCTCCCCCAGGCCCGGGATCCGCCTGCCGCTGGGGCCCTAGGGAGCTGACTCCTCCCGCGACAGCGGCGGCGGCAGCGGCCCTGCCTCCCTTCCCTGAGTGCCTGCCCCGCTCCACTCCCCGCCCTCATCACCCGCCTCCCAGGCCGCGGGCTGCTCTCAGTCACCTCGGAGAAGGGGGAGGGGGCGAGGGAGGCTCGGCCCAACCTCCATCTTCCCCCCGACCCCCATCACCTCCAACAGCCAAGGAGAGAGGCCGCCTGGCCCCGCCGCGCAGGCTCACAGCCCCGGCCAGCCCCGGCGTGCCTCCCCTCCCCCACCCGGCCGCCCCTCTCCGCCCCTTCCCGGAGCCTGCCCGGGGCCCGCCTCCGCGCCTGCCCACCAGCCCGCTTGCTCTCTCGCTAGCTCTCGCGCGCTCCCGGGCGCCTCGCCTCCGCGCGTGCTCCATAACTGTCCCCCGAGCCGACCGTCCCACTTCCCCCGCCCCTCTGCTGTTTGAATATTCTAATGAGGGAACAGTGTTCAGCCTATGGAAGAGCGGGGCGGCGTGTCACATGGCACGGGGACGTGTCAGGGGGGCGGAGCCCGAGGAGCCCCTGCCCGAGTTAAAACCGGAGTGTGAGAGAGAAAAGCGCTTCAGTAGCGAGAGGGGCCGAGAAAGTGGTGACACCGCCGGGGAGCGGGGGGAGTCCCTGAAACTTCTCCCAACAGCCCCAGGGCCAATTCCCCCCCTCAGCCCAACCCCCTCTTCGCCAGCTCCCGAGTCCCCACTCCCTGCGCCGGGGGTGGGGTGGGGAGCCAGGCCCGTCTCCCGCTGGGACACACATAGGGGCCGGGAGCGGGGACGGGACCCCCGAGGCGGGTGGACGGACGGACGGACAGTCAGGCAGGCGGACAGACAGACGGCCGGGCGTCCGGCCCAGCCGGCAGGCAGAAGGAGGAGGTGGGGGTCTGCTGGGGTGGCCAGGGGCGAGGGGAGTTTCCTCTCAACTATCCGGGGAGAAACTCCCCTCAGCCGGAGGAGAGCCCCCGACCGTGTTTTCCTCCCGGGGGCCGCGCTCCCCCGCCCCACGTAGCGGCGGCCGCCGCCTCCACCTCCTCCACCAGCTCCACCACCACCACCACCATCTCCTCTTCCTCCACCACCTCGGGCCCCGGTGTCCCCGGCCAGCACTATGCCCATCTTACTGTTCCTGATAGACACGTCCGCCTCTATGAACCAGCGCAGCCATCTGGGCACCACCTACCTGGACACGGCCAAAGGCGCGGTAGAGACCTTCATGAAGGTACCGACTGACCGAGCCAGCTGGCGAACACGGCCGGGGTGGACCCGGGGAGCGGACGATCAGGGGTGGGGGGGTGGCCAGGGGGTGGGGGAGACCCGGCTGCGGGAACAGCCCGGCGTGGGGACCCCCCCTCCCGCCACCCCCGCGGGCGGGCGGGCGCTGGGGTCGGGCGGGGGGCTCCGGAGGGTGGGGGGGGGCCCTGCGTGTGTGCTGCACGGTGGGGAGCGGGGGGGCTCGGTCCGCCCGCGGGGATGCCTCGTAACCCGGGCTGTGTGCTCCCCCGCCCGCCCTGTTCTCTCTCCCCCCTCTCCCGCTCCCTCGCAGCTCCGTGCCCGGGACCCGGCCAGCCGAGGAGACAGGTATATGCTGGTCACCTTCGAAGAGCCTCCCTACGCTATCAAGGTAAGGGCCCCCGCCCGGCCCCGCTTCGCCCTCGCCTTCCCCCGCTCGCCTAGCCCAGCCTTGCCTTCCTTATTCCTTCCTCTCTCGCCCTGCTCCCCTCCCCCCGCCCCATTCACCCTTCATTATGCTCCCCTCCCCCCCGCCGCGGCCTCGGGCCCGCTCCCCGGCGTCTTTTCTCCCCGTCTCTCGGCCCCCCGCCCCCGCCCGCGATGCTCGTGGGGCCGGGAGAAGAGGAGCGGCCGCGCCGCGACCTCCTGCCCGCCGCCGGAGCGGCCGCCCGCGGCGGCGGCGCTGCTATCAACATGGCCGACATTTCCCCCCGTGTGCTGCGAGCGGCGGCGGCAGCAAGGCACTGTGGGGGATGTGTGTTCAAGTTAGCGAAGTGACAGCGGCGGCGGCGGCAACTCGGGCTCAAGTTTGGCTTTAAAGGGAGCTCGGGGCTCGCGCGGCTGGCGGGAGCGGAGCCCGTGGGAGCGGAGCCCGCGGGAGCGGAGCCGCGGCCGAGCCGCCCGCCGCCCGCGCCGGACGTGGTGCCGCCGCGCCCCCAGGCGCGCCCCGCGGGGGCCCCGGGCAGCGGCCCCAGGAGCGCCCCGAGGCCCGTCGTGGGGGGGAAATAAACCATTGTGCATTTCTCTTTGCAGGCTGGATGGAAAGAAAACCACGCCACGTTTATGAATGAACTGAAAAACCTTCAGGCTGAAGGACTTACGACTCTTGGCCAATCCCTAAGGACAGCTTTTGATTTGTTAAATTTAAATAGATTAGTAACTGGCATAGACAACTATGGGCAGGTAGGTTGAATATTCAAGTGGGAAACTAGTTCATTTTCCTTTTTTCTGAAGAGACCGTTCCAGTTCACAAACTTTCCATAATATGACATTTTCAAATGTACCTCCTCTCAAAGCAGATTTAACTCGAGAAGACATGCACACATTAGGGACAGTTCTGTCCCCTCATGTTATTCGTGAAAAAGCCTTTGTTTTCTGAACTTCACTTCCTTATTTAAGACGCTGACATTTTATGGCCCTAGTACAGTTGAAGAATACTGACATTAATTTGTGATTAAGAGCAGGGAAATCTGTGTTATGTCCTACTGTCACCTGCTTACTATGGTGCGACTGTGCTCATACGTACGACTGTTGGCTGACTTTGAGGCACAGGCATTAGTAGGGGCTTAGGGGCTTGCTTCATTCTGCTAGTCAATAAAGAAACAGGGAAATCCATCTGCTGCACAAGTGCTTATCCATTCCTTGTATGTTTCTTGTCTGAAGGGTAAGAAAAGTACACTCTCACCTAAGTGCAGACTTCAACCTCTTGAATACACTAGGATTTCTGAACTTCTTTTTGAAGGATCCAGAATTGGCTTCTACTGCTGTTAATGAACTAAAAATGTTAGGTCCAGAGGACAGAAAAAGTTTTTGCTCTTTCCTAAGAGCTTTTTTTTTTTTTATTCAACCCCTTGGGTTTCTCTGGAAGCTATGGAAGAACCCTTTCCCCCTAAGTCCCTGTATTACAGCTGCTGCTCATCAATTTGAGGATCAGACAAGACCTCTTTTGGAGCCTGGCAACATCATTCTCTAATCCGCGTGATGGTTCAATATGGAGTAATCAAGTTGCTCCATTAAAACATTCCGTGAGACTGTTGGCCTGAGAAATAAAAGATCTGCCTGAGACCCAAGAGGTTCAGTTGTTACCTGGAAGTACATTCCACTCCTACCACAGGGATCTGTTATAGTTAAATATCTGCCTTTGCTCCACTCAGCTCCCTTGAACCATGACTACCAGTTAGTAGGACTGTTCTCTCCCACTTTTGCTTCTTACAAACTAAATTTACTCTAGGAGAAGGAGCATACCTGAATTCAGTTGAGATAAGATTTTTTTTGGTATCCCCGTAGGGAAAAGTGATATGCAGTTCTTACAAAGCTGCTGTGCTAATTATTGGAAAGATCAACCTCAAAATGAATTTTGAGAACATAGCCTTCAATGTAATATACTGTTTCAGAATCCTCTCTCTGCCTAGTTACGTTAGTGTTGTCCTCTTGCGTTACGTCTGTTTTTTCTTTTTATATATCTATTTCTGTCTAGTCTCTTCTCTGCTTCCCACTCCCAACTTCCCAGTTCACTTTCTGCTAGCTCTTTTCAGTTAATAACTACTTTTTGGCCAAGGAATTTGTGAGCTTGTCATTGCTACTGTGAAAGGGTAATTTTCTTTTTTGCTTTCTCATGTGGTGAAATATATAACATGCCCTTTCACAGAATCAAAATTCATCTAGTTGAATATATCACCCCATTACATTTTAAAGTTGTTTATGAAAAACTATCAGATTCCTTATTCATCATGTTTCATTTAATTCAAATGAAGTTTTTTGAGTATTAAGTTTCTTATATGTAAGAAATAGACTGATGGAGTGGAGGGGTTTGTGTTCATTTTCTGTCTTGGCTATTTCCAGATAGAAACTTTTGAATGGAACACATGACTATTTAAACTCAAACTTGATGGTTCTGCTATATTTGGTATACCTAGGATAGGGGAAGAGCCCTTGAAATGATGTTTCAAGTTTTAACATGTCTGTATTTTGTAGGGATAATAGGGGATTGATGTAGTTGAGTAGTACAGCTCTAGACATATTTTGAAGAATAAGCATGAATTCAGACCACTAAAGTGCTCATACTGATGGTGCTTCATCATATGATGATCAGCTTGGTCTCTCAATGGCTATGCCAGTTTGATCATAAGCTCTGGCAGGTCCTATCAGGATTGAAAGGCTTTAACAACTAGCCAAGTGATAGACTGTATTTCCAGAAGTCAGCCTTGAGTTCAGAGGGAGCCATCCCTTGAAATTTGGCCACTAAATGTCAGTTTTTTGTGCTGCATCAACTCAAAAAGAAACCTGATAAGGTTTGATACCAATCTGATTTGTGGAGGGTGCTTCCCTGTTGATAAAATGGATCCTGAAGTTTTGAACTGAACTTGGATTCAAGAAGTTTATATAAACACTCTGAAGTGCTCTATTGATGTAGGAGAACATTAAGACATATTCAAGTAGCTGGAAAAAAAATGAAAGCTTACATAATTGTCAATTTAAGGGAGTAATGAACTAAATAAAATGCCTCCTCAAAAGATTCAGGTGCATTTAAATCCTAACTTAAATATTTAAGACTATGCAAGTAAAGTTTCTAGGTTTCCTTTTCACCCAGGTACCTTGGTTATGCCTGAAGTCAAGTGGGCCCATGGAAATTCTGAGGGACCTTTGTCAACCAAGGAGAAATTCTAAGATTCCTGGAACTCTAGCAAACCTTATATTAGGCAGGTGTGTAAATAGTCTTAACTAGGTAAAGTATGGGAAAGTAATAAATAAACTGAGAGGTCTTAGATGATAAAAGTCCATTATGAAATATTTTCACATTCCTAGATATCTGTCAAACTTACGGTGTTTTTACTTTTCTCTTAAATTGGATATATAAATTAATAGGATTTTGAGCCAAAAGAAATCTTTGGGATCATCTTTTTTTCTAAGCTTATTTTATAGATGAGCAACCTAGATCCCAAAATGAACTGCCTGTGGTCAAAAGGCACAGTGATAGTACCAGAGTTCTCATGTTTTTGCACAACAAAGCCAGTGCTTTTATGTCAGCACATGCACATTCAAGCAAAAATGTGCTGTATCTTAAATTGTGATTTGAACCCAAAAACAAAAAAACAAAATTTTTTTCACTGCTACCCATTTTGTCTTACTGGAAATCTTTTACTTGTGCAAATATGTTGACCAATGGCAGAATCTATAGGCAGATATTGTGGAACTGAAGTTATTAAGGGAAAGTGGAATATTTCTGATTGATAGTCCCTGAAAATACTTTTGTCCAGGCCTCTACAGTAGTATATATAAAGCACCACTACCATCCACAGTTAAATGTATTTGATTAAAAAATAATCAATCAAATGAATATATTTTTCAGTTCAGGTGTTCTCTAAACGTGAAACTAGTATGCGAACTAAATTTTTCTTGTCTAGTTATAGCAATGTCATAATTGAAAGTGTAATGAAAGTGTACATGTACACATAAAGCATCTTATCATTAAGTTACTATTGGAGATTAATTTTAAACTAAAATATTCAAAAGATGTACTTTCTATACTCCTATTAAAGATCTGAATCTGCCTTTATATATGAAATTAGGACATGTTTAAAATTTGAGGGCTAAGTTAAAGTGTACTTTAATCCTTAATTCTCCGGTTCCTATTGTCACTTATTAGTGAAACAGATTTTAAAAGGAATTTCTAAGCTATATTGATTTAGGTTTTCATCCTTTGTTTCGAAGGTATTCTCATTTGAAACTTGACATTTTTATCCCTTACTTGCCATATCTTTTTTCATTCCCTAAACTGGTGACGTATAAAATTAGTCTGTTCATGTGCTGTGTAAAATTTGTCTGCTTAGCTATTACACTATTAAAAGGGTAATGCTTACATTTTATTCAATGACTAATTTTAAAAGTCACATGTTTTGTAGTAGATAGTCTCTGGTCAGCCTTGGAAATGGAAGACCCAGGTTCAAATTTTTCCTCTAATCCACAGCGTGGGCAAATCTTTTAATCTCGCTTTGCACCTAAGAAACTCTTTAAGACTATGTAAATTAAAGATACATCATTGGTGGAGGGAGTTTACTTACTGTAGAAATCACAGGTCATTTTAAAAAAAATTACTTCTATGAGATTTGATAGCCCTGTTAATTTCTTATATAAATTGATTATAATCTTGAATGCCTAGTTTTTGTAGTTGTTCATATATTTAAATGAAGATGAAACTAGACTATTCAGACCATATATGTATAATGTGGAATTTCATTTTAAAATTTAGCCATTTGAGGGGAAAAAAAAGGGAACGTGCATGGATGTGCCTGGTGCCTCCAGTGCCTAAAAATGCCTTACTTTTTAATTATTCCAATATTTTTCTATCTGTTGATGAAGTGATGGAATTTAGAAAACTCAAATAGAAGGATCCTTAGGTACAATTACTTCATTTAAACATTTTATTATCCTAAAAATTCATTTAAATGATAGATAAATCTCTTTTTATCCATGAAATTTAACTTTGAGCAAGTATCTACTTTTGTCAATGTACCTTTTTTGAAGTACTGAAAGTCTGTGTGTTTTGTTTTTTTTTTTTTTTTTGGCTGCAGGAATGTAGCCATTCCTATATATCTGTCAAGCTTATGGTGTTTTTGCTTTTCTCTTAAATTGGATATATAAATTAATAGGATTTTGAGCCAGAAGAGATCTTTGGGATCATTGTTTTTTCTAAGCTTATTTTATAGATGAGCAACACAGATCCCAAAATGAACTGCCTGTGGTCAAAAAGCACAGTGACAGTACCAGAGTTCTCACATGTTTTTGCGTAAGGAAATAAATTGGAGACAATCAAAAATTCTATATTCATGAAAAGAGTTTAAGCCATCAGTGTAGTGGTGAATAGAGCTCTTTATCCCTGTACCTTTTGGCTGCCCTTAATACAGTCATTTTCCTTGCTTCCATATAGCTGCATAAATTTTCTCCAAAATTTTTGCCTAGACTGGGTTTTCCTGCTACTAGTAGTTTTGTACAGTGAGAAGAGCATTGTGCCCATGGGCTTTGGAGGTTGGATTATTGCCCCAACTTTCATTGATTTGTGTGACTTTAGCCAAGACACTTAATTAACCATTCTGTTCTTCAGTTTCATCCACTATAAAACAGAGATGATGCTGCCTATTCTACTTCATGGGGTTGTGTGGGAACCATGAGAGAATAAGGATTTAATTCAGCAAAAAAATGCTATTACAGATAGAAGGCATGGATTTTTGAAATCATCCCCTCCCCTCCCTTCCCCCATCTCACATATGTATGAAGTAACTAAGGCTTTGCAACAAGAGAACACTTTGGCAAGTAGCTGAGCTGGAATTTCACCCAGTTCTAATAACTGCAAAAGTGACATGCATGGGGGTCATTAAGATAAAAGCACGGGGAATTCGGAGATGTCATTGGGCTTTATAACTTTTTTACCACCTGTTAACCACCCAATTTAGTTCCATTGCTAATCAGCAGTGGAAATCAATGGTTATAAGTGATTTTGCTCACTGGTTGTCTGAATTTTTTTTTTTTGGTTTAAATTTGTAAATATAAAATATTTTCTGCTTTTATGTACTCTTGAAAAGTATTTAGTTCTGCTGCTGAATTGTGTGTGAAGCACAAGTTTTTACCAAAGCTTTGTGCAGTGTAGCAGTAATCCTCTGATTAAAAAGTAAATGATAAGAAAAGTGACCAAAGAAGTTTGTTACTTAAAAGCATGCATACACATTTATGTATATAAAAATATATATGGGAATAGTATCTTTTTTTTTTAAGGTACTTATTTTAGAGACTTTGTGTTGCAAAAATATCCTTTGTCTTATAAGTTGTTAATGGTTTTCTTACTCAGGAAGGCCCCCTAAGCACTTTTAACAGCACATTGTTTGGAATGAGGTACACTTGTAACAAAGATGAGATCTAACCCTATAATGGTTGTGATACTAGTACAATATTTCCTTTGTTCCTCAGTGGTTCATTGCTGTCCAACTTTTGGTGACCCTGTGGACTGTAGCATGCTAATGCTGTTCATGGGGTTTTCTTTGCAAAGATACTAGAATGGTTTTGCCATTTCCTTCTCTAACTTACAGTGAAGAGTTCTAAGGGAAGAGAGCTTATGTAATTAGGCACTGAAGTACTTTAAACTCAGACTTTTGAAGGTCAAATGTTAAATTGCAGTGAAAGTCAATGGAATATTCTGAAACTTGGAGAAAAAAAATCAAGGTGTGATGATAAATAGATAAAATCACTTGGTATAAATTTTGCATTTTAAGCTTTTAATTATAGAAGTTTCTTGTACACTGTCTTGTAATTTGATCTCTATAGTTTTTCATGGTTTTGAATTGATTTTTGAGTACAGGCCTGGTTTTGGGGAGGGGGAAGGGAACAAATGCTCAGGCCATCTAACCTCATTATTGCCTATTGACATGTCAAAACAGCAATGCCTAATTTAAAATGTGTGTAGAAATTCCACACACCATTGAAAAAGTGTTTTTCCAAGGAATTCTCTATTTTATCGTGGTTATGAATTTGAGATCATTTAGTTCAGCCTTTTATACCATATAGGAGACAACCTTAGAGGTTGTGAATTTCTCAGTTTAAAGCTTTTATATATTAGGAGAATTATATTGGGGGATTTTTTTTAGTTGAAAGGCACTGTTATAACATCTGTACCACTTTTTATTGTGAAAGCAAAACATTTTTACTGAGAAAGGGCTACCCATCCCTTTGTATTAATTGCTTGGCCTGACTATTAACCTGTATGTAACATTGTAACTATTGTTACAGTATTACTTTTTTTTTTTTTTTTTACAAAGTAATAGTACAATTTTCTATTTTGGTTAAATTTTTTTTTAGTGAGAGGTGTGTTCAGATGGTTGTTAACCATTTTGGTTTAAGATGTGTAGATAATCTTATCTTGAATTATGTTTTAAACATGTTAAGAGAACTTGACATATTTGAAAGCACAATATGATACAATTTTTTTCAAAGTTTGGAAATTGCATCTCTTTAATTTCAAATGAATCTTTCAATCAACTTTCCCAAAGCCATATACTAAATAGAACAGCAAAATTTATGAGTTTAATATGATTTTCTAAAAAAAAAAAAAAAAAAAAAAAAAAGCCAAACCGTGGCTCTTTGAAATCCATACTATGTTAAGAGGTGATAACTCTGGATTATAGTGATATTACAACATGTTTTGTACATTTTGGCCTCGGAAGATAATTTCTTTCATAGTATTTTAGATTTTGCCACTAATAAGCCAAATTTGAAGTGATTTCATAGGTAGTGTTGAGTTCTGAAGGGATAAAAGGTTACTAATTTGAAGGTGTTTATCAGAGTAGCAGAACAGGATTCTCAGAAGATAACATACATGTGAAAATGAGCGTCTGTAGGAAATTGTAATAAGCTGTTAAGCAGTGTCAGAAGGAATCTAGACTTGGAGGTAGAATCTCTTGCTACATGTATATTTTGATCTTAGACACAATTGAGGCAAGGGTGTTAAATTGTAGACTTTAAACCGCTTTGCAAGTAAGTGATCTTATTTAAGACTGGAGTTTCACAACTGAAATTTACAAGAGATTTCCACCTTGAGGTGGTTTCTTGGGATCCATTAGTTTGATACGCTTCATATTCCTACCTGTAGGTATGGTGAGACTGCCAGAATTAACTTTTTCCCCTCAAAATTTGAATTCAAGTCAAAGACTTGTTGTTACTGCAGCTATATGACTTTAAAAATCCTTTTTATTACATAGTAGATAGAAATGAAGACATTGAGACATACAATTATGTATATTAAAAAGTCTAGTAGCAGTAGCAGGAATGTAGTAGTGTGCTTTTCCAGTTGCTTCAGCATAGCAAAGTTTTTGTTTCGTGATACTACCATATTTGTATACGTGACTAATATGTATTTCAGAAACTTTTAAACTATTTAAATGAAATATTTTATAAAATTGAAAGATGCTTTTGTTGAGTGGATCTGTTCTAGATCTCTTGAGCTGAACGAATACTAAAAAGATGAACTTCAGGGTTTCTTAAGTGAAGAGACCCATGTGAAATGTAAAAGTCTTCATGATCTTCTCTTTTAAGAAACTTGGAAATTAAAAGAAGTGTGTGTATGTGAGAAACAACTTGAAAAATATCTTGGAGATTGTTCCAGTTAGTAATGAATCATGTAACTAATGAATGATTAGCCATACATGACTAATCCAATGAGTGTGAGGAAAAGACAAGATTCAGTTTTTGTGTATTTAAGAGTCTTGAATTTAGAAATCAAACTATTATCCAAGATTGAAAACTATAGTTGTTAGATTGTCCTTTATATCAAAAATAAGCATTTTGTAGTTTGCTTATCTGTGTTCCTAGGTGATGGAGATTCATCAGAAATATTACATGCAACCCATAGTCAAAATATAAGTATAATTGAAATTTGATTTCTCAAGAATGCTGCTCTTTAGATTGTTTAGTTTGCAAAATGTCTAAGCATGTGAAGTATATTTATAAACCTTGATTAAACCTAATTACTAAACTTGATTCTGAAGTATTCAGTCATTGTCACCTACAGAAAACTTTGTGTCAGTTTTAAAACCAATTATGCATGTTGACTCCTACACACTGACATAAATGTCTGTGTGTATATACACATATATATGCTTATACACACTTGTGTATGTACTAGTGGTATTTCAAAATTTAGATGAAGGTATAAATGCCCTGGAAGGAATTTTTTGATTTTTGGAGGCAAGTTTTGAAAAGGGGATTATTTTACTACAGTATTATAGCAAAGCTAGTGTTTGCTATGTGGGAGCATGATAGCATTTATGTAGGTTATCAGATGTATGTAGTAATAGTTTATGGAATAACCAAAATCAGTTTACCTACTTGGTGATAAGAATTTAAGTTCAAGGCTCTTGGGCACATTTCCAAGATAAAGTTGTTGAATATCTTGCTTTTTTGAGGGGAGTGGGGGGAGGTTTCAGTGTTTTTTTAAGTAATATTTTCAGTTTGAATGCTTCTTTTCAAACCGTGACCCAGTTTGAGTTAATAATTCAGCAACCTTTTGTAATATTTGCCAAATTCTTTGCTTATATGTTATGATTTGGGGAAAAAACTAATATCAGTATTCCAAAATTAAAAATAATAGAAATTGCATCACCACCAAATTTTAAAAACAAATTTTATATCAATCTTGAATTTCTCTTTATGAAATTCCAGTTAGAATTTTTCCTGTCCCTTGTTTTTGTGCTCCATAGTAATGTTGTTCAGTCGTTTCAGTGGTGTCCTACTCTTCGTGACCCCATTTGGGATTTTCTTGGCAAAGATACTGGAGTGGTTTACTCATCTCTCCAGCTCATTTTACAGATGAAGAAACTGAGGCAAGTAGCGTTAAGTGATTTGCCCAGGGTCACATAGCTAGTGTAGCCATATTTGAGCTCCAGTTTTGCTGACTCCAGGCCCTGCCCTCCTAACCACTGTGCCACCTATCTGCCCAACAACAATAGCTGATTACTGTATAGCATTTTAAGGTTTGCATACATATTTTGATGCTCAAAACAGTTCTGTGAGGATAATGCAACTATTTCCCCAATTTTATAGAATCAGAATTGAGGATCAGGGTGGTTTATTGATTTGGCTATTGGTCATTAAGTGTAAGAGGAGAAGATTGAACCCCTTGTCTGTCCTAATTACCAAATTCAGCTAGCTTTTCACTAGTTATTACTTCTCCCGTCTCCTGTGAATCATACACAATCCTCTTTAATATAGTAAAAAATAATTGTGTAGGATTTCCCATCTCATACGCAGTGCTGACTCAGTTGTTTCTTATGTAAGTTGTTTTGATTTTTAGTGAATACATTTAGAAGGAAGTTCCTTTTAAAATTTTAATTTTTTCATGTATCACATTGAGCCAAGTGTGCTTGTCATTTGAGTGTTATTATACTGTTCAGAATAGTCTGTGGGTTAAAGGTGTGCAGTGCAGTCAAATTTTGTGTCTGATAACATGGGCCTTCCGTATTGTAAATAGGTAATGTACAATATAAATCAGTTTTTAATAACACCCCAAGTTGAGGTTTGCAGAAATTGAATCTGGTCTTTGGACACTTTTTTAGCTTCCCATTCCAATTGCAGAGCCTTTTTTTCTTTTTCCATTTTTTTCCCTGCCATGTTTCTAACTTCTTCAGTCTTACTTCGTATGATTTGTGTGTTCTTTCATGGTTCGGATTTCTTTCAATTTAGGATTGTCTGTCCACTTAATTTAATAAATTTTGTAAATGTATTTATACTTATTTTTATTAATATTTCTAAATAACATTTTATTTATCATACTCTGATATTTTCCCAGTGTCAATCTGTCTGACTCCAGATTGGATGTCAGACCTGTTTGCCTCCCAGTACTTTCTCATTTACTGCCATATCTAGCAATCTGTTCATGGTATGGTAATTGTATCCAAACCTATCAGAATTTAGTTTAAAAGTGAATATTTTAAGATGTTTCAAATTATCAGTCATTTCTGTTCCTTTCCTTTGATGCATTAATACTAACATTATCAATTATTGAATTTCCATCTATTAGTTTTCTTCTCAGAGCCATGAATGATTCTTTAATCCTTCTGCTTAGATTGCTTAATATTTGATCCATTATTTAAGCAAAGTCCTGAATGTCACTTCTAAGATATTATCTTAAGTGTGTGGCTCTCTTCCCTATTCCCCCTCCAAAAAAAAACAATCCTGCCTTTCCCCATGTCCTCCATCCCTCTTAGCCCAATCTTGTCTAAAGTGCTACTTCTAAAAGAAAGCACTTCTTTACTGGAATAATGGGATCTAATCTAAATATTGATAGTTATTCATTTAATATTCACTTAAAAGAAATAGTAAATTACCTAAATATATAATTTAAATTTAAATGTATTCTAACTACTTGGATTTCTAAATGTTATATTTAATTTCTCTCTTGCCCCCCTCCCTCCATTTTGAGTGGAAATCAAAATTTCAAAAGTCTTGATTTATTAAGACAAATTACTTAAAACTTAATCTTTATAAGATTTCAAAGGATCATAGATTTGGAAATGAGAGGAATTGAGAGATTTGGGGTAGAAGCCCTTTGAGGGCTCTTTATTACTTGGAGTTACTGGGGACAGTGAGAGATAGTGTCAGATGACAAGCCAGTATATTTTGGAGGCAACATTGGAACCTAGGTCCTCCCGACTTTGGGCTAGCTCTTGTGTCTAGCTCTTGTTGCAGTATTATTTTCGGTTTTAAAACAGGTTTTAGCAAAACCTAAAACCTTAAAGCTTATTGAATATTGGGAAATGATCTGTGTAAATAAGAGTATTAGTCTTGGGAGATAGAATGAACATATACAATGGTTATGTCTATGAGTTTTAATACTGTGTGTAATTGTTATATTCTTTGGCATTGATCTGCAAATGTGCTTGAATCTGTGTAGTTCATTTTTCTGTTTCTAGGGAAAAAAATTTCATTTAATTGTTTGATTTCTATATTGTTGCACCTTCCATGGGAGAGTCACATACTGGAAAGATTATATATTTGGAAATTGCTTTAGTTTTTTATGAAATTAAAAATGAAAATTGGTTAGGTAATATTTAATATGCTTGGCTATTTAGTGGTATCTAATCTCTTTTTGTAAGGGAGTAGCGATTTTTAAAAATATTTTCTTGATTTAAAAGTGAGTACTTCTGAGAGAACTACTAAATATTATGTCTATGCATTTTCAAAATTTTTTTTAATTTAAAAGTTGTCAGATTAGCATGGTACAGTAGAAAGAGCATTGAGTTAGAGGTTCTGGAGTAGAGGGTCCCATTTGAATTTCCTGTCTGATTCTCCCACTGACCTTGAGAAAGTCATTTAGTTGCCCTGAGCCTCAACTTCCTCACCTATAAATATACAACTAAGGGATTGTGAACTATATGACTCATCTCCGAGGACCCTTGTACTCGAGGAGCTCTTTATCCTGGGATTCTGATCTCTGTGTGTGACAGACTCCTTTAGAAGTCTATTGAAGCCTGTGGACCCTTTTTACAAAGAAAAATATGCTGAAATACACAAAATAAAATATTAAGCAAGATTGTAGATTCCAGGTTAAGGACGTCTATTAGATCCCTGTGAACAGTTTGTGTTGTATATGTACCTTGGAATTTCTTTTTCTTCTTCCCCTACCCACGGGCTAATCATGACTATCTAGTCTTCTACATAAGGTTTAGTTAACAACTTTGTCTTTTAGCGTATCCAAATGAAGTTGTTGTTTAAAGATGTTTTTATATTGTACATATTATGTCAGATACATTTCAGATTTACCCTATTTTTTTTTGTTTTCATTTTTCCATCCTGATTTCTTTTGTAGGTAGAATTTAAGAATTGTTAGAAAATGTTTTCATTATAAGTTTGTCTTATTTGCTGGAACCAAAAAATACATAGTGATAAAATAGGGTGGGTTTTTTTTAATAACATGAATTTAAATTTATAAATAGAATAGGTAGAAGAAATTACCGATGTTGTTCCCATGGGTATACACAGGTGAAATGAATGAAATCAGTATTTTTTAATTGCTTGTCTCATGGACATAATTCTAGAAAAGTAGTCAAATGAGCTATTTCATTTTTTTAGATATCAATGGGACATGTGTCTAAAATATTCCATATTTCATAACCTACTCATCATGTATAGAAGCCCTAGTAATTTGAGGAAACAGGTCTAAAAACACTTGTGATAGTTTTATTTTTTATTTTTTGGCGTTTTCTAGTTATTATATCCTTATACCAAAATTTAAAGTATTGTAGGCTTAGAGAGCTAGAAAGGCCTTAGAATTCATAGTGCTTGTTGTGGGGGATAATTATACACCCTCATTTTGCAGATTAGAAAACTGAGGCTTGGAAGGAGGTGTCAAATATCTTGTTCAGAGTCACTCAGGTTAAAAAATGGGAGAGCCGAGATTTGAACCCAGATCTTCTGCCTCTAACCTCAGTAGCCTTTTTAATTCTTATTGACCCAAATGGAGAGTCCTAATGATTTCAATAGATGACATTGTTTCAATTATAAAAGAGAGAGACTACAGAATTAATTTCTTAAGGCTTAAATGAAATTCTGAAGCCTGGACATATGTAGATATTTGGAATTCTATGTGGACAGCAATTAGCAAAATGAAATAAAACTTAAAAGTTCATATGCTGTAATTCTCATCTTAAATATGTATATAGCTATGTAAATATGTTTGATAGATGTATGACATCTGTTGAGGTGGAAACTTGTCTGGAAGAGATGTTTTGTGATTAAAACAAAAACTTTTAAGTCATCAGAGAGTTAATGCTAGCTTCACAAATGGAAGTGTGGTTATTCCCTCATAATTTTTTGAGTTAAAGGAAACCACTTACACATAGTGCAGGTGCTTTGCTTTTTGCCTTTAGATTCTTTGTCTTCTAACCTCAAAATGTAGTTATGAAGCAGAAATTCTTGTGCTTAATCTATGACTGTCAGCTGTGCCTAGGATTTGGATAGCTAAGGGGGGGAGTATGCCTGTTGAGTCTGTCTGTTTAAAAAATATTAGAAAGACTCAAGGGGTAGCAGTTATGCTGCTGTCTGTGAATGATCCCTGGGGACTAACAGTGTTGTCCAAGAGGTGCAAATACTCTCCCCCCAACCTCCCCAGCTGTAAGTTAGACTATTTGCTGAGCTTAAAGTATACAAGCTTTGTAGGTCTACTTCATAATCAGTAATTGAACCATACAGTTTAGATGCTATTTAAAGGGAAGAACCATCCCCATTATGTGCTTAGCTCATCAACATATTTGCTCATTTAACTATTGCTTTAGAATATATGCTTCTCATTAGCATTCTTATATTTTCCAATCCCTCTCTTGCTGTCCATTTGATCAGCTCATCTTCTCTGTCCTTTTAGGCTACTTTTTAATTTATCAGCTAGTTAAAATTTTTATGTTTAATACCAAAAATAAATGTTAAGGTTTTGACAGACATTGAAATTTTGTTATAGTTGGTACCAAAAATGTGCTAAAGTGTCCTTTGATTTAAGCAAATCAACTTAGTTTTTAACTTAAAATCTATATTCCTGAGGCTATTGTCCTGTAAAGAAACTGCTGATTGGATTACTTATATTGGTTTGTTTTTGCTATGCTAACTTAAAACAAAGCATCCTTTCTGTCTTTCTTTTCCTAATTCTTTTCAATTATGACTTTTGTTGTATTATAATAAATTGGATATTAAAATAAGTTAGTATTTGTAAATAAAAAATTGGAGTGGAAAATGTTAGTGTGTATATATAGATATGTATATATGTATATATACATCTGTGTATATGTTTTATATCTCTATCTGTATATATAATATATCTATATCTATCTATATAAAAATGACTTTAGAGATCATCTAGGACTCTTACCCTCATTTTCATCTAATTCTGGATTCTGGGCTCTGCCAAATTGTATAAGAAATTAAATAAACCATAGTTTGGCATGGAGGGCTATACATTATCTATTACCTCTTCGTTATCTATTTTAAAAGGCCAAGGGTAGTGCAGATAGTCCATGAATAGTAAAAGTCACTTATATTTTGTATTTACATGGTTTGCATAATACACTGTAACTTGGGATTTTGTATACAACAAATTAATGAAGAATGAAGCCAAGCTGAAGATTTCACTCAGGAGGAAATGGAAACCTGTGTATACAATTAATCACTCACCCTCTGCTACCTTCTCATGTTGGGGTTAGTATTATCTTGGATTGATTAAAAAGCGCCTAGTTTAGGTAGAGTTCTCCAAAGCTTGCCTGTGTGTGTTACCTTTCTTGAATACAGGAAAATACTTTGGTTTAAAAGAAATTTTGATAGTTTATTCATAACCCCTCCCCTAATCATAGCAATTATAGGGGCCTGGCTTAGAAAATCAAACTCCTTTGTTTTACACAAGAGGAAGCTGAAATTTAGATGGTGGCTTACCCAAAGTGACATAAATAATATGCAGCTGAACTAGGATCAAGGGAATCTTAAATCTCATTTCAGGCCCTGCTAGAAATAGGCATTAGAGTGGTGGGAATGAACAATTCTGGACCGTTAACAGAAGACCTAAAGTGCTCAATGATAGTATCCTTAAAACTGGATGAGATCAAGGTTTGTAATGGATATGAATAGAAATGCTAGGTATTAGAAAGTCTAAGGTAAACTCTTCAATAAGAGCATTGGGAGTAGGCCATCCTTTTCTAGTTACCTTGAAATTGTTTTCTCACGATATATTTTGTATACATGAGAAAAAACAGTGGTGTTTAGTGATGAATTTTGAATAGTATAAAGGTAGTATGAATTTTACATGGAAACTTGGCAGTATGACATAGTCAGGAGGAGTCAGGATCTGGGTTTTAATTCTGTCCCTGCTACTTAACACTTTCAGGAAAAGTAATTTTAAAATATTACGCAAACCAAATAATTAACCTGGCAACATTTAAAATCATTTTAAAGAAGTTATTTCATAAAGCACAGATAACAGATACCTGAGACTACCTCTTAAAACTCTAACCTCGTCTACTTTTATCTTCCGATGATGGAAACTTTATATTATAACGAACACTGAGGAGTTAAGAAACTTATCTAAGTTACATACCATGAAACTGAGTCTTCATCCAGTTTCATTTTTCCATTTCATAAGATGAGAGTGGTAGGGAGCACCTCATAATTTTAGATGTTTAGCAAGCTGGAAAAGGTTTTTTTGTTTGTTTTTTAAGATAGAAATAAGACTCCTAAAAATTGGTAGTTTTCCCAAATTCTTGTTTTTCTGATTTGCACACTTTGCCTAGAAGAACATATCTCTTAGTATCTTAGGTATCGGTCTTTCTGGTAGAAAGTACCGTCTTCCTTCCTCTTTGCTTAGACCAAGACCACCAGATGAAAGGAGAGAGGAAAGATGTGGTATGTGTCTTGTTTATCTGACATGGGAGAGTATGTAAGCTGGGGACTCTGCTCCCTTGAATACAACTTATCTTAGCCAATGCCAGCCCTTGAATCTTTGTAGTAGTAGGTAGGAGTGATGCCTTAAGCTAATGATGTCAAACTGAAAAAGAAACTGAGGGCCACTAATCTGTATATAAGGATACTTGTGGGCCACATATTGACTTTATTTTGCTATGTATGACTGAATTATATTTTAATCTGGTTCTGGCCACACTCTAGTGTTCCTAGCCCTTATGGTAGGCAGGTGCTCTGTGTGGCACCTCTGCCTTAAGCCATGTTTACCAGTTTCATGGAGCATGTTGAGAACCATTGCAGCGCTCTGGACACTTTTCAGTACTAAGACTTGTAGGCATATTGGACAGTTGGAAAGGCTAATAAGTGGCATTTCTGTAGTATGTGACAGTTGTCAGAAGACTTCTCACAAGTTATCTAAAGTAAAACTTTCTTCATCATTTTCCAGCGATGGAAATGATTGATTACTTGGGGATGTTATAACTGCTACATTTCTGTTATAAGTTCTAAGACAGCAGCATGTCTAACTGTCCCTGTTTCCATATGTATGTACATACACATATATACACACATATACACATGTACACATATAATATGTATATATTATATATTTAATAAATACACATTTAATATATTACATATGATATATTAAATATATAATATACACGCACACTGGTAAGAATTATGTGAGGTAGGCCTTCTGGAGCTAAAAGAACTAGTTAGGATTTTTAATGATTATGTCCCTATTTAAAGTTTTACTTTAATAAACTACTTTTAAAAAATTCAGTGATCTTTTTCTGGGGGTCAGTTTATGGAGGGGATAGGTAGAGGGTAATTGAATAGATTTGTACAGAAGGTCTGTTAATAACTAAATGATTAAAAAACATAATTGATTTACCATAATTAAAGTATAAAGCAACTTACATCATGATGTAGTTTAAAAAATTAATCAAGAATATAATAGCTTTTGACTTTTGACTAATAGCATTTAGGGAATTAGTATTCTTGTGTATGCCTATGATTCACATTTAAAAAAAATTAGAATAACTCATAAAATCAAATTAACTCTTAGTATACTCATTTGGAAAAGAAAAACTTTGTCATGTGCAACAGTTAATTGCCATCTTTTAGCAGTTTTTGGTACCAGAGGAAGCAGATATAATGGCTCAGTTGAGGTATGAAGTTTATCTCTGTGAATTTAATTTTATTTATGTTATCAGTAAGAATACTTGATTTAACTTTATTACTTTTTGTGACTAGTTGGAAATTTCATTTCACAATTAAGACACTTAGCACCTGATTGTTTTCTCATATTCCTTTTAATATTTCATTCATTTTCAATGTCAATTTTATGTGATCTAAAAATTTGAAAACATTTATGTAGGGAATCAACTCCATTTCTATGATGGAGTACAGTTCAGCTTTATATCTGCATATGTGAATGAGTAGAACATTTGTCAGGTAACTGAATACAGTGAAAAATTTCATGTACTTAGAATTTAAATGTTTGAATTACTTAACAGTTTGAGAACATTCCTACTCTTAAGAATTACCATAGCACCTTTTTGAATGAAGATTCATACTTTTTCCTGTATGCTTTTCCTTGTTCTATGTGTTTCTTCACATGATAAAATGATAGCTCTAAGGTATACTAAGGAATGCTAGTAAGTAAGCTAATGAAGCTAGCTATAGCTAGAATGGTAAGTTAATGTAATCATTTACTACATAGTAACCAAAACATTCATGGACTGCTTTTTTTGTCAAGAAATCCTCTTCTCAAACATTGTACTGTAAGAGTTTAACCTTTTGAATGATAGTAGAGAACAAGGAATGATGTAAGTTAACTTTTAGTCCCTCTACTGGCAAACTCTTTAATAGCAGAGTTTAATTTTGGGGGGGATTCTCTTCTATTGTTAATAATTCATAAGTATTAATTTCCTATTATGTGTCAGGCATTGTACTATTGGGCTAAGTACTGATAATTCAAAACCAAAATGATAATCCCTGCCCTTAAAGGGGCTTACATTCCATTTGGGTTCTGATTACATACGACTTAATGGAAAAAAAATTGTTTCCAGTATCCTATGTTAAATGAAATTAGGAAGCCTTCATGTTTAAAATATAAATGTTATTAGTTTCAGAGAAATTTTGAGACTTTATCAAACAGGCTATTTTGGAGATAACACTGTTGTCTTCCGATATTGATTTGGTTTATTATTGTATGTGTAGCTTGAACTTTCTGAATGTTGGGTCATTTTTTTATAAAAACTGATCCTATGGTATCTCCTTTTTTAATGTTCTGATTGCTCCTGGACCCCTCTACCTTTAGAGTGATTATCAGTATTAACTGTTGCTGTTTCCCACCCATCCTGATGTCTTTCTTCTTCTTGACCTCATTAAAGGTCCCATGCCCTGGCTGCTTCTTAAACAGGCCTATTCAATGAATGGGCGTTGCCTCACCCTAAGCAAGTACCTGCCAAGACCTTGGCCTGAGGGGCCCAAGGTCTCCAAGTGCATTTTGGGCCATCTCCAGTCATCCTGATGAAATGTCTGGTCACTGGATCCAGATGGCTCTGGAGGAGAAGTGAGGCTGGTGACCTGTGCAGCCCTCCCTCACTCAAAACAAAGTCAAGTGCAAGTCATGTCATCATTTCTCTGATGGCATGGTCTTCTTCAGCACTGGAGGACGAACATTATTAGCAGAGTATTAATAGTAAAATATGATTATTATATTGCCACTAGGAGAAAATATGAAAGAATAACATTCATGAATTTATTTTCAACTTCTGAAATTGCTGAAAAACTTAATTTTCTTAAAGTAATCTATGCTGTAAGCATAAGCTCTTAAGTCAACATTTTAAAATATGTTTTATTTTATGGCGAGTCTGTTTATCTGACCCAATATATTTCATAGATTTAAATTTCTAAAGGGATCTTAGAATTCATAAAGTCTAGTCCCCTCATTTTATAAATAAGGAAAATGAGGCACAGAAGTGTTTTTGCTTATTCAGGGACACACAGCTAGTAAGTATTTAGGACAGTAGTTGAACCCATGGTTTTCTGACTCCACAACTGTACTCTGTCCGCTCACTTTACTGCCTGGAAGGATCATAGTCATTTGTGTAGGTTTTATCAAACAAAAGTCTTTTTTTTTTTGAGAGATGTGGGTTGCTGATTAAAGCTTTTGAATTTCCAGTCATTTAGGTGAGCTCATATTCAGGTTTAGTTGAATAGATATATTCAAAATCAAATCTTCACTTTGGAAAGTTTTTGATCTACATCTGTTTTCCTCATACTTATCTTCAGACATTAAATATTTTAATTTACTGAAGACTTTTATTAACTTTCATCAAAGTATACCCTTAAAAATGATTAATGTGTTAGGTGTATGTTGA
Source organism: Notamacropus eugenii (assembly GCF_028372415.1). Classification (NCBI taxonomy): domain Eukaryota; kingdom Metazoa; phylum Chordata; class Mammalia; order Diprotodontia; family Macropodidae; genus Notamacropus; species Notamacropus eugenii. Next base: position 104,452,785 of record NC_092876.1, read on the forward strand.
TTTTATTTGTACACCTCCTATATACCCACATATACATATATGTGTGTATATGTATATGTTATAAACTTGGGTCCATTCATTTTCACTCTATCTTAGAGGAATTCTTGGGTGAATGGAGCAGATTGGTGAAAAGTTTTTGCTTTGTAATTTGATACTGACCCAAGGGATAGGCAATAAAAAAAATAGCAGGAACAAATGAGGTTAAGAACTGACATGACGTACACTTTAAGCGATGTGGTGTTAGTATAATTTCATTAAATAGCATATATACTTGAATCTTATAACAATTATAGATTAGCTGGGGAGGTCAGTTTTCAATGCCATCTGAAAAGGTTTAAGAACAAAGGTGGTCTAATTTATAAGATAGTCAAATGTTACGGTTCCTGAAGATTCATTATAGTAAGACTTCAGTTTTTAACCTGACAAATTTTTCAGTATAACCTGAGCAATTTTTAAGCTTTATATTAATTCACTGAAGTTCAACATAAGCCTGTACCAAAGGTGATGGCCTAAATGAGACACATTTGCACAGTTTTAATATGGGAATTTGTTTTACTTGACTGTTCATTACAAGGGTTTTTTTTTTTTAATTTCTCTTTTCTCCAATGGGGTGAGAGAAAATAAATGCATGTTAATTTTTAAAGATGTAAAAATTCACATTTTAAAAGCATTTTATGTGTAAGATACTTAGGTGAGTAGTGAACTTTAAAAACTGCCTTTTGAAAGGCAGCAGAAATAATTTCTTTCTGAAGGGATTTTATGTATTGAGTCTAGTTAGGGGATGGAATGAATGCATGAGAGAATAACATGGTGGAAGACAAAATTAAATTCTGAATTCTGTGGCATGCTTTAAACGTAGAAGTTCAGAGGATTGTCAGTGAAGGCTAGAGTACTCAGTGAAAGTTTCATGAAGTACAAAAGACTTCACAAGCAGCCGTTTAGGGAGATGGAGAGAAGATCCCATTGAGTGTGGGAATATCATGAACAAAGTCAGAGGCAGGAATGAGAATTCTCTGCTTTTGGAACCGACCAGCCTAGAATAGAACAAAGATTAGAGGAAATCAGTATGTCAGAATCCCCTTCCATAAACTAAAAGTTGAGAGTTACTTTTAGGTGGGGGAGGCTAAAAAGATTGCCCCTATTCAATGTGCCTGAGGTGTAGGGCTTGGGGTCCTTTAGGTCTGGCTGAATCCAAGTTCAGGTCTCCTAAAAATACGCTGTAGTAGGAAAACTGTCGGAGAAGTGGATTGTGGTTGGATTATTTTGGCAGAGAAATGTAATTTGATACTGAAAAATAGGAATTCTAAGTTTCTGAGCAGCATAATGATATGAAAGTCATAAAAAAAGATGAACTGAGTAACAGTATGGATGATGAATTCAATTCAGGAGTGTGTTGAGAGGCTATTGAAGAAACCTTGAATTATAGTAGCAGGAATGCAAATGAGGTGTGTTGTAGGAAGAATTGGTTACTAAATGTGTAAAAATTAAAATGAAGAAATAGAATGAGCCAAAGGTACAGGAATTATAGGGGAATGGAGTTATCATTGTCAGGGAATTTGAAAACAGATTTGTTGTGGGGATAGGATGAATTTGATTTGAAAATAGTTGGAAGTTATAGTGTAACATCTTAGTGGAAATGTCAAGCAGAGATTAGGGAGAGAAATTGTGTGTGTGTGTGTGTGTGTGCGTGCATGCACATGAATGTTTAAAACTAAAACTAAGGTCAAGGCTTTTAAAATTACTGAGATAGTAATGTTTAAATTATGTTCTTCTAAAAATGACAATAAATACATTTGGTGTCTAATTTTACAATAATGCCTTTTAATTATGTTTGATTAATTCTTTTTTGATTAATTCATAATGACTTGGACATTTTGTGATAGATTTTCCAAATTCTCTTTGTAAAGTTGCCATTTGATCTAAAATATAGAGTACTTAAATACCAGGAGTCATGAATTGGATTTCAATTCCATATCTATATGGACTTTGTGCCTGAACTCTGGATATAACTCTGGATAGTTCCAATTCAAAAGGATGTTTAGAGCAAATGTATACCCGCACACAAACGCGCACACACACACGCATACATACACACACTGTGTACATATACAAAATAAACACATTAAAGTCTTCCTTAAAAAGCAGTATATTTAAAAATTATTGTTAAAGTTTAATGGAAAAAAATCTTGAATTAAAAAAGCCAAACTTTTTCAAGAAATGCAACGTAAAGAATATAATGGGAGGCAATATGGTGTAGTACATAGAGAGGTAGCTTTGCAATCAGAAGACCTGGGTTCAAATCCTGTCTCTGGCATGCTTGTTCCATAACCTTGAATGATTATCTTCATCTCTGTGCCCTACGTGACTCTCAAGACTACCAGAGATGATATGGATTTGTGCTGGTGGAGCAATCTTGGAAGCCTTTATTAAGCATCTGCTGTGTGATATGATGCCAATTGAAATCATCCTTTCCCTCAAAGAGCATATGTTCTAACTAAGAAGCTAACATACATGTCCATGTGTTTTTCTGCGTGTACATACGTGTATATATATATATATAAGTACAAAATGGATACCAGAAAATCTTTATGGGGAAGACATTGGCAGTTAAGGGGTAGGATTGAGAGGGATCAGTACTGGTCCCTCAGAATGTGATACTTGAGTTGAATATTGGAGGAATTTAGGGGTTCCAAGAGTTGGAAGGGAGGAGAAAGCACCCCAGGTAAAAGAATTTCCTTACTGAGGTCTTTATACTGATGTATTTTGGATACAAGTCTAATTAAAGAAATTTGAATGTTCTGCATGTTGAAAGTTTGTTTTAGGTGTTTATGAAGAACCTAATTCAAGGAAAAAAAACTAAACAATGAGGGTTTAAAGGAGAACCTACGTTTCTTTGATTTTTATTTTTTTATAATTTATTTTTAGTTTTCAACATTCATTTCCATAAGTTTTAAATTTTTTCCACCTTCCTCTCCTCCTATTTCCCTAAGACAGCATGCAATCTGATATGGGCTTTACATATACATTCTTATTAAACATATTTTACTTTAGTCATGTATCGAAGAATTAGAACAAATGGGGGGAACCATGAGAAAAAAAAACAAAAAAAAGATCAAATAGTATGCTTTGATCTGCATTCAGACTCCATATTTTCTTCTCCCGGTGTAGATGACATTTTTCTTCATGAGTTTTGGAATTGTTTTAAGTCCTTGCATTACTGAGAAAAACTAAGTCTATCAAAGGCAGTCATTGTGGCTGTTACTGTATACACATCATTGATTTTTAGTTTTACATGAATCATATAAGGCATTAATGATCTATAATTATTTGACAAATAAAAATCACTTCTAAATTATCTCAATGACAAAATTTTTATTTTATAGATTTCTAAAATGAGGTATATAAAGTCATTCTATCAAAAGTTCCCCTTAACCTACTTGTTACAGCATTTCCACTGTTTCTTGGCATTGGTACTTTGTTTCTGTTAATCTTGTGGACAGCATTTTCCTGTGACCATTAATTTCCACCTAAAACTTAGTTTTCAGTGTTATACCTTGAGCTCTTAATTATGCTTTTATTTAGCAGCCCTAGTGTTTTTCGCAGGAAGTCAATCATCTTTTGTCCTTCCGCCTCTTCTCTCAAACCCCTCTTTGGGTACCCAGGACAGATAGCAAGTGCTTATTTTCTTTGTTCTGCTTGCTTTTTACTCTTCTAAACCCAGCTCAAATGGAACTTTTTTCTTTGAATCGTTTATTGATTCCCTACAGCCAGAAATACTTTTTGCCTTCTCTATAATTTAACACTTTTTTATTGTACTTGTACATTTTACCTTGTATTTATGGTTGTATTCATGTGCCTGAAGTTCCCCCCCGCCCTCCACAACCATCCTCCCCACAGCTAACTGCCAGTGTTTCTCTCCCCACTCCCAGTTACCTTGTATTTATTTTATATACATTTAGGTGTATGTGATGTCTCTCCTAAGAAAAGGTAACGTCCCTGAGGGCAGGGAGGGACTTGCTCATTTTTGTCTTTTTGTCCTTATTGCCTCATAGTACCTGGCACATTAGGTGCTTTATAAATGTTTATTGATAGAGGAATCTCTCAGATAAGGTGTGTTGAATTCTGTGAAGGCAGGAACCATTTTGCTCTATATTGCCCATAGCACCTGGTATAGCTCCTTGTACACATATATAAAGTCCTCTGTGTATGTCTTGTAAAAGAATGAGAATCCTTTTCTCTACCAATGCGAATGAGCAACTGGTATAATTACTACAATTTCAGAGTTTCCTGGAGTGTCCTAGCCAGTAATTGTTAGGGGTGGAACTTGAACACAGGCCACTCTTGCTCCACGACTGGGTTGAGTGTTGGATGTTGGACCTGGCATCAGGAAAATCTGAGATCCTATCCAATCTCAGGTACAAGTTGTGTGACCTTGGGCAGATTGCTTTAATTGCTGTCTATTTCCTCATCTCTAAAATATGGATAATAATAACAGCTACTTACCAGGGTTATTTGGATAAAATGAGATAATATTTGTAAAGCACTTTGCAACCTAAAAGCACTGCAGAGTGCTACCTATTACTGTTCCTATTTTTTGTCTCTGACATTTTTAAGTATGGAAGTGATTACTCTTATGTCTGTTATTGATAGTTTATACAGTATACAGTGTCTTGTCTAGTCTTACTACATGTTTACGAATGGCAGGATTTTTAAATATTTGATTTTAAACCAGAAATTTAGACAAAAGCCTGATTTATTAAAAGCTTATTGTACACAATAATTATAATGTTTTTTTTACTCTTTTAGGGAAGAAACCCTTTTTTCCTGGAGCCAGCAATAATTATAACAATTACCGATGGGAGCAAGTTGACTACTACCAGTGGAGTCCAGGAGGAAGTAAGTTTCGCTTGCTTTGGCATTTCAAAATACAAATGCAGTTTTAAAAAACAATTTTCGTATACAGTCAATTCTGGGTTATCTTCTAGTGGATTATATAATCTTTACAGTTTGTGATAATCCAAAGCTATCTTTCTCCCATTGCCTATTTGCTAAAGTGTGTGTTGGGTAGGGGGAGGGGGCCACTGCTTTCTAAAACCAAATGTCGCATAAGCGTTTTGTCACCTCATATCGTATCATCTCCTTTAGCATGGGAAATTAAGAGTTGACTGTATGCAGTTTAGTGGGATGACCATCTTGGATCTCTTTTTGGCATAAGATATTTGTACAGTAATGTGGATTTCCTTTTAACTTCTAAAAAGTAAATTGCGTATTTTTTTGTGAAATAGGTAAAAAATATTTTTAAACTTCTCAGTTATATATAGCATTTGCTTGAGAATCTTGTTAACCCTCAGATTATTTATTGTCTATGGGAGGGTTTGAATAAGAAGAGAAAAATAAGCATACTCAATAGTGGTAATCATCTAGCTTTATAATCACATGTTATTAACTAATGAAATTGCCAGAGAGTGTGGAAATATGGTATTGACTTATTAGAAAAAATTGCTAAATTTTTTTCTTCTGAATAGTCTATAGGGAGAACAGGGAATTGAGATCATGGTTGTTAAAAAAAAGTTAAAATTTTATTTAGATTATAATCCAAAATTAAGGTGTCCTCTTTATACCATATATTAGTTTAAGAATTTTCCTTAGCCAAAATTTTGAATTCTTCACTTCTTGTGGCAGGAGTTGACAATGTATAAATTTAACCCGCAGATAATACATTTTATTTATCTTTCTATTTTAAACTTCTTTCTACCTATCTTTTTTTGATAGCTGTTAATAAGTAGTCAGATTGAGTTTTGTTTCCTTCTCTATTCATTGGGCTTTCTTTGGGAAATTTGATGAAAACATGAAATAGTCAGAAAATGGAAGAAGGATTGTTTTGGTGTGATGAACATTCATTAAACATTATTCCTTAGTTTTAGTAAATTAATAGCTCTTTCCTGATTTTGTTTTTAGCTGTTTTTGGTTGATTTCATATTACAATTGAAAAAGTTGCTCTTTTTGCTTTCTACTTTTAACTTCTGGTGAGGAGTTCCTTTAAGTATATATATACATATATGTGTCTCTAAGTGTGTGTGTGTGTATGTGTATACATATATATGCATGTATGTGCCTTTTGCCCTTCATAAAAATATATTTTGGGCATATGGTTAGGTTTTATCTGACAAATCACTATTTATCTCTGCTTTGTTTGGACTATTTTGTCATTTGTTCTTCTGTGGCCCTTTTCTCATCTGTTTATATACTGTACAATATTTTGATTTGTTAGCTGACATTGGGATGTCTTCTGTTGTAGTCTTGGGAGAAGTCTGATTGTCGACTTAAAGTTTGAGAGGCATTCCTCAGGAGAAGGGCAGGAAAGGTGACCTGTGTCAGTATTAGATGAGTTACACTGTTGGAAATATGTATCATGTTATACTTGTGTGGGAAAATAAACTTGATGTTTCTGAACTCTTTTTGTAAATATGGTTTGTTCTTAGTTCTATCAATATGACCATAAGAAGCAGAGTTATTTTGTTGCTTGATGTAGTTCTGACTCCTGTTACCTTTTTGTCATCTTTTTTCCTGGCAACATCTAAAATAATGTACTAAGTGTAGGGATACCTTGGGGCTATGTAAATAATAGTTATCAGGGCATCATGGATTTCTTTTTTCTCCCTCTACTGGGTGATTTTTACCAAAAGGTCAAAAGAATCACTAATAATCTTATAATGCTGTGAAAGATCTAGGTGTAGTGGTTCAAAGTAGAAGTATCCATAATTTCCCCAGTGTAACGATGTGACAGATGTGAAAAGTTGAAACACTCTACAGATGTTTTGTTAAATACAAATGGCTTGGTGTAGTCACACTTTGGTTCTTTATACATCATGACAAAAACTTGTTTCATGTATAACACGTCATATTTCAGTTACATAATAATTTAATGATTGCTGATACAGAGATCTGATACTTTGATTACTTAAGGTAGACTGTTAGTAACTTTAGTGGTATGTTTAGTAAATTTGGTGATGAAAGTACAGTAATAATGCATTACTAACGCTAAACTGAGGTATTCTGTAAACTCAAGATCAGAGTACTGGTGTTTTCTTCTAATAGAATTTACCTTATCACACCAGATTTTTATTGTTATGCTATACTTTGACAGAAATATTTGGGTTTTTGTTCCATTAGGATTGAGACTTTCTCCATTTTTGAAAAGCCTCTCTGGACCTTAAAACTATATTGATACTGTGGTCTAATGGGATATGTGTATGTGTGTTTTTTTTAAACTGTGTAACCTGTGGAATTGACTTCAGTAGATAAAGTGTGATATATTTTGATTAGATGAAGAGAGTATTCCCTTCTGTTGACCAGAGAACTCTTGAAGTGACTGAAGTTCCCTTGGAGCTTCTTCACTGCATGCAGTTTAGTTAATTATACTAAGAAACCATTTGGTTTGATTATTTCCAAATGACTCATGAAAAAAAGGAAAAGTTGGAGGTTTTTTCAGATCATATTTTAAAAGGAAGCTACTTGATAATCAAAAGAGAGATGTACAATACAAATGATGTTGAGTATTTCCTATCTGTGCTCCTTAATGAGTAGCTCATCACTTGAGTAATTTGCTGGCTCATCTCCTTGTCTCCAAGGAAGCAGCACCCCACTTCCCAAATCATTTTCCTGAAAGACATACTGGTCCATTTTTTCGAGAACTTAGGGTATTTCCCCTTTGTCTGCTAGCCTTGATCTAAACCCATGTTCCTTTTCAAAGGCCTCCATAATCTCACCATATCTTACCTATATTCAACTTTATTTTCTACTCTTCCCCAACTTCACCTGCTGTCAAAGAATCTTTACTGTATCCAAAGCATGTCATGTGATTCCCCACCTGAAACCTTTTGTCTGTGCTATGCCCCAACCCCGTAATATTCACCTCTTTTTGAAGTCTTTGTAAATTTTACACATCTTTAAGAATCTTCATTTCATGTTGTCATAAATAATAATAGTACAAAAGAATTAACATGGTGTTTTAGGCTTTAAAGTTGTGCTTTATTTGATCCTTAAAATAATCCTGTTATGCAAGTAGTAAAATTTAATTTTCCTCATTTTAAACAGAGAAAACCAAACCTTCGTAGTAATGTTATGTTACTTGTCAAGGGTCTCATGGTTTGTGTAGATAGAACTGAGATATGAATGTGATACTTTTGAACTTAAATCCATTCTTAGGTAGAAAATCAAGTTTAAAAAAACCTAGTGTTTTCTCCACTAGACCCCAACAGCCATTGTACATTTGGAGTTTGCACCATACTGTTTATAGTTAGATATAACTTGTTTTCCACAATACCTACCAGAGTGCTGGATTCATAACATATGCTCAGTCAGTACTGGATTGATTGATCCTAGGCAAATTAGTGTTGTGGCCAATAACCTCTAAGGCACACTTTATACTTGTAAGCTGTAAATTGCCTGTCTCTGTTTTTGTGGCACTGCTTTTGTTTACCTTCAAGATAGGGCATCTAGAGGAAGGATGATCATATAATATAAACTCATGGGAAGCTATATGGTTCTTGTATAAGAGCAAATTCATGCCTTTATCTCTCACATTAACTTCTGACTTTATGCAAATGTCATACAGACAAATTGTAGTGCTCTCAATAAGCAGGCATACACACATAGGTAGATAGATACAGACATATATCTATATCTATCTATATGCACACAGAGGAAAGAGGAACGTGTCTTTTAGCAAGTGAATTAAGTCTTGTAAGAGACTTTAATGCAGTTCATTTGTATGATTTGAGAGGAATGCACATTACCCAAAGACAAAATTATAGCTGACTATTATAACTGCTAGTTCTCCATAAATAATCTTTTACCTTGATTTTACTTTCAACCAGTTTTCTATTAAATTGTCATTATTTACAAAGTTTCACTGCAAAACAATAGGCCATTCATTAAACTGCCGATTTAGTAAAGTACATACTTGATCTGAATAATGGTCCATATGAGGCAGTGTTTTATTTGACAAGAGGTATGTCTTCTGTGACATTAACTGGTAAAATCACTTGAACGGGATTGTTACCAAGGTGGCAGAGTGTTTTGTGTCCCAGATTAAAAACTTGGGATATATATGATTGTTTTAATCTATGTTTTATTTGATGCCCAAGTGTGTTGTATGCTTTTCTAGAACATTAATATAGCAATTTATGTAGGATTTTGCTTAATGCTTTTGGTGACACACAAAATCTGCTAGAATAATTTTCTAGTTGACTGGAGGTATAGGTTTTGTACATTTTCAGACAAAATCATGTAAAACTTATATTTTGTATTTTCACTCCTCTCACTGAGTGATTAGTATAACTCAGAAAAGATAGCAAGTCTCATATAACCAGTCAAATTACAATACAATAGTCAACTAAGATTTTGATGAACTCGCTTAACGAGCCAAGCATACCTTTTTCATTGCCTGTCCTACTGATGACAAGTCCTTTTGTATACTTGATGAATATCATGGCTGCAGAACTGCATTATACCTAAAATATTCAACCATCTAGGAGGACATAGTTGATGATACTGTTCGGTAGGCAGTCCAGAAGGTCTACCAGGTTATTTTCCTTAGCATATAGTGGTGAGATTCCGTGATAGGCATACCAGTGAGCATTTTAAAAAAAATTCTCATAGATGGCAATGATGGTTTATCTTTGAAATGCCCAGATGTGTGTCCACAATTCTTGCTATATATATTCATTAATGTTAGGATTGCTTTTTTTTAACCAAACTTTTTTTTTTCTTGGCCAAAATTTTTTTGATGAAATTTGCAGTGAAAAAGCATGTATTGTGCTTGCTGTTGACATTAAAGGCTATTGTTTCTCATTAGTTTTTCCAGTAAATATTATTCACGCTGATCAGGTGTGTCAGTGTTTTTGGCCTCAAGGTGCCTTTATCAAATTCTATTTCTAACCTCACAGGATTTGGCACATTAATTTATACAGTAGATGGTTTAATTATAATAGAGTTTTACAGGAAATGTCTACAGTGATCCTAAATTGGTGTCTTATCCTATATCTTATAGCTATGGATAGGTTAGTAGCTCTTGAGTTTTCTGGTGAAAGAAAGGACATAAACTAGGCTCTTTAGAACTTTATGTTGTCATTAATGCTGATTTCCCCACACCATTTCAAGTTATTAGTGGTTTTTTTATTCAGAAAAAGTAAACTTTAAAAAATCGGTTATTACATTGTGCATTTTTATAATGTCTCTAGCTACAAGTGTCAGGTATTAGTTTCTGATTTTACTGATTTCTTTTTTACTCATTTTCTGAAGTTACTGATTTCTATCTCTTACCCAACTTTTAACCTCTCTGATCCTTAGTTCCCTTCAAGTTTTTAAAGTCTATCTTCTGTCTTTACAATGTTTCTCTTGCATGACCTCCTTCCCACTTAACACAGCATCTACCCCTGGCTCAGGCCCTTGTCACCTCTCTTGGGTTGCAGGAGCCTTCTGAGTGGTCTCATTGCCAGAAGCCCCCCCTCAAACCATACTACCCCTTCCCTAACCTTCAAGAGCTCCCTATTACTGTCACAGTCAAATGTAAATCCCTTGTTTGGCACTTAATGCCCTTCACAATTTGGCCACTTGATACCTTCGTTGGCTTCTCATACTTCACTCCCCTACACACTTTGATCCAATTACACTGGCTTTCTTGCTGTTCTTAACACCTTGGATACTCCCATCTCCTATCTTTATGCCTTTGAATTAGCTGTTCATGCATGGAGCGCTCTCTCATGTAACTATCAGTTTTTCCTCTCCTCCTTAAAGGATCATCTCAAATGCTCCATTTTGCATGAGGCCTTTCATGTATCTCCTGTTTACACTGTATATATCTTGTATGTTGTTGTTTAGTCATTTCAGTCATATACAACTCTTCGAAACCCCATTTGGGATTTTCTTGGCAAAGATACTGAAGTAGTTTGCCATTTTCATCCCTATTTTATTTTATAGATAAGGAAACTGAGGCAAACAGCTAGTAAGTGTCTTAAGGCCAGATTTCAAATCTGGAAGATGAGTTATCCTGACTTCAGGCCCAACATTCTAACCACTGTACCACCTAGTATCTAGATACTTATTAGAATATTGTCTCTCCATTAGAACTTGAGATTTTTTTTAGGGCAGAGTCTTTCTAGTACAGCAGATGACACGTTGGCTGGTAGGAAGTCAGAATTTCTATTTTAAAGGTCTCTTTAAGGATCCATACTGATTGAAATGTATGAGTACTGCTATGTATTTTTGTTATTCAAAATTAGGCACAGCACTTAATTTCCTTATTCCTGATTTGACAAAACTCATCCAAAATTACTCCAAAGGGTGTCATATCTGGTCCCTGTAACTTATATTCATTTTTTATTCAGCCATTCAACAGTATTTATTTAGTTAAAGCCCAGTGTGTTCAGGTAATTTCTTTCTCCATCCAGACTACCCACTTTTATTCAGCTTATTATCTGGTTGCATTTTACCCTTTTGGGGTGTACAAGTTGAAACATATTGCTAGCATATTGTGAAAGTAATTTTTCATATTTGAAATTGATGATTTGAAAGGTAGTCTCCTTAGTTTGTTTTTAGGTAGGTGAAGCCTTTTCATTTCATTCTATTGGTAAATTTCCAATGATTTATAATTACATGGAAAGTGCACTCTTTTCAGTGAGGTCATTTGGGAACAGATTTTGAAGTGGGATGTTTCTATACACACACACAACTTTTTAAAAAAATGATATTTATAGAATAACTGGCTACTGTTATTCATGAAAAATTAGAAATGCAATAATAATTGAATTAAGCATTTCTGTGATTTTTCTAGGTAAAAAAATTTCTGATTTTCTTTCCAGAGGATGAAGGCACTTTGACCTTGCATCATTGGCTTGTCAGAACCAATAAGTAACAAATATAAGAAATTGCACATGTAAGGAAAATTTCATTTAAAAATGTTCCTTTCTCTCCCATCACAGTTTGCTTCACACAGACTACTAAACTGAAAACAGCATGCACAATATAATTACAAATAGAAGACTATACAAAAAGTATGAAAATGAGCAATATGAAATATAAGAACATTTGATTTTCCAAGATAAGCTCTTTGAGTAATAAAAGAAATGTTTTTCACCAACAAAATCTAGTAAGAATTTAGATAAAATGAATACTATCCCAACCTTGGAAATTGTTAAATCTTGGAACAAGTTACCAAGAAAGATTGAGGAATTTTCTTTCAGGAAGTATTTTAAAATAGGATAAATTCTCAACTTGTTCCTGCCTTAAAAGACTAGTTAATGTTCTAACATCCCTGTTGTATAGTAATTCCACATTACAGCATCTTCTTGGCTAGAACATAATGTTTGAAAGTAATACTTTATGAAAGGCATTTTAAAGCACTTGTACTTTATAATGAATGAACCAGTAGTGGTGAGGGTACTTGCCTGTTTTCTAGGGTGTTTAAAGGTATTTATTTTTGCAATCAGTCATGAGTCTATAATAGAAAATTCTAGATTATCCTTAACCACTCGTTTTCTTGTAAACTGTATAGAGAAATTTCTAGAAAGTAAAATAATAATTTGAAAATAATTAGGATAATATAAGAGATTCATATTTGCTTTCCTCTTATTCAGAATATCTGATGAGGAAGTCTAGGCTAACTACTCTAAAGCTACAGCCTAAAAGGATTAATTTCATCCCAGTAACATACGTTGGGAAAACATTTGATATCTATGAGATTTTATTGAAATAATAATCTTTCTTTTAAGAAGCAGTTGAATTAAACCTTGAAACATCCTTTTTTTTGTGTGTTTAGTCTTAGAACTTTTTCTTTTTACAGATATAATTTAAATGTTTAAGTGTTTTAAATTATCTAATCACAAATTTTAAAATTGAAATTCATCAGAATAATAGGACAAGAATTTTTAATATATATTATATGTATATATTACTATAGGCTAGTGGAAATGGGTGTGCAGTTTTAAAGACAGACCTTCCTTGTTCATCTGTGGTTGGTTATTATTATACAGTATTTAGGAATGCAACAGGGTTAGTTATTAGGATGTAAAAAGTGGCATGTGACAATTTTAGTAACATGGAATTTGTAATTCAAATTTGGTGATTGGGAAGTAATTTTTCTTAAACTTGTGTATATTTTAATATGTTCTTGAAAAATTCTAGAATTCAGTTTTAGTGCATTTCATACTTCCTCTGAGATAGAATTTGAGGCTGAACCTTGGTTCTGCTAATAGGAAGAACATATTCTCATGAGCATTCTTTGTAGCACTGACTGCCTTGGGTCTTCCTTGTCACTGGGTTATGTACTTTATGAAACACTATGCTAATGTGAGTTCCTATTGTGATTAGATTAGGCCTTGTGTTTTTTACATCCAGGGTTAGAAGTCTTTTTTAGTACTGTACTTGGTATGACTGGCTTCCTAGTCTCTTGCTTTTTGATTTTTCCTTCCTACTTTCCCCTCTCCATCCTTTTCTGATTTAGGATAGCAGTTTTACTTTTTAGCCATATTTTAAGAAAAGTTTTGTTCAGCAACTTCAGCAGGGTGTTGGAGTTTTGGTCATTGTATCAAAGCAAGGCTATATTTGTACCTAGACAAGGCTATTTTGGTTTATTTCCCATACCCCACATCTTGTCTTCTCAGTTTGAGTCACTGATTTTTTCCCCTTTGTTTTGTTTGTGGTTTTGATGTTTTCTTTCCTTTCAGCTGAAGGAGCAGTCCAGTGGTTTCAAGAAGTGCCAAGTGCACTGACTGTCTCATGATGACTGGTGCCTCAGGGAGGGTCATGATTCCTGGATACAGGATCGACCTGATCCTGGATGTCACTTCAAGCAGTCAGATCGTGGGGGAAATGCCTTGTCTAATGGCTAGTCTTCCTCAGTTCTTCTCAAAAGTCTGATGCTAGTCATCACAGAAGGCCTCAGAAAAAGCCCTAAAGGTGAGCAGAGTAGAGTGTAGTTCTCTCTGGGGGCTGTGAATATATGTTGGAGAATACATTTTTAAGCACCAACTTGACCTAGCAGAACCAGGTTGAATTAGACAATCAAATCTGATCCTACAAACTGATGTTTGAGGTATTAGAACCACCCTCCAAAGTTCAAGACCCCTTTAAAGGAAGGGCTCTTGGTATGCCTCCAGGATTTCAACTTTAGGGCTCTAAGGGCATTAGGTTAATTTTTTGGGGGTTAATTAGGTGTGTCCAGCACAAAAAGGATTGACCAGTGCTTTGGTTACATAATTTAACTCAGTTATTAGTTATGGCCTTTTAAGAAACTCTTAACACTTGTAGTAGTATGTATCTCCTGAACTTGGTATAGATTTACCAATTCTATTCTGGCTGTTGACTTTCAAGTTTCAACAGTTGGAGAGCTTTTGTAGTACATTGTTGTTTGGTTTGGGTAGGTTTACTTTTCACCACAGCCTCCTTTGAACCAGTTCCAGTTTATAGTAGGATCATGTAGATATTGAGGGATCCAACTTACTTAAGAATAGTTTCCTGAAGAATATGTCTCCCTATACCTATATTGTTAGAATAATGATGGTGACATGGGCTCTTAAATTTCTGACCATTTCTGTCAGTGAAGAGAAAGGGCAACTTTTCTCTTGCATTTTAAACATCTCCTAGAGTTTGTGGTCTGAATTATGAACTTTTGGGAACAGAAACAAAGAATAAGTGTCATTTCCCAGTTACTTCATAATAACCAGTCTAACCTATATTAATAATTACTAGGATGGACTTTTCCAGAATCTTTAAAATGAACTTTCTTACTCTGACAAGGTGAGAGCTTGAATGATCATAGTTGGATCTTACAACTGAACAAATGGTGGTTTTTTTATTGACCAAACATCCCTCCCCCCCCCCCCCCCCCGCCTGCGGTAGGCACAATATCTGCAGGTACACATTCCTTACTGACTAGCCTCAAAAGGCAGATATATTTACTTTTAAGATTTGTGGAAGTGAAACTTTAATGATGCTATTTTTAAGGTGATTGTTCACTTTGGACTGAACTGGATATTAACTGAATAGGAAGATACCTGCAAAACTGGATTATATGTGCTTAAATCAGTTTTCCATACTTATTTATTAGTACTTTGTTGCCTATAGTAATACATAGTCTCAGAGTTCTCCATGTGATCTATTCATTTTTGAAGACAATGTCTAACCAGTGGCTCCTGGAGTGCTTTCCTTAACACTTCATTTTTTGAGGTGTGTTTGTGTACTCTTATAACCTGTGAAGGTAGCAGTTGAAAGGAGGGGGGAGGCTTGTGGAGAGGGAATCCATGCTTCATATAATAATATCTAGAAATCATAGAATAGTTTTGCAGTTGAGTACTAAAGGGGAAATCTTGTCAAGTCCATCACTGTTAAGTGGATCGGAAAAACAAATTGTTATTCCCAATTGGAGCCAACTGGATGAGGAAGGAAATTGTATTTCTACTTTAAAAGAGGATAAACTGGATTGTAAGTGACTTCCATTTTAAGGGTTTCTTATATTCCTTTTCTGATCAGGTTGAAATAAAATTCTAGTTGTTTATATTAGATCAGAGTATTACAAAGTTAAAGTGTCCAAAGGATGTTTTACTTAATTTCTTCAAAGAGATATTTACTTATGAAAATAGGTTAAATAGATTTTTGGCTTAAAGGAAGTTAGTTAGGTTCCTTTTTGTTTGTAACTACTGACTTTAAAAAAAAATACATTCCTGTTTGAAAGTTTTGTTTACATTCCTAATGGACATATTGGGAAAGTAAAATAAAAGTTTGTTTTTGAACTGCCATTACTACTATAGTAGGCACAAAATAATTTGGAAAAATAGGTAGTTATGTATCTCTTAAATGAAAATTATAATGAAGAATAAGTCAAAAGTTGTGATTTTTTACTTTATCAGCTTTCTTTGAGCTTAATGATTAGGACAGTATTCATGTTTTTTAAAAATAAGAAGTATTTAACATACTTGCTTTCTCTGCTATGTTGACCTTACATATGTTTTTTACATGAAACGGATAAACCTTAAAAACCCCTATCCTGTCATATAAAAATGAAAGCTATTATAATTTTAATGGTAGATAAGCCTGAGTTTTTATTGATCTAACCTCAGTTAAAATTGTGAAACTGGGAAATTTTGTTAGAAACATAACCTGGGAAATTCAAAATAATGATGGGAGAGGGATTGTTTTTGTACTAATAAATTCTCAGTTATCTGACCTGTCTCACAGAATTATGTTTTAGATTTCCAAAAATTTTATGTTTTTGGATATGTTATGTTTAGATGATGATAAAAGAAGTAGTTAGATGGCGCAGTGGATAAAGTACTGGGCCAAGTTCAAATGTGACCTCAAATACTTCGCCAGATATGTGACCCTGAGCAAGTTACTTGACATCTGCCTCAGTTTCCTTAACCGATAA
Source organism: Notamacropus eugenii (assembly GCF_028372415.1). NCBI lineage: Eukaryota > Metazoa > Chordata > Mammalia > Diprotodontia > Macropodidae > Notamacropus > Notamacropus eugenii. Next base: position 104,469,211 of record NC_092876.1, read on the forward strand.
GAGGGAGGTAATAATACAGCCTGCCTCCCAGGGTTATTGTGAGAATCAGATGAGATAGTATTTGTAACATGTTTAGCACAGTGCCTGGCACATAGTCGGTACTTAATAAATATTTCCTTCTCTTGAACAGTAGCTCAACAATCACATATCTCAGTTCTCTCATTGCCCTGGAATATAGTATTCTGGACCTTGTTCGGTCTCCAAATAAGCTTTATAGGTAGATTCTTCTTAGTATACCCCTTCACATATTCTGTTTTCCCAGTGAAATTGAACTGTTCTCTAGTCCACTTTTGTCCATCCTTCTTCCATATCTGTGCTTTGATACATACTACTTCTCTGATGTTCGTTATAAATTATTCTCTTCATTCCTCTTGCTATTAAAAGCTCACACTTGGAGTTTCAACTTGGATGCTTTGATCTCCATCTACCCTAAGTAAGAGTGAACTCGTCCTTCTCAAATTTCTTAGAAGTTTGCTTGGTTCTTATTGGCCTCTGTGACATTTTGTCTTGTATCATAGTTATTTGTGTACATGTAATGTGCATCCTTTTACACTGTAAGCTCCTAGAAGGAAAGATCTGCCATTTTAATCTTTATATTGCTTGGTTTCTAGTGGAGAGCTTTGTGCATAGGAGACATTTAGTGTTTGTTGAGTTGAACTGTTTGTTGGAGTTTTACTCTTCGCTTCCATACAGACAACTTATTATACATTATTTCTTTAGTAATGAAGTAAAACATTGTGTCTATGAAATCTAGTAAATTAGTCTAGCAAACTGGCAGCATATAGTAGATTACAGAAGCCCCCAGTTCACAAACCGCTTCATAATTTTGTTATAGAAGTTTGTTTTTAAATTAGTTTGGAATTTATAATGCATTATAAATATTAGTAATAACATTAGAAGTGGTGCACAAGTTTTCAGACTAGCTAGCAAACAAAAGCCTACAAAACCCATGATAGTCCTAAAATACTGGACATCTCAATAAAAAGTAAGTAATGTTAACAACTAAGGTTATTTTGAATACTATTACTTGAGGTCATGCTAAAATAAGATCTGTGACTTCATTTTGTATGAATACTTGACATAATTAGACCATAGTCCCTTCATGATTTAATAGATGATTTCATGAGTTGCTATATAGCTCACCTTCACTTGCTTATCTGTCTTGCTGCCATGATTTGAAACCTTTCCAAATTTTCCTTGCTGGGATTTGGCACCCTAACTCATGTTCACTGCCACTTCATGATGAGGGATCAAAGTGGGATTTTTGGTGAAAGGACTTGAGGAAAAGTAGTTCCAATTAGAGTATGTGATCAGGTGGTACATGATGATTGTTGTGGAGATTTTGAAGGAAAAAGAGGCTTAACTTGATAATTTTAGTCATTTCTCTAATTTCACTTCAGAACTTTTCCTTTTCCTTGATAAAGGAACATCTGTAAGAGTATTTTATTTAAGATTATTTATTGTGGTTCAGTTGTTTCAGTTGTGTCTGACTCTTTGTAAACCCATTAGGGATTTTCTTGGCAAAGACACTGGAGTGGTTTGCCATTTCTTTCTCTAGCTCATTTTACAGATGAGCAAACTGAGGCAAACAGGGTTGTGACTTGTCCAGGATCACATAGCTTCTAAGTATCTAAGGCCATATTTGAATTCAAGTCTTCTTGACTTCTATCCTGGCACTCTTATCTGCTGCAACCCCTAGGTGCTCCATTTAAGATTATTAGCTGTGATTCAAAGTGCCTAGAAAGAAATTGAAAAAGATTTTCCTGATGTGGTAGGGCTAAGAGTTAAATGAGAAATAGGAAGGAGTTTAAAGAAGCTGTATAAGTAGTTGTGGGGGTTGATGCCTATGGTGGAATGAACATGAAATACTGTGGAATAAGGGGAGTACAGTTTTGTGGGAAGATGAGACCTGGATTCAGTTCCTTGTGCCACATGGGTAGGGTCTACCCAGGGTGAGTATAGCTTGTGTCTTAAGAACAGTGGTGCTGCCTTTGTCCAGGTGAGAAGGAGAAGGGAACACGTTAGTTCAGGCCACTGTTTATATGTGAAAACCTTTTTAATGCTTGGTGTAGCATTTTATGGAATGTTTGTGTATTACCCAAAAAAAAAAAACCCAACACATTCTAGAGGAACTTCTTGGTCCTTATGATTAGTGCTCCTGTGGTGTGTATAGTGTTGTGTAAAAGACCCTAGACTTGGAATTAGAGGACCTGGAATCCAGTCTCAGTTCTACTGTTTTACTATCACTGTGGTCCTGACCATGCCACTTGTCCGGTTTATTTCTTCCTTACACAACTATCGCTGCCTTTGTGTTAAAGTCACTAAGTATCAGAGTGTATGTTGATTTAATTTGGAGGATGTATCTGGACCCTCACTTCTTCATAGAGGAGATTGTTCTTTAAGTTCTAGATTCTATGAATGATGCCTATGTTTGCCTACCTTTACTTGATTTCCCTTGTGTTCCAATCTACATGGTTTACTGATAATTGGAATTCTTCATGTATGCAAAACCATGTCATAAAAATCAGCATGGGAAAGCAAAATCTTATTTTTTTAATCTGTTGTTAACGTTGTTCAGCTCTTTCAGTTGTATCTGACTTTTCTATTTGGGATTTTCTTGGCAAAGATACTGGAGTAGTTTACCATTTCTTTCTCCAACTCATTTTACAGGTGAGGAAACTGAGGCGAACAGGGTTAAGCGACTTGCCTAGGGTCACACAGCTGGGGTCTGAGGCCGAATTTGAACTCAGGTCTTCTTGATTCCAGCCCTGGGGCTATTGATTGACTGTGCCTAAATATTTTCCTTTATTTTAACTTCCTTGTTTTGTTATCTCTTTCTTAATAAGAATAGAATCCTAGAACCATCTCTAATTTTCTTCTGTTTTTTGATTCCCCTGTGAGTATAAAGCATCATAGGTTTTTCCCTTCCTTTCATACTCTGTCTTTCTACCCATTATTCTGTCTTGAAAATCAGTTTTAGTTCCTGCTATCTTCTTCAAGAATTACTGTAACTTGATTCTCGATGGTCCACTTCTTGCCTTGCTTCCTTTTTGGTGATTTCTAATTCCTGATGTGTAAGTATCATTGCGATTTCCTAATCATATGAATATGATAAGGGAATATGTTAAGAGTTGGAAGGGATTCTGCAGAATGTCCAGTCCAACTTCCTCTTCCTTGTTGGTCAGATGAGGAATAGGAGTTTGAGAGAAGTGAAGTGACTCTGCAACTATTAAATGGTATACTGTTTCATGATGCCTCATTATGTTTTCCAAAATCTCAGAACTCTTGGCTGTGGCCTTTGAGCCTCTTATTTAGCTAGTCCTTGTTCAGTTTACTCTCTCAGATCTTTATAGCTGCACATGTGTAGTCTTCTGTGGATGGTCTGGTCTCTTGGAGTTCCTACTGTGAATCCCCCCCTGCCACCTCATTGGGTATATAAGCTTTGCTCAAGCTATTCCTATCACCTTTCCCCCTTCCATTCACTGAACTCATCCTTCCTTTCCTTTAAACACTTGCCAAAACCATGTTATAAATCATGTTAGACCCTAGTGCCTTTCCTACTTCCTCCAAATGTTAAATCTGTGCATTTTTTTCACCTGTTTCATATAGTTGTGCAATTTGTATTTAGTATTCTGTAAAATAACAATTTTCCTCTATTTGTATGTTGCAGTGGAAAAAGAAACAACTGGAAAATTGAACTCTAAGTTTCAGTTCAAATTACGTCCCTTCCTTATATCACTTGCATTCTACTCTGTTTCCACAATTATAAAATGAGGATGATGTATGCCCTGTCTAACCATAGGGCTGTGAATATTAGGTGAGGCTCTATGTGAAATAGAAAATTTGAAAGTTATTTGACATGCTGCGAGTTTAAGATGGATAGGTACAGAGGTCATTTTCTCTTCTCCATACTATACTGATCCCATAGTACTCTAAACATTGCCCTGTACTTTGGAAACAATCGTTGATCCAATAGACACTTATTAAGTGCCCATCCACTATGTGCAATGCACTGCCTGTGACAGAGAGCTGGGAGGGATAGCTAACAGCTTTCCTATTGAAGGTAGGATTCATGAATATTTTGACAAGCAGACCTTGGGCTGGGCCTAATAAAAATAGTATTTAACTGGGATAAATGTAAAAAGACTTACACTTGGCTTAAAAAAATCAGCATTAGAGTAACAAAATGGAAGAAGTGTAGCTATCATTTTTCTGAAAATGATCTTGGGTTTTTTAATGTCTTTCAGTGTCAGCCTGAGTTAATAGATTCATAGCCAAAAAGAGGTATTTGGCTCTTAGATATGTTAAAAGCTTCCAGGCTTACTTTTCTTCTACTGAGTCATACTCTGAAGCTTCATCGTGGTATGAAGGTGAAACTGGATTCTTGAAAACCATGTTAATACACACACACACACACATATGTAATATATATACGCACACATATATATGTTTAGAAGGGTATAAAAATCTTCTAATCTTTTCAATTCAAAAAGAAATAAAAGCCTAAGGGTACAGGGGGGTGAGGGAAGAGGATAAGGGAGGGATCCTTGGGGAGGGCAGGAGGTAGGTTAAGTAATAGAAGGGCAAGATAGGGGGTAGAAGTAAAGAGTAGAGGAGTCAAGAGGGAAAAGGAAGTAATATATACAAATATAAAATAAAGATCAGGAATAGAATTTGTTAGGGGAAAAAGAGCAACAGTAGTAATCATGATCTCAAACAAAGTTAAAGCTAAAATAGATTTAATTAAAAGAAAAATAGGGAAACTACACTATATGTCAACCATATTAATCAGTATTGTTTTAGAATATTTAAAATAACTAGACAATATAGGTTTGGAATATTGCTGTGATATAGGAAATGATGAGTTGGTAGACTTAGAAAAATAAGGAAAGACTCAAACTTAGGAAGGTAGAGGTTATCTACCCTCAGGGAAACAGGACAAATAAGTATAGTGTGGTCTTACATAGATGCATATAAATGTGTACCTTTATTATGAGTGTGATTATAGCTATATCTAAGTATGTGTATATGTATGTATATATCTGTGTGTATATCTGTGTGTATGTTTGTGTGTGTATGTATGTATATATGTATATCCCTACTTAATCATAACCTTGGGATAAGGGGGCGACAAAGTAAAAAATGCACAGCAAAGAACAGAAGAAAACTTAAAAGGAAGAAAAAAAAGATGGACAGCTCTGAACATGCATAGTATTTATTATATAGGCTTTTTTGAAATGGAAAATAATTATTTTATATTTTGAGTCCTCTCAAGTTCTGCAGTGCGTATTTTGTATTTTAAGTTTTTAATGTTTCTTATGTATTTAAGTTTAAAATGTTTAAAAACTTTTGGAAAAAAAAACTGTCAGTGGAGCATATGCTCTGACAGGGTCTGCTTTGCTGGGAAGGCATTTAGTCAAGTTGTAGGCAGCTGGCCATGAAGTGGATAAGAGTGCAGGATCTGGAGTCAGGCAGACTTGAATTCAAAGCCAGCCTCTGGGAAAGTCATTTAACCTCTGCCTCAGTTTCCCATCTATAAAATGAAGATCATAAAAGCATTTACCCCACAGGGTTGTTGTGATGATCAAATGAGATGATATTTGTGAAGCAATTAGCACAATGCCAAGCATTGGCCTTGTTAGCTTAATAAATGCTTATTCCATTCTTTACCCCTTTCCCTGGTAACAAATAGTCGTTGAGGGCTAGGCTTTACCTATGTAGGGAGAAGTTCATCACCAGTAGGTTGTCAAATTGTTGATGAATTCTTTGGTCATGGCAGTCCATCAAACAAAAATATTAGCCTTTTACAATTTCCTTGCTTTTCTGCAGTGAAAGTGGCAAAAGGAGGCAACGTGCTAAAATAACAGTTCTCATACTCTCTCTACACAGTTTTGTTATTTATACTGTGAAATTGAGATCCTTGTCCAGTGATCCACAAGTAACTATGTGACTGTAGGACCTGAATCACCTCAGGCAGTCCAGCCACCTAACCTCTGTGGGCTTCAAGTTTCTTGTCAATAAAATGAGAGTTTTGACATCATTGCCTGTAGGTACATAATCTCTATCATCCCTGACATTCTTGCTGTAAACAAAGAGAGATAAAAGAAGGAAGTTGCTGCCAAATTAAAGGATGACTGACACGCTGTCCTTGGAGAGGCAAATAAAGTTTTTGGCAGAGTTTTTATTTCATACCCAAAGGCTATGAGACACATAATTTCATAGGACATATTGTCATCTTGTAGTGCTTTAAGTATTTGCAAAAAGACCACCATTAAAATAATTGTACTTAATACACCAGCATTTGTTGCAGAGGATAAAGAGGTAGAGAAATCTATGAAGATCTCAATAAAAAAACAAAACCCAACCCTCCAAAATACATCAATGTACCCTTTGAATGCTTTGTGACTTCATCACATAGATAGCTAATTGGAAATCATAGGTCTGTAATGAAGATTGAGTCTCTATAACATTAATATTTTCTTTGAGAAGAGAATTAGTAAGTATTGCATATTGAGAGGACCAGATAGCGTCACAAAAAAAGAAACTTAGGATATTTTGACAGAAATATATGTTAACTGATTCGTGAATCAGTTATACAGTCAGAATACTGACATGTTAGAACAGACTAAAACTAACACAAAACGAGAATGAAAATGTGAAAAAGATATTGCATGAAATTGAAACAGTTTATTCTTGACATTCAACAAGTTACTGCTAACAGACAGAAGAAAGAAAACTGACTGATTATAATGATTTTCATAAATGCTTTAGTGTTAGCAAACCTTTAGCAAGTAGAGGGAGATGATAGCCAGTGACACAGATGGCTTAAAATGCTAACTCATTTGTAAAATCTTATAGAGAGGAATTTTGTGCTGAATTACCTAATAAGCAATAGAGGGTCAAACAGGTTTAAAGAAAGCTTGACCAGGGCTCAACACAGTAAAGTCATTCTGAGGGCATTTAAGGATGAAAATGAAGGGACAACCTCATAAAAACCTAGAAGTATCTTCTTCATAACTTTTTTCACCTCCAAGAACCATTGAGCAACCATGCCACCCTGCTAGGTGTAGCAAAAAAGTAGAAACAGTACTAAGGAGAACAAGCAAAGATGGGAAAAACAGCTGGATTAGAACAAAGGTATATCTGAACAGGAGGTGACCGAATTGCAAGGGCATTCTGTTACTGATTCACCAAGTGTCTGAAAGCTAAGAATACTGACGATTTGGGAAAAATCTTGAACTTCTATTAATGCCTCCAGAAATACAGCTGAAAACATGAGCTGCTAACTACATAGCAACTTTCTCACCTCTATATAATGTTTATTAAACTCATCTACACATATATGTGTGTATATTAGTAATCAATGGACCATTTACAAGGAACTGGCACATTACTAGGCACATATGTGCTTAAATGCTTTTTCATTGCATTCAGGCCCGGTGATGAAGGTATGAATGTGGAGCTGGTAAGTTTTTAAAGTAATAATCTATGGTGGACCATGTTTTCATCATCCTACAATTGCCTAAAAGATTTAAAAAAAGTACAAGGTAGTACTATGTGTATTTTAGATTACGGAAAAGCATGTGATTTGGTATCTCCAAATGCTCCTTTAAAGGCTGTCTCTCTTTAAAGAATGTGTCTCAGGTATATCATCACAGTTATTTAAGATTTTTGGAAAACTACAACAGAAATAACTTTGTTCAGTCTCTTCTCTCTCTCTCTCTCTCTCTCTCTCTCACACACACACACACACACACACACACACACACACACACACACACACACACACACACACACACACACACGTACCCGTACCCGTACCCGTACCCGTACCCATATCCATATTGTTAGCATCAGATGAAGCATCAAACCCTCGACAGAGATGTTCAGCCTTGTAATGAGAGAGAGGCAGTGCCTAGTCCAAGTTGAAGGGAGATTCCTTACTGGCATCAAGTGTCTCGGATGCTCCTTTTTGTGAATGATGTCATGAAGATCTCAAGCCTAGTACATGAAAGAGATTTATTACCACACAGAAGCATTTGGTCTGTCAACAGAATAAAACTAAGTGGATGAACACTGTCTATTCTCAAGGTTCCATATTCCATGACGTGGTTGTATGGTTAATGCACAGAGCTTGTTTATATGTTCTTGGGACAGACAATACAAATGCCCTAGGGATTGGGCCTGTAATTAAAAAGTAGAGGAGGAGAGAGCAAGTAGGATTGTCTGCAGAAATCACAAGACTAGTTTAATAATCCTAAACCTCTCAACAAAGGCCTGTCCTTTTAATACTGGTATTCTACTTGTGGTATTACATGGCTGTGAGCCATGGAACACACAAGTCTTCAAAAAATTGACAATAAGTTTAATAGAAAGGGCAATGGAGAGGCTCATGGGGGAATGTCAGGTTGCATCATGTGACAAATTAGAGATTTTAAAGAAGAGAAAGAGTAGACTGTGAGATCAGGGAAATGTATGGCCAGAAAACATGGGTTGGTCACATGGTGAGATCAGGGGCTGCCAGTGGAGCATTCAGACTGTCCATCTCTTGTTCTTTGCCCTTACAACACAACTCTCAGTCTCGTAGTGCAATGTCAGGTGAAAGCAAGGAAGGCCTCCAATATTTTGGTTGGATGACCTGTGCTGCACTTAGAGTGGAATTACATGGTCAGTTGCACTTGGATGGGCAATGGATTTGTTTCAATTGGAGAGACCATTTGAGTCATTGAGGTACTAGATTCATTTGAATTTAGCACGTTTGCAGAGCCGAAGTATAGTCCTACTGTACTCTGTCATACTATATTTGGAATATTGTGCTTGTAAAAAGAAAGAGAAAATACTGTTTAACTTGGAGTAGAGTGTGTTCGTCCTTTGTTGGTGAAGACCATGCCATCAGAGAAATGATGACATGACTTGCACTTGACTTTGTTTTGAGTTAGGGAGGGCTGTGCAGATCACCAGCCTCACTTCTCCTCCAGAGCCATCTGGATCTAGTGACCTGATATTCCTCAGGATGACTGGAGATGACCCAGGAGGCACTGGGAGACTTTGGACCCTTTAGGCCAAGGTCTTGGCAGGTACTTGCTTAGGGTGAGGCAACGCCCATTCATTGAATAGGCCTGTTTAAGAAGTAGCCAGGACATGGCCCCCTTTAATGAGGTCAAGAAGAAGAAAGACATCAGGCTGGTCGGGAAACAGCTACACTTCCTATTGATAATCACTCTAAAGCTGAAAGGGTACAGAATAGCCCTTAGGCAGGGGCCCATTGGAGTCCCAGTTTCGGAGTGCAGTGGGTTTAAGGTTTCAGGACAGGACAGGAATCGAAAGGAGCCAGTAAAACCCAAGTCAGCTGGGCATCTTTTGGCCATCCAAATTTACTTTCCTTGGGGGAGGAGAAGGAAGGGGAGGGGGAGGTTATTCCTTTAAATATGTTTGTCCTTGTTTTTCTAATCCTATTTTGAGAGAACAAGAAGGAAGGAAATAAGCATTTATATAGTGCCTATTATTTGCCAGGTACTATGCTAAGCACTTTTTACAAATATTTCATGTGATCCTCATAATTCTGAGAGGTAGGTGCTATTATTATCCCCATTTTACAGATGAAGAAACAGGCAAATAAATAGAGGATAAGTACCTTGTCCTAATTAGTATTTGTGGCTGAATTTGACTCAAGTCTTCCTGACTCTGGGCCCAGTGCCATCTCCACTGCACCACCAGCTGCCAGCAAGTCCTTGTACTTATATTCCAGAATCATCTTGCTTGATGACTGCAGATTGGATTGGTCTTCATGGATTTCTTTTATCCTGTTGGCTTACTCCCAAAATCCATCCTGTATTCTTTTCCTTCTTGTTCGTGCTATGTTAAGTCTGCTCAAGTATGTTTAATTGTCTTGTCACATGAAATGTTAATTCACATTTAATTCATCAAGACTGTCCACAATCTGCCCTTGCCCTACCTGTGCAAACTTACCTCTTGAATATTCCTTGATATGTACCTTCTTCTCCTGGTTCTCTGCTTCTGTCTTCCACCTCCTCCCTTAGCTAATCCTTGTTTCTGTGACTTTGGTTACAAAGCTTTCTTAGCCTCGAATGCGCTTTCCATTCCTCTTCACCTATCTAATCTTGTCTATCTTTTGGACTTCTTAGTTCTAGCTTCAGCCTTTCTGTGAAACTTGCCCTTTATTATTCTATTGCTCAATGATCTTTTCTTTGTGTGCATTTTTAATGTACCACAGAATCTTACCTTTACATATTGTCATTTATTACCACTCTGCTTCATTTATGTTACTGTCTCCCTCGATAATTATGTATTCTTTGTGCAGGATATGATGTATTTTATTGATATTGCAGCACATAGCACAATGCTAGGCACTACAAGTACTTCATAAAATGTTTTGTGATTGACTCTGCTCTTGTCTGGAAGGGAGAAATTTATGTGATCTATACTGATAGTAAAACAGTATGTTATTCTGAAGATGCCATATGTTGTACATAGTCATCACTTAAGGAACTTGTTGAAGGAATGATGTTACCGTCCTCCTTCGTAAAAGAGGCTACGCAGAGTAGTGTGAAAAAGTACTGCACTAGGAGGCAGGACATCTTTGACTTTCAATTAGAACTCATGGGCCTCAGTTTGCTCATCCAGAACATTATAAGTTTGTACTTGGTGATATCCCAAGTTTCCATTTGATTTAAAAGCTTCTGAGTCTTGACTCAGAAAATGAGACTTTGCCTAATCATATCCAGCCTCAAATCATTTATTCATGTCTTAAATTTTTTGTTTCTTATAAGTAACACAGTAGCACCTTACCCTTGAGAGGTGATGAGTAAATATCTCTACCCTATTTTATGTGTAAACTTATGACAATAACTCACCTGTCTGAGATTGAGACATTTGAAATAACTGAGAACTAGAAATTAAGAGGGGGAAAAGGCATATAAGCAGTCAGACCAAATGTCACAAAGATCATTCACAAAAAGTCGTGCATTTTATTTGTAGAAATAATAGTAGTAGCAGATATTTACATGCTGCTTTAAAGTTTACAAAGCATGTAATGATCCTCATAATAGTTCTATGAGGTTCCTATTACAAGATGTTAAATGTTTTATCTGTGATTACACAGCTTTTAAGTATTAGAGGTAGAATTTTAGACCCTCAGAGCCCATTCACTCTTACCCTACAAAGAGGTGTAATAAGCTTAATTATCGTTTCTTATGCCTTACAAATTAGAGCATGGTTAGGATCTTTTGGTTTTGGTCTCAAATGTCACCAAGTAGCCAAATAACTTTAGAGGAGTCACTAAGCTTCTCTGAATCTCAGTTTTCTCATTTGTAAAATAAAGAATTTGGATTTGATCAAAAGACTTAAGAGCTTTAAAAGATCTCACATTTTCCTAAACCATTTTGTATGGATCTTTCCTTTGCCTCTAATTATTCTATCTTGTATTTTTCTTGTCTTTGTATGTGAAGATGTTTTTCTATGTATGTATCATCCTTCATTGTTTATGTGGTAAATAATAATCTTTTGTTGAATTTTTTGAGTGGTTGAATTCTCATTTAAGTTCCCTTCCTCTACTTTTACTGATGGAGAAACTGAGGTTCAGGGAAACATCCCCTTTATTTTTTACATGTGTATTCATATATCTTTCTTTGATGACCACTTAGAAAAGATTAGATTATGTTTAATAAACTTTGGTTATATGAAGGAATATACTTTGGGTTTTGTGGAAAACCTGGCTTGCCTGAACAACTCGGTCCTGTAGGTTCTGGAGATGGGGTTTTTGCTTTACCTTATTGTTTTAAAAACTCATACCGTTGAAGTGTAAATTAACCCTACAGTTCAATGCATGTGTGTATACTATTTTACATTATGAATTGAATTGCTAATTTTCAATATTTTATATATGATTGTTCCTTGAGTGAGTACAAGAATGAGACTAGAGGAGTTTAGAAATGATATACAGTACCACTCTGATTCAGAGGAATTAGGATCCAGGTCAGCCTGAATTTTGTAGTACATTTTTATGGAAAATGTTTAATTTATGAGGAATAATACATGATGACCAAGTAAAGCACTGACCTAACTTGCCTCAAGGCATAGATGAGAGGATTGTTTTCATTGAAATATTAATTGCTTATGTGCTTTTTTATTATTGACAGTAAGTTAGAAAGGAGGTTGTTGGTCAGCATTGGTTGAAGGTTGCTGTGAAATCAAAGTCAAACAGAATACCTGGAGTCAAGAAGACTTGAGCTCAAATGAATCTCAAATCCCTTCTAGCTGTGTGACCCTGGTCACTGAACCTCTATGTGCCTCATTTCCCTCACTTGTAAAATGGGGATGATAAAAGCATCTACCTCCTAGGGTTGTTGTGAAGATCAAATGAGATGATACTTATCAAGCACTTAGTACAGTGGTTGGCATGTAGTAGGCACCATATAAAATGCTCATTCCTTTCCCCATTCTCATCCTACAATGTGTGAAGGGCTCTAAGTGCCAAACCAGAGGATTTTGTGTTTTGTGTTGAAGAAAATGTGAGCTAAAGAAATTAATTGCAGCTTTTTTCATGTATTCTCTCAGTTGATGGGACACTAATAATACAAACGTCATCAGCTAGAGTCTCTGAAATTTAAAAATGTGTTCTATTGTATGTGTGTATGTGTCTGTGTGAGTGCGTAGAGGGAAATTTCCCTGTAGAGGGGCATCTGTTTCTGGTGAGTAGTGGGGGGAGAAAGAACATGTAGTAAATAGCCAAGGGAAGAAAGGAAGGCTTGGGAGGAGGTTAGAGGTGAGGGTTGAGGTGACCTACAGAGGAGAATGGAGCCATTCTGCTTAATTCTAAAGTGGAAATGATGTTAATTGAAGATAATATGGATTAGTGATCCTAACATGTATCTGCCCTTTTAATTGGAGTCAAATTAGTTTTTATAATAGTGTTTTAACTGTATGTTTTAGCACCTGTATACTTGGTTAATGAAAATGCTGACATGATGAAAGTTAAAAACATTTTATCCCTTATGTGGGCATTTTGAAAATGAAAGTCACATGTGATATTTTTTTCCAGTCATTTAATTAATGGACCTTATAATCCTAAACTTATACTCACTATCTTTTCTCCTCTTGTGGTCCTTAACAGTTGTAGTAAGTGAGGAAAAGAAGAAGTACGATACTTTCTCTTCCTTTCTTTCATTTGCTCTAAGAACTGCTTCAGTGAAAAGTGCTAATTTGGTGGAATTGGGTTTATAGAATCAAACTAGAATTTACCAGTGATTTTAATAATTTCCAACCGTCCCCCTTGTTCTGAACAGTGTGAATACAGCTAGATGTATATGTAACTAGGGATATCAGTTTAAACATATTAAAGTGATTGAAAAGGGGCAGTGTTGGTTTAGATTGGGTATGCCCATCTTACAATATGTAGCTGTGCTTTTTAAAAAAGAACCCTTATTTTTAATAAATATATTTATGAATTACTTAAAAATTAAATTTAAAATGTTCATTTCTGACATTGAATGTTAATACTGTATGAATAAAAATCTAGAATGTATTATTAAAGAGATTATTAGTGGGCATCTAGTAAGTAGAGATCACAGTGAACCAATATGACTTCATCAAAACCAGGTCATGCCTTACTTAATAACTTTATTTCTTTTTTTATGGTAGACCAGCAAGTTAGAGGGAATGCTCTAGATGAGGTTTACCTACATCTTGTAAAACATTTGAAAAGTCTCTTCTACTTTTCTTATGGAAATTCTGGATAATGAGATGTGGAGTAGTTAATAGTGCAGTTAAATGACTTTTGAACTATGTGAATGATTGACCACGTCTAAAGAAGGAGTGATTAATGTTTCATTGTCTGCTTGGAGAAATGTTTCCACAGGAGTGCCTTGGGGGGTGGGGTCTAGATGAGAGTGGCTCTGTACTCAAGGTCTAGGCATGGCATGCTTAACAACTTTGCAGATGACATGAAACTGGGAGGTCTCGTTAACATTTTGGATGAAAATCAGAATTCAGAAAGATCTCAACATTGGGGTAAATCATTTAAGATAAAATATGGTAGTAAATATTAACATCTTATTCTTGGCTTCAAAGCATGTATGCTGAGTGGAGGAAAGCATGGCTAGACAGTTGTTGATATGAAAATGATTTGGGGAGTTAAGTGAAGAGCAAGCTCCTTCTTAGTCAGCAGAGTGATGGAGAACCCAAGAAAGCCTTTGCAACTTTGGGCTTTGTTTAAGACAGGACTAGCTCCTGGTCAAGAGGACAGTCAAATGGATGAAGGGGTTTCAAGGTCATGCCTCCTAAGAGTCCTCAGAAAGAATTGGTCATGTTTAGTGTGAGGAAGGGGAAGACTTGGTGTGGGATAGATTTTAGAGTGGGAGTGGTGGGGAAGTGGAGAGGAACAACAGGAGCCCTTATTTGTAGGGCTGTCTCTTGGAAGAAGAGCAATTATACTTGTTCTTGGTCTTAGAAGGCAATGAGTAGAAGTTGCAAAGAGGTAAATGTGTGTTTATTGTTAGGGAAAACTTGGGTTAACACACTTGAAATTGCCTAAAAGACCTTTGCTACCTCAAGAGGCAATGGGTGCCTTCTTGGTGGATATTTTGGAGCAAAGTCTGGTTGTCTACTTGGGTAGAGAGGATTCCTGTTCAAGTATAGTCTGGACTAGGTTGGCCCCTGGGGTCCCTGAAAGTTGGAGGGTTTTTGTATGAATCTGATTCATTTCACATTGAAATTACCAATTTACACCAAATCTTAAAAATACTGTAGTTGTAAAACAGCAAAAATTCTAAATTGTCTCTTCTTTAGCTTTAGGTTAGAAAGCAGTTAGCTATGAGCAAAACTGTAAGCTAAGATGTTCCCTCTTAAATGTTAAAATATCACAGTCAGTGGTATCATTTTGAAGTTTGTTTTTTCAAACAGCTTTCAAAAATGGCCACATTTTTGATGGTACCATATAAGAAATTTTGTGACAGTAGAAATGTCAAGGAGGTAGCTAGTGAATGCTTAGACTTGGACTTAAGAGATTTGGTTCTACTACTTAAGGACTAGCTGTTCGTATGGTGTCAAAGCTTGGTCCAGATAATTGCCTGCCCAGGATTCCATATATATGAAATTGTAGACATTGAGATCTTTTTAGTTTTTATGACCTAAAGAATGTTTGTGTTTAAAAATGAAGATTTAGGGAATTTGAATTTACCGAAACATCGTTATAAATCTGTTTTAGGGGTCATTAGTGACCTAGCAAAGAAGGACTTCCACAGATACTGACCTAGCTCTGTACTATCTCTGTTTAGATCAAAGTGCGCATCCCCAACTGTCCATCAAGCATTCAAAATTTGACATCCCATAGGCATCTTACACTTCACCATGTGCATTGGATGCCCCTTGTTCCAAGCTTTGTTGTTCCTGTTGAGGATACTGCCGTTCTTCCAGTTCACCCAAGTTTGCAGCCCTAAAGCCATCCACAACTCCTCACTGTCTTTTAACCTGTGACACAATCCAGTCACCAAATCTTGATATTTCTTTTGTTCAGTTGTCTCTGACTCTTTGAGACTCATTTGGGAATTTTTTGCTGAAGACATTGGAGGGGTTTACCATTTCCTTCTCCAGCTCATTTTTTAGATGAGGTACCTGAGCCAAACAGGGTTAAGTGAGTTGCCCAGGGTCACACATAGCTCAGGCATAGAAAGTGCCTGAGCCCAGATTTGAACTTGGGTCTTTCTGACTCCTGCTAGGTGGTGCAGTGGCTAGACTCCCTTGGAATCAGGAGGATTTGAATTCATTTTGTGACCCTGGGCAAGTCACTGAAGCTGTTTGCCTCAGTTTCCTTATCTGTAAAATGAGCTGGAGAAGTAAATGGCAAACCCCACTCCATTATCTTTGCCAGTAAAGCCCAAATGGGGTCATGGAGACTTGGATAGAACTGAAATGACACAATACCACTTCTTGACTCGAGGTCCAACTCTGTTGTCTGAGTCACCTACCTACCTCCTTGACATTTCTACTGTCACAAAATTTCTTATACCTATCCATCCCTTTCTAATTTCATAGCCATCATCCCAGTTCAAGCCCTAATTGCCTAGACTATTGCAATATTCTCTGATCCCTCTCCCTACCTTCAGATATCTTCCCTCTCCAGTCCATTTTCCATACAACTATCAAAGTTAAATTCCTAAATTATAAGTCTGTTTGCCTGTAGGATAAAATATAAACACCTGATAGGCATTTAAAGCCTCTTAAAACCTAGCCCCAGCTTACCTTTCCAGTTTTCTTACACACTACTTCATTTTTTGCTACAGTCCAGCCAAATTGACCTTCTTGATGTTCCTCACACAAGATAACCTATCTCCTGTCTTTGTGCCTTTACTTTATATGGACTGTCCCCTGTCCTTGGAATGTACTTCCCCTTTACTTCTACCTCTTAAACTGTAGTTTCTTTCCATACTCAATCCAAATGCCGTCATCTGTGTGAGGCTTTTCCTGGGGCCTTCTCCCTTCCCTTATTTTCTTATATTTACAATTTATATACTTACGTTTATATACATGTTGTCTCTTTCAGAATATAAGCTCCATAAGATCAGCAAATGTTTCTTTTTTTGTCTCATCTTTGTCACTTACAGTCCCTGGGATCCTGTAGATGCTTAGTATATGTTTGATGATTGATTAACAGAGATTTGTGGTATGACTTTTTACTCTTTTCTTGACTCTATGCCCACATACTTCTGGGAATTCTGGTTAGTGCATAGCAAGAAGTCAGAAACCAAGAAATGACAACCGATGGGATGAGTAAATCTTTGAAATTTCAAAACAGCTTCAGATTATACTATGCTGTCTATGTGGATATTTATTATTTGGAAGTATTCTTTAGACTTTTTCTAGCTTTTCAGTTATTTGAATTTGTAGTCTATGGGAATATATACTAGTAGAGACTTAGCATTGTAGTAACCTAATTATTTTCATTTATGTTACCTGAATTATGGATTATTTATACTTGGACTTTTTCTTATAAAATATTTATGTAGACTTGATTCCATTTTTCTTCTGTATACCATATGCCAGCCTTGCTTTTGGTTTTTTTCCTGCCCTTGACCTGGACCTTGGACTGTGAAGTCTTTGAGGACTGTTTCATATCTTAGACACCATGTGCTTTAAGCAGCTATGTTAGTGAATAGAGGCCTTGTAGGTATCCAATGCATCTTGCCTATATTTGTAACTTTGTAGAGACTACTGCTACAGAGAAAAAGACTCAGGAATACAGCACAGGTTCTTCTCAAATTAGAGAATTGATGGTATTTGAGGCGGGGGAAGGGTCAGGTCTCAATGTCACCTGTGGCATTTTCATGCATGGATAACCCAGAATGGGAATGACCAAAGTGGCATATTGATTTTGACTGCCTTTTGAAGTCACAAAGAGCCTGTTGAGTCAAGGATCTAACTAGTATGCCCGGGACCGTGTTTCCTCGACAAGTGCTCCCCACTGCCACTGCCATCTGACTCAGCCAGATGGTGATAAGCAAAATTTTGATTCCATCCAATAGCCACTAACTGACAGTAATGAAGTACCAGCCTTTTGATCTTACATAGGGAAATGTCTTGCTGGCATTATCTCCCTATCATGGGTGGAGAAAGTTTGCAACAAAAAAAACTTCTAACAGACCTCTTTTCTTAAAATAAGGGATTTTGAAAGGTGTAGATATTATCAGGATGGTGGTAGTGGGGTGGGGACAGGGACTGGCTTCTTATCACCCTTTTACAGCTTATCCCTCTCCAGGAATTGATTAACAGAAAAAACCTGAATTTTATAACAATGTAGAACAAGTTTTGTCCCTAAGTGACCACTTCTGTAAGGTCAAAAATCCTTTACTTTTGGTTTAGCAGAGATTATCTGTAGGGATAGTAAACATGTATTGCTTCTTGAAATGTGAAAAAATTATTAAAATTAAAATTAAAAGTTTATAAGATGGGTTATCTATAGTACAGAAGAATTCTTGACCTTTAAAATCTTGTCTACATGTTTCCTTTAAGTAAATAAGCTACCTTAGTAGATTTAATGCATGATTGGCTTTAAAAATAGGAAATTTACCCAATAGTTCAGGAGCATATAATTGTATGAAGTGAGGTACATTTGTTTGGTGGCAAAAGCATTGTAGTAATTCAGACTCCCCAGCAGAGGTCCTCAGAGTGAGACTCTGAGCATTTTTTCCCCTGTCATTTAATTTTCTGTTTGGCTGTGTGTTACTAGTATCTTAATGTTCTGTTAACCTATAATTTGAGCTGTAAAACTGTAATTTTCTTTTTTCTTTTTAGCTCCATTTACCTCTTAATTCACCTTTACCTGGAAGTGAATTGACCAAGGAGCCTTTCCGCTGGGATCAGAGGCTCTTTGCCTTAGTGTTGCGCTTGCCTGGCACTGTGGCTGTTGAATCAGAACAGTTGACAGGTGTGCCTCTCGACGATTCTGCAATCACACCAATGTGTGAGGTGACAGGAGGTAAGGTTTTTGTTTTAAAATTCAAAAAAAAAAAAACCTTAGTAGGCGCTAACCTGAGAGCATTTTAAAATCCCTCTAGTCACCGAGGGCCTTTGGCTTCCATTGACACTTTGAATGGCAGTACTTCATGCTCCTTAAGAAAATGGAAATGTTCAAAGCTGCTTAGATGTTTTCTTAAGTATTGAATAATTAGTATGAGATTTACAGTATAGTTATTAGACTGCTATGGGGGAAAGAACCTGACTGCAGTCAGAGACCCTGTGTTCAAACCCCTTTTCTGATAACATCCAGGGGACCACAGCAAGTCACTACTTATCTGGGCTTCAGTTTTCTCATCTATAAAATGAAAGGGTTGAGTTAGTTGTCTCTGACTGTCCCTCCAGATAGGGACCTGTGAGCCCCAAAATGAAGATCTGTAGAAAGGGGAAGAGTCCTTCCCGCATCAGTTGGAACCATTGAAGTTAGATTTGGTATATGGAAGAACTTCCTGTAAAGGATGTTTATTGGACCGAACCATTTGAGGAAAATTGCAGAATACTTCTAATTGAAAATATTTTAAGAATAGGATATGCAAGGATATAAGTGTGGAGTTTGTCTTAGAGACAAAGGAGGCAGGAAAAAAATCTCTTTCAACTTTATGTTCCACTTAAAAGGCAGACTACTTAATTACTGGGCTCAGTGGATATTAATAAATAACTCAAGGTTACAGTGGTCAGGAGACGCTTGCAAACTGTGTCACAAACCATTTTGTCTGAGATACTCAGATGTAAAGTCAGGTATACTGTTGTCATCTACCTCATCACCTTGATCACAGGCATATTAAATTGTGTGTGTACTTGTGAGTATATGGGGGAATGAATGAAAAAATATTTATTAAGCATTTACTAAGTGGCACTGGCAATACAAATAGAAAAAACCCTCACTTTGTTATGGGAGAAGACAACACATATAGATGTCAAGGCCAAGCAGCCCTTAATGTTTATCATCTTTCATGTCATTTCCATGAATAAAAACATTTCAGTTTCTGTTGGTGAACCATGTGATGGTTCTAAGGACTTTGATGACAAGTTTCTTTTCTGTTTTTCAAGTATTTGGTTTCGAGAGAAGAGCACCTGCAGAGGTAGTTGTCAGTTCTAGCCTCTACAAAGGTTGCTTCCCTAGACTCAGGCCAGAAACAGTGTTTTTTTGGGGGTGGGGGAGGTTAGTTTGGATTGACCTAGCCACAGCTATGTTATTATTATCATTACCTTTCCTATCAGTAGCAGTTGGCTGATGTTGCTGTCGTTGCCCCTTCCACTGGACTTACTTGAATGGTGGTCATGGAAGTAATGGTGTGGTGGTTTGATCTGCCTGTCACATGACTCATCCTGTTTTTTCCTTCAGCTTATACATTAACATTCAAGAATTTTGTACTGTTCTGAGCCATTTGCAGACCTGACAGTTTTTGAAACCTTAGGTCACAGAATTTAGAGCTTGAAGAAACCTTAGAGATCATATAACTATGACCTCTTCTTTTTTCAGATAATTGCTCATTCTATTTGTAATAGTACCTCAAATGTACACAACTTTGAAGGGTTTTTTTTTTTTGTTAGATTGAAAAGCCCAAAGATTGTACATATGTCATATATACAGGTTGAGAATTCTTCATTTTTCTCTAAGTTTTTTTTTGCAGAATTAGTGTAAAATTGTAGGAATATTTAAGAGCAATTTTGGGAACAAAGTAGCATAATCATAGAATGACTAGAAGAAAACTTGAGGATATCTAATAGTAGGCAGCTAGCTGGCAGAGTGGACAGAGCATTGGGCCTGGAGTCAGGAAAGCATGTGGCCTCAAACACTTGCTAGCTGTATGGCCCTGGGGAAATGACCTAATATCTCTGCCTCTGTTTCCTCAGCTGTAAAATGGGGATGGTAATAATAGAACCGACCTCACAAGGTTGTAGTAAGGATCAAATGAGATAACGTTTATAAAGCTCTTAGCACAGTGTCTGGCACAGTCTCTTAATAAATGCATGTTCCCACCCCTATTTCCTTCTCCTTTAGGCAGTTCTGTATCAAAACAATTTTTGCTGACTAGCTATTTCTTGTACCCTTTTTTTGGGAGGGGTTTTAATATTTGATCTGCTGTCATAAGACATGGTGGTTCATAAAAATTTTCAAGTAGTTGTAGCTCATTTTTAAGTTAGTGCAATGCATTTTGGCACATTTGTAAAAGTAAAGTGTTGCTTACCCATTTCTTGTGACTGGCGTTACTTTGAGACTGCAGGGAAGTAAGGTTTGTGGTTTATAGAACCAATAGTTAACTAATACATAGAATTATGATGAAACAAGTTATAGTGGTGTAGTAAAGAGGCTTTGTGTGAATTCAACAGCATCTGTTCATGTCACTACATAGTTGGAGGCGTAATTGTTATTAAATGTTATCCATATCTCCAGTCCTCTTTCCCTGTCACACATGGACCCCGTGTATTTTGGGTAACAATGACGTGTGTAGTCATTACTTTGTCACTGTATAAATTGTAATTTTGCTTTTGTTCACTTTACTCTGCATCATGTCCTGCTTCTCAGGAATTATTGAAATCATCTTTGTTGTCATTTCTTACAACACAGTTATAGTCCATTACCTTCATTTATCACAATTTGTTCAGCTATTTCAGGTTTTTCCCCCCCATTTTAATCCCTCGTTGAATCCCTGATTTCGGATGAGGGTGGTTCATCTGACTGCCTTTCTTCACCATCCCTTCATCCATATTTGTATGCTCTTATTCTCATGCAGGGCAGCTAAGTGGCACATGGATAGCTTAGTGGTGGGAAACGTGCAGCCTCGAGGCCACATGTGGCCCTCTGGACCCTCAAGTGCAAATCTTTCACTAAATCCAAACTTCACAGAACAAATCCCCTTAAGAAAAGGATTTGTTCTGTAAAACTTGGACTCAGTCAAAAGACCTCACCTAGGGACCCAGAGGGCCACATACAGCCTTGAGGTTGCAAGTTCCCTTACCCCGGTAGAGTGCCAGGCCTGGAGTCTGGAAGACCTGAATTCAAATCTGGCCTCAGACACTTACTAGCCTTATGACCCTGGGCAGGTAACTTAACCCTGTTTGCTTCGGTTTCCTCATCTGTAAAATGAGGTGGAGAAGGAAATGGCAAACCATTCTGGTAGCTTTTCTAAGAAAACCTCAAATGGGACCAGGAAGAGGTGAACATGTATGAAATCACTGAACAATTCTCATGCACCTAATACTCTTTTTCTTCTTTTCACCTTCTCCTACCTTTAAAACTCAGAATTGAACCAGTTGAACCAGTCTACCTTTATGTCCTCTTGTTCTTATTTCACTCTCTAGGTAAACTTTGAAAGCATTAGGCTTTTGAAAGGACCTTCTTCCTATATTAGAATGTTATCTTTTCACTATCTTAAGAGGCAGTTAGGTGGCACAGTGGACTGGAGTACTGGACCTGGACTCTTGAGGACATAAGTTCAGATCTGTCCTCAGAATTGTGATTGTGACCAAGTCAATTAACTTTGATCAGCTTTAGTTTCCTCTCTGTAAAATAGTGATCATAATAATAGTACCTACCTCCAAGAGTTGTTGTGAAGATAAAATAAGATATTGTAAAGTGCTTTGCAAACTTTAAAGTGCTATACTAATGCTGCCTCTTATAATCACGTAGTTCTTGCTAAATTCTAGTCTTTTCCCCAGGAATGTTTGAAATACAACTTTTTTATACTTAGTTTTATAAGGTGTATGTGTGTGTGTGTAATATATATGTATACACACACACACATATATATCTAGAGAGAGAGAGTATATTTTATAATTGTAAGCCTCTAGCTTTTGCATCTTGTTGTATTAGGTTCCTTTGCTAATCTTTACCTCCCAGGGTTAGACCTACCTGCATATTTGAGGTTCAGAGTCCTAAAGGTCTGGGATGTCTTGGTCTTCATGCTACCATACCCAGATTGACCTATGCTTCTTATGGTTTCTGCCTCTCCTGGTTCCTTTGAAGATTCCTCCAACATCTCACCTTGTAGGTTTCCAAACATCATGGGCCATTATTTTGGAGAATACTCTGTTCCCACTGATTTGGGATGTAGATACTTGCAGGCTAGGTATCTGGTCAGTCTGGAAGGTTGTTATATGGTTAACTTGAGCAAAGAGGGTTGGCTTTTCTGGAGGTCACTTTTCTGTTGCCTGTGTACTTTTAGAACACATATTTTTGTATAGTTCTAAAATTGAGGAGAGCAAGTTAGTGTAGTCCTCTTATTGGATTTCTTAATCCTTATTTGATATGCTATAATATTTTAGGTTTTCCTGGAGTTTCAAGTAATTGAATCCAAAGAACCCATTAAGAATGCAAAAGGGTGGGGAGAGTTTATTTGTGATAGAGCTGAAGTTTAAATATCTTAGTTGGGGGAAAATATCCCCCCCCCCCCAGAATACACACACACACACACACACACACACACACACACACACACACACATACATACACACACATGTACACACACGTACTTGTGCATGTGTGCCTCAGCTAACGTTAATTGTTCACATGTAAACTCATCCTAAGGTTCAATGATGTCACAGAGGACAGTTTTTCCATAGGAAAAGAATGAAGCTGGAGCTCAGTCTTCACCACTCTGGCGAAGAAGGGATTTGGAGGAAGGCAGCTCTTAAGACATAGGGTGACTGCCATTCAGTTTAAGAAATACCAGTGATTTTGTAACCTGCTGAATAAAAGAGCTTGTCATTTAACACTCTATAGAGTGGTTCTTAACCTAGCATCTGTGAACTTGTTTAAAAAAATATTAGGTATCTGTATTTCAGTATAATTCCTTCCCTTTGTAATCTTATGTATTTTATTTTATGAATTAAAAAGCCTCATATTGAAAGGGAACCCCCTTTGGCCTCATCAGAGGATATATAGTGCAGGGAAAGAGGACTGGCCTTAGAACCAGGCCTGAGTTTCAGTCCCAATTCTGACAACTCTGAAAAAGTCATGCAATATCTCTGAATGTCAGTTTCTTTGTAAAATGAAGGTGAAGCATTAATTATATCACAGGGTTGTTGTAAGAAAAAGTCATCTGTAAGCTTTGATGTCCAGCTTCACTTTTATGTGTTCTCTTTTCTCACTAGCATGTGAGTATCAGGAGACAAGAGCCATCTTGCTTGCTTATGTGTCTATCCCCAGCACTAAACATAGTGACTGGCACCTACAGTAAAGCACTTAATAAATGCTTTTTTATTGGTTAACACCCATTTTAGCTATTATGTTTTATTATTAGCTTTATAACAGAATCTAAAAACTGGAAGAGACTTCCAAAGGCCACGCAGTCCAATTTATATCTGCACAAGAAATTCTTCTGCAACAAGAAGTGGTCGTTTGGTCTCAGCTGAAAGACCGTCAATAAAGATAAAAACTCATCTTTGGAGGGAGCATATTCTACTTCACAGTAGTTTTAATTGCTTGAAAATTTTTCTTTCTGTTACATCTAAATTAGAGGCATCTAAATAGCATAGTGGATGGATCTGGAGTCAGGAAGACATGAGTTCAAACCTAGCTTCAGACACTAGCTGTGTTACCCTGGGCAAGATGCTTAACCTCTGTTCTGTGTACCTGTTTCCTCAACTGTAAAATGAGAATTATAATAGCACCTACCTCCCAGGGTTGTTGGGAGGATCAGATGAGATAATATTGTAACACTTAGCACAGTGCATGGCACATAGTAGGCACTATATTAATGTTTATTCCCTTCTCCCTCTGTCTGCCTCTCTGATACTCACACACTTAGATTTTTGTAGTTACTTGTGTTCTACATGCTTCAAGGTCTGTGAGTACAAGGACGTAGATGAAACAGTGTAAGGGTCAGACCACTTGGGTTCAATCCCATGCATATCATGTGTTCCTTCGGCTTCCTTAGGCACATGGCTTCTTTGCTTTAGTTTTCTCTTCTGTGAAATAAGGGGATTGTGATAGATGACTTCTAGGGCTCTTTCTTGCTCTAAACCTGTGATCCTTTTGACACACTGTCTGATCTATTTGAGGTATTTTGAGGTAGTAGGAAGAACAGTGGGCTTAGAATGTGGTAGAGACCTGATTTTTCTGTTAATTGTATAAGAGCTAGTACCAGCGTGGCACTGAGTTGAGAGGTGAGACTTGGAAGCAGGAAGACCTAGATGAAAATCCTGCCTCAGACATTATTATGGGACTGGTTGAATCAGCTAACTTCTTCAATCCTTTGTTTTCCTCATCTGTTAAAAGGGGGTAATATCTGTAGCACTTACCTCAGGGAGTTCTTATGAGGATCAAATGATATATTGTATAGAAAGCACTTTGCAAACCTTAAAACATCATGTAAATCTAAGTTTTTCTTCGTAGAAGTAACTCTTTCTAGGTTATAGTTTCCTCATCTGCAAAAAGAAGATAAATAGTTCCATTATATGCCTTGCCAGATTTTTGTAAGGAAAGCATTTTGTGCACCTTAAGGTGTTATGTAATTGTATTTGTTGATAACTTTGTATTTTCCTCCAGTGCTGTGCGTATAGTTGACATGGTAAATGTTGAATTGAATTGAATATTCCTAGCTTTGATGTATTTCAAGTTTTGTTTTGCTTCTATTTCAAGGAGTTAGAGAGAAGTAATCTCATTATTATATAGCCATTAAAGGAAATAAGTATTATTACAAATGATAATTGTAATTCGCATTGATTATACATAATTTGTGATAGGATTGTGGTGTGGAGAGAACACAGTTGCTGGTCCAAAAATTAAGTTAGTAAAAATTTCTAAAGTTCATGTTGTATGAGATTGCTGATTGTTTATAAAATCTCTTTTTTCTTGTAAAAAGTAAAGAAACGAGTATAAATTGGCTTCTGATCAGGAGTGGGATGGTCAGAGTAGGGAGTTTGGCTCTGGGAAGGGTGCATTTTAGAAAAGTTTTCATCTCTGCCCTTGTAGAATTTATAGCTCTTGATCTGTCTGGTAAAGGCAAAGACTTTGAGGTCTAACTAGTTTTTGTCTTGTTTTTGTATTTTAGGCCGTTCATATTCTGTCTGTTCTCCAAGAATGCTTAATCAGTGTCTGGAGTCCTTGGTGCAAAAGGTGCAAAGTGGGGTGGTGATAAACTTTGAAAAAGCAGGACCAGATCCCTCCCCCATAGAAGGTACTATAATTTCCTAGTAGAATTTTAAAGTAAATATCGTCAGTTGTAAAATTAGAACTGAGTAATTATTTTGATATAGCAATATACTGAGATGTAACACTGAGAAACATTGGTGACTAAGAGTGTTTATACAAACTAGATAATAAAGGACTGACTTCTCCACTGCTTACTTGTTATTGACAGTGTGGGAAAAACCCGTTCATTTATTTGGGTTTGAAAGGTCAGGAATGAGCCGTGACTGTTAGATCTACTTCTTTACTTGTATGCAGCCTTCATCTAGACTCTTTCTCAGTCTCTTAAGTCTATAAACAATATGATATTTAGACTTTTTAAAAGCCACACATGGGTGAAGAGACATATTTTTACCTTTGTTTTGTTTGAGGCTCTAAGGAGTCTGTCTCAAAAGTCTGAAAGTTGCTTAGGAATAGAGAATAATAGATACTTTGCAGGTTTGCTAACAATAGGACTTTAATGCTGTAGTGGAGAATTTAAGCTATGATAGAGGTAGTGTTTCACAGTTTAATTGGCTTTGAGGATGTTCTTACATAATAAAAATTGTTAGGGAATGATTCATAGTCACTTTGATTTTCCTCTTTAAATTTTGTGTCAAATTTTTAATGATAAATGCATTTTTTATACTTTCTTAACTACAGATGGACAGACAGAAGTATCAAGACCTTTTGGATCTCAACCTTGGCACAGCTGTCATAAGCTTATCTACGTCAGACCAAACCCTAAAACTGGGGTTCCAATAGGTCACTGGCCTGTTCCAGAATCCTTTTGGCCAGATCAAAATTCTCCAACGCTAGTAAGTGTCAGAAATAGTATGGTGAGAAGAATATGAAAACAAATCCCTTGTTGTTGTGTCACGGTAGTTTTAAATCATGAGTGGTCAGTGTCAAGTAAATCAAGTAAAGGGTGTGTTGTCTTTGAGGGAGAAATACATTATTATTATTTCAAAGTTTGACAGTAAGATCTTGAAGGATAATTAGTACTCCAAATCGTGGAGTAATTATAGGAAAGAGTAATCTTTTTATTTTAGAAACTAAAACTATGCTTAAGATTTTTACTTTTGAAATCTGGTTACATGACCACAAGTATTCTACTTAGGTCTCTAGATTTTAAACACAAAGACTTGATTTCAGTATTTATTGTTTTGGTCCAAAAATAGGCCTTATTTTCCCTCATCTACACTGTCAGATTTAATTTGTACAAAACCTGAGTGAATTCACAAGTAAGATAATGAAAATAAAGATAGTGGTGACGCTATGAAGGAACACAACTTCCTTTTGAATTGAAATAAATATTTTTGAAGTTTCACCAAATCTTTATTAGAATGTACTTCAGAAGCATCTAGTCCAAACTTCCCCTCTGCAGCACATGTGGTAAGTGCTTACCTAGGAGAATGGGACCTGCAACATCCTGAAGGAGAACCTCCCACTCTTGATGCTTTCATTGTTAGTTAGAGTTTCTAGACTATGCCCCAAGATTGAAAGATAGTTGTAGATGTTTTTGCTTGTTTGTGTATTTATATACATACATGTAGACATGGGACTGCATGCAGGAAGACTCCTCTTTGAGAGTTCAAATCTGACCTCAGGCACTTAAAAGCTGTGTGTTCCTGGACAAGTCACTTAACCCTGTTTGCCTCAGTTTCCTCATCTATAAAATGAGCTGGAGAAGGAAATGGCAAACTACTCCTGTTATCTTTGCCACAAAAACCCCAAAAAGAGGGTCCCAAAGATTTGGATATGACTGAAAAATGTCTGCTCATGTGTATACACTTCAGAGACATATCATTTTGGGAACATATTTGTATGGATGTGATCCTGTGTTTGACATAGTAGGTTAAAGAAAGACTAAAGAAATAATTCTGAGTATTCTCTAAAATCTCAGTAATTACCCAGTTATACTTTATAGGTTCAAACAAGTAATTTATAATGGATTCAGTTAAATGTAAAATAATCCTCACCCCTCCCCCAGCGAAATTGTATAATATATAAATAGGCAAAGTAGGTACAGTTTCCATTTTCATCAGTAGTATATAGTATTGGGGGAGAGGGGAGTGAGGGATGGGGTTGATAGAGTGTGGACCACTTAGTTTGAAGCTGGTGGCCAGGAACTGATCATTATGTAGAAATTGGAAGGTAAGCATATAAGTTTAGTATTTACTGATATTTTCTTATATACTCTGTTTGAGGAAAGGTCTGTGATTGTTCCAATAATTTGCTTTACTTTCTTTTTTCAGTTATCTTGAAAATCATTCCCTTGATACTCCCAAAATTGTGTTGCCTCCAGCTAGGACCCTTGAAGATTTGGTCTAGATCAGTTTATCATCTTCCTGTCCTTCCTTTCTTTAGTACTGTTTCTGCTTCCTTGTACAGCACATCAGGGACTGTAATTTTAGAGTCTAAATGTGGATACTGCAATAGATGTTGCTCCACAAACTGCAATTATTTTCCTGGTGGTTATTTTGCAGAAGTTTATCATGAATAATGTAATAGGAGATGACCACGTGTCCTGTGAAATGATGTTTATTTTTACCTGTGGGTGCCTGATAAAACCATCTCCATCAACTCAAATGTGCCTCTCCAAGGAAACCTGCAAGCTAGTCTTGCATTTAGTTGCTACTGCTTTTTTTCTTTTTACTTCATATATAGAGGTTAAGATTTATATGATCTGGTCTCTATGAAGCCCAAACAAAAACATATAAAGGTGCTTACTTTCCCAAGGAAAGGAGGGAATTTGGAACTCAAAACTTATTTTAGAAAAGAATATTGGGGAAGAATTACTTGGTTCAAATTTTCAAATACTTTTCTTGAAAGAAGATATAAGTAAATCAAAACTAAAAGACCCAGAATAAACGTGTCTTATACACGTTTTTCTGCAGGCACTTGCCTATCACATATGACCTCTTATTCTATAGCCTTTTATTGTCTTAGTTCTATACTTTTCATCTTTCACTCTTATGAAGCTTAAGTACCACCTGTGATAGACTATCAGAACTGAAAGAGAAACCTGTCTCACTTTATGGAAGTTAAATGATTGACCCAAGATTACATAGTAACTAGTAGCAGAGCTACCAGCTCCCAAAAATTCTGGTGGCACTAAAACTGCTTTCCCTCAGTATAATATTCATTCTATTGTATCATCCTGAACAAAGGTGACCACTTCTTTATAAGCATTGTATGTAAATAAGGGAGAATATTTGAAGGAGAACCCTTGTTCATCTTATTTTCCATGGCATCATCTATTAGATAGTTAGAAGTGAGAAGTTCTCTGATTTAAAAGCTGTACTTGGTGGACAGATACCGTCATTTTCTTTACCCATTATCTAAACACAGACATATGCTTCCATAGCAGGAAAAGGTTTCCTTGTCATTGCATTAGTGAAACCAGTATAGTGAAATATTCCAGGATTGGGAATTGAAAGCCTGGTTCTTCCCCCTCTACCCCCCACCCCATATATGTTTTTTTTTTAATTCACTTAACTGTATGATCTTAGTCAGGTTCCTTTTTCTGCTGGACTTTCTGGGCTCCATTTTCTTAATTTAAAATTATAAGATTAAATGAACCCTCCCATTTCCTAATGTTTTCTTTTCATGTAACTGACACATGAATTGAATAATTAAATCTTTCAAGTTGGAGAGCAGAGTCACTGTTTGGAACATCATAGGATATTAGAGGTTATCTAACCAACCAGATCTACTTGATTCATTGTGCTTAATTACAGTGACAATTGAACAAATGTTAGTGGTAGTTATTAATAGGCAGCTTGAGAAAATGAAATTGTGGGAGGAGTTGAATTCCATAAGATTATAGAGTTGATATCCATACCTTGAGTTGAATGCCCTTTTTTTTAAATGGAGAAACTGAGACCAGGGAAGTTGTGCCTTCTGTGTTCACTTTGATAAAAAAGAAATGGCAGGGCTGGTATTGGAAGGTAGATCCTCTAACCTCCAAGTTGTATGTTCTTTTACAATATCATTGTTCTTCTGTGCCCATCCTTTTTTTTCTTCTTTTGTGACATTTATGATGTGACAATATTTAGACTTCAGTTTCTGTCATGAATTTACTCTTTATCTAGGATATTTAATTGAAAAAAAATCACAGAATTCTTAGAGTTGGAAGAGACCTTACAGCTCACCTAGTGCAACAGGACACTTCAGTCCTCAGCTGAGAATTTTCTGTAGAACATCCCCAACAAATGAGTATATAAATAGGATTAGTGATTTATTTGTAAGTCTTATCAGTATTTAAAAGTGTAGGTGTGAAGTTATCATAGATCTCTGCTTTTTGATATTAGCATAGAATGAATGGATAATAAACTGAAATAAAGATAGTTTTAAAAGTGCTTTAGAAATATCTTTTGATGTATAGAGAAGATTTTAAGTATATTATTATGTACTCATTTATTAACGTATTTGGTAGGAAAATTGTTAATGTGTTGAGATAGTGGGATGATAGGGTAGACAGTTAGCATGGAATAAGTCTGTGAATAGCTAAGAAATAATTTTGCGTAGTCTGTTAATCTTGAACAGAGGGATATGTTTTATAGCAAATTAGATCGAAACTGTTTTGTTAATTTGGGGGTGGATCTGAACCTGACATTTTCTCATTGGGATCTCAGCATGGAAACTACCAAGTGTATATCCATAACTTATATCCTAAGAGAGTTGCTTGCAGTTCTGAAATTTTAAGTAGCTTGCTCATGCCCACAAATCTAGTATGTGTCAGTGGCAGAATTTAAACACTTTCTCTTCCTGATTTTGAGACCAGCCTTCTGCATTCCATTGCTCAGCCTCCCCCTGGGGCATCTCTGTTGGTCATTATAAGATCACAGGTGACTTCAGAAAGTTTCATTATTCTTCTTCAGCACCATATCAGCATTGCTTAACATTTAAGCTTCCGAGTTATTTTAATTTGTCCTCAAAATGAAAGTCCCTGAATCGCCCTTGATTATTTTATGTTAATTGCTTTCTGGACCTTTTATTAATCTATTACATTTTTATATTAAACAGAAATGCATGCACTATTATATTTTGGTTGCATTATAGTGTTTTACAAAGTCAGTCATAACGGGCATATTTGTTGAGTTCATATATGGAGGGTAACAACAGGGATACTAAATGGAATTAAAGGCAAATCTGTGCTTAGGGAGTAGATAATGAAAGTTTTTGTGTTCAAGAAGCATATAATTTAGTAAAGTCATATAATCTAAAAGTTGGAAGGAGAGAAAGAAATCTTAAAAGTTATCATAATCTCATTTTTAGATGAGGAAAACTGATTCATAGAAATAAATCATTTTGCCAAAGGTCACATAGGAAGTTGGTGATACAGCCTAGACCTAGACTCAGTACTCTTTTCAGATAAAACAAACATAAATAGTTTTGAATCAACCTGCAGTGTAAGAGTGATACAAAACGCAATGGGAGGCAAGAAGAAGGAGCAGAGATAATTTCCATTGGAGTTAATCAGAGATGACTATAAGTCAAATTATATTTAAGATGGGTCTTGATACTGTTTCCACAGGCAGAATTTAGACAGAATATTCAAGTAGAGGGAATAGTTTGAGCAAAAGTATGGAAAGAGAGAAGTGTTATTTCTAGGCATGGTGAGTCCAGTTTGGTAAACCACATGAGTTTTGTGTTGGTGGGGCATTATGATGGAAAGTTAATGTGGACCCACGATGTGAAAGGCTAAGAGTCTGGATTTTATTTGAGAGGTATTGAGAAGCCATTTAAGGCTATTTTTAGGCTGGAGAGTAAAAAGAGAAAATCTATGTTAATTATTGAGAGGGAGAAGAGAAGGGGACTGGAGGCTGGGAAGCTTTTACGGTAGTCTGTAAGCAAAGTAATGCAGACATGGTAGAAGGAAAGGAAAGGTAAGAACAGTGTTTTAAAAGAAGATTTTATAGCATATAATGCTTAAAATATGATGATCTAGGAAGAATAAAAAGCGGCTCTTTGATAGTTCAAGGCTGAGTGACTAAGAGAATGGTGATTCCATTAATGGAAAAGTATAGAACTTGGGAGTACCAAGTGGGAAAGGATGACCAGGTTGGTTTTAGATGTATTCTTCCTGTATTCTCAGATGCAACATTCAGGCAGAGCTGTCCATAAGCAGTTGTGTGGAACTGTGTTTCAGAACAGTTTTCATCTTGTTTTTTTTTTTTTTCCTCTTGAAACCTAGCATACCTTGCACTCACTAGGAGCTTAATGAATAATCATTGAGTTGGATTGAGTAGCTTATGCCTAGAAATGAAGTAGGGTATTAAGGAAAGCTAAAGACAATGGAAACTCTGTGTGTGTGTGTGTGTGTGTGTGTGTGTGTGTGTGTGTGTGTGTGTGTGTTTTATCCATATTGAGGGGGAAAAGAGGTGGATCAGAGATCAAACAAGTTACAGTAGGACTAATGTAACTGAAAACAGAAAGAAGCCAGAGTTGTCCAGTTACTATTTTGCTTATATTTTTTGCTGCCCACCCAAAGACTGGGAAGGATAGAATAAATGTGGCTAATAATACTCAAGATCATGATCTTGAGTTTTAATGAGAACAGCTTGCTGCTCTTTGCTTGGTTCAGGTGCACTGAGTTCTTAGGTGCTACCAGGATTAAGAGGTGATTGCTGAGACTAAGGAGGGAGGTTGAGACAAGAAGATGCTTTCTGTTTCTGTATTAGAAATAAATTTATTCAGCACCTGCTTACGTACTAGGTGCTGTGGTTGATCTTGTCCTCCAGAAGTGTACAGTCTTGTCAGGTTTATTAGACATGGAAAAAAGTTTGCAATTAAATCAGTAATGTCATTGAAGACATTTAGGTACTAAAATAGAAAGTACACTATTTAATCTGTTTTGTAAGAGTATGTATGAAGGAAAAGCCAGTGCCTTTATCTGCCTCAAGAAAATAATTTTTAGACATTAAGTTAGGTGTATTTACCGCCTTTGAAAATAATAGTCCATATCTTAACCTCCTTTGTTCCTAGTTGTTAGTAAAGCAAATGCTTTCTTTATCATTTCATGCTTTCTAATCACAGTGAGAGATTTCATGGGTTTTGATAGTAGTTCAAAAATGGTCTTTAAAAGTAGTAATACAATATGATTGTATGATGATGATGAGCATCTCCTGTTTTATCCATTGGTCAATGTTTATTAGGAACCAATACTTGATAACAAATTATCACTTAGATTGCACTTTCTTGATTAGGTCACTGTTGCCACCACACAAACAGTAGGAATTTTGCTTTGTGGTTTTCATTACCTTACACAGGGGGGCATTTTCCTTAGAATGCAGCTGATTTTATTTCCCATATTGTTCAACTAAATTGTCCATCGTTAATAAACATATATAATATGCCATAATATAGTCATTAATTATAATCAGCTTAGTGACTATGATTCCAGACAAATAATCTTAATGATTTCTTTAATATAATAAAACTGTTTTAAGTATCCTGAAGGATTCCTTCCCTGCCCACCTCCTCCTCTTCCCCCATGTAAGTTTAAAAAAGATTTTTTCAGTGAAGTCTAGGTTTTTTATACTGGGATTTTTAGAGGAGAGAGAATAGTAGTGAAAGGAGAGAAACTTAAATGTTTGGAAGTGGAAAGGGATATTATCCTTATTCCTCTGGATATGCAATTTAATTACATTATTAAATGTCATAAATAAATAAGATTGATCATGGATTTAGAGTTTAGAAAGAGTTAGAAGGGACTGTTAGTGGTTATCCATTTCAACCTCATTATTTTATAGCTGATGTGGCCTTCTTGTTCTTGATATAAAAAGTTGTTTAAGTGTGAATGGATAAATGTTTTGATGATGATAGTCATATCTTTCTGTTTAGCCACCTCGGACATCACACCCTGTGGTGAAGTTTTCTTGTACTGACTGTGAACCAATGGTTATTGATAAACTGCCTTTTGACAAATATGAATTAGAACCTTCACCTCTGACTCAGTTTATCCTGGAAAGGAAATCCCCTCAAACCTGTTGGCAGGTAAGCTAAACATTATAGTGATTTAGAAATAAATGATAAATTTTTAAAATTTTTTAATTGATGAATCATTAGTAGCAATTTAAATTCAATGTTTATCAGTTTTACCAAGTTTTTATGACTCTTTTAACAGGTATATGTGAGCAATAGTGCAAAATATAGTGAACTTGGTCATCCTTTTGGTTACTTGAAAGCTAGTACAGCATTGAATTGTGTCAATTTATTTGTGATGCCTTATAATTATCCAGTCCTCCTTCCTCTTTTAGGTGAGTAACACTGGTACAATTTTCTATATTTCAGTGTATGAAAAAATAATTTTTGAAAAACGAATGTTTAGTTACTTCTATTAGTAATTTTTCTTCTAACGTCAACCTTTCATCATCTTTTTGAAGTACATACATTACTGAAAATGTGTTAATCAAAGGAAGTCCATAATAATTGCTTGTATCTTTATGAAATGAAAAGGTTTATATGTATGTATACATAGATGTATGTACTTTAATTTGAAAATATTTTTTCTTTGCATGCATTTAGCTGCCTTATTTTCTCTCTGACAGGTATTAAAAATCAGTATTTTTTCACCCAAAATAATGATACAGTAAACATTCAAAATTGTTGACTTCTTAGGTACCTCTAATATTGATGCTAAGCAGCACAACTATTAGAGGTGACCCCCTTGTACTCCTACCATCATCTCAGGCTAAATAATGGTGGTAACAGCACTGGTATCTATATATTCTGTGGTGAACCCTCTCCCTCATATTGGTAACTCCTGGGATCTGTTATATCTAGATCTTCAGTATTTAGGTGATGGGTTTTCACTGTATTTTTATAACCCTACTTTGCTTTTCACAAAATTTCATTTGAAACCTTAGTTTATGGTTATTCAGAATTTTCTCCCATATTTCAGTCTGCATTTGAAATGTCTTTCCAAGAGAAAAGACTAGAAATCAGGAATTTCATTGAATCTTGACTGGTTCAGACATATTTATATCTAACTTAACTTTTTACAAACCTAAAGGGTACATATGCTTTTAAAATAATAAATTTGAAGCTGGCGTTTGTATTTCTAAATACTGAATGGTGGCGGTTTTCTGTGTGTTACACGTTTTTAGATGACTTGTTCAAGGTGCATAAAGCAAAGCCAACAATAAAGTGGAGACAGTCGTTTGAAAGCTATTTGAAGACCATGCCTCCCTACTATCTGGGGGTAAGATCATGAACGCTTCTTTTTAAAATAGAGAGTCAATTAGATATTTAATGGTTTGTTTCAGATATTATAACAAGTTTATCCTTTTGAGTTGATCACTTTGTACTGTCATGTTTAGATAACCATTGTGTAGTAATTGCAAAGGAGAGTATTCAGAAATTTGCAGCAAATTGATGCATAGACTTGGGGCCATGATCCGTGGGTTCAGCTCTTACTTAGGCTTATTACGCCACCATGCATGGTGAGCCTCAGAATTTGTCCTGCTTTCCACAGTGAGAAAAGACGGTTGGCTAATACCTTGAGAACATCTCTCAGGTGAATATCAGTTTTCATAAAGCAGACTATATTTACACAAAATTGCCTTAGTTATCTAGGAAATTCCATACTGGGATTGGTGAAATGAGAGTGGAAGGCAATAAGTTGAACTTGGTTTCTTGAGTAGAAAAAATAAGGGGCCACTTAGAGCAAATAGGAATCTGTAGATTTGTATAGAATGGGAATTTAAATTCTTGTTGGCTTGAATTCTATTATATATAATTTTAGATGTGTTAAAGTTGTACCTAAATGAGCACTAGCATAAAATACTAAACATTTTATCACGGCTTTGAAAATGAATGTTGGAACTGCTCAACAGCCTGTACAAATTAGGAATTTCAGGGACAGCATACTCACAGGAAATGTGGCCATTGCACTGATCCTTCTATGGAGAAGTCAGATAGTCATTTTATTTGTACTGAGAATATTTTAGTAATACTGTCACAGAGCCTTGGATAACTACTCAAGTGAGTAGTTCAATTAAGTTTTATTCAGGTTATTTGAAACATGGATGAAGAGAAATCCACTCCAAAGTTTTAGGTACCCCAGGAGCCTCTCCCCAAATTAACATTAAACATTGCTAGATATCATTTAAAAACAACAACATAGATAGCCAGAATGCTACTGTGTAATGCCAGTGATTTTATGCTTCCACTTGGCAACTAAAATTACCCTTTTCTGATGTCATTTTATCTTTTCTTCTGATAACTCCTAGTTAAATGAGAATCTGTAACTTAGATTATAAGATAATAAGATCATAGCTCCAGAGGTAGCAGGGACCAAAGATTCATCTGGGCCATATTATAGAGGAGAGTACCAGTTCTAGAGAAATTGTGACTTGGCCAAAGTTAGAGAAGTAGGAACATGTGACAGAACTGATATTTGAAATCAAGTTTTTGGTCTCCATAGCCAACATGATTTTGACCTTGGAAAGAAACCATTGGAGATTTGAGGCTCTCTTGATAATGCATAGACCCAGCAGACACCCCCCAGTCCCAGTTGGTAGTCATTGTGTATGTTGTTTTCCTGGTTCTTCTTTATTCACGTGCCAGTTCAAAAAATCTTCCCATGTTTCTCTGAATTCTTCACCTAGTAATTGTGTCCCGTTCACATAGCATATTTTACATTGTGTAGGACTTTTCATTTTTTTGGTATGTATGTCCAGGAGTGGGATTTCTCTGTGGTTAGTTTAGTGTTTTTTCTTGCATCATTCCAAACTGTCTTCTAGAATAGTTGGATCAGTTCACAGCAAAGAAATGAAGTGTTGAAAATAGTGTTTTAAGAGTAGCTTAGTTTGAAGGTTAGAGAACCTAAAAAAGAGAATTCAGCTAAGTGTGTTGTTGCAGTTGTCTTAGAAATAAGTGTATTGAAGGACCTGTCTAGAGAGAAATGTGAGAATTGAATGAATTTGAAAAATAGAAAGGAACAGATAAGTCTGAGAAATGGAAACAGTGAGGAAGATGTCAATATGAGAGATTCTTAAGGAACATACAGTAAGATTTCTTGAAAGATTGGATAATAGGGAATCAGGGAAGGGGAAGAATCAGATATTTCAAGGTTGAGAGATAGGGAAGCTAAATGAATAGGAGTTTTGTCATCAGAAATAGTCATTGGGGATGAGAGCCTTCTGTACACATAGTGTTGAATTAACTTTTGACATGTTTATTTTGAGTTGAATGTCATCCAGGTAGAGGCATCTTGTTGGTAGTTGGAGAGAAATTGTGCAGGTGAGAGGTCAGAATTAAAGATAGAGATTTAGGAGTCAGCACAACTGACATCTAATAGCCATAAAGGAAGGAAGAATTTTTTAATGGAGAGTGAATTTGCAAACATTTATTAAGCACAAACTACTCTGTGCTAGGAACTCAAGTGCTTGTGATACAAAAAAGGGCAAAAGATACATTGAGGTGAAGATGAAAGGAAGGCTTGACATGGAACTTAGAAGATGCCTTTTTTTTCTGTGGAGGTGTCATGATGGTTCACCTTTATGTAGTTACTTAAAGGTTGAAAATGCTTTCCATACTGTCTCATTTGACCATCAAAACAACCCTTTGAAGTGGTAGTACAACTGTTCATCTTGTTTTATAGATTAGGAAACAGGCTTGGACAAGTCAAATGATTTATTCAAGGTTACATTGAACCAGTAATTGTCAGAGTCACACCTAGGTCTTATGGACCCAGCAGCATTATTCTTCTCACTGAACCCTGGTGAGGCCTAGGTGATCCCATGGAGGGGAAGATTGTAAAGGAGTGTGGTTGAGAGCTAGAGAGAGATGAATGAAAAGGATTATACTTAACAAGTTTTGTGAGCTTAGAAGTTTTTATTATTGGTAATATTCTGCCCTTCAGCCAGTATTTATTAAGTGCCTACTGTTTGCAAGTTATTGTGATAAGGCTCTGAAAAGAGAGAAGTTTAAAAAAAAAAGTAATGTGGTTTCCATTTCCCTGCGGGGTAGGAGAGAGAGGGACTGCAACATTTCTGTAGATAAATACAGGATAATTTGAAAGGATTAAGAAGAGCACTGTTATGCAAACTCCTAGTAGTAGTGGTGGTGTATTTGTCAAAAGTATCTGTTTCAAATGAGTTAACTTACAGGAGGCTAAGCGGCACAATGAATAAGGTACAGGCCTGGAGACAGGAAGACCTGAGTTCAAATGTGTCCTCATACTCTTACTAACTGTATGACCCTGGATAAGTCACTTACTCCTGTTTGTGTTAGTTTTCTCATCTGTAAAATGAATCAGAGAAGGAAATGCAGACTACTCACGAAGAGTCAGACATGACTCAAGAGTTTTTTCCCTTAGGCTTTGATGTAATGGTGTCTTTTGTTTTCGAGTACTAATAATAGTAATTCTGTGTATGTAAGTGAAACATAACTGAGAAGAGGAAAATAGGATTGATAATTTATCCTTTATAATATCTCCAGTAGTTATGCCTTTTAAATAGTTAAATGACTGTCTGATTATTTTACCTTCCTTTATTTTTGCTTTTGTAGTTCCATTTTCTTGCTTACTGTAATATTTGAGGGGGAACTGCTTTTAAGTTTTCAGACATGACTTTTTCTCATCCAGTAACTCAGTCATATAAAAGTCCTTTTAAGTCAAGATTCAGTATTGAAAGATTTCTTTTTTTTTCCTTCTTAGCCCTTGAAGAAAGCTGTTAGAATGATGGGAGCACCTAACCTTATAGCAGACAGTGTGGAATATGGACTTAGTTATAGTGTCATTTCATACCTCAAAAAATTGAGTCAACAGGTAATGTTAATAAATAGAAGTATCATTAGATAGGAAAGTACTAAAAATTTTGAACTGGGTTTTAAGACAGCGAATAAGACTGGAGCCAGTCTTACTGGTTCAGACAGCTTCATTTCACTTAAATTCAATTATCATTAGGATGACTCAGTACTTAGATCCCAAATTGAAATGAAAAGTTTTTATATTTAAGTCATTTTCAAATTTGTAAGAAAAGGAGAAGTCATTCATGGCATGTATCTTGGATATGATGATGTACATGTGGTCTGTATGCACTGAATTTATATTCTTAGGATTTTATAATTCCTTATTTGTAATCCCTTGCTTAGTTTCTTTGAGGTAGACATTGCGTATTTGATTTGAGGTTTTTGTTGGAAGTTTTATCATTTTATTAAAAGTAGTGTTATTTTCTTTTGCATATATTAAAATATGTGGGTTTTCTTTTTTCTTTTCTAAAGTTTCTTGGGCACACTAAAATAAAAAACCAACAGTAAGTTCTATCATAATGGCCATAATTCAAAGTAAATGAAGATACTGTGTCAGTGAAGTAGGGACTGAAAATAGTCAACAGATGATGCTTTATCTTACCAAATTATTAGTGTGCTATAAAATATAGTACATGCTTAGGACTTCTGACAGCTGAGAACTGGACATTTTCCGTTTGGAAATTGGCTATTGACTAAAATGCTGATGGACCACTAGGAAAAGTCAGAAGACTGTTTGTTTCTGTTTAAAAAAAAAATTCCTCTGTTTAATGCCTTTTTACTCTCTCTCTAATAATCTTGAAATGATATCACTCTTTGCTTTTTGGTATATGTCTAAAAA
Source organism: Notamacropus eugenii (assembly GCF_028372415.1). Taxonomy (NCBI): domain Eukaryota; kingdom Metazoa; phylum Chordata; class Mammalia; order Diprotodontia; family Macropodidae; genus Notamacropus; species Notamacropus eugenii. The sequence continues at coordinate 104,508,456 of NC_092876.1, forward strand.
CTTCATTGTGTGGGATAAGAATTCATGTTGGGTAAATATTGGTGAGATTTTTTTCCCCTACCTTCTCATCACTCCTGAGTGTGATTATATATTATCATGTATGGTTCAGTGACATTCTATAGCTATCATAGTGTAGTGTAGTAGCTATTTACATGGGAGTCTTAAGAAATAAAAACAAATTTTTATGTAGTGAATTCAGCTCCTCTATGTCAAATTTTACCATGCTCAGATGACTTAGAATTGTAATCCATAACTATGTGAATGAGATTTTTGTTTCTTATATATGATTTTTCATAGTGTATCACATTTTTACTGAATCTTTTACATAAGATTTAAAACTTTTTTTTATTTTTATAATCTGATTAAAATGTTTAGAATATATCATGTCAACTTCTATTTATTTTGAATTAAGGCCAAAATAGAATCTGATAGAGTCATCGGATCTGTAGGCAAAAAAGTAGTGCAGGAAACTGGAATTAAGGTCCGAAGCCGATCACACAATCTGTCAATGGCATATAGGAAAGATTTTCAACATCTGCTACAGGGAATTAATGAGGAAGTTCCTCACAGACTTCTAGACCTCAACATGAAGGAATACACTGGGTTCCAAGTTGCTTTGCTGAATAAGGTAATTGTTGTACATAATAGTACCACCTCCAATATGCTCCTTTGTTGTTCAATACAAGAAACTCTCTGTTATCTGATGTTCTGCCTATCAGAACTGTTACCAGCACTTCCACACATTTACAGTACGGTAGTACTGGTATTCATAATGGTGACCTGAGGCACTGCACAGTTCTGAAGTATTTTCTCAATTATCAAAGATTTGTATCATTTGTGTTTGAAATAATTTATTCTGCTTCTTTGAAGATTGATAATTCATGTATACCATAGAGCTCCATTAACCATGTATTTCATAAGGTGTAGTCATAGAAAGACCTTAAAGGTACTATAAAGGCCTCTGACCAGTGGTCACCCAGCCTGCTCGAGTGGTTCCATTGGTGGAAGTTTACTGCTTTAGACAACCCATTCCATTATTGTATACCTCTGATTTTTAGAACGTAGCTCCCCCTTTTGCAGGCTAAACTGGTTAACTAGAATATTCAGTTCTCTAACCATTTCACAGATAAGAGAGTTTACTGTATTTCTATTACACTTGTGAAAGTATTGATTCAAATTTTCCCTCTTAATACTTTAACCTTAGGATTTGAAGCCACAGACCTTTAGAAATGCTTATGATATACCCAGACGAAATCTTTTGGATCACTTAACAAGGATGAGATCTAATCTTTTGAAGACAACTCGTAAATATCTTAAAGGTCAAGATGAAGGTTAGAATACTGATTAATTATTTGTATTTCCTTTGTGGTTCATATAAACGTGATATCATTACTACCAAGCTTACATGAGGTTTTAGTATATTTTTCTCTGAATTAAAGACCGTTAAGTAGATGCTGTTGAGGTACATTGATACCACAGAACTCCAGTGTTTATAGGAAATTCTAGTCATGAATCCAAGGCATTCTGTCCTTTTACTAAGTAACTTTTGTTGCTTGTTTCTAGAAAATTGTGTTGATAGAAGAAAGTAGAAGAAACATGGATTTTCATAGTGAGATTTCTCATTGGACTTCAATCTATGCCACTGAATATTTATAATACTCTGAAAAGTCTGAGCAAAATTGCCATAATAGAAATTATGCCAACATATTTTACATTTTAAAGACTTTATTTCCACACGAATGATTTCAGTTGGAATTTATTCTGATGAAAGTTTGATAACTGATTATATATGTAGTCTGATGAAATTAATTTTGCAGAATTTTCTTTTTTGGTTCTATTTTGTTAGATCAAGCGCACAGTGTTCCTATAGCACAAATGGGGAATTACCAAGAGTACCTCAAGCAGATACCCTCTCCTCTTAGAGAACTTGATCCTGACCAGCCTCGAAGGCTACATACATTTGGGAACCCCTTCAAGCTAGACAAAAAGGTAACTGCTTTTTAGTCTTTCTCAATATGACTGTTTTCCAAAGTAAATTTCAACATAATTTCAGAATAACTAATTTCTGGAACATGAACCAAAAATGTTGGTAACTTTTTATTACAGAAGTTAAAACAGTAATAGTAATGAAGTAACAGTGATGCATACCTTTCGGGCAGAATGAAAATTTGATTTGATTCCCCTCATTCTTTTTTAATAAAAGGAACATGGCAATTGGGACAAAATCTGACACTGAAGATATTTTTGTTTAAAAGAAGGGAAAAAAACCCACAGACCACAATATAGCTAGTATATTTAGTACTGATTTCAGCATGAAGGGAATACCCCACTTCTATGTCCTCTGCCTCCCTACCCCCAATAACCTTTACTTTATAAAACAAAACTAAGAAGCCATGTATGTTTCATGTATTTTTAGCATGAATTTTTTAAGTAATTAGGATTCTGTATGCTTTTTCAGGAATAAATCAACTTCATTAGCATTACAGTTCTCTCTGATTTCTTTTGTAACTGTTATTTGGGAAATTTTTTAAAATTTACTTTGTATTCAGTTTTCTTTAGTTGTTTCTCAGTCTCTCTCCATGAACTAAGCATTAAAAACTTCCATTTATTTCTGCCTTCCTCATTTCCTTATATGGCATTTTGTCTATATTAGAGTAACATTTTCTAGAGTTTATGAAAATTAGGATGTTTCTAAGCAATAGACTTGAGAATTACTGGCATCCATTGTCTTAAACTAAAGTGAATTTAAAAGTATTCAGTTTTCCATTTTGTATGTGTCTCAGTTTGTTCACCTGAGGACTAAACAGATTTTTTTTTCCTGGTTGGATTATTGGATGTGTAGTAACTGATCTTATAGTTGTAAAATATGTTTTTAATTGGAACCTTGATTTTGCCAGATTGATCCATTATAAATTATGAAACAGTCTTGTTTGCATGTTGTTTTCCCCATTAAGACTGTGAGCTCCTTAAGGAAAGGAACTGTCTTTTGCCTCTTTTGTGTGTCTGTAGCATTTGGCATAAGTGCTTAATAAGTGCTCGTTTGACTGACTAATCAGTTTTACTCTTAGGGTATGATGATAGATGAAGCAGACGAATTTGTATCTGGACCTCAGAATAAACACAAACGACCTGGAGAACCAAATATGCAAGGGATCCCCAAAAGACGTCGTTGTATGTCTCCGCTTCTAAGAGGAAGGCAGCAGAGTCCTCCAATTGCGAACAATCATATTGGAGGCAAAGGGCCTCCTGTACCTACTGCACAAGCACAGCCAGATCTCATTAAGCCTCTTCCTCTTCACAAAAGTTGGTTACACTTTTTAATCCCTTTTTTCTACTCTTTTTTCCTTTTGATTCTTCTTCAGTTATTTCTTATTGTATATTAGATACAGTTGTTGAATTAGAATTCAGATATTTCTGAAGGTGATTTTTACTTGTCCACATGTGCATATTCTTTTTTCATTTCCTTAAGGATAACCTATTGAGCACTTGGATATTCATGCCACTGTTTTAGGGGATTTGACGTTTTCAAAATGTCATTTGTGACTCAAACTTATCAAAGGTTGTAATCATAGGTATATATAGATATGACTGTATAAACCTATACACATGAGAAAGTGATTCTTGTAAGATGGTGTGGTGCAGTTTAAATTTGGGAATAATAATAATAGCTAACATGTTAAAGTGCTAACATAGCACTTGAAGATGTGCAGTGCATTTTACACATATTAGAGCTTTAGCTTTGAGGTAAGGGTTTTAGAGATGAGAAAGCTTGTGCCCCAGAGAAGTGACATGACAGGCCTGGATCCTCATTAATGTATTCATGAGGCAGGATTTAAACTCAAGTCCACTTGACTCCAGGTCTAGCATTTTATCCACTGGTCCACAGAGCAGTATTATCTGGAACCAGACAGTGTGTGTGGTGGCATAGATTCTATTAAATCAGAATTCAAGCCCTGAATGGTGAGGTGGCAGTGACCTCAGAACCTGTTTCTTCCAAACCCTTCAGGTTGAGAGAAATCGAGGAATTTTTTCCAGAGTCAGGCAGTAGTATAAGCCAGAGCTAGGATTCACACTTAGGGACACTGAACCTTCTTCCTTTTCAAGCCTTTAATATCACCTCTTGTTTTCAAGTCATAATAGCTAGTAAAGTCTAATTTTTCTTCCTTGGCATGCCTGAGCATGGGCAGAATGAGAGAGACAGGTATGGCCCATCCCCTTGAGTGAGATCGATGCTAGGAGTAAACATATATTCTGCTAAGGTGAAATAATTAAAGGACTAAATAGAAAAACAAATTATGTGGGTTGTTTCTCTTTAACATGAGATAACGTACCTTATCTAAAATGTGCAATACACGGTAGAAATTAAAGACCACTGCTGCACTTATTTTTTAAAAACTATAAGCAGCACATCATGTTTGTTGATTTATAGTTGTACAGGATATCGTTTGATATGCCTTAGACGATGTTTTATAGTCTCTTGATTAAATGCATGCCATTTGGCACTGTCTTTATGATCTCTTATCTTTGTGTTTAGCTTCAGAAACCACTAATGATATGGCAGTGGATGATGTGGTTGAGAATCATGTTGCAGACCAACTGTCATCAGACATTGCACCTAATGTGATGGATTCTGAGTTTTCAACATCCTCTTCTCCAGTCAGTTTACTGGAGCGACCAACCAATCACACAGAGGCTCTTGGCCACGATCATTTAGGAACTAATGACCTTACCGTGGGTGGATTTTTAGAAAATCATGAGGAACCAAGAGATAAAGAACAGTGTGCTGAGGATAACATACCAGCGTCTTCACTCAACAAAGGGAAAAAATTGATGCATTGCAGAAGCCACGAGGAGGTCAACACTGAATTAAAAGCACAAATAATGAAGGAAATTCGAAAGCCAGGAAGAAGTATGTGCTATTACAGACATAGCTCAAATTTGAATGATTGTTTACTGTGGCCATTGAGGAGTATAATCTACTAGGGATACAGACCCAAATCTATCTCAGTATTGGCCAACTTTTCAGTCAGAGCTCAGTGACTTTCATTACCCTCTTAATTCCATTTTAACTACAGTCAGTTCTCCAGGAGTTGAAATTCCGTGCAGATATAACTGTATCAAAATTGTGATTTTTGTACTGTGTATACTTTTATTTCAGTTAATGAGCAAGCATTTATTAAGGGTTAACTGTGCTTAGGATAGTGTTTCATATCAGCTCCATTAGGGCAAAGATCCTGTGTTAATCTTTGTGTCTCCCATAGCACAATGCTATATAATGCTGTCGACATTTAATCGGTGTCTATTGAAGTTGAACACCATGATTAAGCATGAGCATAGGGATGTATTTAGTGTAGGGAAGGAAGGAAAAAGGCCTTTATTACATGCCTCCTCTGTGTCAGGCACTGTCCTGTGTACTTTACAATTATTGTCTTATTTGATCCTCCTGACAACTCTGAGAGAGAGATGATATTATGATCCTAATTTTTGTAGTTGAAGAAACTGAAGCAGAGAGGTAAATTGACCTACGCAGATTCACATGTAAATGTCTAAGGCCAGATTTGAACTCCCATCTTCTTGACTCAAGGCTCTGTCCACCACACCAAAGATGATATGTAGCTATTTAATGGAAATTATTTTAACTTTCAAATTCACTATAGTAATTTAATTCACTTATTTAGTAAGTATTTATTGAGCACCTACTATTTGTAGAGTTTGGGGAGGTACAAAAATGAATAAAATATAATTCTTGCCCTTAATGTATAATAAAATCTTTTGAAATACTCTAAATCTTTACACATAAAGTTTGAAGTAGAATTTTGAAAATCTGTTCCTACCACTCAATTTTACTTAAATTTTTTCTCTCTCTCACAAACTCGATTTTACTTAAAAATTTTTTTTTCTTAACGATCAAGAAATACTTGAGTAAAGAGTTTTATTTATATCTTATTTCAGTTGGGCTTGTATAAAGCTATCTACAAAGTTCATGGCTTTATACTTATTACTTTGATGTAGGAGCTGTCTCAAAGTATTAATGTTGTATAAATTACTTGTCCACATTTCTTTTCCTTAACCATACATATTTGGTGTGCATTATGAATAACAAATCAAAGTGTTAAACTTTTTATACAGAATTATCTTCATTTTTAGTGTCAGTATTTCTTTGTAGAATAAGCACTTACAAAAGATAATTTAGTAAATGAAAACCACTTATGCTGCTTTTCATTTTTTTTTTAAGAATATGAAAGAATCTTCACATTACTGAAGCATGTGCAAGGCAGTTTGCAAACAAAATTAATATTTTTACAGAATGTCATTAAAGAAGCATCAAGGTATGTAATTTTGGAACACAAAACTGTCAAATATAAAATGACTGTATAGTATAGGGATCGGGAACCTGCAGCCTCAAGGCCCCTAGAGGCTGCAGGTTTCCCACCCCTGGTCTAGCATTTGTAATCAAAATTCTATGAAGTATTGACTTTGGCATGTGTACACACACCCTACACATAGACCCCCAAATATGTACATCTTTTTGGTTTAATAAGCATTTCACCACATTTAAAAATAAACCTTCATACTCCTCAGAGACCATGGGATAAATGTTTTTATGTAAGCAAACATGAGAAATTTGGGCTATCTCATCTCTTCCAGTCTGTTGCTTTGTTTGTTATCTTTGTCTCTCCAGCCTTGGATTTTTCTTAGTCATTGTAGTTATAAGTATATAATATATATGTTATGTGTTCACATATAACGTATGTAATATATATTATAAATAAACCATAAATGCTAGTGATTAGACATTGAATGGAATATGTTTCTAGGTAGGGGGAACCTCTCAAAATTAAGTGGACCAATAGTGGTGCAGCTAAAATTCTGGCTAACCTGCATGCCTAAAAACAGTGGTGAGAAGAATGTAGATCAGGTTATTATGATTGATATAAGTAGTTATGTGAATTGAGATAAGTTTACATGAACAGAATAAAGTAGATATGTTAATTTCATCTAAAAATCCTTACATTTTAAAGCTGAAAGGAACCTGAGAGATAATTGAGTACAGTTTTCTTGTAATACAAGTAGCAAACTTTAGCTGAACTTGCAGTAACCTCTGTGCTGTCCTGACAATAATTTTAGAGGGATAGAGCGTGTTTTGTTTGTTGGACGATGGCCAGAGAGTCAGGGGTGTAGGTAGTGTTTGCCATAGCACTGGACCTAGGAGTCCAAGAGACCTGGGCATTGGTTCCAGCTTTCTCACTGAGGTCTTGGCCAAGTGTCATCACTTTTTCCTCATATAGAAAGTGAGGGAACTGGACTTGGAATCTGACTGGATTTGGAGCTGAAGTACCTCTATTCGCGTTCTGACTCTGATGCTCTCTACTCCCTTTGAGACCTTGGGCACGTCAAGGATCTCACTCAGCCTTACTTTTCCTCATCTGCAGATGAGATGATCTGATTCCTTACAGCAGCTGTGATCCCAGGCTTATAGGTCATTTGAGATGAAGATACTAATGGGTCCCTTATGATTTGAAAAATTTGAATTTGTTGTAGTCTTTGTAATTAGATTAACTTTGCCAGCTTTAGAAACAGGTTGCTTTTTTTTCATACTAATGCTCAATTTAAATTTTTTTTTTTTTTTTTACTGTATCCATCCATACTTTGCTTATGTTCATGTCATTGAAGTATGCCAAGAAGACTGATGTTTCATTAATTACTTTGGGACCTACATTATGCCATATTCTTAGAAGTAATACATAATTTTATCTGGGTTTTGTTAAGGTAGGATCCAGGTTCAGATGATCATTTGGTTATTGCAAAGTATGTCTTAATCTTCACAATAGTTTGTCATTTGTTTTTATATTCATGCTTCTGAAGTCCTAAAATAGGCCATTTTGAAAAATATTTTTCTAATTGAAATATCATACTCTACCCACTTTTTAATTAGTGTTGTTGCTTTTCCCATACAGGTTTAAAAAGAGAATGCTAATAGAGCAATTGGAGGGCTTCTTGGAAGAAATTCATCGCAGATCCAATCAGATAAACCATATTAATAGCAATTAAAAAGAAACTAGAATGTGGCCACCTCTTTCCCTCCCTTCCCCCAAACACAAAGTAAAAATATGACTGAAGGAGAACACTGCTGTGATCTTTGCATTCGTTTTTGACAAGCACTGTTGGCTATTTGAAATACTAAAAGCAGCAAGTCTACAGATCCTGTTTCCATCATTTTACAGTGACCTTTCTTCATTTTGGTTTATTTTTGTAATGTGAAAAGTATCACTCAAGAACATTTTTATTTAACAAACTAAAACACAAAATATCCCATAGAAATTCTTGCTTGTCATTGACTCTTGCGTGTCAATTTCCCTCAGGTTCTATTTTCTTAATCCAACCTTCAAAATTGTCACCTCTGTTAAGGTTGAATTTTGCCAAAAAAGGAAAAAAAAGAAAAAAAGAAAAGAAAAAGACAAAAAAAGAAAAAAGTTACTTTGTAATTTTTTGGGGAAAAAGCACATACATTAAAAACAAGGTAATGTTTTGTATATACAGTTATTTTGGATATATTATTGTAAGTTGTACAAATGTATTTTGAAGAATATTTAAGAAAAGCACTTTTGTTATTCCATCAATAAATGCTCTATTTTAATCTTGTGTGTTTTAGGAAGTAGTCAAATTTAAAATAATCCTTTTAAGGAAAATTCTTGATCATAATTTTTAAGGCATCACCTTTTTAGTGTTAGAAATACTATACTCTTTGAAGTTTGTGTTTGTTAGAGTTCAACATAGTCTTATCAGAATCCTTGCTACATATTTACATAATCTGATTATTTCATTAGGATATTGATCTAAACATATTTCCATTATTACTCCATCTCCAGATTACAGGAAAAAGCTATACCTGCGACCCACAGGTGGACATATAGTTAGGACCAGAAAGATATAGCACTGAAAAGAATGTCTGAAGGACTTCAAGGAATAAGAAGCTTGGAACATTAATTACTAGCTCCTTTACTTCCCCTTTCCTCTGAGTTTGGCAACAACAATTAACTAAACTGAAGATCTTAGAAGCTGGGAAGCAGGTATTTGGGACACAGCACACATGAAATGTTGGTTCAGACATCTAAGCAAGCCTTTGAATTGAACACTGGAGGTTCCAGTTATTTATTAGACAAGAACATCAAAGATTGGTGTAATCAAGAAAGGGATCCTAGTCTTCCTACCAGCCTATTAAATACCAAGCTTGAGTGCTAGAGGAGTTGAGACCAATTTTAAGATTACTTTCCCATGTTTCAAGATCTTAATGACAAAGTGAAGAAGGGAACTTGGTTTTCTGGATCATAGTTTTGACTCATATCCTTGCTGAATTCAGTTCAACTCACATGAAGTTCTAGACTGCTAATAAGTATTAGAAGTCAGCAGCTGACGAAGGATTAGGCAAGGCTAGCTGGAAGTAGAGTATACTCGATTCCCAGGCTCTTAGCATGACTTTGTGTGCCCTGCTCTGGACTCAGTCTTATTACTTCTTCTCTACACTCAAGTTTGGTGACCACTAAAACTGGTCCGCTGCTAATGGCCCCCATATGTATTTAATAAACTGAAAGGAAAAAAGATGTTGACCAAAAAAAAATCAATGCAAGCAATTTTGGTAATTATTTTCAGGTTCATATAAGTCACATACCTTTACCCTAGAAGATTCAGGTGTAATAAAAGTACAGTTATAATTTTTTTGAGGAAAAAGCTCAGTGTACAGAAGGAAGTGAAGAAACTACCTTTGAGACCTATTATCCTAGGGGATTTGTAACTCTTCCAATACAGAGGACAGAACCTGTAAATAAAAATAAATACTTAATACAATGCTACTTTTTAATCTTTCTAGGCATTTAAAAACCCTTGATCTATACAAAATGCCTATCAGTAAAGTAGCATCTCATTCAGTAGGTTGAGAAGTTAGGCTCTTAAAATCCTATTGCAAAATGAATAGTTGACTTGCTATTTATGTCTCAGTTATAAATGCAGAATGTGAGGCAGATAGACTAAGTGAGGTTTTTTATTTAACAGTCCTTCTCGATAGGACTACACCTACTCGGAATACCTGGGAAACAGATTCACTTCATTTTGGTATTCAATAACTGATTATCAGAACTTTTTTTCTCATATATGAAACACATCAGTTCTGCTTTTGTATTATCTGTTGGAAGATCCGTGGGTCATCACACTCAAATCAGACTAGCTAGCTCCCCAAGACTGTCCCTAGCAAAAGGACCTCTCCTCTTTCCCATTCCCCTTCACCCTCCTTGTCATCCGCTTGTCCCTCCAGGTCATTGCACTCAGTGTGTTGTCCTGCTTCCAGTGCTTGTACAATGTCTCAATGCCTTTCTGTTGTGTCTCTCAGTGGTGTCAGGAGAGAGTTGAATAAATTCATTTATTCTGTGCTCTGTCTTACAAGGCTGAAGATATTCCTAAAGGGATATTTGCATTTTAACAAAGTGGAATCCTTTAAGCCAAAGGAATAGATTCTTAGTTGTGCAATTTTAATTGTTGGCAGATGGAACAGTAGAAAAGTAATCTTGGCCCCTCAAGTCAGTTTGTAAGACTAGCCCCAAAGATCTTACTGTTCTCTAGTTAAATTATCCCAGCTCCTTAGTCCTTTTTGTTATATTGCATTTGCCTTCATGTCCATTGTATTCTTTTGGAATTCAATTTTGACAGCCCTGATAAAAATGATCAGCTTAGTGTCCTTCTATCTAGAATGTTGTTGTTCTTGTTTAATTATTTTAACCTAGAACAGTGCAGCCAGGGCAAATTCTCTACCACCTTCATTGTCTCGTTCATGAGAACCTTTACCAATTTGAGGCACTAGCAAAGACCTTCATATTTAATGTTTGAGGCCATTGGTAGGGGTGAAGGGAGAGGGAATAAAAATTGAATCTAAAAGTGCTTCAGTATGTATTCATAGTTATTTGGGATTTTGAAATACCCATTTAAACTCTTGAGGGAAATTGTCTTTGATTAGACTTTACGTTTCACATGCCTAACTCCTGACTAAGGCAGTGATTCTGGCACTTCAGACACTTGAGGTAACAGTCTGTCCTCCAGATCTCAACATTTTGATGTCATTTTCCAAAGAGATTACATTCCTCCTGCAGGAACCTCTGGCTTTAAACATGCCCTGATAGCCAGCTATGCTCTGTCCTTGATAATTCTGATCAATTTCTGCCCTGTTCCATTTTGCTGTTTGAGAGAGACAGCCTAAAATTACTTTAGGTTCTTTGAGATAAACCATTTCTAGCAGAGGGTTTATTAAATGTCTGCCTATGAGGAGTTAATGATCTTTTCTTTACCTTCCACTTTACCACCCCACTCCAAAACTGTCAAAAGTCAAAATGCTGTAAGTATGTTAATGAATTTCCTCTTACAGACATTGTCTTCTACTGAAGGATTGACTTCATTATTTTATTAGAAAATAATCCTTTTGTTTTCAGTCTGAGGTACAATATACAGTTCTCAAAGAAAATGCTGTTGACAGAACTTCCTAGCTGATTTGTGTAGTAAACTTTTCCCTAAGTAAACCTAATTTTGTTTTTTTTTTTAGCTCTTAGATATTATCAATTTTCCTTTTTGATAAAAATCATGCCTAATGTTTAGTGTCCAGTTAAATCACCTTTGTCTGATTTATTAAAGTCTTATTCCATTTTGTTCCTTTTTACTTGCCAATGCCAGTCTTTGCTGAAAATACCTTTTCCTTCTTGGGATGTTAAAGATTGCCAAAGGAGGGAAAAAGCAAACAGTAAGCTATGCATGCAAAGAGAAACAAAACACTGTTCAATTTTGCCAAATCTGAGAGGTTCTACCTCTTATTTCTGACTTGCCAAGGCCTTATATTGTAAATTTTCCTGTGTAAACCTATGTGGTGCCCAAAAGTGCTTAGGGGAAAGAATATGTGTTTCCTGTGCAATTTCAATAAGAGTGTGGAAAAATGTAAGATGGGTGGTCCAGCTCTTTGGCTGAAAATCAGTATAGAAAATTCAGGAAAATAAAGAAATAATGATCTTAAATGCACCTCATAAAGTGCCTTCCTTGGGTTAATACTTTTCTTTTCATGATGTTAGGGGGTCCCCTTCAGTCAGTCAAGAATCGTTTTGGTGCACTCTAGTGGACTAAAAGTAGCCTCAGTTCCTAAGGTATTCAACTTAGTATTGGCACACAGCTGATGGACCATGCAAATTGTCTTAATGTGCTTTCATACTTTTTTCATTTTAAAAGTATAAGCTACAATCAGTATGCCATTAAACTATTTTGATCACACAAGTCATTCTAAGGGTTAGGGCCTACAATAATTTGTAAGCACAGACATTGAGCTAAAGTCAGGAGTCTGTAAATCAATGAAGGGAGCAGATGTTGAGGTTCCTTAGAATCACAATGACAGCACAGTCAAAGCCTCACAGTCTGACTAATTAAGAGGAGATGTCATCTAATTGTGTGACAGGTTAAATCTAACAATAAACTGTGAGCCCTTGTGAACCCTTGTTTAGATAGGAGAGCCCAGTCATTTGTGTGTGTAATTTGTCTCATGAATCTCATCAAAAAAATTATTGAAATACCTGTATTAGATTCTCTCAGGAAAAAGATGAATGGTCTGTCTGCCTTAAAAATTGGAGTCCTAGATCTTCTCAGTAACACTAGAGCTACAGAAAAGATGGAGGAAAGTAGAGGAATTAGTGTGATAATCTGCTGTTATGATTGTATTGGAACTAGACAGTAGATGATCTGATGGTCATCTGATGGTCATCAAGGGATTCCACTTGCTCAGTGTAGAAATCTTCACGATGTAATTCCTTAACAGGTCTAAGCCTCTATTGGAAATGTCCAATGAATGGAAACTCATTACCTCTCAAAGCATCCCAGGAGAAAGGCTGCATTTAAATTGAATAAATACAATACATCTTTGGCTTTTTAAAGATAAGACATCATGACATTAATTTCATGATGTTTACTACAAAAGTTGAAATTAACCTAATACCAGCCAGTAAGTCAGTATCAGGAATGAGAAGAGAGCTAAGGTCTCCTAATTCTAGTAATAGATTCCAAGTGGGAAATTCTTTATGCTGAAACTCCATTTCAGATGGGTTAGTGCACACTACTCTAAGGTGGTAATAATCATAAAGATTTTTTTAAATGATGGTCCTGTATCTTCCTAACTTCCTTTTCATTTTTGAAAACTCATTGCTGTTGTACTGAGTTGCATTGCAATTATCCCTGACAGCCAGCATTGACAGAGCTCTGAACGTAGACTACCACCTGATACTTCAAATGAAGATTAAAGTTCAAAAAAGGCATGACAGCCTGAACTTTGGTTTATTTAACAATAGTAGGTGTGACACTAGCAAATTCTCACTTTTTTAGACCATGTGCAAGTATACCTGTTGTCCCAGATGCCTTGGTGCCCTCCTCCAGAACTTCAATCCTGGCATTGTGGATTGCCTCAGAAACATAAAGGTCATCTTGGCCTACTTACAAAAAAAGACAAAGTTGTGGGTTACCTATTTGTGTTAAGGCTGTTTGGTATAAGGGTTTTAATATTTGAAAATGTATGAAACAATCCATTTGCAGTATCTGGTGTATACACATCTTGACTCTGCTGTGGGATTTCATGTAGAACTTGTTTTTTTGAAACGTGGTGTCAGTATTCAACAAATGTAGACTTACAGTTTGCTGAGGTTGAGATTTTATCTAATGAAGTAAAAGTACTAGACATTGACAAAATGGCTCTTGCATTTCCCCCAGCAGTAAGTAGATCCACTGCATGAAGCAATTTGTGTAATTTCAGTAAAAGATGTTTAATGAGCATGAATATAATTCAATTTAACACATTTATTAAGTACCAATTCTGTGCAACTGGGCAAGATTCTAGGAGAAGAAATGGTTGAGATTAGACATGGTCCCTTGTCATGGAACTTAATTTAACATAGAACATGATGCACACAGAAAGCTAATAAAGAATTCTAATAGCTCACATTTATATAACACTTTGAGATTTACCAAGGGCTTTTGTCACAACAGCCCCATAAGGTGAGTACCACATAAGTGTATTTAGAGAGGTGATAAAATGTTTTGTGAAGTTGAGGGAATCAACAAAGTTTTCATGGAGATAACATTTTTAAAGTTAAGCTTTCAGTGGATGGATAGCGATTGGATGGTATCATACCCTTGGCTTAATTGAATTCATTGTCAAAATAATTTCAAGAAAAACAAGGATCCATTGTTCTATGGCCTTTTGCTGAAAAGCTTTGAATATTAGTTAATGATATTGGTTTGTCCCTAAACTTTGAATATTTGTTCAGAATATTGTGAATCCTATGTAAGAGGAAAGCCAATGAGTTCGTAGGCCTCAATATAATCCAATCAGTTTACAGACATCAAATTAAAGATATACCTCAGAGTATGACTATATTATACAACAAAAATTAGAGCCTGTTATGTATAAGACATTATACTAAGGTCTAGCCATACAAAGACAAAGAATTTTAAAATTCCCTTGGGTCTGGTGGTGGTTATGACCTAGACTGAAGGTGGAATGTGATGGAAGCAGGGAAGAGAGCCCTCAGGAGCCATCAGGGAATACTTCATGGAGAAGGTAGTACCTAAGCTGACCTTGAGGTTGTGAAAAGGCATTTGTTGGGGGAGAGAGAAGTATATTTTGTGTTGTGAGATGCCTTGTGTGAACATCTAGTAAATTCAGTTTTGCAGGAAAATAGAATGCATGTAGGGGATGAAAAGGTAGATAACGGGTTACAATGGGTTTTAAATGTTAGGCAAGGAAATTTATTTCATCTTACAATTGGAAACCAATAAAATGGAGTTACATGATCAGACATGCATCAGGAAGATTGTTTTAGTGCTATGTGAAGTGCTGGAGAAGGGTTAGAGAGGAGTTTCTCGAATTTTCATGAAATTGCTCTTGATTCTACCTGCTTTACTGCTCTTTAATCTCTTTTGCTGGAATTTCATCTGTATCATGGCTGTTAACTGTGGATATCCCCCTAAGGCTCCATCCTGGGCCCTCTCCTCATTTCTCTCTATACTATCTCACTTAGTGATCTCATTAGCTCCCGTGTGTTTAATTATTGTTTCACTGCAGATGATTCCCAAACCACTCCTAGTCTGTCTCCTGAGCTCCAGCCTTGCATCACTAACATTACTGCACGTTGGAACTAGATGTCCTGTAGGCATCTGTGATTTGGTATCTAAAGCAGACTCATCTCTCCTCTGTTCAACCTTGGAAGCTTCACTATTGTTAAAGGCACCACCATTTTGCGTGCCGTCTTCGTGCTAGGTGTGTGCTATCTTGGACTATTCACAATTTTTATCTATCCTGTGTCCCCTTCCTTGGCTGTGTGAGTACATAACCACCCTTAATTCAGACATTTATCTTGTTTTTCCTAAACTTTAGCAATGAATGTTGTTCTCCCTGCCCAAAGTCTCTTCCTACTCCAATCCGTAATCCACATAGCTGATAAAATGGTTTTCCTAAAATATGGATCTATTCAGGAAACTCCAGCAGTTTCCTATTACCTTTAGGATATGATACAGAGCTCTTTGTTTAGCATTTTAAGCTCTCCACAACCTGGCCCCTTTCTACCTTTCCACTTAACTCCCATATTATATTCCACATGTACACTCTTAATAGCTCTTCACATATCACATATGTTACCTCCTTTGTGCATTTGCCCTGGCTGTCCTTGATGAATGAATGTCTCTTACCTTTCCCTCCTTTAAGATTCAACTCAAATGCTACCTTCAACAGAGTTTTCTTAACATCAAGCCCTCTCCCCTGCCCCGACTTACAGAGAGCCATTTTCTCTCTATGTTACTTTACATGTACTCTGTGTATCTTGCATTTACCTAATTATTTACAAGTCTCTTAAACTATCAAGGAAGTATGAAAAACAGGACAGGCGTGGAAGGATTTAAGGTCAAAGGACAGTCTTGTTGGAAATTTATTCATAGTTACTGATACTCATAAGAGAATGGGTTGTTTGTGGGGGTTTTTAGGGAGTGCAGTAAACAGACTGTTTGTAGAGCTATATATTACATGTTAATTTTAGCAATATAATGTTGGGCTAAATGTTGAAACAAGTAGCAAGCCATCTCCTCTATTCTGAAGGGTCATTTTTAGTCTGACAAAGCCCATAAAGTACAAAACTGGAATGGGATGAATTCTAAACCACAACAACCTAGTCAGGAGAGGAGGAGTAGCTCAGTACAGTCATTTTTAGTCCAATAGCTATGTCATTTCAAGTCTCTTGGGAGACTAGGAACTTAAGTATGAGTTTGGATTTAACATAAAGCAGACCTGAATACCATGTTGATCTCATATCTACCAGATCTGATGTACCAGAAGTATCCCAGGAAAAGACTTTTACCTTTGGGAATGTGCTGAAATGGAAATACCTGAGGGTAGAATCAAAGTTTCTCCACCCTCACCTCACCCAGCAGAATTGGCTGTTTTGAGGGTTGTTTTTTTTTTTTTTAACAGTTCATAGATAGAATGAAATAATATTCCTAATGATTTAGTTAAGCAGTTGTCCGTAGACTTGAAGGTACTTTGAGGAATTTCAAATGTCATACAATATTAGGAAACCACTAAAATGTAATTTTTAGTTAACCCAATCCATGCTATTAAAGAGAAACTGACTAAGATAAGATAAACCAGGATAATCCCAAACTATTTGGCTTTAGTTTGCATTGGAATAATAGATTTTGAGTTGCTAAGGCACTAATGTCCCAATCCAGTCACTTTGTTTTACAGATGCAGAAACTGAGGATCAGTGAAGTGACTTGCCTAAAGTCACACTAATACTGTATCACGTTCAGAATCTGAACCCATTATTTAGTTTGGGGAAAGAGAGCAGTTTGACTTCTTTAGTTAGGCTTTTCTTTGGCTAATATTTAAATTGCTTATGTATTCCTTCTGCATGGCAGGAGGAGGTACAGAAGTAGAGTGAACAATAGAATGATAACCTAGAATTTAAAATATATTCCATATAATCTGTGTAGTAGATAGATAGATATTTGAGAGATGACTAATCTCCTATAAGGAGTGTAACAACTATTTTATAGCACCAAGAAAATTACTTCAGAACTTGGAGTATTT
Source organism: Notamacropus eugenii (assembly GCF_028372415.1). NCBI lineage: Eukaryota > Metazoa > Chordata > Mammalia > Diprotodontia > Macropodidae > Notamacropus > Notamacropus eugenii. The sequence continues at coordinate 104,525,602 of NC_092876.1, forward strand.
GATGAGAAATGGAATATTAATAGGCTAAAAATTAGAGTACCATCTTTTTAAATCAGTCCTAGCCAGGTAATGCAAGAGTACAGATTAAGGAAATTACCATAGAAATTGAGATGTAAATGATAATACATCCAACGGAACCCTTCATTTCCTTTCATGAGTAGTGTCAAACTCAGAAACAAGGTCACATCATGACTTGAAAAAACCACAAATAATGATGCATGATATTTTCCATGTATTTTGTTAAACATTTCCCAATTACATTTTAATCTTGTTCACATAGTGCTTGGGAATTTTGTAGGTGACTTGTTTGTGGTTGTGGGCCTTGAGTTTGACACCTGTATCTTATAATGGCTCCCTGCAGTCATTCTTCCAATTTTATCCCCATTGTTAAGAGATATCCAGCTCCCAAATAGCTTGTTCCCATTTGTATCTGAGTGATCTTTTAACTTTCCCTTAAACTGAATATTCTGTGACTTATTCTACCAGTAGTCCCTTTACCATGTAGAACTTTGGGGGGGGGGGGGGGGGGGAAGGGATGAAATTTCCATAGGCTAATAATAAGCAACCTGAGCATAATCCAACTCAAGAGTTGGGAGAGAACTGAGACCATCTGATTACTTCTGAACGAAAGCTCACTTTCCCACTGTCCAGTCAGGATAAACTCATTATGTTCCTGGGCAGTTACATGGAGTCTAATTGTTAGGGAGTTTTTCCTTACAGCAAACCTAATTTCTTTTTGCAATTTCCACCCACTATTCCTAGCTCTGTCCACTTGGGCCAGTTGGAGCAGAAGTAGACTTATTCCGCTTGAAAGCTCTTACTATGTTTGACAGTCACATTCTCTTTGAAGCCTTCTCTCCTCTAGGCTAAATATTCTTATTTACTCCAAACAATCCTCATTTGGCATGAACTAGGTGGTACGGTACATAGAGTACTGGGCCTTGGAGTCAGGAAGACCTGAGTTCAAATGTGGTATCAGACATTTACTGACTCTATGACCCAGGGCAAGTCACTTAAACCTTTTTGCCTCAGTTTCCTCATCTGTAAAATGAGCTGGAGAAGAAAGTGGTAAACCATTCCAAGAAAAAAAATAAACCACCACTTTGCCAAGAAAACCCTATATGGTGAAGAGTCGGACACAACTGGACAACAGCAGACTCTGTTCACCATTCTCATCACATTAATTCACTTGGTTATTATTGCCCTTCCGAATACATGGAGCCCATTACTGAGTTCAATACCTCCAGAAGTGGTCTAAACCAAGACACAGAAAAGCAGTACTATGACTCATACTTTACCTCTTAATACAACATAAAATTATATTAAGGTTTTATTTTTGGCTGCCATATCAGACTGACTGAGACTGAGCTTACAGTCCATTAAAATCATGTTTTCTTTCAAATGAACAACTATGCTTTCTTCACTTGTACTTGTGAAGTTGATTTTGGGTGGGAGGGGGGCAAGGCCATTGGGGTTAAGTGACTCGCCCAGGGTCACACAGCTAGTAAGTGTGTCTGAGGCCGGATTTGAACCAGGACCTCCTTACTCCATCCACTGTGTCATCTAACTGCCCCGGAGTTGATTTTTTAAAACTAATATAAGACTTTATCCCAAATTACAATTTACTTGATTTGGCTGAAGGTTCTAGCATGTCAGGATCTTTTTGAATCCTTGCTCTTTCATTGTAACTATCCCACCCTTGTGTGTCATCTGAAAATTTGATGAACATTGCTACATATCTCTATACAAGTCTAAACAACATGGACCCAAGCATACTCCTGTGGAGCTACCCTTCCAAGCTGATACCAAACTGTTAATGATTAACTTTTTGATCCAGTTACTCAAACCAGTTCCAAATCTACCTAATTGTACAATCATGTAATTCACATCTCTTCATGACTTCAGCGTGAAAAGTTTTATCCAATGCTTTGCTAAAAGAAGTCATCTGTCTCTATAGCATTCCCCAAGTCTTCCAAGATAAAAATCCTATCAAAAGAGGAAATAAGGTTAGTCTTACATAATGTGTTCTTGATAAAGCCATACTAGCTTCCTTTTCTAGATTTCCTTAACCATCTCTTTAGTACTGTGTTCTAGAATTTTCCCCAGAAATCAAATCAAGCTCACAGGACTATAATTTGTAATATTTTTTGAAAACTAGGAAAGCGTATACCTTTTTCCCATCTTGTGCAGGCACATTTCATGTTCTCCATGATCTTTCAGATATCACTTATAATGATGCAACCATCACATGTACTAGTTCTTTTAATATTCTAGGAAGTAATTCATCTGGAACAGTTCCAGAATGCTTCAGGAGTAGTAAGTACTCTATGGGGGCAGCCATGTGGTACAGTGGATAGAGCACTGTGCCTGGAGTTAGGAGGATCAGACACTAGCCATGTGACCCCTAGCAAGTCACTTCACCCTGTTTGCCTCAGTTTCCTCATCTGTAAAATGAGCTGGAGAAGATAATGGCAAACCACTCCAGTATCTTTGCCAAGAAAATCCCAAATGGAGTCATGAAAAATCAGATACGATTGAAATGCCTGGTACTCTATTACTATAGCATTTTTTAGAAAGTAAAATAAGCATATAATTCAGAATGACTCCAGCCAGATATGGTCTATTAGGCTGGATCACTGTCTTTTTCTTTGACCATGTTTATGCCAACTCAGGAAACACAATTGTATCAATCTTTCCTATCAACTTTTCTACTTCCTAATTTCCTATTACACATTTTTTTTTGGTGCACTATTCAAAGATCATTCTCCTTGGCAGTGTAAATAGGACTTTTCAACAGTTGTTTTTTGACAATATCCCATTCTCCCCAAAACTGGTCTAATTCTTTCATCCTCACCCACATCCTAATAACATAAAAAGCAAAAGAAAAAACCCACCTTTTTGTTTGTCTTGCCGCATTAATCTCAACTCATTCTGAGCTATAGTAGTTCTCACACTATTCTTAAAGAAATATATCCCAGGGTTGTACTCATTAGGGGCAGCTAGTTGGCACAATGGATGGAGCGCCAGGCCTGGAGTTAGGAAAATCTGGGTTCACATCCAACCTCAGATACTTAATACCTGTGTGATCCCGAGCAAGTCAGCTAATCTCTGCCTTAGTTTCCTCACCTGTAAAGTGGGGGTGATAAGAGCACCTACCTTCCAGAGTTCTTGTGAGGATCAGAAAAAATTATAATTTCAAAGCACGTAGCACTGTTCCTGACACATAGTAAGCATTCTATATGTTACCTATTATCTATTATCATTATTGATTCTTTGGCTACATATTCAAAAATGTAAGTTTGTTGGTGTGTTCCCTATCCAGTTGTTTTGGAGTCTCTAGGCAGCTTCCTTTGTTCCTTCTTACTGAAATGATTTCTCTTTGTGTCAGTCAATAAGCTTTTATTACATTCTAGGCACTGTGCCAAGTGCTAGGGATGCAAAGAAAAGCAAGACGTTTCCTGCTCTCAAGGAGCTCACTGTCTAATGCAACTGTGTATAAACAAGATATATGCAAGATAAATTAGAGGTAATCTCAGAAGGAAGACCCTAAGATTAAAGAAGACTGGGAAAGGCATCTTACAGAAAGTGGGACTTTAGCTGAAACTTGAAGCCAAGAAAGCCCGAAGACAGGAAGAAGGAGGGAGAGAATTCCAGGCCTGGGAGACAGCCAGTGAAAAGACTTGGGAGTCAGGAGATGGAGTGTTGTATTTAAGGAACAGCAAGACCTATCCTGGGATGGTGGTGTACGTGTGTGGGGGCGGTAAGCAGAGTGTGAGAAGACAAAGTTGGGAGAGGGATAGGTTATAAAGAACATCGAATGCCAGAGGATTTTATATTTGATCCTGGAGATAATAGGAAGCTACTGAAATTGATTAGTTTGACAGGTGAGTGTAGGATGGAGTGGAGTGGGAACAACCTGAGTCAGGGAGATCAAAGTGAAGGCTTTTGCAGGACTCCAGGTGTGAGGTGATGAGAGCCTGAACTAGAAGTGGTGGCAGTGTCAGAGGAGAGAGCAGGTTATATACAAGAGATGTTACAAAGGCAAAATCAACAGGATTAACAACAAACTGGATATGGGGAAGGAGTAGAGAATAAGGGGGGAAATGATTATAACACCTAGTTTGTGAGCCTAGGAGAATGATGATAATAGGGAAGACTGGAAAAGTAAAGGTTTTGAGTGAAAAGATGAGTACAGTTTTGGTCCTGTTGGGTTTTGGATGTCTATAGGATATCCAATTCAAGATGCTCAGTAGGCAGTTGGAGATCTTAGTCTGGAGGCTGAAAGAAAAGTTAGGGCAAAGAGTCATCATTATAGATAATAATTGAATCCATGGTATCTGTTGAGATCACTAAGTGAAATAGTATAAAGTGAGAAGTTTCAGTATATAACTATAGGGGACATCTATCATTAAAGAACATAACCTGGAATAGAGACTGAGAAGGAAAGGTCAGATAGGTAGGAGAAAAACCAAAATAAAGTAATATCATGGAAGTCTAGAGAGAAGAAAGTATCAAGGAGAAGGTGATCAATAGTGTCAAAGCTGCAAATGTCAAGAAGTATGAGAGTTGAGAAATAGGTATTTGATTTAGCAATTAGATCATCAGTAACTTTGGAGACACCAGTTTCAATTGAATGATAGAGTTAGAAGGCAGATTATAGAGAATTTACAGAGTGGGAGGAAAAGAGATGGAGACACTGGTTGTAGATGGTCCATTCAAAGAATTTAACCATCAAAGGAAGAAGAGATATGGCATAGCTAGTGGAGATGGATGGATCAAGTTGTTTTTGAATTTTTGTTTTTAGGACAAGAGAAATATGGACATGTTCATTTGCAGTCAAGAAGCAGCCAGGAGACAGAAAGACTGAAGATAAGTCAGAGAGTGGGGATGATAGGGCAATCTGCTGGAGAAGATGACATGGAGTGAGGTCACTTGTACTGGTAGAAGGGTTAGCTTTGGCAATGAGAGGGGCCACCTCTTTATGTGAGACAGCAACTAAGAACTTAATTGCAAAAGGCATCTGAGGCATATTAGATAAAGAAGTAGAAGGAGCTCTTGGCAAATGACCTCAACATTTTTCAGTGAAATATAAAGCAAAGTTCTCATCTGAGAGTAGGGGAGGGAAGTTATGAAAAGTCTGAGGAAGGATGAGAAGATTTGGAAAAGCTGCCGTGGCAAGTGGGACAGTGAGTCAATTAGGGAGGTGTAAAGGGATTATCCTGTTGCAATGAGAGCTCAGCTGAGATTACATAACTTAAATTTATAGTGGAACCAGCCATCACAGTTTCATGATTTGCTCCATTTTTGTTCATCAGCACAAGTAGAAGCGAAGGCAGGGGAATGGTGGGAATGATCCAAGCCTAAGGCTTGGCAAGGCAAAAATCAGTGATAAGATAAGGGGGCAAGTGACTTGAGAAGTAGACAGCATAAAATCCTTCTTGGTTCCTTCAATTTTGGAAGGATAAGATTTTCATTAAGGCACCACAAGAAATGATTAACTGCTTTGCTTTCAGCAGTGGGAGAGAGATCTAGCAGTTGTCTGAATAACAGAATTCCTCTGTCACTACTGAAACATGCCTCCATGCCAGATTGTCCATCTGTTTCCCAAACTTGTCTATTCTTTCTATGCAAGTGGTCTGCATGATATTTAGGGGATGGTATTTCTTCTATTTCTGTTTCTGAGGGGCTTCATGCATATGATCTTACCATGGATTCTTTGATTTCCTCATATGAGTATATCTCCTTGAAATACAATTGCTACTTCATGTCTCCTATCTCTTATCTCCTGTCCCTTTTTGAATAAGGGCTATTGTTCCAGAGCCATAGTCTGGACACGAGTGTTATTAAGTCTCAGGGATCACTCCTCTTCCAATCAAGTTCTCATTCTCCCCTATTTCTCTTTCTCCACAGGTCCTTCACCTGTTCTTTCTTCTTACATCCTTTGGCTTAAATTTCTTTTTTCTTTCTCCTTGAATTCTTCAGTGCTTAGCACAATGCCAGCACAAAGTAGGTGTCTAATAAATGTTGATGTATTGATTATTGCTCCAATGACTTAGTTTCTTTTCCTACTTCAGCTCTAGCTTTTATCCTCCTTCAGTTGCTCAAGTCTTCTCAAATTTCCTTTCCCTAAATTCAAGGTTAGAGCCTTGGCTACAGTTTAGAAGTCTTCCAAATCACCTTTGCAATTCCTTCCCTATTTTACCCCAAGCTTTCTCCTGCTCTTGCTACAGCCTTTTGTCTTTCTGCCACAACCTTTTCCCATGGAAGACAGAAGTTATTATTATTATTTTTTTTTGCATCTCTAAATAACCATAGGTGGAAAGTCAGTAACACTGATGAAAGTCAATTTTTTGGACAAAGCCAATCAGGATTACTTTATGGTTCCTCTCTGTTGAATGGGAGACCACTAAGATACTGCACTTTAGAATATGGAAAGATAATTTCCTTATGAACAATTCCTCCTACATCCCCTTCATTGAAAACCTTCCTTGCCAGTTAAAATTCATGTTTAAAACTTGATTTAATATGGCTCTTCTCATTATCTTAGATGGTATGAGGTTGTACTCCCAGCACCTCTGTGGTTATTTTTACCTAGCTTCTTGGAATCCACCTACAGGAAGTTGCCCATGTCGCTGTCTCATCCTCCCCTTTCTATAACTGAGTGACTAGACAGCAGTGCAGGGAGTCAGCTGAATGATGCAGGGAGTCAGCTGAATGACGAAGTGTCCACCCAGATCTGGTTTCATTTTCTAGCCCTGTGGTCTCAGTGAGCAAAAGCTTATTAATCACTTACTACGATGTGTCAGGCACTGTGCTATGCATTTGCAATTAAAAAAAAAAAGATAAAAAGTACAGTTCTTGCCCTCAAGGAGCTCGTATTCTAATGTGGGAGTCAATGTGCAGAAAACTATGAAAACAGGCTATGTACTATGCAAATGGAAGGTGATCTCAAAAAGAAAGCAATAGCTGTAGAAGAAGGGTGGAAAACACCTTTTGCAGAAGGTGGGATTTGAGCCTTCAAGAAAATCAAGGAGGCCAGTAGATGGAAGTGAATAGGGAGACCATTCCAGGTATGGTGAAAATGCACATAACCAGCAAATGGAATGCCATGGTTGAAGAACAGTGTTGCTGAACGGTAGAGTCAATGGAGGAAAATAAAGTGCAAGAAGCCTGGAAAGGTAGTCAGGACCAGGTTGTGAAGGGCTTTAAATACCAAACAGAAGATTTTTAAATTTCATCTCTGAGGTAATAAGGAGCCACTAGAGTTTATTGAGTGAGGGGTGTGGGGGCGGGGGGGGGGGGAGAAGGGTAATAATATGGTCAGACTTGCATTTTAAGAAAAATGATTTTGACTGCCAAGTAGAGAAAAAAATTGTTGGAGGGGAGGAATAAGATCCAAGACTCCATTTTCTTCCAATTCTGAATATTGGTATTTAGATAAGAATTTAAGATAACCCTTGCATAAGGAACAGATTTTGAATTGAAAAGAGGCACTTTTAATTTTACAAGGTCCTTTCAAGAATCCAAATGCCCCTGCTACCAGTTTTTTCTCTGTCATGTTCTGAATACAGAAAAAAGGGTCTCATTATCCTCTATAAAATATTAACTGACCCCAGTACTGTTGGACTCTGACACATATACAGCATACTTTGGATGTCATCTTTTCACATGGAGAGGCTGGGAGCCCGCTTCTGATATAGTCATAATAACATGTAAGGAAAGTACCTTGGATAGACTTCAGAGCATTCAGAGACATTGTCTAACTGGTACAGGTGGGTACCTGTCTAAGAAGAGGTACTTTGATGAATCTTAGAGGTATTCAAAAGACATATCTGCTTCATCTGCCTTTTGTTTACCTCATTCTGTGACTCCTTTCATAGCAGCCAGTGAAACAAGGCTGGATAGGGGTGGGTGGGAGAAGCTATGGAACCTTCTCCCTTCTGTGGCCCTAAGGCCCTATAAAAGTGCTTTGGTCTTTGACCTCTGCATTTGTTTTTGTTTTTTTCTTTTAGGAGAAGGAGATTGGAACTTCTGACTATATGAATTTAAAAGGTCAGAAAAGGACTCTGGCATCCAGAGTCTGGGGTCCAGGGCCAGTGCAACACTGATGCCCCAAGAAGCAAGGATTGACCTTTGGGAGCCCAGCCCAGTGGTAGCTGAGACAAGAACTCCTCCAGCAGAGATGCCACTTTTGGACAAGAACTTTGATGGGGACTGATTCTGTGTAGGAAGTGGACTAGGTTTTGAGCCCATTTCCCCTCAGGGACAAAGGTGGTGGGGGAAGAGGATGCCCCTGAGGTATTGGAGAAAATGTATTTTTGTTCTTGCTGTATGCATGAAGTAAATATCCATTTGTAAAAGCTGATCGATGTTAAATGGTTAAATGGAAGTAGGGTGCTAATCATTAACTCCTAAGAATGGGGGTAGAATGGGGAACGGTGACACAGCTGGTGGGAGTTTAAGCTAGTATCAGTAAAGGAGACAACTCTGTCGGGTGCCCTAGCACCCTGAGGAAGAGATGTAACCAGTCTTGCTTTGGGAGTGTTTAGCATATTTGGTACAGTTAGAACCATGATGAAGACTCTATTTCTCAATCCCTGTTTTCACTGAATCATGCACTTGCTATAACCAGATAAAAAAGATGGAATCCTTCTCTTGAGTTTTTTAAAAAAATATATTAAATTTTATTTTTTTCATCAGTAAGTATCTGGCCTCTCTTCCTCTCACCTCCCACCTTCCTTCCTCTCTCTTAAAAAAAAAAAAGAAAAAGTAAACCTCTGTAACAAAAACCACAAACAAAACACATTCTCACATTGACTATGCCCAAAGATGCATGTCTCACTCTTCATATCTAGTCCATCCTCCTCCCCCTCTCTCTTTGCAGATAGACACTCTTCTAAATCATTGGACCTCTGGAATCATGGTTGATCATTGCCTTGATTAGAGTTCTTAGGACTTTCAAAAAAGTTTAATTTTAGAATGTTATTATGGTATAAATTGCTTTCTTGATTCTGCTCACTTTTGCATCATTTCAAAGAGATATTCAAGTGATACCAACTTTTCCTACCCCTTCCCCATTTGTATAGATTTCTATTCATATCCCAACCTGATAATATGAGGTATAAATCCTTTCCTTCTTGTACTTTTCCTCTCTAATGTATCTTTTTTTCTTTCCCTTCAATTTCTCCTTTTAAGACAATCATACATAACAAAAATCACTCCCAGGCTTTCTGTCTTGAATTCTTCTATACTGGCTCTTACAGGATGTGGTATCATCATCCGCCTCCTTATCCATTAACATTCAAACACCTCATCCTTACAAAGTCCTTTTTAATTATATTTGCCTTTTTATGTTTCTCTTTATTCACATGTTTATATTTCAAAATTTTTACCAAGTTGTGGTCTTTTCATCAGAAATGCTTAGAAGTTCTCTATTTCATTAAAGCCCCATTTTTAGTCCTGTAGGATTATACTTGGGTTTGCTGAGTAAATTATTCTTGGTTGTGAGCATCTAAGCTTTTTTTTGTCTTCTAGAATATCATACTTTCCTTTCCTTTATAGGGATAGCTGCTAATTGTTGTTTGATCCTCACTGAAGTTTTTCAGTAGTTAAAATTCTTTATTTCTGAAAGTTTGCATTTTTTCCTCCTTGACCTAGGAACTCTGGATTTTGGCTTTGATGTTCCTGCAAGTTTTCATTTTGGGTTTTCTTTCAGGAAGTGATGACTGTATTCTTTCTATTTTTAATTTGCCCTCTGATTCTCAAAGCACTGAGCAGGGTTTTTTTCCACATGATTTCTTGAAATATACTATGCAAGTGCTCTCTCTCTGTGTCTATCTGTCTGTCTCAGTCTCTGTCTGTCTCTTTCTCTGTCTCTCTCTCTCTGTCTTTCTCTCTCATCATTGTTTTTAGGCAGTACAATGATTCTTAAATTATCACTCCTTGATCTGTTTTCTAGGTCAGTTGTTTGCAGTGAGATGTCTTACATTTTCTTTTCTTCTATTTTTTTTCAATCTTTTAATTTTGTTTTATATTTCTTGTGGGCTCATGGAGTTATTGGATTCTGTTCTATTTTAATTTTCAAGGAGTCTTTTACTTGGGAAAGGTTTTGTATCTCTTGTGCCAGGCGTTCACTGCTCAAGTCCCTCCTCCTTACCTCTCATTTATTTTCAAATTCTTTGCTCTGTTGCTCTCATCTAATTTATCATACCACTTTCAAACTCATTTTTAACTCTTACATTATTTCTGCTGGAAATTCTATTTGATCTTGTGGTCAAGAGGTGGGTGTTTATGTGTGTGTGTGTGTGTGTGTGTGTGTGTGTGTGTGTGTGTGTATGTGTGTGTTAGGTTTTATGAATATTTTGGAGTTATTTTCATCTTCTGTTGTTTATTCATTCTTCCAGAGATGGCCTAGAGATAGGAGCTCATTTGGGGCTATCTGTGATCCTGCCCTCTCTCATAGAACACTGTGCTACTTTCCAGGGGAGGGAATTGTACCCATGATCAGCTCAGGGGTCATCTGGGTGACCACACTAGGCGAGCACACTGAGTACTCGGGGTACTGAGTTCATGCTCCAGGGCCTAAGCTTCTGCTTTGGGCTAGGACTGAGTCTAAAATCTAAAAATCTGCTCTGGATGTCCTGTGCTAGAGGTTTAGGTAGGTTTTCTGGACACAGTCTTTGATCTTAGCCTACTCTGTGCCCAGGCCACTTCCCTGTAGGTTAAATTGGTGATCTTGGGCTAAAAAGATTACCTGCTGTAGCTTCTTCTTTACTGCTGCCTCCTATCCCAGCATTCTGGCTGTGCCTCACCTCTTGATTCTTAGTTATCAGAAATGTCTCATGAGAAACAAGGAAATGTGACTTTTTTGTCTGCATTTCAGCTTTTTATTTCTAGTCTTGCCTTCCTTGAATGTTGCAGAAGATTGAAGTTTGCTTGTTAACTGTGCCCTGTGAACCCACTGGTCAGTTATCTCACTCCTGGCTCTCACTGTAAGTCTCAAAGTGAGCTTGGACTCCAGAGCTAGGTGGAGGCAGAGAATTGATCTCATTCTCATCTGGTTCTCATGCTCCAATCCATTTAGAATTTCCCTATTCTACAAAAGGGAAAATTTTATGGCCTAAGGGAGTAAGACCTAGTATAGCCATTTCTGTCCACTAGTCTAGTAGAAGAGGATAGTCTGCCACCAAGCTGGGCAAGTGGTGACTCCATTAGCTGGTGATAAATAATAATAATAATAATTATTTAGCAAGCCAGTTTATAAAGCACTCTTCTCCCAAGAATAGGAGATAAACAGTGTAAATTGAGGTGAGTAGTATAAGTTTTATTATCCTTATTTTGTAGATAAAGAAACTGAAGACCAGAGAGATTTATAGTGATTTCATCTAATCCCCTCATTTTATGTGTAAAGAAACTAAAACCCAGAAGAATGAAGTGACACCCAAAATCACAGTCAGTATCTGAGCTGGAATTTGAACTGAGGGCCTCTTTACTCAAACCCACTGTTCTTTATGCTATAACAGCCTGCCTCAAAGTTACAAAGCTAAGGAGCACCAGAATAGGGACCTGAACCCAGATCTCTCTCTTGGAGTTGAGCATTCTTCTATTATACCTTCCTGGACACATATCTGTCCTACCAACTCATAAAGCTGCAACATCCCTGAAGCAAAAGGGGAGAATCTTCCTTCTCCCCTTCCATATTCCTGATATTTCTCTTTTATGCTTTCTTTCCACCTTCAACTATAATAAAAAACAATTAAAACCCGACACCCCCACTCAAGCTCCTGCATTTTTAACGTTCCTTTTGGCCTGATTTTACCTATAAGTGACCTTATTTCACTTATACAATTTATGCTGGATAGTTATTCCTACTCTGAAGTTGATTCTAGCTGAGGAATACAGAGAACATGTCTCTACTGCTCTTCTCCAGATAATTGTCTCAATGCTTCTTCTTTTCCTTTGTCAATGGAAGACTCCAACCCTGTTGTCTATTATTGCATTAATATATGCCTTGTTAATTTCAAGGTAATGCTGAGTAAGGTTTTTGGACAGAACAAAGGAAGGAAAAGAAATGAATGACCCAGTTGTAAATGAGAAAGGAAATCCCAAATGAAACCTTCTTGGAATGAAATAGAAAGGGTTAAGTAGTCTGTATAGTGGCTGGGGTTCTGAGGCCATTGGTACTACTACAATCAGTATGCACTTTGCTACTGCTTACTCAAAAAGGCTGTCATGATGCCCCCACAGATCATTTAGCCATATGTTCTATGGAAGCGAATTTCAGTGTGCAATCCTGGGACAAGTGGTGAGCTCTAAGAATCATCCAACTGATCCAGGTGCTGGGCATTTCTAATATTAATGTATCATTATATTTTATTTCCAGTAGGAGTTACTTATTTTCTATATTTAATAATATATGCAGTTTCTTTAATGATTCCAACTTTCTTGCTACCACCAAAAAACACCCTTTTAGCCCAAATATCCCCCTAGTGATGTTATGTGGTTAGAAGTCAAGTCAAATAGCATTTATTCAGCACCTACTATATGCCAAGCACTATGCTAACCTCTGGAGATACAAAGAATGACAAAAAGCAGTCCCTGCTCTCAAGTTGCTCACAGTCTAAGGGGAAGACAACAGGCAAACAACTATGTACAAACGATATATACAGGATAGTTTGAAGGTAGTTTCGGAGGGAAGACATTAAGATGAAAGAAGACTGGGAAAGACTTCTTGCGAAAGGTGAGATTTTATCTGAGACCCAAAGAAAACTAGGAAGAGGAGAGGACGAGGGAGAACCTCCTGGACATGAGAGGTAGTCAGACAAAATACTCGAGAGTGGAAGCTGGAGTGTTGTGTATGAGGGAGAATAAGGAGGTTGGCTTTATTGGATTATATAAAATGTGGGGGCCCGTAAGGTTTACAAAGCCTGGAAAAGTAAGAAGGGGGCAGGTTATGAAGGGCCTTAAAAGTCAAACAGAGGAACTAAGTGTTGATCTTGGAGGCAATAGGAAATTTACCAAAGAGGGAGGTGATCTGGTCAGCCTTGCACTTTGAAAATAACAATTTGACAGTTAGTTCAAATGGGGACAAACCTGAGGAAAGGAGATTGACCAAAGCTACTGCGATAGTCCAGGTGTGAGATGGTGTGGGCCTGCACCAAAGGGGCTGTAATATCAGAGGACAGAAGGAAGAGTATATGAGAGCTATTATAGAGGTAGAAATGTCATGACTTGTTATCTCAACCTTTCCTGTTTTTCTATGTGGTGGTAAGCAACAAGTAGTCTCTGAGGCCTTTTGCCCCAGAATGATCCATAATCTTAAAAGCATTGGGAAACCACTGTCATTGGGGATTGTTTAAAATTTCAGGTTATGCAAGGAGCCAGAGAATCTTGTTTTCTTAAAAAGAGTGATCTCTTTCCATGCTCAAAGATGCACCTGCTTCATTCTCATGTCTCAGTAGGAACAATGGGCCTTGGGATGATGGCTTCTCCAGCAGAGGTGGTGGTTGGATTAGTCCCCAAGGGGCCTTAGCTATCATGAGTCTGTCCCCCACACCTGCTGCCATTTTAACTACCTCAGCTGGCTCCCTCAGGCAATGCTGGAGAGCATCAGGGAGGCAGGGGCAGCTTTCAGGTGGGATTGGCACTTCTATGAAACCAAGGGAGGCACCTGGGACCTGAGCTCCTGTGACCAACAACTGGGGCCTCTCCAGGGGTGGCTGAGCTGCAAGGACATGTTGGGGTGATAGAGAAAATACAGAGGAACAATCCCCTACAGTACCAAACCCCAAAGAATTGAGAATTATACTGTTTGTCATAACCATCTTACAGTGTAGGCCCTGGTTATTTAAGGCTACTGATTTTCCACAAGATCATGGCCAGATGCGAGGGTAGGTATGTCACAGTGGGAGGGCAAAGGATTCTGGACTCAAGGTAACTAACTGTCATTGGGGGTCACAAAGTCGAATCCTGTTTATTGATTAGTTATATTTACAGAGGAGACATTGAAAAAGAATTAGGGAGGATTTTATTTTATTACAGATGAGCTATAGGGCCTAATATTGTTTTGTTAGAACATGGTACCCCACTGGTCATTTAGCCATATATTCTATGGAAGTCTTTTGTTAGAATAAAAGGCTGAAAAAAAAGTTAGAAGTGAAAGCTTCAAACTCTCATCTATTGTGACTATTCAATAAATACAGAGAATGACCAATTTCAAATTATTAAGCATTTATTAAATACCTGCTCAATAAATCCCAGATTAAAATATCCCACAATAGGTCTCCAAAACTTTGAACAAGAATCTTTTATTAGCAGACATTGCACTAGAGGTGCTAAGAAAACAAGTATGAAATTGAGATAGCCTCTCTGTCAGAGTTTACATTCTGCTGACGGAATGTAATTGGCTGGTCCCATATGACCTAAGTAGCTGAGTCTGATGAGACCATTTATACAAAAGCTCTTGTCTTAGAATAAGTTACTTGTCTGACTTTTGAATATCATTTGCATGTCATTAATTTAATGTCAGAATGTACCAGGATTCAAAGACTTTTAATATCCTAGACCCCAGAAGGAACTTTATGTGATCTTATCCAACCCCTTCATTTTACAAATGAGAAATTTCTTTTCCCTTGTCTAATTCTAGCCATTGACCATTCTTCCATTTCTGCCTCTTTTTCTTTGCTGTGTCAGATTGGCCCCACCTCACTAGGAAAAAACCAAACCAAACCACTGTTTACATTGGTCAGTTAGTCAACAATATTAAACAACTGTGTGACAAGTGCAATACTGGGTGTTATGTCCAGTCTTTTCTGTATACTCTCTACTATTATTTATTACTTTTGTTTGCCTTGGGTACTGAGTTCTTTATTAGTGATTTTAAAGATCCTTCTTAAGCTTAAAAGCAATCCTTCCAGACAGGGAACATCAGGTACCCTAGGGAGTATAGCATTCTATCTTAAAATTACTTAAAGACCAATTTTCAAAGTTTGGGAGATCTTCTCTTGGATATGCTAATGTTCAACTAGTCTAAATTTTGCTGGAAAGGGTTAGCATCAAAGACAAAGGAAATGCCTATAATTGTGACTTTTTAGCATAGAAAATTTTTTTTCCAGAGGCAGTGTGGTATGATGGAAAGAACCATATCCTGGGAAACAAGATGTCAGATTTATAGTCTTGACTATCCCACTAACTGAGCTGCCCAAGTTGTCATTTATCTTCCTCGGTTTCTTCATCTGTAAAATGAGGTGGACTTCAATATATGAATTTTAAAGTCCCTTCCAGATCCAACATACTCTGATTCTAAGGCTTCTTAAAGGGGGCGACTAGGTAGATAAAATGCCAGGCCTGGAGCCAGGAAAACATCTTCCTAAGTTCAAATCTGACCTCAGACACTTCCTACCTGTGCAACCCTGGGCAACTCGCTTAACTTGTTTGCTTAAGTTTTCTCATCTGTAAAATGAGCTGGAGAAGAAAACAGCAAACCACTCCAGTTATCTTTGCAAAGAAAACCCCAAAATGAAGAGTTGGACATGACTGAAATGACTGAACAACAACACGGCTTCTTAAAAGTGAGAATTAGTTTGGTCATCAGGTTCATAAGAGAGGAATTATGGTCCTAGTTGACTGGGTCTTGGTAGTCTAGTGCCATCTTGAGCCTGATGGAGAATGTGGCCTCATCAAATGACAGAATCTATTGATTAAGTTGTGGTGATATAGATAAATAATGAAATCCACTTATTTAGTTGGGAAACAGAATCTTTTAGGGAAAGGTTATAAGAACTGTGTATTAGGAGAGAAGGTTAACAGACAAATGAAAGTTTCAAGTTTACAGCATTGTTAGGCATTGAAGAGCTGCTGAGGGGAGGGGATAAGGGGCAGGAACCAAGAAGGACCATGAGGGCTGAGTGATATCAGGGAAAAAGCATTAAAAATTAATTGGTATTTGACAAGTGCTTCTGTTGTATGACATCAATTATATAGAGGTGAATTACAGTGGTACTTAAGGCCATTGACCTAGAAAAGAAAGAAGCCTCCAAAATCCTTCCAGGAGGAGGGTGTAGATCAGTGGAGCTGCATTTAACCCCTCGAATGAAACCTCAAATTTGTAAGCAATCCACATGACTTTTGCATAGGATGGGCAGTGTATTGTCAGTAGATTATGACAACCCACAGGACACGTTTCTTCCAGTTACACAATATCTGGTTAATGTAGAAGGCTCTGCTGTAATATAGTCCTAACCCCAAATCAAAATATCAAAACTGATTCAGAATCCAGGAGTGGAAGAAGAAAGAACATTTCTTACCTGAAATTCCTTTCAAGTTAGCTTTGAATGGATCAAACAGATCTGTGATCCCCAAAGAACTTAAAACATCTTTCAGATTGAAGTGGTTTTGGATCCTGAACCTAAAACAAAATGCAACTTTTATTTAAAAGTATTCTCATCTTACATTCCAAATAGCCTACCAAATTAAGTGCCTTAGCCAGGCATTCAAGGCTGTCCATGATCTGACCCCAGATTACTGTTACAGCCTTTTCTACATGAATTCATTTCATATTCCATCCAGTTATTCTCTTATTCTTTCCTACCTCCACATCTTTGCTCATGCTGTTCCCCTTGACATTGCCTGAATCTCTAGCTTTTGAAATTCTACCTATCCTTCAGGACTTACCACAAGTGTTACTTACATTATGAGACCTGGTCAATCCAACTGGATGTCTTCTTCTTCCTCTGGATTCACATAATGTTTTGTACCTGTTTTCCAGCACTGATCACATTCTGCTTTGTGTTGCACTGATTTCTAGGTTAATCATATCCACCTTCATAGACTTTTAAGTACCTTTGGAACAGTATCTTATTTACATTTTCTTCTCCTTCAGTACCCAACACATAGTAGATGTTCAATAAACGTTTGCTGAATGAATAAATGATTGAATACCCATTTTTCTTTGCCTATTTATATTCAATAAATCTCACCTATCTGGTCAGCTGTCATCATTTTTTGGCTTTGTATTCCTAGTGCTTTTCATATAGTGTTTTTTAACTTAAAAGTTTTTTTCGATTAATAAAAATCTATTTTCTCTCTTCCACTACTTCATCACCCACATGGAAAAAACAAAGTAAAACCCTTGTGATATGCAGGGTCCAGCAAAACGCTTCATTGGCCATGACCAAAACAGATGTCTCAACATATTCCCCCAAAACATCTCTCTGTCAGGAGGCAGGTAGCATGCTGCATTATTGGTCCTTTGGA
This sequence comes from Notamacropus eugenii, assembly GCF_028372415.1. Lineage (NCBI taxonomy): Eukaryota > Metazoa > Chordata > Mammalia > Diprotodontia > Macropodidae > Notamacropus > Notamacropus eugenii. Next base: position 104,542,855 of record NC_092876.1, read on the forward strand.
ATCATGGTTGGCTTTCTCCTATTTTTTAAAAAATACGTCTGATTGTTATCCTTTGTCTTAACCTGACTGTCATTTCTCTGTCATATTCTTCATGCTCCACCCCCTGCCCAGACTGACCCCTACACTGTTACAAAGAAAAATGATCACATATACGGTATTGTCTCCCAGTCACCAACCATCTCTCTGCCATAAGGGAGAAGGGATGCTTTGTTTTTGCCTCTCTCATATCTCCAGTGGTTTTTCCATCACTCAAGACTCACATTCTTTTTTGCTGTTCTAGTCATATATAATGTTTCAGTAATAGTATATATTGTCTTCTTGATTCTGTTTGTTTCATTTTGAATCCTGATATAAATCTTCCTGTGTTTCTCTGCATTCTCACAGCTATTATTTCTTTCTTTCCCTAGATTCAGGGATACCCAGATTTTGAATGGATCATCTACATTTGCATTTTTTTCCCCCAGAACTTCAGGGATAAGGACAACCTGGGGCATGGAGCTGAGGATAGCTTTGAAAAAAAATTATCCTCCTTCCCCACTTTAAAGTCATTATTTATACGTGGTTGGTTTTGTGTGAGAAGTAGACCAGTTTTGCTTTAAAAAAAAATTTGATGAGCATGTTTTGTTCCTACTCTTGTGCCAAAGGGCCTGGCCTCTTAGGAAAATGCTGTTTTGAAGAGTAACTCATTAAGATGAAATAAAGAGATTGCTGATCCAAACCTAGAACACCAGTATCTCAGGTTTCCTTTCCTATCTATCAGGGTCACTCAAAGTATTAGAAGAATCTTCAGAACAGCTTTGCTGAAGTAAGGTCATGCTCTTTGGAACTTTACGCTTTCCTGGGGCTCCTTCCTATGCTTAGTAGTTACAGGCTCATTCCCATTGCCAATTTAAAATTCAACTTACTTTTAAAAAATACATTTCATTGGTATCTTTTGTTTATTTTATCACCAAAATTTCTTCCAGTACCCTCCCTCCCCAGGCCATCTCATACAACAAAATTTTTAAAGAAACTACAGAAAAAGAAGAGAAAATCAGCAAAACTGATCAATATGTTTTAGAAGTTTGAAAATAGGTGTAATGTATCACAACTGTTTGCCTCCCACCTCTGCAAAGCAGTGGGATGAGAGTGTAAGCTCTTATCTCTTTAGAGCCATACTTATTGTTTGTCATTTTAATGCATTATTCATCTCAGATCACTTTAAGGTTATTATTTCCATTTACATTATTGTAGTCCTTGTGTATTTTTTTTCTTGTCTCTGCTTACTTCACTCTGTATCAGATGGCATAAAGCCATCCATGCTTCTCTGTATTTATCATTTCTTTCAGTACAGTAATATTCCATTACATTCAGTACCACAGTTTGGTTAGCTCTTCCCCAACTGATGGCCTTCTGCTTTGTTTCCATTTTTGGTATTCAATTTACTGTTGAAAATTCTGGACACTGGGGGACATTTTCTCTTAGCTTCTGCCAGCAAAATCTGTTATACCAACTACTCTGATTCCCTCTCATATGCAGGACAAAAGTCCTTTATGTTCCATTTGAGAGGACCTCTTGAGAGATTTACCAAAATACCAGGGTTTTTTGCTTTGATTTTGTGGCATATGTATTTGGTTTTGAGAGGCAAGTGAAGGCTTTATTTCAGAGCTAGGCTTCCCCTTTGTACCAATACTGCCTAACTCCACAATAGACTTTTAATGCTTAACTCCCTATGTGTCTGTATGTTTTTGCAATAGTTCATGGTCTTATTTTTAGCTTCTAAGCGATCACTGCCAAGGCCCCAAAAGATTCTGCTTTCCCCTAAAGGAGATGAACACACAGTCAACAGAAGAGGGCTGCAGTGGAGAATACCAAGTCAGTTAAGAAGCACTTGTTAAGCAGCTCCTCTTTTTTGATCACTCTGCTAAATGCTGGGGATACAAAAAAGGTAACAGTCCCTGCTCTCATGGTCTAATGGGGCAGATCACTAATGCAAGCAATTAGGTACAATTAATCTATATACAGGATAAAAGGGAGATAATCCACAGAAGGAAGGTAATTTTAAATTTAAATTTGTATTCATAAATCATTTTTATTTGTTTAGTCTGTTTTATTCTTCTATGACTTGTACAGAGAGCTGGCCTTGAAGCCAGAATGACTTGAGTTCAAGTCCTGACACTAGCCTGGAGTACACCCATATCACCTCAGGACTGGACATAGCCTCAGCCCATAGTTAGCCTTCGTAAGTGTTCACTGACTAGTTGGTCTTCCTGCCTCAAGACCCTCCCCGCTCCAGTCCATTCTCCATTCATTGTCTGCTACTGATCATGTGGATTCAATTCCTCAGGCATTTATTAAGCACTGGACACTGTGATAGACTGTAGGGATACAAAAAACGAAAGTAAAAGCATTCTCTGTCCTCAGGGTCAAGGAACATATATTTTATTGGCAAGTCAAGTAAGTTCCTTCACTCATAATGTCTCCATCTGCAAAATGAGAAAGACTATATGATCGTAGGTCTCTTCTAGCACTAAGAATTTCTAGGTTTCCAAGCTGAACCTTCCTCTTGCTGATCTAGTCATATGTACAAAACTGAAAATATTAGCTAGATAAATTTTAAAAAATCAGGTTTTGTGTGTATACCAAATTGTATGAACACATACAATATTTTACAGCAATATTACTATCTTTTATTTTTGCATTTCACTATATCTCTTCCCTTTCCCTCTCAGAGGGACAAAGACTTTAAAAAAAAGGAAAATAAAACAGTTCAGCAAAACTAAGCAACCCATTATCCAGGTCTGATATTATATGCAGCATCCTACTCTCAGAGCTCCTCTGCAAAGAAAGGATAGAGGCAAATTCTTCCATCTTTTGCTTGGACCAAGTTTGGCCATTGTAATTTTCGTTACTCCCTTTTAAAACAGCAACAAGAAAAACAACCATTCCAGACTTCACCTTTGAGGTTGTGTATTCCACAACTGAAGATAATATGAAGGTGAAAATGATCAGTGAAAACATCAAAAGAAAGGCATGAAGTCTCTCCTCTCCTGCCACGGTGGTTCTAACATATGGGTTACCTCCCTAGGAGAAGCTTACATGGCGCCTTGGGGAGCTGGAAATGAGTGACTGCTCTTTAGAAAGCACCAAATTTCCCACAGGGCTCAGACTGATGGGGTCCGTTAGAGATTCCCCATTTCCCCCCTTTTTTAAGAACAAAACTACTTACCTAGGTAGGAAAACATCCATCTTTATTCTTTTCAGGCTATTTGTCCATATGTGAATGGCACTGGCTGTGAGGTATGGCTCAAGAAGGGCCAGAGGGGTTGCTCTGTCCCGAGGGAGCACCAGGAATAGGCTTACTGAGCTTTCTCGATAAGGCAATTCAAGTACCCCAACTTGTTGCTTATCTGTGACCTGGAACAGACCTGAGAGGTTCATTGAATCCAGTTTATTGTCCATTCTAGACATTTGAATTAGTTTCTTCCAAAGGTCAAAGTGTACAGATCTGACCATGTCATTTTCTTTCTCTATAGACTCTAGTGGCTCACTATTACCTCTAGGATTAAACATAAACTTCTCTTTAAAATTCTTCTCAATATAACCCTAACCTATTTTTCCGACTTTATTATACACCATTCTCCTTCATGTACACAATAGTCCAGCAAACTAGTCTTCACATTGTCCTCATCTAAGACACTTTATGACCTGCCTCCATGTCTGATATGTCGGTAAAGGTACTGTAGTTGGAGTCAAGAAGACCTGAGTTTAAATGTTGCCTCAGAATACTTTCTAGTTACACAACCTTTGGCCAGTCATTTGTCTTCTCTCAGTGTCAGTTTCCTCATCTGTAAAACAGGGATAAAAATAGCTCCTATCTTGTGGGGTTGTTGTGCCTTCCCTCTGTCAGCTATTCCCATTTTTCTGGATATAAAGCTTGCTTTGTATATATTTGTTTTCATGTTGCCTCCCCCATTAGACTGTAAGCTCCTTTAGGGCAAGAACTGCCTTTTGTCCCTTTTTGTATCCCTGGTGCTTAGCACAGTGTCTCAGCATATGTAAGGCACTTTGCAAATTTTATAGTGTTATTAACTATAATTTATTAATTATAATAAATGAAATTATAATTGTTACTAACAATTGCTATTTTTACTTACCTCCTTTTCTCTATATTTTAGAATTTTTATATTTTATTTTTAAATATTTTATTTAATATTTTAAATTTTATTTTTATTTATATAAATATATATTTATTTACACATTTATAAATATATTTTATTTATATTTTAGAATTTTTATTTTAGAAAATTATATTTTAGAATTTTTAGTTTCTTTCAAAGCTCAGTTCAAGTACATAACCACCTAGCTTCCAGAGCTTCTATCTATTTTATGTCTGCATATACAAAATATTGCACATATTGCCTATCGCAGCTAGACTGTGAGCTCCTTGAGGAAATGGACAATTTAACTTTTATCTTTAGATTCCCTACATATTGCACAGTGCCTAACACACAGTATGTGCTCTAAAACTGTTTATTGTTTAATTGATTTTTAAACAGCCCATTCCTCTTGTTACATTGCTGGTGCATTGAGGAACAAGGTGAGTGGGTTGTTTGTCCTTAGGAAAAGGTTGCTTCATAGGATTAGAATGGACAGCAGATGTTCTAGGATTTCAGTGATTTACTAGGGAGGATGTGCCTTCCCAGGCATCTCCCTTCTTCTCTGGCACAAAACAGAATGTGACTGATGAATCGTTGCCAGCTATGCCAATTAGAGAGTGTTAGAATTCTGAAACAGTCACTAGGATTTCAGTCTAGGAATGTTGTGGAGTAAGATTTACAATTGGGAGAATCACCCAAGTTCTCAGCCCTCTTACCCTCCATCATGGCAAATAGTTTATCAGTGAAATTGATTCTTTTAAAAATGCAAAGAAGTTATAGAAGGCCATGGGGGTTGACTTGGTCCAGTGGTTCTGGGAATCCAATTAAACTTCTCCTTACTTTTTAGAATGCAATGGGAAATGTCAAATCTGAAAGAGTGTGAGACCTCACCCTCTGCTCTGCTTTACAAGTCTGCCCTTTGGGGAATGTGCATAGAGGTCTTTCTTGGGAGGCATTAAATAGCAACATTCTGAACTTTGAGGATGTCTTACAGACTATATAGCATGTGAAGCAACAGAAAAAGACAATAGACTTTATCCTTGAGTAGCTCAGAGTAATTGGTCTGGTTGCTCCCTCATGTACTTGGCGTATGTTGCCCACTGCAATGTAACTGTGTCTGTGTTTAGTATCGTATTTCTGTGAGACTGGGATCTCCATGAGGGTAAGGACTTTGTAGCTTTTCCAGCACCTAATCCAGGGTTAAAAACCCTGTGGGTGCTTAATAAATTTTTGTGGCTAGCATTGCAAAAATGTGAGCCATCACTAGTATTACAAAATTGTCGAATGATGGTAATTCCCAGATGTTAGGTTTGAGCTTGATTCAGTTATGTCAGACAGAGCTTGACAGGGTTTTTCACAACCTGTTGTCAATATTTTGATAAGAATATGCTTTCTATCCCTCTGGATTGCTTAGGAAATGGCATGCCATGGGGCAAAACAATGTCCCTGTGTCATTTCTGGTCAGCATGTCAACCTTTAGCTGATGATTTCCAGATTGATGGAACAAACAGGAATATTGCTCCAGGTATTGTGACTGTGCCAGTAGGCAACCCAAATGAGTCTGACCCACCTCTAGGCAGAATAGTTTTTGCTGTTGCTACTTGTCAAGAGACAGACTGAGTTCTCTCAACTGAATCATTTTTAAACTGTGGTCATGAAAACTCATGTTATGGTGCTGACACATTACTTTTTTGATATGAGATTTGTCAGCAAAGAAAATTTGTAGTTATCAAGTAAGATTGCCTGTAGTCTAAAGTAACTGAAGAAAAATTCATTAAAAAATGTTTGGTTTTGTGGCCAAGAGATTTATTTTTTTGTGTTTAGAACATTTCTTCTCATGGTGGTAATTTGGCTTAACTCACTAGCTAAAATGAAGGGTTGATTTAAATTCTTCATGCTGGACTAAAAACATTTGATTGTGAATCAAGAAACCTGGGTTCTATTCCTAGATTTGATGCTAAGGTGCAGTGTGACTTTGGGCAAATAATTGAGTCTCTTTGGGCTTAATTGCCTCATCTGTAAACGAGGAGGACAAAAGATTGAATGATCTCTATTCAGTTTTACTCATTAAACACTTATTAAGCACTCAATGTGTGCCAGGCAATGAGTTAGTGACCAAATATACAAAAACAAAATGAAATGGTTCCTTTTCTCAAGGAGCTTCCATTCTAGTGCTAGGATATAACATGTATAAGCAGTAATATAACATATAACATAAAGAGGGAGAGAGAGGGAAGGGGGTAGATAGCGAAAGGGAGAGAGAGAGAAAGAAAGAAAGAGAGAGAGTTATGAATTGGAGGGAATCAGGGAAGACTTCATGAGGGGTGGGGGAAAACATGACATTGCAGCTGAATCTTGAAGAAAATAAAGACTCTTAGAAGTAGAAATAAGCAAGGGTTCCAAGCATGGGGAACATCTTGTGGAAGTACTTGAAGGTGAGATATGGAGCATTGACTTTAGGGAGTAGCCATAGTCCAGTTTGGCTGGAATTTGAAGGGGACTGATGTGAAATAAGGCTTAAAAGTCAGGCTGGAGCTGGACAGTAGATGACTTTAGATGGCAGAGGGAAGAGTTTGTATTTTATATTAGAAGTAATAGAGAATGAATGAAGATTTTTGAGCAGTCAGATCCATATTTTAGGTTGATTATTTTGGCAGCTATGTGGAAAGTAGATTGAAGAAGGGAGAGTAGAAGTAGGGTGACCAATTAGGAAGGTGCTACAATAGATAAGTATAAAAATCAGTTTCCAGGCTAGAGCGATGGTTGTATTAGAACAAAGCAGGAGATGAATGCAAAAGAAGTTTTAGATGTAGAGTTGGCAAGACTTGGCCACAGATTGGATATGGAAGGGAGGTAACATGGGAAATGTGAACCTAAAAAAATCACTTATGTCAACAGAAATGGAAAGTTTGGAGAAAGACAAAATTTAGAGGGAAAGATGACTGGACATGTGGCCTCTGAGATACCTAAAAGGCATCTGGGGAGATGTCCAAGAGATAGCTGATAATGAGAGACTGATGGTAGGGGCTTAAGGGAGAGGTTTAGGACAGCCTTTGTTGAGGAATAGGGGAGGAGGGAAAGTACAAAAGTCAATCTAGGAAGAACAAAGAATTTCCTTACGGTAGTGAAAGCCTAATTGTGATAAGAGAGCATGATTTTTCCAGAGACCTAAATAATGGTTCCTTTACAGTTCTGTGATTCTACTATTGTGCTATAATAATTGATGACAGAGTCAATTTCTAAGAAATCTAGGAGGGCTTGTATGAACTGATGCCGAGTGAAGTGAGCAGAACCAGAACAATTTCCATAGTAACAGCAGTACTGTAAAAACAAATCCCTTTGAGAGACATAAGGATTCTGATCAACACAGTAACCTATTACAATTCCAGAGGACTCAAGATGAAGAACACTACCCAACTCTTGACAAAGAGTTAATAGACTTGGGGTTCAGAGGAAGGCAAATGTTTTGACCAATTTATGGAAATTTGTTTTGCTTGTCCACATACATTTGTTACAAAAGTTTTGCTTTTTTTCCCAATAGAGTTGGGTAGTGAGTGGGAGGGAAAATGAATTTTTTTCATTGAAAAAATAAAATAAAATATTGCTACTAGTATTTATAATAATGGTAACTAACATTTACATAGTGCCTATTATGTTCCAGGCACTGTGCTAACCATTTTGTAATTATTATCTCATTTGATCCTCACAACAACCCTGTGAGGTAAGTGCTATTATTATCCCCATTTTACAAATGAGGAAACTGAGGCAAACAGAGGTTAAATAACTTGCTCAGGGTCACACTACTATTAAGCGTCTGAGGCTGGATTTGATTTTAGGTCTTCCTGACTCCAGGCTTGGTGTTCTATCCATTGTGCCACCTAGACATCCTTATGGGGAAAGTACTCACCATAGTTGACAGCAGCAGTTTGGTACATCATGGGCACTCTGAGTATGAGACCTTCTGTGCTAGTAAAGGACAACTCCTGGGTGTCTGTGAAGGAGAATCTCTTTTGCCAAATGCTTTGGAAGGACATAGTGCTCACCAGAGCAATCTGAGCAAGTGCTGAATGGATCCTTTCCAGGGATACATTTCCGGGTCTTTCATCTGCATAGAGGGAGAACTGTAAGGAGGACAGGCAATAGGAAATGAAAACAAACAGACCTAACTTGTCCACTGAAATTTTATATATGTTTTTGGGCTTAGGGGAATTCCATAGAAGATCAGGGGGGTTAAGATCTGTAACCTTATAAGTTGGTATATGCTCACAATTAAGTATGGTTACTAACTAGTGAGAGACAATATGGTATGATGAATGTAGAGCTGACCTTAGAGCTAGCAAGATTTGAATTGAAGTAGTGCCTCTGACACATACAATCTGTGTGTTAATGCTTGTTCCTGGTCTAGGCAATTTTCTAAGACTCGAAGTCAAAGAGAAGGTCCTGATATACGTTGGTAAGCAGGATTTTTCTTATCCCACAGCTCCCTACACAAATGAAATCAGAGCTCCAGTTCCTATTCTTATCCCAATAACTAATTTTCCCGTTTACATTCCTTTTAAAGAGTCTAGGGAAACTGGATTTTAAAATATTTTATTTTATTTTTAGTAATGTTCTTTCCAGGGTGAGTTCTACATAAAGTTGCAAGTAATAGTCACCTAGGTGGTCTTGTTTGTAGGATTCTGCCAAGTTCTGTTAGCCAACAAAAGTGACCCAAGCCCTCTCTACCAGGCCTGAAATTCCATGAGGGTTATTTCCATGGATAGGACAAGAAAGGGACATAGTATGTCTAAAAGGCCACCGTTAAATGCTGTCCAGGAGTGTCCTAGGCAGGGTATCAGTTTTTTCCTCTAACTTCTTTTTATTAATACTTAGAACTTAACCTGGACCCCACAGGATGGGAATAAAATTCTAATTTTATTTTCACTAACTTCTAGGTGGAATTTAGCATTTCCTTCAGATATTTAAAATATTCAGACAAAGATATTTCAGTGATTCTAAGAAGGGATCCATATGCTTCACTAGACTACCAAAGGATCTGGGACGCAAAAAAAATTCAGAAGTCCTAATTTAGCTGATCAGACTCTGACATGCCTGAAATCTTAAGACTGGCAAGAGGCTTTATGTCCATTATTCCATGTGACCCTTCCTGCACCCACTGATTGTGTGCCACCAGTATCATTATTTATATTTTTCATCAGACAAAACTGGGGCTCAGAAAAGTCACATGACTTGCTCAGAGTCATGTGAGCAGTAGGTATTAGAAGTGGGCATAGAGGTCTCCTGCCTCCAAGTCTGGTACCTCCCTAACAGTACCCTATCTCTTTGTTGTCCCTTTGCTCTGACAAACTACTTGCTGACTCCCCAGCTTAAGAAACCTCACCTAAATTATCCTGCCTCCTGCTTCCTTTGGACTTACTATTCTAATGATCCCTGATTCTGAGGAACATGGGCTTTGGCTTCCTCCCCAACCCTCCCTCCCTTTCCCAAAGTGAAGTCTTCCTCAGACCCTCTTACCATTCTTTGATTAACACCCATTAACCCTAGGTGTCAGCAACCCAATGCCTAAGTGAATGAGACAGATCAATCTGAATGAAAGGAAGAAAGCACCAAACAAAGATGCTAAGTTCTGGTTTTAGGGCTCTGAAAGATCTAGAAGATGATAAGGATTGGCCCTGAAGAAGGACTTATTGAAGGCACATCACCTTACAATTAGAACTATGTTTGGCTCCATTCCTATCTACAAAACAGACCCATGACTAAAAATCACTAAATCAAAATGGCAGACCTTGGCTACAGCAATGGGTAGCAAGATACTGAAGAGAGAAACCAGAGCGCTAATCAGTTGCTGTTTCTTAGTTAAGCGTTAACGGATATGCAGGCTCTCAATTATACCTTGCCCTTTGAGAGGCTCTGTTAACAGTTGTCTGTTACTAATTTTAGTTGGTTGAGTTTTTTGTTTTTGTTTTGTTTTGTTTTACCTGCAACAAACCTAGAGACCCATCTATTGATCTGAGCTGTCGTCCTGTTAGGTTCACTGAAGTTGGTTGTCTCCAGGCTACTGTTAGCCCACAGGGAGATGTGCTCGGTGAAATGAGAGGAGAGATGTGTTCCGGTTTGTACAAAAAAGGCACATGCCAGTTGAATCGTGGTTCCTGGACCAGAAGTAGTAGCTGTTGCCTGAGCAGTTCGCAGGAAATCATGCACCCTTCTGTCTGGTGGAGGAAGGAGAGGGAGGGGAAAGATCATACAAAAATGATGTAGTGGAGCAGAAAGAAGGTGGATTCAGGTTGCAACTTATGCAAACACCTGGACCAGGGAGGAAGCATCATTTTAGAGCAAACTAACGTTGAAGTAGTACTCAACATTGTCCATGTTTGTTTCCTAGGAGAGCTTCCTTATCCTGTTGGTTTGAAGAAAAATCATTAAAACTTTTTTGTTGTTGCTTAATCTAGACTTGCAATTTCATTGATATGGGAACACCAAGTGTGGAAATTTGCTCTGTAAGGTACCTTTAATTTATAGTCTTCCACAGATGCCTATGGCATGGAAAGGTTAAGTCACTTACTCATGGCCATAAACCACAGGGCACTAAAAGTAGGTTGGACCCCAAGTGTTCCTGATCCAAAGGCCAGGCCTCTATCTACTCTGCTACCTTGTTTCACTGAGATTATTTTTCAAAGTTATACTCAAACCAAGTGGAAAATTAACATAAACCCAGAAATCCAGAATTAAAAAAAGAAATCAAGCTGTGGTCAAGTCAGATAGAAAGAACCATCTTATAACTAGGTCCTCCTTAAGATTACACATATTCTGTATCTCAAATATATACTAGTGGCAAGAGTGAGCAAGGCTGGGGAAAATTTCAGGGTAGGTTAGTGACTTTTTCTTAAATTGAGATGTTCTGAAAATTACTCCAAATGACATAAATAATCAGGATAGACAGGTGGCTGGGTTGCTGATGCAGTCTATCTTCACATATTCCATTAGATTGTAAACTTATACATATTATTTCATGGTGTAAGTCCACCTGGCATTTGGATGCCTCAAGTTTTCCAATTACAATCTCCAGTTTTAGAAGTGCCAGAAAAAAAGAGAACCTTTACTTCTAACTAGAGGTAGTTCATGTTATTAATATCAAGAATAGCTGGTGAAAATGCTGAGAAAATAAGAATTTTGAAAAAAGTGAATAGTTTCTATTTTCTTGCATCTTTAAATTTCAGTTGCTAGTTATTAGTATTTAAACAGGGTGGGATTTTAAGCTTTAATAGCTTAAAAATCACTGATTTTAGGGACACTCATCGGGGGAGATTGCATCTTTATTTCCAAAATCAATATTGCACTCTTCTCATCATGTTTATTCAGTAGCTATGATCAGCTTAATTCTCTCCTGAGTATTAAGTGGAGGGTTGTGAATACCTTGCCAGTACATCACAGCCAAGCTAGGCCTCCTGTCTTGTAGTTGGCCTTCCAAATCTCGGTTTCCTCATTTATAAAATGAGGGTATGGGGCTCAGTGGTCTCTCAGGTCTTTTGCAACTCTAAATTTCTCATCCTTATAGTGGGCCTAAAACAGATGCATAAATTGGTTCACAGCAAATTTTGGGCAAGAAATTTTCTTCTGAGAGATAGTATTTGTAAAATGCTTAGCACAGGGCCTGACGCAGAACAGCACTTTATACATGCTTATTCTGTCCCCGTCTTTCCTTCCATGCTTGTCTTGCCATTAAGAAACTCCCTAAGCATCCTTGTTTATTTTCATCAATTAATTCTTTCCCAGACTTTTTGGTGGGAGTGCATAGCTAGACTTTTCTCTGTTACTCCTTGGAGATTTAAATGACTGTAGAATAAAGGAAGGGGAACAGGGAAAATTTTCTCTCTGTGTTGAGGAAAATGCAAAGCCAGTACTGCCTGTGCATGAAAGGGTGGCCAGAATCCAAAATCTTACAGTGCGTTGAGGTCCTTCTTGGTAGCATATGTCCATAGCAAGATGTCCATAGAATAGATGAAACCATTGCAGCATACTACTATCATTGCTTAGAAAGCAAGGAGAGAGGACAGTTATATTAATGTTTTTTGCCAGGTCTGTGGTTGAGCTGAAAAGAAAAATCAGACATTGACTTGATGGAGGAATAAGGGGTAAAGAGAGGTCTTCCCAGAAGATGAGTGACATAGCAGCTGGATCAATGGACCGAAGACTGGACCAGAATAGCAATTTTAGAAAAATCATCATTTACCAAATGATTCATAATAACAACAAATTGGAGGAAAGAAAAATAAAAAGAATCTCTGGAACTTGGAACTTTGGGAACCTGAGACTTCTAGGAGATCAGAATAAGATGTAATTTGTTTTCTTCAATCAAATTCAGAAATCCCCTGAAGCCTTTCCATGGCCCCCCTGGAGTATCTACTGATCTCTGGTTAGCTATATTGTATATCTGTATTAGCTATATTGGTCTGGGATGCCGCTGTGTGCCTGAGGGCTCATTCTGTATTTACATGAGAGGAATTCCCAAGAGATCTGATTTCCATGCAGACAGGAAGCCAAGAACAAAATAATGCAGAAGAATTGCATTTTGCATCAAGATAGGTTTTTTTAATTAATAATAACCATAACAGCTAGAATTTATATAGCACTAAGTATTTCCTCCACTCCCCTCCCCCTTTTTTTTGGTGAGGTGATCAGGGTTAAGTGACTTGCCACAGCTAGTAAGTGTCAAGTGTCTGAGGCTGGATTTGAACTCAGATCCTCCTGACTCTGGGCGGGTGAGCCATCTAACTGCCCCTAGCACCAAGTGTTATAAAGCACCTCACACATATTGTCTCATTTGGCCCTCATAACAACCCTGTGCAGCAGGTCCTATTGTTATCCTTACTTTCCAGATGAGGAAAGTGAGGCTCATTTATGAGAAGTTAGGTGATTTGCCCAGGAACTATATCTACTGCACCACTTGACTGCCCTAATTAAACAACAACAACAAAAAACTGTCCCAAGACTCTGGCCCATGACTAGCTGCTTCTTTACACATGTATTCTTTCGGTCTTTATTGATTTCCAACAAGCCTTTAACCCCTTCAGTTCCTTTCGGAGGTCACTGTTTCCTCCCTGGAGGCAGCCAGAGTGGAGAAGGAAAAGGATGAAGGTGAAAGATTAGTATAAAAGCTAAAGGAATTTAGCATTAAGAAAGCATAAATATCGTCCTCAAAGTGGTTGTTCTGGGGAAAAACAAGGTTGGGGGATCTCTGTGTTTGAGAATCATCACTTAAGGATCTTAAAGTGCTGAAATATGAACTCAAAGGACTAGGGTCTTCTACCCACTGCCAAAGTTAAGAATCAGGGGGAAACAATTTCCTTCTTTTCAACAGCGGATAAGGGAGAAAATGTAATGGACAAAATTATGTAAATAAATATGTTAAGGTTTCAAGCAGTACTTGCCATGAACTGTATACCCCAGGGCCCTTTCAAGTTGCAAACAGGTGTTTCCTCGGGCTCCAAACTGTAGTAACTCCAGAGGGACAGACACACTGGCTGGTGAGATGACCAGGTTTGTCCCATTTCTACTTCCTGTCAAGCTCTGGTAGAGGCGGACAGCAAATTTCGTCTTTAACCCCTTCAGTTCCTTTCGGAGGTCACCGTTTCCTCCCTGGAGGAAGCCAGAGTGGAGAAGGAAGAGGATGAAGGTGAAAGGCAACATGGAGGATGAGGCTTCTGACTGGCCCCAGGGAAGGCCAACTGCAATGAAGAAGGAAGAGACTTTGGAGCATGATGATGGGAACGTAGGTAGGAGGAGGTCACTTTGGACAACAGACCACCATGTGTGCAGAAACAAATAGGAAGAGTGCCCCTCAGGATCCTACTGCATGGGCAATTTTTCACCATCCCATCCCGCCAAACTTCCCCATCCCCACACTACTTCTCACATGAATCCTTCACTTAATTATTTTTTTTGTTTCAAAGAGGTAATGGAATATAGAGAGTGGAAGTGGATCAAGAGTCAGGAGACCTGGTTTCTTATTCTTGCTCAGCCACTTATGGTGAGTCATAACCTCTCTAGGCTCAGTTTCTTCATTTGTTAATTGTGAATAAATCTTGTCCTGCCTAACTAGCAACTGAAGGATTAAATGGCATAACTTATTTGAAAGTTCTTTGAAAACTATAAGACAGCTTGATAGAATAAGTAATGAATTATTATCACCCTTTATGCCGTAGTAGGAAAGAGAGTGATTTATTTGGCTTTCAAATTCTTCTTCTTACAAAAAAAATATTTACTTGTTTTGATTTTCTATTTATTCTGAGTACCGTGTGTGTGTGTGTGTGTGCATGTATGTGGTATCTGTGTCTGTGTATACTTCATAAGTGCCTCCCCCCAATTATTACTTACCCATGTGGTTGAAAATAGCATAGTTCACTTTATAATTACCTAGAAACATTTCTTTTTTGTCTGATGAATGGAAATTAAAAAAAAAAAACAGCACTACACACACACACATACACAAACACACACACACTTGCACTATATGTGACTGTGGACTAATGAAAGTTTATTAGCCATCAGCATATCATAGGGTCTTAAGAACTAACACTTGTCTCAATTTAGCATATTAGAGATGATGGAGAGACCCAAGAGTTAATATTGGAAATAATAAAATACATACAAGTACAAGGTCTTACTTTTGGGGGGTCCAATGACAAACTCTGATGTTACCCAGACTCAAATGAAGACAGTAACCCTCGCTGGAAAAAACTGTGAGATTAAGAACAGAAAAGCTAATGTAGGTAGGACCTGCCTAAATCTAATTTGCTGACTGTGGACATTAGCAGTTGGCAGATGTGGTGAATCTATTTTTGGTGTCCTTCACTGGCTCCTTCCTACAAAGTCGTAATACAGGTATTCCCCAAAGTGTCTTTAATCCTATCCTTTTCTTTCTCTCTATTGTCTCCTTGGACAAGCTCATCCAATCCCATGACTTCAGCAATCCCCTCTACTTTGATGAGTTCTGAATCTACACAATGTAGCTGCACCTCAGTTCCAGGCACAAGACCCTACATTTCCTACCCCCAGTCAGACATGGCAGCCTGGATGTGGATACAAAATGGAATTTGACATCTTCCTTCCCAAACCAACTCCTGTTGCTGATTTCCCTATTTCTGGGATCTTGTCACCTCATCTCAAAGCTTCACTTTCCCTAACCTTTACTCCAGCCAGTCTTGGCCCATAGTTGGTAGGTAAGTGGTGCAGTGGTCAGAGTATGTTTGTGCAGTCAGGAAGACCTGATTTCAAATCTAGACCCTGAGCAAATCACTTATTCTCTGCCTCAGTTTCCTCATCTGTAAAATAAGGATGAAATTAATAGCGTCTATTTCAGAAAGTTCTTCTAAGGATCAAATAAGATAATATATGTAAAACACTTAACAAACCTTAGAATACTATATAAATGTCATCTCTTATTAATATATACTAAAATAGTAAAGGAGGCAGCTAGGTGGCTCAGTGGATAGAGCACTGGGCATGGAGTTAGAAAGACCTGAGTTCAAACCCTGCCTCAGACATTTACTATCTGTGTGACCCTAAGCCATTTAACCCTTTTTGCCTCAGTTTCCTCATTTGTAAAATAAACAGGAGAAGGAAATGGCAAACCACTCTAGAATCTTTGCCAAGAAAACCCCCAATGGGGTCATGGACAGTCAGAGCTGAAATGACTGAGCAACAACAAAATGGCAAATGGTTAAGTGACTTTTCCAAAGTCATAGAGTTAGTAAACAGAGCAGGCAAAACTGAAACCTAGATCTGACCCCAAGCCCCGGCTTCTTTTCTCTATAATAGACTACTTTTCTACAATGCAATGAAAAGCAAGACAAACCCAAGTGGATATAAATGGCCAAGAGCAGATTCCCTCATGTTGTTTCTTTGATCTCAACTGATGTAAAAGAGATACAGGTAAATACCATGTCCCAAGGACTCTTCATACATACAGCCACTTGGCACTGTGGTATCTGCTGTTTGTGCCCAGATCACAGGATGCTAAGCAACTTCCCTTTCCCGGCAGTCCAACCCAAATACCATGTGGAGCACCTGATTCGGGGATGGTAGTACACCTCCCTGGGTGTTTGCCCTTTGGGCTCAGGGTCTCTCTCAGGAACTCCCTAAGCCAGAATGTTGTATGACCTCGTACATGACCCTGCACTCATTCTTTCAGAATTAGGGTTTTGTTGGCTTCCCCTCCTCCCCTCCTTTCCTTAAGCTCATCTTGCGTTTCTGTTCCCTTTCTTTGAAGGGAGAACACATGCGTGCCCTTTGCCTTTACTCACCTACTGCTGTGTTTCAGTGGCCGTGCTCCGGTGGGTGTCCAGGATTGCTCCCTTTTAAAAAGTGGAGCAGGGTCTGCTCAGAGTCACAAGATTGCCTAGGAAGGGAGCGTCAGTGACTGAAGTCTCTGCTGGTGATGTCGGTGCCACTCTGCCCAAATTCCTGGAGGCTGGAGGTTCTGCAGAGAACCGAGCACAGGGACATGGCTTTGGCCAGGAAAGCCAAGAGCAGGAACCAAAAGGTACATCCGGGGATGGAGCCGACAACTCCTGTTCAAGCCCTGCTCAAGCCTTCTTAGACTTGTGACCCAGTTGTACCCAGTAAGGCACCCCTATCTCTCTCGGTTGTTTTTATTTTTTTTCATGAATTCCATTGATTCCTGTCACCAAGGTTTCTGGGTACCAGGCACCTAATGATTCCCTCCCCCTCCCCCCATCCCCAGTCTAGAGAAGATAATACATCATTCAACTGTGTGACATGGAAGTGAGGATAAACTAAAATCTCTTTTGTTTCCTTAGGCTTAAACTTTCACTCCTTCCCCTAGTTCAAGGAAAATAGAAACTACATCTGAGGAACAAAAGATGTGGATTTGTTTTTTTTTAAAAGGCACATACTTTCTGCTTTCTAGCTGGTATAGGTCTTGGGTTTACCAGCATAGTAGAGTGTTAGATTTGGAGTTAGAGGACCTGGGTTCAAGTTCTGGTTCTATCACTACCTGTGTGATGATCTTATGGAAGCCATGGAACCTCTCTGCGCCTTAATTTGATCATCCATAAAAGAACTGGGATGCTCTAGATGATCTCTGACTTTCCTTCTAATTCCAAGCCTAGGATCCTACCAATAACGTTTCTATAGTAAACCAAATCAAGTCCCCTTCATTTCTTAATTTATATGTAAGTTCACTGTGAGTCCTGAACACTCAAGCCATGACATTATTGTCTGTCTTAGGCTGTAAGCTCCTGGAGTGTGTTGAACTCACTCCATCTGAAAACAACTAAAAACTAATATAGACTATTTTCATTGATGATGATGGTAGTCAAGGGGAGCAAAAACTTTTTAAAAAAATGCTCCAAGGACTATGCTCAAAGGGCTGTAAAAATGTGCACACCCTTTGACCCAGCAATACCACTTCTAGGGCTGTATCCCAAAGAGATCATAAATATGGGAAAAGGGCCCACATGTACAAAAACATTTATAGCAGCTCTTTTTGTGGTGGCCAAGAACTGGAAGGGGAATCAACTGGGGAATGGCTGAACAAGTTGTGTTATGTGAATGTAATGGAATACCATTGTGCCACACAAAATAATGAACAGGCAGACTTCAGAAAAACCTGGAAAAATTTATATGAACCAATAACTGAGTAAAGTGAGCAGAACCAGGACAACATTGTACACAGTGACAACTACACTGACTTTGATAGATTTAGCCCTTCTCAGCAATGCAAGGTACTAAAGCAGTTCCTAAGGATTCATGATAGAAAATGCCATCCACATTCAGAGAAAGAACTGTGGAGTCTGAATGCAGAGCAAAGCAGACTATTTGCTTTTTTGTTTGTTGTTTTCTGAATGGTTCCTTCCATTCATTCTAATTCTTCTATACAGCATGACTAATGTGAAAATATGTTTAATAGGAATGTATATGTAGAGCCTAGATGAGATTGCACGGGTAGGGAGGAGGGAAAATTTAAAACTTATGGAAGTGAATGTTGAAAACTGAAAACAAATAAATTAACTTAAAAAAATGTTCCAAGGTATTTGGTGGTAGTCTATTGAAATGCTAACGAGATGGAAATGAAGCAGACAGCATAAGAATACCCAAGATCCCAAAGATACCTAAACGTCAATAATGCAAAAATGTCAAAAAGTATTATTTGCTATAGAATAATTACAACTGAATTCACAAGAGGACATAAGAATGCATAAGGTTTTAAGAAATCATGAAATAAAATTGGAGAACTTTAATATTTAGAGGTCCTATAAAATGTCCCTACTCTCAACTCTGTGCTCTTGAGACCTGTGAATGAGGGGGTAGCCATAGGAACTCTTTCATCTCATATCCATTTTCTTCCTCCTCTGCTATTTATGTTTATTAATTCTGTACTGAGAACTCTGATTTACAGTTTAAATTAATTTCTAATTTCCTATTTTAAAATCATAACAACTCTAAATTTATGGTCCTATAACAATTCTTTTTGCTCTGGTCACTTTACCTTGTCTGTATCAGTTCAAATAAGTCTTCTCACACTTTTCCGTATTCCTCATATTCATTGTTGTTTATGATACAATAATAGTACATTATATTCATTTGGGAGAGTTTGGTGATAGAGAGCTGAACTTGAAATGAATAAATAAATAAATAAGGCATTTGTTAAAGGTTTTCTATGTGCAAAGCACCATGCTAAGTATAATATGCAAAAAGAAAAAATAAAACAATTCCTGCTATCCAGGTGCTCTAATTCTAATGGGGGAGATTACCCATACAGGCAGCTAGGAGAGTTCGGGGTCTCAAGTCTGGAAGACTCGTCGTCCAGAGTTCAAATCTGACCTCAGATACTTTCTAGGTGTGTGACCCTGGGTAAGTCACTTAACCCCCCCGCCAGGTTTCAGTTCTCTTATTTGTAAAATGAAGGAACTAAGACAATTGGTTCCTTTTAAACTCTGGGATACTATTGCACTTGCATTCATCTTTCTAACTTTCTCATACATTATTCTCTTTCTGGCACTTTTTGATCTAGCCAAAATGACCTTTTCTCTGTCCTTTACATGTGGCACTCCATCTTCTGCCCACACTTTTGTCCTGCTCATCACTTACACCTAGAATGAATTTTCTCCTCATGCCCACTTCACAGAATCTCTCATTTCCTTTAATAAACAGCTCAAGCACTACCTTCTACATGTCTTTGTCACTCTCCCAATTGCTATTTACTACCTTCTCTAGCTCTCTTGTGGTTATTCTACATGTACTTCTATACATCTAATGAGTACTCTGGCCTCACTCTCTCCAGATGAGGCCAGCTACATCTTCCCTCCCCTAACACTGATGGATCGTAGGCTTGCTTTTCTAATGCTATTGACTTAACACCCCATTACACTGTATTACCCCAATTATTTACCTCCAGTGACTAGAACTCCAGCTCCATATAAATGATTAATATCAATTAACCTTTAGTAAGAGATGAAGATATATCAAAAACAGAAATACAAACATTTACCACACAACTCCTGATGGGTCCACTCTCCTCTATGCCACCTCAGTCTCTGAGGGGAGCATGCTCAGATTTAACACAGCTTTGAGTCCCACTATGTTCACATCTGCATGTGGCATCACTGTTGGATGATCCCTTGGCTCAGCTATAGTTGAACTTTGTCCTTGGGGTTGCTTTTGGATCCTCGGGGTCTTGAAGCCAGAGCAACTCATTGTGAACTATTGAACTTCTACCTATCTACAGACATATTATGTGCTATTTATTCTCCTTCTGGCCCTCTACCACCTAGCCAAACCAGCCTTTTCTCTGTTCCTCAGATGTGGCAGGGACTCCAATAGCTCCCTGTCTGCTATATCAAAACTCACGGTCATGGCATCCAATCACCTTCATGTAAAATGAAAGAGCAATTGCTAAGGCAAAAAATAAAGAAAAGAAAAATAGAGGCCTATATTTACAAGCCATATGTTGGCTTCAGATGGGGGTCCAAGGCCTTTTCCCTCATTGTCTCTTTTCTCTAATTGGACTATACCACCAAACAGGAAGAAGTCTCCTGAAAGAGACCTAGTTCTGGTAGACTGGTAGCTTTAGAATGCCCCCAGCTACAGCTTTGATGCCAATGAAAAAGATTCCTCTTCATCACATGGTTAACAGAATGGAACAACTTATAATGGAACCAAACTGGAACCTGCACCAAATTCATAAAGAGATTGTATCACCAGTTAAGTAACTTTTCACATGCTCATAAGGATTGATCTAGTTGGCCACTCCCCCATTATGTATGTATATGTCAGTTTCCTCAATAGCACAAAAGCTTCTTGACAGAAGGTGGTATGCACCCAGCACAGTGCCTGGCACATAGTAGGTACTTAGGAAATACCTACTCATTCATTGATTTACTTTAGAGATAGAGAGGAATACTTTACTTTGAAGACTACTTTAGTTTTATTGCCAACACATCTGTTCTATCTATGATCTTCAAATTATTTTTTACTAGCAACTAAGATACACTATAGAAACGAATTCTTACATTTTCCCTTCTATTCATCATTATTCATCTTAAGAAATTACTGTTGGATAATAAAAATGACATTTCTACCCAAGTTAATTTTTTTATTCAGTGTCCATCTCAATCAAACTATCAAAGAACTATTTTATAGAACTAGAAAAATAGAAATAAAATTAATCTGGAAGACCAAAGGTCAAGAATATCAAGGGGGATTGATGAAAAAAAGTTAAAGAAAGTGGACTAGCAGTTCCAGATTTCAAACTAAATTACAAAGTGATAATCATAAAAAAAAAATCTGGTACTGGCTAAGAAATAGAGTAGTGGTTGAACAGTAAAGTAGACTAGGTATAAAATATACAGCAGTAAATGGCCAGAGTAATCTAGTGTTTGGTAAACCCAAAGATCAAAGATTTTGGGGTAAAAACTCAACATTTGACAAAAATTTCTGGGAAAAAACTAGAAACCAGTTTGGTAGAAACTAGGCACAGACCAATATTTCACACAGTATACCAAGATAAGGTAAAAATGATAAATGATTTAGACATAAGAGATGAAATCACAAGTAAATTAAGGGAGCATGGAAAAAATGTACATGCAAGATTTATATATAAGAGGAGAGTTTATGATCAAAAAGAGACAGAGAGTATCACAAGGATATAAAATGGACAATTTTGATTACATGAAATTAAAAATCTTTTGCACAAATAAAACTAATGCAGCCAGAATTGGAAGGACAACAGAAAACTGGGGGTGGGTGGGAAATTTACTGGAAGTTTCTCTGATAAAGGCTTCATTTCTCAAATTTATAGAGAACTGAGTCAAAATTAGAAAAATAAGAGCCATTCATCAGTAAACAGTCAAAGGATATGAACATTCAGTTTTCAGAAGAAGAAATCAAAGTTATCAATAGTCACCTAAAAATGCTCTAAATGTAGATTGAAGTATGCTTTTTAAAATTTTTCTTTATTTTTATTGTTTTATTTTGTTTGTGTTTTCTTTTGCAACATGGCTAATATGTTTAGTATGACTTCACACGTATAACTGATATCAAATCGTTTTGCCTTCTCAAGGAGGGGAGAGAAGGAAGGAAGGAGAGAATTTGGAATTCAAAATTTTTAAAAATGATTGCTAAAAATTTTTCATGTATATTTGGAAAATATTTAACAAAATAAATAAAAGTGATAACAATATAAAAGAAATTTCCATTGGATCTCTGTCATGTAACTAGATCTCCTTTCAAAGTAATTGAAGGATTATTCCTTAAACATGTTTTAAAAACTATTCTGTTACATTCAAGTGCTGTTTTAAAATGTCCATGAAGCAAAAAAAAAAAAAAGAGGGAGACTTTAAAAGTACTCTGAGTTAGAAACAGATTTTCACAGCAGAAAGCCAGTGCTACAATCCCCAGGAATTGAAGGATTTCGTTAAAGTGTGAGCCTTAGCACTAAATCCCAAAGAGCTCTTCAGCTAGCACTGAGTCGTGGAGAGTGTAGAGAATTAATGGGTTGGGGAAGAAGAGAGTCAGGATCCCTCACTCAGTAGGGCAGAAATAGGGTTTGTTTAGAAATCTCCCTCACCTCTCTCAAGCTTTCTTCTATCCCTTGGCTGTAGATGGCTAACCTTGGCTAGACGTATCAGAAATGCAGAAAGGGTCACAGGGGGATTAGGAGAGTGTTGGTGGATTGATACAAGCCCATAAGTAACATGAAGAAATCATTATGATAATTTAGGCCAGCAATGAGCTGTTATCCCTGTCTGCTCTGATCACCATCAACTTCTGATGTTGACATGGTAAGGCATCCTGAAGGAGAAACAGGAGATGGAAGTTGTCAGGTGAGCCAAACCACCACCAGCACTAATTTAAGTACCATGTTCCCTCAGACTTTGAAGGAGACGGAGAGTAAGAAATGGAGAGCAAGAATTAATTATGCACCTACTGTGTGCCAGGCACTGTGCTAAACATTTCATCAATATTATCTCATTGGATCCTTACAACAATCCTGTGAGGTAGGTACTATTATTATCCCCCTTTTACAGTTGGAGGAGACTGACATCCTTACCAATACCAACCACTGACCATCTGCCATTGGCAAGCAAGCTTTGGGAATAGCAGCAGCCCCCAGATTCCCTGCTAGCCTGAATCCTATAACCATCATTCAAGGGAACAACCATTGTGGAGATACAATCTAGCAACTTCTTCTGTGGGTGTTGTATCCTCCATTTCCTCAGCAGCCTCCACTACTGAAGATCTGGAAAAGGAAATTCTCACCATCCAGGTCCTTGGCATTGTCAGGTGGCTCAACATCAGACATGAATGTAGTTATATCAGTGGAAATGACAAAATGACATTAGAGAAGATGCATTGCCGACTGCTTTGCCTCTGTACCCCAAGGACCGTCTTGCCTTTTCAACTGACTTGCAACTGATACCTGCCATTTATGTTGTCTTTCTTGAGCAAAATATAAGCTCCCTGACATCAGAGACTGTTTTGCTTTTCTATTTGTATCCCCAGATCTTTGGAGATAGTAGGCACTTAATAACTATTTTTGCCTCCATTCTTTCAACTTTGTCTTAGAACTTTGACTATAATCCATGGAATCTTAAGAGTGTCAGAGTTGGAAGAACCTTAGAATTTGTCTAGTCCACCCTCCTCTTCAATTTATCAATTCCCTCTTTAATATTTCTCTCCAAATAGCCATTCAGCCACTGCTGAATTGAATCTTTGATCTAACTGGCATTCTCATCTCGTTAGTATCCTTTTCCACTCTGATTGGACCCTCTGAGTGGAAGGCAGGATGATGGGCTTCAGGGTCTCTATTTAATGAAAGGGTTGGCTCAGCACAGCCTTCTTCCCATTTTCCACCATCTACACTGCTTTTGGACTTCTCCATTATGTCTTTGTGCCTAGTACCTTCTTCCCTGCCCTCTCCCTTCTTTCCTTCCCCTTCATTTGATATCACACTTTCTAGCTTCCTTTTGTGTATTATATTTCCCCATTAGTTTGTAAGCTCTTTAAGGGACCATCTTTATTTGTATTTGTATTTGTATCTGGAGTGCTTAGCACAGTGCTTGGAACATAGTAGGTGTTTAATATATGTTTATAGACTGACTGTTGGCACACCTTTAAGGACAGGGACTCATCTCACAAAGTTGCTCTGGACAGCTGTATTGAAGGAAGTTTTTCCTTATATTAAGTTGAAATTTGCCTTTGTGTGATATTTATTCCTTGGTTTTAATTCTGGCTTTTAGATCTATGAAGAACAAATATTATCACTCTTCTATATGATAGTCCCTCAGCTGTCTGAAGTGAACCATCATGTATTCCCATACAGCTGGTTTTCCTGAGGTTAAAAAATTCCCCAGTTTCTTTAAATTAGATGACAAAGTTTTGAGTTTCTTCACTATCCCACTATATTGGGCATTTTCTCCTAAATGTGCCCCATTTTGTAAATGTCAAATTTAGCACAGAGAAATGAACATTTCTCTGAGGTATGATATGATCATCATAGAGTCCATTGAGTTTATTATGGCTCCTGTGTTGAACAAATGAATTTGATAAAAGGGTACCGAACTTTGCTGTAACCCAGACATCTTATGTCTGTAGCAAGAAGACAATGGCTAGTCTGGCATGACTTAGCCCAAGGGAATCATCCATCCTGGTTCTTAATGATTATCTCTTCCTTTTCTAAGTGTTCACTAACTTAGTAATTTAATAATCTTTTCTAAAATTTTGCAAGGATCAATATCATGCTAACCAGCCTAAACTTTATGGAATTCATCTTTTTATTTCCCTTTGGGAAAATTAAGACTATACTTGTCCTCTATGAACCTATGGCATCTTTGCTATTCTTTAAGGATTACCAACAAAAATTAAATAGCATAGAGGCCAACAATCCAATTTCCATATCATTCTGATAGTGGAAACCTGAAATTCATACCAAATTGATTAATGGTCAAGAAATCCAATTAGAAGCTACAATAAGTGACTCCTTCCATCCCAAAACTGCACAAAAAGTTAGCCACAAGTTGGCAGGCAATAGGAAAGAGGGTTACCCAAAAACACCAGTACCAGTGTGGGCAAGCAAGCCTAGCTTTATAGATCAGCTAGGACAGGCCAGAATCCAGAGACGTGTAGTCTGGAAGTTCTATGACAGAAGGTCACAAAAGAAGAGAGCTCCCCAAAAAAGATTCAAGGAGATCAGAGAGGCTCAGGGAGAGGACTTGGGAGATTCTGTGACAAATAGTGCTAAGACAAGGTCACTCAAAGCCCAGGGATTGCAAAGTCCCTAACACTCTGTTGTGAGACACCATAGAATAGGAATTCTTAACCTGGAGTCTATAAATTTATTTTGTTTTGTTTTTGCGGGGGATTAATTTCTCTTTTTAAAAACATACTTAAACATTTTTTAAACATATTCAAACATATTTTAAACATCAACATATTTTCACATTAGTCATGTTGTAAAGAAGAATTAGAACCTATGGGAGGAACTACAAGAAAGAAGAAACAAAAAAAGAGAGCAAATAGTAAACCTTGATCATCATTCAGACTCCAAGCTTCTTTCTCTGGATGTAGATAGGATTTTTCCATCATGAGTCTTTTGGAGTTGCCTTAGATCCTTGCATGGCTGAGAAGAGCTAAGTCTATCCAAGTTAGTCATCATATAATGTTGCTGTTACTGCGTACAGTGTTCTCCTGGTTCTGCTCACCTCGCTCAGCATCAGTTAATATAAGTCTTTTCAGGTTTTTCTAAAGCCTGCCTTCTCATCATCTCTTATGGAACAATAGTATTCCATTACATTCACATATCACAGCTTGTTCAGTCATTCCCCAATTGATGGACATCCCCTCAATTTCCAATTCTTGGCCACCACAAAAAGAGCTGCTATAAATGTTTTTGTACATATGAGAACTTTTCCCATTTTTATGATCTATTTGGGATACAGATCTAGTATTGGTGTTGCAGGGTCAAAGGGTATGCACAGTTTTATAGCCTTTTGGTTATAGTTCCAAATTGTTCTCCAGAATAATTGAATCAGTGTGAACTTGTTTTTTAAAATATATTTTGATAACTATTTCAATATAATTAATTTCCATTGTAATCATATGTATTTTATTATATGTATTTAGATAATATAATGAAATTAAAATTATGTATTATTCTGAGAACAGTCCCATAGGCCAAAGGTGTCTATGACACAAAAGAGGGCAAGAACCTCTGCTATAGAGTGTCCTCAAGATTCATCACTCTGAATACCAAAGATCCAAGGGGTCCTAACCTGGGAAAGTGGAGGACAGCACAGAAAACCAGAGGAACCAAACGTACAATAACGGTAGAGCCTGGTTGTGACACAAACACCCAATTCAAGAACTAAAGTTGGAAAGCTGAATAAATCAAAGAAAACACTACAAGTATCAAAAATTATTGTAGAACTGGAGATCCCCCCAAAAAATGAACAACTAAGAACTACAACTCAAGACTCAAAAGAAAAAAGTTTTCCATAAGGTTTAGAAATTTAAGCAAAAGATAAAAAAGGGAAATAAAAGTCCTGGAGTAAAGAACTAGAAGGAGAATATACAGCTTATGGGAGAAGTACTGCTGAAGCTGTAAACCTTATCCATGTAATGGACTGACTATATGAAAACTAAAATTGACCAATTTTCCTTTTAAATTCTTCTGTGATTTCTTTTTTCATATTTTTAAAATCATTGGTCAGTTTTTCTTCTATTTCTCTAATCTGGCTTTTAAAATCCTTCCTGAGCTCTTCCAAGAAGGCTCTTTGTGCTTTAGAACAATTTATATTCTCTTCTGAAGTTTCAGATGGGAGTACAGTCTCAATGCTGACCTCTTTGGTATTTGTGTTATGGTTCTTGTCCTCATAGAATGATTCTATGGTCTTTTCTGCTTTGCTTCTTATTCATGATAACCACCCTTTTCCTGGCTTTCAAAGTAGATCTCTGCATTTGGGGCACAGGGAGCTCTATCCCACAGTTGTTGTACCTAAAACTTGAGGCTTTGAGTGTTGTGACCTCTGGTCTTTCAGCTAGAAGCTGAAATGCTGCAGCTTACCTGGTGCTGAACTTGCTGGTGTTGGAAAGCAGAGGCCAGGTGAAGTCTTTTTGGGTGTTCCTGGAGTTACCCTAGAGCTAGCTGTGTTAAGTTTGGGGGAGGGGTGGTCTGGCCACAGGAGGTCTCCTCTGCTGAGCTAGAGCATAGGCAAGTTCAGTAGTTGGTGATTCCATCTGCGCTAGTGTCTTCCTGATTCCCCTGGGGTGCTGAGGCATGCCTGGGGTCCTGGTGTTGGAGATCATGTGCTCCACCCCCACTGGGGCTCAGGATCTTGTCCCAGTTT
The DNA here is from genome assembly GCF_028372415.1 of Notamacropus eugenii. Lineage (NCBI taxonomy): Eukaryota > Metazoa > Chordata > Mammalia > Diprotodontia > Macropodidae > Notamacropus > Notamacropus eugenii. The sequence continues at coordinate 104,569,862 of NC_092876.1, forward strand.
GCTGAGGTGGAGCTGCCTGGTCAGTTCCAGTCCTGCACTGGTCCCCTTCAGTTACAGCAAGAGAGACCCTCCTCACAGATTTTCCTGGCCTCATGGGCTGAGACTATTTACTCCTTTGGCTGATCCCACTGCTCCAGGATTTTTCCTGGGGAGATATTCTCTGGGCTCTTCAAGGTCAGCAAGAAGAAGGGAGACAGCAATTAGCGATCACTCCACCATCTTGGCTCCCAGAAGTTCCTCCAAGAGTCCAAATTTCAATACAGCACTACTAGCCAGCAGCCTGCATCCTTCCTAGCTCTGACTACTCTCAGGATTGAGAATGAAGAGAAATTTGGAAAGGTAAATTTGAGCAATTGGAGAAAGTATCTCTTTCTAACCTTAATGTCTCCAAGAGGTATTAAGGGGTTTGAATTAAAAAAATAAATAAACAAACAGCAGAGGACCTGGGGGTGGATTAGTTCTGTGTTGAGGGTATTAGGAAGGGAAAGAGAAAGGAGAGTAAAAGAAATAAATCTGTGCAAAAGGAGGAAGAAGAGAGCAGAACTTATACAAATACTGAGGAAGGAGTGAGAGCAGCAGACATAAGATGGACCTCACTCTTATTTGACAGGAAGGAGGGTTGAAAGATTCAATGTAGAGAAACATCAAACTCACAAGGTAGGGATGAAGGGGTGCTAAGAGGAAGAAGAAAACTGGAGAGAGAACAATTACAAGAAAAACAAACTTCATGATCTTGAAGGGGAGATTAAAAGAGGAAAAAAAGAAAAGAATTAGAAACTAAGGGAATATCCATCAGTTGGGGAATGGCTGAACTAATTGTGGTACAGGAATGTAGTGGATTATTGTTGAGACCTAAGAAATGATAAAAGATGTTTTCAGAGAATCCTGAGCCATTGAACTGATACAGAGTGAATTGAGCTGAAACAGGAAAACAGTTTCTGTAAGGACAGCAATACCATAAAGAAAAAATAGCTTTGAAAGACTTAACTTTGTCCTTGAAATGCAGCTGTTTCTCTAGAGGACCAATGATCTTACCTAAAGGTGATAGACTCAAAGACTTACGTTTTTAGACATGGCCACTGTGTGGACTTGTTTTGCTTGGCCTTACTTATTTGTTGCAAGAATTTTTCCCCTTTCTTTTTCTTGGTTTTAGCTGGAAATGGTGTTGGAGGAACCTGGGGGAGGGTAGCAATAGTGATATAAAAAATAGTCATCAAAACTTTTTTTTTGCTGTACAGAAGGGAATAGAAGAAATTCAAAAGAAAGTAAAGACAAGCAGGATAGTTTTGAAAATAATATGGGCAATTGATATATACTTTTTAAAAAAATTGGTAACAAAGAAATTTCATGTCTTCGTATGCAGTCCTCTCTTTGTATTCTGTTGTATTTATGGAAATACTTTTTTTTTTAGTCTAAGTTCAGATTCTAAAATAATTAATCACACCTGATATTTACTAGCTTATTTACTATGAGTAGAGTAACAATAAGTTACCATAACTCATTGGGTAAGTTATTTAGCCTTTCTGAGACTTAATGTCTTTACCTGTACAATCAAAATAATAATATTTGAAGAACTTATCGCATAGGATTTTTTGTATCAAATGAGATACTGTTTGTAATCACTTTGTAAAATTCAAAGGATTATATATGTCAGCTGTTATTATTATCACACATTCAAGTTCTTTCTTTACCCTGGGATGTAATTTGTTCTGGCTAGGAAATATGGACTCATTAGTGTTAGTTACTCTTTTATTATTTCCCTACCTATCTTATGCTTCAATTCCATCTTAATTATTTTCATTTTATTCTTCCTAGCCAATGAATCAAGAATGAAAAGCTGTGCTATGAGCAGCAGGGGGATCTAGGCCAAGGCCCTGGGGCCTAAGGCATGGTGGAGGTGGAAGAAATTATTTCACCATCAAGGGCTAAGCAAGCCAGGAAAGATCTGCCTAAGAGGATTTGCTTCTGGTGAACCAGCCAGAGAACACAGAGCATATGAAAGGGCAAAAAAAGACCAACTTGGAGGGAGGGAGGTTGGGGAGGCAGGGAATAAGATGGCTCCAAGCCAGGATGGGGGAAGTGCCCAGATTTGAAATCTATAGTAGAAGATAGTTTGGGAGCTTATAGAAGGAAGATCCTTTTTCAGTAGGAATAAAAATTATATATCTAAACTATATATATATATATGTATATAAATTATACAGGATTATAAATTCCCTAAAGCTTGGAATTTCATCTTATCTAAACTGTATATATCCCCAGTATCTCATATAGTGTTCTGTACATTGTAGGTGCTTAATTTTTAAATTTAAATTAAAGTACTTAGGTCATGGCCAATGGATTAGTCAGGATCACTGTAGAATGACTGAGCTAGGAGGCAGAAGGATGAAGGGATCTGTCTAAGATCTAGAATCCAACATACCTAGGTAAAGGCTGGAGAAGTAACAACCAGGCCTGTTAAAACCATGGAACAGAAGTAGAAGTGAGTTAATACCTAAACCCAAACTGGGTAGAAGGTTAATGGAAGGCAGATAAGAAGAAAAGGTTGAATATTCTGTATTTGGTGCAGAAGAGATGGATTAAAGATCAAGATTCTTTGCAACCTGTGAGATTGTCACCCTTGCATCTGTTTCTTTGCCACTCTCCTCTTCATGTGCTTTCCTTCATCCCCTTTGTCTCTCTAGCATCTAGTACAGTGCCTTGCACATAGGAGTTACTTAATATCTATTTAATGTTTATTAAACTGAACATAAGTCTTGGGGATCTCAGGCAAGCTGGTCCTTGAGGCCAAGAGCATCATGGGGAATGCAATCTTTTCTTTAGAATATGTACTTGTATCCTTTCCCCCTTCCAATAAAAAATCTATCATCCCAACAAATCACAGTGAGTGTCTATCCATGGCCATATATCTGGACTGTAATTTCATACAGCACATGGAACTCTTTGTATGGAAACTTCTTTCTACATGAAGCAAATCAACAACTATTTTTAGTTTATAATTTTAGAGGGTTAACTTGGACATTAGGCATTAGGTGATTTGTTCACGGCCCCAGAGCTAGAAATGTGTCAGAGATAAAATTTCAACCCAAATCTTTTTGTCTTCAAGCTAAACATTGTCTAGTTGTACCTCTTGGCCATAGGTACATATAAAATATTTAGTAATTCACATGTAGCTTATATACAGGCAATTTTTGTAGATACATAGATAGCTTGTAGGTATATGTTGTTGTTGAGTTGTTTTTAGTCAGGTCCAACTCTTTATGACTCCATTTGGGGTTTTCTTGGCAAAGATACTGGAGTGGTTTGCCATTTCCTTCTCCAGCTCATTTTACAGATGAGGAAGCTGAGGCATTGTTAAATGACTTGCCCAGGGTCACACAGTTATTATGTGCCTGAGGTCAGAGTTGAACTCAGATCTTGACTTCAGGACTAGAATTCTATCCACTGAGTCACCTAATTTCCCAATAGGTATTAAGTTCATAACATTATATTTAGAGAGGCATACACTTGATCAAATATACATGTCCCTTATAAATGAATACTATCCAGCAGCATAAGGCAGAGTTGCATACAGAAGACCACATGGAAATATATTATACACACCATCACATGTTGGATTTTCGTAGAAAATATATATCATATATACTCCACTGAATGGTAACATCTAGGTACCTGTATTCCATTTTGATAAGCATTATTTATTAAATGTCCACTGTCTTCAAGCCACTGTACTTGACACTGAGAAAAGGGAAGAGAGAGGTATTGCAGCTCTTGTGCCAAGGTGTTAATTGTCTTTCCAATTCTTTCTTCCATAGCTCACCGTGATTTTTTTTTCTTGGATTTCCCCAACAGGATATGGTCTGGTGTATTTTCTAGATCTGTTTGGGGGCATCTGGGCAGGAGATGGGGTAGGGGAGAGAGAGAGAGGAGGAAAGGAGCATCCTATACTTCTCTCTGCTATTCTTGAATCCACTCTAGACCCTATTTTCCAAAAGAAAATATGGGACACAAGTTTATTACCAAGAATGTTGCCTTAGCATACTCTTGTTAAATGTATACTTCGCTTTCTTGAAATGATTTCCCATTAAATTCTAGCAGGTAGGGCCAATGTAGATATGGAGAGTCCCCAGTCTGCTTAAGTTGTCTATCTGTGGAATTTCTCCAGGTCTATCCCATTGACTGCCCAATTTTGGACAAAACTCTCTCTAGAATAAGAAAGAAGATGCTATGCTCTGTCTGGCTACACTAGCAGATTGGTATGATCTTGGAATCAAGCTGGTAATAGTAACAACAGCAAAATTTCTATAGTATTTTCAGGTTTACACAAAACTTTGTATAAGTCTTCTCATTGGCTGCTCATACAACCTTATGAAGTAGGTAGTACTAGTATTATTATCCCTAATTTTGTTGAGGTTTAGGGGTGCTGGTACCCTGAAATAGCAACATGTGAGTCCTGCCCAAATGAATTTGATCCAAGCCTTCTTTCAGCCAAAGAAAAACAAGATTCATTAAAGATCTACCATATTAGCCAGACTCTTAAGGAATATGAACATTTCTAAGGCTAATATAAGCTGGCCAGATTGAATCTGAGCACTTCCATGGAAACAAGACGGATCTTATATACAGAAAGATGGTGGGAAGGGATCTAGGGTTGATCAAGTAGTCCAGGGTGTTTGGAGGAGGGGTCAAGGGAGGACCTTGATGGAAGTGGCCAGAATGGGAGAAGGGCTGGGAACACCAGGGACCTGGACCATGTGGCCAAGGGAGAATGAGGTCTAGATAGGATCAACGGTGGGAAGTCTAGGATAGGGCCAGGTGCAGATGATGAAAGGCTAGTTGACTAGGATGGGTAGATGCCAGATCAAGTGGGGAAATTCAAGGAGAGTTAAGAAGGTTTCCAGAGCCTGTATCCTGTCAGAAGATCAGTAAACTCAGGCTTACAGGGATTAAGTGACTTATCCAGGATTGTATAAACAATAAGTACCAGAAGAAGGATTTGAACCCATCTCTCCCCAGTACAGAGTCCAGTATTTCTTCTACAATATTGCACTGTCTCTCAAAGCATCATAGAGAAAACAATTATAATGAACACAAGTATAAGGGGTAGTGAGGCAGTGATTTGGTTGTTGCTGCAAGAATTCAGAATAAAGGTCATTGGTTCTACTTTGTCCTTCTGGTATTACTCAGTAAAGTACCAAGGTCATATGCAGAGACTTGGTGCAAACAGCTAGGGACGTGATGAGAATTGAAAGGAATTTACCATTTCCCACTAAAACATCAAATGGGATAAAGGAAACATTGGCTTATCTAGACAGAACTTTAATGGTTCAACTCCTTCATTTTTTAGATGGGGAAGCAGAATCAATTAAAAAGATTGATTTGGTCGGAGCAATTCTTGCTGTGCTGGCTAGGTGAGGCTGTGCATCTAACTCACAAAATAGCTTGAATAACCCTTAGGACAATGGGTTCACTCACCAAGAAGCTGTTAGTTAACATCACTCTTCTAGAAAGAGGCCACCCAGCAGCTGCAATTCAGCTAGCGCAGCAAGAGTTTCTGTTTCGTAATATTAGAAGGACTATGGTGAAGTCGATGACATTTGTCCTTCATTCCTACTTCGAGATCAAAATTGCTGCTCCCTGCCCTTTGCATAAATGCCCACATATTCCTTTGCTTTTTGCTCCTCCCCCAGAATGAGCATTTGTTTGGCAGTATGTTTGCTTTCATAACTGTGTACTTTAGATTTCACTTTCTTGGAGGAAAGGTACCAGACTTGGAGAAAAAGAAAGAAAACCAACACAAAATCAGACTGAGGTGAATTTCTATAGAACAAGGCTACTGGGTCATTTTGTGATAACAAGCTATTATTATTTTCTGTTTCTCATTTCCTTCCTTAACCTGGATTTCAAAGTCAAAAAGTCAAGGTTGTCACAACAAGTTACTATGCAAATACTCAACAGACCTCTGCAGTGAGTCTCAGGAAGGAGGGGTCAAGTTCATGACAAGGCATTTTTTTCTCCATTTCCCATCAGTGCCTGTGTAGTTTCCATTAAGGTACTGGGTGCCCCCTCCTTCCCCGTGGCCCCTCCTTTTCAGCTTCCTTTTCCATTAGACTGTAAACTCCTTGAGGGCAAGTGCTCTCTCTCTTTTTCTGATAGAAATCCTCAGTGCTTAGTACAAGGCCTGGCAGAGAACTGGGACTTAATCAATGCTTATTGAATTGAATTACAGCAGATTTAGGTGGTGAGATTTTAGTGGTTTGGGAATTTAAAACACCTCCCTTATCTGACTCACCATCTTTGGGAATTCCACAACCATACATTTATCTTCTGAGTTTTATTGTTTGTTGTTGAGTTGTTTCAGTTGTGTCAGACTTGTTGGGGTTTTCTTGGCAAAGATACTGGTGTGGTTTGCTATTTACTTTTCCAACTCATTTTACAGATGGATAAACTGAGGCAAACAGGGTTAAGTGACTTACCCAGGGTCACACAGCTAGTATGTCTGAGTTTGGATTTGAATTTTGCTCTCTCTGACTCCAGGACCAGCACTCTATCCACTGTGCCACCTAGCTGCCCATTATGTACATAGTAGGTGCTTAAAATAAATGTTTGTTGAATGAACAGTGGGTTCCCTGTGGAAAATCTGAAGTTCCAAGATTCCCTAGGCCATTATGTTTTTAGGTATCTTTTCCTAACTATGAGCAGACTTGATTTTGTAAGGCAAACCAATTTGAAAAAGAACCTAAGACAAATAATATAATTAGGAAGGTCATAGAATGATCATATCCAAATACTCAAGTCTGTTTTGGAATATCAAGGCCCCAGCTGTCTTCTGTGGTGAATGGAAAATTGTGTGACTCAAGTTACCCAGGATGGCCCCTTTACTATGCACTGGCTAATTCAGGGTGGCAGTGGGAGCAAATTCCACTCAGGCTTCTTCCTGGAGCTCCCTGGGCACTTCCGGACTCTCAAGCCAAGGCCGGCTGATAAACTCCCTGCAGCTCTCTGCAGGGTCCAGCTGGGTTCCTGAAGATTAATTCTTAGACCTTTCTGATCTGAAATGCCTGCATATGAGGCCAAAGAAAGACGCAGGCCAAATGTACCTAATTGTGTTAGTTTTTATTAATTAATTTCACTTTATGTACTTGAGAGTTAAGACCTCCTCAGCAGGCTATGCAAATTTATGCAAAAGAGCAGGTGGACCCATGAGTCCCAGAATTTCCCCTCCGCCACACACCCCTCTCCTTCACAAATACAACATTGTTCTAATGCCCCATTGGACTCTTCAGTGAGATTTCTCTCTGCACAGGAAACATGCTCTCCTCTGCAGGCCTGTGCAGAATATTCATTCTATCTAATTAGCAGAGACAGCTGAGGTTACACGCAGATGGAGCCTGAAGAATTTGAACAGACTTGCTGAGGGAAATGGGTCTGCATGGCTAACTTCACTAAGCCAGAACCCTTTCCTAGCAAAGGCGTTTTACAAAAGTGAGACTGAAAAATGAGAAGAGAGAGCATGCCAGGGGGATGGAAGGGAACTGGAGAGAAGAGGAACTTGGCGGGGAATGAGGGAGGGATTGTTTTCTAAAGTACTTGACTCGCCCCTATTCCCTAAGGGGCTTAGGTCAGATCATGGTGGCAGCCACAATTCTGGGGGCTTCCTGCTGGGGGACCTCCTTAGGATGAACGGAGTCTTAACAGCTGCTTGGCTCACACTGGAGCATGGCCTCCTCATCTGACTTGGCTGGGGAAACCCCCTTCTAGGACATGTGCCATGTCTGCAGCAGTCATGAAAGAGTGTATTCAGCTTTGAAGTCTCACACACCTGCTGGCTGAGGTCAGTTTAAAAAGTGGAAACAATGCCCTTTTCATATATACCTTGGTGATCTTGTCAGGAGGTGGATTTAACCAAACGGAATTGATTTCTTAATTTTTTAAGTTTTATTGATTTTTTTTTTTTGCACTATAGCAATTTTCAGATTATTTCCCCTCTGCATAGATACTTCCTTTCTCACAGTGGATAGAGTACCAACCCTGGAATCAGGAGGATATAAGTTTAAATCCAGCCTTAGGAACTTTATACTTACTAGCTGTGTGACCTTGGGCAAGTCACTTAACCCTGACTGTGAGGAGAAGGAGAAGAAAAAAGAGACGGAGGGGAAGGAGAAGAAGTAGAAGAAGGAGGAGAAAAAGGAGGAGAAGGAGGAGGAGAAACTTCTTTTTGTTAATTATTAAATTTATTTTTAATTTTTAATATTCACTTTTATAAGACTTTGAGTTCTAAATTTTTTTCCCTTTCCCTTCCCCAAGACAGCATGCAATCTGACATAGGCTTTACATATACAATCATATTAAATCTATTTCCACATTAGTCATTTTTGTGAAAGAAAAATCAGAATAGAAGGGAAAAACCATGAGAAAGAGAAAATAATGTGTTTTGATCTTCATTCAGATTCCATAGTTCTTTCTCTGTATGTAGATAGCATTTTCCACCATGAATCTTCTGGAATTAGATCATTGAATTGCTGAGAAGAGCTAACTCTACCAAAGTTGGTCATCACACAATGTTGCTGTTACTGTGTACAATGTTCTCCTGGTTCTGCTCACTTCACTCAGCATCAGTTCATGTCTTTCCAGGTTTTTCTGAGAATATTTTGCTCATCACTTCTTATGGTACAACAGTATTCCATTACATTCATAAAGCACAATTTGTGCAGCCGTTCCTCAGTTGTTAGGCATCCCCTCAATTTCCAATTCTTTGCCACCACAAAGAGAGTTGCTATAAATATTTTTATATATGTGAGTCCCTTCCCCTTTTCTATGATCCCTTTGGAATACAGACCTAGTGTTGGTATTGTTGGATCAAAGGGTATGTACAGTTTTATAACCCTTTGGACATAATTCCAAATTGTTCTCCAGAATGGTTGGATCAGTTCACAACTCCACCAGCAATGCATTAGTGTTCTAATTTTCCCACAATCTTCTCTAACATTTATCATTTTCTTGAAGAAACTTTCTTTCTAACAAAGAAAAAAGTTAAGTAAAACTGACCATGTTGGTGACATCTATAGCATTCCACATTCGTATTCTCTTACCTCTCTATAGAGAGAAGGGAAATGTTTTTCTTCATCCATTCACTGGGACCAAGAATGATCATTGCATTTAATCTGAGTTAAGCTGCTTTTTAGTGTTATTTACAGTATCGGAGGCACTGTATATATTATTCTCTTGGTATGGCTTTCTTTAGCCCACAAACCCAAATGGAATTTCCTTTCTCATGCCCTTGTCAGTGACCTTGAGGTTAGATATTTTTTCAGGGTCACCTGTAAAGCTGAGATACAGGGCTAGTCCTATGCATAAGCAGAGGAGAAAGCTATTTTTGTGTTGTGAGAAGAGAGGCCTTTTCTTTTTTTGCTACTCCAAACGTTTCTGGTACATTAGTATACCATAGTGGTCAAAATCTCCACCACTAATCATTTACTCCATAGAGCTTTGGAATAACCTGGGTTTGGGAGTGGCATTGTTATGCGGGTTCAGTGAGAAAATGCAGCCTGAAGGAGATGTATGACAAGTTCTCACTAAGGAACTATTGAGCAGGGGGAGGGGAAGGAAAAGAACACATTTATTAAGGCATACAATGCTCCAAACACTGTACTAAGTGCTTTACAAATATATCATTTGATTGGTTTTGGTATCACAGGGAATGAGACTTTTAGAGTAGCAATGCTCATCTTTGATTTCATCATCTGGATTCCTATTAGATGACAGATTTTCTTCAAGCCCACTTTCAAGATCTGAAGACTCTTTCTTCGCCTTCCTTCCTTCCTTCCTTCCTTCCTTCCTTCCTTCCTTCCTTCCTTCCTTCCTTCCTTCCTTCCTTCCTTCCTCCCTTCCTTCCTTCCTCTCTCCCTCTTCCTCTTCCTCTAGAGAGGCTAAATATCTTCTCTTTCTCTTCCTCTTCCTCTTCTCTGCTCCTGATTTAACATAAGAAGAATATCCTAAAGACACAAGGTTCACATGATTGTCCCAGAAATCCTAAATAAAACCAAATTCTCAAATTTCTACTTATTGTCCTTGTCTCATAAATAAGTGGGGTGGGGTATCTCATAAGTTAACTTAGCCATCTTCAAATGGATTGATGCCATAGCATCTAGGTGCACCCAATGTACTCATTCATTTGGCTCTGATTCTAAAATGTATCATCGACCAATAGATGTACCACCAGAGAATATTTTCTCTTACTGACCCAGTGCCAAAGATAGTCTGTCCTTGAGGTATAGAAGAAATCAGAGCCATACCTAATTTCTAGGTCCTTTCATTCCTTCCCAGTCCAGACCAGTTATTTCATCAGTGTAAACTGGAACTCTCCATCTATGAACAACTCACCTGTAACTCATGGTCTTAGAGAAGTGCCTGGAGACACTGCAGCTGTAGTGAGTGAGAGAGGCAGAGCATGAATTCAGGTCCTCCTGAATCCAGATCCTTCCAACTCCAAGCCTGGCCCTCTATCCACTGCTTCTCCAAACCTCTCCAAAGTTTCATTAGTTTTTGGGTCAATGTTTTCCATTGTTTTTCTTCCACATAAAAGAAATTCACAACATTTTCTTTTCAGTTCTTTAGCACTTTTCCTCTGTTCATATATCAATTAATTCAACAGCTAATTATGGACTTTCCTTGTGCTTTGGGGGTGGGAGACACATTTTTGGCTGTGCTCGTTTATTTTTGGACTTCAGCTGCTAAAAATAAAGCAAGCTGATTTACACTAGCACAAAGCCACCTAACAAGATATTTCAGGAGTATGTCACAGTCTTCTGAATCTCTAAAGCCTTTAGGGGCTTCTGTTCATCTTTGCCTGGTTCTGCCACTTGTAAACTGTGACCTTGGGCAAGTCAGTTAAAGTCACTGACCGTTAGTTTTATCTTCTGTCAAATGGGGATAATGAGAAACCACAGAAGGGTGTTGTGAGGATTCAGAGATAATATATTTAATGTGCTTTGCCAACCTAGGTGTGCAATGTAAGTCTCAGCTATTGCTGCTAGTCTAACACTGGCATTATTTAACACTGAAATTTTAACAGAAAGAGAGAGAGAGAGAGAGAGAGAGAGAGAGAGAGAGAGAGAGAGAGAGAGAGAGAGAGAGAGAGAGAGAGAAGAGTAAGTATTGTCTTAGGGAAGTGGTCTTTGTGTCTCATTAGGGAGGCCTGGGTTCCAGTCTGATACATATGAATTGTGAGACCCAGGGCAAATTACCTAACCTTTTAGTGCCACAGTTAACACTGTATATTGCCAAACAAGTACATATGTTGGTAGAAGGAGTTCCCTCACTGGGAGACCAAAGACCTCTTAGAAAATTGCAACACATCATTTTTATTGAAATCCACAGAGCAAGTGAGAGTGAGTTCCAGGGCATATTTTTAGCTAAGTTGTGGGAGACAAGAAGAGCTCTGTCAGGCCAGAGCGGCAGTCAAAGCCATTCTCTGACAGGGGATACCAGGATTGTAGTGTCTGTACCTTTGGAAGCAGCGCTGAGACTTTCAAGTGCATGATGTGTGATGTGACAAAGGGCATCTACATTAGGAAACCTCGACCGGGCTCCCAGGTTCTTGCACAGCATTATCAAGGAATTTGTGGCCCCCCCCCCCAAAGTTAAAGAGAAAAAGGATAAAGAAAAGGAAAAAAGTGGAAAAGGAACAACTAACAAAAAGAACAGTCATAAGAAAACCAGGCCATGATTGAGAAATGTGGATGGGAGTAGTGCTCAGCATTTGGAAGTGACAGTTGGAGATTTGACGATCATTATTACAGATTTTAAGGAGAAAACGAAGTCACTACGTGCATCTAGTGCTGCTTCTGCTGAGATCCTTATAGTCAGAATGGTTCTAGCTCTGATAACGCAGAGAGATCAATCATCTTCACCCAGAGGAGAAGCCTAGTCATTAAATGGAGAGTCACGTTAAAGTTTACCTTTCTCAAAAAGAAAAGGAAAGAAAGAAAACAGAAGCAAATCAGAGAAGGGACTTTAGGAATCATCTAGGCCAACGGTTCCCAAACTTATTGGTCTCGGGTTCTGATTGCACTCTAAAAAATGATTGAGGATCTCCCCCAAAGAGCTTTTGTTTGTGTGGATTGTGTCTATTGATATTTACTATATTTGAAATTAAAACTGACGATTTTTAACAAAATTATTAATTGATGAAATTACAATAATATACCATTACATGTTAACATAGATAACATATGTTAAAGAAAATGTATATTTTCCAAAGCAAAAAAAATTTGAGAAGAGTGACATTGTTTTACCTATCTTTGCAAATCTCTTTAACGCTTAATAGAAGACCGCTAGATTCTTGTATCTATTTTTGCACTCAGTCTGCAGCTATACATCGTTTTGGTTGAAGTATATAAAGAAAACTGATATGCAGCTATGTAATTGGAAAAGGTGGAGTGGTATTTTAACAGGTACAAAATGACTATTTATTATGAAAGAAGTTTTGACCTTGCAGATACCCCATAAGGAACTCTAGGACCCCTAGGGGTCTGTGGACCTCACTTTGAGAATGACCGATCTAGGCTTTCTTTCTCCCCCTCCCTCTTCCTCACTGTCCTATGATTGACCAATTCCATTCTCTTCCCTCTTTTGAAAGTAGACTTTAGAAGGATCAGAGAGAGGCAAGGACAGGTAGAGATTGGCATGCAGAAGACAGGAGCAGTCTTCAGTCAGTTGCAAGCTCAGTAAGTCATCAGTGTGGTATGGTGAACAAGTAAGCCAATGGGACCTTAGGTTCCATTGAGAGAAGTATAATGTTCAGTGACAGGGTGGGGAGGGAGAGGGCAGTAGTCCTGCTGATCTACATGTGACACCGTTTTCAGACAACATCTGGAGAGTTGTTTTTAATTCTGGGTGCCACGCTTTAGAAGGGACATGAATGATTTGGAAAGTGACCAGGGAAACATGTTTAGAGTGGGAATAGACCTCTAGATTATGTCATAGAAAGATCTGTTAAAGGAAATAGGAATGTTTATACTCAAGAAGAGATGTGGCCTCAGACACTTACTGTGTGACCCCAGGCAAGTCATTTATCCCAGATTGCCAAAAGAGAGAGAGAGAGAGAGAGAGAGAGAGAGAGAGAGAGAGAGAGAGAGAGAGAGAGAGAGAGAGAGAGAGAGAGAGACAGAGACAGAGACAGAGAGACAGACAGAGAGAGACAGACAGAGAAGGCCTGAGGAGAGTAGGGAGGAAATGAAGTGATAATTCCCTTCAAGAGTTTGAAAGGCTGTCATGTACACTATTTGGCCTCAGAAATTGTAACTAGAAGCAATGGATGGGTATTGTAGATTTAGGTTTGATATGAAGAAAAACTCTCTTGCAATTAGATTGTCCTGAGGCCCTAATGGGCTTCCTAATGGGAAAGCAATGGGTTCCCCCTCACTAGAGATCTAAAGCAAAGAAAGACTGGATGAATGCTAATTAATGATTTTTGTTTGGTTATGAGTTGGATTGAAGGGCCTCTGGAGACCCTTCCAACTCTGGGATTTTTGTGATGATGTCTATTCCTTGTTCAGAGGATCCTAAGTTTAAAGCTAGGGCAGTCAGGTAGTTCAGTGGATAGAGTACCTGCCTTGAAGTCAAGAAAACTCATCTTCCTGAGTTCAAATTTGTCCTCAGACACTTAACTAGCTGTGTGATCCTGGGCAAGTCACTTAAATTTGCCTCACTTTCTTCATCTGTAAAACGAGCAGGAGAAGAAAATGGCAAACTATGCCAGTATCTTTGCCAAGAAAACCCCCAAAATGAGGATACAGAGTTGAGCCTGATTAAAATGACAGAATAAGAAAAAGTTTAAGGCTTGAAGCCTTGAAAGGACTTTTGGGATCATGTAGTTGAATTTTCTCATTTTATAGATGAGGAGACTGAAAGTAAGAGCAGCTAGGTACCTTGCCCCAGGACACCTAGTTAGTGAGTGGCAGAGCCAAGATCTGAACCCTCATCATGTGCCTCTGAATCGACCACAGTTGATGTTGGTGTTACATAGCCATTCAACCTGGCTTGTTCCATTCTATCAATGTCTTTGCTTCCCTGATTTCCCAACATCTTCCTGGATTTTTGAACATCAAACTTATTTTGTCCTAAGGACTTGCCTTCCTCCCTCTTTTAGCTATGCTTGCCTAATTCTGATTTGTCTATTTGCTCTCTAATCAATACAGGCATGATCTTGGCTCTTTACTTGTGTGCCCTGTTTCCCCAGTCCTGGGATCAAAAATTTAGAGTTGGCAGTGACCTGTGACCATATTGTCCAAATCCTTCATCTCACAGATGAAAGGAGAAATGACTTACTCCAGATCATACAGGGAGTTTGTGGATTCCAAACCCAACACTCTTCCCAATGTACTATGAATCTAAGTTCTCTTGACCTGCTCCCACCTCTTCTTGGATGTCATACCAAGTATCCAAGTATTCCAAGGAGGTAGGCTTCTGTTCAACTCACTCCAGACTAAAGAACATATTTCTGTGCTGAGCATTTCAGCCTAACAAAAAGAAGGTGCATGGTTTTTGTCCTGAGAGAGCTCATTATTTAAAACCAGCCTCAGCTGTCCACAGTAACCACTATTACCAAGACTGCCCATATATTTAGCAATAGATCTACTACTGCAGACTTGTAACAACTGTAATGTTTGATCAAATTTATCATCTGTGGTCTATCTGTACAGCAGTGAGATTGCCAGATGACCAGAAACCTTATGTAGGTAGCTTTGTAAGAGCTCTGGGGGTTCTTATCCCAACATTCACTCTCCCTGACAAGTCAGGTCCCCCAGAAAGCTGCTGACCACGAGGTCCCTTCAGAGTTCTAGGGTATCCCGGAAGATTTAGGGCTATTTTTCTCTGATGGCTTTAGCTTCCATTCTGGTGTGTTCTTCCCAATGGCAATTACCTTTTATTAGATCCCAGTGTCTTTTAACTAATTAACATCCATTAGCTTTTACAAAGTGGTATTTAATGAGAAAATAGAGTAAGATCACAAGTACATTTTTCCCCCACACCTGGGAGCACAATCTCCTTTATACCAGTTTAGATCCTAGGGAGAGGAGACTCAGATTTAAAACAGTTACTACAAAGCATTGACCCCAAGTTCCTTTCTGATTGCAGTATAGATGAGGGATGATTCCCTTCTTTCTGGCTGCTTTTAATCTACTGCTACAATGAATCAAACAGGGCACCCAGGGCATTACTCCTCAATGGGTTGGGATACCCACTCACTCTGGCATAGATACCCATCCCTGGATCTCTGGTGCTCTCCTGACCTTTTGAAGCTTTCAAGGTCACATCTAGTCTGTTTTACCTCTGATATCTTTTCACCTAAGGCAGGAGAGAATAGACCCATCAGGGATAGAAGCAATAACTGGGCCACATGCCCTTGGCATGCTGTTGACACTGGTAGGAAGTATAGGACACTTGTATTAGCAGCCCTTGCCTCCTGACTCAAATGTAGCCAGGTGGGGAAAAGAACAATGCAGAGTCATTGGTGGTTTTTGTATGAAGGCTCAGTTTCAGATCAGAAGATAATCAAAAGGCCATTTCTTCACCATGTAATTGGCAGACCAGATACAGTCATAGAATACCTCTATATGCTATGAAGTACAGACCTGGATCCCTCAATTCCACATCATAATGCCCTTTCAGAAATAGGCTTGTCAGTCTTTCAGGACTGAGACCTTATTGGCTAGTCCTCCATTGTACTTGGCTATTCCAATTCTGCTACCTTTAAATCAATATGATAAAAATCTAACCATGATGGTTCTGCTACCATGAGTGTGGAAACAGCCTCTAAAAGGATTTTTAGAAAAAGTATTTAGAAGAAGGGAGTATCCATTTATCCCCAGGAAGAAATCTAGTGCTGGCTCACTGTCCTATTTCATACTAACCAATTTGTGACTTAGTCTCCAGTAAAATAAATAAGATTGACATCAAATTGGCTTTGGAATTACTTCAAGTAATGATTCTTATAGGAATTTTCATAATATCATTATAGCCAACATTCTGATAAACAAACACTAAAGTCCCTTGCCATATTCCTTTCTTTCTCTCTGTCGTCTACCCCTCATGAATGTCCCAATATTTCTGCTTAGTGACTGACTGTTTTGGAGTTTTGTATCCACCAAATTCATCTTGTATTTCAATGGTGACTTCCCAAGAAATCAAGTGGAACACAGTATAGTACTATTAATACTCCATCTTGGATACCCAGAGCTGTGAAAAAGCATCAAGAGACTTGCTATAAATCCCTGCTTTAGAACAGAGCATAATGTTGTGGTTGATATGCCCATACAGAATTTCCGTAGGCAGTTTGGCATATTGGAAAGAGAATTACATTTAATTAAACAAAGGACATAGAAAACTACAAAATATAAGAGATAATTTTGATGACATAAGATTTTAAAAGCTTTTGCATGAACAATGGTTATTTTGAAATTACATTATTATCTATTATGTTATAATGAAAAGGGAAATTATCTTTTATCTTTGATAAAAATTCCTTTTGCTATTTGGGCAAATACCTTTAATAAAATTTTACTTGCCTTTAGATCCCTATGTATTTTTGATATGTAGGTGCATATATATCTCAATTGATACAAAAATGTTAAAACCTCTCTGTGCTAATTGATTGATCAAATCTGTCTTCAAAGCTCCATTCAGTGCATCGATGTCACCCAAATTGTTAATAATCAGAAAGACAAAGAGCTACCTTGAAATGTAGGGAGGGGAAGGCACTGCCCATAATTGCCAATAACCCTAATGAAAACACCAACTTCTCTCTTCAAATTGGAGGTTTCCTATAAGGAGCATACAAAATGGAAGAGGGCCCAGATCCCTTGGCTGTACCCCTTACGTTATCTCATGTTCTGACTACAAAGCAAATTAGGTTGGAAAGAAGAAAAGAAAAGAGAGAAACCCAGTGAAAGCTTTTTGAGGCAAAGCAGGGGCAACTCTGTGGCATCTGGTAAACTGGCTTGCTTTCCCTGAATCTCTATGTGTTCTTTTGTGTTGTATGTGTACCTGAAAAGTCTTGTGTGTAACCCTACTCTCCAAAACCATTGATATTGGACTCTGTCCTCATTAGAGGAAATCAGTGTCCCTTGTCTACGTAAAGAATAGGGTAGAGTTGGAAGATTTGTATGGGGGAAGACAGACAGAGACAGAGACAGAAGGGGGGAGAGGGAGAAAGGAGAGGGGAGAGAGAGACAGACAGATAAAAAGATAGAGACAGAGAAGAGGAGAGGAGAAGAGGAGAGAAAGGAGAGGAGAGGAGATAGGGAGAGGGGGGAGAGAGACACAGATACACACACACACAGAGAGGGAAACAGTGGGAGAGGAGAGAGAGTGAGGGAGGGAGAAAGACAGAGACAGGGACAGATAGAGACAGATAGAGAGAGAGAAATCCCTTCAGTGTCTTTAAGTTTTTTGAATCAGCTTTAGATATTTTCAGGTTCTGGAGTCACTTTAGGTATTTCTGGCTTCTACCTTCAAGATGGAAGAAACTAACTGAAGGAAAAGAATCTGGGAATCCTGTCTCTGTGAGTACCTCTGTGTCCCTGGGTAATTCACGACCCCTCTAGGTCTCAGTTTCCTCATCAATAAAATGTGATTGTGTTAGATGATCTCTATGATTCTTTTGTGCTCAATATCTAGGCTCTTATGCTTAAGCCCTATTGTGGGAAAAAAGACTTATAAACAAAGAACCCAAATAAATGATATATATCAATCCATTTCTATTAGCAGTAACCTTTTAGCAGAAGCAGCAATCAAATAAAAGATCCCCCAATTTTGTACAGCCCTTCTCTTTTTATCTTGATCCAGAAAGAAGCAATTTCATGCCATACCCACAAATTTCTTTGGACTACTTATTGACCCCATGGCAAATATATCAGTAGCTATCCTGACATATTTCTGCATCTGTCTCTTCTTTTGTGATGTGGTTTCCTGAAATCTGCAGAAATGGATGTTAATGATTTCTGTATTCCTGGCTTCCTTCAGAGATTTTGGATTTATACTAAATTCAAAAGGCCAACTACTGAACTGAGAGTTGGTGGAAAGACTTGCTAAGAATGATTGGATTTCGCAAATTAGCCAGTAGGTGGGAAGAAACCCCTACATGATTAAAAAAGGAAAGTGGCAGTTTTCACCCAAGATCCTCAGGGTCAATTCCGTCAGCCTGGGCTAATTTTCATTCTTTTAGATAAAACTTCAGAGTGTGTCACTCAGCAGCAGAACTGAGTGGGTGATCTCGCAAAGCAAATTAAATCTTGGTAATTAATTCTCTGCTTTTAAGATTGGGGATGAGAAGTGCAGTGAGAAGTTGTGCCTGGTGTGAGAATGATAGCACTTATGGCTTAGGAAGCTTAAGGAGTCTTTTTAGCAAACCTATTTTTATTTTCCAGGGAAGGGAGTTGAGGGGTAGTACTCAGAGGAGCTAATGGGAAATTCTGTTCCTAATTCTTTAATCTCAAACACTCCAATGCATTTGAGATCCCTTCAATATGGACAATTCCTCCATGGATGCAGGTTACAATCCATTTGGACCTGGGTTTGGGCCATATGATCAACTCTCTAGTCCATTGTTGTTGTATCTGACTCTTCTGACCTCATTTAGGGTTTTCTTGACAAAGATATTGGAATGGTTTGCCATTTCCTTCTCCAGCTCATTTTACAGATGAGGAACTGAGGCAGGCAGGGTCACCTAGTTAGAAAGTGTCTATGTCATTCTATTATCCTCACTATGCCCAACCAATGTGCTAGAACCCGCCTTCTCTTCCTTTTGACATCACATGATGCCAGGGAAGCAAATGGGCCATCCTTCAGTCAGTGATCTCTTGCTTTTGACATATGACCAAACCATTTTCTTTTGCATACAAAATTTCTTTACTGATATAGCAGCAGTAAAAGAAATATGAACAGTTCTCAGAAAAATGTAAACAATGAGCAACCATTGCCAAGAAACAGAAATCAAAACAACTCTGCCAAATCCTGCAAATTAGCAATGGTTGACAAAACCTGGCAATGGCCATCTCAGAAGACCTGGGGAAAAAGAGTCATACTAGAACATTTTTGGTGGAACTGTGAGTTATTATAACCATTGTGGAAAGCTATTTAAAATTATGCTTCTAAATGGCTAAATTTCCCATACACTTTGACACAGTCAATCAATTAGTGATCATTTATTAAGTTACTATGTGCTGGCTCCTGTGCTAAGTGCTGGAAATAGAAAGGTAAAGCTCACAATTGAATGAAATCCACTGGCAATGTACTGCCTCAAGGAGATCACTGATAAAAAATTAAAAAACTTTATATAGCAAAATATTTATAGCAGCACTTTTTTATGGTATCTGAGTATTGGGAACAAAGTAGAGACCCATTGGTTGGGGACTGGCTAAACAAATCATGATACATAAATATAATGTTATTATGATGGACAACATCAGGCAGAACTCTTTATAGTCATAGCAGGAAGTTTCCTTATGGAAACTTATGGACTAGAGTCCAGCACTCTTTTTATGGATAAGTTAACTGGGGCCCTGAGAAGTGATTAATAGAAATAATTCAAGTTTACATAGCATTGTAACGTCTACAAAGCAGTTTCTTCACAACCCTGCCAAGTAGGTGCTACAAGTATTATTATTCTCATTTTATAGATGAAGAAATTTTAATCCAGAGGTCTTCTGACTCAAGTTCAGTATGCATACTCCCAAATCTCCACCATACTTAAAAAAAAATTCCTATTAGAGGGAGAGGTTGACCACAGGGAGAAAATGCCAGAGTTTTGGAGAATTGTGTTTTGCATGCTATTGTGTAAAATTTAACTTGAACTAATTTATTTTGTCTTCATGCATGTCTTTATTCTGCCCCTCATGCTTAAAAACAGAACGAAAATAACAAAAAAATTCTTCACTATCTCCTATCATTCTCTAAAGCATATACTACATCTCATCTCCCTTCCTAGTTAAACTCATTGAAAGAACCATCTACACTCACTCCTTACACTTCATTTCCTTTCCCTCACTCCTCAACCATTTGCAGTTTGACTTCCCATCTTATCACTCATCTGAAACTTCCCCTCTCTAAAGTAAACTGAACGGCCAAATCTGACAGTCTTTTCTCAGTCCTCATCTTTATCAGCTTTTCTGTCCAATATGATATTGTTGACCACTTTCTTCTCCTTGGTACTTTCCCTTCTTGGGCATTTGGGATACTACTCTTTTCTGGTTATCCTTCATACCTATCTGACTGCTCCTCTGTCTCTTTTGATGGCTCATTGTCCATATCACACCCCTAATTATTTGTTTACATCAAGGTTCTGTTCTCTCCTTCTATTCTCTCTCTTTCATCTCTTTCCTTCCTTCCTTTCTCCTCCTCCTCCTTCTCCTCCTCCTCCTCCTCCTCTCTTTCTTCTTCCCCTTCTTCTTCCTCCTTCTTCTTTCCTCCTTCTCCTTCTTCCTTCTTTTCTCCTTCTCCTTCTCTTTCTTCTTTCTCCTTCTCCATCTTCTTCTTCTCCTCCTCCTTCTATTTCTTCCTCCTCCTCCTTCCTCTTCTTCTTCTTCTTCCTCTTCCTCCTCTTCCTCTTCCTCCTCTTCCTCTTCTTCCTCCTCTTCCTCTTCTTCTTCTTCTTCTTCTTCTTCTTCTTCTTCTTCTTCTTCTTCTTCTTCTTCTTCTCTCATCAGTTTCCCTAGGTTCAACTATTATCTCTTTGCAAGTGACTCACAGCTCTGTATGTCTATCCAGCCCTAGTCCCCTGAGTTTCAGTCCCACGTCATCAGTTGCCTATTGGATATGTCAAACTGGATGTCCCAGAGACAACTCAAACTCAGCATGTCCAAAACTACACTTAACATCTTTCTTCCCAAACTTGGCCTTTCTCCAAACCATTTCTGTTAAAGATACCACTGTCCTTCCAGTCTCCCAGGTTTGAAATCTCAAAATCATTTTTACCTCCTCACTTTCCCTCACTCTTTATATTTAATCAGGTGCCGGATCTTCCTCTACAGATTTCTCACATCTAATCCCTTCTCTCCACTCACAAAACTACCACCTTCATTCAGGCCCTTATCAACTCCCACCTAGATCATTGCAAAAGTCTCCTAATAGGTCTCTCTTCCTCAAGTCTCTCAACACTCCAGTCCACCTAACTCAATGCTGCCAAACTGATTTTCCTTAAGTATACATCTGACCATGTGATACTCTTATTCAATTAGTTTCAATAGCTCCCTATTATCTTCATAATGAAACGTTTCTCTATTCCTCAACAATGTAGTTAAGCATCACCTTTTACATGAAGCCTTTCCTGATTATCCCCCTCCCCCCAAAAAGCTGCTATTAATACCTCCTGCCCAAACTCCCTTGTATGTAACTACTTTATATTCATTTGTATTCATTTTGTTTATTCTTACATATGCATTTGTTTCTTTCCCATTAGGTGACAAGATCATTGAGAGAAGGGATTCTTTCTTTGTTTATATCGGAATCCATAGTACCTAGCACAGCACTTGATCTATAGTAAATGCTTTGGAAATGTTTGCTGGTTAACTGATCACTTGACTTGTCCAAGATCACAGTCAGTGGTAGAGTTTTCATTGACTCTAGCCACATCAGTTTCTGTGTCTGAAAAAATGGATAAAGACATACTCTGTTTGGTTTAAGGCACAAAGAAGAAGATAAATGAATTCAATTTAAAAATGATAGCACTGACTTAAGGGGGATGGCTTTGTGTAAGTAAGAGATGCTTATGTTTTACAGTGATAACCAGGTTTCCAGATGTGATAGAAATGATATAGAGGTTAGAATTGAGAATCCCCATACTACACACCCACTCCACTACCCATAGGCATAGGTTGACTATCCCAAAGACCAAATGAAATTCAAGTCCTAAAAATCTTTCATTTTCTTGAGAATGAAGTGTGCTGAGAGTTGACGCATTTTGTCCAAACAATATTTGCCTTAAAATATCATGGAGTACTAATTATTTAGCTTAACATCTCCTCTAGTGGTAATAGCCAGAAATACCACAATTAGTCCCTTCAGAGAACTTCTTAGAAGAACTGTGGCCCATTTCACATCAGAGGATGTTTCTATCTATAAGAAGAAAAGTCTGAGAATATAGCTTTGGTCTCTCTATGATTTTAATTCCCCATCCTCCAAGAAAGGTACTTAAGGATCCTCCCTCCCCTGCCTTCCATACTTTCTGAGTACTATGAAAGGAATCCCTAGGGAGTTATAGCAACTCATATATAGGGTTGTTGTATTCCCTACCTGTTACCCTGCCCAGGTCCCCCCATCTATAAATACATACCCGAGGCACAATATAATTGGTTTGCTTTTCCCATCATCAAGTCTACTTCCAAATCTGCCTTAAATATATTTTTTAAATTTCTTATTTATAAAAAAACTTTTATTAGTGTTTATTGTTTTGGAATTCACCTTCATGTCTTAATACTTCTCTGTCTCCCACTCCTTCATTCAGAGAGCAAACCCTGTCTATGACAGTATATTCGGGATTCTTCATCCATAGACCTCTCCCTAACTTCTTAAAAGAAGGGTCAGATGTGGTCAGAAAAATTCCATTCCATTTCATTGCTATTTCCCCCTCCATTTACCTTGTGATTATTGTGCGTATCATTTTCCTGATTCTGCTTACTTCACTTTGCATCGGCTCATATAGTTCTTCTCATACTTCTCTGTATTTATCATAGTTGTTAGTCATGTCATTATTTCTCTGATGGCATGGTCTTCTTTGGCAATGAAGAATGAACACATACATGCATTCTTGTGGCAGAGCAATATTCCATTACTTTTACATACTAAATCAGCAAGCATTTAATGAGCTTCCTATTTCATTCCAGGCATTGTGCTAAGCACTGGGGATACAGAGAAAGACAAAAACATTCCCTGCTCTCAAGGAGCTCAGAATCTAATGGGGGATACAATACGCAAACAACTATAGGCATACCTTGTAAATGTTGTGGGTTTGGTTCCAGATCACTGCAATAAAGTGAATATCACAATAAAGTGAGTCACATGAATTTTTTGGTTTCCTAATGCATATGAAAATTATGTTTATACCTTACTGTAGTCTATTAAGTATGCAATAGTATTACATCTAAAAAACCCCAATGTATGTAACTTAATTAAAAATATTTTATTACTAAAAATACTAACCATCTTCTGAGTCTTTAGCAAGTTGTACTCTTTTGGCTGGTAGAGGGTCTTGCCTCAATGGTGGTGTATGCTGACTGATCAAGGTGGTGATTGCTGAAGGTGGGGGTGGTTGTAGCAATTTCTTAAAATAGGACAAGAATGAAATATGCCATATGATTGTACTTGAACACTCAGAAGCTAGGTTATTAATTGGCCTAAGTAGGGTTATTAGTTGGCCTAATTTCAATATTGTTGTGTCTCAGGGAACAGGGAGACCCAAGCAAAGAAAAAGAGACTGAGAACAGCAGGTTGGTGGAGCAATCAGAACACATGACATTCATCAATTAAGTTTATTGCCTTATATGGGTACAATTCACAATGTCCCCAAAGAATTACAATAATAACATCAAGATCACTGACAACAGATCATCATAACAAATATAATCATATTTAAAAAGTTTGAAATATTGTGAGAATTATCAAAATGTGACACAGAGACACAAGGCGAACACAGACTGTTGGAAAAATGGCACAGATAGACTTGCTAGATGCAGGGTGGTCACAAACCTTCAATTTGTAAAAATAAAATGCAACACTGAGAAGTACAATAAAGCGAAGCACTATAAAATGAAATATGCCTGTATATACAAACAAGATGTAGCTAGGACAAATTGGGGGTAGGCTCGGAGGGAAAATGGCAATCAAGACAAAGGAGGAAGAAACAACTTCTTGAAAAACATAAGACTTTAGCTGAGACTTAAAGAGATGAGGAGGGAGAGAATTACAGGCATAGGGGACAGTCAGTGAAAATCAGAGTCTAGGGTCTAGTCCCCCTAATAAAAGGATTTGTTCTGTGAAGTCTGGATTTAGTCAAAGGGCCACACTTGAGGACCTAGATGGCCACATGTAGTCCCAAGGCCACAGGTTCCCCACCTCTGGTTAGACCATGACTTGTTTAGCCATTCTCCAACAGTTATATGGGCAACTAGGTGGCACAGCAGATAGAGTGCCAGGCCTGACTCTGAGTTCAAATATGGTCTCAGACACTTACTGTCTGTGTGACCCCTGAGCAAGTCACTTAACCGTTTGCCTCAGTTTCCTCATCTATAAAATGAGCTGGAGGAGGAAATGGCAAATCACTCCTGTATCTTTGACAAGAAAACCCCCAAACGGGGTCATGAAGAGTTGGACACAACTGAGCAACATCACAGGTATCTATTGTGTTTCTAGTTCTTTGCTACTACAAAAAGAAAACAGGCCTATTCCTAATGAATGATGCTGGGGGTATTTTAGAATCACCTGAACCTTGACCTCATCGATGAGTTTCAGCTCATAGAGAACACTTCGGCCTTTCTGACTGTGCTAGCCGTTGTCAGGAGTTATTGACCTTTTCATTATGTCCCTGCAAAGGTTGCCTTCTATTAACACATCTTCTCTTAACCTCTACTATATTTGCTTCTTTCAAGAATACAGGAATATAGTCCTTTCTGCCATTCCTTGGGACATCTTCCCATCCTCTTTCAACCTCTCTGGAAAATCCTCTTCCCTTTTGCCCTATTAAAGGACAGGCCTTCTAGTCCTCTTTTAGTCACCTACACGGTCTTATACCCACACATTTATTTATCCCCCTTCCTCCCACTCCTGGGTTGGGAAGGGGCTCATTAGAGCATATTTTAATACCTCACCTTTAGCTTCTCCTGAAAATTATCTCACATAATATACATGATATGTGAATGAAACAAAATTCTTCCTAATGCCTAGTGTAGTTTACAAAATGTATATTTAGTAAACATCTGTTGCATGAATTCGTTGTTTTTCATTCGTTTCAGCCATGTCCAACCCTTCATGACCCCATTGGGGTTTTCTTGACAAAGATACTGGAGGGTTTGCCATTTCCTTCTCCAAGTAATTCATAGGATTATTATGGATGTAAAACTGGAAGGGACTCTCAGGAGGCATCAAGTCCAACCTTCCCTCCTATTTTACAGAGTGGAAACTGAGGCTCAAGTTGGCGAGATGCCCAAAGTAACGCATATAGGACAGAGCAGAGCTGTATTTTGAAATAGGCTCTCTGACCCCTAAATCCAAGGTTTATATTGCTTCACTACATCTTCAATACTTCATTGCTCAATCTAGGAAAATTTTTTTCTAAATGAAACAATTCTGTACATAGAAAGAGATGCTGTTAACCTGTGTCTGCCCTCTGAGCATCAGTATTCCAAACAGAAAACTACAGGCTTACATGCCTTCAACTCAGGTAGAAATACAGCATCTGTTCCTGTTTTCAGCAGCTACAGCATCCTCTCAAACAATGGTAATATTGGGTTGGGTTGTATTATGTCCTCTTATATCACTTTCAGGTCTTGTCAAAAGTGGAGTAAACTAAGGAGTGTGAGTGTGTGTGTGTGTGTATGTGTGTGTGTGCGTGTGTGTATGTGCCTGTGTTGCATTTTAGCCAACAGAAGGCATGGCATCCCCCCTTTACTTGCCAAGTGTTCTAAGGATTAAGGTAATTCTGGTTCAAATAACATTTCTCTTTTTAGTGTGGATGACTGGCCCCAGGGGATCATCACCCAAGGTTCTAGAAGTAGCAGAAAGTTTAAGATTACAATGGGGAGAGTGGATTTATAGTTTTTCTAAGGAGGCACTTTTTGATCCAGGATGATACTTGTCTGTACTTATTTGCTCACCCCCATCATCCAAAGCCAGATATGAAAGGTTAGGTCAGAAGAGAGGTCAAACTTGGATCTGACAACCACCCTCAAGATGACAATTGAACCCAAGGAAGATGATGAGATCAGTAAGTGAAACAGTATAGAGGGAGAAGAAAACAGGGCCCAGGACAATGCCCTGTGGGATATCCACAGGGTGACTTTGAAGATGTCGTTGATCTATAAAGGGTAAACTGCTGCTTTCTCCACTGATCATGGGTCCTACACTAATCTTTTCTCTCCGTTAGTTTTATTACCTACTGTTCTCTCTTACTATCAGCTCCTCTTTAGGATTATTTGAATCTTTAGAGACTCTGCCCCTTCTTTCCCTGGAGCAGAAGAAATGTTAAACTCTTTTAGTTCATAACCTCAGTTTTTTGTAATTTGCCCTTAGGTATTAAATCTGACTTTTGAACTGAATTTAGTGTAAATTCTTTTTTGAATAATGGTCAGAAAGTATTTTTTTAAAATTCCTATTCCTTTAATATACCAGATCATTAGCCTGAGTCCTTGCTAATAATTTTAGGAGCAAGACTTTCATTTCAGGAGTCAAGTGAAGCTAATGACCTTTGTCCTTCTCTCTGCACATGCATCTAATGACTTCTGTCCTCCCCCCTTCCCTGCCACCAAATTCCCTGTATTCTTCCAGGCAAATAATGCCCAACACACAGGTACAGTGTGTGGTTTATATGTCATAATTATTAATGGGCACATACAGTAACATAGATACAAATAATTATCCTGAATACCCAGTTGAGATGAGTCTAAAACTTTCCTGTTTATTTGCAATAAGGATTAGTTTTCTGTAAAAGACAACAAAATTAGCCTCATGCCTTATACTTACTTGGCATGGTTATGACGGTAGTCAAGACAGATTGTGATGGATAAGCCAAGAGGCTACCAGAATTAATGGAAAACCCAAGTCTCTCTCTATTAGCACAATCTCCACTCACATGTCAAATTGATCTTCCTAAACCATAGGTATGATCATATTATCCTCCTATTCAATAAACTCCAGTGGAGGGGTAGCTAGGTGGTTCAGTGGATAGAGCACCAGTGCAGGAGTGAGGAGGACCTGAGTTCAAATCCCATCTAAGACACGTGATGCTCACTAGCTGTGTGACCTTGGGCAAGTCACTTAACCCCAATTGCCTCATCCTGGGTCATCTCCAGTCATCCTGATGAATATCTGGTCACTGGATTCAGATGGCTCTGGAGGAGAAGTGAGGCTGGTGACCTGCATAGCCCTCCCTCACTCAAAACAAAGTCAAGTGCAGGTCATGTCATTATTTCTCTGATGGCATGGCCTACTTCAGCAATGAAGAATGAATACACATGAACTCCAGTGGATCCCTATCAAATATAAAATCCTTTATTTGGCATTGAAAGCTCTTCCCAACCTGTCCTATTTCTACCTTTCCAGTCTTCTTACACTTTACTCACACCCAAGTACTCTGAAATCCATTGACAATGGGCTCTTTGCTATTCCACCTGTCTCCCAAGCCTGAAATTCTCTCTCATTTATCCTTGAATCACTTTAAGAACCTGGAATGATGCCTTTTATTGTTATGGGAATTTTATATTTCCTTTTATTAATTTTTTTATTAGAGAGGAGCTGGTTTTTTTCCATAACATTGTTAAGGCATAGAATACATAACTGATGAATAAATGAATATAGTTCAAAATTCATTAGACAAATTGTCAGGAGACAACTTACTCCATTTAAATTTTTCCCTAATAAAATCTGGCCAGGTTTCATTCATTCATTCAACAAACATTTGTTAAAT
Organism: Notamacropus eugenii; assembly: GCF_028372415.1. Taxonomy (NCBI): domain Eukaryota; kingdom Metazoa; phylum Chordata; class Mammalia; order Diprotodontia; family Macropodidae; genus Notamacropus; species Notamacropus eugenii. The sequence continues at coordinate 104,597,538 of NC_092876.1, forward strand.
GTGATCATGTAAGGCACAATGCAAGGTGCTATGGGGAATACAGAGATAAATTCAAAGCTGGCTTTGTATTAATTGTATTAAGCCACAGGATACTACAAAACCTCAGTGAAAAGAAATTGGTTTAACTTTCTACCACGGAAAAAAAAGTGGATAAAAACCACATATTTCCCAGATCACCATGCAGTTGGGTAGTCAGTCATCAAATTCATTCTTCGTTAGTCAGTTTGTCAGCAAGGATTTTTTCATCTTTTGCTGTGTTCTAGGTCCTGTGCTAAGTGCTGGGGATATATCTTGGGTAGTCAAGAAGTAGAACAGAGAGTTGGGCTCATGATAGTAATAGATTAGGTAGGGGCTTCAGATTCCTCATCTGTAAAAGGAAGGATTAGACCAGAGGGTCTCTGACAGCTCTAAAGTGATGGTGCTATGAATCATGACTGTCTTTTGCCTTTCTTTGTATCCCTAGCACTTAGTGCAGTGTCTGGAATGGAGGAGGACCTTAATGCTCATTGACAACTGACCATAATATCCAGATATAAATCATGCAATGCTATAAACTTGGAAAAATTAAAGTTATAAGTCAACCAAAAGGCAACAGAGAGATGCATGATGAGTATAATTAGGTGTCAGCATGTTACTGTCACTGACTTGCATTCAGGAAGGGGCAAAATATAGTACTTCTGAGGATGGGCATGACTGGAAAAGCAAACAAGTCTGTCATTGGGTGAGAATGGGAGGCAGCACACGGATGGCCTGAGGTGTATGTTGCTCCTCTGGAGAATAAGAACATAGGGTAGATGATCCATAGAGAAGATTAGTAAAAGTATAGGTGGGAATTTCCTAAGATATGAATAAAACTCCCTTGCAAAGTGTTTTTCATACATGAACTCATGAAATCTTCACAACACCCCTGTGAGGTCAGCGCTATTATTATTCACATTTTTGTTGTTTAATCATTTCAGTCAGACCAATTCTTTGTGTCCCCATTTGGGGTTTTCTTGGCAAAGGTACTGTAGTTTGTCATTTCCTTCTCCACTTATTTTACAGATGAGGAAACAGAGGCAAACAGGGTTGAGTAACTTGCCCAGGGTCACAAAGCTAATAAGTATCCAAGGCAATATTCAAACATAGAGGAGATTATCCATCAATGAACTAATACATATGTCAAAGCATCAATTTACAATATAATTCTTTTGTTGTAATAGAATTTCTGCTGACTTTTACCAGAAATACATGGATCATTGTTTGAGGTTTAGATATTGTTTTGTTAATTCAGAGATTCTTATTATAGTGGAGGCAATAATATCATATAGTGAGAAAATAATTAATAGTAGTTAATTAAATTAATATTAATTCAATAATAATTAATTACTATTAATTAATAATAATAATCTATATTGTGCTTTTACATTAAGAAAGGAAGGATGGAAGGAAACAAACATTTATTAAGTATGTATTAAGTGCCAAGCATGAGGCAAAAAAGCTTTACAGATATTATCTCATTTGATCCTCACATTAACAACCCTTCAGGTACATATTATTATCCTCCTTTTATAGTTGAGGGAAAAGGAGACAAAAGTTAAGTGACTTGCCCAGGGTCACATAGCTAGTAAGTGTCTGAGGCTGGATTAGAACTCAGATCTATCCTGGCTCCAGTCTCAGTACTCTGTCCATTGTACCTCTCAGTTGCTTCACAATAATCCTGTGGGATAGGTAATACAGATAATACATAATAATAGCTAACATTTATATAGTGCTTACTGTGTGCCAGGAATGTGCTAAGTACTTTACAAATATTATATCATTTGATCTTCACAGTAACTCTGTGAAGTAGGTGACATTGTTATCCCCATTTTACAGATGAGGAAACTGAGGCAGATGGTGCTTAAATGACTTGCCCAGGGTCACCAGGCTGGTATAATCTGAGGTTGGATTTGAACTCACAGCTTTCTGACTCCAGTCCTGGAGTCCTATATCTTCTATAAAGATAATCTCATATAAATTCATATAAGTAAAGTGATTTGCCTCTGGTCTCATGACTAGCATCAGAGACAAGATTTAGATCTAGACTTCCCGACTGTCTTCTTCTACCACACGGAATATGATCATTTCCAAGGTAGCCTTGAGCTCAAACTTCTTTCCATTTACTCAGATATTTTTCTTAATTCCCAGGCTCTCAGGAGTCAATGTATTTTATAATTTCTATTCTATTACTTGATGCTAAAGATTTTTTTTCTATTTATTTCACAGTTTTAGGGGAAAAAAATCTTCCTGGACTCCCCAAGGCAAGAAACAATAAGAGCCTGGATATTGTCAAACTCAATTATCTCTGGACTATTCAATCTGCCTTTGATCTTTAGGAGCTCGAAGAATTTTAAATGCTTTATCAATGTTCATCTGAATTCCTTAGGTAAACCCAACACCTCATTAAACTGAGAAATAAGAAAAGATGCGATAGCCTTTCTTTAAGGCCTGTCAAAGCACAAGAAAGAACCCATTACAGTTTCTTAGTCAATTCCCAAGAGTTTTATGCCTTAGAGCCTAAAATATCTTTACTCTCTCCATACAGACCTCCCGATAGTCGTGTTTTTACGTGCATTTGCACCCACTGACACCTACTTCGATTCACCTCTGCTGGTAAGGTGACACCACAGTCCTCTCTGTACTTGAATTGGCACCAAGATCAAGGACAATTTTTCCCCTCTGCTCAAGAGAAACAGAACAGGACATTCTGAGTCAATGGACCATTGTGGTACAGAAACAAATACTTCTTTAGGGGAATTAAAAAAAAAGTTGCAAAAGAAACTGTTCTTTGCCAAAGTCCTTCGTGGGCGCTCACCAAATATTATCATAGGATCATTGACTTAGTGCTGGAATGGACCTTAGATGTTTTTAGGTCCAACCCTTTCAGTTTGCAGGTGAGGAAACTGAGTCCCAGTCACAAAGCTGGGAGGCTGAGGTGGGATCTGAATCCGAGTGTCCTTGATTCCAAACTTAGCACTCTATTTACTCTGCCGCCTTCTATTGATCTGGATTTAATAGCAACAGGAATGTTTTCTCTGTCAAGTTAGGTCTTTATTCAAAATATGGATGACAGCAGACACCTAGTTTTGTTGAGTGTGACTGCTTTATGTCCTGGATTCTTTCTGGATCCTTGAAGCTGGGAAGATCTATGCTTCCTCTAACCTGAGATCACTTTATTTCTTTGGATAGTGTGATGTAGTTATTTGTGGGCCTCTCTTATCTTCTCTCTGATTGTGAGCTAGGCGAAGGTAGGAATCATCTTCTTGTCCTCCCCATTTCCAAGATGGTAAGTATTCCAGTCTGTTTACACTAGTTTGAGGGGTCCTGGAGGAGGTTCACAGAAAAGTTGAACAGGCCAGTAACACATTATGTTTTTTTTAATTCCTGTTTTAAGGTCCAATATAAGATACTCCCCACCCCTCCACCCAGGAAGGTAGGGTCAGACAATAAATATTTATTAAGTCCCTACCAAGTACCAGTCACTGTCCTAAGGGCTGGGGATACAAGAAGGGCAAAAGACAATCTCTGTTCTCTAGAACTCGCAGTGTGATGGGTGGTAATGGGTGGAGAGGGGGAGCATTTAACATACAAACAACTTATACGCAGGAGAAATCAGAAACTATCCAACAGAGGAAAGGCACTAGTATTAAGGAGAACTGAGACATGGGAAAGCAGAGGAAAGGGAAGAGGGGATGAGGGCAAAGGATACCATCCAGTCTCAGGCCCTAGAGGGAAAGTCAGGTGGTGGAACTACTTGTGTGACCCTGGGCAAGTCATTTAACTGCTGTCTGCCTCAGTTTTTTCAAGTGTAAAATGAAAATGGCAATAATAATTATACCACCCTCATGAGGTTGTCATAAGAATCAAATGAGAGTGCCTGGCACATAGTAGGTACTTAATAAATGAGAGTGCCTGGCACATAGTAGGCACTTAATACATGCTTGTTTTCTTTCTCCCTCCTTCCCCTTGGGTGTTTCAGACCATACGGGAGGAGGAAGGGGATCAGGGATAATCTTATGAGGTTAAGCTTCCACCAAGATCTTATTTTTCCTCTTACCCAGGGATTTTGGGGAAATTTCGGGGGGGGGGGATTTCTTTTGTATCTCCTAGACTAGAGCATCTCAATGCCACAGCCAAGGACAATGGGTTTGGTAGGGAGGGGGCAGGTTCTCACTCAGGCAAATCTTAATCGGTTTTCCATCTCTGATGTCACAAAGTGGTCCCAATTGACTCGTTTCCCTTCACTCACAAGGTGGTCCTTGAGACTGACCAGGGGAAACCCTCCCTTTACAAGCCTGGGATTATAGGATGATACATTTGGAGCTGGAAGGGCACTTAGAAGTCATTTAATTCACACCCACGCACACCCACATGCACTATTTTACAGAGGAAGGGAACTGATGCCAAAAGTGGTTAAGGGACTTGCCCAAGGCCTCACAGTTAGTGTTGAAAGCAGGATTTTTAAGCCAAATTTAATCTATTAAACTGAACAAAAACCTATATTCTCTTGTTCCCATCTTATTCTCCATTGAAAAACAAAACAAAATTGAGAGGATACCCATTAATTGGGGAATGGCTAAACAAACTGTGGTATAGGATTGTTATGGAATATTATTGTGTTATAAGAAATGATGAGCACTATGCTTTTAGAAAAACCTGGAAAAACTTACATGAACTGATGCAAAGTGAAGTGAGCACAACCAGGGAAACGTACACAGTAACAGCAACATTGTACAAGGAAGAACTCTGAATGACTTAGCCATTCTCAGCAACACAGTGATCCAAGACAATCCCAAAGACTCATGACGAAGCATGCTATCTGCCTCCAGAGAAAGAACTAATATTGTCTGAATGCAGACTGAAGCAGGCTATTTTTCACTTTCTTTCTTTCATTTTTTAAATTTGGGCCTTTTTATACAAAATGACTAAAATGGAAATGTTTTACATTATTGCACATGTATAAACTATAATGGATTGTTTGCCATCTCAGGGAGGTGGGAGGAGGCTAAGGAGGGAGAGAGGGAGAGATAGAATTTGGAACTCAAAACTTTAAAAAAAAATTAAAAATTGTTTTAACATAATTGGGGAAAAATAAGACATATTAATTTTAAAAAGTAATTCATTGAAATAATAATTAATTAAAAGCAAAAAAATTCCCACATTGGCCACATTAAAAAATGTACATCTCAATCTGTACCCTAGGCAGACTGGTCTTCGAGGCATCATCTCTCTGTCAGGAGCTGAGTGGCATGTTTCCTCATGGGTCCTCTAGAATTTTAATCGGTCATTTCATTGATAAGAATTCTTCAGTCAAAGTAGGTTTTGAAATCAGGTCTTCCTAATTACATGCTTAACTCTCTAGCCACTCTATTCTGTGCCTCCTTCCAGAAGTTTCCAGAAAAAGGCAGAATATGAAACCATATCCAGAGCAGAAGTTGCTTGTTGCAAAAGAAGCTAGGCCCAAAATACTATGGAAGGCTTTTTGGAGTAGTATAGGGTCAGACACATGCGATCAGGCAGGATTATATATCCAGAGCTAGAGGAGACCTCAGTGATCATCCCAAAGGTGGGAAACCTTTGATCTTGAGGCCACATGTGGCCCTCTAGGTTTTCAAGTGTAGCCCTTTGATTGAATCCAAACTTCACACAACAAATCTCCTTAATAAAAGGATTTGTACTGTAAAACTTGGACTCAGGCAAAAGGCCATACCCAAGGACTTAGAGGTTCCCTACCCATTGTCCAACACTTTTTTTTACATATGAGGAAACTGAGTCCCAGTGAGGTTAAAGAACTTGCCAAAGGCTATAGTAACAGAACTAGGGGTTTTAGGTTCTGTTTTCTTCCCAGTACCTTGATAGGAGAGCTGTATAGTTTTTAGTATGCAAGTAGTCATTTCTTTCAGTGTTCTCTCTCTTTATAGACCTGCTCTATTTTGCCTGGAATCCCTACCAGCTGGAATAACAGAATTTAAAGTGATACCATCTTGCAAACCCCAATATTGTTCTCTCTGCTTTGCATGGTTAAGTACCATGCATTTCAGATTCCATCGAAGGTCATGTGGATCAAGGTACGTGAATTTGCCACCAGAATCTTTGCTTTTCTTGTCTTACACCCAAAGGCACCACTTTTTGACCTAATTATATTTTGGCCACATTGATTTTTCCTTAATTGTGAGTCATATCTTTCCCAGGTCTTTCCTTTTAATGTCCTAAGAGAATTTAAGGGAGCAGAGCAAACTTCCAATCTGCTTCAGGACCTAACTTTCTATTTCTACCCTTGTGTTTTTATTAGGATCCCAGGCTGCTCAGTTTTCTGTATTTGTCTTGGTGTCAGTTTCACTTTTGGTGACCAATACAGTGTGTTTAATTGAAGCTGGGAAGACAGCATTTGACTGATAGCAATTAGATTTGCTTCAATTCTGTCAGTAGGTATTTCACATCATCAGTTCAAGTTTAGAAGGAATTGATTGATTTGGGCCAAATATGGTGCCCTTCTAAACAGTATCAAGAGATAAATATAAATTTGATTTGTACTTCAGTCTTAAAAGAAAATGGCAGCTGGTAGAAGTTTCCAGAGAAGCCTCTCATCATTTTTAATAGATTTCTGGGACACTAAGTATATGAATAGAGGTTATAGAGATGTGTGATTGCATGGAGAGATGTTTCAAAGTTCATGGAATCACTAGTAATGAAATACATCTATCTGAACTCCATGGAAAAAGAATGGAAAGTATTTAGAGGCAATTTGTATAGTGGATTGGGCACTTGATTTGGAGTCAGGAAGACCTTGGTTCCAGTTCTCCCTGAGGTACTTATTAGCTATATGAATTAGGTCAAGGAAATCTCAGTTTCCTCATGTGTAAAATTAAGGTGTTGGACTTGGTGGTCACTAAGGTCCTTTTCAGCTCTAAATATACAATCCTATGTTTTCATTCTGTATTAGTTGAGGAAAATATTTCAGAGCACAGATGATGGACCATAGAGATCTTGGATGTTTTCATTAGAAAAACTCCTTCTTACTGATGTTTCACTATTCTTACAAATGAGCTACCTAGGCCAAGCTAGGAGCAAGTTAACTAAGAATATATAAAACTTTGTGATGCTGGCAACTTTGTCTAGTGGTCCAGACATGGGACACAGCTAGTGAAAATGCATGGAATCTGGAGAAGGAGTGTCTTGGGTATGGAATAGCAAGGAGATCAGTGTCACTGAATCTGAAAGTATGTAGAAGAAAGAGTGAAGGGTAAGAAGAGTGGAAAGGTAGGAAAGGGCCAGGTTATGAAGAGTTTTTTGGATTTTATATTTTATATTTTATCTTAGAAATAATAGGGAACCACCAGGGTTTATTCAGTAGGGGGATAGTCATGTCTTGTACTTTAAGAAAATCACTTTGGCAGCTGAGTATATGATGGTTGGTTATAGAGAATGAGGAGTAGATGACAACATCTAGGTTGTAAGCCAGAGTGACCAGGAGGATGTCAGTGCCCTTGAAAGGAATAGGGAAGTTAAGAAAAGGGAAGGGTTTTGGGGAAAAATAATGAGCTTAGTTTTGGAAATGTTGAGTTTAAGATGTCTATGGGACATCCAGTTAAGGATGTGAGACTGGAGGCCAAATAAGAAGTTGAGGGGGCAGAGCCAAGATGGCAGAGGAGGAGGACCAACCTGCTCTAGCTCTCCCCACATAGCCCATAAAATACCTGTAAAAATGACTCTAAAGAAGTTCTAGAGCAGCAGAAGCCACAAAACAACAGAGTAAAAGAGATTTCCAGCCTAAGACAGCCTGGAAGGCTGAGAGGAAAGGTCTATCACACCAGGCTCAGAGCAGAGCACAGCCCAACCTTGGTTATGCAGCACAGACAGGACTGGAGCAGGCTTCAGGACACAGAATCACAGGTAGCAGTTGTGGTTCCCAGATTTCTAAACCCACAAACAACAAAGACAGCTTCAAAAGTCAGTGAGAAAGCTCTTTCACCTGTGCGTGAGGGTAGTGCTGTCTGGCCCTAGCCCTGGCCCCAGGGCGGCAGCAGCCACAGTGGCAGCAGTGTCCACTTTTGAAGCCCTTGGCCTAAAGACCCTGGGGGAATTGATAAGCTTGTCTAGGTCTCAGTTCTGAGTGGCGGTCCTGGGGTGAGGAACACTGACGTGGTGGAGCTGGTGGTGACTGTGGAGAGGGAATCCTACTTGCATATCCAAGGCAGAAAAGAGTGCTTGTGGTTACTCACAGACCAGAGTGCAAGCCAGGAGAGGAATAAACTCCTCTCCCTTGATTGTGCCACCTTGGAGGAAATGAGAACTTATAGGTTCCTAGAGTATACCCTCCACTTGACAAAGGACTCAAAAGTCAAGTAACTGGCTGGGAAAATGCCAAAAAAGGGAAAAAATAAGACTATAGAAGGTTACTTTCTTGGTGAACAGGTATTTTCTTCCATCTGAAAGGATGAGGAAGAACAAAGCATACTATCAGAGGAAGTCATCAAAGTCAAGGCTTCTACATTCAAGAGCTCCAAAAAGTATGCAATGGTCTCAGGCCATGGAAGAGCTCAAAAAGGATTTTGAAAATCAAGGAACAGAGGTGAAGGTAAAATTGGGAAGAGAAATGAGAGCAATGCAAGAAAATCATGAAAAGTGGGTCAACAACTTGCTAAAGGAGATCCAAAAAAATGCTGAAAAAAATAACACCTTTAAAAATAGACTAACTCAAATATCAAAAGAGGCCCAAAAAGCCAATGAGGAGAAGAATGCTTTAAAAAGCAGAACTGACCACATAGAAAAGGAGGTTCAAAAGCTCGCTGAAGAAAATAGTTCTTTAAAAATTAGAATGGAGCAGATGAAAGCTAATGACTTTATGAGAAATCAAGAAATTGCAAAACAAAGCAAAGAGAAGGAAAAAATAAAAGACAATGTGAAAAATCTCATTGGAAAAACAACTGACCTGGAAAATAGATCCAGGAGAGAGAATTTAAAAATTATGGGCCTACCTGAAAGCTATGATCAAAAAAGGAGCCTAGACATCATCTTCCAAGAAATTATCAAGGAAAACTGCCCTGATATTCTAGACTGATAGGGTAAAATAGAAATGGAAAGAATTCACCAATCATCTCCTGATAGAGATCCCAAAGGAAAACTCCTAGGAATGTTGTAGCCAAATTCCAGAGTTCCCAGATCAAGGAGAAAATATTATAAGCAGCCAGAAAGAAACAATTCAAGTATTGTTGAAATACAATCAGGATAACACAAGATCTAGCAGCTTCTACAGTAAGGGACTGAAGGGCTTGGAAAATGATATTCCAGAGGTCAAAGGAGATAGGAATAAAACCAAGAATCACCTACCTAGCAAAACTGAGCATAATACTTCAGGGGAAAAAAAATGGAATTTCAGTGAAATAGAGGACTTCCAAGCATTCTTGATGAAAAGACCAGAGCTGAATAGAAAATTTGACTTTCAAATACAAGAATCAAAGGAAACATGAAAAGGTAAACAAGAAAGACAAGCCTTAAGGAACTCATTAAAGTTGAACTGTCTACATTCCTACATGGAAAGATGTTATTTGTAACTCAGGACCTTTTTCAGAATTAGGGTAGTTAGAAGGAATATATATGTGTAGGTGGGTAAGGGTATGTATGTATATATTATATATGTGTAGGTATGTATATGTACATGGGTGTATGTGTATATACATATATTTACATATATACATGTACATACATAGACAGAGGGCAGAGGGTGAGCTGAATATGAAGGGAGAATACCTAAAAAAATAAAATTTACTGTTGAATGGAATGTACTAGGAGTAAGAGAATGGGAGAGGTAAAATGTAGCAAATCATCTGACATAAAAGAGGGAAGAAAGAGCTTTTACAATGGAGGGGAAGAGGGGGGACATGAAAGGAAATAATTGAGCCTTACTGTCTTGGGATTTGGCTTAAGGGAGGAATAATATACACTGTACTGGAAATCTCTTTTACCCTGCAGGAAAGAGAGGGGAAGGGGACAGGAGAGGGAAGATAATAGAAGGGACAGCAAATTGGGGAAAAGGATCATCAGAAGCGAACACTATTGTGGGAGGACAGGTCAAGAGAGAGAATGGAATAAATGAAGGGTAGTACAGGACAGAGGGAAACGTGGTTAGTCTTTTACAACCTAACTATTATGGAAGTACTCTGCATTGTTACACATGTATGACCTATATGGAATTGTTTGTTTTCTCAATGAGGGTGAGTGGCGAGGGAGGGAGAGAATATGGAACTCAAAGCTTTAAGGATGAATGTTAAAAATTGTTTTAGCATGCAACTGGAAATTAAGCTATATAGGCAATGGAGTATAGAAATCGATTTTGCCTTACAGGAAAATAGAAAGGAAGGGGGATGGAAGAAGGGTGGGTAATAGAAGTGAGGACAGACTGGAGGAAGGGATGGATGGGGTGCATGCTGTCCTGGGTGGGGGGGCTGGGAAGAGATGGGGAGAAAATTTTGAATTCAAATTCTTATAGAAGTGAATGTTAAGAACTGAAAAATAAATAAATTATATATTAGAAAAGAATTATAACAAATGGGAGAAACCATGAGGAATTTAAAAAAGCAAAACAAACTAAAACAGAAAAGAAAAAAAAAAGAAAGAAGTTAGGGCTAAATTATCTGCATAGGGATAATAATTGAATGCATGAGAGTTGATGAGTCAGTCAACCAACAAACATTTATTGAATGCCTACTGTGTGTCAGGCATTGTCCTAAGCCCTGGGGATACAAATACAAATTAAAAATTCCCTGCCCTTGAGGAGTCCCTTAAATAGAGGCCTTAGAGTCCCATCCTCCTGGTTACTCAGGCTTACAACCTAGATGTTGTCATCTCCTCCTCATTCTCTTTAACCAACCTGTGGGCAAGTCTTTGTAGTTCCTATCTTTGCGAGATCTCTTAAATACACTTCGCTTCTCTTCTCTGATACTGCTACTATGTAGGTCCAGGTTTCATAACCTCACACTTGAACTATTTTCATAGCCCTCTACCTGGGTGCCCTGCCTTAAGTCTTTCCCTTTTTCAACTTATTATGGCCTTGCCCTCCAGTTGGAGGGTCTAATCAGAGGACCAGAGAGTACTGATGAGATGTGAGTACCAGGCAGATTCAATCTTGCAGGATAATGAGATTTCCCAGTGATGAGTTTCTTGGGGAAGGAAGGCATGATGGAGAATTCCAAAGGAGGACATCATCAAACAAATATAGAGGGAGAGGAGAAGAGCCTTAGGTAATGTCCATGGTTAATGGACACAACCTAAATGAAGATCCACCAAAGGGACGGAAAAGGATTCATTAGACAAGTAGGAGAAACAGCAAGAAAGCAGTGTCAAAAGAAAACTAGGGAGAAGAGAGTATCAAGGAAAAGAAGGTGGTCTTCAGAGTCAAAGGATTCAGAGAGATCAAAATGGATGAAGTTTGAGAAAGACCATTAGATTTGGCAATTAAGAGGTCATTGGTGATTTTGAAGTAAGCAATTTCAGTTGAATGATGAGGTTGAAAGACAGACTTTAGAAAGTTTAGAAGAAACAGGAAAGAATTGGAGACATTGATTGTAGATAGCTTTCTCAAGAAGTTTAGCCACAAAAGGGAGGAAAGATATGATGACGGCAGGGATGGATGGCTTATTTTTTAAGGACAGAGGAGAGATGGACATGTACATAGACACCAGGGAAGAGGTAGACAGAGAGATTAGTGAGAGATGGGAGGGTCAAGGAGGCAATCTGCTGAAGAAAATAGGCTGGAATAGAATCACTTGTGTATGTCAACAAATGGGATTTTGTATTTAATAATATTAAATTTAATATTTAAACAACAAACTGGATTTCTGTCTTAACAAGGAAGGGTTAGTCTTGGCAGGGAGGAAGCTACCTCTTTCATGTGAGACATGAGTGAAGGAGGAGATAGTGGGGAAGGCATCTGAATGATGTCATGTTTGTCCTTTGTTGCTGAAGAAGACCATGCCATCAGAGAAATGATGACATGACTTGCACTTGACTTTGTTTTGAGTGAAGGAGGGCTGTGCAGGTCACAAGCCTCACTTCTCCTCCAGAGCCATCTGAATCCAGTGACCAGATATTTCTCAGGATGACTGGAGATGGCCCAGGAGGCAATGGGAGCCTTTAGGCTCAGTGATCTCTCCACTGAACTACCTAACTGCCTCCAAAATCAGCACATAGTAGGTACTTAATAATTGGATTGGATTTTGTAGAAAGTCCCTCTCCTCTACCTGCCAGTACTAGGCAATTTGGTATGGGTATAACAGTGAGGGTAGAAGGTGAGACAGGGCAGAGAAATACACCTCTGTTCCCTTGCCCAGTCTAGGGTAAAGCCAGGGCTGGCCCTGAGGGAGAGAAGCTCCACAGATAGGATCCATCCACCACCACAATATCTAGGCATTTCATACAGCTGAGCAGCTGTGCTCAGAATTAGTTCTTTTTGAGAGGAGGATTCTTCAACAAGACTAATTGCTTTTATAATAGGACTTTCAGGGGGGACAATTCTCTCTCTCATAAAGCAAATGGATTCCCTGCTCTGAATGCACATCTTCTACACAGCAGGTACCAAATTACAGATGGTGTTTTATGCTCCTAATCAGGGCTTTAATGGGGAAGGAAAAGGTTCGGGCTTCTCCTTCCCCTCCTCATCATTACAGCTGGAAATACATTTTCCCTTCTCCTCAGGGGGTCAGGCTGAAAAAAAAAAAACCAGAATGTAAAAAAGATGCCCCATCTGAGTCTCAGAGCCCTGGAGGTTCTTAAATTGGACATGGTGCAAGGATGTCAAAGAAATTCTAAAGATGAGAAACTTTAGAAGGGATGCTGTAATATACACAGAGGTCAGACTTAAGGGAAGGTAGACTGATATCTGTTTGTGGAGGATTGCAGGGATGCTGGGAAAGTCCTCTTCCCCCACACCCCACTTCTCCAACAGTCATTGCTACTGTCCCATGACCTCTGATCCCAAAGGTGCTTGAACTTCTAACAGGGGTCCCACAGGAGAGAATAGGGGATGGGGTCAGGACACAAGACCACGAATCTGCTTGATCCCTAACTTTGGACCATGTCAATTATCATTATCAAACTTCTGTGTTCTTTGTTCCTGAAACCAAGAAATGGAAGTTCACCATACAATGCAGTGCTTAGACCTTCCCAAGAGGGACACACAACATGAGGCCCCCGACATACAGGAAAAGCCACTCAGGAGCACCAGGTCCCTGTTGGTAAATGGCTATGAAGAATGTCTCACCTGGTTCTCTTGCCTTCCTATTCTTACAAATATAGAATTCTGCCATTGTGGAGACAGTGGCTGACTCTCAAGAGCAACTCAGATGTCCTAGCTTTTATATTGTCAAGAGCTTCTCCCTTTCCCCTTCTCCCCATCCCTCCCCTATAACTTGCTTCCCAGATGATAAGAAATACCTAAAATTCCACAATTAGAGATTCATTCCTTTGGCTTAAGACTGTTTTCCATAAAACTGCAAACTCTCCCTGGCAAACATGACACATTAAGTCTTATCAGTGATAGAAGGGGATAGAAGGATATGGGGGAGAATATGAAGGCATTCAGACTTATGGCAATAGTTCTTGGCATACAGTGAGCATTTAACGTTTATTGACTGACAGGTTGGAGTTATTCCACAAAGAGAGAGGAAAGGCAAGGCTGGTGTTGTTGGAGTATCCTTCGTTCACTTCAGTAGACTTGTAGAATTCTCTAGTCTTTTCTTGCCCTACAGTAAGCAACTCTCAGAGGTAAGTGGTATTATTATCTTCATTTTGCCTTGGAAGAAAACTGAGGCAAATAGAGATTAAAATGACTTGCCCAGGGTCACAGGGCTAGGCCGTATCTGAGGCCAGATTTGAATGTAGGTCTTCCTCATTCCGGGCCCAGCACTCCACCCACCATATCACCTAGCAGCTCACACATACCCTCTCTGGGCCTCAGTCCCCTCATTTATAAAATGAAGGGATTAGACTAGATGCCCTCCCCCAACACTAACCATTTAAATCTGCTTACAAATATTTTTGAAAAGAAAACTTCGCAGTTCTAGAATGCTTTTTTTTCTTCCTTTAATAAAATTTTTCCTGGAGACTTTTCCCTGAACCTTTAATAAGTACTAATAAATAAATGAACAAAGCACTGGAGACCCCTGGTAAATTAATTAATTATTGGAGACCATTGCTAATGGTGCAGAGAAATCCGGGGGTGGGGGTGGGGAGGGTGTGCTTTGCATGAATATTCACCACCTCATAGGCAGATTCCCTTTTTAGTAAATTTTTCAAAAATCCCATTTTTCTTTGGAGAATATCTTCCATCTTATAATGGGAATGAGGTAAAGGGCCTTATTACAGAGGATTTCTCTGCTCCTGAAGAGAGCCATTTTCACCTCTGCCTCATTTTCTTCCTTAAGTCCTTAAGACCTGGTTTGCATGCCCACCACTCTACTGAAATGGCTTTTTCCAAAGTCAGCTGAGCTTTCTAATCTCCCAAATCAATGGCATCTTATGAGCCCTCCTTCTCTTTGGCCTCTCTGCAACATCTGACTCTCCTGCCTCATTCACTTAACTTCATCCTTAGTATCCTGAACTCCCAGGAGTCCACATCCACAAGTCTGCATTTTCTTGTTTTCTTTTTTTTTTACCAACCCTTGAGCTGTTCCTTCTTCATCTTCTTTGCTGGTATTACCTCTTTATCCTTGTGGGCATACACAAAGGCTGAGTTTCCAACCTTCTATTCTTGTAGATTTAAAGCTATGAGGGAGCTTAGATTTAAAGCTGTAAGTGAACCTTTGAGGGATTTAAGGGAACATCCAGCCCAAAGCCTTTATTTTACAGATGAGGAGACTGAGCCCTAGAGAGGAGCAGACAGCTAGGTGGTGCAGTGGAGAAAGGACTGGGCCAGGATCTAACCTCAGATACACACTAGCTGGGTGACTTTAGGCAAGCTACTTAACCTCTATTTGCCTCAGTTTTTCATCTGTAAAACAAAGATAATCATACCACTTGTCCCCCAGGGTTGTTATAAGGATTAATTGAAATAATATTTGTAAAGCACTTCATGAGGCAGCTAGATGACTCTGTGGATAGAGTGCTGGACCTGGAGTCAGGAAGACCTGAGTTCATATCTAGTGTCAGACACTTATTAGATGTGTGACCCTGGGCAAGTCACTTGACCTCCATTTGCCTCTGAAGAAAGAAGTGGCAAACCACTCTGGAGTCCTTGCCAAGGAAACCCTAGGGACAGTACTGATGTGCTAGGATCTATGGAATCACAAAGAGTTGAACACAACGGAATGACTGGACGTAAACAGTGACAACAAAGTCCTTAGCTCCATGCCTTGCGCATAGTAAGCACTACATAAAGGCTAGCTAGTACTGCTCGTCCAAGGTCACACAAGCAGTGTGATACTTTGCTCTCTTGCCGTGGGAGATCTCATCCACAGTTGCAGTTTCAATGATCACCTCTTGAGAATGGCTGGCTAAATCTTCCTGCCTGGGTAGAGAGTTAATAGACAATCACTGCTTCTTGGCCTCAGACAGCAACGGTGATGTCCAGTGATGGGGGAAGGAGCTGACAAGCTTCTAGTTAACTAAAACTGAGGGAGGTGGAGGCAAGAAACAGAAGGCATGCCAAGTCCCACCTAAAGGACGATGAAGAGCTAGAAAGGAAAGTTATTATGTAAATAGATGCATTTTTAAATTTAATCTGTATTATGAACACTTTCTTCAGTCTAGATGATTTAAATCAGGCTTTGATTTGTAGCATTTGCTCATTTCCTGAGGTATAAATGTTCACACTGGAAATTTAACAATGCTCTCTCCTGAGCCCTCCAGCTGGCTCCTGCATACCCTTGGTCTAAAGCATTCATTTCATGCCATATGGTACTTTGTTATTAATCTTTTATATCTAGGCCCTTTCTTTTCAGTGAGTAGGAGTTCAGCAAATGAATATGAATTAGGACAAGTTCAAATGAGGACTCTGTAAATTCCAGGAGTTAGGTGGTATGGGCTTGAAGTCAGGAAGACCTCCCTTTGACACTTAGTAGTTATGTGACCTCTCTCGGTCTCAGTTTCCTCATCTGTAAAATACAGGTGTTGGATTTGATGGCCTCTAAAATTCCTTTGATCTTTAAATCTATGGTCTCACAAAAAGGAGGATACCTGGTCAGTTTCTCCTCTCCTTACATTTGCCATCAAAGACCTCTCCAAGTGAGTGATGGTGTGATAAAACCAGAGGTTGCTCCAGGGAAGGGAAAAGGAAAAAATCTGTGCATGGGTCTTTCATGTCCAAATGAGATTTATTAAGGTGTAACCACTAGAGGTTACAATAAGATTAGGCTCCTGACCTGAAGGAAATTTAAAGATTCTAACTTTATAGTAGCTCTGCTTTGGAAATTGATGTTATACATGACTAATGAGGAAATATGTTGAATATGATTGACTAGGTACAGCCTATGTCAGATTGCATGCCGTCTTCAGGAGGGGGGAAATTTTGGAACTCAAAATCTTATAAAAGTGAATGTTGAAAACTGAAAATAAATAAGCAAATGTATTAAAAATGAAATTATGGAATTAAACAAAAAGTATGTTATGAAATATGAATGGTTCCATGATGAGGTCTGCAGTTGGAGAGCAAAAACTAGCAGAGGTCTGGAGGAGTTGGGATCCCAGTCCTGGGCTAGGAAAGGCCAATCTCTCTTGTGTGGTTCCCAGAGATGTCCCGCAAAAAGGGACAGTGAAATGTGGGGATGAGAGACTATAGGTCTTTATCAGAAATAAGAGGGGATCCGTCAGATGCAGTCTTCAGCAGAATATTAGGACACGATTAGAAGACACATCCCTCTGAAGGAAGAAGGTAAGGACCATCAGTTTTGCCATTTTTTTTTTTAGTCAGTACTCTGGCCATGGAGAGAGTGCTATAATAAAAAGCAGTCTCATACTTTGTCATTTCTCCTTTTAATTTTCTTGTGGTTTTCCTTGGAGACTTGGGTTTAAGGAATGGCCCTGCAAATATTGCTGTTATGTGTGTGTATTTGTGTATGTGGGTAGGAAAGCCCCAACACTTCCCTCCTTTCTTCCTGTCCTTTCTCTTCCTTTTGAGAGGTACTCCAAAAACTCTGGCTATAGGGGGATGTCCTGATCTCACATTTGCTTCCTCTCTCTTCTCTTCCCAAGTTGGGAAGAAGTTCATCTCCCAGTGTCATTAGTAAGTTAAGCCCCTTTGCAGGAAGCCAGCCCAAGCCCTACGAGAAGTATTGTTAGGAAAGGTTGTTGGGAGCCGATGGAGGCCTCAGGAGGATTGGAGCAGGGAGATGGTCGCTACAGTCCTCTGGATCCACCCGTGGTATTCTACCCCTCCCCCAAAGGTGGTTTCCCAGACTTCTCTTTTTGTACCAGAAGAACCCCATCTCTAACATGCTCTCTCCTTATCTGGAGTTTCAGAATAGTTATTGATGAGAAATAAGGTATTATCCTATGACCTATCCTTTTAGAGTCCCACTTTGTGTTCTTTAAATGTTATATTTACTTGAGGGGGATGAGAATCATGAGGTTGGAATGTTCCACCCATCTATTACAAGTTAGCTAACAACGTAGCTATGGAGGACCTTGTTTATGATCCAGATGCTATATGGTCATTTAGGCCCAGCTAGACCCTTATTGGTGATACCAGAGTTGGGAAGACCAGGAGTCAGTCTAGTCTGTAAAAGAAAGTAAAAAGTAATTACAACTAAATTGGTAAAAAAAAAAAAAAAGACATAAGTCAATTAATATGTGCATGTTTTCCCAGGGCATCTCTGCCTCTTAATTGCATGGTGAATACTAGGAGGATGGTGTCTTTGGCTATTTCTCTCATGTAAGGATCAAGACAGTTAGGTAACCAGTGGATAGAGCATCAAGCCTGAAGTCAAGAAAACCTGAATTCAAATCCAGTCTCAAACACTTATTAGCAGTGTGACCTTGGGCAAGTCATTTACTTTCTTTTGCCCTCAGTTTTCTCATCTGTAAAATGGTATTAATAAGAAGGTTGCTATGAGGATCTAAGGAAATAATAATCATAAAGTGCTTGGCATATAGAGAGTATCATGAAATGTTAGCTGTGATAATGACGATGTGGAAGGTGCTTAATACACCTTTCCTCCTTGAGTTTCTACATGTGAATGCTAACTCATACTCTATAGGGATAGGAGAAATGAATTCATTATACAAACTGATCCCAATAGGAGAGGAAAGGCCTCAGTTATAAATCCAGCATTGTATGAACATATGTATACACACACATGTTCTCTAGTAAGCAATATCAATTCATTTGCAGTCCCTGGCAAAAGGAGATAAGTAACTTCACTTTCAGTTACAAAAGTCTAAGAAGGAAACATTTCCTTACACACATTATAGGAAAGGTCATAGAACCCACAAGCCAGAAATTATGAAATGAATCTCGTAGTCATAGTGTGATAGACCCTTCAATATACTTGTGTGTTTTAGCTGAGACATACTGCGTAATAGCGCTTAGGCAGGAATATCTGGATTGCAAGTATGTATCCCTGCCCTATCCTGGCCTGACACAAATTGATCCTGAGCTAGTCACTCCACATCTCAGTGCCCCAGGCAATTCTCTAAAGATGTTAGTTTGCAGGAGTGGAGGGAGTTTCTACAGTGAGAGTTCCCCAATCCAATTTAGTTACTGGAGAAAAAAAATGTACTAGTCAAAGGTAAATGGGGTCATGCATATTTGTCCAGTTTTACTCTGATTTCAGAGTACTTCTATACAGAAGAAGCCAAGGCACATCTTGAAAATGCCTAGAGAAAACAAATGGTGCCTGATGTTTCCTGTTTGGGTGGTAGGAGATGGAGAATTTTTTACATTGTTTGAGAGTGGTACCTCTGTCATCCCACCTGGTGGGCCTTGACTTATTCCATGCTGGGGCCAACTTGAGCACAAACTTCTCTAAATTAGCCTTAGGAAATTCTCTAGCAGCAAACAGCAATGCTGGGTCCCTTCAGAGGACAGGGCAATGTTTTGGTTACTACCACTCAGCTTCCTGCTTTGTACTGTTGTGTTGTAACTACTGGGAGCAGATGTAACAGAATGATAGGAAGGCATTAAATTCTGTGCTGCTTTCCTCTCTCCCCATTTCAGTTTTTGTTTAGTCATTTTTCAGTCCTATCCGACTCTTTGTGACCTCATTTGGGGTTTTCTTACCACAGATTAGGGAGTGGTTTGTCATTTCCTTCTTCAGTCCATTTTACAGATGAGGAAACTGAAGCAAACAGGGTTAAGTGACTTGTCCAGGATCACACAGCTAGTTAAGTGTCTGAGGCTGGATTTGAATTTGGGAAGGTGGTCTTCTTCACTCCAGATCTGGCTCTCCATCAGCTGTGCCACCTAGCTGCCCTTCTGCACATTTCAGAGAAAAAAACCTTTACTCTTTTTGTTTTTGTATCTCATCCTGCCCACCTCCTCCCCCTTTTTGTACAACTCATAGCTTGCATCTGGCTTGTCCTTTTCCATGTCTTCCAAATCTTCTTTAAAATTGTCCCTCTTTCTACCTCTTACTCTCATCAGTTAGTTGAACCGAGATGGTGCACCATGCCTTCTGCTCTGGAAATACCTGTCAGAGGTAGACATTTATAAATCAGTGAAACTGTCATAGCTGTTGATGCCAATAGGTACGTCATCCTTTATGATGTGAGGTGCCACAACAGCAAGAAGGAATCTCAGGCAGCATAATTAAATGATAAAGAAATTCACAGATATGAATTTGTTTTTTTGGAAGGTTATACTCAGGTTATACAAAATCAAACTCTCATATTCCTATTGAATGCACCTGATGAATTGGAGGGGTGTCAGACTTCCATGATGGGAAGGAACCCTGCATCTAGCGCTGAGAAGGCCTTCCCTAAAATGTGAAACCCGTGGGGTGGTAATCAATGAGATGAGATGCCAGCTGCCACCTTCACTACCATGTCCCAACACTCATCAAAGTATCACATGATTTAAATTCTCCCTTTTTTGGGGGGAACATTTTATGACACCCCAGAAATAATTGGAAATATTGAAACCTGGGTCCTGGGCCTAACCCTTTGACTGACTGGAGGTGGCCGCCTCCACTAGGCTTTTCCAAGAAGCTAATCCTCCTTCCTATCTATGTGTTGGATGATGACATTGAATTGACTGATTCATCCTTGCTGTTATGGCTTTGTTGACTACTTGGCCATTGTGGGATGGGGAGGCGAAGGGTCATGTGCTAAGGGGCTGGGGGTGGGGTCGATTGCAGGACAATCAGGGCCTGTAGGGTGGCTCCTCCCATCAGCAGAGTTTTGAGGGGCAATTGAACCTATCCATTGTTTTGGTGATGGGTGTTATTAAAAATGAACCAATGAGTCTTAGCCCATTCTCTGCCCTGTTGCTTATGTAGGAGGGCATGGTGAATCAGTAGAGTCCCTGATTAAATTTAGAGACCCCTGCATACCTCCACCCCCATCAACTTGAGGAGAAGGACCACGATTTGGAAGCAACTCATAAGACTATCAGTTACGCTTCCTCTGGCCTGTAAAACTGAACTGTTAACATTCTCTGAGGCCTTGGAGCATTGAGTTCTCTCTGTCCCTTTCTCTCTGACTCTCCTCCTCCCCCCACCCCACTTTTCCCCACTTCTGTCTTTCTATCTTTCTGCTTCCTCCCCACCTCCACCTCAACATGGAAGTGGAGGAAAGGGCTTCCATACGTCCTGAGAAGGGAATTCAAGGACTCCATTGCTCCTGAACCACAAGCTCTTTGTAGAGGAGGGAAGTTTTTACATTCTCCAAGCAATATGACTCCAGAATCTTGCCTTCAAGCAAAGAAAGATTTCCTAGGCCGCCAGAGCTTTGAGAGCTGCCTTGCGTGTAACTTCACATTCAAGATTTCCCAAGTCTGAGACCTACCAGACATACTAGAGGGAGATTTCCTGATATAGGTGAGGGAATCTAGCACTTACAATGTGCTACCCACTGTCCTAACCACCTTCTATACTTTACAAATATATTTTCAATATGTGAGCTAGGAGCTGTTATCATCCCCCTTTTACAGTTGAGGAGACTGAGGCAAAAAAGAGTGACTTGCTTAGGGTCATGCAACAACAAGTGACAGAGCTGTGACTCAAAAACCCTGGCTTCCCAATTCTCTGTCTGTTCTTCTTTCTTCTATAACCTGCTGCCTGGAGTATAATAATTCACATTCATATAGCACTTCACGGTTTACAAAATGGGAGCAAATGAAGGAAAACCTAGCCAGTACTCATTTCCAGTTAATGCATTATACAGAATATCATTTATTTGCCAGGGCTTCTGTTGCCTTCTCTGGAATCCTCTGGATCTAATGTCCAGGCAATCCTCACATTTTCCTCTAATGAATTCCTGGAAATCATCCATTCCTTCCTCTCCCCACTGCCACCAGCCTAATTTGTATCCTTCTCACCTCATACGTAGACTACTGTCATATTCTGCTAAGTGGTTTCCCTGCTTTCTGTTTATCATATCCAGTCCATACTACATAAAACCATCCATGCAATCTACTTCTTTGCTGTGATGAACTCTTTTAATCTGCACCTTCCAAAGGCTCCCCATTTCTGAAGAAATAAAAGTACAAAATCCTTAGCCTTAACCTTCAAGGCCCTTTATACTTTGATCTCTCCTTCCCTTCCAACCCAACCAATCTTCTTTCCCACTAGTCTCCAAATGCTTGTAAAATTGTGCTCCAAGTGTTACAAAATGGGCATAAATACACCATATACGTCAATTATATACACAAGGGGCTCCAATGAATTATAAAGAGAACCTGTAATACGTAAAGGGATGTAGATGGCCTAGAGCTTTCGAATAAGCTATCTGACAAGTTTGAACTGACATCATCTTTTTCCCTTGATAGATTTTCCTGTAGCAAATAGAAATATTCAAAATCCAAGTGATAGATATTTTATAATTTTTTTGTTGGTGGTAACAGTGGTGTTGTTGAGGATGATGACATTTCTTTTGTTGAAAAATATTTTTAAATGTAAGGGCTGACCCAACATTTCTCCCATTTTCCTTTGTGTATTTTCTCAATTTATTCAAAGTGACAAAGGCCACTGCTTAGAATCAGGTCATAAAAATTCCACTAGAAAAAATCATGTGCTGTTAATTCATTCTTTTCTCAGCTTGTGCTGCCATCCCTAACCCAAATTCTCTAGCTGACCTGCTGAAGGTTTAGGCAGGCAATGATGCATTCTCTGCAGAAGGTGCTAGGCCTGGCCAAGGCTCCAGAAATGCAGGGCCACGGGCCTTATTTCTTTTCCTGTTTATCTGCTCTGCTTCCTTCCCCACATGATGGGACAGAGCAGGCCAGTCTTTAGTAGAGTCAAAATGTCTTTCATGTTTGGCCACAGGCTGCCAGGAACAGAAAGATAAAATGGACTTACAACTTCTTGTGCTCATAACACTGGCACTTAGAGCATCTGACATTGTGTTGGAAGCTCCAACAATAACACCTGGTCATTTGCTTCATATTCTCTCTCTTAATAGAGAATCTCTAAAGCAGGCAAAGGAGAGGAATCTGACCACACATGTGCCTTGGTCCTGCCTCCTGGGGTAGCTGTGAGGCTCAGATGGAATGATATTTGTAAAGTACTTAGTACAGTACCTGACACAAAAATTCTCCCTCCCTCCCTTCCTTCCTCCCTTCTTCCCTTCCTTCCTTCCTTCCTCCCTCCCTCCCTTCCTTCCTTCCTTCCTTCCTTCCTTCCTTCCTTCCTTCCTTCCTTCCTTCCTTCCTCCCTCCCTCCCTTCCTTCCTTCCTTCCTTCCTTCCTTCCTTCCTTCCTTCCTTCCTTCCTTCCTTCCTTCCTTCCTTCCTTCCTTCCTCCTTCCCTCCCTCCCTCTCTCCCTTCCTTACTCCAAAACTGCTAAATGAAGAGGTAAAGGCACTGACCTTTGGAGGGCTGGAGGGTGGAGCACCAAACTTTCCAATGCCTTCCTTTACAGAAAAGAGGACATGGGCTCTAGGCGCACTCCACTGTGCATCTGCTGCTCTGCTTGGTTTCAATTCTCCAGAACTTGATGCCCCTGCACTGGGTACCCCCCAGACCCCTTCCCACCTTTCCTGCCTCCTTTTGTGTATTGTCTTTCCCCTTTAGAATGTAAGTCCACTGAGGGCAGAGACTTTGTTTTTATTAATTGTAGCCCCAGAACTTAGCACAGTGTCTAAAATATAGTAGGCACTTAAGAAGTGATCATTGGGTTGGATTGAAATGAAAAAAATAGGTAATGGAATTGAGTAAATTGAAGGACTAGGAAGTTAGGGTACTTGCGGTGGCATCAGTATATGGGGCAGGCCTTATGCTAAGTGTGGGAATACTAAGGAAGGAAAAACAGACCTTTCCCTTCCAGAGTTTACATTCCAATGGGGAGACAACATGGTAATAATTAATATATTATATAATATATCATTAATATATTATAATATATGCATATATACAAACATGTATGTCTTTTATACTGTCAATATTGTACCTATTTTATTTAATATATGGTTTATATAGAAAATATGTAAAATATCAACTCATTAATGCTATTATATGTTGCTAAAATTGTATTAGCAATGTAAATTCTATATTATTTCTGTCGTATCAATATACTTGTTAGTGAATATATTTCTACATAAATATATTCATTGATATTTATAGATTTTATATATTAATAAACATATATTTATTATATTATATGACATCTACAGTGTAGAAGATAATTTTAAAGAGGAAGGCATTAGCAGAAGGGGCCAGGAAAGGCCTCTTGAAGAAGACAAGATTGAAGCTGAGTTTTAAAGTCCCTTAGATTGAGGGAAGAAGACAGAATAAGACTATAAGTCAAATAATAAACACATTAAGGAAGGAAGAGAATGTTCTCCTAAAAGTTGTTGGGTGACGGAGTAAACAGAGTGTTGGTCCTTGAGTCAGGGACACCTGCATTCAGATCCCATCTAGTAAAATAGATATTTATAAACTGTGTGACCCTTGTAAGACTCTTAAATTTTGTCTGCCTCAGCATTTAATACAGTACTTGACCCATAGTAGGTGCTTAATAAATGCTCATTCAGTTAAACAGTTCAGTGTTCTGGCTGACTAAATTCAGTAGCGTCCAGTCATGACCTCATTGGACTGCTGGTGAAGTGTGCTTCTAGCTTCTTGGCAGAGAGGTAGTGGCCTCTAGTTGTAGAATGAGGCATACACCATTAGTGGTAGTCAATAGGTTGATAGACTTCTGTCTATTGGTTGTGGTGGTGAAAGTCACTGGGAATTGACAGCAATTGTATAAAAAGCAGCAAAAAAAATTTCTTTCCGAAGAAAAAGTAGTAAAGTTGGAGTCAGGAGATTTTGGTCCCGACTCTAATCAGCACTGTTAGCTTGGGCAAGGTCATTTCATCTTTCTGGATCTTAGATTTTTCAATTAAAATAGGAAAAGTTGGACTAGATGTTGTTTAAGGTTTCTTCTGACTCTAACATTCTTTATGGAATTTTTACTAACCAGATTTTCATGATCCTACCAAAACCTGAATTAAGAAGGAGAACATATATAGACTCCCAGAGACATCCTGGAGAGCAAAATCATAAATGAAATTAATTTAAATGGTCACATATGAGGAATTAGGAAAAAGTGAGAAAGGCTCAGGACAAAGAGAAAGATGAGGTGGACACTAAGGTTGGGGAATGGGGGGATCCCTATAAGTGGGACTGTATTTCATAAGTATATCCACTTAGCAACTGTATCCTTATAGCAGCTCCTGGTTATTCGTCAGGTTGGGACACTTTGATGAGAGTATTCTACAAGGAAATCCATCTTCTTTTTCTGATCCCATCAGTTTAACTTCTCTTAATTCATTTCCTTTACTGAAAAATGAATGAAATGCACTGACTGCTGAGGATATCCAGT
Source organism: Notamacropus eugenii (assembly GCF_028372415.1). Classification (NCBI taxonomy): domain Eukaryota; kingdom Metazoa; phylum Chordata; class Mammalia; order Diprotodontia; family Macropodidae; genus Notamacropus; species Notamacropus eugenii. The sequence goes on from NC_092876.1 coordinate 104,622,509, forward strand.
CTGTTTGACAGTCCTATTTTTTATTATAAGTTTGAAAAAATGGTCTTCAAGTAGAACTCTTTTATGTTTGAGTAGCATAACTCAGTTTTGTTCCTGCTTACAGCCACTTATAAATAACCATTGCCATCTATATAGGGATCAATTAGGCTAGCAACAAGAGCCGTAAGGGTACAGTGAATTCAGAGAAAACTGGAAGGTAAGTCAGCTGTGTAGGATGGGACACAAAAACATGTCTGTGCCCAAAGAACAGAGAGCACATCAAAATGTGATTTTGCTTTGATCTGCTTTACATGCCTGACATAGCTTTCTCAATTCTGATGATAGATCCCAGAAACTGACCTTGACTTTTTCTCCATGATCCCTCTGGCCTAGACCTGCAGAGAATCTTTCTGACTTAAACAGTTGCCCCTGCCCCCATCCCAAAGTGGGAAAGTTTCAGGCAATGCTAAAGAGCTCATTCAGTCATAGCCCATGATAGGTCTTAACTTTAATCTCTATTGTAAGATGGTGTAGGTAGAATAGCTATTTTGGTGGCCTGATTACCCTTGAGTAAGCTGATCTCCATGTTGGGGGACCGAAAGATTAGTTCCAAGAGAACAGAGACATGGCAGTAAAATGCAAGACCAAAATTTTATTTAAAACATTTCCTAAGTTATTTGTTGGCTATTTATTATACTATCTCATTTCATTCTCACAATAACACTATGAGGTAAGTGCTGTTATTATCCCCATTTTACAGTTGAAGTAACTGAGGCAAACAGAGGTTAAGTGACTTGTCAAGGGTCACACACATACCAAGAATCTGAGGTTGGATTTGAACTCATATGCAAGACCCTAGACAGACACTAGACTAGGTACAAGTCATAGTCAGAGATTTAAAGCTGAAAAGGACCTTAGAAACCATTGAAAATAACTCTTTTTATTTTAAATATGAAGAAACCAAGGGACAGAGAAATTATGACTTGCTCAGGGTCATGTAGCTAAGTATCTGAGGAAGAATTTGTTTCTTCTCTGCTGGGGGTGATAACCAGGTGGGGAGGGTGTGTGAAACTGAAAAAGTCTCTGCCCTCAAAACCGTACAGTCTAACAGGGAGTTGGGTCATGTATACAAAGAAACTATCAGGATGCTTTAAATTAGCACTTAGGAAAGGTCATCCAGAGAAGCTTGCGCGATCTGAACACAAGGAGATCACAATAGATAAGGGGAAGTATCTTAATAAGTCATTTTAAAGTGTCTCCACCCTGTCATCCTTTCATGACACCACCACTAAAAAAGACAACATATTTTCTAACAAGTGAATCTTTCCAACATGTTACAGATGGGAGGTTGTCTCCCACAGGGTAAAAACTGATCATGTATCACAGGGTTGCCCAGACAGCAAGAGAGGGTCTATGGCAAAATTAGCTGAGAGCAGTTCTTTGCTCTTTCTCTCCTACATATTCAAAACAGGTCCTTTTGAAAGTCCTGTCCCAACTGACTTCTCATTATTCACACTCACTGCCTGTGAGGTCCCCAGGGCTCTGTGGGCAAAGCCTGAGTGCTACAAATATGATAGGAATCACTTAGACCAAAGGGTCTTGTTAATATCAACTTTGCCTATTTCCTTTATGAAGTCACTGTGCTCTAGGAGAGAGATTCTTCTGTGTAACCACATCAAAATACATGTCAACTTAATGTTGTTCTAAGTTTTATAGATGGCTTTGGAGGTTAAGGAAAAGAGAGCCTGTAGAGAAAATGCTGAAGGTGATGATAAAAATTGATTTCCTGTCCTGGTACTTGGAAACAGGAAGAATCATAAAATCATGGAATTTTGGAATTGTGAAGGACCTTTAAAGAGAGTTTAATCCAGACTTTTTCCTGTTGGAACTGAGGCTCAAAGAGACTAAATAATTTACGCAAAGTTCACATAGCTAGTCCATGGGCAAACTGGGTTTGACCCCATTTTCTACTAACCCCAATGTTCTTTCCATGGTACCATAAAAGCCATAAAGTTCTGCGAATCTAATATGCTCAATGAATTAAGAGCAGATTAGTGCTTGTAGGCAGTTTTTATGTTCTATTTCAAACAAGTGGAATCAAGCTGGTTTACTTTGGACTCAAGTCAGCTTGTACTCTTTGCCAGTAGCTTTGTAGGTGAAGGTCAATGAAAAGAGGACTACCCAAGCAGCATGGCAACACTGTCCAAAGCTGCAGGGAATGTAGCAGTGTGGGGTAAGCATAAGGTCTAGCTGAGAAAACAGGTTTTGCAAGCTTGTGTCCATAACCCAAAAACAAAAAACCGAACCAAAACAAAAAACCTAAAGAGCAAATAGAGAATGTTAGGAGGGTTTGGAAACATTACAGGCAACATAATCTCCTCTTTGTATGGAGCCATGGTACGTCTGAACCTGGAGTATGGTATGGAGTTGTGGTCACTGTGCCACAGAATATACAAACTGATGAAGGTCTGGAAAAAGGCATTGAACATGATCATGGGGAGTAGACTAAAGAGATTAGGATTCACCAGTTATTAAAAAATGTCAGTTTTGCGATTTGCAGTAGCAAACATCATGAGCAGGATTACATGCTCCTAGAAGCCAGTCTATGCATTCATTCATTTCCTGGTATGAAGAGACTTTGTGATAGTATGGAAATAAGCAGGCCATTTTGATCAAAATTTTAAAGATCGTGATTGATCATGGAAAGGGTGAACATGAACTTGTTGGGAGAGGAGGAAGGAGCTGAATGTTTCCTTTCAATTGCTTCTTTGACTGACATTTTAATGCATTTGCATTGCCAACATTGAATGTTTAACCTGGCCAGTTTCATGGCACTAGACTTTGGAACATCAACAGCATCTTACCCAAGGCCCCATTCAGGCCAACTGAGTGGTTATGGGGACAATATTTAACAAATATTTGTTGATAAATTATACTGTAAGGGCTAGAACAATGAATAATATGTCTCTGCCTTCTGCGGAGTGCTGGTCCAGGAGGACTCAACTACAATATAAAAGGCAAGTGAATGAATGAATGAACGAAAAGGCATTTATGAGGTGCTTACTATATGCCAAGTACTCCTTTAAGTGTTGGAGATACAAATACAAAAATCAGAGAGACCCTGCCCACAAGAAGCTTACATGATAATGTTGTATACTATCTATCTATCTATCTATCTATCTATCTATCTATCTATCTATCTATCTATCTATCTATTATTTATCTCTCTCTATATATAGAGATATAGATATAAACATACATACACAATATATGTATACATACATACTATATATACACATACAATATATGCATATATACATATAGTGTATACACACATATAACATGTATATATATGTGTGTGCATACAGGTATATAATGTATATGTCCATAAATGTACACACCCATATATACATGTATGTATCTACATGATGTTGATAACAGACATATATGTATACATACTGTATGTAAATATACTGTATGTACATATATAGTGTATATATGATATAGTATATACATACATATATGTCATACATTGTGTGTGTGTGTGTGTGATGAGCACTGACCACAGAAAGGAACTATGGTCCAGGAAGTCATAAAGATGGGGAGTGGAATAACAAGGTAGTTCATTAATACATCTTCTCCAGAGGCAACAGTAAGTGCAATGTGATTCTAGTACTTGGAGAAAGAGGTAGGAAATGTTTGGGGGGACAGAAGGAAATGGAGGTCAGCAGGACTGAAGATGACCAGGAGATAATGAGGATGAATGTGGATATATTTTGGGAGAGTATCTTTTCAGAAATTAGGCAGTGAAAGTAAAGAAAGCTGTTAGCTTGGAGCAAGTCACAGGATGATTCAGAAAAGGCTAGATGGGGAAAGACTAGTTGACACAGGTGGGAAACAGACACTGAAAAGGAAGAGACTAATGATCCAAGAGAGGGGATAGTTAATGGATCAAGGACCTTGAAGAGAAGGGAAAGCATGGATGAAGAGTATTTATGAAGGTTCAGCCTTAGAACATGGATAGATGGTGCAGTGGATAGAGCACTGGGTTTGCAGTCAGGAATATTCATCTTTGTGAGTTCAGATCTGGTCTCAGACATTTACTAGCTGTGTGACCCTGGGTAAGTCACTTAACCTTGTTTGCCTCAGTTACCTCATCTGTAAAATAAGCTAAGGAAGGAAATGGCAAACCAGTCCGGTATTTTTGCCAAGAAAACTCCCAAAATGGGGACATGAAGAGTCAGACATAATTGAAAAACAACTGAACATAAGGAAGGGATCAGTGACTGAAGCTCTGTGCAAACCTTCTCTTTAGTCTGAGGGTAGAAGTACAGATCTTTTAACATGGCACATGCATTTCTGGGTTGGAGATACAGGGTTAGGATTCCTATAACCTCCCTCTGAAGATCTAAGAATTGAGATGGCATTCTTAAGTTCTCCCCAACCACTGGCCCAACAAAGTGCCTTGGAAACAGCATTGGTCAGGCAAGGATTCACTGAATGCCTACTATGTGTATAGCATTAAAGCATGCTCAGATGAGTGCGGGACTGGGAGTCACAAAAGCTGGATTCAGATCTGGACTCTGTTAGTAATTAGCTGTAATTGATAGGTCAAAGGATTTATTAAGGGCTTCTATGCTCCAGGCACTGTACAAAGCTTGTATAAGCAAGTCATTCCCAGCTGTGAAGGAGCTTACATTTTAATGGGGTGAGATAACATATATAGGAAGGGAGGGAAGGATGTGGGTTCCCATGGGGCATGGTGAGGAAACCGCAGAAAGTGTCATGGAAGCCTGGTTCCCAGCAAGCTAAGCTACAGGCTCACCTATTAAAAACCCCTGGCAGCTAGAGTGGAGAGTCTGATTTTCCTGATGTCACTGTCTTCTCTGAAGCCTTTGTTTCTACATCTCTACAATGAATATGATACTAAAGAAACCATCTGCTTTACTGGATGATGAGGAATACTTGAATATGCAAAGGAGGTGTGGTTCTATCAGCCTGGAGAACTCTAGGTATAGGAAAACCCAATAAATAAATCCTTGTGCTTGAGGCATGTGGAGGTCAAGTCATTTGCCTAGGACCACACAGATGGTAAATGTATGAAAAAGGATTTGAACACGTCTTCCTGATTCCAAGCCCATCTTTCTAATCACTATGTCAGACTGAAAACCTTAGTTACATAAAAATGTTTGTCATTCAGCTTTAATTAGGTACCTACCATATACCAGGTCTGTGCTAAGTGCTGGGGATACAAAAGAGAGCCCAAAACAACAGGAGCTCACAGAATAGAACATGTTTCCTCACCACCTACCAGCTGAGTCCTACATGGGATAGAGAAGTAGGTCAGAGATTTCCATGACCCATCTCAATAGTTTCATTAGAAATATATACACATACCCTATATACATATACAGTCAATTATATATACATGCATATATACACACATACATAAAGTCAAACATACATACCAACCCACCTACATATATATACATACATATATAGCAAAATATATGTATATACACATACACACATATATACATACATATATATATGTGGGTGTGTATATACACACACACACATATACATACACACACACATATATAGAGAGGGAGAGACATAAGGATCTGAGCAGATCTACCTGCCACTTCCCATGAGTATTTAGATATGACTAATATAACTTGTTGTCCTCTAGGTGCAGTAGAGAAAGATGCTGGATTTGTCATTAGAAGTTCACATCTTAGCTCTGCTCCTGATTGTGTGACCTTGGGTAATGCACCTCCCCTCAGAGAGAACTCGTCGATTTGTGCCTTGGCCACTTGAACAGTGGTATCACCTCTCAGATCTCCAGCCTGACCCCCAGTGACTCCAACTCAATAGCCTCTTCATATGGAAAATGAAAGGGATGGACTCATTGACCTTGAATGGATCTTCCAGCTCTATACATACCTAGGAGCCTCTGAACACAATATTCTTTCCCTAGTCCTACAATTGGAGGACTCCCAGAGAGTGAAGAGAAAAAACATAATTTACTCTGTCTCCCAGGTTAAGCACTCTCCTGGATTGCGTGCTCCCAACATTAATTAACAAAAATAGAACCTTCTCTACGAGAGCAGTAGCCACCAGATGGCACCAAGAGCTTTCATGGAGTCAGCTGCAAAGTTTGCTCTTGAGGCAAGGTGCAGGAGCTAGATGGAAAGAAAGGCTAGACACCACATGTAGGGGGTGACTGGGAGCACTGGGCCATAGACCACCAGCTCACAGGTGCAGAAACGTCATAGCCGAGGCTCTAGCGTTGGCCCTTGGCCCTGCTGCCCATGTCTACATACCCCAGGCCCCTCCAGGGCTTTGGAGCAATTGGCTATTGCTCCATTCCTAGACTCAGTCAGTCACCTAGTGATCTTCCTCAGTGTCACTGGTGATGATGAAATTACCTTGAGAGATGCTTCTCCGAGGGCTAGGATTTCATACTGCACCACATCACACACATAGTCACCACAAAACGAACCTCAGTTTAGTTCTAGGCATGGGGCAAAGCTTTCAGAAGGGAACAAGGGTGGATCCTTTCCACTTTCAGTCACTGATTCATAGAATCAGTGATTTTATTGAGAATGATTCCATGAATACCAGAAAGGAGCAGTAGTAAGTAGGCGGGAGAACAATCTATATGTAGATAGCTGTATTTCCTGTGATTTTTCAGGCAATGCAGGAGCCAGAGCAGGAATTTTCCTGGAAAAAACAGCTAGGGGATAGAGTGGACAGAGTGCTGATCCGGACTTAGGAAGATGTGAGTTCAGAGCCTTAATTAGCTGTATGACCTTGGGCAAGTCACTTCACTTAAACCTCAGTTTTCTCATCTTTAAAATGGGAATAATATACCACTTATCTTTCAGGGTTGCTGTAAAGATTTAAAAATATACACGCACAAATTCATTACATGTGTATATACACATATGTAATATAATATATTTGATATATACCAAATTATATACACATAAATAATATAGCATTATTTATATGCATATATAACATTTTACATATAAATAACAGAACACATTATTTATAAGCATATAAATAATAGAACATATATTATTTATACATAAAATAACTTTCAATATAGCAAATAATATATAATGTATATAAAGTCCTTTACAAACCCTAAACTGCTATACAAGTTATTATTAATATAAGAAAAACAAAAAGGCTAGACAGCAAAATGTAGCAATACAAGGGAGGTTTCCCACTCTGCCAAATACACTAGAACATGGGAATGTAGCTTCGTAAGAGTCTGAAGAGACTTTAGAAATAATTTTTTCCAGTTATTTCTTTTTCATTATCCTCTTAAATAGTGAATTAACTCTCAGGTCACCAGTTTTCATTCCATGGACTAAATAGTAGCTAAGTAGAAATGTAAAAATATTATTTATGTTTCTAGAATCACAGGATGTTGCAGCTGAAAGGAACCTGAGAAATAATTTAATTCAACCCCCTCGTTTTATAGTTGGGAAAATGGAGACCTAGAGAGGCGAGTGACTTGCTCAAGGTCACACAGCTGGTGCTAAATCTAGGATTTAACCCACGTCATAACTCCTATTCCAAGTATTCCTTCTCTGCAACCAAATTTTTATACCTATAAATTTTTAATGCTTCAGTTTTTATAGTCAGAAATTATAGTTTTTAAAATGCATTTGGAAATCAAGACTCTAAATTTCAGATAATAAACTTCTAAAGAAGGCAGAAGAATTTACATAGAACTTAATCAGTAAATATGGTTTTTGGAGCCATAAACACTTAATTAAGTATTCTTTGTACTTATAATACAATTTCTACTTGAGAAAATCCATGGGTTTTGTTCATATTTATATCTTTGGTGATTTTAATGAAACTTCTGCTGCCTCTGACCACATCTGTAGAATTTCTAGAATATTAACCCTTGTGAGGACATGACATTGGGCTTTGATGATGAATCTGACTGGTCAGACTTTTCAAAAGAAAGACAGTCCCAGAGAACACAGCTGGAATCACCTGTCAGAATGAGTGATCCTGAAAATTTTCCTAACAAATACAGATGTCCCATAGTGGAGTGGTTTACTGGGGTGAGGGGGGGGATGGGGAGGGCCAAGCTCCTAGTCATTGTTATGTTTGTAAACAGACTCTAGGTGATGTCTTTGGGGAATGAGACCTGGGCTGGGAGTCAGAAAAGTCCTATTCAATCTTAAGTTCTGTTTCTTACTAGCTATGTGACCCTGAGCTCCATTAAACACAAAGAACAAATTGATGACCTCTGTTGGATTTGGGCAGGACCACGTGACCTATGAGCTCCAGTTCATCTCTTGGGATTCCCTGGTTTTAGGCTAAGAACTAGTTTTCTTTGAGTCACCTTACCCATATACCATAGATTTTTTTTTTCCAGCCAAGGACAAAACTTTGGTAAGTAGTGACACAGTGGAAGAAGGGGTTCTGAAGTCAGAGGACTTGGGTTAAAATCCCATCTCTTATACTTACTACCTGTGAGATATTTTTGTGGACTGTTGTTCAGTTGTGTTATTTGTATCTGACTCTTCGTGACTCCGTTTGGGGTTTTCTTGGCAAAGATACTGAAGTAGTTTGCACTTCCTTCTCCAGCTCATTTTATAGATGAGAAAACTGAGGCAAACAGGGTTAAGTGACTTGCCCAGGGTCACACAGCTAATTAAGTGACTGAGGCCAGATTTGAACTCAGGAAGATGAGTTTTCCTGACTCCAGGCCCAGGACTCTTGTTCTGCAGCTGTCCCTGGGGTATTAGACAAGTCAATTAACTCCTTTGGTCTTCAGTTTTCTTACCTATAAAATTAGGGCATTAGACTAGATGACTTCTGAGGTCCCTTCCAGTCCAATATTTACAGTCCTATGATCCCATACGTAGGGATCTTCAGCTTTAACCAACTCTGGGAGTCTCATGGTATAATGTGAAGAGGGTAGTGCTCTGTAAAGGGTAGGACCAATGTGTGACGGATGGTGGGAAAACACACTGTTATGCTTATATTGTTGTGTTGGTACAAACTGAGCAGGAAAATTGGAGGGAAGATAGCCTAGTAGTCGGTTACTTTGTGCCCCATTGTGCCCTATACTACCCCACCTCCACTGCCACCCCAGCCAGCTAGCATCTGGGGAAACAACTCCAGCCAACCCCACCAACTGCTGACCAGTCATCCCCTATGGGTCTGACAAGCTGGCCTACCTAGAGTGATAAGGCACCCTGAGGTAAACACAAGGTGGCTGGTGCCAGACAAGATGAAACATTGCCACCCCTTCAACTACCATCATTTTTTAGACTCAAATGGAGATAGCTTAGGAATTTGAACTCCCAAGCCTAGGGAATGGCAGCATCCTCCTCCTGAATTAGATAGCTAGAATTTGTAATGTGTCATGCTTCCAGCCCAGGTCCCATAGGCATCACGGAGATGTGGCCTGAAAATTTCTTCTCATAGCTACTGTAGCCATTGTTCCTAAGGATCCAGAAAGGACGGTTCTTGCAGCCAAAGTCCTTGGCACTCTTAAATATTTCAACATCAGAAACTGATGTGATTTTAACAATGGAAATGACATTAAAGATGCATCATCACCCTAAGGACCATGGGACTCTTTCATCTGACTTGCAACTGAAACTTTCCAGAGGAGCCGTCTCCCTCACATGAGCTCCTTGAGAGGAAAAAGTATCTTACCTCCACATGTGTATCCCCAGTGCTTTGTATACAGTAAGCAAGTGATAAATGCTTTTTCATTCATTCATTCATTGCTTGTCAATTTTTAACTTTTTTTTTGGCCTACTTGGTCCTTCTCTGTTCATTAATGTGTTACTTATGATTTCCAGCAATTCATTATGTGCCAAGTTTACAGGGTGGAAGGAAGGTAGAGAAAGGGGAGGCCACCGATGCATCTCTAGGAACTAGAGCCATGAAATGAAGTTAGCTGTTGTCTTTAGTAACATTTGACTTTGTACCATGTTACTCCTGATGTAGATGGTTTTATTGGAACTGTAGACCCCAAATAGGCAGTACTTATCAACATTGGAGGCTGTTTTAATTATTTGCTCTTTCTTTGTTGGGGGGGGCGGTATTGAATGAGTTTGTACTCAAACTGCCACTGTAGGCTGAGAAGAAAACATCACCTTCATGTGCCAAACTGGAAATGACAAGGTCAAATTCATCCTTTCTTCCTAGACAAGGTGACTAGTCTCTGGGGCAAACCCAGCCATATCCCTAGTGCCAGGGCTTAGCAGGGCCATAAACATGACCCTCCTGGGACAAAGGATGAAATTTAAACAGTCTTCATGCTATAATAGGCATGGACAAAGGGCAGGAAATGGTCAGTCTCATTCCTGTTCTTAATTCAAGCCTCTATGAATGCATGGCATGACAGCAACCTATAAGTGAAAAACCTCCACAGTTTCTGTTGAGGATGGGGTTGGGGGTTGGGAGGGTGAGGTGGATGTTAAATTCCTTGTTTTTAGTTTTTATTTTTATTACTCACAGTAAATGAACTGTGATTAGTTTTCACATTTTTTTTAAAGAAAATCTTGGAAAGTTTGACCCAAAGAAGATGATAAAATGTGACTCCCACTCCTAACAGAAGTGTGTGTGGGGTATAATAATGATAATAATATTTAATATTTACCATAGTACTTTAAGATTTTACAAAGTGCTTCCTTTACATGTGTTATCTCATTTGATCTTCAAGACAACCCTAAAAAATTGGTGCTATCATTATTCCCATTTTTTGCAGATGAGGAAACTGAGGCAGAAGTTAAGTGATTTGCCAAGGGTCACACAGATAACAAGTGTTTGAGTAGTTGAACTCAGACTGTTCTGACCCCAAGTTCTGAATTCTATCGACTGTGCTGCCTGGTTAAGAATGTAAGTACAGGAGTGGGGAACCTGTGGTCTCAAGAACACATGTGACCCTCTAGGTCCTCAAGTGTGGCCCTTTGACTGAATCCAAATTTCACAGAACAAATTCTTTGGGTTCAGTCAAAGGGTCACACTTGAGGACCTAGAGGGCCACATGTGACTTCGAGGTTGCAGGTTCCCCACTTCTGGATAAGATGGTGAATATACTGTCAGGCTTTGTTAAGGGTCTGGTTAGTTTTGCTGAACTGATTTTTTTCCCTTTCTTTTTAATTCTTTGTCAGAAGGGATCGCTCAATGTGTGGGGTAGTCAATGTATTTGGAAATGAAGGTGATGCAAAAATGAAATATAGGAACAAAAATACAAAAAAAACACTCTTAAGAAGGATGAAATCTTACAAGTAACTGAGTGAACATTATTTTGGTTAATGGGGGTCCAGGTCTGTTTTATATGTGTGCACGTATACATACACACACATGTGTATGTAAAATGCATAAATGTGTATATCCATACATATATGCACACATGTGAATACACAAGAACTCCTCCTTGCCAAAGGGTATGACTTATCCCAGAACACAGTGACTAGATCCACTGAACTTGGAGTTAGGAAGATCTGGGTTTGAATCTTCCCTCAGATACCAGTTGTCACTTAACTCCTCTGAGCCCTGTTTCTTCATCTGCAAAATGGAAGAATAAGTGTTTATCTTACATACCTAACTTACAGTGCTTAGTGTGACCTATTATTAATACCTAAGAGAGCACCACAAATTTAGGATAGTAGATTAAACACTACCATGCCCCTTTTATATGATAGGTATGGTCCTGAAAAGACACAAACAAATCTAAACTTTGTAAAGCAAGTCACATTTTAAACACGCTAAGGCAGTTTGTGACTTAAAGGAATCCTATTGTAAGTCTCTTCATTAGCAAAAGAAATTCTTTTTTTCTAAAAGTAGACAACCTGCCATTTGTAAACCTCATTTCCCCCCCATATATTGGGTTTTCTTACAGTGAGGTACACTATGGATAAGTAAGCACCTACATCTGTGTTACCTATATGTTTTCTGGTGACAGAATTTGCAAATATTTACCTTGTTAGAGACCTACAAAACCTCTTCTGGTTACCAGGAAGAACTTTTGTAGATCCCCAACATGGTCATTTTCAGGACAGCTATAATATTATATCTCACCACATATATTTATTATATACATATTAATAATTATATATGAAATCTTTTGCATACTTATTATAAAAGTAATAAAGAATCTCCCAGTTTTCTAAATTCCAGCATCCTGGCTTTTAATTAATTTGCCTTCTATAGATGTAAGAATTATCAAACCATAATTATACAGATTGGCTTATTTTTTTCCATTTCGGGTGACAAAAAGATGTGTTTGAGTTACGCAAGCAATAAATTACGTCTATAAATTGAGTCTCTTTTGGAAACAATATTTTTCAACTTAAAGATACGAATTATTAGCATAACAACGTCAGTGTTTCTCCATCATCTCTGGAAGGAGAGCGGCTCTCTGCTAAGAAGTAATGATTATGTCACAAATGCTACAAGTTTCTTAGAATTGGCAAGTAACTCATTTCCAGAGGAGGACAGATGTTGCTACATAAATACTCGCGGTATTTGTAACTCAGCAGTGCAGGGGGGGACAAGGGTAGGTGAGAATTTTGGAGATTCCAAGTATGGGGTAATAGTGAGGAAAACTTCAGATGTAGAATTCTTCTATTTCATGGGTTGGGGGTCCAGAGGACTCCGCAAGTTGTTGGAGGTTGGCACTAGTTTGCCTGGCTTCTGGATGGGAAGCAGGGGGCTCAGAGGGCTCCTTGAGCGTGGAAGAGGATGTGAAGGGAGAGGCTGCAGACGATGGGGGAGAGTCGGATGACCCCTCAGTAAATGAGGAAAAGGAAGTGCAGGAGGCCTCTGCTGGCACGCCACTTGAAGCAGATAGTGACGTTCCTCTGGAAGCTCCCTGCTTTGGCCGATGGAGGTGACATTTTCTTGGGGGAAAGAAAGTTTCTGAAATATTGCAAAACCCACTAGGAGCTGAGTAAGCTGAGACCACAGACAAGTCTGAGAAGGAAAGCTTTAGGCCTGTGTCCACATCAGTTTCTTGGGCATCTTCTAAGTCATCAACAGACAGCTTGGGGTTCTGTTTCCTTTCTGATGACTCTTCTGCTGGGGAGTTTCTGTTTAAAACCCAGAGTGGTTCGGCCAAGGGCAAGGACTCAGAGGCAAAGGTAGCTCCTCCAGTGGGCAGACAAAACAGAGACTTGCTCCTCTGGAACGACCAGGGAGGGCGACGAGCATTACTGTTTCTTTGAGTCTGTCCTCCCTGAGTCCCAGGGGGTAGGTCAGGCTGGTACAGCCCATTGGCCGGACTGCCTAATTTCTGCTGCTGGCCGTTGCTGAGTGTTCGACTCCGTGGGATGAAGCCAGATGCAGGGATGAAGGAAAAAGACTTCTCTGGGTAGCAGTGAAGCTTGCTGGTTTTAGATTTTCTATATAAACTATGTGCCTGGTGGGAAAACAGGAAATACTCCATTAATATGGGATTGTTAATCTCCTGGTGGCACATTTGTAATGCTAGACTTATTATAAATCATTTTCTTGAATCATTGGAAAAGCCTAATGACAACTTGATGAATGTACAACAACAATTATATTAATAATTAATAATATAGCATAATAAAACAATATCAACTATTAATAATATTAATAATTAAGTGCATTGTCCTTAAGTCAGCAAAAAAAAAATACCTACCAAATTCTATTGGAAAGATCCACCTAGCCCAAGCATCAAGAATCTTCACTAAGACTACTTTATAAACTATGTGATGTAATCCAAATCCATGGTGAAATAAAATGTATCAAAAAGGAGATTTTTGCCCTTCCTGAGCATTAAATTCCTTTAAATATCAGAGAAGAGTGGAACGCTATTCCCAGAAAAGGAAGAACCTGTTTTCTTTCTTTCCAGAGACATCTTAATTTTAGTGAAAGGAGTGATGGATTTGGTGTCAGAGGAAGGGAGATTCAAATCCCAGCTCTGTTTACTTATTACCCGTATGACCTAAAGTAAATTATTTAACCTTTCTGGGTCTCAGTTTTGTCACATATAAAATGGGGAGAGGGGTGTACAATATGATATCTAGAGTTCTTTTCACCTATAAATCTATGACCCTAGGAACCCAGGAAAATGATGGAAGGTAGTAGTAGTAGTAGTGGTAGTAGTAGTAGTAGTAGTGTAGTGGTAGTGGTAGCAGTTGTGGTAGTAGTAGTAGTAGTTAATAGTAGTAATAGTAGTGTAGTGGTAGTGGTAGCAGTTGTGGTAGCAGTAGTAGTAGTACTGAGAAATCATGAAGGAGGGTAAAACAGAGTTAGATTATAGGGACTGATGGTAGTTTTTACTTACATGACCTTGGAGAAGTCAGTTAAACTCATTGTGCCTCAGTCTTTCATGAGTAAAATAAGGAGGCTGGATAAAGTAGTCTCTGAGGTCCTTTCCAGCTCTATGAGGCTGGGGACATAAGGGAAGCAATGGTGTCTCCTCACTCCCCACTCCCTGCCCTTTGGTATTACAGCATATGTGCAGAAAGCTAGTAGCATCTTAAATTACTCTGTATTATAGAAATGCATGCATGTAGCTTTTGGTTAGATCAAACCAAAAAGGCCCAGACTTAAATCAACCTGCTCAGTTTTAAAGTTTATGTCAGAATTAAGATAAAATCATAGGGTTTGCCACAATGGGATGCTAAAGAAGCCCCAAAATGAGTGAAGTACAATTAAGTAAAAAAAAAACTGACTAGAATTCCATGAATTTCTCCCCAGAAACCCACAAACAATTAGGAGTTATCGATTGCTCTCTCCCTAGTACCCCATCCACCTTTTATGGTAATAGAATTGCCCAGTAAACTGTGGGAATCATACTACCAGGCTTAATCCCAGATGCCACAGATTCTCTTCAGGGACTAGGCATTTGCCTTTTAGATCTATTTCCTTTACTTCTGTTTTCTGTCCACAGTTTTCAGAAATTCAGAGGACAAACCTGTGGTTTACTGTTGCTTAGAACTTACAAACCTTGCCTTATATGCAGACAGACACTTGTATCCTCCTATCCTAGCTTTCCCCCCTTGTATATCCAGAGTCTAGCACACCTGCCATATAGTAAGTACATCATCAATGCTTATTGATTGATTAATTGTGTATCTCTCCCAGTCTATGCAGGACCACACAGAGAGCTGGGAGAGGATTGTTCTCTCTGTGCTTTGGTTACTGATTTATGAAGTACTGAAAGTAATAACATAGTCTGTGACTTACATGTCCCTTATAGCTCTTTAACCATCGACACTGTGCTTTACAAAGCACTTTCCTCAAAACATCCCTGTAAAGTAGGTAGTACAAGCAGTCACCTTTTACAGCAGAAGAAAGTGAAACTCAGGTGAAACAGCTCATTCAGGGTCACTCAACTAACACGTGTGATAGTCAGAGCTGAGATCTGAACCCGGTTCTCCTGGCTCCAAGTCCAGGGCCAATAAACCTCACTGCCTCTAACAGTAATCACTCACATTGACGGAAAGCTTGGTTTCAAAAGAGAGGTTTACAAAGAGAGTTAGTATGGCATAAGGGATAGAGAACACCACCAGAATCACAAAGACCTTCGTTTAATCCTAACTCTGACATATAATACCTGTTTGGCCACATTAACTGACAAGTTAATTATTATCTCAGTGCCCTGGGGAATTTGCTAAGATTATAAGGAGTTCCATTTGGACGTCAGGGGTGTCAAAACCCCATATGTAGTCTACCACACTCCCTAGCACCAGGACCAGATTAAAACGTAATTGGGAAATATTAAAAAAATTAAAAAATACAATAAAGCAGATAATATTAATAATGTGGTTTTCTAAGTCAATATGCAAACTTCAGGGATCTCATGTATGGTTTAGTGGCCCCCTTTTGTTTTGTTTGTTAGCACTGTCCAACATAGGACAAGTGATGCATCCAGACTTAAAATTGATATTCAGAAATAATATTAATACTGTGTTTTATCCTTTTCTGGCATTAAGACTATATTTGTTATATAAAAAGAGCTTGGTAAAGTTCTTTCTTTCTCAGTTTTTGAGAATAATTTGTATGGTATAGATATTAATTTTTCTTTTTAAATTTGATACAATTCTCAAAATTCATTAGGCCAGAACTTTTTCCCCCTTTGTTAGTCCCTTAACAGATAATTCTATTTCCTTTATGAAACTGAATTAAATATGGCTACTTGGAGGTCTGTTAAATTTTGAAGGTATTCTTCCATGTTTTTTCTATTCTTGGTTTTGTTGGCATGTAATTCTGCACAGAAGGTTCTGATAGTTTTTCCAATTTCCTCTGGTTTTGTCATGATTACAATTTGTTTATTTCTAAAAATAATTTGTTGAGCCTTGTATTATTTTTCCTCTTTTTAGTGTTCCTACTGTCAGACTCTTTTCATACTGACTTGGATTTATTGATGGGGCAAGCCTTCGATATGAAGGTGTGGTGGGAAACCTGCGGCCTTGAGGTCACATATGGTCTTCTAGCTGCTTGGGTGTGGTCTTTCGACTGAGGCCAAATTTTATAGAACAGATCCTTTGATTAAGAGAATTTGTTCTGAGAAATTCAAAGGGCCGCACTTGAGGACCTAAAGGGTCATATGTGGCCTCAAGGCTGCAGGTTTCCCACCCCTGTCATCACTCATTGTCTAGTGCACAAATATAACCTTTGCTATATTACTATTTATTATTGTTCCCATTTCACAAAGGGGAAAAGTGAGAAGTAAAGTGACATCTTATGACTGCACAGATAAATGCTGGAGCAAGGAATGGAATTCAGTCTCCTAAATTATATTTCCAGAACTATTTCTACTACCACAGATGACCAGTCTCTATGCAGTGTTTCCTGGTATCTGATGGATTGAAAACCTGTACTAGTTCAATAGACCTCAGAGAACACAATTGGGCAGGAGGCTATTTTTGTCCCAAACACAGCCATTGTGAAATCTCAGGAAAAAACTTCCCTTGAAGGCAGTGAGGAGATACACCCCTGACAATGGTGTCAGAAAACACATGGTGGAAGGCCATGACCTCTCTTGTAATGTGACAGTCAATGAATATGTTCACTAGAAAATGAGGCAAGTCAGGAGAACGGAGGGGGTACAGAGAATGGTACTACTGATGGGGTATTTGGGTATCTGTGCTTGAATCCCAATTCCAAAATCACTTTTCTCCCTAGCCTCAAAACACCATCCCTGGCAGTTTCTCCCAGCTCTAGGACAGCCTGCCCTAGCGAAACATTTCTCTCTCTCTTCTTGATATAGTAGCCAGCTGTTTCTATAGAATTTATGAGTTGGAACTGGCTGAACTGGCTGTGTACTGGCTCATAAAGACACTTACTACTCACTGACCTATCATATGTATCCTAGACTTGGACGTATGTATACTCCCTTACGTTTATCTTGTCAAAACAAGACATTGATGGGTGGCAACCTGGCTATTTCTCAGTCAGCCCTCAGTGACATTTCAGACCTAAAACCATACCTCCATGTAGCCCCCACCTTGGGCTATTTCCCAATGAACTCTGGGTAAAATACCTGTACAGTAGATACTAAAAGTGCATATTCCTTTAAGAACTGATCACTCCTTAACCACTCCCTAATCCCACCCTGAATCACCTAGTTAGCCTACTTGGCACATGTTTTACTATAGTTTATCACATGCAGACCTTACCTGTACCCCTTTGAAATCTCAGATTTCCTAAGAACTCTAGTCCACTGAAAAGCATAACAATAAATCTTTGCCACCTTGACTTCAAGAATGCTTGAGTCTATGAATTTATTCCAGACGGCCCTCCCCTGTACTTTGGTCTTTGAGGGATCTCTGAATCCCTCTACCTTTCCAACCCTCATTACTCTGACTGACCAGGAGACAAATTCTGTGAAGAGGGCTTAGGACAAGCGTGGAGGTATGCTCTTACTGCACTAAGCCCGAAAAGGAGAAGGAAGCCAACATGGGAGACTGAGGTCTAGTACCTTTCACATACAACAACAGGAAGACTGGGGAGCCATGATATGTCTGTCTCCAACAGATTATGTTTATTTGAATGGCAAATTGCTATTGTTTTTCATAGTTTCAATATGAGTATAGATAATGCCTAGGGGACACAAGAAAACTGAGACCTCAGGATCTGAGTGAAACCAGTGGCAACTGTCTGGATGTTTAGGAGTGGATGGGAGACCAGATGGGATGTTCTGGCTGAACTCATTAACTAAATGATGATGGAAATCAATGGGGAAATTATTTTTTTTATAAAAACTCATTTTACAAACAAGGTTTTAAGCACATCTGTCTTATAAAGTGAGTCATGCCATGTGTAGGAATGCATGATATGACTTCATTGCAACCCCCACCAACTAATTGCTGGACCATCTTGTGTTTCATTGGCAAGATTTGGGATCTTATGTCCTGTTCTGCAGTGAATAGCACCTGAGTTATCTGTGATTCAAAAGGTCTTTTCCTTCCCAGTTTCATCGGTGTGCATTTCTCTTGTCTAGGTCCAGACTACTCACAGAAATAATCCTTACACCCATTTCACTTCAGTTGAAATCTTTATTAGGGTGTAATCAGGTTTCATTTCGATAGCAACTTTTTCCTGCTTCCTCAAGTCCTAGTTGCTTAATGTAATCCTGCAGGGGATTTTGTAATGCTGCAGTCACACACCTCTCTCCCCTCACACTTTTGTGACATTTGTGACATTTTGTGACATTTGGCCACATTTTAAGTTCCTTGTAGAGGCTTCTTATCAATCACAAGACTCTCTGGGTATTCCCTCCAAGATGCCATTTTGATCCTTTCTAATACTCTCCCTTACTGAACAGATATTCACATCACCTTTTATTTCGGTTGGGTTATGTTTAGCCTGGAGCAGACTTGGTCTTCAAGTACTTAAAGAACTTCCATGTGGAAGACAGATTAGACTCATTCCTTTTGGCCCTTGGTTCTGTAGAACTAGAAACAATTGCTGAGTTGAGGGAATATTTAGGCTTGATGAAAAACCAAACCAAACCACTACCTAAATAAACACGAACAAAAAACAACCCCCTCTCCCCACCCTAACAATGAAGGCAGTCCAAAAATGGAATGGTCTATTTTGGAAAGTGTTGAGTTCTCCTTCATTTAAAGCCTTAAAACAAAGCCCGAATGATCACTTTTTGACATAGAAGGTGCATGAAATATTAGCCAAATGTGCCTGGTTGTTCCAGTACATTTGTCCCAACAGTCCATACATGCCTTGAGGATGGTAGAGAGGATTCCTGATCCAATATGACTTGACCTAGATGGAATTTGATATCCCTTCCAACTTCGAGATTCTGTGACTTTATTCTCCATTGTTCTCTTTCTCCCATGCCACGCCACATAAAAATCTCTTTCTTTCTTTCTTTGAGGGGGGAAGGCAAGGTGATCAGGATTAGGTGACTTGCCCAAGATCACACAGCTAGTAAGTATCAAATGTCTGAGGCTGGATTGGAACTCAGGTCCTTTTGACTTCAGAGCTGGTGCTCTATTCACTGTGCCACCTAGCTGTCCCCATATAATTCTCACTTAAAAGAGTGGCTAGGTGGTCCAGGGGATAGAGCACTTAGCTGAGAATCAGGAAGACACAGCTTCCTGAATTCAAATCTATCCTCAGATATTTACTAGCTGTGTGACTCCTGGGCAAGCCACTTAACTCAGTTTGCCTAAATTCCTCATCTGTAAAACAAAACTGGAGAACGAAATCGCAAATCACTCCAGTATCTTTGCTAAAAAAAACAAAACCAAACCCCAAATGGGGTCACAAAGTTGGATGTAACTAAAAAAATAACTGAACAACAAAGATGATAAAATTATTGAATTTTAAAAGATATTTTATGTGATATGCTCCCCAGGTAAAATTACAGATAAGCAATTAAACAGGATTTACTTGTCAATTGTTAAAAACTTACTATATGCCAGGTACTATACTAAGTACTGGGAATATATTTCCTGTCTAGGTAAGAAGAGGCTTTAGGGTGTAGATGAATCCAGCTCTGCAAGTACGTAAGATATGTTGGCTACATACAGCTGGTTAAGGAAAGGATGAAAGGAAAAAAAGCTGAAGATGGGTCCTGATAAGCGTGCTGATGTGTCAAGGGGGCATTTCTGGCTTTCATCTATTTCATAGTCACAGACACCAAATCTTGGCCAGATCCAACATCAGAAATCTGAAGCAAATAGTCACTCAGCTAAGGGAACATATTAGTGCAGGGAAAATCTCAGCCTCCTCACTTCTAGTGAGCATATAGTTTTTCCGCACAGGTAAATTTCCCTAATTGTTACCGCTCTTCATTGTCTCTGAAATGACTTTTATTTTCTCTGTCAATAGTTTATTCATTTCTACCCTGAAGCTTCCCTGACTTTCTTTAAGGTTCAGTTCAAATCCCAATTTTTTATTTTTTATTGATTCCACATACTCTGTATATATCTTGTATGTAGAGTTGTTTCTACACTTTCTCCTCCATTAGAATTATGAACTCTTTACACACTGTATATGTCTTTTATGTACATGAATATTTTCTCCCCCATTTGAATATAAACCCCTTGAGGGGTTTTAGCCTTTCTTTGTATCTCCAGTGTTTAATATATTGCTTGGTACACTGTTGATGTAGCTGTTTGTTCTTTGTTTTGGAAGAGGAGCAGTGATGTCATGGGTGAGGTCTTGACTTGGGTGTGAATTGTATTAACATGAACCAAAGTTTCACAAAGTCAGCAGTCTCACTCTGTCTTCCAGTTATCAAAGTCCTGTGGCAAGGCAAAAGTCAAGACAACCGGCACTGGCCTGGGATGCAGTGGATGACCTTGGCATCTTTGAAGTCTGACTAAGCTCTAAGCACTCCACAGCACCTGCTTCAGCTGCTTTCATGGCCATAGGAACAAATTGCTATCTTCCACCCATTCTGCCAGTGTAAGTCTTTGCACACTTGGGGCAGACACCCCCCTAACTCACCACCAGATTTGAGGTCTGTCAGTTACCATCAATCTGGTTTAGCCCATCTGCTGAGACAGTTTATTGGGGTAAGGCTGCTCTGCATTCTACAGCATATTGGAGCCACAGGTGAGAGTTGAGTGACAGGAGGACATCAAAGGTAGATGAGCAGTCCTGAAAAGGGCTCCACAAGCCTTCATGCCAGATATGCTGGTTCTCCTGAACACTCATATGCCTGGTACACTGTAAGTGCCTAATAGCTGTGTGTTGACTATTTAATTTTTTAAGTACATGTTGTTTTCCCCCAGTAGAATGCAAAGTCCTTCAAAGCAGAAACTGTTTTGTTTTTGTCTCCGTATGTCCAGAACTAGTATGATACTTGGCACATAGTAGGTGTTTTGTAAAGAATGAAAGCTCTGATTACACATGTATAACCTATATAGAACTGCTTGCCTTTTCAATGCGGGGGGGTTAGGGAGGGAGGGAGGGAGAGAGTTTGCAACTCAAAGTTTTAAAAACCAATGTTAAAAATTGTTTTTACATGTAGCTGGGGAAAAATAGAAATAAAATACTAAAAAACGGAATGAATACTTGTTGAATTACATTGTTTTGCTCATGGGTCTGTTATGATATCAGATGCCTTTGGGGACATCTCTTTCCTGTACTTTTCCTGTGTCTGATACATCTTAGCAAAGAAAAGTTCTGTAGTACTGTAATATAATTAAAAACAATACTTATATTTCAGTAGCTCATAGCTAAAGATTTTGTTTAAATGATTCAGAAGGACTCTGCTAGGGCATGCCAGCTATGGAAAGAAATGAGAAAAAATAGAATGGTTGTTTCAGTTTTCTTTTTTGCCTTCCTTCTTGAAGACAGTAATGAAAACATCATCAAAATCCTTCCACAGAGCACTTTGGCAACAGATAAAAACTGATAAATTCTTGACTTGCCAGGTTGATCATTTCAATATTTGGAATATAGAGGAAATGAAAAAAGGGACTCATAAGGAGGAGCTGGCTAGTAAAAAAACCCCAAAAAACAAACAAAAAAATGACATAAGGGAAACTTTCTGAGACTGATTCAAGGTCAGAATAGATAAGGAGAGATTTTTAAGAACAGTCTGACATTGACCCAAAAGGTCAGTAAAAAGACCTCAGAAAAATCAAAGATAGGATTTGTAGGATCTCATGGTCTGAAGATGACATCCAAGGTCCTCTCTGTATTTTAATAAATCCATGATCTCACCCATGGTACACCCCTCCCCTGAACCACCAGAGATCAGAACTCATTCACACCTCTGTATCCTATGGGATTCTCACCCCTGTATTCATAAAGCCCCCCCAAAGGATTCTCTCAATCCTCCAGGTTTTCCATTGGTTCCTTTAATATAAAAAAAGTTTAATAATGGCTTTTATTTTCATGTCACTTACATTTTTCCATTATTCCTTCTCTCCTCCCCCAAATATCTCCCTTATTATAAAGAATAAAAAAGGAAAAGAAAAAAAATCAGTAAAACTGTCCAAAAAGAAGTTTGATGTTATCAAAGTATTCCATGCTCACAGTTCCTCACCTCTGCAAGAAGGGTCTGTGGGGTGGGGAAGAGACATTTTCTCAAATCTTTTTGGGGACTAGTTTGTTCATATACATCTATATGGTAAAGTGTATAGAGTGTTGGACTGGGAGTTAGGAAGACCTGAGTTCAAATCTGACTTCAGACTTAATAGTGTGTGACCCTGGGCAAGTCATTTAACCTCCGTCTGCCTCAGCTTCCTCATCTGTAAAATGAGGATGATAATGAAGGGTTAAATTTTTGTGTATGACTATTACAAAATGCTGAAATAAGGGAAAATTGTTCATGTTGACCCACAAGGTTGCACAACAGAAAAAGGAGGTAATAGAATTGCTGATAAACTGCAGGACTGTACAAGAGACCTCTGGACATTCTTAAAATCAGAATGTCTTCAGGATGAGAAAAAGGATTTGTATCAGTATTATGTCAAACAGAGGAAAATGTTTGATAAAGAGAAGTCAGGTATAAAAATTGGGGTGATTTAGGGGAATTTTGTAGTCTTTCTCATGGGGTACTTGCATGTATTTAGCCTATACATGTATGAATTCTGGCTATCATACATGACAACTTCTCATTAACTTCAGATAATTTCTGCCCCCTGATTTTTACATCCCAACAATAATAGAACCTACCTGCCGGGGTTATTGTGAAGAAAAAAATGAAATAATATTTGTAAAACACTCTGCAAACCTTAATACACTATATAAATGCTAGCTATTATTATATAACCTTTAATTTCTATTGTTTTGTGGTTCTTTCCACTTATATTATTTCAGTCATTAGGTAAACTTTTCTCTTGCTTCTGTTTACTTCTCTTTGCACCAGTTCGCAGAAATCTACCATGCTTCTCGGAATTAATTGTATTCACAGTTTCTTACAACATTAAATTCACGTTTCCACAAGTTATTTAGGCATTCTCTGAATAGATGGGTGTCTACTTTATTTTCAGTTCTTTACTCCTCTCAAAGTGCCACAATAAATATTTTGGTATCTAATATTTTAGTCTCTTTGGGATATATACTTAACAGTGGAAACTCTAGGTCAGAGGTCCAGGGACAATTTAGCCACTCTCTTCACCTAATTCCAAATTGCCTTCCAGAATGGTGGAATCAATTCTCTTTAGATATTTTGTGCAGCCCTCAGGCTTCTCATTTTCACTATGTGTTTGATCTGCTTCCTTTTTCATATCCATAATAATATCTTTTGTCATGCTTTGCATACAATTCATCACTGGTAATATGCAGCTGCTTGTTTACCGTCTGCCATACTTCTTTTCATTACCCTTTGGGTCAGCTGCAATTGTGAATCCTCTGAATCCATGTCTTGTAGTTTCCCCTTGGCATACCATCACTTAAAAATGTGTTTTTGCTACAGCAAGCACGCTGGGCTGACCAAAAGCCCTCAGCAATCTCTCAAGTACAACCAGTGCAATGTCTTCCTCCTGTGAAAATCTGGGCTTTCATTGATCATCTCTAGCATTTATTCCAGGTCCTTTTTGAGTCTGTGAAAATTAGCCCATCTACTTTAAGTACCGGCTATCTGGCTCTCTGGGCTACTTCTAAAGACAATATTCAGTGACAGGGTTCATTAGACCCACGATCCTAGCAGTTCCAAATACCATTTAAAGTAAGGAAATGAATGTGTGTGTGTGTGTGTGTGTGTGTTGGGAGGTGGCGTGTATGTAAGAAGGGACATTCTGAACCTAGTTGGACAGATCAGAGCTCAAGGAGTACTGTATGTGTCCCACTTCCTTGGTATGCTGGATAATTAAAATCAGCCTGCGATTTGACATGCTAACCTGACTTTAGACAGATCTGTTTTCCAGGAGGGGACTTGGGGGCTGTCACCAAATGAGCAAGTGCTGGAATAATATGTATATCTGCCAAAGTTGGCTTGGAGGACTCCTAGTATGGGTTGGAATAAGTTTGATGAGGAAGGGGTGCCTGAATGTTATATATTTATAGAAGGAAAATTTTTTTTCATGATTTCAGCTTGGCTAAAAAAGTAAGTCACAGGGTTTCCAGAAAAGGAAGACTTTGTGCATGAACTTGGCTTCCAGAAAACTTTGTAATGGCTATGACAAAAAAAAAAAAAAGAAAAGCTCGGCTACACTTTCCCAAGAGTGACTGTTCTCTCTGGTTCCCTATATCCTTCTCTTATTATTTGGAAAAAATCTGTCTTTCTGTGCAACTTTTGAAGGTTTTTTTCCCAGACTTTTCAAAGAATGTGATCATTATATGGATTCCTGCTCTATGAGTCTGTGTTATTAAAAAGTCCCCACTGCTATTAGTTCATGATGAGCTAAAGGGCAGTGTTCATTGCATGACCCTTCAAGAGGCCATCCAAAATTTTTTCACTGTTTTGGAATTTGATTGTATTGAATAAGGCTCAAAGTAATGGGCCACTGTCTGAGAACTGGGAATATTTATTTTACGTACATTTGTTGCTATAATATTTGGAAAGGTGTGCTGTTTAATTTTGCAGTCATATAATTCATGTCAAAGTTGGAATGATCCATATATCACTCATTTGAAAAGTAGACAGGTATACCAGGAAGGGGAATGTACCTATGTTGTGGGAAGAGGATCGTGTGCACACAGAAGGGGAACTCCAGCTAAATGGCAAGGTATAGTAGAAGGATCCTTTTCATGGGAGGCGGGAGATCTGCTTTCAAGTCCCAGACCTGCTGTAGATGATTCCATTGCTACTAATAATAACTGCACACTTGTATGGCATTTTGAAGTTTGGATGTTAAGATATCAGTCTCTATGCAGGTGCTCTTCCTTGGGAGCAACAACCTGTAAGTGACTTGATTCTGCCCAGGATTAAGACACGTTACACCATACCAAATCTGCTCTCACAGCTCCCATCATTGCTTACTCTATACTATTAAAAGCTGTGCTTGTGCTGGGGTGGGAGGAGATATTAGCAACCAAGTCCTAAACTTATCCTTTTTCCTCATGCACCTCACCCCCACATATACACTGTGATGGCCATGAGGGTTCCCAGCCACTCCTCTTCTCTTAAACTGAATGAACCCCCAAAGTGCACATTGGTACTCCATAGTACTATAGAAAAAGCATAGAATTGGAAGCCAGAGGACCAGAGGTCCAGTCTTAGTTCTGCCTTTGGCTACTCTGTATGACCATGGTTAAGTTGCAATTTTCTCATCTTTAAAATGAGGGAGTTGAATTAGCTGATCTCTGGGGTCCCCTCCTACTCTAGAGCTATGGACTGATAATTATTATGAGTTAATAATGACTGTTGGCTTTTAGGGTAAAACACTCACTCTCTTTCCTGCCATACTCCTAGAACTGACCATATCAGTCCCTTTCTCAATCAACTCCAGGGCTCCCTATCACCTCCAAGATCAAATGCAAAGTCTTGACATTCAAAGTCCTCTATGACCTGGCCCCTTACCACCTTTCCAGTCTTTCTTGACACCCTTGAATCCCAGTGACACTGGCCTCTCTGCTTTTCCTCAAACAAGACACTTCATCCCAGCTCTGGGTATTTTTCTCAGGTTGACCTCCATGTCTGAAATGCTCTGTCTCCTTATTTCTCCCTCCTGGCTTCCTTCACGTTTCAACTAAAATCCAATCTTCTACAGGAAACCATTCTCAACCTTTCGTAATTCTAGTATCTTCTCCTCTTTCTGTCATTTCTTATTTATCATGTGCATAGCTTGTTTGTATTGTTTACTAGTATTTACTAGATCATGAGTTCCTGGAGGACAAAGATTGTCTTTGTCTCTTTTTGTATCCCTAATACACAGCAGGCACTCAATAAATGATTATTGACTGACTATCATGATACCCAGGTCAGCCTCTTACTACAATGTCTCATATGCCAGTCCTCTGCCTATTTCCTGATGTCACTGAATGCCCCTTGTGGAATTGTAGTTAGTTTTCCTTTGCAAGTGCCCACAGGACAGTGAGAAGTAAGAGGACACCTTTCCAAGCATACAGTGACACCTGAGTCTGTTTTTCCCTTCACTGGCCCACTTTCCCAGGCCTTTAACTCATATAATGACTCTGTTAGACAGTGCAAATGTTAGTACTCCCATTTTACAGAGAAGAAAACTGGGACTCAGAATTGAAATGACTTGCCCAAGGTCACACATCTAATAAACAGTAGACCCAGGTTTCAAATTCATGACTTCTTATTCCAAGACCAAAATTCTTTCTTGTTGTTTTTAACTTTATTTTCCATATTTGTATCCCTGGCACTTAGCCCAGTGCTTGGCACATAGTGGGTGATTGATAAAAATTTACTGACTGACTAACTAACCAGGAAATCTTGAGCAAGTCATTAAATCTCTTTCAGCCTCTACAAAATGAGGGGAAGATGTAGAAAGAGCAAGGGACTTGTAGAAGAAGGATTCCAAAGAATTAGGCTACAGTTCTGGCTCAGCCTAATTACTGCATGACCTGAGACAAGTCACATCTACTCAGCTTCAATATCCTCTAGAAGATTAGTGTGATTAGAATGGAGGATTTTTTCTATCTCTAACACTCTGTGTTGGTAACTAGATGGCCTCTGAGAGCCTTCCTGGCTATAATAGTCATACGATTCCCTGATAACCCAGGGCAAGACCAAGAAAAATACACACACATTCTGAATGCCAGGAGTGGACAACAGCAGAGATTCTGGAGTGGAGGATGGAGGGTGCCAAGGCATTTCAATGACCCTGGAGCAGGGGTGTCTATCTTCATGTGGGGATGGGGTTTAGGTTCAGAGTACTCCTGGGGTCAGGGAATTCTGTTAGCAGGGTTCCAAGATCAGGACTGACCCTCAGCCTTGGAGGGGTTGGCTGACTGTGGCTAGACCATAGCTGTGCAGCAGTTGATAAGCCCAAGGGATTCAATTACCCTATAAGAAAGTGTATGAAAACAATGACTAATCAGCCAGGTGTCACAGAAGGAATCCTTCCAGAATGAATAATAACTGGTGAGTTTCATCATATTGCAAATTTCTCCTGGACTCTCTGGGGTCACCTTAGAATTTTCCTCACAGGCTACACCCAGTGACATTAATAAATTTACCATTGTATCTGCTTCCTTTCCTTTTGAAGTAAGAGAGAGGGGAGAGACAAGGGTTCACATTCCCAGACACCCTCACTCAAGGGGTTCATTGGTCCAGGGAATTCCTTTGATGTGCAGAGTAAACACCTTTCACTAAGTAACCAAATAGCCTTCCATAAATTAACCTACCCAAGAATGCCAAGGGGATGGAGACGGATTTTCCTGGCAGAGAGATCTGGTTCCCTCCCAGAAAACAGCATAAAACCAGACTCCAGGGCAAGTCCTAAAGGTTTTTGATCTAACTTCTGCAGACAGCTGGCACACAAGTAAAAAATACCTTCAGTGAATGTTTTTAGAATATAGAAGGTTATTAGCATGGCTGTAGAGGTCAGAAATGAATCTATGCATTTTCATGGTTCTTAATGAAAATATTATAGCCAATGAAAGGGAAAAGAGATTGCCATCATCTAGTCCATGGGTTCTTGAATTGTTTAAAATTTTTTTTGATAACTATTTTAATACAGTTGTTTTCCTTTTATTTGGTATATTTAAAGCCCTTATTTTGAGAATTTACTGTTGTTTGGTTGTGTTGGATTCTTAGCGACCCCATTTGGGCTTTTTTTTTTTCCAGCAAAGATACTGGAGTAGTCTGCCATTTCCTTCTCCAGCTCATTTTACAGATGAGGAAACTGAGGCAAACAAGGATTAAATGACTTGCCCATCTAATAAATGTCTGAGGCCAGATTTGAACTCAGAAAGATGAGCCTTCCAGATTCCCAGGTTCTATCTACTGTGCCACCTACCCGGCCCTATTCTGCAAAAGGGTTTCACTAAACTGCTAGAAGGGCCACGACACCAAATTACTTAAGAAATCCTGTTCTGGTCCATGTCACTGCAGATGGATAACTATAACATATACGATATGTGCATAATGTATAAAACATCCCAAGAAGGAGATTCCACAACTTCAGCTACATTCACTGTAGTGTTTGATAATTCTCACCACAGAATTCTCTTTAATTTGTCTTCTCCTCCTCCTCTTCTTTTTCCTCCTATTTCTCTGGAACCTTATTTCCTCTTCCACTAATATAAGAGCACTTTCTTTTATTCTCTTCTGTGGAAATACGGTACACTGTAATATCAGAGCATCATTTTCCGTGTAATGATTTGGCCAAGAAAATCACATACCCATGACCTAAAAGAAATCCCAGAATGTCAAATGGCAATCAGCTACAGGGATTAATAAAAATCAGTGCCTGAGAAGGAGAAGCAGGTTCATTTGTATACCTTATCTGGCCTTTCACTAGCCTTCAGGGGGCTGCTTATATACACCATTTATCTTGAACGCAGCGGGCCCAGGCAAAGCTTGGACTTTGTCCAACTTAGTACCATGTGTCCCAGCAGAAAGAGATGAGGACAGTTCGGAGAGGGAGAAAACGGCATTTTGGCATCAAGAATGCCTCAAATTTGTACAGAAATTTGTATAGAGGTCCCATAGATGGGACCACCAAAGCCCCTTTCTAGCTCTAAATCTATGACCCTGGCAGGGCCAGGGATAATTTCATTTTACAAGTGACTGAGAAAGACATCCATGGCTTAGTAACATGGCAGAGCTGGGACTAAAATCGAGCAGTTCGGTCCAATGTCCTTTGGACACTACTCTGTTTCTACTGAAAATGATGCTGCTTCCAATTGAACAAAAATCAATTTTTTTGAGGAATCATTTTTGAAAATTAGTTTTTTTAAAAGTAAGAAAACAAGAAGCTAGTTTTTAAAAAGTCATCATTGTATGGTGAATGTAGAATCTATAGATATACATACACAAAGATACATATATACATGCATGGACATGTGTGTGTATAGATAGGTTTATTTGTTTTTCAGTCATTTCCAACTCTTTGTGATCCCATTTCAGATTTTCTTGGCAAAGATACTAGAATGGTTTGCCATTCCCTTCTATGAGTTCATTTTACAGATGAGGAAACTGAGGCAAAGAGGCTTAAGTGACTTGTCCTGCATCACACAGTTAATAGTTGTCTGAAGCCAGATTTGAACTCAGGAAGATGAGTCTTCCTGACTTCAGGCCCACGGGTCTACCCACTGTGCCACCCAGTTGCTTGCTGAACCCTGGAGGTATTGTTAAATGCTTTGGTGTTGGGGGTACTCACAAGAGTTCTGATAACAATAATGCTTAATAATAACAATAGTCATTATTGTCTGGTGGTCAACTCTCTGGTGAGAATGAACTTAACAAGACTGGCCCTTGGATGACAAATGGTCCATTACTAGGCCTATACCCGAAGTCCTTCTTGCTGGGTTAGAACTGCCAGATCTTAAATCCTACAGGCATAGTTATAGTATCAGACTAAGATATTAGAGGATATGTTATGAAGCTTCCTCAGATCCTAAATACTTGGCAATGTTATAACTAACAACTGATATCTTCCATCTATTTAGAAAGTGATGGAGGAATATAGAATAACCCCCCTCTCCTTCACTTGGCTCCAGTCAAGGTCATTAATTGAAGGAGAATCCTTCTGCTCATTAATGGGATAAGACCCTCTTGATTCATACATGTGGTCTCTAAATGAGTCATGTAGACTAGATTAAGGTGGGCTTTGGTTCATTGATGGAGTAGGTTTCCTTTAATTCAAAGCTGGCTCCTTTCCTGGAAAAATTCAGAATGTAGAAGGAAAACGATATTGTCCCTACCCTTGGGAGTGAAACTGGGGAGCAGTCATGGAAACTAGCAAGAGCCCATAAGGTTAGGAGCATGTGACCTGATGTGACCAGCAGTAGAAGTCAGGATTTCAAGACCAAGGTCATCTGAAATTTTTCTCTTCACCTATCTTGACTTCTAGTCAACAATGGAAGCAGTAGCTTCTTGGCTCTGTCCTGATTTTTCTCTCATTTCTTTTGGGTTAAACAGAGAAGAGACTGGGGTTTTCCCCTTTTCTCTCAGGTTGAGCAGAGGAGAAGATGGCTGGCCATGTTCTTATATTCTCTCTTTTCCCTTGAATGGAGATGAGGAGAAGAGACATGGTCATGTTCTTGTGCCCTCTTCTTTTTCCCTCTCTTCCTTGTCAGTTGGAAACTGTCTCTTCTCTCTCTCTCTCTCCTGTCTCTATCTCTATCTCCCAACCTCCATCTCTGACTCTCTGTCTCTGGCTCCTCTCTCTCTTTCTGTCTCTGGCTCCTCTCTCTCTTTCTGTCTCTGCATCTCTCTATCTCTCACCCCCATTCTGTCACTTCTCTTTTTGTGTGAGTACTCTCTCTGTCCCTGCCTCTCTCCTTTGCTCTTCTGGAAGACAGTGCAGTGATGAAATAGTGAGCTCCTCAACTGCTCTGTGTGTGGGCATGGATAGAAGGTCACTCCGCTGGCAGACACAATAGCTAGCAGTCTTTATCTTCCCTATTCTTTCTTTGCCTCTCTCTACATGGAGCTGGGAAATCAATGTTAACTTATTTCAAGGTAGACTTCCCCTCCCCCCCACTTACTCCTCATCAGGTATCTATTATTAATATATTGTCCTCTTTTCAGGAATAATTTCATGCCTTACGTTTTTAGGATCATTGCTAAAAATTCTATTTTCATCATATACAAGTCATTCTGGAAAGATTTGTATGCTTGTAGTGAGCTAGGGATTTCCCCTGGTAGCCCATGTGCTTGATAGGTCTCAACTTTCACTGGATTTATAACTTCATTATTGAGCTAATCATTTCCTCTGGCAGTCTATGTGCTTGATACTTTCCATTAAATCTCTCTCCTTTTATTCTCTCTCTTGAGCACAATTTATCTTTATTTCATGGGATTCAGTTTCCAGGTAGTCTCACGGACCCAGAAGATCTCGCAAATATTGGACTCTCAAATATCTGGGATGCAAGTAGGCTTGAAAACAATGATTAATAAATTCTTTTAGATTTCAATTTCCTCTCTCTTTCCTTATCACCCATAATAACAATAACTAACATTTATATATCCCTTTAAGATGTGCAAAGCTTTCTTCAATGCGATGCTGAAAGGTTCAAGTATTACAACTTCCAAATTATTCTTAAAGAAACTGAGACTCTAACATGCTAAATAACTTGCCAGGATCACAAAGCTAGTATCTGTGGAAGATAACTTGCTAGGATAACAAAGCTAGTATCTGTCAAGAATTAAACTCAGAATTCCTGACTCTAAGTCTCATATTCAATACCACACTGCTTCTCAAGAATATGTTCTAACTTTTTTTAAAATTAGTTAGTTGTAGCTAACTCTTTGT
The DNA here is from genome assembly GCF_028372415.1 of Notamacropus eugenii. Lineage (NCBI taxonomy): Eukaryota > Metazoa > Chordata > Mammalia > Diprotodontia > Macropodidae > Notamacropus > Notamacropus eugenii. The sequence goes on from NC_092876.1 coordinate 104,654,272, forward strand.
GACCCCAATTGGGGTTTTCCTGGCAAAGATACTTGTGTGGGTTTGCCATTTGACAGATGAGGAAACTGAGGTAAACAGGGTTAAGTGACTTGCCCTGGGTCATACAGCTAGTAAGTGTCTGAGGCTGGGTTTGAACTCAGGTCCTTCTGACTTCAGGTCTAGCATTTTATCTACTGCACTACCTCACCGCCCTAGGTTCTAAGAATCATCCAGTTATAGCAAAGTCCTAGCCCAGACTATTTTGTTTCTTATGGAATGTAAGATATGAGTTTACTCACATGAACTGCCAAAATGATCATGGAGGTATGTTTTGTGCATCTGAAGGGTATTCCCCTCATATATGCTCTATACATTTTTGGCATTCTTTTTTCTTGAATAGGGAGGATTAAAGTTAAGATTGCATATCTCAGAATCCTTCCTCATCTGTAATCCTCTGAAGGAGGTGATTTTCAGGACGACTCAAGTCGTGCCTTCCATCCTTCCTTCCTTTTTTTCTTCCCTCCCTGCCCTCTATACTTCATCATTTCCTTGAATAAGTATGAATGAGGACAGCTATGTCTTTAATACAATGCTAGGCTTGGGAGGCATGAAGCATTAAAAAAAGTTATCTTCATCCTCTCTTTTTGTTCTGGAAATGTTCTTTTTTTTCTCATTTTGCATTTAAGTTTAAAATGAAATAAAACTCCTGTTATTTTTCTTCAAAGAGCTATATACAATACAGAACAGGTCTAGCTGAATGATCAGACCCAAAGAATAGTTACTAGTGGATTAATGTCAGCTCGGGGGGAGATCTCTAATAGAATATCACTAGGGAACCTGCACTTTGGCCTTTGTATTTAATACGCTCATCACTGTTTTGGATAAAGTTGGAGATGGCATGACTATCAAGCTGCTGAGACAAAACGGAGAGGAATAGCTAACGTGATGGATAAAAGAATCTAGAACCCCCCCAAAATCTAATAGAATGTAATGTTAGAGTGAGTTGAATAACATGAAGTTTAAAAGTATAAATACAAATACAAATAAATGCAAAATAATTACAAAAGTCTTCATGCGATTTTAACCTGTTAAAGTTGAAAATTGCACTAAGACTTTTGGGACACCCTGTATCAAGTTCCTCCCTAGAGCTAAAATATTTATTGAGCCGTTAAATATCCAGAAAACCAAATATGAGATGGGTGATGATCTAACACACTGGATGATAATCACAATTCAAAAAGATCTTGAATGATTGGATCAGCTTATAGCTCTACGAACAATGAATTAGTGTTTCAACTCTCATACATCTTCTCCAAAATTTATCATCTTCCTGTTTTGTCAGGTTTGCCAATCTGATGGGTGTGATGTGGTACCTCAGAATTGTTTTGATTTATATCTCCCTAATCAATAGTGATTTAGAGCATTTTTTCATATGACTATAGACAGTTTTAATTTCTTCTGAAAACTGCCTCTTCATATGATTTGTATTCTTATAAATTTGACTAAGTTCTCTATATATTTTAGAAATGAGGCTTTTATCACACAATAGTTGCAAAAATTCTTTCCCAGTTTTCTGCTTCCCTCCTAATCTTGGATGCATTGGCTTTGTTTGTGCAAAACCTTTTCAATTTAACGTAACCAAAACTATCCATTTTGTACTTCATATTATTCTCTAGCTCTTGTTTGGTCATAAATGTCTCCATTCATTGTTGGTGGAACTGTGAGCTGATCCAACCATTCTGGAGAGCAATTTGGAACTATGCTCAAAGGGCTACAAAAATGTGCATACCCTTTCATCCAGCAATATCACTTCTAGGGCTATATCCCAAAGAGATCATAAAAATAGAAAAAGGTTCCACATGTACAAAAATATTCATTGAATTTCTCTTTGTGGTGGCCAAGAACTGGAAATCGAGGGGATGCCCATCAATTGGGGAATGGCTGAACAAGCTGTGGTATATAAATGTAATGGAATACTATTGTGCTATAAGAAATGATGAACAGGAGGAATTCAGAGAGGCCTGGAAGGACTTGTATGAACTGATGCAGAGTGAAAAGAGTAGAACTAGGAGAACATTCTACATAGTAATAGCCACAGTGTTCAAGGACTGTTTTTGATAGACTTAGTCCTTCCTAGCAGTTCAAGGACCTAAAACACTCCCAAAAGACTCTTGAGGCAAAATGCCATCCATATCCAGAGAAAGAATTATGGAATCAGAATACAGAATGAAGCAGAATATTTTTTCTTGTGGTATGTTTTGTTTTTTTCTCATGCTTTCTCCCATTCATTTTAATTCTTCTATGCAACATGACTAATGTGAAAATGTGGTTAATAAGAATGTATGTGTAGAACCCAAATAAGATTGCATGCAGACTCAAGGAGGGAGGAGGGAGGGAGAGAAAATCTGGGACTTATGGAAGTGATTGTAGAAAACTGAAAACAAATAAATAAATTAAAAAAAGATCTTGATAGGACAGAACATTGGGCTGAATATAAGAAGATGAAATGTGAACTGATTTTTTGAACCCATGTGTAAGATTCTTAATTCATCATCTGGAAAAGATGTTGGGGTAGGGTAGTGGACTGCAAACTCAACATGAGTCAAAAGTATGATAGGGGAGGTAGAGCCAAGATGGTGGAATAGAAAAATGTACCTACTCTGGCTCTTCCCCCAGAGCCCATAAAATACCTGTAAAAAATGACTCTAAACAAAATCTAGAGCAGCAGAAGCCACAAAATGACAGAGTGAAAGAGATTTCCAGCTCAAGACAGCCTGGATGGCTGACAGGAAAGGTCTATCACATGGAGTGTGGAGTGGAGCACACCCCAGCCTTGACTGTGAGGCACTGGGAGGAACAGGACTGGGGCAGGCCTGGGGGGAGGGCAGAATGCCCAGCAGCAGCTGCAGTATTCAGATCCCTCAACCCACAAATACCAAAGACAGCTTCAAAGGTCAGTGAGAAAGCTTTTTCACCTGGGTGAGAAGGGAGCAGAGTACTCCTCTAGCCCCGGCACCAGGCTGTGGTGGCAGCAGCATCCATTTTTGGAGCCCTTGGCCTAAAGACCCTGAGGGAATTGAGCTGCTAATCTGGGTCTCAGCCCTGAGTGGTGGTCCTGGGGTGAGGAGGAGTCCTGGCATGGTAGAGCTAGTGGAGGCTCTGGAAAGGAAATTCTACTTGCAGATGCTGGGTAGAAAAGATTTGGTAGCTCCCAGACCAGAGAGCAGGCCAGCTCTGTGCCACCTTGTGCCACCTTGGAGGAACTGAGAACTTACAGGTCTCTAGAGTATATCCTCCACTTGACAAAGGACTCAAAAGTCAACTCAAGTCAAATGCCCAAAAAAAGGGGAAAAAAAATAAGACTATAGAAGGTTATTTTCTTGGTGAACAGGTATTTTCTTCCATCCTTTTGGATGAGGAAGAACAATGCATACCATCAGATGAAGACCTAAAAGTCAAGACTAAAACCTCCAAAATAAATATACAGTGGTCTCAGGCCATGGAAGAGCTCAAAAAGAATTTTGAAAATCAAGTAAGAGACGTGGAGAAAAAATTGGGAAAAGAAATGAGAGCGATGCAAGAAAATCATGAAAAGTGAGGCAACAGCTTGTTAAAGGAGACCCCAAAAAATGCTGAAGAAAATAACACCTTTAAAAATAGACTAACTCAAATGGCAAAAGAGGTCCAAAAAGTCAATGAGGAGAAGAATGCTTTAAAAAGTATGATAGGACGGGCAAATAATTAAGATAGGCATGGTGTCCCAGTGATAGTCTTACTCTGCCCTGCCCTGGTCATACTTCCATTGAGATATTGTATTAGGCTTTGGGAAACCACAGTTAAAAAGGTTATTGATGAGCTGGAAACCATAGAGAGAAGGGCAACAAGAATGGTGCAGACCCATGTCATGGGGGTGCTGACTAATGGAACTGGAGATGTTTGGCTTAGAAGAGAGAAGACCCTGTTAGGGCAACATGACAGCCACCTTTGATACAGAGGCTCCCACACTCAGGAGAGGTTACGTTTGTTCAGGCAGAACCAACAGCAATGAGAGGAAGTGACAAAAACGTAAATTTTGTTTCAAAATTAAGTGAACTTCCTAAAAGAAGAGCTATCCAAAGTTGGAATAGGTGGCTTTGAAAAGTAGTGGGATCCTCCTCACCCAAGTTCTTCAAGCAAAGACTGTGTGGCCACTTTTCAGATGTTTTGTTGTGGGAATTTATTTGGGCTATAAATTGGGCTGGAGGGGTTCTGAGGTCCCTTTCAACTCTGAAATTCTGTATTCTATGTTAGAGATCTGCCACGCCTAGCCTCTGGCAGCAGCATCCATTTTTGGAGCCCTTGGCCTAAAGACCCTGAGGGAATTGAGCACTCCAACAGGGAATCTGGAACAAAACATGCGCACGTGCATACACACACACACACACACACACACACACACACACACACACACACACACATTGACCAGCAGGAAAGTGGATACACAGTGAGCCTCCTCCACCTGCCTTGTATCAGAATAAGAAAAACACTGAGTAACATCAGTATTTTGGTGATTCTACATTGCTTCTTTCTGGATGGTGTCTATAATTTTAGATTTATGAAATTTTAGCTCTGAACTTGGCAGGATTTGGGAGTAGGGGAAGGTGGTGGTGCTACATACCTGTGGGGAAAAACACACTTAGTTATGGAATTCCTACCCTGAAATATCCAGGCACTTTAAAAAAAATCCATTCAATTCTTAGATTGGGGGAAAGTATGGAAGGGACTGTCTAATTTTCAATCCAATATTTCTAGAACAAACATTTTAGGTATTCATTCATAAATGCATATGGACGGTCGAATCAAAGTGGATCTCATTTCCTCGGAGCTTCAGACCACAGCAAATGGTTGTAGGAGTTTCAGCCTGAGAGAGATTGAAAAACAGGCCTAAAGGTTGCTTGTTTTAGGTGATCAGAGCTCCCTGGACATCTAGGACTTAGAACTTATTGACCAGCTCAATAATTCTGTGCATATTCAGATAAATATTCCTCTGGGCATATTTGCTTGATAAGTAACATTTCGTATGAAAGAAAAACATGGTAATATTACATGATTCAGTGAAAAAAGTGCTCAATTTGGAGGAAGAAGACTTGAGCTCAAATCTCTGTAGTTTGAAACCTTAGTCAAATCTCTGAGCCGATGTCTCCTCATCTGTAAAATGGGAATGATAATACTCCTCACCCCACAGGGTTAAGGAGAGGGACTAAATCTATGATTTCATTGATACAGGGTGAGGAAATTGCCCCCATCCATACCGGTGCCTTGCATTTAATAGTCTTAGAGAGCTGCCCTAAACCCTGATAATTTAAGTTATAAACTCTGTGGTCACCCAACCAGTATATGTCAGAGGACTTGAACTCACATATCCCTGGCTTTAAAGGCCAATTATACCATACTACTTCACATTGTAAGCTATAAGGCACTATAGATATGTGAGGAATTATTACTGGACATTTCACTAAGGACCCTTAAATCCCTGTCTTCCTGCTTTCCAACTTATTTGGTACCTAGTATACAACCAACAGCCCATTATAATTCGATTTTGCTATGAATAGTCAGAGGTCTAAACTCTTCCCTGCAAGAGTGAAAACAAGAACTAATGATAAATGGCATTTCTTAAGTTGAAAAGAATTGCCAATGGGGATGCCACAGGGATTGGCTTTATTTATCACCCGCAGTCACTCTTGGGAAAAGGTAGGAAGGAGCGCATTAAGTCAAGCTCACAGAGTATATTAAATTGAAAAGACTATGAGCATTGAAGTGCTGAGAAACAACCAGGTTATTAATCTGTGTTATATATTTAGAAAGCTTATAAATCTAAATAGGAAACAACAGGACACCTAACTAAAATAAGCTAACTCATACATCTGGGGGGAAATGGACTGAAACATAAATATTTGATGCTAGTGACAGATGCAGAATAAGATCTCACAAAGAAAGAAATTTCTTTGACAAAAGAGAAGATTGTTTCTCCATCTATATAAATCTGATGAAGCTATTCCTGGATATTTTTATTTATTTGAATATTTTTAGTATGACATACATAACTCATTTTTCCTATTGGTTATCACTCTCACTCACAAAGAATAAAGCTGAACATTATCAACTGATTCCTATTTTCAGCAAAGGTGAGCAGAATTTTGCCACCAGATATTTTGAATTTGGGTAAAGGAGAATCTCTTCATATTATTCTATGGACTACACTACCAAGTAAAGGGCAATTAACCAGACAAAGAAAACAAAGAAATCCACTTTTTAAAAAATAACTTGGGAAATTATAGGGAGGAAATCTGGTGGGAGAGGGGAGGGGTTGGGATGAATTTCTCAAATAATTGCTTCAGTTCTCCATTTTTCTTTGCTAATGTAGAGCTGATTTGACAATTATCTTATTGATCTAAATATGATGGTATCTATTGCTACTTATCTCTCTAACATTATATTGTTTGATGTTTTTCAAAGGCAGTGGGGTCCAGAAGAGTGTATGTGTTGGTCCTTCATTGCCGAAGAAGACCATGCCATCAGGGAAATAATTACATGACTTGCACTTGACTTTGTTTTGAGTGAGGGAGGGCTGTGCAGGTCACCAGCCTCACTTCTCCTCCAGAGCCATCTGAATCCAGTGACCAGATATTCATCAGGATGACTGGAGATGACCCAGGATAAGGCAGTTGGGATTAAGTGACTTGCCCAAGGTCACACAGCTAGTAAGTGTCAAGTGTCTGAGGTGAGATTTGAACTCAGGTACTCCTGACTCCTGCACTGGTACTCTATCCACTGCACCACGTAGCTGCCCCAATGGGGTCTGGAAGAGAAGGACATAACTGAAATCACTCAACAGTAACAAGTTATTGTCTGAGGGTTGAATCCATTTTACTGCCTGGTTTTGTACCCATAAGTTAAGAATATTTTTTTAAAAAAAAATTTTTGTAATAAAATCCATTTATAGCTCCAGGGCCTTACAGAACCAGGTGGGAAAATTTTGCCCTTGACCTGTAGTTGTCTGACCCCCTCCTTTAATGGACAGAGACAAAAAGATCAGGATTCAGGTCTTGCCTCTAACAGATGCTGGCATTTTGACCATGGAAAAACCATCTAACCTCTCAATGCTCTAGGCCAGTCTCAAAAACTTAAAACAAATTTTTTAAACAAACATCTGCCTTCTTTTCCCCCATTAAGAGCATAAAACTCCAAATCCCTTTTTACAAACATGTATAGTTAAGCTCCACAAATTTCCATATTGGCCATGTCCAAAAATACATGTATATAATTATATAGATATATACAATCTACCTATCTGTCTGTCTGCCTATCAGGATGCACTCAATCTGCACTCTGAGTTCCTCACTCTTTTATCAAGAGGAAGGTGGCCTGCATCATCTTGAGTCCTTTGGAATCATAGTTAATTACTACATTGATTAGAGTTCCCAAGACTGAAGACTATAAGTTGTAGAGAACATGCCAACTTGGAAAGAGCGAAAGAGTTTCCTTATTTGGGAGTTCCCTATCCAGGGCTTCTTAAACTTTTTCCACTCACTACCCCTTTTCCTGTTTCAGCAGTGTTCATTGGCATTGCATGACCTAAGAGCACGTGCAGTGCAAAGTGCACATGCTTTGTGTTCAGAACCAAGGCTGCAGTGAAGTTGCCTGATGTAGCACCAGCAAGTGCTCTCAGAAACACCTCAAACTCATTAGGTGTTTGATTTTTTATTTATTTTTTGGTCATTACATGTTTAGAAACCTTTCACTGTTGCCAATTTTTTCATGACCCCGTCCTACAGTTTAAGAACTGCTTACCAATAAAATTAAAGGTCCAGTCCTTATCCTTAAAAACTTCAGCTGAAATTATCAAGCCAAGAAGTACCAGACAAGACCAAAGAGCCACAGATCAAGCAAATATGAGAAAAAGGCTCCCAAGGTGGGATTAGTCTTGAGCAAATTTATTTTAACTGTTGACTTATTGATGATCCAAGAGGAAAATCAATGACTATAGCAGAAACTTTAGGAGTTATCGCCACCATTCTTCTGTTTTAAAATCTGTATTGCCTTGGGGGCCATGAGTTATAAAGTCCAAAGAACAGAACTGGTGTCACACTTTGGATAATATATACTCAAGAGTGGCTCAGCGGATAGAGTACTGGGTCTAGAGTTTAGGAAGACTCAAGTTCATTTTCGGCTTCAGACACTTAGTAATTGTATGACCCTGAGGAAGTCATTGAATGTCCTCAACTGTAAAATGGAGATCATAATAGTGGCAACCTCACAGGACTGTTGTGGGGATCAAATGAGATTCCAGTACACAGTAAGCGTTATATATTACTATCGTTGCTGTTGATGCTGCTGTTAAATGCGATATTTGTAGAGTGCTTAGCATAGTCTGGCATGTATTAGGCACAGAATAATTGTAAAATTGAAAGGCGGTTGATGGAAATTGGAGGGAGACCTACCTTCCATCCTCTCATCATACCCAGGCTGCTTATTCCTTCTTTCCCACGCTGAATCACTGAGTCCGATACTAGCTAGGCACATAGCAAATACTAAAGAAGTACTTGGCTAAATTAAATTTTAACCTTTCAGGTTAAATTAAAAACCTTTCAGGTATAAGATGAGTTCATCTCTAACATTCTTTTTATCTCTAAAATTCTATGATCCTGTCAAGTGTTTGAAAGAATATTACCTGACAAGGCCTAGCAGCTCAGCAATCTTTGAATGTTCATGTACAGGTTTTCTCTCTGATAAAAATACCTGCCTTAATTGCCACATTGCGTCATGATGGTTTGGTCATCATTCCACTGCTCTACAGTCTTCAATGTCTGCCTACTTGATAAGTACCAGATACCTTAGTGTGGCATTAATGCCCTCCCTAATCTTGCTCTGACCTACCTTTTGCCTTTATCTATAACTCATATATTCATATTCTCCCTCATATTCCCTATCTTTCAATTAAATAGGAATTGTCACTGTGGCCAAATATATTCTGTGGGCCTTAGCTAATGTCATTGCCTATGCCTGGAATATCCACCTACTGCCCTTCTACTCAGCCTTTAAGGTCTGGCTGAAATGTCACTGATTCCATGAAATCTCCTTAGATATCCCCCAACATGTAAGCAATCTCTCCCTCATGGCAGATGTTTTATACTTTCCTAATACGCCTATCACATTCTAATTTGTATCATATCTATTTGAGTCGATACCTTCTCTCTCTCCAGTTACTACTGATTTAGGATCTTTTAACCTCTCTCACTTCTTACTCTCTGAAATGGAGAGTGTAAAATTTGCTCTACCCCATTCATGGGATCATGAAGAGAAGAGTTCTGTAGAATATAAAGTACCACGTTAATGGAAGCTATTATCACAACAAGACTCTAGGCAGGAGCCATGCCCTTATCATGGCATCTCCCCCAGTTCCAGTAAGTCGGTTTAGCAAACACACTGAACAAAACAGCCACTTGGCTTGCAAAGCTGGCTTTGGCTCCAGTCACACTGACCCGTGCTTTCCTCTTCCCCTCCCAGCCAGTGCTAACTTCTTCTCCTATGACAC